>NC_073252.2:19047500-20282500 GCF_029289425.2 Pan paniscus
TACTATAGATCAAGTGCTGCTCTGCCTGTGGGGAGATGTACAGGATCAAAAAGATTAAGGAGCATGTTCCGATAGAACTGTTTTTCTAAAGAAAAAGTAATTTAGCAATAATCCTCTAAAGGCTATGAGGTGGATGGACTACCCCACGTAGTTTAAGGTCTTGCCTTAGAACTTAACTTCAGCACCAAACCTGCCTGTTGGGCCAAATTGATGTGGTAGCTTTGGGAAAGAAAACCTTCATTGAGTTCTAGAGTTCTATCTTTCCTTAATTCCCTGCTCAATATTTAGAAGAAACAACTACCTAAAATGTACCATTGTATCTGCTGTGAACAAAATGCTGTTGAGCGCATTATTCCTTTATGTTATTCTGTTCCACCTTATAATGTCGGTGTGGAAGCTTTATTTTATAATTTATTACCTGTATTAGTTCGTTCTTGCATTGCTCTAAAGAAATACCTGAGACAGGGTAATTTATAAAGAAAAGTGATTTAATTGTCTTATGGCTGTATAGGAAGCATAATTCTGGCCATCTGCTCAGTTTCTGAGGAGGCCCCAGGAAACTTACAACCATGGCAGAAGGTGAAGGGGGAAGCAGCCATGTCTTACATGGCCAGAGCAGGAGAAAGAGAGATAGTAGGGAGGTGTTTCACACTTTTAAATAACCAGACCTCATGAGAACTCTGCCACTGTACAGTACCAAAAGGGAATGGTGCTAAACCACTCATGAGAAACTACCTCTATGATTCAATCACCTCTCACAGTGGGGATTACAAATCTACATGAGATTTGGGCAGGGTCACAGATTCAAACCATGTCATTCAGTCCATGGTCCCTCCCAAATCTCATGTTCCTCTCACATGGCAAAATAAAATACAATTATGCCTTCCCAACAGTCCCCCAATGTCTTACCTCATTCCAGCATTAACTCAAAAGTCCAAACTCTCATCTGAGACAAGGCTAGTCCCCTCCTGCTATAAGCCTGTAAAATAAAAAAAACAAGTTAGTTACTCCAAAGATACAATGGGGGTACAAGGACTGGGAAGGTATTCCCATTCCAAAAGTGAGAGAAATTGGTCAAAAGAAAGGGGCGGCCCCAAACAAGTCCAAAACGCAGCAAGGCAATCATTACATCTTAAAGCTCCAAAAAATAATCTCCTTTTACTCCTTGTCCCACATACAGGGCATGCTGGTGCAGGGGGAGGGGCTCCTAAAGTCCTGGGCAGCTCTGCTCCTGTGACTTTGCAGGGTTCAGGCCTCATAGTTGCTGTTAAGGGCTGGTGTTGAGTGCCTGCAGCTCTCCAGGTGCACTCATTGTATGGCTAAAGAAGCATAGCAGTGGGCTCATGCTCATGGAATTCACTGGTCTTTCCATGTTCCCCATCATCCTGAAGCAGCTGGATTGATAGGATGGTGGAATGGCCTTTTGAAGTCACAACTACCCAAGTAGGTGACAATACTTTGCAGGCCTGGGCAAAGTTCTCCTGAAGGCCTTGTATACTCTGAATCAGTGTCCAATATATGGTACTGTTTCTCCCATCGCCAGGATTCACAGGTCCAAGAATCAAGGGGTGGAAGTGGAAGTGGTATCACTCACCATCACCCCTAGTGATCCACTAGCAAAATGTTTGCTTCCTGTCCTTGCAACATTACCTTTTGCTGGCCTAGAGGCCTTAATTCTAGAGGGAGGAACACTGCCACCAGGAGACATGACAATGATTCCATTAAACTGGAAGTTAAGATTGCCACCTGGACACTTTGGGCTTCTCCTACCTTTAAGTCAACAGGCTAAGAAGGGAGTCACAGTGTTGGTTGGGGTGATTGACCCAGACTATCATGATGAAATCAGTGTACTACTCCATAATACAGGTAAGGAAGAATATGTACAGAATACAGGAGATCCCTTGGGGTGTCTCTTAGAATTACCATGCTCTGTGATTAAGGTCAATGGGAAACTATACCAGCTCAATCCAGGCGGGAGTACAAACGGCTCAGACCCTTCAGGAATGAAGGTTTGGGTCAGTCCACCAGGGAAAACAAACAAACAAACAAACAAACAAAAAACATGACCTGCTGAGGTGCTTGCTGAAGACAAAGGGAATACAGAACATGTAGTAGAAGTTAGTCACAATACTAGCTACGACCACGTGACCAGTTGCAGAAACGAGGACTGTAATTGTCAAGAGTATTTCCTCCTTTTGTTAAAACATGTTTGTGCATGTGTACACTTGTACTAAGAAAATATATTCATTTTATTTCCTTTTTCCTTATCATGTGACATAAGATTTATTGACTTCATATCGGCATTTAAATGTTGTTAACTTTATTTAATAGCATTTGGATTGGGGATTGGTGCATTTCTGGTTGTACAAAGGATGGTCGTATTATGCTACGTGCAATTATGCCCCTATTATTGTCTTTATTTGAAGATTATGTATGATCTCAGGAGATGTTTATAGGTTCAGGTTGACAAGGGATGGACCTGTGATGGTTAATACGGAATGTCAGCTTGATTGGATTGAAGGATGCAAAGTATTGATCCTGGATGTGTCGGTGAGGGTATTGCCAGAGGAGACATTTGAGTCAGTGGGCTGGGAAAGGAAGACCCACACTTAATCTGGGTGGGCACAATCTAATCAGCTGCCAGTGTGGCCAGAGTAAAAAGGAGGCAGAAGAACGTGGAAAGAACGTAGACTGGCTTAGCCTCCCAGCCTACATCTTTCTCCTGTGCTGGATTTTTCTGGCCCTCAAACATCAGATGCCAAGTTTCTCAGCTTTGGGACTCAGACTGGCTTCCTTGCTCCTCAGCTTGCAGACACCCTGTTGTGGAACTTTGTGATCATGTGAGTTAATACTTAATAAACTCATATATATATCCTATTAGTTCTGTCCGCCTAGAGAACCCTGACTAATACACCTTTCCATAGCTTCTGATGATAGCTGGCAAATTCCGGCATTACTTGGCTTATAGCTGCATCACTCCAATATCTGATTTCTCTGCTTATTAGGAGAGGGACACTAGGAAACAGAGACTCACAGGGAGAAAGCCACGTGATGATGGAGGCAGATATCCAGTAATACTGGATTAGAAGCCACTCTAACTCAGTATGACCTCCTATTAACTTGATTATATCTTTAATGTTGCCATTTCCAAATAAGAATTTATTCATGGATACTGAGAATTAGGACTGAAACATATCTTTTTGAGGAATGCTATTCAACCCACCACAAAGGTATTCCTTGCTCTGTTTAGTCTCCTGGTTCAATAAAACCAATATCACAGATGCTATCATAATACTAATGAGTTGAGAAAAAATTACTTTTAGTTATTGACTGAAATGTGACCCCACACCTAGGAAAGGTTACAACACATTGCATTAAGTACCAAAAAGCCACTGCTTTGGCATTGAGTGTGCCTTCCTCACTTGTTTGATGCTCTTCTAGTCCCTTTTTTTTGCCTCACCTTTGCCTAAAGTATGTAGGGTGCAACATTTTGGACAGAATTATGTAATCTCCTCTGACTAATTATGCCACCTGTTTCTTTTTTTTTCTTTCTTTCTTTCTTTTTTTTTTTTTTTGATGGAGTCTCACTCTGTTGCCCAGACTGGAGTGCAGTGGCATTATCTCAGGTCAGTGCAACCTCCACCTCCTGGGTTCAAGCAATTCTCTTGCCTCAGCCTCCTGAGTAGCTGGGATTACAGGCATGCACCACCATGCCCGGCTAATTTTTGTATTTTTAGTAGAGACGGGGTTTCACCATGTTGGCCAGGCTGGTCTCAAACTCCTGACCTCCGGTGATCTGCCCGCCTTGGCCTCCCAAAAGTGCTGGGATTACAGGCCTGAGCCACCGCACCATATGCCACCTGTTTCAAACCTCTTCTTATATGTCTTTCCTTGTATCCAACTTCCATGCCTGTGTATCAATCTTCAGGATTATGTAAAATGTGAGAGTCATTCTGATAGTTCATCATATTATAAATTTTCTAAACTAATTTTAAAAAATAAATTAATCTATGAAGTATTAGTTCAGGGAAGTGTTAATTTTAATAATATTTCTTACGGCATGAAAAACGAGTGCTACATGAACAATAAATTTAGTAAACGTGGGTGCTAAAGCTCCTCTTTCAGATTCTCAAGGTTTTTAGACTACTTAGGTTTGTGAGAATTCTCACAAACAAAAGCAAATGAATGAAACATGTTTAGCTTGGTTTAAGTCAGCATTTCTCAAAAGTATTTAATCATAAGACACATTGAGAGGAGCCACATTGTGGAGCTTTTTTATAGCCTCTGTTTAGAAAATAAAATAAAATTGTCAGCATTTTGGTTTGTCTCTCCACACAGAAGGATTTTCTAAATTAGTTCTATAATCCAAACAAATTAGAGCCAATAATGATAACCTCAGACAATGGCACTGGTTTCAATGGGACATATCACTTTTTAGGATGTGTTTTACTATATATGGTAAAAATTTGGGTTCCAGTGACACATTTATTATTGATTGATACTACAATTTCAGGTTTAGTATATATTAACTGCAAAATTATAAGAAAAAGTAATGGAAATTTGTGTAGAACATTTAAAAAATAATATTCATTATAAAAAAGAGAAATTAGAAACAAATAAAATAATCAATTTTAAAATTAACTAAAATATAAGCCAAAATTTAGAAATATATGTAACATAATGGCTTCCACGTCCATTTATGTCATTGCAAAGGACACAATCTCATTCTTTTTTATGGTTGCATAGTATTCCATGGTGTATATGTTCCACATTTTCTTTATCCAGTCAATAATTGATGGACATTTAGGTTGATTCCATGTCTTTGCTATTGTAAATAGTTCTGCAATGAACATATGCATGCATGTGTCTTTATAACCTTAGCAAATTAACACAGGAACAGAAAACCAAATACCACATGCTCTCACTTACAAGTGGGAGCTAAAGGATGAGATCACATGGGCACATAGGAATCTTTTGGAGGATGGAGAGTGGGATGAGGGAGGGGATCAGGAAAAATAACTAATGGGTACAAGGCTCAGTACATGGGCGATGAAATAATCTGTATAATAAACCCCCATGACACAAGCTTATCTGTGTAACAAACCTGCATGTGTACCCCTGAACTTAAAATAGAAGTTAAAAATATATATATAGGTAACATTATTAAAGAAGAAAACCTGAGAGAAAAAAAAATGTAATAAATCCAATCTATCAGTGCCAACCTGTTTTTGCTTCTAAGAGAAAATCAAAGATTATCTATTTTGATATGTCTTAAAAAAAGAATACAGGGCGGTGAGTTAAAGCATTTCTAAATTACTCAAGACCAGCATGCATTCCTTTCCCTTCAATGGTCTTTTCTAATACTATGCTCCTTTTAAGTTTCTTTTCTTTCTTTAAAAAAGCAAAACAAATTTTTCCCCTTGCAATGAATTTTAAGTTCATTCATGTAGATACAAATCACAGTAGAAAATTATGAAATTTGGCAACTGTAAAATGTACTGTATTTATATGTAACTCTTATTCTAAATGATGCCACAAAGGCTAAATTAGAAGTTTCAAGTGTGCATGAAATTTCCTATATTTTTAATGTGTACGATGAATTTAATTCTTTTTGAATACTGAAGTCTGACAATTGCTATGAAAAAAAAATATGGGTTCCAGAATCACACTGCCTGAGTTTGAATTACTTCTGCAGAATTACAAGTTATGTCTGTTTGGCCAAATCACTTATCTCTCTGTCTCAGTTTCCTCATTTATAAAAAGATTATAATAACAATAATACCTCCTTATGACATTGTTAAAGAGATGGGTTAATCTATGTAAAATGCCTAGCAGAGTGTTCAGCACACCAGCACACACTTCAGTCTAAACCTGAAGACTATTTATCTCAGTCTTTCTCGTTACACACACACACACACACACACACACCATTATTATGTTTAAAATCATATTGAATGGTGGACATTTCCATCACTGTTCCATCTTAGAGTTGGAGCTTTTTCTTTGGTTTTGAAAAGTACACTATGTTGGGAGTTAGGCTATTGGAGCTCTGGATCCAATTCTGGGACTACTCCTCTGGGGAGCCTAATGCAAATCAGTTCTCTTTTCAGGCTTCTATTTGCTTTACCTGTAAAATGCACACAAGATGTAAAAGGTCTCTGCCAGTCCTCAAATTTAAAAATCTACTTAAAAAATTCAACTAGTTTCAGTGTAATTGGTATCTTGTCATGAATACACACTTTTTATTTTCACACACCGCATACAACTTTTCCACATTGCAGTAGTTTTTACTTTCTGTTAGTTGTTGCCACAGCAGTCCACAACATGAATCGCATTAAGATGATCTTATAGGATGCCTAAAAGACTTCAAGGAAAGCATTGAAATGTTTAAAATACATTTACTACACATTCTGTACTCATTTCACTGGGGATTTAGAGATCAGGCAGCCTAATATAGGGTAAGAAATGGACCTGGACTCACCAGACCCAAACAGAGATCTTGGTTCTACCACTTTTCATTTGCTCAAGTTCTTTCAGCCTCAGGTATTTATCTGTATGATGGAGTTCGTATCTTCATAGAATTATTATAATATGTATAACAAATTAATAAAACAATGTCTATTCTATAGTAGATGCCGAACACATGTGTGTTGTTATTATTGCCAGGGAATCCAATGTTTTTGCAGATGAGAAAACTGAGATAACAGAAATAATTAATGATAAAGCTGTGAATGAATTGAGGTTTTGAGCTGGATTATTCTTCCCTTTTTGTAACAATTGTATTCCAGAAAGGATGCCTGTAAAATCAATCTTAGTTGCTTTAGTCATCCAGTTTGATTAATCCCTCAAAAGCCCTAAATCACTTGGGGTTAGTTTTCAAAATGAATTAATATTTTGAATCAAAATCTTCAGATTCAGTGATTTTTCTAGTAGGTAAGACATTAGAGAAGATTTCTATCAAGATGAAATACTAAAAACAATTTAAGTTAGTTTAATTCCAAAGATATTTATTAATTATGTATACTATAAATGACAAAAATGTAGAAATATTTATTTTAGAACTTGTTAGGGGAAAATCTGTCATCTACTCAACTTTATTTTTCTATGAGGAGATTCTTTGCTGGATCTCAGCATGGGTGCATTTATTCATAAAATAATATTTACTTAAAACCTACTATATTTCAGGCACTACTCTAGATGAAGAGAAGAGATTGGTGAAATCTATTTTCATGGATTTGCTATGGAGGACACCAAACTATGGCCTCAGTCCAAATCTGGTCTTCTATCTGTTTTTGAAAATAATGGTTTTTGTTTGTTTTGTTTTGAAACCGAGTTTCGCTCCTGTTGCACAAGCTGGAGTGCAATGGCATGATCTCGGCTCACTGCAACCTCTGCCTCCTGGGTTCAAGTGATTCTCTTGCCTCAGTCTCCCGAGTACCTGGGATTATAGGCATGCACCACCACGCCTAGCTAATTTTGTATTTTTAGTAGAGATGGAGTTTCTCCATGTTGATCAGGCTGGTCTTGAACTCCCAACCTCAGGTGATCTGCCCACCTCGGCCTCCCAGTGTGCTGGAATTACAGGCATGAGCCACCGTGGCAAGCCTAAAAATAAAGTTTTATCTGAATACAGTCATGCTAATTCACCTCTGATTTTCCTGTGGCTACTTTTACATTATCATGGTGGAGTTGAGAAGTTGGAGCAGAAGTTGAGAAGTTAGGCTATGGACCTCAAAGCCTAAAATAGTTACCATTTATCCCTTTATAGAAAATATTCATCAATTCATGATTTAGTAGGATGAGTCATCCAATAAACAAGTAAACAAACAAATGAGCAGGATAATTTCAGATACTATAAATAGATCAGGATTATATAATAGTGACCAGGGAACTACTTTGTATTTGCAATATTATACACAGTAACAAGAGGACTACTTTGTATTTGTATTGTTATTGAATGTCTTTCTAAGGTGGTGACCTTTGAACTGAGACTAGAATGATAAGAACCTGAGAATCATGATAAAATCAGGTAGCAAATTGTTTCAGGACCAAGTACAAAGGACTGATCAAGAACTGCAGTGGCTAGAATTTTGTGAGTGAGGCTAAGAGTGGTGAGAAAGATTGGAGATCAGGCTGGGGCTGAGTCATATGGGCTCCTATTTGAAGAAGTGTGGCATTTGACCTGGAAAAGTGGAGAAAACTTGACGTGTTACATCATTTCTTATTGGTTCAAAATAAAGTTTAGTGTTCATGTGTGACCTCTTCTCTATTTTTATTTCCTCTCTTTATACCTAACATAAGGGTGTAGAGCAAGGTCACCTTTTTCTTTACGGATAGAAGTTTGCATATTTTTGCTCTTCTTCTAATTCTCCTTTGTCACTGGGTAGACCACTCTGGGTGCTTCTGGGCCACAATCTTAGGTTCTCAGAGAGACAGAGAAGGCCTTGCCCCATTCTCCGGTATTTTATCAGTAATAAAGTTTATCGGTAATAAATCACTGTTTTATTGCTGATTTGGCTTATTGTGTGCTCCTCCTTGACTACAACCAAGAGAGAGAAGGAAAGAGGATAAATTAGTAGCCTCGTAGCCAGATTTCTTTCAGTTAAGTGTAATGGTTTTGATATCACCACATAGAGTCCACAGAAAACTTAAATGAACAAAACACGATTTACACACAGAATAAATAAACCAGCTAAGCAATATAGAATCTAATCAGATTCTAAAATGCAAATGAAATCTTGCTGTTTTCTGCATTTTACACTGTAATTGGCTGTGTAAACCATGGGTAAATGAGCAAAGAATTATTAAAATGAAAAGCACTGTATAAGTAACCACGACTATTCTAACTAAAAGGGTCTCTGTTAAGAGAACAGTAAAGGTCATACCTATGAGGTTGGCAAAGTTTCAAGAATCCTCTAAGTATTTCTCCTAATAACCCTTAGAGAATGCTTCACTGACAGTATCCTTGTATTAATTTTGCTTTCTTTAAAAGCACTCTTAAGTTGCTTTACTCATGTAATCATCATGAAATCCCTATTGTTATTCATTGTTATCACTGGTAGTATTAATATTGATGAATAAATATTATTATTATTATTAATTTATACAATTGAATTTAGTGGCAGAGCTGGGATGTTAAGTCATTCAAATCTAGAGTTTATGCGTTTAAGATGTGGTACTCACAGCACTACTGGAGGTTGTTATGGAGTGGGCTTTGCAGTCATATGGAACTAGATTCAAATCTGAGATCTGTTTCTCACAGGCTGCATGATATGAAATATCTCATTTACTTAGCGATGAAATCTTGTTTCCATATCTTTAAGTTGTGGATCCAATACATAATTCATCATTTGCAGTATTCAATGAGTTAAAATTGGGAGAATGTCTAATACAGCATCTCTCCCCAGCATAGATACTCTATCAGGAACAATCATTTTCATAATTGCTGCATTTAAATAGCAATAGAGTAAATTCCAGCATTTCTGCATGACACTTCACCTTAAGAAAGTAATATGCTAACAATTGCTTGACTAAATTCGGCTTGGATATCTAAAATGTAACTGACACATTGTAAAATAAAAATGGAAATTCTATTAATTACAGACACAGGAATTAAGAACACATGCAAATTAGTTTATTATAGCTCTAATATTTACATGGATTGGTAGCAGGAGCTTTACATTGTGGTTAGGAGTCACACACATGCTTCTGTGAATGACATACAACCACACATCAAAAGACGTTTAGAGCCTAGACCCAAAGCACAGAGTTATTATACAACCAGGCTGTAAGCAGATTATTTTATCCTGTGGATTCACCTTTTTTATAGTAAATACTTTTGCAGGTTTTATGTAAATCCAAGTTAAAGAAATCCAAAAGCTATATTTAAGAAACTCATACTTGTTGAGCTCATGTATTATTTGTAGTCACTATTCTGTGTCTGGAGTAAGAAGGTCAAATGAACAGCATCCCTTAGAAACCCAGGCCAAGGCAGGGCCTGTTTTTGTTTGAATATTTCACATTTCTTTTAAATTGGAGTACTAGGTAAAATCAGGATAAAAGTTCTGTCTCCCATGATAATTTTTTTATTATAAGAAAGTTTTACACTGGCTATTATTTATTTAGCTAGATAATTCCATGGTTTATGCCAAATAATTTCCTGGTCATTTTAGATTTGTTTTCAATCCTTTCAAAAAGCCTATAGAATATTATTAGGGAACATGATTCAGCAGGACATTAAATAACTTGCAAGGATTATACATCTGGAACTGAAGCAGCCGTTTGGAGTTTAGGATCTTTGGTTCCAAAGGCTTACCCTTTTCTCTATGCCATTCTTCCTCACACTTGCAGCTGATGAATAAAAAAGCTTTCAATCTCCCAGCATAAACGTAGTTATCTAGAAGATGTTATTTGAGTCCACTGTGATCTAATCAAAGTTTCTGTTCTTTTTTTTGTATCACATTTTGGGGTTGAATAAAAGGAATTGAATTGGAGCATATGCTTCTGATTCTCTGTCCCCCGCTTCCCCCAAAAAGCACTCTTGTCCCACACAATGTGAGGAGCTAGCACTAGATAGTTTAATACTTTATATAGTTGTATCTTTTTAAGATCAACATGTCTTGTTCCTTCAATCACAATTTCTGTCAGTTCAATTAAAAAAATTATCTAAGACCACTATTTGTCAGTATTCAACTATTTTCTCAACCAGATAATTTCAAAACTTTTCACCTCATGTCTAAACAGGTTATTACTTTAAGTTCTCCAAGTCAGGGTGAAGGCCTTGACTTGGAAGAAAGATTATAGCAATATAAGACCAAAACTTATTTTATTACCAAAGTTAATTCTTTTGTCTGATTTTCTGAAGTGGAGAAAAATCTTTGGAGTGCTCACTAGTGAAATGTATTTAACATGATTCTTCATTTGTGATTTGGCATCTCTGGTGTATGTATGGAGACTTTTTAAATTTCCATAAAGGGGAAAAAAGGTGAATAATTTGGAAAAGGGGGTAACAGAAAAACCACCTGTACTGTTTAAATTAAAAATGCTAAATTCGATGTCTATTTTTAAAACTATGCAAATGGAAAAACACATGGTCTAATTTTATTCATTCAATATGGAAATTTTAATGAATTGATATTCTGGGCATAAAAACACACAATGCAGTTCGCCTGGACTAAGTTGTTGTTTGTACTTGTAAAGAGGATACACCACAGCACCCACCTTGGACCATTTGGTGAGTCTGGCTCATGTATAGAGTTGCAATCCACACCCGTGAAGGTTCAGCCTCTAATTCAACACTGTGACAGAGAGAAGAATGCTTTGAAAGTAGTTGTGAAAAGTCTAGTGAACATCTGGGGATTTTTGACTGGCCAAATTTTATGTTCGTTCCTCTGATTTTTCCACTGAATAACTCACCTTTCCATTCTACAAAGTCCTGGTGGAACTGTCCTCTGATTTTTCCACTGAAGAACTCAACTTTCCATTCTACAAAGTCCTGGTGGAACTGTCAATCAAGATGCCACTTTTTCCCTGGCAAATGGATTACATGAGTTCAACTTCTGGTTAGTTACTATAGCTCCCAGAAAGTGCATTTTGAGTCATGTGACTAAAAAATGCATGCCATAGGCAGCTCTCTTAGGAAAATTCATTATTTCCTGCTACGCCCACCTAAGGACTCTTCTGATAAATGTTTTTCCACCTTTCCTTTGATTCTGTGAGATGCCTCAAATTCTCAATGAACAATATGCAGTCTCTCGATTTTTCTTTCTCTCTTTCACTTTGATTAGTCAGATTTATTTTGCTTGCAACCAAAAAACATTAATAAGTGCATAGATTTTTAGAAATTTCACTTAAAAAAGTACATTAAATAAAAACTACAGCACTACCATTTTATAGATTTGAAATAGTAATAGCATAGTGGTCATATTAATTTCCCTTTTTCATTCCTCACTCCTTAGACAAATTTCAACATATTTTTTTCTCTAACAATTTCAATAAGATAGGCTTGGATGATAGCCATGAACGATGCTGAGTTTTCAGGTTTTGGGAGAGAGGATGGTAAAATACAGGCTGAAGGGTACTAGATGAGAACGTATCTGGCTGCTTTTAAAGTGTAGATTAAGGAAGATAGTTGCATATAAATTTATTTTGCTTTGTTGTAGCTGATACGCACAAACACCTTTGTCCAATACATAAAAAGTTTAATTTTATAATTAAATAAGTTACCACCCTGGTCTGTGATTATTCTCACAGTTTTAGAAAAGACATAGAAAAATACAAATTCCCACATGGAATAATTTCATTCAAGTGGAATATCAGAAGATGTTTCTGTATATATTTCTGGTCTCAAATGCATTTCTTAACCAATTAAATGAAATTTCAAAGCCATATTTATTGACCTTCTTATTGTATATCTCACTGATAGAGATGGGTTCTAGGTGGATTGTGAGGGGATCTTCTGTTCCCTTCATTTCACATCTGGGGTACTTTTGTCCGTTTCTCACTATAAGCAATCAGAGTTCACATGGAACATGGATTTCCTCTTATCAAGGGGAAAAAGATGTAACAGCCAAAGATAACTGAAGATTGATCCCTCTTCCCAGCACACACACACACGAATCCATGATGATATAATGTTAGGCCTTAGTACACCTGTGGGGGCTTTGTGTTTTAGCATACAGAGAGAAGTTTATTTGGGTAGCAAATTCCTAACTTTTGATATTTATAGGACATTTATTTTTGCCAAGCTTCTAATTTTACTCTCACAACAATCTTGTGAATCAGATTCCTATTTAATTTTATTTTAGAAGTAAAGAAACCAAGGCTAATAATTTAAGTGAGATGCACTAAGTTCCCCCAGATAGGAAATGTAGGAACTCAAATGAAAATCTTGGCTGTGTAGCACTAGAACCCACATTCTTTACATTATGCCACACTGCCTTTCCAAATTCCTCTCAGACAAGGCTGGCTCAGACAACCTCTCAGCAGCACAGATCCTCAGATCTCCTTCTGTTCATCCGTGTCAGGTACCCACTTCATTAGTTTCAATTTATTGTACAGGTGAAAATAAAGCAGACTTTTGTTTTGGAGATTTTTAGCTAAAATTGCTCCACTCCTTTTAAAAATTTAATTTGTTTTAGATGAGAGAATACAAATACACATATACCACACCCCCAGTCTTCAAACTAACAGAAACCAATGTATTAATTCATTTTTACACTACTGATAAAGACATACACATGACTGGGAAGAAAAGGAAGTTTAATTTGACTTACAGTTCCACATGGCTGGGGAGGTCCCATAATCATTGTTGAGGGAAAAAGACACTTCTTACATGGTGGCAGCAAGACAAAATGAGGAAGAAGCAAAAGCAGAAACACCTGATAAACTCATCAGATCTCGTGAGACTTATTCACTACCATGAGAATAGCATGGGAAAGACCGGCCCCCCTGATTCAATTACCTCCCACTGGGTCCTTCCAGCGGGATTTCTGGGAAATATAATTTTGTGGGAATTCTGGGAAATACAATTTAAGTTGAGATTTTGGTGGAGACACAGTCAAACCATATCAGCCATATAGAAGGTGAGAAATTAAAATATCAAATTAAAAATTCAGTGAATGATAGATCTCAAGGTTGGAAAGAGTCTTAACAGGCATCAGGCTCAATTCTAATATTTCTGAAGTTAGGCTGTGTAATGAGCTGTTGGCACAAGACCAATGTCATTTCATTAAATCATATGCCACATAATCACCACAAAGATTTATACAGTGTTTCCCATTTGTGCCAGACACCATTCTAAGTGAATTGCTGGTATAGTAATATTATATAGGTATTTTAGTTGATTTTCTGTTGCTATAACTAAACACCTGAGACTGAGTACTTTATAAAGAAAATAAATTTACTTCTTAAAATTCTTGAGGGTGAGATTTCCAAGAGCTTAGAGCTATCATCTGGTGAGGGCCTTCTTGCTGTGTCACAACATGGTAGAGGGCATCACATGGTGAGAGGTCAAGAGCACACATGCCAGCTCTGGTCTCTCTTCTTCTCCTTATAAAACCACCAGTCCCATCATGGGAGCCTCAACCTGATGACCTTATCTAATCCTAATTAACTCCCAAAGGCCCCTCTGCAATCAACATATGATTTGGGGGATTAAGTTTTCAACACTTGAAATTTGGGAGACACATTAAAACCATAGCAATAGTCATAGCCCATAATATTATACCATTATAGAGTCATAACCTATATTTATCCATATACAACCCATATAGTTCTCATAAGATGTTATTACAAAAACTATTTCATTTTAGAAATGAGGAATCTTAGGCATAGGCTTATTTATGTTACAGTTGTGTAGCTAATAAGTGGCAGTTGGAATCTGAACTCAAAAAACGTGGCTCTGGGACTGTTTCATAACATTTCCTCAAGGGATTGGGGAATAGATCACTCAGCCTCTGCAAGGATCACAACACTACTCAGGCACCTTAAAGATGATGACATTGTGAGTGATGTTCTTTTCATTATCTCTTCTAACTTATTTTTCTGTTATATAGGAAGGCTATGGATTTTTATATATTTTGCCATTGGGTAACTTACTGACCTCAATTATTAATTATAATAGCTTTTCAATGATACCTTCTATGTTTTCTGGAAGCATGATAATCATGTCTACACACTGTTTTTCACTTTTTTTTTCAGTTTAATTGTTATACCCTGTATCAGCTTCCTGCTTTATCAGATTGGGTGTAATGTAGGTCTCCTTAAAAATTAATTGGAATGATGGAAATATTGTGGAATTTTTGATATGTTATAAGCAGGTAAGAAGCTTTTCAGGAATAATGTAATAATGGTTTGGGTTCAGATGATGGCATGAGAAATTCAATATCTATTAGAGAGAGATTTTATATTAAAAATTGACTGAACTTGGAGATACGGGATGAGAAAAAGTAAAAGGTTTTGAATCTGAAGTATGCAAGTCCAATTGATAATGATCAGGAAATTGACTGTGTTTTAACAGCTGTTGAATTCCACTGATCTATTCATCTGAAACAAAATTACTGAAAGGAAATAATTAAAGTTTTCAGCTTATAAACAGGTTTAGGAATGCTCCTTCTTTAAAGGAAATTCAAATACATTTTCATTTTTATAGCCTCTCCATGGTCTGATATTTAATATAACTACTTATAAAATACATATATAAAGTTAATATAATATTTATCTAATATAAAGTAACCTGAAAAGCATTATATGGACGAATATAAACTTTTAAAACTCTGAGATGTGTAACAACCTGTTTTTCAAATTTAGTTTACTTCAAAATCATTAGAGTAGCTCTTAAAGCCCCAATCTTAGAGAGTCTTGATTCCATTAGTCTGGAGGGGAGCTTGGGAATCTACATTTTCAGCTATTAGTCCAGGTAATTTTGAAAAACTGGTCCACAGACTATGCTTTTAGATACCCTGGTCTAGGTGTTTACAGTCTACACCAGCACGTTGCATTTGTGTGCTGTATTTGGTACACTTATCCTTGTCATTCACACACTGAATTTCAATACCGTCTAATGTTTCTTTGAGCATTACATGTTGTTATATTTTTCCATATCCCTGTCCATATGGTTCTGACTTCTTAGAATGTTCTGATTTGCCTACCAGATTAACAAGCAGGCTATCCTTCTAAACTCTATCCAGACTCAGGAGAGCCTTGGTTTCCACCCCTAGTTGGAGGCTCTGCATGCCACTCCAACATGCAGGGTGCAGCACAGTCCCCTCTCAGCTCTGGTGGAATAAAACAGAAGGACCATGGGTGAGGTAGCTTTCTTGTACACATATGGAAACCTCCATGACAGTCCCCAACCCGTGGAAAGATACTGTTCTTTGCAGAGCTTGCCATCACAACCGAAGGAAGATTCAACAAAAGTAAAAACCAAATTGAAAAAAAGAAAGTACTTCTGTTACTCCTACTTTTTTTTCTTAAACCAAGGAGGAGACAGAACAACATTTAGTACGGCCTACTTCCTAAAAATAAAAGAAAAGAGTATTGTGTATATCTTAGCATAAGGAAAGACAAATCTGCATGTACAAATCTTGTATATACTTCAAATAATTACTGATAAAGAGTAAGGGAACATGATTAAAAATACACTACCACTAAAATTGAGGAATGATGACCAACCTGCTTCTGGATTCTAGGGTCGATTTAACTAACTTCAAGAGCAGTAGAAATAGATTAAAAAACAAGTATATAAAATTACAACTAGATATTAGGTTGGTGCAAAAGTAATTGTGGCTTTTGTCACTATAATGGCAAAAACAGCAATTACTTTTGCACCAACCTAATAGAATTAATTATTGTGTCTTATGGCACTGTAAGCCGAGTGTAGTTAAGAATGTATTATATAGTTTCAAATAGCTAGAAAGAGGATATTATATGTTTGAAAGACAAAGAAATAATATTTGAGATGATGGATATGCTAATCACTTTAATCTGATTACTATATGTGTATCACAACATCACTATGTATCCCATAAATATGAATAATTATTAAATGTCAATTAAAAAGTTAAAGTTATATTTTTAATGATAAAAATATGGTATGGCAACAACCAAAAAAAGGCACACACAATGCTGAACCAGAAATACGATGCTACCACACACCTTGGGCCTATTTACCTGACAGTACATAGACATATTCTACTCACTTCATATCCCTTCCAGCTGGCATATGACTTGGAAGACTGATTAGGCAGCTCTCTCAGAGACACTTGGAAAGCCAGGGAAACCTGGTGTTGAGTCATGGGAGCTGCACATCCCACAAATAAACTCTTGAGTTGGGACTGAAACACAAGGTGCCCTAGTAGCAGCAGTCATTGATGAAGTCAGCCTTGACCTTCTCTCTCTGATTCTATGAGTATCAGAGAGTCGTGAACCGGCTCTAGGAGTGCCTATTTCTGGGCCATATGCTAAGAATTTAACCGTGGGCTCTGCATACCACATCATGGTAACAGCCAGTTTTAAGAATAAACAAAATAAATGCACCCTATCCATTCAAACAAACCAAACACTGCAGAGCAAGAGAAAAATAAATGTGATCCTTAAGACCATCCTCAAAGAAAATATTCCAAGCCATGTCAGTCACTGGCAGTATCTATGGGGTAAAGTGATACTTCCAGGACCTGATTAGAAGGAGGCAGCACTAATTTGATGGAGATTTTCAAAAATCTATGCTTAGAAGCAGTCTCAGCATAACACCATTTATATAATTTGGAAGAAATTTCTCCAATGTGTCTTTATGTGTTTTTCTGGTGAAAGAAATAGGGAAATCTCTTCTTACCTCTCCTGGGTGGTCCAGTTGTTTCTTCATAGTAGCAGAAAGGGCACAATTTTTTTTTTCAAAGATGCTAAGTGGAGGTTATTGCTCTGTCTTTTTGTCTATTGCATTCTTAGCACTGCCTCACTCCTACTTGTTTATGTAAGAGCCCAATAGGGGACTTCCATTATCTTCTTTTTTTTCTAAGTGTCACCTTCCTTGCTTTTTTCCTTGTTTCCTTTCTGCATGCAGGCATCTTCATTTTCATTTTGCTTCTTTGAAGGGAAAAGTAGTACACTCATTTAAAAGTATATCTCATTCAAAACATAAGAGAATAATAAATTGAAAGGGAGGACATGAATTGAGAAAATTACAATGCCAAAAACTACAACTGTAGGAGAGAAAAGACAAAAAGAACAGTAGATAGTGTGAAACAATCTAGGGTGGAACACTACAAAACTCTATTCAGAAATGCAACAAATTGGATATTCCCTTTAGTCTGTCAATCTTCTAGTCTCAATTCTTATATACCATCTTTCTTTTTTTCCTGATGTTCAGTCTGAAGTATTTTCTCTCATGAAAAGAATGGAGTTTTTCAAATGCAAGAGTCTAATTAGGAAGAAGGTTTTCTATCCTTTCACTATTGCATTGTAAGTTTCAATTCTCTTTTTCTGCACTATTTACAATGGAGGCATTTTTAATAAAGGGTATCACAGTGGGACACTGCTGTCATTGGTAGTATCAAGATGAGAACTGTAGAGAGAAAATAGACATAAGTTCAAGTACTGTGGTGTCCATTCTTTGTAAGTGTTTTTGTCTAATGCAATAACAAGCAGGCACATACCATATTGGAACTACACTAAGTGGGTTGTGAAACATCTCGACAATTTAATGAGCCTCAAATTTAGTTTTGGAAAAAAAATGCTCACTTCCAAATTTTGACACTACTCTTACAGGGTACTTTTGTTTAGCTTTCAGGCAGGAGCAAAGTAGAAATTGAGATGTTGGGGAGAAAAGGAAGCATTTTCATGGGAGGGATGTATAAACTATTAGTTTTAATCACATACAACAATGCTTCTCATGCACTTCTTTGACTCTTTAGTATGCATAGGAATCGCAGGGAGAGCAATATTCCCAAACTTTGCCACCAGCAGTTCTGTAAAAGAACCCAATAATTTTCACTTCCAATAAACTTCCTGGTGATGCCCATATTTCCAGTACATACATGGGCCTCACTTTGAGTAGCAAGGACAGAAGGGACAATATTTCTGAAGAGAAAGAATCAAAGTAAGAGATGCCTGAAATTATGATGTCATCCTTGACTCCTTCTTTCCCTTGAATCCTAACCCTCTATGCTCTCTCACCTTCTGCCACAATATCTAATCACTGAGTTTTGCAGAAATATCTCTCTAGTTCACCCCCTTCTTTTCACTCCCACTGTAGTTCAAACCCTAATTATTTCTTGCCTCGATCTTCAGTAGTATCTTGGGTGATTCTCCAGTCTCTGGTTTTGTCTTAATGTAATCTAGACTCCATGAAACTTTCTAAAATCAAATCTAATCAAACTGTTCTTCTGATTAAAATCCAACAAAGGGCTCCAATTCTCTACAGAATAAAGCCCACACTTCTTAGCATTGAATGTTAGGCCTTCTTGATCTCCCCTGATCCATCTGTCCAGTCTTCCTTGTAGTAATAGCTCACTCTACTCACTGAAAGCAATGTTTTATTTATCTGACAGCCAAGTTGAGCTGCTTGTGGATTCCCAAACAGGCAAAGCCCAAGTCTCTCCCTTGCAATATCTTTACCTTTCAATCAGAAAACATTTTCATTCATTCTTCAAAAATATGACTTGAACATAAATCATCTATCAAAATTTCCATGACTCTCAGGTGCATAGAACCCTCCCTCTTCTGTGGCCATTTGTCAACATGTAGTAATTATTTGCTTATTTTCTTCCCTTCTAAAACAGTGTGATTTCCTCAAAAGCAGAATGAAAAATGCAACTCATGTAGGATCTAGCACAAGAAGATTTACTCAATTAAATTGATTTTAAGAGAGCTTAAACACTATTTAGGATTTTCATTTTTCAGATGCAGAGAGAAGGGAGGAAAGATAAAGGAATTGTGCCAAAGCCACTAAAATAAGGACTACATAGTGATGTGATGTCTTTGCTAAAATGAGGTAGTTCAGTCAAACAGGATTTCTGTCTTGTTAGAAGGCTTATGTGGATCACTGTAAGGACCAAAAAACACTTGGGAACCAATGAGTGTGT
Organism: Pan paniscus; assembly: GCF_029289425.2. Taxonomy (NCBI): domain Eukaryota; kingdom Metazoa; phylum Chordata; class Mammalia; order Primates; family Hominidae; genus Pan; species Pan paniscus. The sequence goes on from NC_073252.2 coordinate 19,067,081, forward strand.
CTGTATATCTTTGTGTTTCAATCCGTTTGCCTTAAGTGAATTGTTTAAATACTCAGTACAAATATCACCAATTGTATATAGAGCATGCAAATTGCTAACACTTAGGCTATTTTATTCCAGCTGTGCTGTGCTTAGAAAAACTGTTGAATATCCCTTACCTCATTAAACATGAAGCTTACAGCAAGTCTGAAGATTTACAAAGCACCTATTTTCCTATTAGCCAAGAGGAAAAAAGAAACTTCATAAAGTTTCTTTATAAATAACATAACAAAACACTTGCTCCCTTCCTCCTCTACCATTTCTGTTTGTATATGCCAACCAGTGCCAAGGAAACATGGGTCACCATAAAATTACAGCACATTCTTAGATATCTCTAGTAGAGCTGGGGGAAACCCTTAAAGATTTCAACTTTAAGAGGGAATACAAGTTTAAAAAAACAAACAAACCTGTGCCCAAACAGGACATGAATAGGAAAGACACTCATTAGATTGTGTAACATAAACTTATGCTGGCAGAAGTAGGAAAGCAGTAGACTCAGACAGAGCCACAAGGCAGGTGGTGATCTGATAAATGCAAGTTTTTTAATTGTGTGACTATGAGTTTTGGTTCTCCATATGGCTTCAAGGCAATCTAAGGGATTCTCCTAGAACATATGCCATCTTGCGTGTTTTTCATAGCCCACATTCTCACAGAAGTGTGACCCGTTTAACTTTTCTTGCTGTTCTCAGTCTATTAAAGCACTTTGCTTTCAACATGGGCTCTAGTCTGAAAAGAATGGAATAGAAGAGGAGGTTATTGCGATGATTTGGGGCTCTGATTTGATAATGAAGCTCACACGTATGCCAGTCATGATGCCACTCACAGAGCAGTGAGGCGAGCATCCCATTTCGTTTGGTTCATTTGACCCTAGAGCATCCTCTTAAGCCTCCCTCTCCTACCTCTTACTATCATACAGGTAAAAAACAATTCACACCTCTTGCAAGGGCATTTTTGACCCATCAGAGTCCTTAAAGTAGCTCTACCCTTCCCATTGGAGAATACAATTTTTCCCTCTAGGAGCATACTGAGCTCACTGTTGCCAAGGAAATTGGGAGAACAGAGCACAATCATTTCCATTTTATTGTCTATTGTCCAGACGAATAAGATAAAATATAGCTTATGGATCATTTGTGTGCTAGTGTTATTCTCTTTTTTCAGATTCTCACCTGTAAGCTTGAATTATGTCTACATCATGCTTGGGAAATGTCCATATATTCTAAGCTTGAAACTGCAATGATGAGGACGTCACCACTTCCAGAGAGAACACTTTACTACCAGGTAAGGCTCTGACTTTTAACTCTTAAAAAAATACATACCACTTTCAAACTAAAAATTATTTAGTATTGGGAAACATTACCAATTCCTTCCTAGTTCCTTTTTGATATTATTTCTCTTCTGTTTAAACTCTTGGTTATTCTCCTCTGAATAATTCCCATTTTAAGTTTTACTCCATTTAATGTAATTTATGTAAAATAGTATATACTAATTTAATTTTTAATGATTAGGTATTTTCTAGTATTTTTACTTTTGAAATACATATAATTTCACAAGATGTTAAAAATAATTAAAGTTAACCCTTAACACCAAATACAATAAGGCTTTAAATTTTCAATATATATGTGTGTGTACATATATACATGTAAATAGACATATAAATTGTTGTGCTCTGAATGGAGGAAAGATGGGTTTTAAGAGTCACATAGCAAGATTGTCACTTCTAACATTTTCACTTTTTGTCCTTCCATTAATGCAGTATAAGACTACCAGAATGTTAAGTTGAAGTTTATAACATATCATTACATATTAGGTTTACCATGAAAAGGAATATCCCAAGATTTTTTTCTTTAAAAAAAATACATACCTTAAACTCATACTGTGTGTTTTTGACCCTAATAAATGAACTTATAAGAACTTTATCCATTGCTTTAGTATCATTTTGAGTCTGGCTACTTATTATTAACATACTTATTATTAACGCCTTGCCTTCTATTGCTTTGTTTCACTGATTTAAATATTGAACAGAATATTCTGCCCTATGGTAAATCTTTCCAGGTTGAAATGTTTAATTTGTAAAAAATGCAGATTTAATATCTCATGACCAAGTACAACTAATCCTGGAAATGTGATTTTTTTCAGCATATGGCATTTAATTAGGATAATTCATTACATCAACAATTTAGAGAAAAATCACTTGATGCTCTCAGAATATACAAAAGAAAATGAAATTAACAAAATTCAACATTCATTCATGATAAAAATTCTCAGCAAAAGAGGAACAGAAGAGAACTTTCTTAACCTGATAAAGAACATCTGCACAAAAAGATAGCTAACTTATTAATGATAGAAAACTAAACACTTGCCAAAAAGATAGAAAACAAGACAATTATGTACACTCTTACCACTCCTATAAATGTCACACTCGATATTTTAGACAGTTTACTGAGGCAAGAAAAAAAAAAAGAAAATCTATACCAACAGGAATAAAAGATCTAAAACTGTCTCTATTATTAGGCAATACAATTATCTATTTAGAAAATACCAAATAATCTACAAAAAAACTATTAGAACTAATAAATAGTTTAGAAAGTTTGCAGGGTGCAAAGTCAATATACAAAAAATCATTATACTTCTCTATAATGAAAATTAACTATTTTGGAAGATGGCAAAATAAGAATTCTCTGGGTCCAGTCTTCTTCACAAAAATCCAGCTAGTAACTATCCACATGCAAGAATACCCCTGTGAATATTCCAGAACATGAAAGTGGGGCTGAGACAACTTCTTGGAGTGCAGAACTGAAAACAGCTGTACACAAAGAGTAAGAGGAGTTGTTTCACTTTGATTATGTTATTTCTCTCCCAGCTGGCCCAATGCCACACACAGAGGATTCCTAGGAATCATCGTTTTTACAGAGGGAAAAGAGAATTGGAGGCAAACATTCATCATCCCCATCATTCTAAGACTTCTTGCAGGAGACACTCTCTTGTGTAGCCCCATAAGAAACATTGGGGGTATTGGTAGGGCTAGACCACCGGGTTTCAGTTAGAAACAAAAAGCAAGAATGGCGCTCACAGAGGCCACTGTAGGGATGGTTGGTTGTTTTACATTTTTTCTGCAAATAGCACTGCTCTGAAGAAAACATGGTTAATTGGTCTCCCAGGCTTGAATTCCTGGCTGGTTTTCACCTCCAGCCTCAGTGCTATCCTTGAAACTTCTCAAGGCCAGGAGATTGGGTCACGCGGATAACTATCTGAAAAAGGAGAATCTGACCTCGCATGGCCCTAGCTGTCAACCTTCAAACCACTCAAGCTCTGGTGCACTCTTTAACCCTTCTCTGGGCAAAAAGGCAAGGGCTGGAGGGTGATTATCCACAAAGGGAGCATCTGTTCCCCCAGGTGCTAATTGGCTAATGTACCAAGCCTTGGTGCTTTACTTAAGACTACCATAGGATGGGAAGCAAACATGGTTGAGTAGTGATCCCAGGGACCCCATGGATGGGTAGAATCGATATTGTAAAAATTACCATATTGTCAAAAGCAATCTACAAATTTAATGCAATTCCTATCAAAATATTATCATCACTCTTCACAAAAGTAGGAAAAACCATACTAAAATTCATATGAAACCAAAAAAGAGCCTGCATAGCCAATGCAAGACTAAGCAAAAAGAACAAATCTGGAGGCATCATATTACCTGATTTCAAACTATACTACAAGGTTATAGTTACAAAACAGAGCAGTACTTGTAGAAAAATAGGCACATAGACCAATAGAATAGAATAGAATAGAGAACCCAGAAATAAAACCAAATACTTACAGCCAACTGATCTTTGACGAAGCAAACAAAACTAAAGTGGGGAAAGAACACCCTATTCAACAAATGATGCTGGGATAATTTTCAAACCACATGCAGAAGTATGAAACTGCATCCTCATCTCTCACCTTATAAAGAAAATCAACTCAAGATGGATAAAATACTTGAATCTAAGACCTGAAACCATAAAACTTCTAGAAGATAACATTGGAAAAACTCTTCTAGACATTGGCTTAGGCAAAGAGTTCATGACCAAGAACCCAAAAACAAAAATAAATAGATGGGACCTAATTAAACTGAAATGCTTTTGCCCAGCCAAAGAAATAATCAGCAGAGTAAACAGACAATCCACAGAGTGGGAGATAAGTCTTTGCAAACTATGCATCTGACAAAGGACTAATATCCAGAATCTACAAGAAACTTAAATCAGCAAGAAAAAAACTAATATTCCCATCAAAATTAGGCAAAGGACATGAATAGAGAATTCTCAAAAGAAATTATACAAATGGCCTACAAACATAAAAAAAATGCTCAACGTAACTAATTATCAGGGAAATGTAAATTAAAACCACAATGAGATACCACCTAATTTCTGCAAGAATGGCCATAATTTAAAATTCAAAAAAAAAATACACGTTGGTGTGGATGTTGTGAAAGGTAACACTTTTACACTTCTGGTTGGAATGTAAACTAGTACAACCACTGTGGAAAACAATATGGAGATTTCTTAAATAACTAAAAGTAGAATTACCATTTGAACCAAAAATCTCACTACCGGGTATCTACCCAAAGGGAAAGAAGTCATTATATGAAAAAGACACTTACACATGCATGTTTATAGCAGCACAATTTGCAATTGCAAAAATATGGAACCAGCCTAAATGCCCATCAACCAATGAGTGGATAAAGAAAGTTTGGTATATATACACCATGGAATACTACTCAGCCATAAAAAGGAATGAAATAATGGCATTTGCAGCAACCTGGATGGAGTTGGAGACCATTATTATTCTAAGTGAAGTAACTCAGGCATTAAAAACCAAATATTGTATGTTTTTACTTATAAGTAGGAGCTAAGCAATGAGGACACAAATGCATAAGGATTATATAATAAACTTTGCGGACCTTGAGGGGAGGGAGAGAGAGGGATGAGGGATAAAAGTCTGCACATTGGGTTCAGTCTACACTGCTCGGGTGATGGGTGCATCCAAATCTCAGAAATCACTACTAAAGAACTTATCCATGTAACTAAAAATCACGTGTTCCCCCGAAACTATTTAAATAAAAATTTTAAAAATCCCATTTACAATAGCAAAAAAAGAGAGAAATACTTAGTTGTAAATTTAGAGGGTGAAAGACTCCCTACTTAAAAAAATTATAAAACATTGATAAAAAGAAATTGAAGAAAACAAAGTAAATGGAAAGATACCTCATGTTCATGAATTGCAAAAATTAGTAATCTTAAAATTGTATATTTTCCAAAGCAATGTACAGATCACTTTCTATCAAATTCCAATGTTATTTTTTCACACAAATAGAAAAATATTTCCTATATTTTTATGAAACAACAAACAACTAGAAACAGCCAAACAATCTTGGACTAAAAGAACAAAACTATAGACATCACACTACCTGACTTCAAAGTATGTTACAAAGCAATTATGATCAAAATAGCATGGTACTGGCATAAAAAGAGATTTTTCAAGGAACGGAACAAGATGAAGAGCCCAGATAAATCCACATATTTATTTTCAGTGTTATTTTTTGACAAAGGTGCCAAGAACACACAATGGGAAAAGGATAGTCTCTTCAATGAATGGTGCAGTGAAAACTGGTTAGCCACATGCAGAAGAAGGAAATTAGACCTTTTTCTTAATTCAAGCACAAAAATCAACTTCAAATGCATTAAACATATATCATAACACCTGAAACTATAAAACTAGTAGAATAAAACATAGGAAAAAACTACATGACATTGGTCTGGGAGAGGATTTTTTGGATATGACCCTGACAGCTTAGGAAAAAAGCAACAATAGACATATATGATTGCATCAAACTGAAAAGCTTCTGCACAGCAATAGAAACAATTAATGAAGTGAAAAGACAACCCAGAAAGTGGGAAAAAATACATGCACAACATACATCTGATAAGGCTTAATATCCAAAATATATAAGAAACTTGCACATCTCAATAGCAAGAAAACAAATAACCAGATTTTAAAATTGAGCAAAAAAATCTAAATAGGCACTTCTCAAAAGAAGATAAACAAATGGCAAAGCAGTTCATTTTAAAATGCTCATTATCCTTAATCATTAGGAAAATGAAAATTAAAACCACAGTGAGATCTCACCTCACACTGGTTAGAGTGGATTTTATCAGAAAGATGAAAGATAACAACTGTTGGTGAGGATGTAGAGAATAGGTAACGCTTGTACAATGTTGGTGATGATGCAAAGTTTTACAACCATTATGAAAATAGTGTGGAGTTTCCTCAAAAAAAGTAAATAAATAAAAATAGAACTACCATATTGTATTAGTCAGGGTTCTCTAAAGGGACAGAAGTAATAGGCTATATGTATGTATGTATACATATAAAGGGGACTTTATTAAGGAGAATTGACACACAATTACAAGGTGAAATCCCGAGATAGGCCTTCTACAAGCTGAGAAGTAAGGAAGCCAGTCTGAGCCCCTGAACCTCAAAAGTGGGGAAGCCAGCAATGCAGCCTTCAGTCTGAGGCCAAAATACAATTAGAAGTGGTCAATTAAAGATAATATACATTTTTAAAATTAACTATTTTGAAATGAATCATCATTTACAATAGCATCAAAAACATAATAAATTATGTGTGAATTCTGCACATATTTAAATGAATGGAGATATATCATTTTCATGAATTGGAAGGCTTTTCATGAATTGGAAAAATGTTTATAAGATGCCAATTATTTTCAAACTAACCTTTAGCCTCAACTCAATTTAAATTAAAATTCTAGCAGCAAATCCTTACAAAAAATCATCAATTTGATTTTAAAGTTTATATGGAAAGACAACAGAATTAGAATACCTTAAACATTTTGAAAAACATGGCATACTGCCACTAGCTAAGATTTATTTTATAGCTACACTATTCAAAGCAAGTTGGTACTGTCAGAATTATAGATACATAAACTAAAGGAACAGAATAGAGAGTCCACAAGTAGACACATAGGTATATGATCAATAAAGTTTTAACAAAGGAGTAAAGGTAACTCCTTTGAGTAAAGGTAAAACTAAAGGAGTAAAGGTAACTCCTAGTGTGGAAATTATCATCTTTTCAACAAATAATGCCAGAACAATTGGATATCCATATAAACAAACAAACAAACAAACCCTTGATTCTTGACCTCAAAACAGATCTTGTGCCTAAAAATAAAACCCAAAGGTATAAAATCTTCAAAAGATAATATAGGAAAAATCTTTGTGATCTTGAGATAGGAAACGATTTCTTTGGTAAGACTCCAGAAACACAATCAATAATAGAAATCATGATATATTGGATTTCATCAACATTAGGAATTTTAGAGCTTCTGCCTTCTGAAATATACTCTTAAAAAAGTAAAAACACAAGCAAGCAATGGACTGAAAGAAAACATTTTATTTCGCATATCTAAGAAGGGCGTTGTATCCAGAATAAATAAAGAACACCCAAATCTCAATGATAACAAAACAAGTAATCCAATAAATAATTGAAAAAAATTTCAAACTGAAAATTTGCCCAAGAAAGTGTACGGATGGAAAATAAGCACTTATAGGGATGCTAAACCTCATTAGTCATTAGGGAAATACAAATTAAAATTAGGATGAAATACTACTATTGGCATCACAAAAATTTTAATGACTAACAATACAGTGTGTGTATTTGTTTGTTTTCACACTGCTGTAAATGACTATGTGAGACTGGGTAATTTATGAGGAAAAGAGTTTTAATTGACTCAATTGACTCAGTTCTGCAGGCTGTACAGGAGGCATGGCTAGGGAGGCCTCAGAAAACTTACAATCATGGCAAAAGGGCAAAGAGGAAGTAAACACATATTCACAAACCAGCAGGAGAGAAAAAGAAGGGGGAAGTGCTACACAGTTTTAAACAAATGGGGCTTCTGAGAACTCACTCACTATAATGTGAACAGCAAGGGAGAAATCTGCCCCCATGATCCAATCACCTCCCACCTGATCCCTCTGCCAACATTGTGAATTACAATTCAACATGAGATTTGGGTGGGGACACGGAGCCAAACAATATCAGTATATTTGTGAGGAGGCGGAGCAACTGGCACTCTTAAACATTTTCTATTGAGAATGCAAAATGTACATTAACTCTGGAAAACAGGTTGGTAATGTCTTACAAAGTTCAATATTCACTTAAGAGCATTTCCATTCCCAGGGATTTATCTAGGAAAAATGAATATGTTGCTTAATGAAAAAAAAAAAATAGGTAAATATTTATAGCAAATATTTATTTATAGTAAACATATGCTGAAAATAACTGAACTGTCTATTAACAAGTGAATGGCTAAATAAACTATGGCATATCAACTATGGCATACTACCTCACAATAGAAAGAAACAAACTGCTAGCAGACACAACAAAGTGGACAAATTTGAAATATATTATGATATGTGCATGAAGCCAATTCTCAAAAACTATTAACTGTGATTCTATGAAAATAGCATTCTGGAAAATACCAAACTATAGACACGGAAATGGATCAATTTTTGTCAGAAGTTGGGTATGTGGGAAGAATTATTACAAAGGAAAATGGGGAAATTTGAGGGGTTAACAAAGCTTTTTTATTTTGGTGTTCGTTACATGACTGCACGCATTTGCAAAACTCAGCAAATTTTACTAGAAAAAGCATAAATTTTACTCTATAATGTATACCTTAGTAAAAATAATTGATATAAAAAGATGACAAAAGAAACAGTTCAAGTCACATAAGATTAAGTTTCCAGCCCAGATCATGTACATTGGAAATATATGATTTTAGAAAGGATGCAAATCATCATAAACTAGGTCAGAAAGTGCTGAGAGACGAAGATATAGCATTTTTTTTCAGATATGTAAGAAAGAGCATTGGCGAAGGACAGATAATCTTAGTTATTTTCTGTTGCATTGGGTGATGAAAGGGCTGAGCATGCTGTCTCAGGCCTCTTTCTCTTTTTACAAAGCCATCTGTTCCACTCCCATGATAACCCATTAATTAATTAACACATTAATCCATCAATCCATGAATTAATCCATGATCCATTAATCCATGAATCCATCAATCCTCATGAGGGTAGAGCCCTCATGACCCAATCACTTCTTAAAGGTCCCACCTCTCATTACTGCTACATGGGGAATTAAGTTTCAACATGAGCTTTTAAGAGGACAACATTCAACCCATAGCAGAGAGGAAAAGGGCAAGTTCAGAAACTTGGTTAGGAAAACTGGTCAAAGTTGTGGTCACTATGTGTCATAATCATTTATTTTTCATTTTGTCTAAAGACCTAAAGAAAGCAACCAAGTAAATTTTAAAAAGTAATTTTACATCTTTCCTTCATCAACCACCTATCCAATATTGGAGAAGTTACTCAAAATATTGAATATTTCAACATCCTTATCAGATAAATAACAATTTCTGTCTTGAGATTCAATATTAACCAACTTTAATTTAGACCCTAAATAATTTCAGACTTGTCTCTGAAAATTTCCAGCTGAGGGACCAGTTGTAAGTTACTTAACCTATCTGAACCACTTTTCTGTAAATAGGATGGGGCTGTTGAGAGGATGGAATAAGACAGGGGGCACCCAGCTTGTTTATATTTATTTTAGATCAAAGTTAAAATGAAATGCCACAGTACTGGCAGAGAGAATGCATTAGTCAAAGCCAAGAAAGGAATAGAAAATCCAGTGCATTGAGGAAACAGAAAATAATTAAATATGGTTGATACTTAAGGTTAAAGGGGAAAGAGCGGTGAGAGAAGAGATAGGTAGGAACTAAATCATGAAAAACTATATGTGCTTTGGCCAGAACTCTTTATTTTACTCCTAACTGTAAAAATATCATTGAGAAAGTGTTGACTGACTTGAGCAATATTTGGCTGGCAGAATTTATAGAGTTCAGTGACAAATTAGATGAGGAATGATGGAAAAGAAGGAATCTATGACCACAGTGTTCATAATGTCAGTCTTTACATAGGAAATGAAGGACTAAAAAGAGGTGAGAGGAGAGCCAAAGACATAACTCTAGGAAATAAAAATAATTATTTCATCTGGCATAAAGGGTTACATTCAAGATAGAGACAGGATGAAAGACTAGATGATCCTGACAATAAAAATGATAAAGGAGAGTTAGCATTTGTTAAGTGCTTATGACATAATAGACACTGTGCATATACATATATTATCTCACTTTACAAGAGGAAAAGAAGACTTAGGGAGAATAAATGATCTTCCCAAGGCACACTGCTCTATGCAATTGGTTTCAAACTCAGAAAGTCACACTGCAGAACTTGAATTTTTATAAGGTAAGTCCAACTTGAAGAGTCGTCACAAAAGATGTGAAGAAAGATGTACGCAAGAAGGGAGAGTTTAAGTGTGTTAAAGCTTGGACATTTTCCATTGGATTTAACAATTCGTAAGTGCAGCCATGAGTGATCTTGATGAGAAAAATTCTATGCATATGGCAGGAGGCAAAGGCAGATTTTAAAAAATTGAGCCGCTAGAGCAAGGATGACAGCAAATATGATCTTGATGATATTGAGCCCACTTTTTCAGTAGCCATAGCCCTTTGGGTATGCGGAATAACTTTAAGAAGACAAAGACCTGACTGGTTTGTGCAAATTATAGATTTGTTAACAATCATGTATTTGCCACATGAAAGCTGATAAGGAAAATAAAACTATTATGTTAAATAAGTAAGACATCAATAACAACAACAAGAACAATAACATGTATTCCCCACACCCTGCTTTTCATTCAAACTCAATATATACAACTGGTTCTCCCTATCAATCTGAATAAAAAAATTAAGTCAAGGCTCATGAATCTTCTGCTCACTCTTAGATAATGTGGAGTTCTTGGTAACTTCCATAAAATAGTCTCAATTCAATCATTAGTATGTCCACTATAGTATAATAATGAAAATCTTAAAACTTAGTGTGAAGGTAAATTTTCCCATTCCACTTGTAGCCAGAGCCTGATTCAAGCTGATTTCTTGCAGGGTTAGGAATGGGGTTTAATACATTGCATCTCTTTCCACTGCAATCACATTTGTACTTTCTCCCTCACCTTGCTAACAGATTTCTGACCAATGGAGCTTGGTAAGTTTTCAGCACTGGAGAAAAGAGTGGTACAGGGTCAGGAAAATTCTTTCATTCCAAAAAATGTGGTGAAGGAGTTGGTTTGGGTGCTTTCTGGGTCTAGAAGATGTCTAAAGTTGATGAATAAACTCATTGAGAAGTTTCTGGGTTTCTATGAGAACTTTTCCCATCAATGTGATCTCTCTAATTTTTTAAATGAACAAGTGTGTCAACCTTATTGCCTTATCAATTATAACTTCTACCCAAGCTTGTAAGTACAAGAAAATACAATCCGTATTTTCTTTTCTGAGATTCCTTGCTTGTCCACACATGAGAGAATAAATCTCTCTTATTACAGTTTACTCTCTCATGCGTACTCTACAATCAGTTCATAGGAACCAGTCACTTTGGGCCTGTCTTATAGACTAGGCAATTACTTCCCAAACAGCTGTTGCTGTGGTACATTTCAAAAGGCCTCTATAATCAGCCTCACTCTCACCCTTTAGATTTTCCAGGCAAGAGGCAGAGTGAGTCTACTTTGCTTCACAAGTTTCCAGAACAAATAACTCCTAAGTTTCCATCTAAAGCCTAGATTTGAACTCCCATCTATTTCCTCCCAGGGACAGTGTGACTTCTACCACCCACTGGATTTCTCTAAAATTTCTCCTGTGTCTCTAACTCCTGAACATCTTACACTTTCTATGTAGGAGAATGGTTAAAAACTGTGAATTGGTTTTGTTATAAAATCCTGGGTAGTCTTGAACCGCAATCTGAAATGCAGCTAGGTTTTTTAGGTCTTTGCTTAAATTGAGTGCAAAACAATCCATTTAAATAACTTGAAATTTAGAAGATTTTTGTTGTGATTTGCAGGAAAATTCTGTCTAAAAAGCACACCAAAGAAAGAAGTTCAGCTTGCTGACCCATGCCTGGAATCTGGTGTATCTTTGAATGAATAAATTCAGATAAATATTAACTAAAATAGCAACACAATGAATTAGCACAACTTCCTTGTGTGACATAATGATCAATAAAGGAAAGACACAGGTGCCTTAGAGAAAATTTAATCTAAGTACAAATCTTTTATTCATAAGTTTCAAATTAAATCTGGTTGACTTTTAAAAGCTCCATTCAAACATTAATAAATGTTTATGTATCAAAGGGGGGAAATGTCACACTTCTTTTGTAAACTAAAATGCATGTGATTTTACATGTTCCCAAATGAAAAGTATGAATCAAGCAACAGAAATAAATGAGGACAAATTAAAATTAGTTTATCATAAGCAGGAGTTCCAGAGTAAGTTATGTCCACAATCACATCCTGTGCTTATGAATAGTACAATCATCAAGCATTCAAACATGGAGTTTTGTCAAATATAAAATTCTTGACTGAAGAATTCTGTTTGTGGTAGAATGGTAAATTTAATACAGGTGTTTATCACAACTGCTGAACAGGTATGTGTAAGACTTTTGCCACTAAGTCAAGGCTAACATGAGGAAAAGAAAAAAGAATGTTCGGTCACTCTTGTTATGAACAGTAGATGTTCATAGAACTGACTTCAGTTGGCCTAAGGCTTAAGTCTTTCTAAAATATAATTCATAATGAACAGCAAAGAGAAAATATGCACTTTGCTAAGTACTGCTTAGACTGTTTTTAATTGTGATAAACTTCATATAATGAGAAATTTGCTACCATAAGCATTTTTAAGTGTACAGTTAAGTAATGTTAAGCATATTCACATTGTTGTACTACTCATCTACAGAACCTTTTACATCTTGCAAAACAAATCCAATACTAACTAAACAGCAACTGTCAATTTCTCCCTCCCTGTAGCCTCTGGTGACCAGCATTCTACTCTCTGTGTTTATGAGATTGAATATTTTATATATGATTCCTCATAAAAGTGGGATCATGCACTATTTGTCCTCCTCTGATTGGTTTATTTCACTTAGCAAAATGTCCTGTAGGTTCATCAATCTTGTCACATATGGTGGAATTTCCTTCTTTTTTAAGGTTGAATTATATTCCACTGTATGCAAATATCACATTTTCTTTATCCATTCTTCCAGTCGACTAAAAACTTCTGCACAGCAAGGAAACAATCAACAGAATGAAAAGGCAATATATAGAAAAGAAGAAAGCATATGTAAACCATATATCTGATAAAGATTTACTAGCCAAAAATATAAGGAACTCTTACAACTCAATTGCAAAAAACCCAAATAACCCAATACAAAAATGGGTCAAGGCCTTGAATAGACATTTCTTCAAAGAAGATATACAAATAATCAAGAGGTATATCATTGGTGACATAGTTTAAATATTTGTCCCTTCAAAATCTCATGTTGAAAGTTGATCCTCAATGTTGGAGGTGGGGCCTGGTGGGAGGTATTTGGATCACATGAATGGCTTTGGTGCCATTCTCATGGTAAAAGAGACTGGCACCTCCCTTTCATCTCTCTCACTTGTTATATGTTCTCTACACAGCAGCTTCCCTTCATGCTTTGCCATGAAAACTGAAAACTTCCTGAAGCCCTCACATCAAAAGCAGATGCTAATACCATGCTTTTTGTACAACCTGCAGAGCTATGACCAAAAAATTTTTTTTCTTCATAAATTATCCAGCCTCAGTTATTCCTTTAGTGACACAAATGGATTAAGAAATAAAATCAGTTCTGAGGAGGGGATGTAGCGATAAAGATACCTGAAATTGTGGCAGCAGATTTGGAACTGGATAATGGGCAGAGGTTGGAAAATTTGGAAGGCTCAGAAGAAGACAGAAAGGTGAGGGAATGTTTGGATTTTATTAAAGGCCACGTAAGTGGCTGTTACTAAAATGCTGATTGTAATATGGATAGTAAAGGCCATGCTGAGGAGGTCTCAGATAGAAATGAGAAATTAATTGGGAGCGTAGGTCACCCTTGTTATGATGTAGCAAAGGACTTGACTGCATGCATTGTGTCTATGTCCTAGGACTTTGTGGAAGGCTGAACTTAAGAGTGATGATTCAGCATATCTGGCTGAAGATATTTCTAAGCAGCAAAGCACTCAAGATGTGATGTGGTGGCTTCTAATAACCTATAATTAGATATGGGAGCAAAGAAATGACCTAAAGTTGGAACTTACAATTAAAAGAGAAAGAGAACATTAAAACTTGGAAAATTTGCCACCTGGTCATATGATTGAGAAGAAAAGATAATTTTCAGATGAGGAATACAAGGGAGCTGCAGAGCAACCACTTGTTAGAGAGATTTGCATGACTAAAAGGGATCCAGGTGCTATTAGTCACAACAATGGGGAAAAGGCCCTTGAAGGCATTTCAGAAATCTTTGAGGCTGTCCTTCTATCACAGTCCTGGAGGTCTAGGAGGACAGAGTGGTTTTGGGAACTAGGCCCAGCACACTGCCCTGTGCTGCCTTGGGATGCTGCTCCCAAATCTCCACAGGTTCAGTTTTAACCACAGCTCCAAAGGCCTCAGATATTGCTTGGACTTCTGCTCTTGGACTAAAGGTGAAGGCAAATGAGACTTGCAAGATTTCAAGTGGTGCTAAGCCCATAGGCACACAGAATGCAAGAGCCATGGAGGCTTGGAAACTTCCATCTAGATTTTAGAGGATGTGCCTGAAAGCTTGGGTGCCCAAGGAGACGCTTGCCACAGGGTGGAGCCCCAGCAAAGAGAGTGTTTTAAATCAGTGCCAAGGAAAAAGTCAGTGACCCAGTATGGCTGCTCCTCACTAGGGCATTGCCTATTGGAGCAGTGGGAATGGGGCCACTGCTCTGTAGGTCCCAGCATGGTAGAGCCAGTGGCAACTTGAACCCTCAATCTGGAAAAGCTACAGGCATTTGACTCTAGCTTGTAAAAGCAGCCGTGTGGGATGTAACCAGAAAAGCCATTAAAAGGACTGCCTGAGGTTTTAGGGGCCCACGGCTAGCACCAGTGCACCCAGAATGCAGAACATGGACTCATGGGAGGCAATTTGGAGCTTTAAGTTTTAACGTCTGCCCTGCTAAATTCCACACATATGTAGAGCCTGTTACCCCTTTCTTTTAGCCAATTTCTCTCTTTTGGAATAGGATTGTTTACCTTATGCCTGTACCACCATTGTATTGTGAAAGTAAATAACTTGGTTTTGATTTTACAGATGCATAGCTAGAAGGAACTTGCTTTGAGTTTCAGATGACTTTAGACTTTGGACTTTTGATTTAGTGCTAGAAGAAGTTAAGATTTGGGGGTAATATTGAGGAGAAATGATTGTATTTTGCAGTGCAAGAAGAACATGAATGAGATTTGGAAATAAGGAAAAGAATGATATATTTTGTGTCTGTCACTTCTACATCTCTGTTGAAATTTGATCCCCAGTATTGGAGGTGGGGCCTGGGGAGGTATTTGAGTCATAGGAAGGATCCTTCATGAATGTCTTCTCACTCTATTAGTTCCCACAATAACTGATTGTTAAAAAGAGGATGGCTGCTGGGCGTGGTGGCTCATGCCTGTAGTCCCAGCACTTTGGGAGGCCAAGGCAGGCAGATAACCTGAGATTGGGAGTTTGAGACCAGCCTGACCAACATGGAGAAACCCCGGCTTAACTAAAAATACAAAATTAGCTGGTCGTGGTGGCGCAGGCCTGTAATCCCAGCTACTCGGGAGGCTGAGGCAGTAGGATCACTTGAACCTGGGCAGCGGAGGTTGCAGTGAGCCGAGATCACGCCATTGCACTCCAGCCTGGGCAACAGAGCGAGATTCCTTCTAAAAAAAAAAAAAAAAGAGGATGGCACCTTCCTCTCCTCTCTCTCACTTCTCCCTATGTGATCACTAAATGCCAGCTCCCCTTTGCTTTCTGTCATGAAGGGAAGTTTCCTGAAGCCCTCAACAAAAGCAGATGCTGATGTGGTGCTTCTTGTATAACCTGAAGAATCATGAGCCAGATAAAGTTTTCGCTTTATAAATTACCCCACCTCAGATATCTTTTTATGGCAACACAAATAAACTCAGAAAATCAGAAAAATGGAAATCAAAACCACAATAAGATATCATCTCATACCTGTTAGGATGTCTGTTACAGACACACATACACAGAGACTCAAACACAAGATAAGCATTGGCAAGATATGGAGAAATAGGAACCCTTGTATATTGTTGGTGGTAATGTAAAATTGTGCAGTCTCTGTGAAAAACAGTATGTAGTTTCCTCAAAAAATTAAAAATAGAACTACCAGATGATACAGCAATCCCATTTCTGGATATATTTCAAAAAGAATTGAAATCAGGATCTCAAAGAGATATCTGCATTCCCATGTTCATGGCAGCATTATTCACAACAGCCAAAATGTGGAAACAACCTAAATGTCTATGATGATTTCAAGATAAAATGGCCTTTCCTACTTCTGTAGTCAGATTTTTAAAAAAATGTTGATAGCGTATCCTAAATACTTTTCAACATATTATATGTCTATCTCTAGTACATTGAAAGTGCTGCGCTTAGGTGTGCAAGCAGAAAGCAATTTGCTTCTTTCTTTCTTTCTTTCCTTCATCATGCCTCCCCTTTCCAGTGTAATACTTGAACTAGGTCCTATAGCTTATCTTGTCACTTACATATGTAAACAGACTCTTATTTCTAGGAATTTTCTAAAGTACAGTAAAGCTTAACAGTAAGACTTCCATTTTTTATTTATTCAATCCCCTTAGCTATTTATCTTCCTACTGAGGCCCCAAAACTGGAAGACAGAACTTTTTGGTTATATTATTTTAAGAAAACTCTAGCTCAGCTTTCTTTACGTTTTGATAAAACTTGAGTTTTTGTTTATTTAGTCCAGGCTGTCTTAGCTCTCTTTGCAGTGCAGTTCCAAGCATTTCAGCCAGAATTTAAAATTCGTGTCCAAAGGGAGGTTCAGACATCAATTTTCTTATATAACCAAAACTACTAGGCAAATTTTGCAAAGAAAATACTCAACATGCTCTCATCTAGTAGCAGAACAAGGTTGACCTTTAAAATTGTATAACTCAGCAAATAAAACTTGATGTCAGTGTCCCTTCTGATAAGCACACCAATCTCTCTAAGAGGCACCCTGTTGTTATCTTCATTTTAGTTTGGACCGGGGGTAACTGAAGAAATGGTGTTAGAAAAAAAGAGACAACGGGGGAGTACCTTCTACTAGCATGATGAAACCTCCCCAGATAGCTCCAAGATAGTCTTATGCTTCTTTATTCATAAAGTGGAGATGGATAATGAGTGGTGATGTAGATAGATAGATAGATAGATAGATAGATAGATAGATAGATAGATAAATAGATAGATAGATAGATACACAGATACATAGATACATAGAGTGACCATATATTCACATTTCCTTGATATGGTATGTACTTAGATTTGTACTGCCAGCCTCTTCTGTTGGGGATTTATTCAAACTTTTTCCTTTTAATTTATATTGGTATTAATAGTTGCACTTAAATCATCTGGGCTGAGAGAAAAAGAATTTCTTCCTTTGTACTTTCATCGTTTGCCATAATAATGCATGTGCAATTAACAGAATTTTGTCTTCACTATGTAGTTAAATCTTCTTTTTTCCTGGCACTGTCTAAATCCAAGGCAGAGCACTGGTTGATAAAACTAGGTGTGCTCTGATGCCTGAGGCTAGGGAGAGCTAACTCCCATTTGTCATTATGGTGATACTAACCAATTGTGTCATGGCTTATACTGTGGTCTGTGAGACAGAAAACTCCAGGCCACCAGTCAGTGAGTTATAAGAAACATGGGTAATTTGGGATTAGATGTGCATAAAATATGTGCAGGAAATAGCAGCTGAGCAGAATTGCCATAGATCATATTTAAAGTAGTCTGAACAATCTGCTCCTGTGGTTTTGTCATTTATTGTACATATATTTATTTTATTATTTTGTCATGTTTTTTTCATTTAGCAATGAGCTTTTTTGGAAACAATGAGCACTAGGAAGCAAAAGCACATATTTAATGAAAATTTAAATACTGTATTTCTGCTACTTAAGAAAGATGTTGGAAAACAGTTAATTTTCACAAATTCTTTTTTGACATTTATCATTAACCATGAAACCATACTGATATGACTGGGTACATAAAAAAACAGATGACGCAAAGCTGCTAAAACGTCAGCAACTACTTCAAAAGTTAGTATTTATTTTAGTGAAACTGCTCCTGAAAGTGACAAGTTACCACCTGCAGTAGCACAAGTTGTATTTGCATATCATCTTGGGAACATGACTTTTTATTAGCTCAAATTATTGTTGTTTTTATTTAACTTTGCTCATTTCAATTATGAGTTTCCTTTTGAGGGTAGAAAAAGTAAAATGTAGCTATTGATATGTTTTCCTAAATTAACAGAAAGGGCACTTACAAATAGATGATTTATGCTAGCTTTATATCAGTGCCATGTAACATTTCAAGTAGAAAATGAGTTAGAGTGATTTAAATAATGGTCTGATTTTAAAAATTAAATTTGAAATTGACCATCAATGTTTAGTCAAAAAGTCTAAAATTATCTTGAGGGAGATTTCAAATTTAAAAATTCATAATTGAATATAAAATAGTGTTTTGTAGTGATTATACAAATAATTTTGGTAGAGCTCAGTCCTGTGTTAAAAATAAAGCTCTTACAAAATTAATAAATGGATGAAACATAAATATACTTGGGTTTGGTTGTGGTACACACAGAATTAATAATTCCATTCAAATAAACCATAGCATTCTATCAATTGAAGTAGAAACTCTAAGTGTCTTAAATATGCCCACTAAGTTCAAGGAGAGAATGTACAAACAACTAAACAAAATCAGAAAAATAATATATGAACAAAATGAGAATATGCAGAACACTTTTCCAACCAACAACAGAACATGCATTTTCCTCAAGTGCACATGAACAATCTTCAAGATAGAACATACAGTAGGCCACAGCAAAATTCTTAATTACTTTTAAAATATTGCAATCACACAAAGAAGCATCTCTGATTACAATGAAATGAAACTAAAAATCAATAGCAGAAGTAAAACTAGAAAATTGAAAATATGTAGAAATTAAATAATCCACTACTATTAAACAACCAGTGAATCAAAGCAGAAATCATAAAAGAAGTTAGAAAATATCTTGAGACAAACAAAAATGAAAACACAATTTACCAAAACTTATTGAATGCTGTGAAAGCAGTACTAACAGGAGAATTTAGAGCTATAAGCACTTACTTTAAACAAAAAGATATATCTCAAATCAACCTGTGTAGACCATTCTTGCACTGGTATGAAGAAATACCTGAGATGGGGTAATTTATAAGAAAAGAGGATTAATTGGCTTATGATTCTGCAGGAAGCATGATGGGATCTGCTCACTTTCTGGGGAGGCCTCAGGAAACTTACAATTGTGGTTGAAGGCTAAGGGGGAGCAGGCACGTTACATGGCCAGAGCAAGAGCAAGAGAGTGAGGGGGGAGGTGCTACACACTTTTAAATAACCAGATCTCATGAGCACTCACTCACTATCATGAGAACAGTACAAAGGGGAAGGGTGCTAAGGCATTTATGAGAAATCTGCCCCCATGATCCAATCATCTTCCACCAGGCCCCACCTCCTACATTGAGGATTACATTTCAGTGAGATTTGGGCAGGAACACACATCCAAACTATATCACAATCTTAACTTTACACTTTAAGGAGCTAGAGAAAGATGGACAAACTAAACCCAAAGCAAGCAGAAGGAAATAAATAATAGAAATAACAGCAGAAATAAACAAAATACAGAATAGTAAAACAATAGAGAAAATCAATGACACTAAAATCAACAATTTTCTTTGTAGAAAGATCAACAAAATTGATAAACCTTTAGCCAGAGTGACTAAAAAAAAGCAAGACTCAAATAACTAAAATAAAAACGAAAGAGGAACATTATACCCAATTTCACAGAAATAAAAAAGGATTATAACAGAATACTATGACCAATTCTATGCCAACAACTGGGTAACTGCAATAAAATGGACAGATATTAACAAGGCAATTAAATCAGTAATCAAAAACTTCCCCAAAAGAAAAGCCCAGGACCATATGGCATTCCTGATGAATTCTGCTGAATATTAAAGTAAGCATTGAAAAAAATCTTCTTCAAACTCTTACAAAAATTGGAAGAGAATATTTCCAAACTCACTCTGTACGGCCAGCGTTACTTAGAACGGAAAACCAATTAAGACTGTCGCCTCCAAAAATTACAGACTAATTTGTCTGATGAACATTGTCATATCTTGGATGTTTGTTCCCTCCGAATCTCATGTTGATATGTGATTCCCCAGTTTTGAAGGTGGGGCCTAGTAAGAGGTGTTTAGATCATTGGGAAAGATCCCTCATGAATGGCTTGGTGCTGTTCTGACTCTATTAGTTCATTCAGGAGCTTGTTGTTTCAAAGGAGCCTGTAACCTCCTATTTTCTCTTTTGATTCCTATATCTCCATGTAATGTGCCTGCTCACACAGCACCTTCAATCATGATTGGAAGTTTTTTGAGGTCCTCACTAGGAGCAGATATTGGTACCATGCTTTCTGTTCATCCTGCAGAACCATGAGCCAAAATAAACCTCTTTTATTTATAAATTACCCAGCCTCAGGTATTCCTTTATGGCAATGCAAATGGACTAACACAAAATTGGTATGGAGGGGTGGGGTATTACTATAAACATACTTGAAAATGGCTTTGAACTGGGTAATGGGAAGAGGTTGGAAGAGTTTGGAGGGCTCAGAAGAAGACAGAAAGACAAAGGGTGGTTTGAAACTTCTTAGAGGCTTCTTAAGTGGTTGTGACCAAAATGCTGATAGAAACCTGGACAGTGAAGGCCAGGCTGATGAGGTCTCAAATGGAAATGAGAAACTTACTGGGAATGGGAGCAAAGATCACCCTCATTATACTCATTATACTCTAGCAAAAACCTTTGCTGCACTGTTTCGTGTCCTAATGATCTGTGGAAATCTGAACTTAAGAATGATGACTTAGGGCCTGGTGCAGTGGCTCACACCTGTAATCCCAGCACTTTGGGGGGCTGAGGTGGGCGGATCACCCGAGATCGAGAGTTCAAGACCAGCCTGATCAACATGGAGAAACCCTGTCTCTACTAAAAATACAAAATTAGCCGGGCGTGGTGGGGCATGCCTGTAATCCCAGCTACTCAGGAGGCTGAGGCAGGAGAATCGCTTGAACCCATGAGGCAGAGGTTTTGGTGAGCCAAGATCGTGCCATTGCACTCCAGCCTGGGCAATAAGAGCAAAACTCCGTCACACACATGCCCACACACACACACACACGATGACTTAGGACATTTGGTGGAAGAAATTTCAAAGCAGCAAAGCATTCAAGAGGTGCCATCACTGCTTCTAACAGCCTATGATTAGATATGGGAGCAAATAAATGGCTTAAAGTTGGAACTTATATTTAAAAGGGAAGCAGAGTGTAAAAATTTGGAAACTTGGCAGCTTGGTCATGTGCTAGAGAATGAAATATCATTTTCAGAGGAAGAATCTAAGCAGGCTATGGAGCAACCACTTGTTAGATTTGCATGACTGAAAGGGAGACTGCTTCCTACACTGCACTGCTCCAGCTCCAAAAGCAGCACAAAACGCCCCAGGTAGAGCTCAGGTGCCACTTTGACAGTGCAAGATATAAGCTTTGGTGGTTTCTATGAGGTATTAAGTCTGCAGGAGTGAAAGAGGCCTGGCAGCTTCCACCTTGATTTCATAAGGATACATTGGAAACCCTGGATTCTCAAGAAGAAGCCTGCTGCAGGGGCAGAATCCACACAGAGATACTCTACCAGGACAGTTCCAAGGGAAAACATGGGCTTGGAGCCCCCACACAGAATCCCCACCAGGGAACTGCCTGGTGGAGCTATGGAAATGGGGCAACTGCCATCCAGACCCCCGAATGGTAGAGCCACCAGCAACTTGCACCCTTAGCATGTTAAAGCCACAGGGGCAGAGCTGTCTAAGGCCTTGGGAGGCCACCTCCTGCACCAATGTGCTCTGAATGCCAGGCATGGAGTCAAAATTATTTTTCCATTTTAAAGTTTAATGCCTGCCCTGTTGAATTTTAGACTTTTGGGGCCTGTTATCCCTTTCTTTTGGCCAACGTCTCCCTTTTTGGAATGGGAATGGTTACCCAATTCCTGTACCACCATTGTGTGGTGAAAGTAAATAACTTGATTTTGATTTTACAGGTTCATGGGGGGAAGGAATTTTCCTTCAGTCTTAGGTGAGACATTGGACTTTGGACTTTGGATTGAGTTGGTGCTAGAAAGAGTTAAGACTTTGGAGACTATTGGGAAAGGATGATTACATTGTGCAATGTGGGAAGAACATAAGAACTGGGGGACCCAGGACAAAATAATATTGTTTGGATTTTTGTCCCCTCTAAGTCTTATGTTGATATGTGATTCCCCAATTTTGAAAGTGGGGTCTAGTGAGAGGTGTTCGGATCATGGGTGTAGATCCCTCATGAATGACTTGGTGCTGTTCTCACTCTATTCATATGAAAGCTGATTGTTTAAAATGACCCTGGCACTTGCTCCTCTCTCTCTCTTGCTTCTTCTCTCGCCATAAGACACACCTGCTTTTCCTTCACCTTATGCCATGATTAGAAGCTTCCTGAGGCCCTCACCAGGAGAAGATTCCAGTGTCAAGCTTCCTGTACAGCTTTCAGAACTGTGAGCCAAATAAACCTCTTATCTTTATAAATTACCCAGCCTTTATAGCAATGTAAACAAACTAACACAAATATCAATGCAAAAGCATCAAAAAAATGCTAGAAAATTGAATTCAACAACAAATTAAAATAATTGTATGGTATGGCCAAGTAGGCTTTATTCCCAGAGTGCAAGGATGATTCAACATATGAGAATCAAGGAAGATATTGTACCACATTATCAAAATAAAACAAAACAAAACAAAGCAAAACACGTTTATCTCAAGTGAAGCAGAAAAAGTATTTAACAAAATCAAATATGCTTTTATAAGAAAAACACTAAATGAACTGGGAATAGAAGAAAATTACACCAACATAGTAGAGATAATTTATGCCAATCCCATAGCTAATATTATACTTAGAAGTAAAAGACTAAAATATTTTTTCTAAGAACAGGAGAAGACAAAGATGCCCATTTTAGCCACTTCTCCTAAACATAGTACTGGAATTCCCAGCCAGAACAATTGGACAAAACAAAGAAATACAAATAAATTGAAATGAAAAAGAAAGAAACAAAATTATTTTCATTCGTAGATGATATGTTCATATATGTAGAAAACTGTAATGATTTCATACACACACATGGAAACACACACAAATTATTAGAATGAATAAATTTATTTGTCAAAGTTGCAGAATAGGAAATCAACATGCAAAAATTAGTTGCATTTCTATACTCTAGATGTACTAATAATTAACAATTCAAAGAAATAAATTAAGAAAATAATTCTAATTATGCTAACAGCAAAAATAAATTAAATGCCAAAAAAAGTTGAGACAAAGTTATATACACTGAAAACTATAAAATGCTGCTAAAAAATTGAAGAAGAGACAAATAAATAGAAAGATATTCCATGTTTATAGATTGGAAGAGTTAATATTGTTAAGATTGTCCATACATCTCAAAGTGATCTACAGATTTAATGCAATACCCATGAAAATGTTATTTTTTTTGGCAAATATTATTAAAGCATATCCTAAAATTAATATGGATTCTCAAGGGTCCATATCAATCTTGAAAGTTTATATGAATTTGGACAAAATAAATTGAATTACATTTAAATGACAGTTTTTTTGTCCTGAATGGACAAAATAATCTTCAAAAAAAGTTGGATATCTCATACTATCCAATTTAAAAACTTACCACTCAGCTATAGTAATCAAAACAGTGTGGTACTGGTATAAAACCAAATATGTAGAGCAATGATATAAAGTAGAGAACCCAAAATAAAACTGTTAATTATATGGTAGTGATCTTTGATAAGGATGGCAAAATCCCTCAGTGAAGATAGGGCAGTCTTTTCGAGAAATGATGCTCAGAAAGCTGTATATCCATATTTCGTCCTTACATAACACAATTTACAACAATTAACTTAAAATGGATCAAATATTTAAATATAAGACCTAAAATTATAAAACTCTTAGGAGAAAATATACAGGAAAGCTTCACATCATTGAATTTGGCAATGCTTTTTTGGGATATAACATTAAAAGCATAAGCAACAAAAGTAAAAAATAGATACATTGAGCTACACTAATATTAAAAACTTCTGTACAAAAAAAGACAGACTTAAAAGAGTGAAAAGGCAACCTATGGAATGAGATACAATATTTACCAATCATATATCTGATATGGAGAGCTAATATCTAAAATATATCAACAACTCTTGTAACTCAACAACAAAAAACAAACAGCCCAATTAAAAATGAGCAAAGGACTTGAATAGATATTTTTCCAAAGAAGATCTAGAAATGGCCATCATATACATGAAAAGATGCTCAGCATTATCAATTATTAGGGAAATGCAAATCAAAACAATAGTAAATAAGATATTACTTTTGACCCATTAGGATGAGTTCATGTTCTTTGCAGGGACATGGATGATACTGAAAACCATCATTCTCAGCAAACTAGCACAGGAACAGAAAACCAAACACCGCATGTTTTCACTCATAAGCGGGAGTAGAACAATGAGAACGCATGGACACAGGGAGGGGAACATCACACACGGGAGTCAGTCGGGGGTTGGGGGCTACGAGACGGATAATATTAGAAGAAATACCTAATGTAGATAGATGAGGGGTTGATGGGTGCAGCAAACCACCATGGCACGTGTATACCTATGTAACAAACCTGCACATTCTGCACATATATCCCAGAAATTAAAGTATAATAAAAAAAAACCTAAAACTAAAATAAAATAAAATAAAGGATGACTACTCTAAAAAATATCACAGGAAATATTTTATGATGTGCTTATTTCACATTGCATCCCTGTATCAAAACATCTCATGTATCCCATAAATATATATAACTATTATGTACCCAAAAACTTAAAAATAAGAAAAAACTTAAAAAAAAAATCCCAGGAAATAAGAAGTGTTGGTGAGGATGTAGGGAAATTGGAACACTTGTGCACTGTTGGTAATGTGTAATAGTGAAACCACTATGGAAAACAATATGGCAGTGTATTAGTCTCTTTTCACACTGCCAATAAAGACATGCCCCAGACTGGGCAATTTGCAAAAGGAAGAGGTTTATTGGACTTGCTGTTCCACATGGCTGGGGAGGCCTCACAGTCATGGCAGAAGGCAAGGCAGTGCAAGTTACATCTTACCTGAATGTCAGCAGGCAGGAAGAGAGCTTGTGCAGAGAAACTCCCGTTTTTAAAACCATCAGATCTCATGAGACCCATTCACTATCACAAGAACAGCACGGGAAAGACCGGCCCCCCTGATTCAATCATCTCCCACCGGGTCCCTTGCACAGCAGTTGGGAATTATGGGAGCTACAAAATGAGATTTGAGTGAGGACACAGAGCCAAACCATATCAGGCAGTTACTCAAATAATTGAAAATAGAATTACCATATAATTAAGCAATTCCACTTTTGGGTATATACCCAAAATAATGGATAGTAGGGCTACAAAGAAATGTTTGTACACTCATGTTTATAGTTGCATTATTTGCAATAGTAAAAAGGCAGAGCAGACCAAGTTTCTATTGACAGATGAATGGATAAAGAAAATGTGGTACATATATGCATATCAATGAAAGTTATTCATTCTTGAAAAGAAGGACATCTTGATGCATGTTTCATTATGGATGTACCTTGAAGAATTTATGTTAGTGAAATAAACTGGTCACAGAGAGATAAATGTTGTATGATTCAACTAATATGAGGTACCTAGATTAATCAAATTCATACAGATAAAAAGTAGAATGATGGTTGCCAAAGTCTGGGAGGAGGAGGAAATGGGAAGCTTTTATTTAATGGCTATAGATTTTCAGTTTTGCAAGATAAACAAAATTGTAGATTGGTTTCACAACGATGTGAATATACTTAATAGTATTGGAAGCTGTGCACTCAAAAATGGTTAAGATGGTAAATTTTACATTATATGTATTTTATCGCAATTAAAGTAAATCTAACAAGTTATACATCAATGTGCAGGTTTTCTCATTGCTGTCCATCATCAATTAGATTTTAGAAAAATTTGAGTCTTATAACAACTACTTACAAATCCACCAGATGTGAACTACATTGGAATTTATCATATTAATATTTATGTGCCATAACTGAACCCTCTAAATTCTGCTTAATTCTTGTTTTAAAAATCAAAATCCGTTGGAATACATTAATCAAATATTTAAAAAATAAAATTCTACCAAACTTTAGATTTTGGCAGTTTTATTGAACTGAGAACAAAGCTTGCATATGGGAAGTAATTTACATTAATTACAACAAAAATGAGAGTAAGAATTTAATAAATTAAAAAATGGGTGTTCAAATAATGTGTAAGATATAATTTTAAAATTTCTTAATTGTGCTTTGAAACATCTTGACTTGATTAAAAAATTCATTGAAGCTGTTACTGTGACTTGGTTCAATTCATATTTAATAACAGTAAAATGAAATTGATGAGGCCTGAGCCTGTAGCATCTAATTTTGAAACATCAAAAGTATGAATATGGAAATTATTTGATTAGTCTTGTATCAAAATATTTGAAGAAATGTACCCTAAATGGAGGAAAAGAAGCAGTACCTCTGAGAATAGTGAAGTTTTAATTTTCACGATTTAATATAGAAAAAATAGAACTGAGAATAATCTTTATTTAGAAGACTTTTCTCTGAGGTTACATTATTTTAGCACCCGTAGAAAGAATGGTCTCTGAAATATAAATATTATAGTCTATATAGAAGAATTAAGGATTTAAGCAATTTCAAATTTTTGAACCTCAAAATGTACACATTCCTACCAATAGTATTATTAACTTTAATTGTTAACAGTCTTAGTGTGCTAAATTCTATCTCCATGGTAAGAAAAATGTACATTCTCACAGATTTAATCTATTTTTAAGTAAGTCATATCACTTTTAAAATTAAATTTTCAGATTTTTTACTGGTGGCAAATACATACAGACACATATAATGTGCGTGTGTGTATATGTAATGAGCTGAAGATAAGATTCTTGAATTGCAGTTCTTTTTCCGCAATAAAACGTATATTTATTTCATACTTTTTAGTTGTGAAATTATATTTTAGGAGTCACAACTGGGCAAGAAACTACCAAAATATGCCTTAGTGGATCACCTGGGTGCCACACATATTCCTCTCTGTGCCCATTTTATAACCACAGCCCAACATGTCCATGCTAAGAAGACTCAATGACCCCTCCCAAGATGGTCATTCTTTTCCATCCATTCTGTTCCGTGGACACAAGGGTACTGGCATGCCCAGGCAACTGTCATAGCTGTTGGTTCCATGAGTCCTTTACAGTGTCTTCTGGTAACATGTGCCCACTTTGGGTAACAGCGGCTGACAATGACCCACCTATCAGCAGGAGGTTGTCCTTGTTGCCAGCTGAACACAAGTGAGCTATCTCCAATACCTCACCTGCTTTCTGAGAACACTCTCAGCATCAGATGTGGTAGCATCTTTCCATGAAGATGCTGAGATGGAGTTTGACCTGCAGGAATTTTTTGGTTTTTTGTTTGTTTGTTTTTTGAGAACTAACTCCTTTGGAAAAGAGAGAAAGTAAGTAAGGTTGGATACACGAAGACACTGACTCATGTCAAAGGCCTGGCAGAAACTCTGCCAACCCTCTCTGGAGCTCTGGAAATACACACAGCCCATCAGAGTTGTCCAGAGTTGGACCAAAATGTTTGGGCCTTTATACCCCAATGTAGATTGGTCATTAGATGTGGACCACTCTGAGGAAGGGGTGTTGTAGGTCACTGCTGCTGCAGCAGACCCTGAAGGGACTTATAGCTGGAACAATCAAAGGAAATCTAAGTGGGCCTACTGTATGTCTATCATGGACAGTAGAGATCTGGTCTCCAAATGTCTCATTTTTTTCTCCAGTGTTTCAGGTTTTTATATTTTGTTCTGTCCTTTTGGATATTTTTCTCACTTGTTCTTCTAGGTCAATAATAAAGCTTTTAATAGTAGTCTACTGATTGCTTAATGGAAAAATCATGATTATTTTTAAACTCCAAAGTACATGTTGGAAGATACTTTTCTCCTAAGTGCTCTGATCATATTTTTACTCAAGTTTTCATTTAAAGCCTCAGCTGTTCTCTTTCACTGAGTCGATGTTGTGATCACTCTGCTTGATTTTCTACTTCCTGAGTGCTTGACCTCCCTGGATAGTTTGTCTTTCTGCTTTGTTAGCATACGGGGGCCTTCAGACTGGCTTCTGTCATATTCTAAATGGGAAGGGGAAGAAGCCTTCTTCCTCTGCATGGGGCAGTGTAGAAAGAGGGATGTTGCCTCCCCGCCATCCTTCCCCCTTCCAAGGAACTATAAAGATGCTTTTTCCTTCTCAGGTACCTTAGACTCTCCTAATCAGAATCTGTCCATTCATATTGCAGTTTTCATCTTGCCCATTTTCTAAAACTGATGAACATTGCCTTTTTTTGATGTAAAAAAGCACAAAATATTGTTACACTTTTTTTCCATCTATAGGCAGTTGGATACTATGTCAATTCATGGAAAAGCTACAAGAATTCTTCTGAAATTTCCTTTCACATCTCTAAGGCTCAGTTTCCTCTTCTGAGATTTTACTCCTTGAGGAAATTATTCCCTATACTGGTTATTGCTAAAACTACCTTCAAATAACTGCCTACACAAGAAAAAGAGACAGGTTTGATAGAAAACTACAATACAACATTGTTAGAAGAGGAAAGGTTCGGGAATCAACTTGAGTTTGAATTGCAGCTGTTTATTTACTATATTTAAATGTTAGGTAAATAATTTAATTAAAATGGAATGCTATTCATTCTCTTTAAAAATGTTTAAAATCATCTTGAAAGTTAATTTTGTTGCTTAGGAAAGATTTTTATGTATACTAGTTAGTTGGTGGGGCTTGAACATGAATTCAGAACTGTCTGATTCCAAGAATTGTTTTTTTTTAATTACTTATGAAAAATTATTTATAATGATGTCATTTACAGCTTTATGTAGCAGCAGCATTTCTCTGTTTCTTGTTCTTAATCAGTTTTTGCCTTCCTTCCATTCCTCCTTTCCTCTGTGTCCCTCTTTTTCTTCCTTGCTCCTTGTTTCAATGCATATTACAATTACCAACTATGTCAGCTACTGTGCTAACTGCTTGGTATATAAGGTTGAGCAGAATCATCGTAATTTTATCCTTCAAAATATTTTACATTCTACTAAGGAAAATCAAAAGTAAACAAGTAGAAAATTCAAAAATAAATAATTGCCGATTGTGATAGTACTATAAAAATAATGAACAGAAAAATAACAGGAGGGGATTTACCTTTGGAATATCAGACTCAGATCATGCCCTGCCCCAGATTTGTTTGAACCCACCTGCCTCGTGAGACCAGTTCTCTCCCTGCATAGAAAGCCCTGATAGTTGCTGGTGTTACACTATCTGCTAGTTGTGCAGGCTGCCTGGGCTTCCCCTGGGGTGAGATGTAGGCAGCAGCATGGCTTTCATTGTGCCTGGTGTGGGGAGTCCACAATAGCTCTGGCATCTAAAGCCCAGCCAGGCCAGGTCCATTCAGGCTCTTGCTTCTTCTACCCCTTCCAGATTCAAATAAAGCAGTGGGCCACAGAGTATGGAATGTGGCTTCCTAGTACCTACCTGAGAGGTAGTAACACAACCCAGAAATATGGGAGTGGTTGCCCAGTGGGGCGATTCTTGACTAATGAAAGATAGGAGACCAGAAGGAGTCAACAGATTCCTTCCCTTCCTCCTCCAGAGACCTTCTTTGGAAGCACGAGGGTTCCAAGCTCTCTGCCTGAAGTATTTTGTGTGACAACATGCCTGATTGTGTTTGATTATGAGGCCTATTGATAACATGGTTTTGCTCTGTCTCTATCTTAGCCTGGGTTTTGAAAATAATAGAACTTGAGGTGATGTTGATGTGCTCACGCTTTATTAAGGACGTAACCTCTGGTTAGCAAGAGTGAGAAAAAAAGGTAAGTATAGCAAGAAAAGGAGAAAGGAAACCAAGTTGGCACATTACCAAATGGCCACGGCCTCCCTGCAAACATAGCACCAGAATCTTATGGAATGGATCACGTGGATTAGAGAAGCCACATGGACACACTGTGTTTTGAAACAGTCTTAGGAAAAGCAAGGGAGAGATTTGTCAGGTGCTTTTCACCTCTTGTTTTTCATTGGTCTACTTTTGCCCAAGGGACAGTAACTTCCCCATATTATGGGTGGTGTTACTCAGTGCCTCCTATATCTGGGAAAGCCAGAGTCTTCATAAATTCAATAAGGTTAAACCTTTTCACTGGAAGTCCTGGCTCATGATAAAAAGGGGAAGACACAGGCCATACCAATGCCTGGCACTTATTCCAGATGAGAATGGGCCTGAAAGCAGTGTGAGGAGATATAGTATCAGGAACTAGTGGCCAGATCTCTGCATTAAGAAAGTGGTAAAGGAAATTGCTATGGCCATATACTTGGTCTGGTCTACCCTTCTTTCCTGCCTTGCTTTGCTTTCACTCTTTCTTGATGTCCTGGAATGAAAACCCCAATGATGTATTAGTATATAAGCTTTGGTGTTTCTGTGTTTTTCTAGGCAACTTGAGTACAATAGGCAGCCACAAATATCATCCTTGCTAGCCAGGAATGACAAGAAGGAGCAAGCCACATGAGGAGTCAGAAAAGATTATTCCAGGCAGGTAAGTGATCCCCCAATACTCTTACACACAATAAATATACTTTCTTTATTTCAGTAATGCCTGAACTTGTTTTAATCCCTTGCATGCTCTAAAAGTTAACTCATTATCAACCTTTATGATTTAGTATTTTTATTTTATACTTTGAGATCTTTCCATATTAACACTCGATCACTCATTGCCTCAATAAAGCATTGGCCTGACTGCAGTCATTACTCTTACATTATTAAGATGCTTAATAATGAAAGAGTGAGAATAAATACACTGATGAGGAACTAGCTCAAAATGGGGCCAATCATTGGATAAAGGCATAATTGGACATTGTGGTTTTTGCAATGAAAATCTGACAGCCTCATTTCTAATTCTGTCCATACTCTAAGGAACCCATAGATCTTGAGCATGGAACTCAACATCCTAAGCATGGAAGGCAAGACAACATGGCTCTCAGATCTGCAACTGCAGGAAGCCCAACTGACAGATGCGCCCCTCTGCCAAGCTCTGAAATCTACCCCCACATTCATACTGAGGTCACATCTCCAGGCTGATCATAGCCAAAAACTGAATGTGGAAGGGATGCAAGGACAGACATGCTCCTGGGAACTGAATGCTTACTTTGAGGCACAACTTTGGCTCATGATCTCCTTATAGGCTCTACTAAAACTTACTAAGAATTGCACAGTCTATGACTTTTCTTACCCAGTCTCTTGTCCTTCTCTCCCATCCACAGGGCTGAGATCTGCATTATGGTCTGGAGGCTGCCCCAGTCTCTCCTTTACCTCCGTATTTTTCTCACAGGTAATTTCTTATCTTGCATATATAATTCTATCTTACATCTATTGCTTATAGGACCAGAATTAACGTATTTGGGCTTGAACTTCCTCATCTGTGAAATGTGACTATAATTGTAACAGCTAAATTCTCAAGATTAATCTCTTAGCTTTCAGGACTGCTTATGTTTCATAAATGTAGTTATTTTGAGAATATTTATGTATAATATTTATAACAGGGAAGAAAAGTAAGTAAACAAGTTTGTGCCAAAACTCTACATCAATTCAATAGCTTTGTGAATAGAGTGATTAGAAAAACACAATTAGATTATTGAAAGTTGAGAAAAATTATCTAAAATTGTGGTACCTAAACCATACTAGGAAGGAAGCATCATTGTCTACAAGTTAGTAATTATGGGTAAATCACTCAGAAAAGTGTCTAGCATAAAAACAAGTTAATAAATGTTCACTATTATTATTTTGTTTCACTTGTTACCACTTCTGTAAGCTGACCTTCAAATGGGTAAAGTTAGCAGCCATGACATGAACAATATCTAAACAAGTTGGCATGGGCTATATTCCAAAAAAGTCTTATTTATGGTCACAGAAATTTTAATTTTATATAATTTTAACACATCACAAAGTATTCCTATTCTTGTAATTTTTTCTCATTGTTTAAAAATGTTAGCAAATGCAGGTCAACAAAAGATATTGCCAAACCATACTATGTTATACCTGGATTGAAACTCAGGGATGGGTGTAGGTGAAAAAAAAAAGTAATAAGTGTGAGTTAGGGGAAAAGGAAAAGAATAGAGTAAGACAGAGAGAGAGAGAGCTATAAAGACTTTCATCTTTGGCTTTGCACGTTGTGGAATAGTGGTCTTGGTCCATTTGTGTTGCTACAAAGGAATACCTGAGATTGATTAATTTATAAAGGAAAAGTTGTATTTGTCTCATGATTCTGCTGGCTGAAAATCTGGCATCTGGTGAAAACCTGAGGCTGCTTTCACTCATGTAAGAAGGTGAAAGTGAAGAGGAGCCAGTGCAGGGAGAGATCACTTGGTGAGAGAGAAAACAAGACAGAGGGAAGGAGGCACCAGGCTCTTTTTAACAACCAGCTCTTGTGGGAACTAATAAGAGTGAGAACTCACTCATCCTCCCTCAGGAGGGCATTCATCTATTCATGAGGGGTCCACATCATGATCCCATTAGGCCATGTCTTCAACACTGGAGATCAGATTTCAACGTGAGATTTGGAGGGGCCAGATATCCATACTGTAGCATGGTCCAAGCCAAATAGATCTAAAGACAAGGTAAGGTAACATAACTCTAGCTAATATTTTGGACATATAGACACACAAGAAGAATTGATCCTTTAATTCTGTTACTAACTTGAGGTAGTCTAGATCGAGGATCAGCAAACTACAGACAATGGACAAAATCCAGCCTACCACCTGCTTTTGTATGTTCTGCAAGCTAAGAATGTTTTTATATCTTAAAATTGTTGAATAATATTTTGTGTCATGTGAAAATTAAATGAAATTCAAATTTCCATGATTATACATAAAGTTTTACTGGAACACAGCCACGCCAATTTGCAGACATGTTGCTTTTGGCTGCTTTCTGGCTACAAGACAGTCAAGTAGTTGTAACAGAGACCACATTGCCAAAAAAACCTAAAATATTTACAATCAGGCCCTCTACAGAAAGTGTTTTGCATCTCCTGGTTAATATCCATACTCCAATATCACATTTTGGGGGATCCACATTCTGGTTTGTAATTTTCAAAAACTTTGGACACAAGTGACCCATTTCTAATGTTCAAGGAGAGGCTTTGATGGGAAGTGCTGACCCTCCTTTCTGAAGAGTGATATTAATAAAATTGTTTCAGTCAGCCGGTCTAGGAACAGGCAATCTCCTGTCTGCCACATGTGCCAAGTTAATAAGCCTCCAAGAAGGTTACATTGCAGGTCCTGCTTTGTGCCTGGAACATCTTGGTAATTATCAAACAGCTTCATTAAACACACTGGTTCCCTATCCTGTACTTCTGGCTTTGTTTTAGTTATATTTTTCCATTCTCTAAATAGATCTGTGTATTCATTGCTTTGTCTTATTATGTTGAATGTTACACTGAACTGTACCTAGACACTAACAGTTGAACAGCAGAATGGGACAAGCAGATTTAAAATATATATATATCCAACAAATTTTTTTCTAAGGTACTGTGGAATCTGCATTCAACCCATTGATATATCCTGAAGTAGGCTTTCTATTGGCTTATTTCTAAGAATGTGTTGTCTTTCCTGATTTCAGCATTCAATTATTTTCTCTTTTTTTTCTTTTGATCTTTTTGGTGATTTTTTGGGTAAGTCCCTTTCTTGTTCTTTATAAAAAAAAAAATGGAACATTGAAGAAAAAGAACAGAATTTTAACTAACATTTCTTATGCTTAAACTAAGTAAGGTGAAAGAAAGGAAGCTTGGAATAATCCAATTTTCTATTATATCTGGTATGGGCACTCACCCTTACAGTTATTTAAGCTTAAATGCAAGTGTTTATATTTTGCTTGTTTTAGTTTACATCTTCTCATCTATAGGAGGCTGTGTAATGCACCCTAAGTAAAGACATCATTTACATAGCTCACAGTCAAATGGAGACTCAGTGAGTATTATGAAATATCAAATTAGAGAAATCATGTAAAAATAACTTCCCTCTGACTCAATCTCAGCTGCATTTCATCTTGCCCTACATTTTTGTGGACCTGTATATGCAGATAAATGTATGACTTCACAAGTTTGCTTGAAGTGTATGAGAAAGACAAGGCTTTACACTTACGGAGCTAACAAGATCCTGAAACACTTTGACATCAGTTGCTTTGGCAACTTTAGGCTGAATCAATTCATTACACCCTGATATTAGTTGACATCCTGTGTGGATATTTTATGGGAGGGGGATGGTCCACAAACTGACATAGTCCTGACCTGGAAAATTCTCTGGGAACAAGAATTCCACTTGGATCCATCCATTGCTATTTTTCTCAGCCTCAGGAGTGAATGTGTTGACATGTACATGCTTGTTCACCCTGCCAGCATTTACTAAGCACCAGCTATAAGTTAAGATCTCAGACATAAAGATGAATTAAGACATCTTTAATTTTCCCATGGTGTTTCATGTCTAGTACAGAGATGACTTGTAAGTCCTGCTACAAGGGGATGTTACACAGGCTCTGAAAGATCTGCATACAAGTTTTGCCCACATACATGTGAAGAAAGAAAGACTTCTTAGAGAAGAGAATACTCATGCTTAGAACCTAGAGATGTGTGGGAGTAACCAGGAGTACAAGGACATATCATTCCAGAGAGATGGGGATGGATGGTAGCTGGTCACTGAAGATGTTTCCCCTGCCTTCCCCACATCCGTAGTCATACCTCACAGTATTCCTGTCCTTGTGTAATCCCCAACCATTGGGTCTGGACTGGCTCTTGGATTTACTCTTGGTCAATAGAATGTGGCAGAATTGTTGCTATGTGACTTCTGAGGCTTGATCCTAAGAAATTCTGTGGCTTTCATCTGGGCCTCTTTGAACTCTTGCTTTTAGATGTTCCCTCTTGAAAGCCACCTCAGAATTGCACCTACCTGAGCCCCTCATGTTGTGAGAATCCTGAGCCATTGGGAAGACTGTGGAGAATGAGACATCACACTGAGTAGGAGAGGCCAAGAGCCTCAGTGTGAGGCCCCAGGTGTGCATGAAGAAGCTGTCTTGAAAGTATGTCTTCCAGCCCCTTCCACCTTAGCTGAAGCATGGAATTGGGCCCTTCCTAAATTAATAATCCTCAAAAATATGAGCAAAATAAATGATTATTAAAAGCCCCAATGTTTTGAGGGTGGTTTCACATAGCAATGAACAACCAAAATAGAGGGTATATGTGCAAAAATGTTGAGTATGCAGGGTGTATGTTTAAAAAAAAATTATGACCTGGAAGTAGCAGGTGGTTCAATAGATTTTCATGGCTGGAGAAAGAATGCTAGCCTGAATATACTGGTATTGGAACATTTACAGCTACAAGTGTGGAAACACTAGCTCAATCTGAGTTCAGAGGTAAAGCTGACTCCAATCATGAATGAGACAAATTATTCAAATGAGGTCATGAAGTCTTTTTCTGATTCCTTTTCTACCTCCTCCTCCTCCTGCTGTTGTTGTTGTTGTTGTTGTTGTTGTTGTTGTTGTTGTTGTTGTTGTTCTTCTTCTTCTTCTTCTTCTTCTTCTTTCTTCTTCTTTTCTCTCTCTGTCTCTCTCTCTTTCTCTCTCTTTCTCCTGATCATTCTTTTCTACATACTGGAGAAGATGACAATAAGTAGCTTCAAAATTACACTTTTTTAGCTTTATAATCTTTTTAATTCTAGTTCCAAACTGAGTAACCCAACAGTAGGTCTCGCTGACTGGATATGGTTCATGTGCCCAGCCCTGGATCAAACACTCTGGTTAGTAAAACGAGCTGTTGCAATTCACTAGGTTAAAGTCAACTTTTCTCCCCAGAAGTGGTGGATGCTGTGGGTAGCATTTCCACACAAATCAAATTAATAAAGCAAGGAAGAAGCCATTTCCCCAGGGAATAGAGGATGTTAGACAATAGCTGTTCACTGCAGGGAAAATAGCAGGAAGTAAATATATTTTAGTAGATGTTTTTTGTGGACAGCGTTATATTTGAGGTGTGGGTAAAGCCAGAATTTTTCCAAAGACTGATGTATATTGTTGTATAGCCACTTTAGTATGTCATTGATTAGATGTTCTTTCTTGGTTATATAGCCTGCCAAAGCCATGTGCATTGTTTTATTTAATTATTTGGCCTTACTTTGTTATACTAAAAAAAAGTTACAATGTTTTTCTCTTAGGAGGAAAATATTGATACATTATAAACATTGCATTTGCTTCCAATTGTACAGATGATTTTGCATCAAGAAAACCATATTCTCTCATTTGGCCTATTTGCTACTCATCAGTGACACATTGTTTCAAGATGCTGAGTAAAGGAGGTTCATCTATAGCTGTAGTGTCTTCCTGCCTTCATTCACTCATTCACTAAATATTTAATAAAATCTTTTTTTCCTGGACTACATAGATGAAATAAAGAAAGAAAAAGAAAGTAAAGAAGGAAAGAGGTAATTGGCTTTGAGTTTTCCAGTAGCCATAAAAAATGAAGATGAATGCAGAAAGATGATCAGTTATATCTGCTTTGATTTTCCATGAAAGGAAACATAAAATTGAAGCTTCTTTAGCAATTAACTAAAAAAAAGACTTTTCTCATACAAAGGGTCATATAGAAGACACACTTAAAAGAGAGGTAAATAATTGTGTTTTTAATTACATCTTTCCTATAGAAAAAAATCTAGAAGTTTTCTGAAACAAATAAGAAACAACTGCTACACTCAATCACTTACCCGATAGTATATGAAAGAAGTATAATCATGAAGAATGGTGATGTTTCGGATGTGGTTGTTCTGTAGTGGATATACCCAGGGTGTTATCAAAACAAAGTGGGTGTTTTGCTAACAAATCTGGGTCTCAATGGCTTTATTCTCCTCAGGGGCCTATACATATTATGGAAGTTTGGCCACTCTGTTGTCAGATACACTGGAAGCAACTCAAGAGCAGATATGGACTGGGAAGTCCATCAGGGCTGTTAGACATCCATTCATTGACTGTAGATAGAGCAGCAGGGGCAGCAGAAAGTCTTGTGGGAACAGAAGATGTGGGTGCCTAAGTTAGGATGCCTTCTTAAAGGCTGATTTCTTCCCAGCTGCCTTGGCCTGGCTTTTAAAACACAAATTAAGGGAAGTGAAATAAAATGTTATTTCAAGGATTTCCTCCAGTCAAGAGGAAATTGACATTTTTTTCCATGTTAATTGGTTAGTCTCATTGACAGCTATCAGAAATATTATTCAGTGTCACTACACTGTATCTAGTAGGGTTAGGAAAAAAAAAAACAAAAGGAATATGAATCATTCTTGACAGTAATAAAGAGCTAATTAAGATG
Source organism: Pan paniscus (assembly GCF_029289425.2). NCBI lineage: Eukaryota > Metazoa > Chordata > Mammalia > Primates > Hominidae > Pan > Pan paniscus. Next base: position 19,104,951 of record NC_073252.2, read on the forward strand.
TGAGGCCAGGTGCGGTGGCTTAGGCCTATAATCCCAGCACTTTCGGAGGCCGAGCCGGGCAGATCACCTGAGGTCAGGAGTTCGAGACCAGCGTGGCCAACATGGTGAGACCCCATCTCTACTAAAAATACGAAAATTAGCCGGGCGTGGTGGCAGGCACCTGTAATCCCAACTACTCAGGAGGCTGAGGCAGGAGAATCGCTGGAACCGGGGAGGCAGAGGATGCAGGGAGCGGAGATCGTGCCATTGCCCTCCAGCCTGGGTGACAGAGTGAGACTCTGTCTCAAAAAAAAAAAGAAAAAAGAAAGAAAATGTGCACATGCACAAGGAGAAGTATCAAGTATCAGGTAGTAGTTAGGAGAACAGACCCTGAGGGCAGACAAACTGGATGGGTGTGAATCCTGACACCACTATTTACTAATTCTTTCATCTTGAAAAAGTTACTGAATTTCTCTGTGCCTCTGTGTCCTCATTTGTAAAATACAGATAATTTTACGTACTTCATGAAAATGTTGAAAAGATTTAAAGAATTCACATAAAGTATGCGGAACAGCAACTGGCACACAGGTCAAAAAATACATATGTTAATTTCCATTTTTTTGTTTGTTTGTTTATGTAGCTTACTAACAACAGCAGTATTTTAGGTAACTTCTCTTCTGATACCGATTATCTCTATTTTCTGACTATCACTATTCTCCCTCTCTCTTCCTCTATCTAAACTACCAATCTGCTTATCTTTACACATCAATATATAAGCTCCTCAATCTCATAGGTTTGAAAACTTAGGCACAAAGAACTTTCAGCATCTCTGCCAGCAATTATTTCAAATTGTTCAGAATAATATCAATTAAACTTATGATGTGGTTAATTTCACTAACTGAGACTAAAGACACAGGCTAAATGTGTCATGAGATATATTTTTCTTTAAAATCAGTGTTTCAAAGGTCATCAGCAGCCCCCTTGCTCACTAGGCTGTTTTTTTTTTTTTTTACGATGTGTACTTATTATTTTGAAGGAGTTGGTCTTACGGAATTCACAAATACTGTATGCCATTGTATCATGTCAAGCAGTCCTTCTCATAAGGTAAGGAAATGAAAAAATTAAAATCTCATTTAGAACATTTTTAGTTTACACAAATCAAGTACCTGAAACCTCCACGTTATGAAACATACTGGTATGGGACATTGTTTAAGAGCATAGGCTTTGTAGCCAGTATGCACAGGAATGAAGATGGCTTGGAAACTTATTAGCAGTGTGATCTATAGCAAGTTAACGACACTCTCTTTGCCTAGTTTCCTTGTCTGTAAAATGAGGTACTAACAGTTTCCATCTCATAAGGTGGTTGTGAGGATTAAATTAGTTAATAAATGAAAGGCACTTAGAAAAAGAATTTGACATCTACAAAGAAATTCATCTTTGCAATAATTTTTCTGCTCAAAAATCCCTATCAGTGAAGTTAAATACAATCATTTATTTAGCCGTGCACTACAGGACTGCAGCTCCCACCAGCCTTCTTTTGTGCCTCTATCTTACTTTTTTATTCCAGCCAGCTGAACCCTTTTAAGGCCCTCCAGTATGGTGACATCTTTCTACTCTTGTGGTTTTAATGTTGGCAGAGTTTGTTGCCTGAAAGCCTTCCTCTGGTTACTTTTTCCTTGCAGGCTCAGATCTCAGCTGAATGTCAGCAACTCAAAGCAGAGTCTCCTGACCCCCGTGTTCCCTCACCACAATGCCATGATGCCTCACTCGAAGGCCTTGCTTCCTTCACAGCATGTATCCCAGTGCACATTTTATTATTTGTTTATTTTATTTCTTCTGCTTCCCTAGTAAATTATAAGCCCCATGAAGTTAGAAAACTTTTCTGCCCTTTACACAACTTTTCAAAAACGAATAGATACAAGCCAAGTATAAGTTATGAGATTAAATAGAACCTGACTATATTATTTTTTCCTTAAATATCAAACTTTTCTAGACTGACATTACATCATTCTTTAATCCACTGCCCTGAAAGTTTTACGTAAGAGTGGCATAACCCACTTCAGGGTCTCTGAGCACATCAATTTAGTTGCATAATACATAGATTCCTAAAATCTTAGAGTCTAAAAGGATCTAAGAAGTCTCATAGATCAATGTGCCCATATTACTGATGAGAAAGCAGAGTCTTGCAGAGGAAGCATGGCTTGTCTCATACCTTACACTTTATTAGGGACAACATTAGGAAAAAAGTTACGTCTTCTTTCTCCTTGTCCAGTGTTTTTTCCAAAGCATTAGAGTGTTTTAAAATATTTTTTTCACAGTTCACTTTCTTTTAATGTTTTAAGTCAGAATGACTGCATTAACCGCCTACTCTGTCTACCTAACCATTTCACTTCAGAGATACGTGAGAGAGGTTCCTACTCTTGAAAAATATGTGTCTGATAGAAACAAAATTTTCTATGATAATCACAGTTTATCATTATAGGGACAACTATGCAAAGTAAAAGCAATAGCTCTCTGTTGAGTGTTTACTATGAACCCAGTCTTGCTCTCAGTGTGTTATATGAGTTAACTCATGGAATTGTCACAACTCTATGCAATAGGTACTATCACTAGGTCCATTTCACAAATGCAGAAACTGAGGCACTGCTTGAGCAACATTGCCAAGGTTCTCCAGTAGAGCAGGGATTTAAACCTTGGTATCTCCAGAGAGCACCCTCTTAACTACAGTGTTGTCATACCCTACACAATTCAGAGGAGAATGGGGTTTGGTAAAGAGGGGAGACTTCTTAAAGAATATTGATTTGGACTGGGCTTTGAGGGACCTGATAGATCCTTGGAATTTAGCCAATCTTCCCCCTACAATGATATCTCACAGTAGAACATTGTGACAGAGAGTTTCTTTCTTATGTTTCCTGTACATGTTCATGCTCATGTTTAGCAAATTTGGAGTGGCCTCTTTATTCTTATTCATCCATCTACTTCTGTTGTCAGATCAGATTTTATGGTGGTAGCCCAAAACATTTCTTTCACAGGATATTAAAGATTGGCACCAGAGTATGCCTGTGACTTGTTCTGATTTCTGGTGTGAAGCCATATTTATCCACTACACCAGACAACTAGCTCATAGCCATTGTTTTATTTAGCCCTCAGTTTTCAAGGTGGCCCTCAGTGATGGTTGGAGAGTCAAGGTAAATCTCACGCCCATGTTTCCTACTGCATGCAGGTCACACATCATTCAGTGCACATGAACTCATTTCTTATGACTGATTTTATGCATCAACTTGACTGGGACACAAAATGTGCCCTTTTTTATCTGGCCTGACTGATTGAGCCAAACATCTCATTTCATCCTCTCCTGTCCTCATGCCACAGGATTCTTTAGGGCCACTTCACCAGCTGGAAACCTCTATGGCCAGTGGTGCCTCTGCTTGAGTTTCACTGGTACATGCTGGGCTTGCTTCACCTACTCAGCCCAGGAGGCTGCACTCAGCTTGCACTACCGGCCTGGATCCCATGTTCATCAATGGCAAGCTAGGTACAGTGGGCGAAGAGTGTGTGAATGAGCAAGTGCGAGGTTCGGCCACAGTGCACAGCCCTGCACTCCAGCTGCTGTGGCAGTGTGGGCAGCTCCAGGCAGTGGTGCACACACAAGCTCCATGCGAGGCTCTTGCTGGATCAGGCACACCTCAAGCGTCTTCTGCTGTGGGCACCAGCGTCTGGACAAGGGGAAGGTGGTGGTGCCCAAAAACTCAAAGATGCTAGCAACCTTGAAGCCCCAAGGGAGTTTTACAGCATGTCACAGTTCTGGCTCAGGGATTCCTGAGGTCTGGGCCCCCAGAAGAGTGGCAGCTCTTCCCCCATAGTCCAGCTAACAGGAACATGTCACTGCCTGCATTTCAGCAGGCCAGCCAGGAACGTGTTTCATCTTGTTCATGTTATAGGTCATTCAGTCCCACCACCACACTCCAGCCCATGGCTCCTGGGCTGGTCCAGCAGCGTGGCCACTCCCTGTCATGGGGGGCAGCTGCTGGAGGGCAGGAAGACTACAGTGTTACAGCTCCTATGGCACCTGCCATTCGTGGATCCTGGGTTCTTGTCCCATGTACAAGAAGAATGAAGTTACACGGACAACCAAAGAGTGAGCAAGGCAGAGAAGAGTTTTATTGAGCAAGAGAACAGCTGTCAGTAGAGAGGGGACCCAAAGTGGGTAGCCCCTACCTGAAGACTGGTAGTTCCAATGTATGACTGAGTCTGGAGTTTTTATGGGCTCAGATGGGGGAGTGCATGCTGATTGGTCCATAGGCAGGCCTGGAAAAAGCATCATTTGATTGGCTAAAAGGCATGGAGGAAGTTCTCACTCCAGATTGTGGACTCTACTCAGAGCTGGCAGTTTTCAGGATTCAGGCTGTCTTTTTCCCTGAAGGTTGGGTTTCAGTGGAAACTTGCCCCTTTCTGCCTAAACATTTGTCTGCCTTCTGCTGCTGTCACTTGGGCAAAGATTTATACCATCATCTAACCTGGTTTTCAGGACTTCAGACTTGGATTGAATTATACCACCAGCTTTCCTGGATCTCCAGCTTACAAACAGCAGACAGATACCTGGACTTGCAAAGCTCCATAATCATATGAGTCAATTCCTCATTAAAAAAAAAATCTATCTATCTATCTATCTATCTATCTATCTATCTATCTATCTATCTATCTATTTATCTATCTACCATCTATCAATCATGTATCCAATCTCCAATTTCTCTGGAGAACCCTGAATGTGTCCTGAAACCTTCTCCCTGTTTCAGAAGCCAAACAAAACCTAAGCATAAGCTCTTGTTCACCTCCAACACTTCCATTCCTTTTACAGTTCATTGAGATGCAGATCATCACAAATTTATTTTCTTTTAATAACTTATGTAGGTTTGTAATAGAGGAGAGGTATTAAGTCAGATTTCTCATAAAAAACCTTCTTCCATCTTGGCTAAAATTTACATAATTTTGATTTATAGGGTACAATGACTTTTTTCCACAGGCTTGGCCTCAGTTAATCATAAGGAACTGGTAGATTAGATATTACTATTTTAAACTTACAAATGAAGAAAGTGACTCAGAGATTTTATGATTAAGCTTATAGAGAGGTAGGGCTGGGGCTTGAATATGTCTCCTCTTCCAATTAAGCTTAAGTTAGAGTGGCCAGGAGCAAGGAGTAGGAAGTAAGATGATGGGGAATTGCATTCAGACTCCACTGCTTATTATTGTGAGACCATGGGCATTCCCACTCAGCACTTCCGTTTGGTCATCTGCAAAATGGAGTAATTACATTTACAATAAACCATTGCTTATGTGACACATTTACACAATTAAAGTATATTAACAATCTGAAATGACTTGTGAAATGCTCTTTAAACTAATATCTACTTTCTGTTCATATTCCAGAATTGAGTAAATTCTCCATTGCCTTTCATTGGCTCAGAAATAGTCAAATTGGTTCAGGAACCTGGCAAGTGCAGAATTATGTCATGACTGGATTTGGGGTCATAGAGATTATTTTATTGTCAAGGGTGACATTATTCTCTCCCCTGATTTCCCATAAGATTTTGTGAAAGCTTATCATATTTTATATTACTAATAAGTCTTCAATTTACCATGCGGGCAAAGATTCAGTGGTGCATGTTATCCTGTAAGCTCCTCTTGTTTCTCAGCTAACAGTGCCAAACAAGCCTAGTATATATTTTTGGTTGTCATTAATGGTACTCACTTTTGTGTTTCTGAAGGACTGCCTGTAAACAGTGTTTTTAAATTTTAACATGTATGGGAATCACTGGAAGCTCGTATTAAAATGCAGGCTCTGATTCATAGGTTTGGAATGAGATTCTGCATTTCTAATAAGAGCCCAAATGATGCCAGTGCTGCTGGCCTATAGATCAAACTTTGAGTAACAAGACTCTAATGATTCCTTAAGCTGACTAAGAACTTTAAAAACATAGACATTCTTGAGCCCTACTTTTAGAGATTATGATTCACTCAGACTGGGACCAGATGTCTATAATTAAAAAATATTTGCACAGGTAATTCTAATAATATGTCTTGTTTTGGAACTGGCAAAATATATTCCAATTATAAATGTTTTGATTAATCCGGGTCCAGTCTACCTTTGCAGCCTACCCTCTACACCTTGTTCTTAGTCTATGCTGCAAGGGTATCAAATTACTTATAATTCTTTGAATATACTCTCACTTCATGGGCGATTTCCTTTGATTAACAATATTATATTTTACTCTGTTTTTTGGAGAAATAACTGCTTATTCTTAAATAGCCACTATCACCTCCTCCAGGGAACCTTCCCTGATGTTCTAGCCTGGTGGTTCTCAAATAGAAGCAATTTTGTTTTTCTCCCACCTTAGGAATATTTAATAACTTCTGGAGACATTTTTGGTTGTCACAACTTAGGGGAGGGAGGTTGCTGGCATCTGGTAGGTAGAAAACAGTTAAATATTCTACAATATATAGAACAGCCCCCCAACAACCAAGAATTATCTAGCCACAAACATCAATATTACTAAGGTTGAGAAACCCTGCTCTAGGCTGAGTTAGACTCCTCTCTTTTAAGTTCTGCCTGATTGCTTCTATTCTGTTACTTATCACACTTAATTCTTTGTTGTCTGTTTTTATTTTTGCCCAGTAGCATGTTAGGTCCTAGGATGAGGGAGAAATTGTTCCTTTGATCTCTATTTTCTCACAGTGGATATTGTGTGTGTGTGTGTTTGTGTTTGTGTGTGCATGTGTATGCAAGTGTGTATATGTGTGTGCATGTGTGTGTACGATTTATATATATATAAATATATATTATTGTGTATAACTATTTTCTAAATAAAGGGGTAAATAGATCCTTGAATTTACAAATAAACTCATATGCAGTGTTTTGTGGTGGGTAGATGGGCTAACCCAAGCATTTAGACAGATTCATGGACTCCGGCTGGGGTGAGATGTTACTCTGTCTTGAAAGGCATAATATCAAGTCATCAATCACCAACCATAGAGTTAACCTCCTGAGGAAAAAAAAAAAAACTTTATCATTTGCCAATTGGAAAGAATACAGTTGACTTGAACCAGCTGGCTTTGGCCTCTCTGAAAGGCTGTGACCCATTTAATCAGTTTGGAATGCATCCCTAACTTTGAAGGTAGATCAGGAAGGATGGCAAGCATGAACTAAGTCAACTAGGCCCACAATCTCCCATTTAAAGTATTTGATGTAAGAGACACAATGATTAAAAAAGTAAAAGCTATGTGACTGGGGTCAAGGGTAAGAGTAGGAAGATGGGTTATTCTTTCTGATTTCAAAAACTGACAAACAGTGTTTAGTTTGGAAAGACCTGAAAACCCTCACATAACTCAGCCTGTGCTCCATTTCATCAGAAGTGTAGGGAAATAATGAAGTCTGCAGTTCCTGCTTTCTGTCTGTCATCTAAGCCATTCCAGGGATAATAATCCTGGGTAGTGTCTTTCAGCTGGAGCCATTTCCCTGGAGAGATGGAGTTATTGCAAGCTTATATGCTTTCTCTTACCTGGTTTTGATTTTCCCTCTTCCTAATGCAATTTCACTGATCTCTTGGAAATGAGACAAACAAGCGAAGCTCTTTGCTACTCATGCTTTCTAAACTTGCTCCACAAATTGTCCTGCTATGCCCTGTGTAAAACTCAGGTCTAGGAGATTGGAAATGGCCTCTTACATTTGTAGGAGATATTCCTTCTGAAGCGCACATATGACTTGTTTTATTTTATTCTCACTTTAGCATAGCGATTCACTTATCGAAAGTGGCATTGCTCCAAATGCCAACCCCTCCATAATCTTAATTTCAAGTATCCTTTCTCTCTTCTTGCCTTTAGTGTTCATTCCCTTTGATAACCCCATTCAATATTTCCTGAAGCTCATTAAAATTTAGAATTCATTGACACTCCCTTTTACTCTCACCCTTCTCTTCTTGACCTCACTTAATCAGCATTGATTCCAAGGTCTGTTTCTTATTCCCCTCTGATACCCTTCCATCCCTCCACAGTTCTCTCTTTATTGTATTAGCTGGTGTAAACACCAACTCTGCTTAATTCTAACACTCTTCCCTTTCTATATATGTACCTGAATAGCTGAAATAACCTTCCTTCTCCTCCATCTAGACACACACACACACACACACACACACACACACACATTAATGTTAACTAGTTTTCCTTCAAATTTATGACCACCTTGTGCCTCTAAACACTGCTTCAAAATCCAACTCAACTCTCTAGTCCAGGGGTTGCCAAATGTTTTCTATAAAGGTCCAGACACTATGTATTTTAAGCCTTGGGGGCCACACAGTCCTGTTACCATTTGGCACTCATAGCAGGAAAGCAGCCATTGACTGTTCACAAACAAATGGGCGTGGCTGCCTTCCAAGGAAGGCAGTTTGTTTAGAAAAACAAGCTGTGGCTGGATTTGGCCCACAAGCTGTACTCTGATGACCTAGCTCTAGACCATTCAGTCTTCCATTATTCTAAATGACTATTTCATATCTTCTCTCTTTTCTTAAACCTTTTATACTTAGGTTAAAAGAAAAACTTAGACAAATTTAAGTCATTTGAGTTTAATTGAGCAAAGAATAATTCATGAATCAGTCAGCCTCCAGTGCCAGAGTAGGCTCAGAGAGACTCCAGAGCAGCCACGTGGCCAAATAAGATTTACGGACAGAAAAAGGAAAGTGAGGTACAGAAAACAGAAGTGAGGAACAGAAATAGCCAGATTGGTTACAGCTCTATGTTTGCCTTATTTGAACACAGTTCGAACAGTTGGCTCCCTATGATTGGCCAAAACTCGGTGATTGGCACAAGAGTAGGTTCTAGTCTGTTTATGACTCCATTTAGATTGTAGTTCACTATGTACAGAGAAACTTTTAGGCTGAACTTGAAATATGTAAGGAGATAGCTTTAGGCTAAATTTGATTTAACGCCTACTTCCCACACCATGCCAAGTCTTTGCTATTAACTTTGTTCTCTGTTTTATTAAAATATTAAAAGCAATTGAAGAAGAAAAATTGCATCTTTCATCTTCCCTAGATATGTGTCCACTTTACTTTGCATTCCTTCCATTACTGTGGATAAAATACTGTGTTTTTTTCTGAGGCCAACCCCACCTCTTGTGCACTGGATCTTGTCTCCTCTCCTTTACTGAAGGCAGTGGTCCAGCAATCCACTCCTCTCTTTCCTGCACTATTAATTTTTTCTTCTTTGCTTGGTTGGTTATTTATATAAGCATATTAATATGCTGCACTCACTGCCATCTTTAAAAAAAAAAAGATAAAGAAAAAGAAAAAAACCATCCCTCGACCTCACATTCTTTTTTAGTTACTGCCCCATTTCTCTGCTCCCTTTACAGTGAATCAGTGAGTCATTTATTCTCATTATCTCCTTCCGTTTCCTCCTGTTCTTTCTGGAACCCACTCCCCTCAGATTTCCATCCCCACTATTCCACTAACATTACTCATTATATTTGACCTATCCCACTTACCTTCTCATTGTCAACATCAATATTCACTATTTTAATCCTTATTTTTTTGCGTGTCTGAGCCATATATAAGGTAATTGATAATGGTCTCCTCTTTGCCACATTGCCTTCATGTGGTTCCTGGAATCTATTTCCTTTTTTGCTTCTTTCATCTCTGCCTGTTTCCTCTCTGGTTCATGATTTAATGACCTGCAGCTCAAATGTTGTCTTCTCAGAGATCTTTCCGAATCACCCTACATAAAACAGCAACCCCACCACTGTGCTCCCATCTCCCTTATCTGCTGTTTTTACTCATAGTATTAATACTAAGCACCATAAATCTCATATGTCTGTGCTTATTGTCGTTGCTTCCCTCCACTAGAATCAGCTCTGTGAGTGCAAGGGTAATGCTCTGTTCACTGTTGTGTTCCTAACACCTAGAACAGTTGTTCAAACACTTAATAAATAGTTGTCAAATGAATAAGCAAATGAATCTTTTATTGTATTTATTTATTTTTTTGAGATGGAGTCTTGCTCTGTTGCCAGGCTGCAGTGTAGTGGCGTGATCTCGGCTCACTGCAATCTCCGCCTTCCAGCTTCCCAAGTAGCTGGGGCTCAGGCACACACCACCATGCCCAGCTAATTTTTTGTAATTTTAGTAGAGACAGGGTTTTACCATGTTGGCCAGGATGGTCTCAATCTCTCGACCTTATGATCCACCCACCATGGCCTCCCAAAGTGCTGTAATTACAGGCACGAGCCACTGCACCCAGCCGCAAATGAATCTTTTAAAGTTCTACGCACAACCACAGGAGATGCTCATAGTCACCTCTTGAGCACATTACCCACTGCAGAGAAGTCTAAAGCTCAAAGGATTTAGGTGATCTGTGCAAAATCACATCACAGATGAGAAAAAAATCCACTTTTTTTTGAGATATGGCCATCCATTCTATGTTTAATACTCCAAAATGAGACTCCTGCAAAACCCTGTCCTATTCCACTCTTGAAGGGCTCCATCTATTAGAAATTTCCAAACTAATGTTATTTCCCTATCCCCTACTCAGTCTGACCAAAATTCTATATTTCACCACAATTATCCAAATCCATCTTTAAACAATTTATGTGTATGGTACCCAAATTTTCACGAGCTGTATCTGCTGCATTTATTTCCTGATATGGTTTGGCTGTATCCCCACCCAAGTCTCATTTTGAACTGTAGCTCCCACATAAAAAGGAGCTGCACAAGCTTGCTCTTGCCTGTTGCCATGTAAGATGTCCCTCGCTCTTCTGCCATGATTTTGAGCCCTCCTTCACTATATATTTGCTACTGCAATTTATATCTGCCTTATTATTTATCTTATCTTCTCCTAGGCCTATAACAAATGCTAATAAAAGTTAATTTTTATAGTGTCAGTCACAATAACTTGGTGCATTGCCTGTATTGATTTCATTTAATTTTCACCATACTACAAGGTAAATACAAGGACATGCCTATTTTATAAGTCAAGAGAGAAAGGATAAGAGAATGCAACTCTCCATGGCAACTGCAGCTATTAAACATCAGAGCTTGGACCTATTTATACCCATGTCTTTTTTACTCTAATGACCAAGCTCGTCGCTAGTATCTCATGCTCACAGTAATTTTGAATGAAGGAAGGAAAGAGTAAGAAAACAGCAGAATGAATGAAACATCACATCCATGATCTATCATTTGATCCAACCTGGCCTGCTAGATAGAGAATAATTACGTCCATTCCCTAAATAATGACCTTGTCAGTCTTTGAAGAGGACAACTCTGATCCCACCAAGGATCTTTGGCAAGATTATCTTACTGTCTTGGTCACTACTGAGCTCTGTGACCTTCAGCTGGCTAGCATTGGCAGGCCTGGGAGTGTGATCTCTGACTACCGTGGGTTCGAGGCAGTAGAGTATAGGAATACTGGTTAAGGTCATGGGTAGTTTTGAGTGATATCTGGATCCAGCACCCACTGGCTGTCTGCTTTTCATCCAGTCACTTGATCTCTATGTGAATTTGTTTCGTTATCTGCAAAATGGGGTTAATAATGTGTTTTATGTTTCTTAAGAGAATTAAACTAGTCAATATTTGTGAAGTGCTTAGGAAGGTGCCTGGTACACAGTAAACTCTTTTTAATTATTTGCTAAGTAAACTGATTTATCTCTGCCTCTCTTGCGTCTTATTTTAGCAATACAATAAAAGGTACCTGGACTTTGTGGTGGGTGATTTGGAAAAAGTGCAGAGGAGACAACAATTTTGACTTTGTCTGCCTGAGGCTGATAATTTCTTCTGACTGATTTGACCTGTCAATTCAAAGAAGAAAAAGAAAGTTACCAAATACCTAGTCAATTCAGTTAAACATCAATTTGGCTGATTATTTTACATTAAGCTGATTGGCAGATTGCCTGAAGAGATCAAAATCGATTTTTTTTTTTTTTTTGCATCATTGGACACAGGCTGAGAGCTGACAAACGAATTTTGAATTTAGGGGACTGGTGTCTGTGATGATTATGCCCAAGGCCATGACTCTAGGGCATGAAGAGGAAAATCATCAGGCTAATTAGGCTCCTATTAGTGGCCAAACATCATGACTCTTGGATTTGGAGTCCTGAATTGGTTTTGCTTTCTCTTTTTGGTAAAGTGTGCCAGATCTAGGTTTTCTTGGCTGCTGCAGGCTGTGTAGACTTAGGGGATGGGATTGCTATTTTCCATCAGTGTGAAGAACAGAGCTTTTCATCTGAGCTTTGTTGCCTCCACTTCCAACTTTTTTGATGCATATGGTAAGAACTTAATAAATGTGCTCTGGGTGAATGCTGCACAGGGCTGTGCAATCAATCTGCACTAAGCTAGACTAAAATTCAGAGGTTACATAAGACCAAATTGAGAGGCATGGGTCATCCAAAAGTAGAATCACTTTTAGGGGGAACAATGGGGTTAAAGAACGTCAGAGCTGCTATGTTAGAACTATTCTTAGAACCCAATGCCGTTTTGAAAAGCTTGGGCCCCTTTATGAGAAAATTTGTCACTATCCAACTGAGCTATGCTTAACAGGCCAGTTTAGGCCTCCCTTGAAAAGACAGACTGCAGTGTGTTCATGTGGATGTTTAATGGTTTCGGGCCTCCAGTCACTATAATCAGCTACCATTAGGTATAAACGCGGACCAGCCAATTACTCTGGTTTTTGTTTGTTTGTTTTGTTTGTTTTTTTGAGACAAGGTCTCACTCTGTCACCCAGGCTGGAGTTCAGTGGCGTGATCTTGGCTCACTCCAACCTTCAGCTCCCAGGTTCAAGCGATTCCGAAATAAGTAGCTAGGACTACAGGCATGCGCCACCACGTCCGGCTAATTTTTTGTATTTTTAGTAGAGATGGGGTTTCACCACGTTGGCCAAGCTGGTCTCAAATTTCTGACCTCGGGTGATCCTCCCACCTCAGCCTCCCAAAGTGCTGGGATTACAGGCGTGAACCACTGTGCCCAGTCCAATTTCTTTGTTGATGGAACACTCCAAACCTGAGAGAGTTTCATTTTCCTCACAACTCCAACCAATGCTACTTGCCACCTTTGAGGTATTGAAGGCACAATTGCATCCTGTGATGTGGGGTTGAACCTTCAGCAGCAGAAGTATACAGGTGCCTATATGGAAGTATTCATCCATCACCTCTCTCTTTTCTCATTGAATGCCTTTTCTTGTGCAACTCTTTGTGGTTTCTTCATATTTAGGTGGTAATATCTACACCCTTGCTACTCAAAGTATGGTCCCCTCAACAACGGCACCGTGGAGCCTGTTAAAAAGTGTAGAATCCTGCAGTTTATTCCAAACCTATAGAATAAAAATCCTCATTCTCACAAGATTCCCTAGAGGATTTTAATGCACTTTAAAGTTTGAGAAGCACTGTACTGAAACACTGTTTCCTACAGAATTGTTGACAGGGGTCTAGGACTTTATTTTTACGTAGTAAATTAGATAATTTTAGGTTTCCCAGGAATTGGGCTTTCCCTAATCTTGAATGGCATAACAATGAGAATCCCCTTTCAAATACTCCTTTGGTCCTCTTGTTCAGAAAGAGTTTGAGTTCTAAGCTAGATGTTTTAACATTTCTTTAATACTTGTGCCTCTCCCTTTTCACAGTGGAAATACAGGCATAGCAACCTTTGGCAGTCAACAATATCTAGCTATAATTTAGTAATATTTCTTACTTTTCACTGTATTTTTATGTTTATTCTCTACTTGAAGCAAATTGAGATGCTTTTCCTTCAATGGAATTGGTATAGTCTAATTTAAAAACAATTTATTTTTTAAGGTATGAGTTGGGTTCACATAGAAATTTTAAGTAAATAATAGTAACCATGGTGCATAAATAAGGCAAAACTCATGCAGGTACTGTTTAAATAATTGTAGTTAAGCAAGCATTGATGTCTGAAATAACAGTATAGCCATAGCGCTTCTCAAACTTGAATTTAACCAACTGGGGATCAGTTAGCAGAAACATTATGATTCAATAGGCCTGAAATGGACTGTAGGATCTGAGATTCTGAACTTCCAATAAGTTCCAAGATGGTGTTGGATGCAATCTCACTATTTCTACAGATGCTTTGTATGGCAAGTTTCTAAGAAAAAATGTCCCCACAAGACCTTCAACTACTGCATACAGAAACTCCTCTTACAGCTCTTCCTGATCCAACCAAGGTCACCAGGAAATTACATGTGGCATGAGATCAACACTCAATACTAGTAATTAAGATATTGCCTGTCCGTTTTCTCTACATCAGTGGTTCTTAAAATTTAGTGTTTTTTAGAATCACCTGAAGTATTTGTTAAGCCACAGGTTGCTGAGCTCACTCACATAGTTTCTATTTGAGTAGGTCTCAAGAGTGCCTGAGAATTTTCATTTCTAACAAGTTTTAGAATGTGACATTGCTTGCCCAGGAACTGGGCTTCGAGAACCATTGCTCTCCCCCAGTATATATACTTCTTAAAACCTACGGTGGTGATAGGGAACAGGCAGAGGATCAAGTTGCCCAATGAAATATCATGTTGACTTGAGTAAAATCTTGCCAAATCCAATACACTACAGATACTTCTGGGGCCAAAACCCAAACAAATAGTGGAATTAGTGTGAATTTATATGATCCTAGCAAAATGTAGGTAAACTGTAACATGCTGGCCAAGATACCCACAGTCAAAGCCTGTCCACAGACACAGCATACTCAGTTTAGGAGATGAGATGGCAACACTGGACATCTGAGGAGGCAGTTTGTACTGAAGAGTGGGGAATCACATCTTAGCAATGTCAAATGAACAGAATGTAGGTGAAGTTTCCCTGCATACACTTTCATGCTGATTATCTCCAAGTCTTTGCAAATACTATCCTCTCAACCCGGAGTAACAGAGCATCTCCTCTTCATCTCCCTCCAGTTCAACTAACATGTTTTCTAGAAAGTCCTCTGTGAACTCCAGCCTGGCTCAGTTAGGTGCTCTTTTTTCTTGAGGCTCCAAAAATACCCTGTGAATAATTTTATTATTCCATTTCTACATTGTTTTATAATTGTCTGCATATATACATTTTTGTATTTCCAGTGTCTAACAAAATACCCGTGACACATAGTAAGCATGAGTTAAATGTTGAAAGAATTCATAATTCAGACAGATGGCTCAATCTCTAATTTTAAAATCAGGATGGTTCTCATATCTTATGAGATTAACTGAAGATTTAGGGGGACAGTAGGAAGTAGCTCTCAGTTGCATTTTGAATAAGACTAGGCATATAAATTTAGAACTATTTAAAAGAAAAGAAAAGTTTTCCTAATGACCAAAGTGAGATATGTTCTCTTGAAGGAGTCATAGAAAAGAACAAAGGATAAAGTAACAATTAATATGCTACTTCTCGGAGTTAACTATTGTTGCTATTTGGGTATAACTGTATTATGTCTTCTCTTTCTATAAAAGTTATATAGATGTGTATTTTTATTGAAATAGTAAATTATATATAATTTTGTTTCTCTTTTTGCCACCTATCATTATATATCTCCAGAATTTGTACCCATGAATGAGGACAATTTTAACAACTTTTGACCACTTGCGCAAAACAAAACAAAAACAAACAAACAAACAAAAAAAAACTCTTTCATGTCCACTTCACAAAAGAAAACAGCATTGTGAATTGTGATTACTCCCCGGGACTGTATTTTATCTTCAGTGGCTGCCTGATTTTACCCCTACAATTAAAGTTGAAGGAATCCTGAAAAAAACAAACAAACAAAAAAAGAAAACAAGTATTGAGATATTCTTTTCAAAGACATTTTAGTTAACAGAGTAAAATTCCATCATGAAAAGCAAGATTTGCAAACATCAGTACTATTGATATTTTGGACTGGATAATTTATTGTTGTAGGGGACTATACTCTTGTGCATTGTAGAATGTTTGCCAGCATCCCTGGACTCAACCACTAGATCTCCCTGCTCCCTAGATGTAATAACCAAAAACAACTCCAGACATTGCCAGATGTCCTCATGGGTACAGAATTCTCCAGTTGAGAACCACTAATAAGGAATAATCATAATTATATTCACTCTTCTGTTGATGGACATTTCAGTAATTTGCATATTTTGATAGAATATATTCAGCTTCAAAGAATGAATGAATGTTCGCTCCCCTCCTCCAGCTCTCTCTTCCTCTCTCTCCCTCTCTTATTTGCCTTAATTTCTTTCAAGTTTCTTCAGCCTGATAATTTCTAATTCACCAAGTAAAAGATGCTAGAGTTAAGAAGAATAACTGTGATGGAGCCAGTGTAGGTGGGAAGACTGACAACTTGTGATAAAATGGCTATGCTGTGTGCTGAATACATCTATGTGAGAGTGCCTTGTTCAGAAGAAACAGTGCCAGGACCACTCTGCACCAACTTGTGTTATAATTCTTTTCCTTCTCATATTTCTCTCATCTTGATCTGGCTCACAAGAGCATCTGTTTTCTAAGCCTCGATTTTATTTTTTTATCTTTAAAGGTAGCACAATAGGCTGGGTGTGGTGACTTATGCCTGTAATCCCAGCACTTTGCAAGGTGGGTCCATCACCTGAAGGCAGAAGTTCAAGACCAGCCTGGCCAACATGGTGAAAACCCGTTTCTAAAAAAAAAAAAATTAGCTAGGCATCATGGCAGGCACCTGTAATCCCAATTACCTGGGAGGCTGAGGCAGGAGATCAGGAGGCAGAGGTTTTGCTTGAGGATTTGCTGAGAGATTGCTGAGACAGAAGAGAAAAAAGAGCTTATGAGAAGGTAAAATGAACTGTTTGGCTTTCTATATTTCTATCTTGAATCTTGAGCCAAGATCGCACCATTGTACTCCAGCTTGGAGACGAAAAGCAAAACTCCATCTCAAAAAATAAAAATAAAAATATCACAATAGTAGGATCTTATTTAAAAAGCTGTTAGGAAGATAAATAGAAAAATACTCATAGAGTGTGTTATGACAATGCCTGGACTGATAAACAGTAACAGCCAAATAAATAAATTCTAAGCACAGAGAAAGGCTGGTGTGGCTAAAGCCTCTTGGATGACGGGGAGGGAGATAGGAGGTGCAGTAGTAGATGAAGAAGTAAGGGAACAGATCATACAGTCTTGTAGGACAGGGTCATTTGGATTTTGAGTGCAAAGAAAAGTAGCTGGAGGGTTTGAAGTATAAATGCAGCATGATCTGACTTATTCTTATGAAAGATCTGTCTGCTTTGCAAGAGAAGATAGAGTACAAGTGACAGTAGTACAAGTGTTAACTGCTGTAGTCCAGGTGTTAGGTGATGAGTCTTGGACTAGGGCTTTAACAGTGATGGCAGTGAGAAGTATTCAGATCCAGGCCATGTCCTGGAGATGGTGTTGATAGGATTTGCTGAGAGATTGCTGAGGAGTGGGAAAGAAAGGACTCAAAGAGGATCCTCAGACCTAAGCTAATGAGTGAGGATGTCTGTGCCCTTTAATGACATGAGGAAGCTAAAGGTGTAGGTTGCAGGAAGCTCATTAGTCTTTTTGTTAAGGCGTAGACTTTAGAATGTTTATTAGATACATGAAAAGAGATAGTCAGAAAGTATAGCGTTTTCAATTCAGGGAGTAGCTCAAAGCCTATGATTCACATTTCGGAATTATGAGCATTCGGATGCTACTTAATGCCCCGTAACTGGAGGAGATCTCTTAAGATGAGAGTGTAAACAGGAAAGAGATTGCCTCTCAGTGAGTCCCTACCCACTGGGGATGGAGAAGTGAATGCTGTAGGTATAACCGAAGAGGAAGACTTACTGCCTACAACTTCCAGATGCCTACCTTACACCTTGGCATTGACTATGTCCCTGTTGCTGGCACAACCTCAATGGATAGAAAATGACTTTCAAGTGCTCTTGGCACTTCAAGAATATGCCAATAATAGCTGAAATTCTCATGAGCCAGACAAGGAATGGGGTAACTAACCAAAACTAAGTTAATCTAAAGAATATAATGAAATTAGAATTTGTTTCATGTGGCCTGAGTCTTGTGCCCATGATGTCCTAATTCTACCACTGATGATATAAATACACTTCCCTGGCTAATAGAGAGAGGGTACTTTGCTCATCATTTTCAGATTCCCAGTGAATGCTTACATTGCCTAGTGTACCAGTTTTGAAGTGTGATCTTTAAAAAAATACTCATTTTCTGCATAGTGTTAAGAATGCATTCTCTGTGCCTGGAGTCATGAACCTGACACAGTTAACGCAGTGAAATCTACCATATATTTAATCAGAGGTACTTAATTTGACTTTCTAAAATTAAGCAGAGAATCAGTTTGCCATTAGGTCTGAGAATTACTGCATTTCTGAAGTTACTCCACATAACCCAAAAGGGCTTTATTGGATATGAATAATAACAACCTACAAATATGTTGATGATAATGAGCATCTAAATGGTCTGCAAAGAAAAAAAGACAAAGAAAATCCCTGACAAGCATGAATGGTGATGCATGATGGCAAGAATTTTTAAAATTTATGAATATTACAACATGAAAAAATAATTATGAATAATAAAAATCTGTTACAATAATTAGCTGTAATGAATGCTCATGGTGAGTTAAATGAACTGGAACAATTTAAGGCAATAGCACATAATTTGCATTTTGTGTTACATCAGATCATTTTATCATTAGTGAGAGAAAGAAGAAGAAGAGAAAAAGAGAGATGGAAGAGACAAAAGAGAGCTGAGGAGAAAGTAAAATAAACTGACTTTCTATATTTCCATCTTTAAAAAAAGTGAAAAATGCTGCATATTGCAGTCTTCAGTTTTTGCATCCATTTCAGTTTCTATTTTGAGAGTGTCAATAATGTGAGAAAGTGAAAGATAATAAGTATAGCTAACATTGAAATCAGAAAAACTTGAATGAACCTCTACCTGCCTTTTTAAATACATTATTTAACCTAGGCAACCTCCTTAACTGACCTAAGTCTCAGTTACATCTGTAAAAGGGGGTAATAATAGATGTAGCCTGAAGCTATCATGAGGAGTAAACATGTATTTTACAGCTAACTCTTAGTCCATGCTCACTATACACCTGGCATTCTGAGATACCTTCACAAAAACTAAGTCAATTAGTCCTCCTGACATCCCTAATCAGTAAGTGCTGTAATTATCTCTTTTACAGATGAGAAAATGGAGACACAAA
This sequence comes from Pan paniscus, assembly GCF_029289425.2. Classification (NCBI taxonomy): domain Eukaryota; kingdom Metazoa; phylum Chordata; class Mammalia; order Primates; family Hominidae; genus Pan; species Pan paniscus. The sequence continues at coordinate 19,124,132 of NC_073252.2, forward strand.
GTGATAGAATACCAATAGTAATTACGTAACAGGGTGGGATTCGGTACCCAGGCAGTCTGGCTCCTGAAAACTCTCCCTTTCGCCACTGCACTAGGCAGCTTCTCTTAGCCAGCATCATCACAATGCCTGGGACACAGCTAAGAGTTCAATACAGGTCAAGTGTGACTATTTTTTCATATTATCTTTATGGTGTGAGAGAGTGCATTTGCATATTTGAACAGGCCTTGCTGTAATTAGATCAACGCTGGCCTGCAGGGTAGCGTTTGGGGATGGCTTTCAAATTTCCCCAATACAATCTAACCAGCCCTATCCAGCAGGGGTTCCTGTACTGTAAGGCAACAAAGTTACCCCAAAGTGATTTCCTCAGTTAGCGAGTGATAAGCTGCTCCCAGGCAGATTGTCATTGCCAGCTCTGAGAGGCTAGTTCTTCATGACATTAAGCAGGATTGAAGGCCATCACTCATCAGCTCATCATCCTGGAAGCCTGGGATGACCCCCAACCTACTGACTCCCACAGGGGCATCTCTTTGATGCAGCTGATTGAGACTTAGCTGGTACCTGGCTTGGAGTTCAGCATGGTAGTGAGGAGTGATGAGAGGTTAGTTTTGTGCTCCCAGAGCAGGAGGACAAAAGCCCCAATTTGCCCAAGTGTCATTTTTCTCTGCTTGACCATTATCTGCAAATGAAGTTCCAGGAATACTTGAAATCTGTACCCACACAGATAATATTAAAGGGTTGCTCATTCTAGCTCTTCAATTTTTTTTTAAAAAGTGAGCATTGAAAGGGAGTACTATTTTTATAACCCAGTTTTGTTACTTCTGCATTTAATAGTATATCAGGAGATTTGTAAAGTGAAATATCTTAAAGTTTTCACATCTGGCAAGGAACCTGGTACGGTTTACAGAGTTATAATAGACAAGAGTTATCAAAATGCAGACTTGCTGACCCTCTTCATTGTATTGGGCCAAAAAATAAATGCAAAACCAGAACAGAGTAAGCATTAACTAGTATTTCTCATTCTGTGCATTGCACTTTTTCCTGGATGTATCTTTTCTTTTCTTTTCTTTTTTTAGAGAAATGCAAAGACTGGGACCCCAGCTCCAGCCTTTTCCTCTTACTGTCCCACAGCTCAGTTCCTTCTTTTCTTTCACCCAGATCCCCTCACTCACTAGCTCCCACGCTTCTGTTTGCTCTCTGTGGTGGTCCTCCTGCTTGAGGTTATCAAGTGACTGTGCACACAGCTGGAAACCTCTTTCCCCGCCTCCAGACTCCCCAGATCAGAGTTCCCAGATCACCTCTGGGAATCCCCAGGGCAAGGAGGATGGTTTTCTTTCCCTCTTTTTTCCTTTTGAGGATGTGCCTCTACTTATAAGAAAAATGCCTCTAGGCCGAACAGAGGCCTGCAGGAATTTGCTTTTAAAGAAAAGAGAAAACAGTAAGACAAGAGGGAAGTTCTTTACTGGCAGCATTTCTCCTCTGGGCAAACAGCTCCAGTTTGAAGTTCCCAGGGCAGAGCCACAGGGCTGAGTTTAAGGCACCGTTACATATTCAACTATGGACAGCAAGTCAGATAGAAAATTTGCTGGGATTTGGGATGGTCTCATTCACTGAAATTTTTTTTTCAGTGTTTTTACCTAGTGTTTGCTAATTTTTACCTAGTGTTTGCCAAAATCTCACATACGAAAACTTGTTTTTGTTTGATGATAATCAGAAAGGATTGGGTTTCTTTTGCATGCACAGAGGCCCTTATTCCCAGTTGGAGTTAGCTTCAGGCAAAACAGAAAAAGGAGAAAAAAAACCTCAGCCATGGATAGCCAATTATCTCAGGTCTCTAACAAGAATTGTTTTACTGTCATTTCCTTGTCAATTGCTTTGTTAAAAAAAAGCGGGGGGAGCGGGTGGGGGGGTGGTGGTGGATTCATTTAATTACTTAAACTTTATAGTGAAGAGATGAAGACATTTTTTATCTTTGCTGAATCAATGGATTCTAGTGGTCTTCCAGGGACTGAAAAAATACTCAAAGTCCAACTTTTCGTCTTGCCATTTTTTCAGGGGAACTTTTGAAACAATTTTATTCCCAGTTTACAAATTGGGGATTCTTAAGAAATCGGTATATGGTCAGGTTGTTTGAACTGACTTTAATCAAAGAGTTCAAAGTCCCCTATTCCAAGGCCTAGATTTGTTGTTTTTACATTAATTGTGTGTGTTTGTCATTTCTGGGTCAAAGTAAATTTTTCTCTAAACCAAATACTTTCATGTAAGACAGGGACAGTCGGACATCAAAATATGTATTCCCCCAGGAACTTCTATCAAACTATTTCTTTTGATAACATTCTGCCTGACATGTTCAGTGCACCCATTACATCAAAGCTGATTCTGTCTTAAAAAAAAAAAAAAAGAAAGAAAAAGAAAAAGCTCTTTAATTTTGTTTTTCTTAGAAAATGCATGTTTCAGTTTTCTCTCCATGTATATCTTTAAAACCGTTGATGTACTTTCAAAAGAGGATTTTCAATAACCTTGAGTAGAGATATAGAATGCACACTTCTTATTTTGAACAACATAGAAACTGGCAGATTTAGGAAAAATTGTTAGATGAGGTCACTTTGGGGCAGTTCTATAAAATGCTTAAGGCTGACCTCAGTGGTCATGAGCAGGATGAAGGCCTTCAAATTATGTTCTCTTCTTGGATGGTGATAGGTTGACACAGTGCTTAGTTTACACCATCTTTTCTATTATCATTTCCAAACTGCTGGGTTCTGACTTTCTGATGGACCTGAGCCATCATAGGGTGTCTCCTGTTGCCCAGGAGATGGATAGCTGAGATTAGGAGCAAATGACTGTCTTGGAAGCATCCATAAACTGATTAAAAATGTTATCATTGATGGATACACATTATAGAAGAAAAATATAAGGGATGGATACAGATTTATGGCCCGTCCCCTTCATTCATTGTCCAAAATACCTTTGGGTAGAAGATTTTGAAATGAGATTTTAAGAGCTGCCCAAATATTTGTGCTCTGATAGAACTAGTGATAATAGCTACGGTAAAATAAATAATACATATCTAACATTTTTTGCACATATTTATTTTCTGACAGTTCTTGAGCACCCAGTAAATGCCAGATGAAGCATGGGGACACTGAGATAACTATACTGCTATAGCTTCTGGTCTTAGGGTACAAAGAATCTACAGAGAGAGCCACATAGGAAATCCTCAACTATTCTAATAAAAATACATGTTCAAAAACAAGAATTGAAGCAAGAGAAGAATGATCAGTAAGGGCTTCATGAAAGAAGAAACCATTGAGTTTACTTTTACAATGAAATATCTTTGGGGAGAAAATGTTGGAAACTTGACGCTGATGTTGAAGAACATGTTAAAAATTGGCCAACATCAACCAGTTTGTTTAATGAGTTTGTTTAACTTCTTTTTAGCTAGGTCTACATTGAGTTTAACATGAAATTGTGGAAAGAGGCCTAACTTTTTATGGTGTCCACTATTTGGACCTGGGTGGGCATACGATCCAAGACCTCTTATTGTTCAAAAGTTTCTCAGCTTGATCCTAATCTCTTTTACTTAAAGTTTACTAATTGTAGATATTAATCATATCTGAAAAATACCTTTACAGTTCACTTGTTTTATCAAACAACTGTTTATGGCTGTATCTTCTGCATTTAGCACATGGCTAGGTTCATGGTGGGTGCTCAGTAAATACTTGATCTAGAAAGGAGTAGTAAATGAATAATTAAATAGTTTATTGGGTGACTTTTCCTTAAAAGTCATTGAGTTCTTTGTGAGTAGACACACTCTCTTGTTTTGCTATTTTATTATCAGTATCTAGCATATTACTGGGAATGTTAAAAATTTCCCCTTGAAAAATTTAGCTTAAATATACAGAGATAATAATCATTAAATGGCTGGCCCTATGCCCAAGGGTTCAAGAAATAAAACTGTGGTTGGCAGTCATGGTCTATCTCTAGTAAGGCGATAAACAGGGAACCTTGTTGGGGAGTGAGTGAGTGGACTGGCTAACATGAAAGATACCTGAACATGTAGAGAGAGTGGCCTCGGTTGTTAAATTTCTGCTTTTCTTTGTTTTACTTGCCTTCTGAACATACCTTGATTCTAGTCTTTGGATTCTGAGACATTTCAGTATCTCTATAAGAAATCTCAATCCCACTTTTACCTTTTAATATTTAAGTTATTTATATAAGCTTTTACTCCTTGTAGCCAAAAGAACTCTGAATGATCACTCAGCCACTAGGGTACACTTTGGCTGACAAGATTACTCACTACCCTGCTATACTTGACTTTCTCCTCCTGCAATTTTTCTGCCTTCCCTGTTCTCTTACTATCTCAAGAGCATGAAAAAAAAAAAAAAAAGAAAGATAAAACCAGCAAAATGCAATTTTTCCTTGCCTATTCTGATAATGACCAATGGGGATTTGACTATATTTAAGTGAACGTGCATTGAGCTTAAAATCTGGAAAATAATAAATATATCCACGGTAACAGCTAATACTGTTTTTCATTTACATCCCTACATTGTGCACTGCACTTTAGTGGCATTTTCTGAAAACTTCCCTGACTGTTGGCACTCCTTCTACCCCCAGTTGGATTAAGGACCCTCCTCAGTCTAGTTTGTATAAAATATCTTATTAGTATACTTACCACATTGGTTTGTAATGATTCTGATCAGTCTTTCTCACCATGTGGTGAACTCCTTCAAATGTGAAGTTCCCAACACAATAATCTCTACATCAAAGGTATTGAAATAGTGCCTTCTGTATGAATGAATAAGTAGATTAAATACATTATTTTAAATAATTTCAACACAGCAACATATATATAGTTCTTATGAGCTGCCAATTGCTTTTTAAACCAATTCTTTTAAACTCATTTATACAGTCTGTTTTTAAAATTGCATTCTAGGGGTTTCTCGATTCCTAAAACTGCACTTCTCCACCAACTTTTATTTCCTCAGATAAATTGGGTTCACATTATGACTCTGCACTTTATTTGCTTCGATATTGGACAAGTCCCTTAATCTCATGAGGATCAGTTTTCTCTCATATAAAATGAGGATAGTGTCACACACCTCTCAGTATGCTGGGAAGACAGAATTGTCTTTTCCTAGCTCTCTATGACTATGGAGTGTATTATAAATTTGTAACATTTTCCACTCTCATTTTTCAGAACAATGCAATAGTACAATAAAGAAAGAGAAGGCAAGGGAGTTCAGGGTATAGAGAAGATAATGACTATACCTGTTGGGCACTTCAAGGTAAAAAAAGAGGGGGAGTAAATCAAATGGATTTTTGGGCATGCTGGAGGTGAAATGCTAGTGAGTAAGCTGGAAAAAAGGAGATGCTAGTCAAAGAGGGGTATTCATGGAATGAAGACCATGGAAAGATCACCAGAGCTGGAAATGGTAATGTTGATATATAGCTATGGGAATGAGTGACTACGCTAGGAGAGTTGGCAGCAACACTACAGGAGAGGTATACAAGGAAATGAGAGGCCAAGAGGTATAAGAATAATCTGCACAAGTATATTGTAATTATCTAGAACATAAGGTGAGTATAAAATGTCAGAGAGACTATAAGTGAACTAGGAATTAAAATGGTCAAAAAATGTCCTACATATTCCCACTGTAATATTACATTACATAGTCAGAAGATATTAAACCTTACATTCTATGCTACTAGTTACTAGTTATGTAACATTGTGGAAACACTTTTTCTCATTGTTGGGTTTCTCATTTTAAAAATGAATGTAAGAGGCTGGGCGTGGTGGCTCACACCTGTAATCCCAGCAATTTGGGAGTCTGAGGTGGGAGGATCACCTGAGATCAGGAGTTCGAGACCAGCCTGGCCAACATGGAGAAATCCCATCAATACAAAAATTAACCTGGTGTGGTGGTGCGCACCTGTAGTCCCAGCCATTCAGGCAGCTAAGGCAGGAGAATTGCTTGAACTCGGGAGGCGAAGGTTGCAGTGAGCTGAGATCATGTCGCTGCATTCCAGCTTGAGCGACAGAGTGAGACCCAATCTTGAAAAACAAAACAAAAGAAAAATGAATATAAGAATATCATCTCTGCATTCCTGGAGTATTTGGGGGGAAGAACATAATAAATAATGTATATAAGAATTATCTAATGTTATGCTTGGAGACTATGAGATGGTTCCAGTATCATCTTGATCTTTACATCTGAACTTTAGATTTTTCAGATCGGGGTAAAAGTTTCATCCAACAGATGGGGCGCTCAATCTGTGGTATGGGAAAGTGAGGAGTCACCCGTCTTTTCTTCAGTCTCTTTTAGATGAAAGGGTGGATGACATTTGGGACTGCTTTTCATCTACTCTCCTATACTCACTATCTGTTTGCAAACACCTCACTCTAATCAATAAACATGGTTGGTGATTTTATTCAATAAAGATTTATAGAGCATCTGTTTGGTGCCAACCACATATTCACCATATGAGATAGTTTACATTTCCATGTTTTTGGCCCAATACATCTCAGTTTTCTTTTTAGTGAGTTCTTCAATTTTCATATATTTTCACTTCAGGTTCAGGAAAATATCCAGACTTCCTTGCCACCTAGATCATTCTGCACTGTAGAAAAATCCTACAGTGTTCCACATTCAACTCCATAGTCAAGATCTTATTCAACTACAAAGCAGTCGGGTAGAATCAATAAACTAAAATGGAAAAAGCAAACAAATAAAGAAACACAACAAAAATAACTAAACTAGAATGTTTGAAGCTGCATAATTACTTTATATTACATTAGAATTATATACTTTGAGTAAAAGATCAGTTGTCAACCTTGCTTTTTTAACAATAAATAGTAATAAGTTTGAACACTTTAGAGATAGAACAAAATATATAATGACTGTTCTAATAATTATTACAGTCTCTAATTTGTCTGTATTTGCCAATAGATTTTAAATTCTTAGAAAACAAGGGGCATGCTTTTTCTGTACTTTTATCCCTAGGGACTAACACACACACACTGAGTTATCAGTAGATGTTAATTGCTTTTAATTAAGATAAAGATAGATGGAATTTATACAAAACAAAATTGTTTTAAAAATGAACAATAAACCTTGAACCAAGATAAGTTAATATTTTCAAGTGTGAAAATAGGTATTATTTCTAAATTAATTCTTAAAAGTTGTAAATCAAAACTGTTGTGTCAAATGCTTTTATCTCCGATTTCAAGAAAGCAACTGTAATGCAAAATGTATAATATAAGTAATTTATCGTGTCTGACATTGAACAGTAGTTTAAATGACCTCTCCGCTCTCCAAACATCTGGTATGTCTCCAATAAATAGGGCAGTATAAAAGGTAATATAGAAGAAAAACTTGCTCGGGGGTTTAGGGATATAAGTTTGCTAGGCTGGAGGATTATGGATGTATATGCTTTTAATCATGGAAGATTATAAACATACAATCAAAAGTTTTTATTAAAAAATATAAATAGCTTCTGAACAACTATTGGAATTTGAAATTGAAGCAGTGAGCTCCAAGGGCAATGTAATTTTCTTAACAATAATAGCTTCTATTTGATGAGAATTTTTATTTTGCCAGACACAATAATAAGCAAATTTAATTCATTACTTTTCATTCTTATAACAATCTTAAGAGACACATATAATCTCCAATTTGATGATGAAGAAACTGAAGTGCAAAGAATTTAACAAACTAGCCATGGGTCACAAAATATAAAGTAGTGATACAAGGTTTGACTTCAGGCCTCACAAATGCTAAGACACATGCCCTTTTTGCTAACTACCTCTTAGAGCCTGTGTGAGACTGAAACAATCATGATGATAATAGCTATGATAGATGCTTTTCCATGTGCAGACTCTGTTTCAAACCCTTCACATATAATAACATATTTAATCTTTGTAGCACCCTCATGAAGAAACTGAGAAACAGAAGTTATACGACTGAGCCAAAGGCACACAGCTAACATAAGACCAGACACTTAAGTGCATAACTACACTGTTTTTTAAATAAGAGAAATTATAAACAGTTTCTAGCTGAAAGTATGGCACATACTAGGCACCAAGTAAGCTCCTTTCTTCCTACATATTCCCCAAATTAACATTTTATTGAATGAATCATGAAAATGATAACACATTATCATGTGAGATGTATAAGAAATATTAGATGGGTAAAGGATACCTTCTCCCTCTATGGTTTTGTATGGTATTTCAGCCCTCTCATTTAAAAGAGAGTTATGATTGTCTGTATTTAGGTTAATAGTAATATCTGGCACAGTCATCACATTTAGGTTATGCCTGTTTCATAAAGTCTTGTAGTCTGGGCATTTTCATCTAAGTGCCAGGCAATTTGTGATTGTGCTTTGTTTTATGACCTTTCAGTTAGTATGCAATCTATCTGACAGTGCTCATCTGACACCTGCAGCAACTTTGCCTAGTATGAAAGCAAGTTTTCCTGAGACACTAACTTGGGCTGAATAAATCAAATATAATCCAATACTTCTGAAATGCTTCCATTGTCGATATATCTCTGAATGGTATGACAAGAAGAGTCATGCTTTCTGGCATGAGTTGTTTCTTTAAAATTATTTTTTTAAATTATTATTTTTTGAGACAGAGTCTCGCTCTGTCACCCAGGCTGGAGTGCAGTGGCATGATTTCAGCTCACTGCAACCTCCACCTCCTAGGTTCAAGTGATTCTTCTGCCTCAGCCACTGGAGTAGCTGGGAATACAGGTGCACACCACCATGCCAGGCTAATTTTTGTATTTTTTTAGCAGAGACGGGGTTTCACTGTATTGGCCAGGCTGGTCTCGAACTCCTGATCTTGTGATCCACCCACCTCGGCCTCCCAAAGTGCTGGGATTACAGGTGTGAGCCACCGTGCCTGGCCGTTTCTTTGAAATTCTATGCAAATTCCAGCTCATAGTCTATTGCTTTTAAAAATAATAATAATAATAACTGGTTATTTTCAAGAATTGGCAGTTCATCATTTTAGTGAAGCTAGAAATAAATGCTTTTAGAGAAAGGAGTTTTTATATCACCATCATATGGCAAATCATTGAACCCCACCATTTGCCTTTATGAATTTAAACAAGTTAATAGACTGTTTTGAGGTTATTTAATATTTAATCATTTCCTATTTCTCCCCCAATTGAGTGTTTATGTATGTATTCTTCTTTTCCCTTTAAATAGTAAGGACCAGAAATAATGATTTGTATTATATTCTGTGCCTAGCACAGTAAAAGCACATAGTAGTTGCTCAACAATTTTACTTTGTTTTACCTTCTCAGCCAACTGAAGAAGGGTATAAAGTTATTGTTGGGTGTCCATGAGCAGATATCATATAAACCTCAGTTCTAATCTTCTTTTAATTCCCACTGGCTGTGTAGTCTTGGGCAAGTTATTTAAACTCCAGCTTTTCATCTGCATTGGGGCCATGTGAGATTGAATGAGATAATTAGCACAGTGGTTGACACATCATAAGGACTGAAAATATTACTGGCATTAATTATTTAAGTAAAAACATTTATTGGGCACCTACTGAAAGCCAATTAGGAACTGAGCTAAGGGTTAGAGAAATCAACGTATCTCTTTCCTTTAGGGAGAGAGATATGTAATATTATGCGACCAGTATTACAATCCATTATGTGAAAACATGGCACAGCAAGTGTCTAAATGCCTTAGGGAATCAGTAACAGTTTAGAGAGGAGCAGTGTTTGAACCAATACCTAAAGATGAACCTGACCAAAAGTGTAGAGAAGAAACATTATAGACATTTAAATATATGATCAAATAGCTTGTCTATCTGAGAAGCATTTTCATGAAATTTGGTTGTTTATAGCCAACAAGTTCACTGAGTATTTTTTATTATTTACTTTCAATGGGGAGATCCTCCTTTATCTCTGCTTAATATTCCTCCCTAATTACCATCCCAATAATAGATACTTAAAACATTTTCTGTTGGAGGGGTATATTTGTGTGTGTGTGTATTTAACTTGACAGTTTCTTCATAGTGATAATCAAAAAGTTACCTAACCTCTTTTGAGTTCTATATTTCTCATCTACAAAATGGGACAGCTCTTCTGAACTCATATACAATAAATATATAGATACCTGGTGATGTTTCAGTTTGGATTCTTACCTTGTACTACTGTGTGACTCTTATTTGCAAAGAATGTCTGGGTTTGGAAGAATATCATGGAACCAGGGTTTGAGAGTCTTCTGTGCAGGCTCAGAACCACTGTTCTAAACAAGAGAGGGAGAGATAATAGACTAATGTATTATGTTCTACCTATAATATCTGTACTACATGCTTTATACACTGATAAACTTAGGATTTTCGTTTGACTCTTTAAGATAGAAGGGTCTGTTTTTTTCTTATGTGAAATTTCACTATAAAAGGTAGTTTAGGGTCCCAACTCCATGAGATTTTATAGGCACTCAGATTCCTTCTCTCTTGTTTCTCCGTCATCTTTCATGATATTCCCTTATTTGCTTGCAAAGTTATTTCACCAACATCATGTAAACTTCCCAGCCTATGTGAACAAGGAAAGAGGACAGACCGAAAAAGAAACTTCCTTTTAAGAACACCACCCAGGAATTGAACATCACTCGTATTACAGATCACTGGCTGGAACTTAGTCACAGGGGCTTAGCTAATTGCAAGGGAGGCTGGAAAATACAGTCTTTAGCTGGGACACTGTGTGCTCAGCTGAAACCCAGAAGCTTAATTATTAAAAAGAAGAATAGATAATGGGGAATAATTATCAATTTGTGTTTCATGCATGTTATTGCAACAGTTCTCTAAGTGTGATCTTATTGTCCGCATTCAATGGATAAGATAGTTGAAATTCAGAGAGAAGAGGTTACTTGTCTAGAGACATTTAAATGTGTAGGTCATGGGAGGATGATTACAGTCAAGGCAGCACAACCTTAGATTCTTAGCATAAAAGAGAAGGGGGTAAAAAAGCTGCTTAATACTGCTTTACAACTCATCAGAAAACAGGCAGCTGCAATGTTCATGTGCCTTTGGCAAGCCTGTGTTTTGCAGGCAATCTGTGAGAGGTGACATAACAGGATGAAGATTAAATCACTGAAAATAGTAGCTAGAGTTGAGCCCTTGGAGAAAAAAAAATAACGCAATTTGTTTTCAATTACTTGATTACACAAGCTTCAAAGATTCTCCTGTATGCCTTGCCATCTTTTAAACCATCAGCTTTAGTTGAAATATTAGTTTGAGAGAACAATCCTAGGAACACAAGCAATATAAATTTACAGGAAAAACAAATTCAACCCTGAAAACATGGGCAAGACAAGATAATAAAAAATGTAGGAGCAAGAAATTGGACATGGCCTAGCAATTTGCAGAAATTTTGAGGTCAGATGTCCACGAGCTATGGAATTGTTTAAAATTTGCTTGGGTAGATAAATACATGTTTGGCAGAATTGCTTACACAATGACTTTTCAAGTTTCTCTATAGGAAAATGATAAAAAAAAAAAAAAAAAAAGTTAGATGAGAGGGAAAGTTCCTGAGGGCCAGTGACAACATGAACACTATGGAATATATCCATGCATAAAGATAATTTATTTGACACTACATAATCACTTCCTTTACTCCCCCTATTCATGGGGAAAAAATTCTAATCAGCCATTTTTAAGCAATCCTAAGTACTTCTTTCAAGAATTAAAATTTTTCAATCATCTTTCTAGTTTTATTTAATGTTTTTTAATTTGAAAATTCTGGCTGGGTGTGGTGACTCATGCCTGTAATCTCAGCACTTTGGGAAGCCAAGGTGGGCAGATCACTTGAAGCCAGGAGTTCCAGACCAGCCTGGTGAGGACTAAACTCTTATTTTTTTTATCTTGTCCAAATTCCTATGTAAAGGGTCTGGGAAGCCATGCCCTACAAACCATAAATTCTCATCAGATGGGTTTTATTTAATCCTATATATTGTGACTTACTTGCCAACCTGACTCTGGCATAACATTACAAGACAAGGAAGAAAATCACAATATTTTATCCCAAAATGTATTTCTTTGCCATATCTTGCAATGTCCCTGCAAAGCTGTCCTTTGTGGGGAAAAATTTGCATTTGTAAAGAATTCCTATTAACATAGCAAGATCTTTTTCTTCCAGGCCCTCCCAATCCTAAAGAGATTAACTAAAAGTCTAATACCTTTAAAAAATCAGAATAGCAAACATTTGTCATTTATTGTCTCTAAGGATAGCCACTATAAGACTTCAAAAGAACTGTGGTTTCCACAATCTTTTAATTTAACCTGAACATTCCCCTTCTATGGTTCCCAGGTATTTAGACAAACTCAACCAATTGAAAACAAAAAATGTTTAAATTTACCTATAGCATGGGAGCCTCCAGGCTTTGAGTGGTCCTGCCTTTCTGGACCAAACCAATGTACTTCTTAAATGTATTTGATTGATGTCTCATGCCTCGCTAAAATGTATAAAACCAAGCTGTGCCCCAACCACCTTGGACACATGCTCTCAGGACATCCTGAGGGCTATTTCACAGGCCATGGTCACTCAGATTTGGCTCAGAATAAATCTCTTCAAATATTTTACAGAGTTTGACTGTTTTAGTTGACACTGGCCATCATGGCAAAACCCTGTCTCTACTAAAAATACAAAAATTAGCTGGGCATAGTGGTGCACGCCTGTAATCCCAGCTACTCAGGAGGCTGAGGCAGGAGAATTGCTTGAACATGGGGCGTGGAGGTTGCAGTGAGCTGAAATCAAGACACTGCACTCTAGCCTGGGCAACAGAGTAAGTGAGACTCCGTCTTCAAAAACAAAACAAAACAAAATACAATGACAAAAAAAAATTCTTTGACTTTTGCTCATTATATAAGACTCAATTAGTTTCTACTGGTTGTGACATTTGCCTTTCACCCTATAAATCCTACTTAAAGAAGGGTTGCCTATAAGCTTTGATGGCAAGTTACTTTGTAGGGAAGTGAGGAGGCTGTGGCAAAAAATATTCCATGCTGGAAACTGAGAATCTGAGAATAGAAAATGTTCCCATGTATTAAGCATTGTGATTTTAAAGAGAATCTCATGTTGTACAATAGGTATCTTGAACTGATTTTTCCTATCTAATTGAAATTTTATACCCTTTGGCCAATATCTCTTCAACCTCTCACCTCTCTCAGCCCCTGGTAACTACCATTGTACTCTTTTCTTCTATGAATTCAACTTTTTTAGATTTCACATATAAGTGAGGTTAGACAGTATTTGTCCTTCTGTGCCTGGCCCACCTCACAACATTGTGACTATAGTGCATAGCAATTTTTTATGTTTTGAAAATCACAAGGAAAGTAGATTTTAAGTATCGTCACCACAAAAAAATAAGTATTTATGGTAATGCTTGCATTTATTGGCTTGATCAACTCACTCGTCAATGTATACATATTTTAAAACATCATGTGGTATGCAATAAACATAAACAATTTTTTGTCAATTAAAAAATAGAAATGTCAGTTGGTTTTGTTACAGGAAAGGGGTCCTGATGCAGACCCCAAGAGAGAGTTCTTGGATCTTGAGCAAGAAAGAATTCAGGGCGAGTCCATAGAGTAAAGTGAAAGCAAGTTTATTAAGAAAGTAGATAAATAAAAGAATGGCTATTCTATAGGCAGAGCAGCCCCCCGAGGGCTGCTGGTTGCCCGTTTTTATGGTTATTTCTTGATGATATGCTAAACAAGGGGTGAATATTCATGCCTCCCCTTTTTAGACCATATAGGGTAACTTCCTGATGTTGCCATGGCATTTGTAAACTGTTATGGTGCAGATGGGAATGTAGCAATGAAGATAATCAAAGGTCACTCTCGTGGCCATCTTAGTTATGGTGGGTGTTAACTGGCTTCTTTACTGCAAACTTTTATCAGTAAGGTCTTTATGACTTGTCTTTTGTGCTGATCTCCTATCTCATCCTGTGACTTAGAATGCCTTAACCATCTGGGAATGCAGCCCAGTAAGTCTCAGCCTAATTTTACTCAACTCCTATTCAAGAAGAAGTTGCTCTGGTTCACATGCTTGACATTCCTCCTTCCCCCTTTTATAATAGAACCCTTAATCTTATGGATTTCAGAGGAATGAAGATCCATCTTCTAACTTCTTCAGGCTGAATAGGGGCAATCATATTTCTACCTAACTATGATGTCCTCTTGTGTTCAGGGTAGAGAGGAACTCAGTCAGAAAGCATCATTATGGTAAGCTCCATTCATGACTCTTGAGTTCTGACAACAGGTGATATCTGGAAGATTAATAAGTGTTCAATTTAAGACAATATTCAGGAAGCTAATTTTGCGTTCCTACCCAAAGAGTAGAACAGCAATATATTCCACAACAGTAAAACAAAATAAGTAAAATTATTCCAAGTAAACTAAATAAGAAGGCTTTCCATGAACTGGGCAACTGTTGGACCAAGCTTATATGGGGTTGCTAGCTGATTGCAATGTGCTCAAGATTAGAATACTGATCCAGATTTTTACATTACCCATCCCTCTTGTTTCTTCTGAGCAGTAGTCAGAGATCACTGGTTAGTTCACAGGAACAAACTTTCGGTCTAAATTGCAGAAACAAACTTAAAAACAACTGATGAGACTAGAATTTGATAACGAGTGTACCATAGTTCTTGAAACATTTCTTTCCAGTTTCCCATTTTTATTAAAGACAAATCATGGTAAGACTGATATGCTTTATTATACTTGGCTGATTATTTGTATCAAGTGCAGCAAGAATAATTCTTTTGTACTTAAGCTCTTTGTAAATTGGCTTTGATGGAACTCTGTTCCATAGAAGGACTCTCAGATATGTCTTTTTTAAAGCCAAGCCTTGCTATGGGTTTGTAACCTCAAATACCTATGAGTTTAGTTAATTCCTCTTCTCTTTGGGTCCCAAAATAACTTGGGGTTCCTGGACCTGTTAGAAAGTGACATTCTTTGCTTACCACAGTCAGAAACCTTGCACAGGGACTGTGAGGAAAAGGTCTGAGGCCAGTTCCCCAAGAGACTTTTATTGGCTTTACAAGTCAAGTTTGATTCCTTAAAGGAAAACACACCATTCTAGTCAAAGCCTTGGTAAAATAACCAATTTCTCCAATTGTGTCCTATTGCAAAAGAAAACAGATTCTTATTGCACTTATGCAAATAACTATATTGCTGTAAATTAAGAATACTCACAAGTAGTTTCCAAATTTTGGAAAAATCAAGCAGAGAGAAGCAAATATGCTCCAAATGTTATTCACAGCAATATACTTTACTCAATTGCTACACACTGTAAATAGCTGAAAAGAAAAGTTTCCTTGACTCTGAAAAACAAATCAAAGGATCAGCGACATTTTAAGCACAGCTAAAAAAGATTAGACTTCTTCAGTTTAGTCCACATAGCTAACTTCTGTTTGACGTTTATGAACATTTCAACTCTCTATAAGAGTTCTGAAAGTTTTTTCTTCTATTCTGTTACAATTTCCAAAGTTATTGGACACTTGTATTAAGTGCCCCTATTAAAGTCCTATAGCTGATTATAAACCACCTCCTAAAGAGGATTAAAACAATACAACAATTGTCTGTGGATGACAAAACATCTTAGGACAGCCAGTCAAAAACAAGATTGACAAAGAAATTTGGTTATCTCTATGGCATACAACAATTTTATTTAACAAACATAATTATTAATAACATTATAATAATATATTATATATAATCATAACAAGTTATATCAAAATTGTAGGAGCACTCCATAATTTTGGAACATGTAGCAATAACATATTTATACAAATACATCCCAAAGAAAACCAAACACCATTTCATATTGATAATGCTTCCTGTATACTTTTTGTACCAAATAAGCCAAATTTCACCTTTACATTAGTGTACTATTAATGTTAAACTCAATTCTTTTTTTTTTTTTTTTTTGAGACAGAATCTCACTCTATTGCCCAGGCTGGAGTGCAGTGGTACGATCTTGGCTCACTGCAACCTCGTCTCCTTGGTTCAAGCAATCCTCTTGCCTCAGCCTCCCGAGTAGCTGGGACTACTGGTGCCTGCCACCATGCCCAGCTAATTTTTGTATTTTTAGTAGAGACAGGCTTTCACTATGTTGACCAGGCTGGTCTTGAACTCCTGACCCCAGGTGATCCACCTGTCTCAGCCTCCCAAAGTGCTGGGATTATAGGCGTGAGCCACTGAGCCCAGCCAGTGTTAAAAACAATTATTACTAAAACCTTATAGACATATCTACCCAATTTCAATGTTTGACCATAAGGTAAGATTCTTATAAACCTCTTATGAACTCTTTACAATTTTTGTGAAAGAGCAGATGATAAGCAGATTTTCCTTAAAGAAAAACCAGTTGTGCTTTTATTCCGATGTTTAATTTACAGAAAAACTGAATAATACTCTTAACTTTAGCCAATATGTTCACACACAGAATCTCTTACAATTAATTTTTCACAAACCTTCCACAACTGTCTAAACCTTTAGATATTTCCTATTTCACCTAAAACAATCCTTTAACCCTTTCGTCTAGGTAAGAAAAATCCACATTCCCATGTCTTTTTATAATCTTCTACCAAAAGTATATTCTATTTTCCTTACACACCTTGCACATAAAACTATTCTTCAGTAGTTTCAGTTACATGTTACAATGTTAACTCTTAGTGACTTTTTTTTTTGGTGAAAACCTTGTTAAATAACAATTTTAATGATGTACTAGGTGTGGAGCCTAGCCTAGTATACACCAGCCAGAGTGCAGATAAGGGCTGACTCCAGCACACCTCGAGGGCATGGCTAACTCCACATGTCCCCAGCCTTATCTAGAATCTATTGCTCCAAAGCAGGTAAATTGAACAATTTCCAAAAGTCAAAGAAGCAGTTTATGACCTTAAAGCATTTAGGATACTTAATATCTGATCTGCATAATTTAGACCAAAGATTTATTTCCCAAAGATTATTTAAGTCACGTGAACTAAAAGGCATTATACTTTTTATTTTTGTGACAAAATGTTTGATTTAAGCTCTTATTATTTTTAAACCAATTAATTAAAGCTCTTTTATGTTACACACACATAAATACATAGAAATACTTAGACAGACAGAAGATAAAGGATCATTCCCTAAGCCGGGAATTGAACCCTGAACCAGGGCCACCGTTGTGATGGTGGAGACCAAGAGAAACTACTGCCAAATGGTTACAAGGTCAAGCTCCCAAGGACATGACAACCAGTTTGCTGGGCCATCTTTAAAAGAGGCTTACAGGTGTTCTAAGCCCATGTTCTATCCTAAGGTACTCCCTTCCATTATAGAACATAGAAAGACACACAAAACACACCAAATTCACTATAGCTCAAGACTAGCCTCACAAATCCTTCTTCCGATTAATTAAGACTCTACAGAGGAGATAAACAGTGGTTTTTTACCATTCAACCAGTTTGCACAGAGAGAGAGAGAGAGAGAGAGAAAGGAAAGCATTGCCTGAGGCAGGGAGGGTGAGGAAGGAGAGGTGCTCAGGGAGGCCAGAGAAAGACCTGCCCATGGCAGCCCCACTGAGAATTTCAGGTGGCTGCTTTTCAATAGTGAAGGGATCTTTTCCAGCAGTCCCATCAGCTCTCAATTTTCCCATTTTAGGGAGGAAAAAGTTCCTCATGTCCCAAGATGCTGTACATGCCTAATCCTGTCACCCACAGCCATCTGCAAAGAGTGTAAGGCAGATTATTCCAAAAATAATAGCAGTTAACATCCCGTAGTGCCAAACCTGTTCTTAGCCGAGAGGGACTTTACTGAGAGGGCCTTAACTGAGAGGGACTTTACTAAGAGGGGCCTCCAACTCCCTAAATCTATAAGGGATGCTAACCCTCCTAAGCTGGACCTCTAACCCAAGGTCAGTCAAGCATCCTTGCCTTTTATTGAGAGGAGCCTTTAACCATCTCTGTCTTATGAAAGACTCTAACTCCCCTAAGTTGGGCCTCTAACCCAATTCCATTCTTTAACTGGGTACCCCACCACTTACCTAATGTCATCCAATTAGTGCCACAGCCTATTTCCTTTGGGTCAGGGGTCTCCTCAGTATTGTCCCTTCAGGGTTTGCCAGAAAGGTATTACCGAACCCCATCACTTACCCAAAGTTAGCATTTGGATTGGGGGTTTCCTCATTATAGTCGCTTCTGTGGTCACCAGAAAGATGTGACAGGACCTCACTACTTACCGAAAGGTAGCCTTTGGATCGGGGGTTTCCTCACTATAGTCCCTTCTGTGGTCACCAGAAAGATGTTACAGGAAAGGAGTTCCCCGATCCAGACCCCAAGAGAGGGTTCTTGGATCTCACGAGAGAAAGAATTCAGGGCGAGTCCATAGAGTAAAGTGAAAGCAAGTATATTAAGAAAGTAGAAAAATAAAAGAATGTCTACTCCATAGACAGAGCAGCCCTGAGGGCTGCTGGTTGCCCATTTTTATGGTTATTTCTTGATGATATGCTAAACAAGGGGTGGATTATTCATGCCTCACCCTTTTAGGCCATGTAGGGTAACTTCCTGATGTTGTCATGGCGTTTGTAAACTGTCATGGCACTGATGGGAGTGTAGCAATCAGGAAGACCAGAGGTCAATCCTGTGGCCATCTTGGTTTTGGTAGGTTTTAGCCTGCTTCTTTACTGCAATCTGTTTTCATCAGTAAGGTCTTTATGACCTGTACCTTGTGCTGATCTCCTGTCTCATCCTTTGACTTAGAATGCCTTAATCATCTGGGAATGCAGCCCAGTAGGTCTCAGCCTCATTATACCCAGCTTCTATTCAAAATGGAGTTGTTCTGGTTCACCTGCCTCTGACGGTTTCTTCTGTGAAATTAATTGATTAACAGCAGCAGAAGAGGAATGATAAGACTCACATTACAGTCGTCTCCTCTATAGATTTCTTCTCCTCCTATTAATGACTTCAACCACTAAAAATTGACAAATAAATTTAGAATCCTAGTGTAAGTTGGCTTTGGAAATTTTTCTCTCCTTGATCTACAGTCAATACTTGAGTAATAAACATTCAATGATCCCAGTGGTATATTAATATTCTAGTGTTCAGAATTAAACAAAACATTTAACTATGATGGTGGAAAAATTGAGTTACACTTCATGTAGATTAATTTAAGTGGCTTATCAAATCTATGTTTTGTATGGTCTATTTATCTCAGCCTAGAGGATGGCTAAAGTTCCCACCATTTTATCCAGTCTTCAGATAATGGCTGTCTATTAGTCTCCC
Source organism: Pan paniscus (assembly GCF_029289425.2). Taxonomy (NCBI): domain Eukaryota; kingdom Metazoa; phylum Chordata; class Mammalia; order Primates; family Hominidae; genus Pan; species Pan paniscus. Next base: position 19,143,410 of record NC_073252.2, read on the forward strand.
CTGGTTGCCATAACAGGAAACCACAGACTGGATACTTGAATAATATAAATTTATTTTTTTCACAGTTCTGGAGACTTTAAGACCAAGATCAAGATGCTGGCAAGGTTGGTTTCTGGTGAGGACTTTCTTCCTGGCTTTCTTTTTTTTTTTTCTTTTCTTTTCTTTTCTTCTTTTTTCTTTTTTTTTTTTGACAGGGTCTTGCTCTGTCGCCCAAGCTGGAGTGCAATGGCACAAACTCGGCTCACTGCTACCTCCACCTCCTGGGTTCAAGTGATTCTCCTGTCTCAGCCTTCCTAGAAGCTAGGATTACAAGCGTGTTCTAACACACCCAGCTAATTTTTGTACTTTTTGTAGAGACAGGGTTTCACCAAGTTGGCCAGGCTGATCTTGAACATCTGACCTCAAGTGATCTGCCTGCCTTGGCTTCCCAAAGTGCTGGGATTACAGGCGTGAGCCACTGTGCCCAGCCCAGATGGCTGCTTTCTTACTGTGTCCTCACATAATCTTTCCTCTGTGTGAGTGTAGAGAGAGAGATTTCTGGTGTCTCTTCCTCCTCTTATAAGGACATCGGTCCTACTGGATTGGGGATCCATCCTTAACCTTCATCGCCTCCTTAAAGGCACTAGTTCTAAATACAGTACAGTAGGAATTAGGGCTTCAACATATAAATTTTGAAGTAACACAATTCAGTTCATAACATGCTGTTCCCCTCTTCCTCAAAAGAAAAAACATGAGGAGAAAACAAATCTGTATCCTTCATGAATAAGAAGGCCAGAGACTTTCAAAATATATCTGTAATATGGGCAGCATTATCATGTTCATTAATTGTCATGTTACAAATCACAAAGCAGGATTTTAGTAATGTGGAACATGGGACAAAGCATTTTGATGGAAATAGTCCAATGGCCAGGAAAAGACAGTACACCATTTGCAGGTACGAAAGGTCTCATGGGAAACAAGTAGACGAAAGATGAAATGAGGAACAGAGATACAAAAACGGGCTATACAAACTGTATTTGTCCCATTCCTGCTCTTTTGACATAAGCCACCTGCCTTTCTACTCTTTGGCTAACATGCAGGAAGCAAATTCCTAGGAGTACCCTTCTATGATTTAGTGTCACTGTCTTGATCCCTTTTTTGTGTCATTGTTCCTTCTCAGTCTCAGTCTCTGACATTTGGTCCTAATAATTATTCCTCTAATTCCTTAGACATGATGATGGAAACGTCCATTAAACATAACATTAAAAATAATAATGTGCTTATCTAAGTATAAATATTGATACAATTATTTCAAGTACTTATCTACAAAAACATCAACCGACAGTTCCTGAGAACTTACAGTGTGTTAAGTGCTTTATACTTTATTGTATTACTCTGTTCTCACACTGCTAATAAAGACATACCCCAGACTGGGTAATTTATAAAGAAAAGAGGTTTAACTGACTCACAGTTCACATGGCTGGGAAGGCCTCACAATCATGGCAGAATGCAAAGGGGAAGCAAGGGATGTCTTACATGGTGTGAGGCAAGAGTGCTTGGGCAAGGGAACTCCCGTTTATAAAACCATCAGATCTCGTGATGCTTATTTACTCCCATGAGAACAGTATGAGAGGAACCACCCCCATGATTCAATTATCTCCACCTGGCCCCACCCTTGACACGTGGGGATTATTACAATTCAAGGTGAGATTTGGGTGGGGACACAGCCAGAGCATATTACTCATTTTTTAATTGTATTCTCAAAACAGCTTTCCAAAATACATTATTTATTACATCCACACTTTCCCAGTATTGAACCTAGGGCCTTTTCATTTAGCCAACATCTCTTCCTAGCTTGTCACCTATGCTTTAGAATATAACTCAAGATATAAAACTATATTCGAATATAATAACTTAGGATACAATATTACAGGGACACAGAATGGAGGATTGCATTAAGTTGAGCCCCCATGACATAATAGCACCACAGCAAGTGGCTAGTTCTGTGGTAAGCATCCATCAGACCTGCTTGTTTGGTGCTGGGGTGGATTTTTTACTTGATAATGAGGTTATTATTTCATAGAGTATAGCAAAAAATACATGAGTGCTTCTTTGGATCTGTCATCTTCCCAAAGGGCCCCTCTAACCTGTATAGCGTGGTTTGCTCATCTGTCTTATTGCTGCTGAACATCAAGGGCTCCCTTTTTCCCAAATACCCAGGAATTTTACTGGCAAACATAACTGTTTAGAATGAAAGAACATAGAAGTAATTGTGCTTTCAGCTTCTTAATTTTTTGAATATATGTCATTACTCCTTTAATGTAGCTTAGATAAGATTATCTTAAAGTTGATCCAATTAAATATAATCTACAAATCCTTTTAAGCAACGATTATATTAAATTATATTTATGTATCATAAATATTTTGCATGAATGTCTCATATGTACCTGGCATCATAATAAAATGAGTATACTAACAGCAATTAATATTTGCTACCTCCATTTAAAGGTGCAGAAACTAAGGTACAGAGAGGTTAAATATCTTTTGCAGAGCTATGGACCTTATAATTGGTAGACAGAGCTAGGGTTTGAAGCCATGGTTGGCTGAGACTACAATTCTGATGTGTTTTGCCATTAGTCTGTGATTTCTCAAATGATTTTGACTTTTCTAAGTTATTAAATATGACCACAGGTGACCACAGCCACTACAGTTAGTTTCTATTCTAGTCTATATAAAGATTTATTTGCTCTTCTTACCATTTCCTTCATTTTCCAATAACATGTCTCAATTTCTTTATATGTTTATGATTTAAGTAAAAATGTTGCCTTCTTTGAATATTTTTTTATCTTGAATTAAAGAAACTCCAGAGAAACATTCAGATTAAAATTTTCTTGAGACATTTTAAAGAAAAAATAAAAGGTACAGATTTTCATTTGCATTTTTTAAGTTTGAAGACACTTTCCGCTTTTGCAGGTTAGGGATTTGGTTTAAACCCTTGGCCCTGCTATTCATCCCTGGCTTGTGTATGACCTAAGAATCACTATGCAAATATCACAAATAGGCATGTTTGGGTGTTTTTTGAGAGTATGTTTTCTGATCTGTGGACTTCATTTCTGTGTTTCCAAATGAATGCATTTTTATATGAGTATTTGCAAGTCTTTCCCCCGCTCTGCCCCAGAGATGATTTCATTTCCAATGGGATCTGTAATGGCATAAGGAAGGCTCCTGATTTTTAAGAGACTTAAAATCCTGCTTCAAGATAATTTAAACTTAACCCTTCTATTTTTGCAATATTCGATTATCCCCAGGTCCCTCTGCCCACTTATTTTCTGACTTAAATCATAAGTGCTCTCAGAGCCAATTTTCAAAAAATTTTACTTTGAAATTTTTATTTGATCAGCAGCCTCAAGATCTGAAGGGGATTACATTTTTCCCCCTTTCTTGTTTCTCAAACTAGCATAAATAATCCTCTTTGTGATAATACCCTGTGTCCCAGAGCGCTTGTTTATCATAAGAGGACTCTTGTTTCCATGGACTAATGAACTCAGAAGCTTGGCTGACTTTCTGATGCAAATGTCAGACAGGAACCATGTCTTTGCTTTTCCAGCCAAATTGCTTCGGTTTTACAACACGATGCTTGATTTATAGGAGTTTTTGAAATATTGAAATTGCCCCCTGTACTAAAAGAAATGCAACGTGTAGGCATTTTATTATAGAAACATTAATAAGAATAATTTATAGGGGAAATGGGTTGCAGGGTTTTGGAAAATACTCAACTCTTTGAGCAAAATATGGCAGTGTCAATGAACAAAACTGACATTCTAGAGGGAAGTGTATGTATTGAGGAACAACCAGAGCCAACCTCAAGAGAATGTCATAATTTCTCAGTTTGGATTAAATAACCCTTATAGAAACAGCAAAAAGGGGAACATAAGACATCAATTCATTTTTGTTTTCTCTAGTATGCTTCTTTATTTTTTATTGATAAATGATCCAAAGTGACCATCAACCATGTGCTCACTCAAAAATAGGTTTTCTATTTTAGTCAGGCATTTAACTAGGAACCATAGATGTTCCTATATAAGCACTGGGGAGGATGGTGAGAGAGACTAATTGATTGTACATATTCAACATGCCAAAAACAGGGACAGACAGCTTACATGTCTTTTTAAAGCTCATTCCTTTTGTATAACATGAAAACTGGGTGTTAGTGTCTGCATGTCATTGCTTTGGACACCAGAAGTGAGAGAGATAAAGGACATGCCTAACATCTCACAGTTAGTAAACTTTGGATGAAATATGCAATTCAGAGACCATGTTGATAAGGACAGAGCAGAGTAAAACAATAGGCTGGTTTGAAAACCTTCATTTTATAGTGTTAAAATATAAGAAAACGCTGACTAAATCCATTTAGTAAAAAAAAAAATATGTGTGTGTGTGTGTGTGTGTGTGTGTGTGTGTGTGTATTTTTCCCCCAAATGCACGGCATCATTTGTGCTACAATTGGTATGTTGCTGTTGTGGGGATGGAAAGTGGGTTCTGGCAAGATGATCTGCATGCCTCTTCAGAGTAGTTTTTATAATGTTTTTATGTAAGAATTCAATGATTTTATCACCACTTAGAGGTCAGAGAGAACCTTTCAAGATGCATTAAACAGGGACCGTGGTTAACAACAGACACATGACATAAAACTTAAAATAGGAGACGGAGAGTAGAGAAAAAAGTAGAGACACAACAGAACACAGAAAACTGGCCAACTGAGGCACTGGAGAAGAAAATGTTGATTAAATCCAATGCCCTGGAGATATAGACTGCTTCTGGATAGTGTTATTCATTTGTGTTTGATTATTTTGGGGGATCATTAGTTTTTGAACACCTGGCAGATACCAGCCTTTGTTCTGGACAGTGAAGAGACAGAATTCCATGGCACAAGTTGCTTACAGCCTAGGAGGCGCAACAACCAAAGAGACACGTGATGGTGCCAAGATGGGGATAATCCGGAGTCACCCTGGGAGAACAGAGGGCCACTAGCCCACACATAAAATGTCAGGAAAAGCTTTCCAAGGGAAAGACAGTTAAACTAGGCTGAGATTAGAGGTGTAAGGAAGAGTTAGGTAAAGAAAGGGAGATTTGGTGGGGACAGAAAGTATTTCAAACACATTCTTTGATGCACAGTATCCCATAAGTGAGAGTGAAATGGAACAGTCTAGGAGATGTAAGCAGTTTGGAATTCCTGGAATGTAGAATGAGAAGGCATAGCAAACAGGGTAGGACTAAAAAGGCCAGCAGAAGCTATCCATACTTTCATTAAAAAAAAAAAAAAAAACACCATCACCATTATTATGTTACTCATCTATTTACTGTTCACAAACATTTATTATATGGCAGGTACGCTGCCATTTAATGTGAGTTTTTTACAATGGAAAATACTATTTTATATGTAAGAGCAATGTTTTATTTATCTTTATATTCTTCATGATACCCTGAAAATTGCACAGTGCATAGAAGTTGTTATTATATACATATATGTATGTGTATGTGTATATATATATATGATACTTGTTAAATTATCCGGATGTGATAATGAAGTGTAAATATCAGCGAAGGATCAGAAAAGAGTTTTTTTAAATCTATGAAGAAATTTAGAAAATAATTTAATTTACTACAGCGTCAAAAAGACTAAATTAGGAATAATTTTAACAAACAAGTATATTGAAAAATGTAAAATGTCATTGAAAGAAATTTAAAATGGCTTAAATAAATGGAAAGACAGTTTGTATTTATGGAGTAGAGGATTTAATATTGTTAAAATGGCAGTACGCCTAAAATTAATCTACAGATCCAAAGCAATCCCTGCGAAAACCCTAACTGCCTTTTCTGGTAAAAAGTGACCAACAGCTCCTAAAGTTCATATGGAAATGCAGAGTACTCAGAATAGCTAAAACAATTGTATAGAAGTAAAAGCAAGTTGGATGACTAACACTTGTCAATTTCAAAATTGTCTACAAAGCTATAGTAAGCAATACGGTGAGGTCCTGGCATAAGAAAAGCCATATAGAACAGTGGAAAAGACTTGAGAGTCCAGATATAAACCCAGGCATTCATGGTCAGTTGATTTTTGATATAAGAATCAACACAATTAAATGGGGAAAAGAATAGTCTTTTCAAGAAAGTTCTGGAACAAGTGGCTATCTATACATAAAAGAATGAAATTGGACTTCCTCCTCACACCATATAAAAAAATTAATGCACAATGGATCAAAGGCCTAAATGTAAAAGCTAAAACAATAAAACTCCTAGAAGAAAATAGAGGAGTAAACCTTTGTAACCTTGATTTAGGCAATAGTTTCTTAAATATTATACCCAAAACGAAAATAGATAAATTAGACTACATTAAATTTTTAAAAACTTTTGAGCTTCAAAGGATACAGCAAAGAAAGTTAAAAGACAACCTACATATGGGTAAAAATATTTGAAAAAAGTTTTATAGTCAGGTAATAAAATGTGTTGGTGAGGATACTGGGAAATCAGAACTCATGTACACTGTACACTGTAAAATAGTGTGCAGTTTTACAGTGCATGCTATTTGAACAGCTTGGCAATTCCTCAAACAGTTAAACACATTGTTACTATATGTCTCAGCTATTCCGTGCTGAGTATGTGTGTGTACATATATTGGTACACACACACACACACACATACACACACACCCCAACTTTTACATAAACATTTATAGAAGTATTATTCATATTAAGGAGAACATGAAAACAGTCTAAGTGTTCATCAACTGTTGACTAGAGAAATAAAATGCAGCATATCCATATAATGATATAGCATTTGGCCATAAAAAGGAATAAAGTACTGACATATGCTACCACATGAATACACTTGAAATTGTTCTACTAAATAAGCCAATATAAAAGGCTACACATTGCATGATTCCATTTATAAGAAATGTCAGAATAGCAAAATCTATACAGATGGAAAATAGTAAAAACAAAGCAAAAAAATGAGGATAATTTGGAAGTCTCTTATTTCTGTCTTCTGCAATTAAGGGCTGACTTATTCCAAAGAGGCATTATGCAGTCCATGGGACTCCTGATATTTTTTTTTTACCAAGTTTCACTGAGTAATAGAATTTTAATTTTTATTTTTATACAAATGTAGTAATAGAATATATTTTTTAATAGAGGAAGGGTTCAACAAAGGAATGTGGCGAGGACCCAGCAAAATCATAATGAGACTCTGCTTGCTGCATTTGAAGACAACCTCATCCCATCCCGCCCCAAGGTAGAAATCCCTAGGATGAAACAGAAACTATTCTTTTTTGTAAATTGCATAAATGGCCATCATACTTTGCAATACTTTCCATCAAACAGTGGGTTTAATTTTCTCATGTCTTGTATCTGTGCTCACCTTTGATTCGTAGAATGTGGTGAATATGATGTTATGCCTGTTCTGAGCCTATGCCACAAGAGGTATTGCAATTTCCAATGCCATGCCCTTAGAACTGGAAAAACACCATGTGAACAATCCTGGACTAGCCTGCTGGAGCAGGAGGGAACAGGTGGACAGAGGATCTGGTCGTAACATCCATGCCAGAGAAGTTATCCTGACCCAGCAAGCCCAAGGGACCCCACATCTTCTGGCAAGCACCTGAGCAGAGATCAGCTGAACCTGTTCCTTATTTTGCTGCAATACAGCCCAAGATAGTCAGATTTTAAATATCTGACTCCAAATTGACCTACTGTGTTAGAAAAACTTTTTTAGAAATCTCAGTTTTGAAGTATCTATTCTTGAGTTTGATTGTGTACATTTGACCTAGCTGAAATTTTATTATCTGTTTTCTTCAGTGCGAGCTAGAAGATTCCACTCTTACCTTGATTTCAGAACAATGATCAGTCAATGCTATCTGTGTTGAGAGGTAAAGTGGTCTCTAGAATAAAATATGTGGCCATGGCAGGACAGTATGCTACTCCAACTCTTAGATATAACTGTCAGTTTTTTCTTAAAAAACATGATAATTTATTTATTCAATTATTTAAAAGTGCTAACAAAAATGTGTAAACAGTAACAGCATATAAAACATTGGGTTTTTGAATGCATTGCCTCGGGGTCCAACCACTGGTGATTTTCATAACATAAAATTTAAACAACCTCTCCCCCACCCCAACACACACACACACACACACACACACACAGCCAAACACAGTGGTTCACAACTGGAATCTCAGCATTTTAGGAAGCTGAGGTGGGAAAATCACTTGAGCCCCGAGGTTTGAGACCAGCCTTGGCAACACAGTGAGACCCTGTGTCATTAATAATAATAATATTGAAATAAAATAACCACAATTTAAAAAAATGAAACATACTCTTCACTTGCATTCTGAAATTAGGTGGTTAAACAAATAAAGAAAAGCCCTTTTTCTTAGCTTGACCTTAAAACAAACTAGTTATTGTTTTCTGTCCATCAAAAATAACTATAAGCTTTGAATCACAGCACACCTCAAAACAAACCCCAGATAGTTACACAATTTAATAAAAGGAGATGAAAAACATAAATATATTTTTATCTGTAACATAAAGAGGAAGACATTCTTATAATCAAAGCAAAGGGAAAAATCACAAAAGTATGTATCAGATTTGGTGTTCTTAACACTTTTGTTTGTAAAAACATCATAACATTAAAATACAAGTAGAAACCTAGAAAAATATTAAGCGCAACCTATATAACACAATAAAAGCTAATGTCATTTATACGTAAGGTGTTCATACAAATTAAAAAAGAAAAATTCCTGTAATTTATCAATTTCCTAAATTAAAATTACTTATAATCAAAGAAATACAAACAATAATATTTTTTACACACCTATTTAACAAATGAACTTAAGACCTGTTTTCACTGGGTACTATTGCTAGGGGTTAGTTTTACAAAACTAAAAAAATGTATATTTTTCCTTGGAAAGTTTTCAGTTTTGTGTGAGAAAACTAGATCAATAGGTCCACTAGGTATAGTTGTGTAGGTTGTGCATAATTTACAGGACTCAGTTTAAGATGCAAGTTGATTCTACCCATCAAGCCATAAGCCCTGGTATGAGCTTCATTTGCTAAAATTAGATATTAAAAATATTTTATATAGGCTAGGAGCATGTACACAGACACAAACATTAAAAACATAGGTATAATATAATAACTACTAAGGGGAATTTTCAGAGTTCTACGTGAGCACAGCCTGGTGTTCAAGAAAAGGATTCTGTGTGAAGGGGTCAGGAGCAGAGTCCTGAAAACTAAACCGGAATTGGTCCCATTAATAAATATGCATAGATAAAAGAGCTTTAGACAGGAAAGATTACATGGCACATTTAGCATGTCATGTAGTGTGTGAAGAGTGTCATCATGCTTGAGACTGGCAAAACAAAAATGAAAAATATAGGAAAGACTTCGTATAACCTACTAGGAGTCTGGCTGAGAGCAATGGAGAGCTATGGAAAGCTTTCTAGGCAGGAAAGTAATAAACAGATCTCAGTTTTAGGGAGATTAATCTGCCACACCAAGGAGAATAGATTGATGATGGTTTTGGAAAGAAATTAAAAGTCTGGCAAGATTTGCTGTTCCTCTATTTATCTCCTAACCAAGTTTTTCCAGTGCCTTGCTGTAGTACAGATCTGAGTTCTCTGTGACATCTGTCCACCCAATTATTCTTTCCCCAGCTCACTTATTGTGCAATCTGATAATTTCTGTCAATGATTTTTTACATCATAGCTCCAGGAACATATGGAGTCTGACTCAAATTGCTATTAGTCTTAACTCCAAATTCCTGGGAGAGGGAATATGGTTGGTTTAGACAGTGCAGGGTAGTTTGATCCTAATAGCCATGGTTGGGGTGGCTCAAAGCTGGCTGCCACCCCTCCTTATTCAGGGAATAAAGATGGAGCAATTCCTGCAAAAAGAGAGAGGTTTTGAGTCAATTTTGACACAGCCACACACCTAAAATATACTGTACTAAATCAGGGTAAGTCTGGTGTTATGGTCTGAATGTTTGTCCTCCCCTCAAATTCATGTGTTGAAACCTAATCACCAGTGTGAGGGTATTGGGAGGTGGTGGGGCCTTTGGGAGGTGATTAAGTCATGAGGGTGGAGCCTTGGTGAATGAGATTAGTGCCCTTATAAAGGAGGCTGCACAGAGCTGTGTTGCCTTTTCCATCACATAAGGACCCAGTGAGAAGATGCCATCTATGAATATGAAATCAGTCCTCACCAGACAGTGAATCTTCCAGCCCCTAGATCTTGGAATTCCCACCCTCTAGAACTGTGAGAAATAAATTTCTATTGTTTATAAGTTACCTAGTTTATGGTATTTTGTTATAGCAGCCTGAATGGACTCAGACAGCTGGTATTTTAAGGACAGGCAGGGGAAAGTAGGCCGTAAAAGAGAGAGATGGGAAGGAATAGGAGAAACATCAGGAGAATGGCTGAATTCATTATGAAATACATGCAGGAAACCAATCTGAAATATATCAAGAATTTTTATATTGCTCACATTTGACCCAGCAATTTCCCTTCTAGTATTTCATATGCTCCAGATACATCAGAGATCTCACAGGAGTCTTGCTCCCTTCTCTGCGTTTCTTCTAGACTCATCTCCCAGCACTTCTGGATCTACTCTCTATGCCCCAGCACCATTTATATGCGTGAAAGTTCTCTACTTCTTGCTTGCGCTTTTTCACTTCTGAGTTATTTATATGCTTTTGTCATTGCCTAAAATATCTCCTTCTGAACTCTTTTCTATATGTGTACAGGACTTTTCTTCATCATGTGAAGAAGCCAACACAGACATCAACTCTTGCAGAAATATTTACATTCCAGGATGGGTGGAATATTCATCCTCTAAGACACTCTCCTTACTGCTCATTTCACTTACTTCTGGGTACAGTAAATATCATTATTTTTTGGTTTTTTAATATAACTGTCTCATAATATTGTTCATTCTTAAAGGATAACAACCATATCTTGTCCATCTTCATAACCTTGAAGAATATTATAGTACTTTGTTAATAGATAACATTCAATAAATATTTGTGGAAGAAATTTAATGATTGGATAATTATAGTCAAATATATTGAGAAGAAACAGGGTAAAGATATTGATTAACTACTGTCATTGTTTAAAAAAATTGTCATGTTAAGATGTGGGGACAAAGAGATTAGCTCCTCTATAGCTCTGGGAACTGTTATGTGCGTTGCTGTGAATATTTTTATTCAAGAGAAATGTCTAATTTTGTTTGACTGAAAAGATAAGGTTTTATCTTATAATCTTAAAAGTGAATGTGATTACCAAGCCTAGCTTCTGGATTAACAGGGTAAATTATTAGCAAGTTTTTACTGAGTTAAAAGGCAAACATTAGGCAGTTAAAATTATAATACAGTAGTTTCTTATGTAAGGTCATCAACAAATTATTGGAAACTGCGACTTTAAGCGAAATGACTTACTATAGGCTACTTGATATAAGGAAAAGTTCCTACTACATATTTCTGGTCACAGAAACATTATCAAATTTCTAAATAAAGCCCCCAAATGCTTCTAATATTAAACATCAAAATAAATCTGAGCTATCCACACATTTAAGAAACATTAATTAAAACAGGTAAGATAGTTATTTACCCACTTATTCTCTATTCAGGTTCACAGATGTCTTGAGCCTCTCACTGTAGCTCAGGGCACCGGGCAGGGACCCACAGTGAACAGGAAGCCATTTCATCACAGGGCACACTCACACACACCCCTACCCTCGCTCAAACTGGGACACAAAAATTCACCTAATGTGCACATCTTTGGGATGTGGGCAGAAATGAGAGTACCTGGAGAAAACACACACAAACATGGGAAGAATATGGAAACTCCATAGAGGAAGTGGCCCCAGCCGTTTTTCTGATCGTTATAATAAAACAATGTTGAACGAAATGACATCATTTGAGGGCCTGCTGTAGTCCTATTCTGAATTTCTAATGATGTTTTAAAGTGATTATTGATTGATTTGATTCTTATCTCACCTTATTAAGGATCTCAAGAATTGGCATATTGGCTGGGGGCAGTGGCTCATGCCTGTAATCCCAGCGCTTTGGGAGGCTGAGGTGGGCAGATCACCTGAGGTCAGGAGTTCGAGACTAACCTGGCTAACATGGTGAAACCCCATCTCCACCAAAAATACAGAAACTAGTCAGGCATGGTGGCATGTGCCTGTAATCCCAGCTACTCAGGAGGCTGAGGCACGAGAATCCCTTGAGCCTGGGAGGCGGAGGTTGCAATGAACCGAGATCGTGCCACTGCGCTCTAGCATGGGTGACAGAGAGAGACTCCATCAAAAAAAAAAAAAAAAGAATTGGCATGTTTATTCCCTTGGGTGTTTATTCTAGGGAAAACTGTTGAGTAGGCAATACCAGCATTTGATGTCATCAATTACAGTGTCTCACGAAAGTCTTTCATGTACCCAATAGTCTCAAGCTCATTTCACATATTTTTAAAAGCTATTTTAAGAAAAAAATAATAATATACAATCACTTATAATCTCATGTAATTTTAAATCAATTTTTAGTGAGCATTAATCCTTCTTTCTGATTGTGGAATATATTCCTCCTTTTCCCCTCTCTTTTCTTCCTACTATCATTCGTTCCTTATTTCCTGTCTTTTAATTCTCTACCCTTACCTCCTGTCTTTCCCTCCTTCCTTTAAATTAAATAGATGAATATATTAAAGCGATATTACAATGAAAAAAGAGCCCTCTGGAACCTGTGAAATCACATCCAAACCTGATATTAAAATGTATGCTTCCCATCAAATACTTGTTTAGCCATCTTAATATCAGTCTTCCTTATATGCAGACAGCCATGTGTCACTTAAAGATAGGGATACATTCTGAAAAATGCATTGTAAAGCAATTTCTTTGTCAACTTCACAGAGTGCACTTACACAAACCTAGATGGTATAGCCTGCTACACACTTTGACTATGTGGTATAGACTATTGCTTCTAGGCTACAAACCAGTGCAACATGTACTGTACTGTACTGTAGGCAGTTGGAACACAAGGGTAGGTATTTGTCCATCTGAACATATCTAAACATAGAATAGATAGAGTAGAGATATGGTATTATAATTTTATGGAACCACTGTAGTACATGTGGTTTGTCATTGACTGAAACATTGTTATATGGTGCATGGCTATTTCTTTAGGAGAGATCCCAGTACTGACAGTTTAAAAGGCCAAAACTTGTTTTGAGAAAACCTATATAGTTTTGGTTGTTGTGGCCTATAAATTGTCTTGAAACTAAATAACATTTTAATTATCTCACGCCTTCAAGTAACATAAGGTTGAGTCAAAGTTAATTAATAGATTGAAGATTGTTTGCCTCAGGATAGCATTTAGAAGACATGTGTTAATTCCTTAGTTGAATTTCTGACTTGAAGCACAAAATAAATAATAAGCATTATTTCAAGAAAATGTACTTTTCTATCTTTCATTAAGCTTGGCAAAAAAGGTAAACTTATAAATAAGAATAAATAAGAAATAAGAACCTACAGAGTTTATTATTTCCAAGAGACATTTGCAGGTGGCTGACTTCTGTTTAAATTTAGGTGGTTTCAAAGAACAAATATAATGAAAGTGCTTAATGATTAGAACTTAAATACATTAGGATCCTCATTAAAATCTAGAATATCTGCTTGAAATTACCATTCAATGTAGATGCATCTCAATTAAACAGATTACGTGTATATTTCTTCACAAGTTATACTCTTCTGAGAAAAAAACTACATATATGGCTGCAGAAGTATATCAAAAGGGCTTTGGACAAAATGACCTTCAGTTTCCATGAGTTTTGTGAATTGAAAATACGGTGTATCTCAAAAGGGAGCAGGCTTATATATTAGGACTGAAAAGCAACATTTATTTTGATATTGAGACTATTCCCTTCCCCTAAGAAAAACATTTTCAGAAGGCTCTTAAAATTGCATTGCTTTAAATGATAAGTAAAATTTATATATGTCTATATTTTGTATATATGCTTGTATATTTGCATATATACATATATACATATAGAATAATAAAGTTTCTTATAATAAATTATATGCTTGAAACTTTGAAATAAAGATGAATGAATCCAGTACCTGACTTTTTAATATATTCTTAGTTGAGAAAGAAGTGAATTTTCCTCGCTGCATCAATTTGTCACTTTTGTTGACAGGGTAGGTACAGTAAATTTCCATCCAGAGAGAATCAGTCAAATTTATACATAGTCTTTGTCATGACTCAAATAAGAGATTTTGGTGATATCTACGTCTTCAACTAGAGCTGTGTTTTTGTTGACTTTAGAGTTGCAGTAATAAGGTAGGATAAGGATTGGAATAGATAATAAAAATGCTCCAGATGTAGTTAAGCTTAAAGGGAGATAGAAGGAAGGTAGGGCAAGATATCCACCATGGTAATAAAAACTAGAGAAATGGCAGACCTTTGTATCTAGAAACCACACTGATGATAAGCCTGATAATAATCTTCAAGATAAATCACTTGTAAAGAGCAGTTGTGGAAGCTGTCACCTGGACTTGCGTTTATTGGCTTTTATCAGTGGTGCTGGGGTATGGGTAATAAATCTGGTTAATATAAATTCATAATAATGCATGTGAAGATTCTAATAAAATAACTATGTTTTCACTTGAGTGTTCAATTTACTCTACGTTTTTTGAGTGTAAGGCTTATGAACTAAGAATATAAGGCCTAACTACCATGTGCTCCACTCTTTTCTATCCATTGCCAAATGATAAAACTCTCTCAGAAATTATGGATTTGACGTGAGATGAGGTGTTAATTGGAGTTTGGAAACAAATTGAAAACCCTGATCCTATTTTTTGAAAGTTTACAATAATTATACTCTCTTACAAAAATCATCCTTTAACTGCTTTTCATGAAAATCTTGATCAGGACAGGATGTTCATGAGACCATCACATGAAACAAAATAAGCACATTTCCAGTTGGATTTGATCACCATATTCTACCTACTGAAATCACACTGAGTCAAATAAGCATGTTAACCTGCATCTACATTTTGTTTCTTTATTTATAGAGGAAAGTGTTGGATTAAGTCATAAAGTTGAACTCTATTTTACTTAAAGGCAGCTGGGTACAGTGTATAGAACAGATTTTATAGGTCTCATTTAAAATCGAATTGTGCCTATTTGGTGTGTGACTCTGGGCAGAGTTGCTTTACTTCCCTGATCCACAGTTTACTGTTTCTTGCATTTAGGATGAATGCATTTGCTGGTCTTCTTGCATTTGTGATAACATTTAATGTATGTTGTCTCTGTTAGTTGCATTTATCTATGGCATTATTTCCATATCATGGATGGATGTGTGTATGTATTTGTGTGTCTATGTATAAAATGCCAACTAATAATTTTTATTGTCATTTTATGAGGTAATTAATTTAAACATTTATTCAGCATAGTAATTTGGGCAAACCAAAAGGGAAAACACCCTTTTGGTAGTCTATTCAATATAACATCTTTCTTTTGACCGTTGATTCTCAAGTTCACCTGGAAAATTTACTCTAATGGCCTTAAGATAGCACTCTCCTGGAAATCAGAACTTTTTCAGCCTAAACACAATATTCAAGTTTGTTTTCATGTTTAATGTGTTTTTAAAAATATGAGTGACTGGACAGGCATTGTGGTGTGGGCCTCTAGTCCCAGCTATCCAGGAGGCTGAGGCAGGAGGGTAGCTTGAGGCCAAAAGTTTGAGGGTACCGTCCACTATGATTGCACCCATGAATAGCCACTGCACTCAAGCTTGGACAACATAGCAAGACAACATCTCTATTTAAAAAAAATGGGTGACTGATAACAGTCATTTGACCTTGCATACATCTATGAGTAGTTTCCCAGATCATCTAAAGCATTAATTCTTCAAAGGCAAACTTAACAGAAACACCCTCAAATAGTGATAGAATATCTAGATTTTCATTGTGGAAGTAATATAACTTATTTTAGCAGCTACAATTATACATCATTTATAAATAGCCTAGACTTCAGATAAAATTTTCTTTCTTAAACAAACAAAAAAGAAAAAATAAATTTTTGAAGTGGTAACTATGTGAATTCTATTGACATGTTTATATTTCAGGTGTGAATATTTAATTTTTACTATGGATCTATTATTTCCATCCTTAAATTTTTGTTTTGTTTTGTTTTGTTTTGTATTTTTTTCAGAGTCAAGGGTCTCAGTCTGTCGTCCAGGCTGAAAGGCAATGATGCAATCCTAGCTCACTGTAATGTTGAACTCCTGAACTCAACCAATCGTCCCGCCTCATCCTCCCCAGTAACTAGGACCACAGGTATGCACCACCTTGCCTAGCTAATTTTTCTGTTTTTCTGTAGAGACAGGGGTCTTGCTATGTTGCCCAGGCTCGTTTCAAATTCCTGAGCTCAAGCAGTCTTCCTACCTTGGCCTCCCCAAATGCTGGAATTGCAAGTGTGAGCCACTCCCTCTGGCCTTAAATTTTTCAATAGAATGACTTTTGTTTTTTTGGTAGTCACCTTGCTTAATAGTTTTGATTAGCAGTACCTGAAAACGATGCCACAATTTTCATATTACTACATAAATAGGTCTGCCCATCTGACAAATGCATAATTTTTGAACATTTTTTGAAGGTCTGATGGAATCTAAACACTGATTTCTATTTTGTAGTTGGCTGAATAATGGCCCTGCCAAGATGCCTGCATCTTGATTCCCTGAACATGTACCTTATGGCAAAAGGGACCTTGCAGCTGTAATTAAGTTAGGAATTTTGAGACATGGAGATTGTCCTGGATTATCTGAATGGCCCAATAAAATCACAAGTGTCCTTTATAAAAGAAGGCAGGGGGAGATTGAACCATAGAAGATGAGAGGATGATGGAAACTGAGGTTGCAATAATGCACTTTAAGATGGAGAAAGGGGCACCAAGACAAGAAATAGAGGCCTAGAAGCTGGAAATGCAAGTCTAGAGGCTGGGAAAATCAAGACACAGATTTTCCCCTGGAGAATCCAGAAAGAACACAGCCCAGGCAACACCTTCACTTTAGGCTTCTGACATCCAGAACTATAAGATAAACTTGTGCTCCCTTAAGTCAATAAATATGGGTAATTTGTTAAAGCTTCAATAGGAAACTCACACACTACTGCTTTAAAAGAAGGGCTGAAATTATATATTTTGGTGTTTTTCTCTTCCTCTCCTAAATTAAATAATTAGTTGAACAAATTATAGACCTATATTCTGACAATTTTCAGAGAGGGCAAGTTAGGGATTTTAACCTTATAATGTTTGTGGAGTCTCTGATCTGCAAGAATGTGATGAAAAAGGGGGAGGGGATGGGGTGAGAACATCCCACTTAACCTGTAGTTACTTAAAGTAGAATTGCCTTAACAAATGAGATCGTCATTACCCTTCCCTTTACAAAAGTGACTGATGTCTTCAGCTGCTATTAATAAATGGTGCTGGCAATTCTACTGGGTTATTTGTTTCATGACCTTCCCAATCTTCACATTCTCTACATCTTAAAACTTTTCACTCATTCATGAACACTGCCTAATGCACCAGAACATTGCATTAGGTTGCTATCTGGCTCTCTAGATAAACATTAAAATAAAAGAGTCATTAGGAAGAGGTGAAAAAGATTACAGTAGAAAGAAAGGCCTTTTGTAAATTGCTTTCCAAGAGCTAGGCACCATTCCGGGAAAATGAAGGGCACTTTTCAATGGACTTTAACCTTCTCCTTTTGGTGGCATAAAGTCCTTCTTTAGGACATCAACTATGCAAGCCAAGGATGCATATTTTGCCAGAATTTTTGCATTAAAATTGTAATCACTTAATATTTTGAGGTTATCCAAAGATATTTGATTATACAGTGATGTTAAAATTTGCATTTTATGTTTATTATAATTAACAGAACAAGTCTGTCGAATATTTCTTTTGGAACTCATACAGCTACATTTTTTCCATATATTTGTGTCAATATAAGAAGAATTCCCATTTAGGAAAAGAAGTTGTTCCTTTATGAGTAAAACCTATGTTTTCAATACTATGATTCCTCAGAAAATAAATATTCCTTACAAGATAAGAGTGATAGAAATTTGGACATGAGAAACCAAACATTCCTTATACATCACCTACCATCAATGAAATAGACAAAGAAAATAAGACGTGGAAGAAATATTTTTAAATGTGAAGTAAAGTGAAATATAAAGAGAGATATATAATATATATGATTAAATCATGCCATTAATGAATTATTAGAGCAGAGCCAAATTAGTTAAGTGTATGTGTAGGTTAAGCCCTTCTTTCTCTGATACATTAATCTACATGAAATCAGGTTTGGAAGAGCTTGCACGTTTATTATATGCTACACAGGTGTGTGTACTACCCAACTCCTATTCTCCATTTGACACCATTGGTATGACACCATTTCATAAACTACAAGGAAATGGAATCCCTAAGGAGTACCTTGGTTAGAATTTCACAACTAGCACATGACAGAGATGAAATTAGAATCTGTCTTTTGATGCAAAAAGTATGCTCTTTTCTCAAGTAAGAGGTAGTCTAAAAAGCGAGTGTCAAAAGGGGAAAGGGAGTATTCCATTGAAATTCTTCTTTATGAAGTTAATATGGAAGGGATAATATTTTGAGATTTGTCAGATTACTGTATGAGTCTTGGTTCCATGTATGTGTGTATCACAACTGGTGGGTCACCTGAGTTTCTCAATGAAAAAATCCATCCACCAAAAATTCCTTATCACAATCCCCTTTAAAAAAGGAGAAGTAATTACAATGGATCTATCAACCCAATGAAAATGAATCTATTACCATACGAAAAATGTGAAATTTACAAAAAAATAGAACTGATAAGTAAATTACATGTGCATTTTTTTTTTTTTTTTTTGCTATTTGGTATATGATATTTTCTGGGAGAAAATTCATGTAATTGTTATTTTGCAACAGCCAAAAAGATTATCACTGGCCTATGGAGACACTATATTGTATTAAACATATAAATATAATGTTAAGAAACATTTAAGTATGTTAGTTGCCAGATAGAATTCTCAGATTTTTTATTTGTTATTTTTGTATAATGCATGCCAACACAGTCCTCACAGTTATTTATGCTGTTGGGTCTGTTATAATCCCTATTGTACAGATTGAGAAACTGAGCACACAGAGGTACAGTAACTTATACAAAGTCACCAACATAGTGGCTGTACCTGGGATTCAAATCCAAGTGTCTTGACTCCAGAGATCTTTGTGTTAATATATGCTCAAATATATAATAATTTCTAATACAAGTTGAGTAGATTTTAAGATATTAATTGTTTAAAAATGGAGAAATAGAAAAATGAAACTTCCTAAAGCTAAATTATGATGTGATTTTTCAGCATAAAAGAGTCTGCTAAGGACTGAGTAGGTTAAATAAAAAAATGTCCATTTAGACACCTTCCTCATAACATTTCAGAAAATTGAAAAATACGTAAAAGATTCCAAAAAGGTATGAACACAAACAACAAGCTGGTTACTTATAAAGAAATAAGAATTAGAGGCCAGGTGCGTTGGCTCACGCCTGTAATCCAGTACTTCAGGAGGCCGAGATGGGCGGATCAACTGAGGTCAGGAGTTTGAGACCATCATGGCCAACATGGTGAAACCCTGTCTCTCCTAAAAATACAAAGGTTAATTGGGCAATTGGGCATGGTGGCGCACACCTGTAATCCCAGCTACTCAGGAGACTAAGGCAGGAGAATCACTGGAACCCAGGAGGCGGAGGTTGCAATGAGCTGAGATCGTGCCTCTGCACTCCAGCCTAGGTGACAGAGCAAGACTCTGTTTCAAAAAAAAAGAAAGAAGAAAGAAATAAGAATTAGAGTGGTATTTGACTTATCATCAGCAAATCCAAATGTGACAGTGGAAAAAAACAGTTATTTTAAGTTCTAAAGGAAAATACCATTCCTTGCCAAAATATCAAGGACAAGTGCAGGACAGACACATATTTGGATATGCATGGACTCATTAAGTCTACCACTCACCTCCTAAAGTGATTTTGTAGAGTGAACTCCAGCAAACTTAAGATGAAATACCAGAAAGAGGAAGACATGATATTCAAAATATCACACAAAACGTGAGTGAAATTTAAAAGCTTGATGTTAACTGTGAAATTGTCTTAGAAAATAGAATAGAAAGTCAAAACGTTTTAAAAGGAACACATTAAAGGACACAATTGATTCACTGAAACATAGAAAATAACATAGAAATTACATTATTTTGGTCCAGGGTTTCTCAATCTGGGCACTATTGACATTTTGCATCTGATAATTCTTTTGTGTGAGAGGGTGTCTTGTGAATTACAGAATGTTTAGCAGCAACTGGAAAAATGATGAAACGCTTTACTTTTCTGACACAAATGTGCTCTATAAATATTTGTTAACTGAACTAAGTTTACAGAATAAAATGGGATGAATGTCAAAAACATTTATGTGAAAAGTAATGGTGAATAAAATATGAGCGAACATCAGGCATTACATTGCTTAGCTTACATCATAAAAATTAAGAGATAATGACAAGTTGATGGGTTATGACCTAATATTAAAGTAAGTATGCAAATCTATGCAGATAATAAAGAGGGAAGCTAAAAATAAATTTGGTATACTTTGGGAGGAATGAGGAATAAGAAAAGCACAAAGCAAGGTATACTTTATGTATGTGTATGAAAACTAGCTTCCCGTATTAATAAAAAACAGGAAGCAAACAAAACAAAACAGAAATGCAAATAAACAAAACCCAACATATTAGTGGGACAAGTCAATGGTTGTGAAAGTCATACCATTATCTTTTACTCTTATATCATTCAATTTATTATTTACTTTATTTAAAACAAAAATTATAGATTTTATGGAAGAAAATCTGAAAATAACAAAATGGTTGTGCTATGTAATTAATTGGTTGTTTCATGGGAAACCTAACATCCTCTTCAGGAACACTGAATGCTGAATGAGAACTTGATAGATGAGTTTTTAGGAGCTGCTCCCATAGAAAAGTCTAAGTTATGGCGTGGTGCAATAAGGCTTACATTTTGGAAATATCATTTTCAGGGCTGAATAAACGATAGGTCCAAGAGGTACTATATTAGAGATACAAATTCAATTAGTAGGTTATTTTGGGTGAGAATAGCTGCGGATTTGAAGGGAAGGATAAACAGACTGATGAGAAACTTGGGAAACAGGAGGGCCAGGATGTGGGGACAAATTCTATATGAGAAGTAGAAAAAGAGAACGTCTAGCATGACCTCTGTGATCAGCTGCGAGAGGTAATATAGGAAAAGAAAGAGTTTTATTTTAGGAGAAAGAAAAAATTAGTTTTTGAAAATGTTGACTATGAGGGCATGTTTTAGTTCATCTGCACTGCTATAACAAAACACCATCAGCTAGGTGGCTTATAAACAAAAGAAATATATTTCTTCCCATTTTGGAGGCTAGAAACTGCAAGATCAAGGCACTGGCAGATTTGCTATCTGGTGAGGCCCACTTATTGGTTCATAGAAATGGTGCCTTCTCACATGGTGAAAGTGAGAACTTTGGTCTCTTTGGCCCCCTATAAGGGCACTAATCCCATTTACAAGGCCTCCATTCTCAAGACCTAATCATCTCCCAAAAGGCCCCACTCCTAATATGATCACCTTGGGGGTAAGGATGTCAACGTATGGATTTTGGGGGGGAACCTAAACATTCAGACCATAGCAGGATCTGCTGTTTGTTCACACAAATGTTGAAAGATTCAGAGTTATATAGAAATATAAATTTGTCGAAAATATTCAGTCTAGTGCTATTATTTTCAAGATAATATTATGAATGTGGTAAGTGGTATGTTATTCAGGGCTCTAAGCACTTAGCTGTGTCAACTTGAAATATTATTTCTTTTCCACACCAATAAAATGAAACAAAGTTAGGATAAGATGACATTAAAGATATCTTGAGGTTCTGGGAATTTGTCAAAACTTTTTTTTTGTTGTTTTTTCTTTTCGAGACAGAGTATTGCCCTGTCGCCCAGGCTGGAATGCAATGGCACGATCTCAGCTCACTGCAGCCTCTGCCTCCCAGGTTCAAACAATTGTCCTGCCTCAATCTCCCGAGTAACTGGATTACAGGTGTCTGCCACCACGCTCAGCTAATTTTTGTGTTTTTAGTAGAGACAGCATTTCACCATGTTGGCCAGGCTGGTCTCGAACTCCTGACCTCGTGATCCACCTGCCTCGGCCTCCCAAAGTGCTGGGATTTACAGGTGTGAGCCACCGCGCCTGGCCCTAAAACTTCTTGCTGAAATTAGTCTAGTATTGACAGTAACTAGATACATAGAGACTGAGTTGTAGTCTATATGTCAGAGTTATGTGTATTCCAATCAGCTCTCTCTGTAATTGATACTTCATAATGCAAATGCTAAACTGAGTCTGGAGTTTTCAGAGTTGTATAGTCTCTGACAAAATGCCCCTCATTTGTTTTTGTTATTGTGTTCATTGACGATATATTATGTACTAATGCCCAATATGTTCCTGATTTTAAGCGAAGCCATTTATCTTATTTATTTTCAATCCATTTATAACATTGTTAATTTAAAAATATCTTCAGGACAACTGGTTGAGTTGGGAGGAAATGTGCTCTGGGACTCCAGGGGATGTTTCTGGATAGAGAAGTAGAATTTTGGCCTGAGCACATTTTTGTGGCTTAGATTGATACTGTCTTCTTCAGTGTTTATTTCCTGAATTAATCCTGATTGCTCAAAACACAGTTAATTTTCTTGTTGTTTTTTGTCTGCCTCTCCGGTCTAGACTGGAAATATGTCTTCTCTAAACATTTGGTAAATAGCCCAACCTGAAACTCCTTTACCAAATCTATGTACAGCATTTCCCCCAGGAAAAATGCTAAATTTGACCACTATACCCAAAAGGAAAATCTTAGCAACCTTTCCAAATTTAAACATTATGATTTTTCCAACAAGGATCTTTGGAAGCAAAGGTGTATGGACTTTGCATATTTTGGTTTACAGAAACTCAAACTGAAATTTGATCCAACTTACTTTTCATTAAGTACAAGGAAGAGAATAATCCAGGCTTTTCCTAGAATTAAATATAATCTCTTTCCAACTGTATTCTGTGAATTTAAAAGCACTTCAAGTGATTAAAAATAACTTTGTATCTATAACTCAGTCACAGTGCATATGATCACAGCACAGCTGACTTTTATCACATGTGATATCTTACAAATAAATGGCCTTGTCTGTGAGAGAGAGGAATTTTAGATTTATAAAATTGAAGATTAAAACTAAGCAAATTCCAGGTTCTATTTTAAAGTCTGTGCTTTAGCAAAATACTTTCCAAGTCATGTTGATTAGAGAGCAATGCATATTCAACTAGTTTAAGATTTTTTTATTTGCACTGATGGTTTTGCTCATTTAAAAACACAGTTTAGTACTTTAGTCCAGGTTATAATCTATATTATTAGAGCTATAGATTACTTGAAAATTAAGTATTACTTTTATCCCTCATTATTATTGTTAAACTTGAAAACTTTACACAGTATAAGAATTGGTTCATTAGAGAGAGGGATGGATTACTTTGTGGTCTCTCATGCAAATTATGTGTGTTTGCATCTTTCTAAATGTACCGGGGAGGCTATTTTAATAATGTTTGGAAATGAAGATTTTGGAAAAAGGGAAAGGAGCTAATAACTATTCAGTCTTGTGTTAAATTAACATTAGAAAAAGCTCCTGGAATTTGAGTGGATTTATGAACTATAAAAATATTCAATTTTTGAGATGGATTGACCTATACCTCACAATTTTAAGAGTTTGATTTTGAACACCTTAGTAAAATTAAACTTCTCCTGATCACAGCATTGTGTATTACTAAAAGATGTACAAATACAGTAATGTTTAGAATTGTTGCTCTATATATTAAATAGCATTTGAAAAATATTTTTCAAATGGACATATTTTACTTGACTTTTAATTAAATTTTGTATGTGGTAGTAGTCAGTCATGAATATAAATAGTTTGCCTGCATGACAGTTGTTGGCATACTTCTATGAATAGCCCAGAATCCCCATACAAAATAGATACAGTCACCAAGATAAGCATAACGGAAAGACTACAGGCATCATCTTCAATACAATTATATAATAAACTATGCTGATGTAAGTGGGGTCAAACAAAAAACAGTAATAAAAGGCATGATTTCAACAAATCTATAACAGAAAGCAGATACAGGAAATAATCTTCAAATGGGCCTGAGAGCAGAAGAACCCAAAAATCACCCTCATTTGTTATGAAAAGCTTGGTGGGCAAATCCAGAAGAGTCCAGCTAAAAAGACATCTACAAAGGCTACCTTTCCAAGGAAGTGAATGGTGACCACGAAAATTTTAGGCAATGTTAGGATGGTATGGTTCTTATGCAGTTTTTTAGTTAATTAACTCATTTTTAGGATAAAGCTCCAGACATGGGTGTAATTGCTGTCAATAGACTTTGCACTGAGCAGAAAATAGATACTGGGCACAAATGGTAAACATAGTCCATAAAAAAGTCAGCAAAACAAACAAACAAACAAACAAAACAGAGCTAGCCTGTCTCAGAAAATGCAAGGCTGTGTTTTTAAATTTTATATAATAGAAGATATTTTTCTAGAGTCATGTGACTAAATGACATTTTTACCCTACCCTTCCCTTCTAAGAGTCTGGGAAAACTTATTTCACTTGGAAATGAACAACTAAAATATATATAAATGGAACCTACACTAAATTCCTATAAGGAAAAAAAGAAAATGAGCAAAATAAACACCTATAGACATTTAAGTCATTTCAAAAAAAACCAAGCACAAAATAAGATTTATAAGCTAATATTTTAAGCAGTTAAAAAGTTATTAATAGCACAATGGAAATCAGAATTAGAAAAGATTGTTAATAAAAAATAATATGAATGAAAGACAAACAGAATTCAGAAAATAATTGGAAATGAAAGTAAAAGGTCAATTTCATAAGTAAATTTAAACCAGAATGAAAACAACAGTTACGTCATAAGGGACATAAGGAGATATATACATATGCGTGTGTATGTGGCTTATGATGTATCTTCCATATATATACAGCACATAACTGTATAATAGTAGTAACTGCAGAAAAAGAATAGCAAACAACAGTGAAGCAAATACTAAAGAAAATAAGAAAATTTCCTCGGAATAAAAGACTCAAAATCAAATTTTGAAAGAATACAATACACACCTTTAATAACTAACCCATAAATACTGATTGTTACGATAATTGTGGCCTTTAAAGAAATAAAAATCCTTCTGGCATTCTCACAAAAAGATGAAGTCATTAATACAAAAAAAAATCAGACTGTTATAGAAATTAATGAAAGCAATATTTTAAGCCAGGAAACAATGTAATATTATATTTAAGAAGATTTAGAAAAGAAAATGTGAGCCAACAGTTACAAATCTACTCAAATTAATATTTAAATATAAAGTTTTTTCAAAATACAAACATAGTGTTATTCACACAGAATATCAGTTAATATTTTTTATGTGAGTCCTTCATAAAAATATATTAAAGATGCATAGTACTATGTAAATGATTAAAAAGACACTGTCATAACTATTCACAGTGAGCATTGGATAAACTTTTAGCAATAGAACTAAAAGCTGTTTTGAGAGAATATAGACAGTAAAAGGAAAGCAGAATGAGTTCATATACTTTCCTATAGATATTAAATGAGAGTAAAGTATCACATATGATGATAAATTATGTGCAGGGAGAGAGGAGAGGTTTTACCTAACAAACTTGCTTATAGTAGGAGACAAATAGACATATCCAAAAAGAAAAAAATAAAATAAAAGCATGAATTGCATGTTCTGAAAAGTAATTACTACAAAGGTAACTATCATAAAAAATACAAACTTAGCTAAATAGCAAATACATGCACTGAGAACAAGAGTAAGAACAAGGATGAAAGAGAGATAAAAGAGACAAACACTACAGTAAAATGACATTTAAAGGCAAATAGAGTTTGAGTATTTCCTACTTGAAGCTCTTGTGACTAGACGTGTTTTGGATTTCAGATTTTTTCAAATTTTGGAAAATTTGCATATACATAATTAGATATCTTGGGAATGGAACCCAAGTCTGAAAACAAAATTCATTTATGTTTGATATGCAGCTTTTACACATAGACTGAACATAATTTTATAAAATATTTTTAATAACTTGGTGCATGAAGCCAAGTTTGTGTTAAGTATTTATCTGTGGGATTTTACATTGTGGTATCATGTTGGTGATCAAAAGTTTTGTATCCTAGAGATTTGGGATTTCAGATTTTCATATTAGGGATGTTCAGCATGTATAGCTATTGCAGAGGAGTGACATCAGAGTGATGGTAGAGTAGAAGGTGCCATCCTTCTTCTCCCCCCCCCCCCACCTAACACACACACAAATACAACAGCTATCGCTGAACAAAAATAGCCCTGGGAGTGTTCAAGAGTTCATTTAAAAACCTGCAGCCACAGAGTGATGTGAAAGTAGAAAACAATTGCACAGAAAGGACCGCTGAGGTAATTGGCATACCTGAGTCATTGGGAAATGGCTAGGAACAAAGATGAAGAGGAGAACTATCAGTGTAAGCTGACCCAGAAAGACTGATTGTTAAGATACAATGGGTGATACACAGTGGGTGCTACCATGAGTCCTAGTTGCCTGCTTTATGGAGAACCCAAGCAGCCTTTGCCATTGAGGACCTCAACAGCACATATGATACTCGGGGGCTTCATGGAGCTTTCACAGCAGTGGTCCCATTAGTGTTCATTGGTGTGGACCCTAGTAGCCTATTTTACAGAGAACACTGGCAGCTTTTGCCACTGAGGTACCCAGATGTGGCTACCATGGGCCCTCTGGAGAGAGAAACTGCTGTACCTCGAAGAAGAAGCTGCTGCTGTGTCTTCTCAAATTGGGGCCACCAACTCCCCAGACCTGTGCAGACTCCAGACCCAAGAGTCACAGCCACCTTGCATGTGCCCATGCTCTAGATCCTGGATCTGTTGATATTTCACATGCATTCATGCCTTGCACACAATACTAACACTGCAATGGAAGTCCCTGCTCTCTTGGAACTGGTGCCACCATCTTTTTAGACACAAGAACTGCAGTACATCCATATTCACTCACACTCCAGCCTCTGGTTCCATGGCTGCTCTACAGGAACCATTAATCAAAACCAATATCATCACCACAGTAAGCACACTGACAAGCTGGATCCAGCTATTCTGCAACCTCCACTGGTGATATCCAGGTGAACAGGGTCTGGAATGGACCTCCAGCAAACTGCAGCAGACCTGCAGAAGAGGGGCCTGATTGTTAGAAGAAAAACTAACGAACAGAAAGCAACAACATCAACATCAACAAAAAGGACCCCTACACAAAAACCCCATCGAAAGGTCATCAGCCTCAAAGATTAAAGGTGGATAAAGCCACAAAGATGAGGAAAAACCAGTGCAAAAATGTTGAAAATTCCCAAAGCCATAATGCCTCTTCTCTTCCAAATGATCACAACTCCTCTCCAGGAAGGGCACAAAACTGCACAGAGAATGAGTTTGATGAATTGACAGAAGTAGGCTTCAGAAGGTGAGTAATAACAAATCCCTCTGAGCTAAAGGAGCGTTTTCTAACCCAATGCAAGGAAGCCAAGAACCTTCATAAAAGGTTACAGGAATTGCTAACTAGAATAACCAATTGGAGAGCAACATAAATGACCTGATGGAGCTGCAAAATACAGCACGAGAACTTTGTGAAGCATACACAAATATCAATAGCTGAATAAATCAAGCAGAAAAAATACCAGTGGTTGAAGATCAACTTACTGAAATAAGGTGTGAAGACAAGATTAGAGAAAAAAGAATGAAAAGGAATGAACAAAGCCTCCAAGAAATATGGGACTATGTGAAAAGACCAAACCTGTGATTGATTGGTGTACCTGAAAGTGATGGAGAGAATGGAACCAAGTTGGAAAACGTACTTCAGAATATTATCCAGGAGAATTTCCCCAACCTAGCAAGACAGGCCAACATTCAAATTTAGGAAATACAGAAAACAATACTAAGATATTCCTCGAGAAGAGCAACCCCAAGACACATAATCATCAGATTCTCCAATGTTGAAATGAAGGAAAAAATGTTAAGGGCAGCCAGAGAGAAAGGTCAGGTTACCTACAAAGGGAAGCCTATCAGACCACCAGTGGATTTCTCTGCAGAAACCCCACAAGCCAGAGTGGGGGCCAATATTCAACATTCTTAAAGAAAAGAATTTTCAATCCAGAATTTCATATCCAGCCTAGCTAAGCTTCATAAACGAAGGAAAATAAAATCCTTTCCTGACAAGCAAATGCTGAGGGATTTTGTCACCACAAGGCCTGCCTTACAAGAGCTCCTGAAGGAAGCACTAAATATGGGAAGGAAAAACTGGTACCAGCCACTGCAAAAGCACACCAAAATATAAAGATGAATGACACTGTGAAGAAACTGCATCAACTAATGTGCAAAATAACCAGCTAGCGTCATGATGACAGGATCAAATTCACACATAAAAATATTAACCTTAAATGTAAATGGGCTAAATGCCGCCAATTAAAAGACACAGATTGGCAAATTGGGTAGAGTCAAGACCCATTGGTGTTCTGTATTCAGGAGACCCAGCTAATGTGCAAAGACACACATAGGCTCAAAAGAAAGGGATGGAGGAATATTTACCAAGAAAATGGAAAGCAAAAAAAAAAAAAAAAAAAAAAAAAGCAGGGGTTGCAATCTTAATCTAATTTAAATAGACTTTAACAGAGATCAAAAGACAAAAAGAAGGGCATTACATAATGGTGAAGGAATCAATGCAACAAGAGAGCTAACTATCCTAATATATTAATTTTAAAATAGTTTTTCTAATTCTGTGAAGAATGTCATTCGTAGTTTGATAGGAATAGCATTGAATCTGTAAATTTCTTTGGGCATCTTGGCTATTTTGACAATATGAATTCTTCCTATCCATGAACATAGAATGTTTTTCCGTTTGTTTATCTCATCTGTGACTTCATTCAGCAGTGTTTTCTAATTCTCATTGTAGGTATCTTTCAGCTCCCTGGTTAGCTTTATTCCAGGGTATTTTATTCTTTGTGTGGCCTTTGTTAAAAGAAATTTAGAGACCAATATTACAGTATTATAGTATTCTGAATTTCATTATATACTTACTTTTAACTGTGATTTCTATATTTTAAAAATTTTCATTAATTCCAGCTTGATGGACTCTCTTTAGCCTTTCTTATGAGGTAGTACTAATGGTGATCAACTCCCTCAGCTTTTGTACAAATAAGAACGTCTTTCTCTTTGTTTTATTTCTGAAGGCCAGCTTTGTCAGGTATAATATTCTTTATTGGCTTATTTTTTGTTGTTGTTCATTCAGCACTTTGAATATATCATTACAGTCTTTCCTGGCCTATATGTTTTCTTCTGGGACATTCATTGATAGTCTTATAGAAATTCCCTTGCATATGACAAAACTTCTTCTACTGTCTTCAGTTTTTTCTTTCTCTTTGATTTTTGATAATTTTATTGTACATATATTGGTAAGACCTCTTTGAATTTAACTTGTTTGGGAATATTTTCAGCTTTAAGTATGTGGCTGTTCATATGTTTCCTAAGACTTGGGAAGTTTTCAGCCATTAATTCTTTAAATAAGCTTTTTGGGGCAGGATGTCCATATAGGAACAGCTCCAATCTGGAGCTTCTAGCAAGACCAATGCAGAAGGCGAGTGGTTTCTGCATTTCCAACTAAGGTACCCAGTTCATCTCATTGGGACTGGTTAGGCAGTGGGTGTAGCCCACAGAGGGCTAGCAGAAGCAGGGTGGGGCACTGCCTCACCCAGGAAATGCAAGGAGCTGGGGGACCTCCCCCCTCAGCCAAGGGAAGCTGTGAGGGACTGTGCTATGTGGCATGGATACCATGCACTTCTTGCAGTTTTTGCAATCTGCAGATGAGGAGATTCCCTCATCTGCCTACACCACCAGGGCCCTGGGTTTCAAGCACAAAATGGGTGGCTGTTTGGACAGACACTGAGCTAACTGCAGGAGTTTTGTTTTCATACTCCAGTGGCACTTGGAATCCCAGCAAGACAGAACCATTCACTCCCTTGGAAAGGGGGCCGAAACCAGAGAGCCAAGTGGTCCCACTCAGCAGGTCCCACTGCCATGGAGCCCAGCAAGCTATGAACCACTGGCTTGAAATTCTCACTGCCAGCACAGAAGTCTGAAGTTGACATCGGACAACTGAGCTTGATGAGGGCAGGGGCATGGGCCATTACTGAGGCTTTAGCATGCGGTTGCCCCCTGATAGTGCTGAGGAGCCTGGGAGTATTGGACTGGGTGGAATTCACCACAGTGTGGCAAAGCGCTGTGGCCAGATGCCTTCTCTAGATTCCTCCTTACTGGGTAGGGAATTTCTAAAAGAGAGGCAGCAGCCCCAGTCAGGGGCTTACAGATAAAACTCCCATATCCCTGGGACAGAACACCTGGGGAAAGGGGTGGTTGTGGGCACAGATTCAGTGGACTTAAACTCCTGCTGGCTCTGAAGAGAGTGACTGATCCTGACAAGGAGGATTCTCCAGCACAGTGTTTGAGTTCTGCTACGGGACAGACTGCCTCCTCAAGTGGGTCCCTGACCCCCATGCCTCCTGACTGGGAGAGACCTCCCAACAGGGGTCAACAGACACCTCATATAGGAGAGCTCTGGCTGGCATCAGGCCAGTGCTCTTCTGGGATGAAACTTCCAGAAGAAGGAGCATGTGACACACCTGCTCCTTCTTTGCTTTCTGTCATGAGTAGAAGTTTCCTGAGGCCTCCCCAGAAGCAGATGCCATTATGCTTCCTGTACAGCCTCCTGAGCCATGAGCCAACTCTTTTCTTGTAAACTACTCAGTCTCACATATTTCTTTATATCGATGTGAGGATGAATACACCATATGTTCTCATTTATAAGTAGGAATGAGGCACTGAGTACACATGTACATAGAGAAGGAAACAACACACACCACTGCCCACTTGAGAGTTGGAGGAGGACAAGGATTGAAAAACTACCTATGAGTTAGTATGTTTATTACCTGGGTAGTGCAATAATTTGTACACCAAACCCCTGTAACACACAATTTACCTATATAACAAACCTGTACATGTACCTATGAACATAGAGTAAAGGTTAAAATTAAAAACTCATATAATGGCTGAATAGATTAAAAAACAAGACCCATCTATATGCTGCCTAGAAGAGACACATCTGTTTAAGCATCCACATAGGTTGAATGTAAAGAAATAGAAAAATGTAATTCATAAAAATGGAAACCAAAAAAGAGAATGGATAGCTATACTTAGATCAGTCAAAATAGACTTTCAGTTAAGAAACTATAATAAGACATAAATCAGGTCATTATCTAATAATAAAGGGGTCAATTCAACAAGAGGATAAAACAATTATATATTCACCCAGCATTGGAGCACCAAATTAATTTAGAAAATTAACAGATATGAAGTGAGAAATAGTAATATAATAACTATAGAGAACTTCAATATCCAAATTTTAATAATACGTAGATCATCTAGACAAAAATCAATGAGAAAACATTAGACTTGAACTATGCTTTAGACTAAATGGATCTAACATATATACATAACATTCCATCTGACAGCATAAGAATATACATTCTTGTCAAGTGCACATGGAAGATTCTCCAGAGTAGATCATATATTAGACCACCAAACAAGTCTCACCATACTTTAGAATATTCAAGTTATATCAAAATGATATCTAACTACAATGGTATGAAACTAGAATCTAGTAACAGGAGAAAAACTGAGAAATTTACAAATATGTGGAAATTAAATGACATACACCTGTTAACCAATGGGCAAAGAAGTGATCAAAGGAGGAAAATTTTTAAACATTTTGAAACCAATGTGAATGAAAACACAACCTAACAAAAAACTATGAAATGCAGCTAAAATACTGCTGAGAGTAAAATTTATAGTGATAAAAACATACATGAAAAAAAATTTAACTTTAAGCCTCAAAGAAATTAAAACAAAACAAAACTCAGCTTAAAGTTAGCAAAGGAAAGAAATAAAAAGATTATAGTGAAATAAATGGAGTAGAAAACAAGATAAAAGATTAATAAAACTAAGATTTTTAAGATAAAAGTTAACAAACCTTTAGCTAGACTAGTGAAAGAGAAAGAGAGAAGAGAAAGGACTCAAAATCAGAAATGAAAAATGAAACATTGCAACTTATGCCACAGAAATAAGAAAAATCATAAAGGACTATGCACAATTATATGCCAAAAAATTAATGTGCAAAAAGAAACAGATAAATTTCTAGAAACATTCAAGCTACAAAGACTGAATCATGGAGAAACAATAAAATCTGAACAGACAAATAATGAACAAGGAGATTGAATCAACAACTGAAAATCTCTCACCAAAAAAGGTTCAGCATCACAAGACTTCACTGGTGAATTTTGTCAGACATTTAAAAAGAATTAATACCAATCCTTTACAAACTCTTTGAATACATGAAAGAGAAGGGAACATTTTCAATCTCATTTCATTAGGTTATCATTACCCTGATGCCAAAGTCAAATAGGAAAAATACAAGAAAAGAAAATTATATATCAATATCCCTGGTGCAAATAGATGCAAAAATCCTCAACAAAATACTAGCAAACTAAATTCAAGAGTACATTAAAAGTACACCATGATCAAGTGGAATTTATCCCTGGGATGTAAGTATAGTTCAAACTACATAAATCAATAAGTGTCAGACCACTATAAAAATGAAGAATAAAAAATCATACAATAACCTGTACATGCAGATGAAAAAGGATTTGATAGAGTTCAACATCTTTTTTTGATAAAAACTTTCATCAAATAAGATATAGAGGGAAGGTACCTTAACATTCTAAAGACCATGTAAGACAAGCCTAAAGCACATCATAATGAATGGTGAAAATATGAAAGCTCTTCCCCTAAGATCAGGATTAGAAACAAGTAAAAGATGGCCAGTCTTGCTACTTCTAGTAAACATTGTACTGAAAGTCCTAGCCAGACCAAACAGGCAAGAAAAAATAGGAATCCAAATAGGAAAGGAAGAAGTAAAATTATCTGTGTTGGAGATAGCATGATATTGTGTAGAAAACCCTAAAGACTCCACCCCAACCCCCCAAAAATGTTTAAATAAATAAATTCAGGCGAGGCATGGAGGTTCACGCTTATAATCTCAGTGTTTTGGGAGGCTGAAGTGGGAGAATTTCATGAGCCCAGGAGTTTGAGACCAGCCTGGGCAACAGAATGAGACCCTACCTATACAAAAAATTTAAAAATTAGCAGGGCATGGTGACACATACCTGTAGTCCTCACTACTAAGGAAGCTGAGGTGGGAGGATCCTTTAAGCCTAGAAGTTCTAGGCTCCCATAAACTCTGATTACGCTACTGTACTCCAGCCTGGGCAACAGAGTGAGACCTTTTCTCTAAAACAAACAAATAAATAAATAGATTCAGCAAAGCTGCAGGACATAAAAATCAACATACAACAACCTGTTATGCTTCTATATAATGACAACTATGTGAAAAAGAAATTAAGAAAATAATACCATTAAAATAACATCAAAAAATAAACTACTTAGGTTTAAATTTAATCAGGAAAGTGAAAGGTCTGTACATTCAAAGGATTAAGAAATCGAAGAAGACATCAATAAATGGAAAGATATCTTGTGTTTATGGTTTGGAAGTGTTAATATTGTTAAAAAGTCCATACCACCCAAAGAAATCTAAAAATCAGTGCAATCCCTATCAATATTCCAATGGCATTTTCCAAAAAAAATTTTAAAAATTATAAAATTTGTATGAAACTATGAAAGATATTCAATAGCTTAATTTGGAACAGAAAGTACAAAATTGGAAGAAATAAAAATCGTATTTCAAAGCTATACTAATTAGAAAAAGTATAATTCTGGCATAAAAACAGATACATAGACTAATGGAAAAAAAATAGAGCTCAAAAATAAACCCATGCGTATATGGTCAGCAAATTTCTAGGAAAGGCACAAATAATACACAATAGGGAAAGTGTGGTCTTGTCACTCACTGATATTGGAAAAACTGTATATCCACATGTAAAAGAATGAAACTGGACACTTTATCATACTAACTCAAAATGCATTAAAGAGTTAACATCAGATCTGAAATTCTAAAACTGCTTGAAAGAAACAGAGGAAAGCGCCTTGACATTGGTCTTGGTAATGACTCTTTGGATTGGACACCAGAAGTACAGAGAAGACAGGCAAAAATAATCAAGTGGAACACATGAAACTACAACGTTCTGCACAGCAAAAGAAACCATCAAAACAATGAGTGGAAACTTATGGTATAGGAGAAAATGCCCATGATATGGTTAGGCCTTGTTTCCCCACCCAAATGTCATCGTGAATTATAATTCCCATAATCCTCACAAGTCAAGGGAGAGACCAGGTGGAGGTAACTGGATCATGGAAGTGGTTTCCTGCATGCTGTTCTCATGATAGAGAGTGACCTCTCATGAGATCTGATGGTTTTATAAGTGTTTGGTAGTTTATTCTGCATTCATACTCCTTCCTGTTGCCTTGGGAAGGAGGTGCCTTGCTTCCCCTTTGCCTTCCATCACTGTAAGTTTTCTGAGGCTCCCCCAGCCATGCTGAACTGTGAGTCAATTAAACTGCTTCCCTTTATAAATTACCCAGTCTCCGTTATTTCTTCATAGCAGCATGAGAATGGACTAACACAGTGAATTGGTACCAGGAGTGGGGCACTGCTATAAAGATAAGCAAAAATGTGGAAGCAACATTGCAACTGGGTAGCAGGCAGAAGTTGGAACAGTTTGGAGGGCTCAGAAGAAGACAGGAAGATGTGGGAAGATTTGGAACTTCCTAGAGACTTGTTGAATGGCTTTGACCAACATGCTGATAGTGATATTGACAATGAAGTCCAGGCTGAGGTGGTCTCAGATTGAGATGAGGAACTTATTTGAAACTGGAGCAAAGGTCATTCTTGCTGTGTTTTAGCAAAGTGACTGGTGGCATTTTGCCTTGCTCTAGAGATTTGTGGAACTTTGAACCTGAGAGAGATAATTTAGGGTACCTGGTGGAAGAAATTTCTAAGTAGCAAAGCATTCAAGAGGTGGCTTGGATGCTTTTAAGAGCATTCAGTTTTATTTATTCACAAAGATATGGTTTGGGATTGGAACTTAGGTTTAAAAGGGAAGCAGAGCATAAAACTTCAGAAAATGTGTAGCCTGATGATGCAATAGAAAAGAAAATTCCATTTTCCGAAGAGAGATTCAAGTCAGCTGCAGAAATTTGCATAACTAATGAAGAACCAATTGTAAATCACCAAGACAATGGGGAAAATGTCTCCAGGGCATGTCAGAGCTCTTCACAACAGCCCCTACCCATCACAGACCTGAAGGCCTAGGAGGAAAAAGGTTTCATGGGCTGGGCCCAGGGTTTCCTACTGTATGCAGTCTCAGGACTTGGTGCCCTGTGGCCCAACCATGGATAAAAGGGGCCAACTTACAGCTTAGGACATAGCTTCAGAGGGTGCAGGCCCCAAGCCTTGGTGACTTACACATGGTGTTGGGCATGCAGATGCACATAGGTCAAGAATTGAGGTTTGGGAACCTCTACTTAGATTTCAGAGGATATATGGATATGCCTGGATGTCCAGGCAGAGATGTGCTGCAGGGGTGGAGCCCTCATGGAGAACTTCTGCTAGGGCAGTACAGAAGAAAAATGTAGGATTGGAGCCCCCACTCAGACTCCCCACTGGGGCACTGCTCAGTGAAGCTTTGAGAAGAGTGTCACTGTCCTCAAAACCCCAGAATGGTAAATCTACTGACAGCTTGTACCGTGCACCTGGAAAAGCCACAGGCACTCAATGCCAGCTCATGAAAGCAGCCAAGAGGAGGGCTGTACTTGAAATCTGCTAAGAGAGTAAGTCTCAGTTGTTCTCAGCACACCTACACACACCTATGCATCCAGTCACACACACACACACATACAAGGTAACTAGGTGGGATAATGGGTGTGTTAGCTTGATTGTAGTAATAATTTCACAATGTATAAGTATATCAAAACTTCAGATAATATGCCTGAAATAGATAGAATTTTAATTGTCAAATATACCTCACTAAAACTCAATAAAAAGAGTTCATTGCAGTTTAAAGCTTTTGGAATTAGAATATTCGATCCTTAAAAATTAATTTTATGGAATCATTATAAACAAAATAAAGGTAAACATAAAATATGAAAAATACCACAAAACTCCAATGTCTGAATTAGTTAGTGTGTCAGTCAAGCTTGAGTCAGGAAGACAGAAGGCATCCTGTGTATTCAGGTAGAGTCATTTTATGCACAATAATGGACTTAAATATCTGTTGGAAGAGCTGTTATGGCAGAGACAGCGAAGCTGCTATTGAAAATCAGAGGATCTCCTGCAAGTCAGAGGAGTCAACACTAACAGTCTCAACCTGAAGCACCTAAGTGAATAATTCTTAAACTGGAAGCTGCTGCAATTCTTAAGAAAATTAGAGTTCCCCGCCAAATACCTCAGCTCATTGTGGAGAAGCAAGTAATTCCTAAGAATTGTCAGGAATTTTTCATGTTCCTACATGTCAGGCCACAACTGCCTCAAGAGAATAATCCATATTTTATTTTATCAGATAACTCTTTTCTTTCTGATGTCTCCTTTTTCATCCCATTTTGTGTGATATTTACACTGACATATAAAGTACATCCACAAAACCAGCAATGGGCAGATCCTTTTTGTCTTATGAGAAAAAAGGTTTCTTATAATTCATGATAATTTTACTGTACTATATCAATAATTTTTATATTTACAGGTGGAAGCAGATTGAGCTAGTTGTTCTAGAGAAAATTTTTCTAAGAAAAGAATTGCTCTTCATTTAAGAATAACTCAATGAAGTGTCTGTTTTATTATGTAAGGTGTTCTTCTTTAGTAGAGGCTTAGACAAAACTCTAATTAGATCTTACAATATGATAAAGTTTCAATAATTCTGACGTTAGCCTCTTGTAGGTCTTGAAGAATATTGACACCCAAGAAGAGGAGAGATGTAAAATGAACGTAGAAGATAAAGTATGGTGAGGGATAGGGTTGAGAAGAAACATTGCTAGTGGAATGAGGGGTACATTTCTAGGAATAGTGCATCCTGACTCGTCGTTTTCAGTAGCATTTCTCGTAGTGTCATAATCAATTTACAAAACTGTCTTGCCTCATTTCCATTTACCCAAGTAACCAGTAAAATGTTTTATACTTAAAGTCCTTGTGGTAGGTGTGCTTTTAGTGAGTGAAAAGAGAAAGAGATGTTTCATAAATTTGGGATAAGTGAGTTGAGAGATCAGGAGCTGCAAAAGGCAATACCAATAGCAGATGTGGAAGATTCATTGTGAATTCAAATTGAGAATGAAAATAGCCTTGACAATGTAAATTGCCCCTGAAGTTTCCTTGGAGGATGCTATAATTTCTGCTTTTGAATGGCATGTTAGCTTGAGTGATTTGATTTTTTTTTTAAAGAAAAGGCTATACCAGAAAATGGAGAACAGATTACACATATTTGGACATTCAACCGCACTTACTAGGCCTGCTGAATTATTTGTAAAGTTAAATCACACGACATAACATAAGAAACGCCAACATTTTGCAATCTCCAAATAGCTGCATACATCCTGCTATTGGGTTGCAAGCATATTAGAAGTAGGTAAAATAAGTGTGGAAGATTTTTAAAATTGAAAAATGGGAAATGAGAACTGTCACTGGGAAGGAGTGCCTGGCATTATAGCAAGGGGTATGAAATCAAAGAAACATGGGCAGGAGGATGATATTTATAAACTAAAGCCCTTGCTAACTATTTTTAAGAATATTTTTAGTTACTTCAATTTTCACTTCTAATTCTGTCTCCTACAACTGAGGTTGCCTTTGCCTAAAATAGCAAACAAGTTCTAAACTGTAAACCAGGAGATAATATTTGCAGATCTAAACAAGGGTAGTCACCTTGTCTTTCTACAGCTTAAAGGCAACTGTTCTAAGTTGTCCTATGAGTCTCCCTGCAAAACAACCTTCAAGCCAGATAATCAAAGACACTCATAATTCAACTAATGCATAGAATTTAAGATAATTCCAGAGTTTTACGTTATCTTAGTAAAGAAGAGACTAAAGGGGAAAATTCTCATATTTTGATTAGTGACTCAAGGAAAGATTGTATATATTGGTTTAAAATATTCCATTTATTTTTACCTTGCTATATTCATTATCTAAAACTATTCAAATATTTAAGATGTGTATTTGGAATTAGATATCAGGCACTTACGCCAGCAACCTTAATATTAATATTTACCTTTGTTTAAGACTATATTTATATATAACAACAGTTATAGAGGTTAAAGAGACTTTTCTTGTCCTTGATGACTTATGTAACCAAGCTCAGAGAGCATTAAACAGATCTTTAAGTATCAAAGAGATCTACTGTTATATGTTAAATGATTCTGTTATCTATTGTAATGGGCCCCCAATACAGTATTACTTTAAGTCCAGAAAATAAGGTGGATAAAAATAAATGGTCTGACAGATAGATACATGGAATGGAATAGAAGACCTCCAAAATAGACCCACATAAATATGATCAATTGATTTTTGACAATGATGTAAAAATTATTGACATAATTTGTATATTTGTCCCCACCCAAATCTCATGTTGAATTGTAATCCCCAAGACTGGAGGTGGGGTCTGGTGGGAGGTGTTTGGATCCAGGGGGCAGATCCCTTGTGGCTTGGTGCTATCTTTGTGATAGTGAGTTCTCATGAGCCCTGGTTGATTAAAAGTGTGTGACACCTTCCCCACCCCTAACCCCCTTCTCTCTCTCACTTGCTCCTGCTTTTACCATGTGATGTGCCTGCTCCCCCTTCACCTCCACCATGATTGTAAGCTTTCTGAGGCCTCTCTAGAAGTAGAGCAGATGCCCACAACATGTTTTCTGTAAAGGCTGCAGAACTGTGAGCCAATTAACCTCTTTTTATTTTTAATATTACTCAATCTCAGGTATTTCATTATAGAAATGCAAGAATGGCCTAATACAATTATTGAATGGTGAAGGAAAGGAAGGGAGGAAGAAAAGAGAGAAAGAAAAAGAGACAGAAAAGAGACTAAACCTATACCTCTCTACATGAACTCAAGATGGGTCACGATGTACATGTAAAATGTACAATTATAAGACCCTTGGAAGAAAACATGAGAATAATCTTGTGACCTTGAGTTAGGCAGAGTTCTTAGATATGACACCAACAGCACAATCTATTAAAAAAGAAAGGTTTTTGTGCTTTATCAAAATTTCCATCTTTTTGCTCCACTGAAGGTATTTCTAAGAAAATAAAAAGACAAGCTACAAACTAGGAGAAAATATTGC
The DNA here is from genome assembly GCF_029289425.2 of Pan paniscus. Classification (NCBI taxonomy): domain Eukaryota; kingdom Metazoa; phylum Chordata; class Mammalia; order Primates; family Hominidae; genus Pan; species Pan paniscus. The sequence goes on from NC_073252.2 coordinate 19,183,032, forward strand.
AATCACATATCTAAAAAAAGACTTGTATATAGAATATTTTTTAAAACTTTCAAATTTCAAAAATAAGTAAACTAATCACCCAATAAAAATTTGAAGAAACTATTTGAATAAACCCCTCACTAAAGAAAATATTGGTATGACTAATAAGCACATGTAAAGATATTCAACATCAAATTAAAATAAAAATTAAAACAACATTGAGATACCCTTATACAACTACTGGAATGGCTAATTTTATGCAAACACACACACACACACAAACAACAGCCATTACTAGAACAGCAAAAATCCTCAGCCACTCTGCAAACAGATGCATATGTCCTATAAAGTTAAATAATATACACTTACTAGATAGCCTGGCATATAGTATTTACCCTAGAAAAAAGCAAACTATTTTTGCCCAAAAACCTGTACACAATTGTTTATAACTACTTTATTCTTTACCCTTCAATCCACATATTCTTCAACCAGTAAAAGGAAAAGCAAATAGTGGTATATCCATACAATGATACACCATTACATAATAAAAAAGGAGCAAGCACTTGATGCTTACAATACATGGGTGAATCTCAAAGGCATGTTGCCAAATAAAAGAAGCCAGTAAAAAAGTTACATACTTTATGATTTCACTTATAAGGCATTCTCTTAAAAGCAAATATATGATGATAGAAGGAAATCACTGGTTGCCAGGGGTTAGAGGTTAGGTTTGTGGTTCATGACAAAGGAACAGCAGAAGAGAATTTTGGGGGTGACAATTATTTTGTATCTTGATTGTGGCAGTGGTTACATAAATCTATATGGATGTTAGAATAATTAGAATAGTATACCCAAAATTTAAAAAGTTAACTTTATTGTATGCTAGCTTAAAATTATATTTTAAAAAGATAAAAATTCTATTGCAAATGTAAAACTAATTTTCCAAAATGATTGGAGAAACCCTTGTGTAAATTTATAGCTGTTGAACACATTCAGCTCCTAAATCAAGGTTAAATGTCACTCCTTAAAGCTACATTACCTGTGTTCTTCTTTCTCTCTCTCTCTCCCTCCCCCACCGCCCCCGTGTTTGTGTGTGTGTGTCTTTCTGTCTGTCTGTGTGTGTTGTGTTGCAGTCATTAGGAATATTTGCCTGGACCTCAAATTTGAGGAACTTTGAAATTATAGTTGCTTTCCAGTAGCTTCTAGTTCAAGAGAGCCTCCAGAATCTTCATTACAACCCTTGATATACATTAACATCCACCCCTTCTGAAGCTAAGTGTATGGATTTAAGAGTGAGAGGGTCTCAGAATCTGAAAGCCATATTTTGTTTTTTAGAAGAATTGGAAATATGAGGCTACATATTCTGTTATACTCACTCTAGTTCCTGGTCTTTATTTAATCTGCCCTTCCCAGCTATTTCTGCTTCTCGAAATCCTTCCCATTCAGCAGAGACAATCTCAAATTCTACGTTGCCCAGTAATAATCCATCTTCCCCAACTCTAAGATATATATATCTAATTTAACTCTACTGTATGCTTTAAATGTTTGCATGCAGCTCCCCGGTGACTATATCTATTTGTTTTTACTACCAGATTGCAGTTTCCCTGATATTACTAAGAACTATGTATGTATAGATTTCACATTGCATGGCATACATAAAACCTTCATTAATTTACTAACCTTATTTTCCCTTTGTGCCAATGCACTAAGAACTAGAGTTACAAAGAAGAATATTGCAAAGCATATGTGTGAAATTTCAACAAGGGCTTATTTAAGAATATGTGAGCCTATTTGAATTTGAGCACACCCAATGCCACTACCTATTCTTTACTTGTGTCTAGAATAGAATCAAAGACTGCCACTCACTAAGGAAGAATAAATATCTAACTTGCTTCCTAGAGCTAAGAAGTAAGCTATATAAAAATGGATAATTTGTCAAGCACACTCCCACCTTTCTGGGAAAGAGCATTCCAAGCCGAATGAACAGAAAGTGTATAAGCTGAGTTAGGATGGTAGCTGGCACATTCTAGAAGAAGGAAGAGGCCGATGTAACTGAAGCAGATGGAACACATCGGGGGAGTTGTAAGACATGGTATAACAGAGCTAATAGGGACCAGAACATGCAATGCCTCCTATGCTATTGTAAATATGCTTGCTTTTATTACGAGTGAGATGGGGAGTCACTAGAGGATTTGAGAAGAAGAGTTATAGAATTACTCTACCTTTGGGTAAAAAACGACCATAGTTGGGCAAGGATATAGCAGAGAAACAAATTAGGAGACTATGGACAGAATCCAGGTGAGATTACACAGTGTCTTGAACAAGAGTGTAATGGCATTGGTTTTGAAAAGTGGCTTTATAGCTTGTATATTTTAAGAAGGTATTAGCTTTGGTAAAGTGCATAGGAGAGAGAAAGCATATAGGAATGATTTGGCCTTAGCAACTGAAAAGTTTGTGTTGCCATTATATGAGATAAAGAAGATTTTGGGGAATCAGTTCTAGTGGGTAATAGGGGGAAATCAGATTATAATTTTTGGAAACACTGGGTTTGAGATACATATTAATCATCTATGTGAAGGTGTCTAGTAGGTAATTGTGTTTGTAAGTCTGAGTTTCCAGAAAAAGGCTTGAACTGAGGATATAAATTTGGAAGTTGTCAGACTGAAGATAATATTAATAATCTTGGGTTTGGAAGAGATCACTGAGTGTGTTTGTGTAGATAGACCAGACGTCTGAGATTTGTCACCCAAAGCTTTTTATTGCTTTGAGATCACAATAGGTAAAGAAATAAACAAAGGAGAATGAAAAGAAGCTGCAAGTGACATTGAAAAAAAATAAAGTAAGGGAAATGTCCTAGAAACTAAGTAAGTGGATGAGTTTCAAGAAGAGTTGATTCACTGTATCAAATATAGCTGATAGGTATAGTACGACACAGGCTTATAATTGAAACCAGTAGTTTTAGTGGAACTACGGGTTGAAAGCTTGATCATATAGGGTTTAAGAGAGACTGACAGAAGATGATTTGGATACCTAATATTGAAATAGCTTTTCTGAAAAGATTTTCTATAAAAGAGAATAAAGCTGGAAGGGGCTATAGGATCAAAGATAATTTTTGGTTGGTTTGAAAGTGAGAATTATTATAGCATGTTCACAAGTTAATAATCATGATCCAATAAAGAGTATACGGTAATGATTTAACAATGCTGGAACAACCATCTCCTTGAGCAGGTGAGAGAAGACAAGTTCTAATGCATCCCAGTGGGATTGGCCTTAGACAGAAGCCTGAGCAGTATGTTCATCTTAACTGGAATTAAGAAAAAATTGTCAAAGGCAAAAGCAGTTTTCTTGTAGGTATTTTGGTCAGAGCATATGGATTTACCTTCTGATTCTCTCCGTTTTGTTGGTAAAATGGGATCCTAGGCCATCACCTGAGAATGAAGGTGAAAGAGGAAGTGTTGGAAGTTCAAGGAGACAGAAGTTGTGAAATAGTTATCTGGGGGAAGAAGAAGGAAAATAAATTTGTACTAGAATGTATGGGCATCCAATAGGCTATATGAAGTTAGAATTCGAGCATTTAAAGGCAGACTTCTTTGCAGAGTTTTATGCTTTCTTCTACCCAAATTTAGTTGCTCTGGTTCAGGTGTGGCAGAGGCAAAGAGTTGAGTTTTCCCAGATAAGTACGACACAGTGAGATGAGGGCAAGGGAATTGATGGGATATACAGCTGTCATTAAAATCATGCATCTTACTTGAGGGAAAGTCAGTAGACCTTCTATTGCATTTCCTTCTAATTTGGTGTTGATCTGTAGTACAAACCTTCCAAGAGAAAAGGAACTGGCAGTGCTAGTATTGTGGATGAATGTGCATCAGAATTTACCTATAGCTATAGCTGATAGCCTAACTGGAGGAATAATTACATTGATGCCCGTGGTTTTCATCTCTCAAAGTGTATCATTAAATGATACCCTATGAAGATTAGACAGGTTCCAAGCAGATGAGGGATTTGAACTCAGAGGGGAGAAGTGTCTTTCTTTCCTAAGGCCCCAGACAGTGGCTGAGCTGAACGCAGACCAACTGCATCCTTTTACATGAGCTTTGCTCTGTCTACAACACTGTATCAGCCTTGGGCCATAATTTAATTACATGTGTTAGTGTTAGTTCTGGTTTGGAACAACTGTTATCTGACTTGCAATTTCCTTTGCATCTATTAGTGAAAAGGTCAAAAGTTTTAACTATAACCAAAACTCTTTTCTAATAAATGGCAGGCCTTCCTTTTTAACTTTCTTCAGTCTCAAGGCTGTAGGACACAAAACTGCAAAAGCCTCTGTTTATGCAATACAGATTACATATGGCATTAGAGGATTGAGAAGGTTTTGGAAACTAAATCTGAAAGGCAAATATAGGGTAATTAAATAAATTATTTTAGGGTCAATGTTTATTTTGTCATAAAATGTGGATCACTCAAGGAAATAAAAATTAAGAAAATATCTTTTGTCAAAACACTAAGTGGAAATTTAACTTTAGAAGGAAAAAATGTCTCTGTTTTTGACCATGGGGCCTAAGCTCTGGGGAATTACCCTGCTGTCTATGTGATGTGTTTCTTATACATGCACTACCTAATTTTGCAAGAACACAAAGGAAAGCATTTTTCTGTAGTTTCTTTATCTTAAACCACTTAGAAATAAGTTACTTTTATTGGGAACTTACTGTAGCTCAGTTATTAAAATGTAGAGAATATGCATTAGTAATATGTTGACATTATTTTGCTATACTGGTGTCTGAACCTTTTCATTCATCTTCATATGGCATTTTCAGAGAGAGGTGCAAATGATGGTGTTTTAAATAGGTTGCCTTCCAACTCTATACCTGCAATGCAATTGTATGAATCATAAGCATCTGAAATGCAATGCACTACAATACAGATCTGACTTGTTCTCCTATGAAACAGTAACCTCTGTGGATATTCTTGTCATGTACTAGGGGACCCAAGCAAGAAGTATGGAATTTATCCTAGGCCCCGTACCTCAATGGGTAAGAATTTAGGCTCTAGAGCCAGGCAGATACATATTCAAATCTTGACTCTGAATCTTTTTAAGGCTTCTCTAACATGTCCTTTAGCTTCTCCAAACACCATATTTTCTCATCTTTAAAAGTGGGAAAATAATAGTGTCTAATCCATAGGATTATTTTGAGGATTTAAGTAAGATAATTTGGTTAATAAATATTTACTGAGCTTCCACTCTCCAGCATTGTGTGGACATACCCATGAGGAAGATATACAAAGTTCGTCCTTCAATAGACTAAACATTCTAGTTGCGAACACAGACATTAAATCAACAAACTAAAAGCAAGCACGACTGTATCAAGTAATACATGTAATGATAAAAATAAAAGCCATTGACGTGGCAGAGATCAGGGAATTAGATGGACAAGAGTGGGAAGATTTTTGAGGGAGGTGAAAGTCAAAACTCAGTAATGTAGAGATCTAGAAGAGGAGGATTTCAGCTGAAAGAAGGCAGCAACTAATGCAAAAGCACTAAAATGGAAGTGATGTTCATGAGATATGCTGAACAAGAGAAAATAGGCCAGTATAGTAGGAAGGGAATGACAAGGAAGGATGCAGCTGATGTCAGAGATGGCAGGGACTAGATAGCATTCTTAAAAGACATAATCGAGTATGTCTACTTTCACTTTTCATGAAATAGTAATGAGATAGATAAAGATTTGAATAGAGAAGCGGCATGATGCATTGTATTTTTGGAAAAATATGACTTGGTCAATCTTTATGCTGTAGTCTCACCATTTATGCTGTAAACATGTCCTCTGATTTATCTTTCACTATAGTTCATATAATTGCTTGCCATATTTGACATATGTTTATTTGCTTACTGTGTACCTCAATCCAATAAAATATAAAATGCATAAGAGAAAACCAGAACCCTGTCTGATTTGCTCCATGTAGTATCTTAGTTTCCTAGAGGGTTCTCAGCGAAGACCAGATGATGTAAGTTGAGTGAATTAATGAGTGAATATATGAATTAATTAGGAAGAGTAAAATCAGTATGATCTACTAATGAACGGATTAAGGAACCAACTGAAAAATGGTGAATAATCTCCTCTGAGATTCAGCAGGCTATCAAGTAATATTGGGGTTGGGGGATGGTAGGAAGTTAAGGTTTGGGAATAAAATTTTGGTAACCAAATATTAAGATGGTTATTAGACCTTCAATGGAGGTATCATATAGGTAGTTGGATATAGAATAATAGAATTCAGGGAGGTGATCGGGGTAGAGATCAAATATCTATAGAAATGGAGTACCTTTGCTCAGGGCATCATAAGTTGCAATAAAGGTTTTGGTCAGAACTGGGATTTCATCAGAGACCCTACTGAGGAAGTATTTACTTTAACACTCCCTTGGGCTGTTGCCAAAATTCATTTCCTTATAGATCTGGATTCATGGCAGCTTGCTTCCAAAGCCAGCAACAGAGAGAGACTCCATCAAGATGGGAATTAAAACTTTATACAATCACATAATTATAATCATGTATGTTTTATATCCTTTGCCATTATTCCACTTGTTAGAAGCAATCACAGGTCCTGCTCACATTTAAAGGGAGGAGACTGTATGAAGGCATGAATGGCAGGAGGTTGGGATCACAGGGGTCATCTGTTTCTGTCTATCACAAGCGCAGAGGAAGAATAAAAATAGCTGCAGAGTGCTAAAAGGAAAACTAGAATGTCACACCAGGACATTTTATATACTGGTAACATCACTTAGAAATGAAGATACCATGCAGACCTCTCAGATGAAAGAAAACCAAGAGAATTCATTGCCAGGAGACCTACTTTAAAGAAAATCTGAAGGAAGTTTTCAGGCTGAAGGGAAATGATGTGAATGGGAAAGTTTGATCTTCAGGAATAAAGAAACAAATACAAACTGTAAACAGCTGGATAAATATAAAATATATATTTTCCCCTGCTCTAAGCTCTTTAAAATACATATGATGATTTAAGGCAAATATTCTAACATTGCCTGGTGCTTTCAAGGTATACAGATGTAATACATATGACAACCATAACATAAAAGGCAGGAGAGAATAAGAAAGGACCCACAGAATGGCAGTGTTTTCTAGATTTCACAGGAAATAGTAAAAATATCAACTCTTCAGACTGTTAAAAGTTAAATATGTATATTGTAATTCCTAGAGCAACCATAAAAAAGGTAATGTAATGTGTCCATAAAGCCAATAGATAAACTAAAAGAGAATTCAAATAATCCAAAATAAGACAGGACCATGAACACAGAGGAAAACAACAAAAATAAGAGGAGAGAGAACAGTAATAAAATTGTACACTTAAATTTAATTAAATCAATGATTACACTAAATATTAATCATGTAAACAATGTAATTAAAATTTAGTGAATAATACAGTGGAGAAAATAGTAAGGCTCTCCTATATGTCGCCTATGAGAGAAACACTTTAAAAATGAAGACACAGGTGAAAATAAATGGATGAAAAAAAAAGACATACCATGCATGAAGTATAGAGGAGTTTGGAGTTGCTATGTTAATATCACATAAAATAGACTTGAATTCAAAGAGTATTAGCAGAGATAAGGAGAAAATTCTATAACAAAACAAGGGAATACTTCACCAGCTATAAATAATAATTATCAGTGTGTATGTATGTAGTAACAGGACCTCAAAACATATGAGGCAAAAACAGACGTAATTAGCTGAAGAAGTAGATGATTCCACAGCTAAGAGAGCTTTAATACTCCATCTCTACAACTGATAAACTAAGCAAAAAGTTACTAAAAGCATAGAAGATCTAGCAACACTAGCAACCACTTGATCTATATGACATTTATGGCACAATACACTCAGCAAATGCAGAAAGTAACTTCATTTAAAATGCACACAGAACATTCACCAATACAGTACATATGTTGGGCCATAAAATAATCTCTATAAATTTAAAATGTTCAGAATCATACAGATGGCATTCTCTTACAAAACAAATTAAAATTCAATACTACTGCTACTGGTACTCATTTTTTTTTGAAGAATCCAACTAGCTGCAAAATAAACAATACATTTCTATATAATACCTGGAACAAAGACAAAATCTTGGAGAAAAATATAAGACATTTTAAGTCAGTGACAATAAAAAATATATCAAAATGTATATGTTGAAAGTAAAGCAGCGCTTGGGGGAAATTTATATTTTTAAATGCTTATGTTAGAAAAAAGAAAATATGTCAAATAAATCACATTTTTAAAACCTAAGTAGCTATAAAAATAAAAGCAAAGTTATCCAAATCAATAAAAGAAAAAATAACAAAAAGTAGAAATTTAAAAAAATACAAAGCAGGCAATGGAGAAAATGTACAAAGCCAATAGCTAATTATTTTAAAGTATCAACCAAATTGATTAACCTCTAGTTCAACTGATCAAGGGGAGAGAGAGATAAAGAGAAAGGGAAATCATAAAGAGTGAAAAAGAAGTTATCAGATTCTAGACACTAAGAAGAGAATGCTATGAACAAATTTATGCGAAAAAATTGACAACTTGGATGATTGGATAATATATAAACATTTCTTTAAAAACAAAACATAGCAAAATAGCTATATTTCCCTATTCAGAAAAGCTGAGTATATCTATACTTATTTAAAAATCAAATCTGTTATTTAAAATCTTTTCAAAAATAAATCTCCAGTCCCAGATGTTTCACTGATGAAATTTATCAGACACACAATGAAGAAATAATACCAGATTTAGACAAACATCTTCAGAACATCAAGGAGAAAGGTCAATACTGAAATCATTTTATGAGGCCAATATAACCCTAATACCTGAAAAAATATATAAAAAGAAAAGACCAATATTCTTCATGAACATAGATGCAAAAGTCTTAAAAATATATGAAGTAATCAAACATAACAAAGGGAAATATGTTATGAGCAAACACCATTTATTCCAGATAAGTGAGACTTAAAAATTAACCAATGTAATTCACCAAAAGTATATTATTTCAATTGTTTCAGAAAAATTGTTTGACAAAATTGAACATGCATTTAAGATAAAAACTATCAGCAAATCAGTTAATAGTATGGGACTTTCCAAATGACAAAGGGCATTTATAAAATTACATGGCCAATATTTTACAGCCTAATAAAAGACTTAATTGCTTTTTTCTGAAATAGGCAATAAAACATAAACACTCACTATTGCCATGTCTATTCAACATTGTACTGGTTTTCTTAGGCATAGCAATAAGGCAAGAAAAAGAAATAAAAAGTGTAATGACTGAAAGAAAAGAAGTAAAACTTTTTCTATTTGTGGGTTATATGATTGTTCATACAGAAAATTCCAGGGATCCTACAAGTAACCACTAAGATAAGTACATAAATTTAGCAAATTTTCAGATACAAAGTAAATATATAATAGAAAGTATATTTGCATTTACAAAAAGCAAACAATTAGAAAGTAAATTTTTAAAATCCCTTTTACAGTGGCACCAAAATCACTAAATACTTAGAAATATATCTAATCAAACATAGTCAAGCCTTCCATACTGAAAACTATAAAACATTAATAAGTCAAAAAAGAAATGAATAAATGCAGAGATATATGATACTCATGAGTTGAAGTGACCACTATTGTTAAGATGTCAAAATTTAAAATCTTTCTAAAGATTCAGTAAAATGATATTAAAGTGACAAAGTTTGATTACCTATTTTTAAAAATAAATTGACAAGTCTGCTTCTAAAATATGCAAAGGATTTGAAATGCAAAGGATTTGGAATCACTAGAATAATTGAAGGTCTTATCCTAACTGAGTTTAAGACTTACTACATAGGTCATTAGAAAGCACAAAAATTGGTACCGCTGAGAAGATAAAACACATGCATACATCACTGGAAGAGAATATAGAGTCCAGAATTGTGCCTACAACATAAAGAAAATGAGGCATTGCCATGAGGAAATAAACGTATTTTTAACAAAGGGTGATGGACAAATGATACAAGTAAGCAAAGGTAAAATAATAAAAATATACACTTTATTCACATTATACACAAAATTTAACTTCAAATGGATCATAGCCTTAACTGTAATTGTAAAAGATTAAAATATCTAGAAGAAAAGAAAAATCTTTACTATGCTGGCATGAGCAATGGTTTCTAGAAGAATGAATAAAGCATAAAGCATAATATTAAAAAATTAGTAAGTTGGATCTCACTAACATTTAAAAAATGTTTCCCATTAAAGTACACAATTAAGAAGATGAAAATGAAAGCTACATACTGGTAAAAGTTATTTACAACACATATATAAGGCAGAGAACTTGCTCCTGGAATATATAAAGAAACTTTACAATGCAATAATAAAGTAAATCATCCAATATAAGTTGGGCAATAGATATGGGCACTTTACAAAAGATGAGCTAGGAATGGCAACTGAGCACATGGAAAGATACTAAATATCATTAGTTATCAGAGAAATGCAAATTAAACCACAATCAGATACCACTGCACACCATGTACATCCACTGGATTTGCTAAAATAAAAAATAATGAGTGTATCAAGTATTACTGAGGATTTGGTGTAACTGGAATTCTTGTGCAGTAGTGGAGAGAAGATAAAATATAAAATGCAAATGTTTGGTGGTTTAAGACACTAAATATATATCTAGTTTGTGACCCAGCCATTCTCTTCCTAGTTATGTACCTAAGAGGAACTGAAACCATGTATGAATAATGACTTATATACTAATATTTATAGTGGCTTTATTTGTAGTGTCTCTTAACTAGAATAACTCAAATGTCCATGAACAGGCAATTGGATACTTATCCATTTAAAGGCATAAACTACAGATACACAGAGCAACATGAATCTCAAAATTATTGCAATAAGTGAAAAAATGTAAGGCAAAAAAATAGTTTATACTCTATGATTTCAGAGGTATACGATTCTAGACCATATACATTTAGAATGTCAGAAAGCAGGTCAGTGGTTTCCTGGAGATGGGGTGGAGTGGAGAATGCATCACATATAGGCACAAGGAACTCATGAGTGATGATGGAAACGTTTATTATCTTGATTTTGAGGTTGATTTTACAGGCATATACATAGTAAAAACGATTACTATTCAAATATATGCAATTTACTTCAATGATATCTCAATAATGCCATACATTTTTTAATAAAAATATAACAGTAACAAACACTTGGACAAATAGGATTATCATCCTTAGTTGCTGAGAATTTAAATAGACATACTCTGAGAGTAACTTGGCATATTCTTTTTGTTTTGTTTTGTTTTGTTTTTTGAGATGAAGTCTCGCTCTTGTCCCCCAGGCTGGAGTGCAATGGCACGATCTTGGCTCACTGCAACCTCCGCCTCCCAGATTCAATAGATTCTCCTGCCTCAGCCTCCCAAATAGCTGGGATTACGGGTGCCTGCCACCACGCCTGGCTAATTTTTGTATTTTTAGTAGAGACGGGGTTTCACCATGTTGGCCAGGCTGGTCTCAAACTCCTGACCTCAGGCGATCTGCCCGGCTTGGCCTCCCAAAGTGCTGAGATTATAGGCGTGAGCCACCACGCCCAGCTGTAACTTGGCATATTCTAATAAAATTGAATATAAGTACATACAAACTCTTCTGTTTCAATTCCGCATAGAGAAACTTTCCCACATTTACCTAGAAACGTCTAAAAATTTTCTCACTAGGCTATTGTTTATAATAAGTAAGATGCTTACACTAGCAAAATCCTCATCAGTAGGATTAGGAGTGAATAAAATGTAATATAGTCATAGAGTCAAAAACTATGCAATACTTCAGATACACATAAACTCGATCTCTAAATAGTGATATGGGAAGATGGCCAAAATATCACAATTCAGTGAAAAACAAAACATGATATAGAATGTTATATATAATATGATAAAATTCATAAAAATTAAGCATACATAAAAACTCCATGTTTTATGTACATCTGTATGTATAAATTTAGAAAAACGGACATCTACATAGCTAACATACAAACATGCATTAAATTCATTTTATATATATAATATATATTTTTTTTAATTGAAGGTCCAGATAATGTATAGATAAATGAAAATGAAAGAATCTCAAACCTTAATGCGAGGCTTCATCTGTATTTGTAATGCACAATCCCTAAAAATTGTGAACAAATATTACAAAATAATAATAGCTATTAATTTCGTGTGTTTGGGATGCAAACATTTGCTATATTATTCTTAATGTTTTAAAAAATGTCTTAACATACATACATAACACTTAGTATTTATAGATGTTTAAGTATATAAATATATGTACACATATGTGTGTATGTATGTAAATGCCTAAAATGCACATCTGAAATGATACAAACAATAATTATAATAGTTGTTTCCTCAGGAGAAGAGAGTGGAATTCAAGATTGGCAATCTGCCGTGGCTGGGTAGCTGGTAGTTAGCCAACAGTCTTTATATTGTTTGAATTGTGAGAAGAACATATTTGTGTCTTACCTGTGTATTTAAAATAAGTACTTCACAAAATTAAATTAATAATAAAATGGTAATACACTGGGCCAAGTTCTTTGACAGAGGCAAACATATGCTATCTTCGGAGTTCTGAGAAAGGGTGGTTATCCTGGCCTTCATGTGGGAGGTGGTACCAAATATTTTATAATCCAAGAAGTTGACTCCTGAATATAATGTAGAATTTAACTTGCATATTTAATTCAGGAGTTGATTCGTTTGGATGAGAAAATATACATCTTTAATTTCACTAGCATCTAACTGAAATTTAGCATTTTCATCAACTATGAAAGAGGGTCACAGACAATATTAGTGGCAGACCTGAGACTTTGTGACCAATATTTCTATTGGTCATGACTTTTTTTTGTCATATTACAGTTAAGGTCGACATATGAAAATGTCTTTTAACGCACCACTAATTTGAAATTATGGCAGTAGTTAGATATGCTTCAAGATCTTGTTATTCAAAGTATTAATAGAAAGACATAGATTACTTTATCTTAAATTTTTATTTTAAGCATTTTCAATAACTGCATTTGTTGATAATGCTATATAGTACAGTTTTAAAACCATCATTCTGAGATGGAGTAAATGTGCTTCACCAGACTGCCAACAAGGTCTAACACACACATGTTAAGACCCTCTGATCTAGAAGAATGAATCAACTATGGCTTGGTGATTCAACCCCGGATGGCCTGGGGTTGGGTGGAGAGCAGGGCAGCCGAAGGCAGCCAGACATGGCACATGAGAACAAGAGGGGATGTGACTCTGTCGGGTGCAGCTCATAAATGACTTTGTGCTTCACATACTGATTTTCTTCCATAGTTACCTAAGGAGGGGGGAATTCTCTTTTTATCAATCTAATCAGCAGGTGGTTTGGTTCAGGAAGTGAATAACTTCGAAGCATGAAACCATATCATGAAAAAAGAATGCTTCTCAGATTCCACCCTTTGTACCACTTTACATGAGAAAGCTATTATCCTCAGAGTTTTAAACGTGAGTTCGTATTTTATAATTACTTATTAGATTCACAGTTGAAAAAAGAACCCACTAAAATCCTCATGATTCAAACTTGTGATTAGCAAATTTGGGTTTCTCCATGATTACTACCATTCAAATGAAAAATGAAAAATCCAGAGAAATACTGTGCGTTTTGGCTAAATCAGTAGAAATTCTGTCTTCAAATACAATTTTAGTTGGAACTATAGTATGTAAAAATAAAAGCAAAACTGTTCTGCTGTGAGCCAAAGGGAAAATAGGTCCTCTGGCTATGCATATCTACCTTGTCCATCATGGTGGCCCAGAGGCTACTTTACCTTAACTTAAGGCTCCACATATTTCAACATATAGATATCTACAAGCATCTACCTTTTTCCCTGAGATTTTTCTTTTTATGTTGTACTTTGCATGCTGTGTAGCCTCAGCTCTGTTCTCTTAAAATATTATCATTATGTATTACATACATATCAAAAATACGATAGATTTTACAATGCTGCCACTGTGACTTTCCATTGCTTATCTTTTGAGAGTGTAGTGACACTATTCAGAAGAGAAGGAAGGTAAAAACCCCTCTGTTTCCTCTTCTACTATTCATTTACCCGAAGGTTTTCAGGTCATAGGCTCTGAAAAAATTCTTTAGAGTTCCTTGGTAAGAACATGCTCATTCATTTCAATAATATATTGCTTAGTTTATTAGCATGTACTCTACCATAATGTAGATTTTTCTCGATTTCAATACTTTCACCTTCTGAACAATCACTTCTTTTATATATTAGAGATTGACACCTGTAAATTCACCTTCATAACTAAATTATGACCTTGCTAATAACAGATCACAAGTGAAAATTTCAAAATATTCTGTGGTGACATTAGCTATTAGTCAATAGTTCTACTCTGACAACTTCACAAAGATATATTTAATGATGTAAATTTAATACTGATTTATTGTATTTTGCTTTATTGTTACATAAAAATGATTAGGGAGAAAAACAAAGCATGAATATTGTGTTAAAATTAAGTACAGTTATAAATCATTTGTAGGCGTGTCAAAGTCACAGCACTTACTGTTCTGGATTGTCTGGGTACCAATTAAAGATAAGCCTTTCAACTCTAGGTTCAGTTATGATAAAAAAGCACAAAGAACATTCTTATGAAATAATCAAATTAAATTATATTGTTAAAGATATTTAATCAGGAACACAAAACTTTTCCTTTTGCCCTACCCCATAGCATATAATCTATTACTCAATTTTGACAAGGTCTGCTTTTTGACAAGCTTTAGAGATAGCAATGTGAGGAAGGTTCCTGTGCAATTTCTTGCTTCCAGCAGTCTGTATACAACAATGGCCCAGCTTGCTGACAGTGCTATAAGCACTGTAACTCTGAGCAAATCACTTAAACCTTCTGAACCCATTTCCTCATTCATGAAATGGCAAGGGTTTCAGGACTAGATGATCTCTAAAGTCCCTTCCAGAGCCATTGTTATAAGACTTAATATTTACTGGATTGAGGCAAGATACAGTCGTGGCTCTCTCTCAGCCATCACACAAATCTAGAATTAACCCACACCTCCCACCAGCCATCTGTGACATCTCGTACAACATATTTTATTGTATTGATTGGGTGATAACCTTTTCAAAACAAGACATGTAGTGGGATGCTCTTTTATATCACAAATTGCCTTTATTTTGATGCTTCCAAAGGCATGCCTTCTCTTTAGATAAAGTATAAACTTATTTTATTATATCTGAGAAATTCTGACATGAAAGTAAAAGGATTCCAGAGTAAAATCAATAAACATCAACTTTCCTTCAACATGTTGCTGTAAAATTAAATGCCAACTGGTAATTTAGTCCAAGATATGTTCATGACTTTACTGTAACTGAAAGTAGCTTCAGATAATTTTTTTCTAGCTAGAAAATTGATTTCATACATTACATCTAAACAGTTTAAATCCATGCACTATTAGTAAACTGGCAAAGGGGGTCTCCAGTGTATGTAGTATTAATTCAGATAGCTTGTGATTTGTTAGCATAATAATGAGGTAATAGTTTGGCGAATTTAATCTTGACACAGTGGTATGTGACACTTCAATAATAGCTGATGGGACCTTAAAGGTTAATGATGGCATTGCTCATCTGAAGTGACAGACTACTTCAGGTTCTCTTGCCATTGATCTTAATTCTTTCTTTGCTTTTTTTTTTTTTCTTCCCATTAGGTTACTAGTGCAGTAATGAACTTTTTTTTTATTAGGTTACTCATGCAGTGAACTGTTATCTGGAATTGCAAACTCAGGCAAATTACTTCCAGAGGTCATATGATGAGACATTCCATTCTAAAAGTACTGTTCCATTCTAACAGTACTGGCAGTACTGTTATGATAGTGGACAGAAGGGGGTAGAAATATTTTTATGTAGGTAATAAAATGCAGGAACTCTTCAGAGCTGCTTCGGCATATTTATGGAACTTTTTCAACTACCAAGATAAAGTTTTCTCAGGCTATTGTAATTATATTGTAAAGCCCCACAACTTTGTGCAACAATCATATATGTCGCCGCTATCCTGTATAAAACATGGTGTTTGGCTATGCGAAAAAAACTGAAACAAATCAAAATATAATCCAAATTATAAAGAGTTTATAATCTACTAAAGGAAAGGCAACAAGAAGGTAAATCACTGTAATAGAAGATAATGAGCACAATTGCCTTTGAGGAAAAAAAATGCTTTTGGATTCACAGGGCGGGACAGATTTCTCTCAATGAGAGAGAGAAAGCCAGTGAAGCCTAAGGAAGGCCATTTACTGGGCCTTTCTCAAAAGCGGGAGAATTCAGAAATGTTCTGATTAAAATACACCTTACTGTTTCTTCAGTCTCCCTCATGCATTGCATCTTGTGTTGCTCTTCTGTGTCTGATGACAGAGCAAACAGGCGAGAGAATGATGGATGTAGATATATAGGTGGATTGGATGAGGCGGGGAAAGATTGTTTTTGACCATCAAGATACAGAAGGACTAGCTTCAAAATATTGCTATTTAAGGCAACTTGAAAAACAGAACTTAACAGAATTACCTTGAATGTGGAGGGATGTGAATTGCTTTCTTTGATCTATATACGGGAATGTGAAGATGAGACGGAAGATTTCGAAGCTCTTCCACTTGGGAAGTTTAGAAACCCATGAAAAGTCAGATTAATTTTATGCTATGAATTATCTCTGAAGGGATCTTCTTTTTGACCTTTCTTAGTTTAATTTGTGATAGTTTGAGCTTGTTTCTTCAATATTAAGAAAGTCAGAGAAGAATTTGTTTTGGTTCAGGAAATAATATACGGTAAATATCCCACTCTGTTTTATGTCAGGCTTAGGAAATCCCTGCCTTGAAGGATGAAGACCTGGACTTGGTGATTTTTGAATTTCCCTCACACACACACACACACACCCTCCCTTGTGTATGGTTCCTGAATAACTGAAAACATTCACTAAAGTGCTCATTAAAAAGAAATGAATTAATGGGAACGAACTATTTCACGTGGCTGGCGTGTGACCTTCAAGCCACTGCTGAATTTTCGTAGGAAACTCATTTATATATTGTATCAGCTCCCCCTTGTGTCTATCCAGCAGTCGATTTAGCAAACAGGAAATAAAGGTATCTCCTCTTTATCTACTTCCTTCCCCTTAGTAGAGTGTTTAGGACAGAGTTGCTGATCAGGGATAATTACACTCTGAAGTGAAGAAAAACCCAAGTCATTAAAATTAGTGAAACTAAGACCCTTTGTGCTCTAACTGCAATGACGTATTCTCACTCACATCATTCATTCTCTAAAGACCCTGTATAACTGTCCATAGAGTGAATGCCTCACCAACCTGCAGACATGAGTATGATGTAGTACAGATTATGACAGGTGACATCAAACAAGAAGTCAAGAATGCTATGGTACACCATTAATTTTCCAGTGCTATTATTTTCCATAGCCCATTAAGACCAACTGAAGGCATTTCCTCTAAACACCAAAAATAAAGTGAAATACAAATAATAGACAACTTGTTCCAGTCATCAACTCTTAATCCTGTTTGCTTATCACCTGGATATGTATTTTAAATCATCTATTTCATCTTAATGGAATTCTGTCCACTCTATTTTGTTAAATAACAACAGCTGACTTTTCTGTTTGGGGATTGTTTTCTTATGCCTGTCTCAATCCACTCTTACTGTGTTTAGCCTGGGAGACTAAATGCTGTTGTCATTCACCTTCATCACAGGCAGGGGTTGTGGAGGTGGGAATCTCAGTCCAGTTCATTCTCAACCAGCAAATAGTGGAAATGAACTGGATTCCCAGCCATGAACCCTTGTTTTCTGACTCTAGGACTGGCTTTTGTTGTTTACAAGTGTTTTTCAAAGAATTTAAAGGGCTACCTGCTACCAAGGTCAGCTGGGCGCTTGTAAATTGCAGAATCAGGTGCTCCCACCAACCTTATGGAATCAGAACCTTTGGCTTCTCATATTGTCTCTTCCTGTTTGCTTTCTGTATATATTTCTTTTTAAAAAAATCACTGTTTTTTATCTCTGCCATCTTGTTTTTAAAAATAATCCTTAAGCTAAGTTTACAATTATTATTAAATATTCATCCATATTGCCATGTAATAAATATTTGCCAAGCTCCCACTATGTGCCACATGCAGATGCCTATGATGCAGAGACTCGTAAGAATGATGTCTTATAAATAAGACATAAATACAACAGGACAGTGTTGACATCCTAGCTTGCTTTCTGTCCATGGGAAACCAGTCATCAGCTGGTTAGTCCTACCATTGGATTTCTGACTTGCAGGGGCATTCAGATTGAGATCAATGATTCAATTCTCTTCAAAATGGACAGTCTCTTAAAAGGGAGTAAAAGGAACAAAGGAAACAACTTGTCAGAAGTTCAAGAAAGAAGACCTCAGGTAGTCCTGATATAACAGTTAGGGAGGTGTAAGCTAAAAGATGACAGGCCAAAAATCCAGCTAAACCCATCTCACCATGTATCCAACTACCCAGCCCACTTCCTGCAGCCCCCAGTGGTTCCCTTTGAAAGGAACTCACCGTGTAAGCAGGTGAGGGAATTCGTAACAGGGCACGATCAAAAGTGAACTGGGTAAGCGAGGGAAAGCAATTACACAGGGAGATCATTAATTGGAAGGCTTATCTCTTCAGTGAGTTTGGAATGTGTAAGCTGTAGTGTTGTGAATTGAATTTCATGCACTCCTATTGTGTGTGAAGAGCTGGCTGTGTGTGGGAGGTGCTGAATGATTTGCCAAAAGTGTTGTAAGAACACCAGCAATCAAAAAGCCACTGGGCTCTGAAAAGCCGGGAATTGAGTGACAGTGCAGAAGCATGAAGGCTGAAGCAAATTGAGACTTTGCACTGAAATGGAGCTTGAAGCGGAGGGAGTGCAATCAGTCATGAAAGGCTGTGAAGAGAAAGGCAGGGCGGAGGGGACTGGCCAAGGTCTTGCTAAGATCTCATTTCATCAATCAATCCCCTGCTGAGACAAGTTCTACCTGGGCCTGGGGTAAAAGGCTCCTTGAAGTTCATAAAACTTATAAACAAGGGCCTGTTAGGAATCATCGACCTCTATTGAGAGGAAATAAAAAGTCATTTTAAACCATTCACATATTTAGCCAGGACACAAAGAAACATGAGGAAGAGGAAGACCCAGTTTCTTCCCATTTTTAAAATTTATTTATTTATTTTTTATTTTACTTTAAGTTCTGGGATACATGTGCTGAACATGCAGATTTGTTACATAGGTATACATGTACCATGGTGGTTTGCTGCAACTATCAACCCATCATCTAGGTTTTAAGCCCCCCGGTACCAGACACTACAAAAACACACCAAAATATAAAGACCAATGACACTAAGAAGAAACTGCTTCAACTAATGTGAAAAATAACCAGCTAGCATCATGATAATGGGATCAAATTCACACATGACAATATTAACCTTAACCTTAAATGTAAGTGGGCTAAATGCCCCAGTTAAAAGACACAGACTGGCAAATTGGATAGAGCCAAGACCCATCGGTGTGCTGTATTCAGGAGACCCATCTCATGTGCAAAGACACACATAGCACACATAGGCTCACATAGGCTCAAAATAAAGGGATAAAGGAATATTTAGCAAGACAATGGAAAGCAAAAAAAAAAAAAAAAAAGCAGGGTTTGCAATCCTAGTCTCTTCCCTTTCTTATATCCTTTTCCTCTAACCCATGCACTTACCCACTCAGACTTTCAAACTCTTTACCCTTCTTCCAACAAGCCATGCTACCTCTAACCTGATTCCTTTGCCTGGAATACCTCTTGTAATTTTTTTCTGCCTAATCGCTACAACCCAACCTTTAAGTCCTAGCTCTAATTCCTCTTTGAAATGAGTCCAAGTTAAGAATATTTGTTATATTTGTTCTATAACCACAGAGTAGCTTTTATCACAACACTTCACATCTGACCCCTGCCTAATCTCAGTAGCTAAACATGCTTTTCTACCTTTCCTTCAATTTCCTCAGCCTATGCACCTGCACGCGTACTAGGATGTCTTTTTCAAAGCTTCTGAATTTCTCTTCATCCTTTAGAACTTCCTTCAAATGTCATTTCCTCAGTGTAGCCTTTTGGGATCCTCAAGACAAATAGTCTAACAGCAGTCTGCACCTCAACTTTGGAACACTGATTATTTGACTTCTGTCTTCCTCACTAAACTGTAAGCTCACTGAGGTCAGGACTCTATCTGTGTTGGTCTCCATAGTATTCCTGCTTTCTAGTACACTGCCTGGCATTCCTGATGCCCCGACAATTACGTATTGTCTTTATTCTGTCTTCTGAGTGGGTTGTGAGATCCTTGAGGTTAAGGGCTCTGTCTTAGATTTGTTTCCTCAGATTGTAACAAAATGCTTGGTGCATAATTGGTCTTAAATAAATGCCTATTAAATGAATAAGTGCTAGAAGAAAATACCTAGAGTAGGGCTTCTCCTCCTAGGCAATATTGATTGACATTTTGGGCTGGACAATATTTGTTGTGCGGGTCTGCCTGGTGCACTGTAGGATGTTTAGCAGTGCCCCTGGCCTCCACCCACCAGATGCCAGTAGCATCCCACAATTGTGAAATGTCTCCAAACATTGCCCAATATTCCCAGTGGGAGTGGGAGACTGGGCTGAGAATCAGCCAAAATCACCCCAGGCTGAGAATCGCAGATCTAAGGTAAACACTTTTAAATCACCCAAACAGATAAATACACATTTCTAGTTTTTATAGAAAAATTGACCTACAAATAATGGATTAAAATTATAATAATATATTTATTCAGGATTATTTAAAGATTCATTGCATTGATAAAGGCTACATTCCAACATTCTTCAAGAAGTTCATTTTTATGAGGCAGATAGAGGAGTTAATAAATTTTCTGAGAACATTCTACTAAGGGTTATATTAGATAACGTAGCTAGACGCATTCTAGCTCAGCGCCCAGCTCATAGTCACATTTCAGTTAATGCTATTTCTCTTTTCCTGATCTAATCAAAGCATTTGATGTCAAATGGTCACAGCTAACAATGAAAAACTGGGAAGAGTTTAGTCATAAGAACACACACACACACATACACACAGAGTCTATTTAGTTAATTTTTTTTAAAGGCAAAATTTTGATTGACCAAGTTCTTTGTTAGGGGGTTGCTATGTTGACACAGAGGGCTGGTTAAATTTCTTTCCTGCTGGGGAACACTAAATTACATCCCACCAACTTAAGCTCCCCTGGAGTGAATCACAGAGTGGTTGACTTTAGAGTTCATTGAAGGTGAGAGTTTGAGTTCTATGAGGTCAGATTTTCTCCATGAAGCAGAACAAACAAAAATGTATAATACTGGGCTTCTTGATATAATTTTTAAAAGTAGAGGGCCCCACTGGTTTCCTTCCACCCCCACCTTCCACCACCAACTCTTTCCTTGAAAGAAAGTGTAAGAATTATCTCCCGAGGCTACTGGCAGATGGAGAGTTTCTGGGTAAGTAGGTTTTTTTTCTTCCACACTCAGGGGGATTCATGGCTGACTGAGTAGTAAATTCACTCTCAGTGTTTCAGTTCACAAATATAGAAGTAATAAGAGAAGCTCTGCATGTGTATTGGGCCGAAATGGAAAAGGGACAATACACAACAGGGGTTTGTAAGAAAACACATCCTGTCAGAAAAATATGATTGCTATTTTAGAAAGAATTGCCAAATTGGAAAGTACAGGAAAGTGTAGAGGTCATGCACTTTAAATTGAGGCAAATCTTAGATATGACAATTTATGAAATAAGATTTGCAAGCATAAACCGTCCATTTAGACTGCAATGTGGTTACGAGCCTGGGAGGGAGTGCATGAGAAGACTGGGACTAGGGAAGACAGGCTTGTAGGAATGTCTGCAGAACACCTAGGGTTATTACTGCTGCAATTCAGTGAGCTCTATGTTCACATTTGGGATTAGACTAAAACTGTTTGGCTATAGGTTCCCTAATGTCAAATATTTTGTGGGGTATATAGAAAACTCTCAATACATTTCTGTTTCCTGTGAGCCATCCACAAAATTTTCTTCATAATTTCTGAATTAAAAACTAAGAAAAGTTTTGTACCTCCTTCTTTTCTTCAACTTAAGATTTCTTTCCTGTAAGACACTTGCACATAAATTTAATGTCTTTAAGTAGCTATGTGATTCTGCGAGAGTCATATAACCTTTCTGGCCTCATTTTCTACATTTGAAGAAGGAAAGATTTGGCAGCTTCTATAAAGTATTAATTCTTCTATCTGACTCTTTTCTGCTTGGATTCTATTTTATTTTCCCTGATTAGTTTAAGATGAACTCAGGCTGAATAACGAGGGTTTGAGCTTCCTTGGAATAACCTTTATTTGATTATGACATGAAACCTACTGCAAAGAGATTCATTATATTCATAGATTTTTCTACAGGTAGTGAGAAATATTAGAGAACAATGTTAACCCACAGCTAGAGTTTATGAACCAACATCAGAGATACATAGAAAGGATCCAACGGGCTAGGAAATGAATGTAAATAAGTTAAGGGGTATTTACTACCTATTGGATCCATAACCTTGGACGGCTTGCTCCCCCTCTTCAACTTCTTCATTTGTATAATAGAGTTAGCCATTCTTTCTGTGAACGTTTTCTAGGACGACTTAAGAACCTGAGTTAGAGAGGAGAAGCAGTGTTCACAGTGGCCTCAGATCAAGAAAAAGGGCAGGAGACCAGGAGAGGACTCATAATGGAATGTTAGGTTGCTCAGAATCATATCTCTCCTGTATCTTGGAACCTCTTGTGGATTTATTCCATTGCAGTCCATCTGGTCCGTTGCCCAGGTGTTTAATTTGTGGGTGCACCAATATTATCCTGGGGTATTTCAGTAGCCTCTTTGTGACTTGACTTTTGAATTACACACAAACCAATCACCACCACCAGCCTCTTCATCTATTAATCTATTAGGTTGGTGCAAAAGTAATTGCAGTTTTTGCCATTACTTTTCATGGTTAAAAAAAAAAAAACGCAATTACTTTTGCACCAACCTAATAGATTAATAGATTAATACTTGGGCTCCTGTGACAAACTACCAGACTGTGTGCCTTAAACAATAGAAACTTATTTTCTCAGAGTTCTGGAGGGTGGAAGTCCAAGATCAGGGTGCTGACAAGGTTGGTACTTGTAGAAGCCTCTTTTTGGGGGTTGCACATTGCCACCTTTTTGCTGTTTCCTCACATAGTCTTTCCTCTCATTAGTGTCTTTTCTTTTTCTTATAAGGAAGCCAATTCTATTGGATTGCAGCCTTACCCTATGACCTCATTTAACTATACTTCCCTCCGTAAAGGCTCTACCTCCAAATACAGTCACATTTGGTTTTAGGATTTCAACATGCAAATTTGGGTGAAGGAGGACACAGTTTAGTTCGTAATACTGATCATCTATTCAGTTTCCTTGTTTCCTATGGGTTTCACGGGAAAAGTGCTGAGGAAAGGCAGAATTGCAGGCACATATTGAATAAGTTATTTATAGATCCCAAGACAGTTTGGATCTATGGTTTGGAACTGTCATTTGCTGATTCCTACACATGATTTTTACCTACCCAGAGGGCTGCACTGGAAATTCACAAACAATCATATGGAAGTAACACTGGACTTTGTGTTACACAATGTAAATTTGTTCTGTAGTCACTCTGTGGCCTTGAAAAAACATCACTTTTGACCTATCTGAGCCTCGATTTTCCCATATATAAATAAGAATAATAAGATACTATCCCTCTTTGAATGTAGAAAATTGCTAAATTAACTATTTACTATTTTTAGATATGATCTATGTCTTCCTGTTACTTTTTGCTGTTTCTAGTATTCCTTCCCCTATTAAAAATGGACCCATATTCCACCTCTTTCATGAAGTTTTCCATGGTATCCATGAATATCCCCTCATATTAGTACTTGTGATGGTTAATATTGAGTGTCAATTTGATTAGATTGAAGGAGGCAAAGTATTGTTCCCGGGTGTGTCTGTGACGGTGTTGCCAAAAACTATTAATATTTGAGTCAGTGGACTGGCAGAGGCAGATCCACCCTCAATCTGGGCAGGCACCATCTAATCAGCTGCCAGCATGGCTAGAATAAAAGCAGGAAGAAGTTGGAAGTACTTGAATTGCTGAGTCTTCTAGCCTTCATCTTTCCCCCATGATGGATGCTTCCTGCCCTCAACTATAGGACTCCAAGTTCTTCAGCTTTTGGACTCTTGGACCTACACCAGTGGGTTGCCAGGGGCTCTTGGGCCTTTGGCCACAGACTGAGGGCTGCACTGTCAGCTTCCCTGTTTCTGAGGTTTGGGGACTCGAACTGGCTTCCTTGCTCCTCAGCTTGCAGATGTCCTATTGTGGGACTTCACTTTGTGATCGTGTGAGTCGATACTCCTTAATAAACTCCCCTTTATGTACACGTCTGTCCTATTAGTTCTGCTCCTCTAGAGAACCCTAATACAGTATTCCAATACAATTTTCAAGATGCTTTGAATTAATGTCTTGTTCTAGGATTCCTTATGGATGTCTTCAAAATATTTTAAGGGTGAAAGTTCTGTATTTTTAAATTGTATTCCCATTATTTTCTCCAGCAATCATCTGCACGCTGTACAGATGCAGCCACTGTTTCTTGAGCTATCTCTAGTTTTAAAACATAAATATTGATTATAGAAAAAAGTAAAAACCACACTCAGAAAGACTTCACAGATACCCTTGTGTGACTTTTATGCTTGTCACCTTGTCATAAAACCTAAAACAAACTTCTCTATCTGTTCATTTACTTATTCTGCTCCCCACTATGTTCTGAGATCATATAAAGTAGGCACACTGTATAATTCTTCTCTCTGTCCCTAGGACCATTATGCTGCCTGTTAGATAAAAGGTTTTTAATATACTGGATGAAAGAAGTATATAACTGAAAGACAGTGGTTTAACTCAACTTTTATATTTTTCCACCAGTTAAATATTTATTCTTCTAGTATCTTACACCAGGGGCTAGTGTCCCTTTACCCATTAAATAAGCATTATGGAATACCTACAGTATTTTAGGATCTGTAATAGGCAACATGAATTTACAGAGATGAAAGTCCCAGCCCCTGACATCAGCCCTAGAGAAGAAGCACATCAGCAAACAGACAATTATATGATGGTCTAAGACACAATAAGAGAGAAAGAAGCACAGAGGATTCAGCCCCCAGAGGAAGCCCAACAAATTCAGCCCTAACTGTTCCCATGCACTTGCCTCTGTCCTCTCCCATAGGTACCAGGCTTTTTTGCACCTTGCAGCCTCCACACCTATTCTTTCCTATGCCTTGAACATGCTTTTCCCACATGTGCACATGATAGGCTCCTGTTAGTTGCTCACGTTCCAGCTTCAATGTCACCTGAAAAGAAAGACTTTCCTGACACTCTAATATTAAGGCCAACCGCTAATATTCTTTCTTGCATTACCTCTTTGTTTTGGGGATATGGTCTCACTTTGTTGCCCAGGCTGGAGTGCAGTGACATGACCACAGCTCACTGCAGCATTGTTTGTTTGTTTATTTTTACAAAAAGTATGAAATTCCACATTGGAATTATGTAATTTGATTTTTTAATCATTGAATGTTTTTCTTCCCCATTAGACCATGAGTGAAGGGAGAAACTGTGTCTCTTAATTAAACACTCTATTTGAAGTGCAGAGAACAGTCTCTAGAATAATGTAAGAGCTCAATAAACATCATTGCATAAGTGCAAGAATGAATGAGCAGAGAGTAGCCCCAAAGAAACCAATGAGATGAAGGCACAAGAACAGCTAACAAGTAATATTTGTTTAGGATTACTTTATGATTCAAAGTGCTTTGTTATTCTTCTCTGCCCATTTGTTATAAGCAACAATTTGTAGATGAGAAAACACAAAACACAAAGCTAAGTCTCCCTCCCAGAAATAAAGTAATACATTGTGGAATTAGAACTGATAGTCAATTTTTTTTTTTTTTTTACTAAATCCTTGAATTATAACAGCTTTTAGAATTGCTGAATGCACTATCCATCTTATTCTGGGGAAGCAAATATTTTACTACTCCAATTTATCTTACAAACACAAATATTCAAGATTCTTTTGCTTCCTTAAAAGTCCTCAGACTTTTCCATTTCTGCCTCTGAAATCTTTCCTTTTATTATAATGTTCATGATGCTCTGTTTTATATTACTTTGGCCCTGTTGTTACTCTGATAAGAAATATTAAATTTATGGTAATATCTTGCATCTCCATGTACTTTGCATATTCTGCAGCAATTGCTCTGTTCACTGTTAATTCTTTGCCTCACCAAAGTTAATTCTTTTATTAACAATCACATGTTTTCAGTGCTCTGTCTAGCCAATATCTTCTAATTTCTTTTTCCCATTCCCTTTATGTATTATTGAATTCTCTAAGTGAATTATTTAACTCTGCACAGCATTTTGGAATATGATTTGCATGAAACACCTTGTACAAACTAAAAGCGTATCATATTAAAATGTCTATAATTGCTTGAAGGAAATACCCTCAGGAGTGTTTTAGGCTATGTATAATGGCTGTGAAGAAGTTTTGAGTTCCAATGTGACAATAACATGAAACAAACAAAAACTACTTTCACAGATTTGACTTACACTTAAGTAGATGAATTGTGTTTATGTGCCACCTGGTTTTTTGTTGTTTTCAACTTTCTTTTTCCTTTTGACCTCAAAGGTAATGGAAAAAGAAGAAAGAGAATTTCTCCCTTAATTAATCCCCACAACAATTTTTTGGAGTGGGTATTATTATCCCCATATTACAGTTAAGTCAAAAATGTATCTGTAACAGTAAGTCAAAGAGGTTAGTTGCCTTACACGTCTTTCTGATTCCAAAGTCTCTTGCCTTTTTCTAGATGTTACCTGCCGAGAGAGTATGTGATAGAATAGTGTGACTAAATAGATTGCGCTCTGATCCCCATGCTTTTGTCACAGAACTGAGCAAAGGTAGGCTAGGGGCTTTTGAGGGAGCGACTTGTTGGTAAGTCTTCCAGAACTTGAACCTGGAAGTTAGGACCTCCTAACTAATACCATTGCTCTTAAAGTGGTACCAGCTCTGGCTGTTGCCCCCATGCTTATATTCAAACTCTTTTGCTTAACTACAAAAGCCCTTGGTTATCTAGACTTATCTATGGCTTCTACCGAACTCATTGTTTTCTCATTTTTCTCCAGTAAGATGATATATTGCTATCTTTGCAACACTTTCCTTTCAGCTCCACAAACATGTGTTTCTGAATGGTGGAGTGAATTAGCAAGTAATTTCACATTCCATTTTCTCAGAAGGAGATGGAGCTAGGAAAAATAACAAAACCTCATCTAATAAAGATGATGCTACTCTTCCAGAGGGGCAAAGAGGAAACCTGGATGGCAAATGTAGGTTGTTTTTTATTGCCTCTCAGCTACATTATAAATCTCAGCTAACAGAATAAGTGCCCTTTCATCAATATGGGGTTGGACTGTGGCTCAGAGAAAAAATGCATGTTTATATTAACAAAGTTTGCTCATTTCATGGCAGACGTGGTCAATAGGTGTTGAGGGGCCCATGTTCAGATAACTTCATGTTATTAGAACATGCTCCTTCTCTATAAGCAGGCCTTTAGAAAGACTTATGTGAGGCAGACCCTAATTCCAACACACACGGGCACTCACACACTGATAGGGTTTATCTGAGATTTGTTTGGTCCTCTGTGAATCTATATGACAAAGAATTTGTACACATGCATCTTAAATTAGAGTGTTGGATCTGATGGAAACAGTTGGCAGAAGTAAAACTTTTTCAATCTAGGTGGCTCATAGAAGACTCCCATTATCTATAAAGGGCAAAATTGACATTTTAATCACTCTTCATAGTTTCATGATGTATATCAGAGACCAAAATGGAGAGGATTATATTACCTTTAAAAATATCCCCTGTAAGCTATGTTAACTTTTAAAGCCTATGTCAGTGTTGATTCTTCTTGAAGTCGTTCTAAGTATCTCTAGCTAGGAATGAGTTTACCCTTAAGAGCATTTTGATGTTTTTGAACTTTGCCATTGATTCACAACAAAGCTTATTGAAGATGTAGTGTGTGCCAGGGAATGTGTGCAGCTTTAAAGATGCTGAAACTAGCAAGTTGACATAAGTGCATACATCAAGTTTCCCCATAGGAGCATGAATTGCCTAAGCTTGAAAGTAAAAGACCTCTCTTTTGAATAGGCACCAGTAAATTTCTCAATTCTAGCTTCTTGAAACTTGGCACACCAAATAAGCTGAGTTTGCTAAATGCAATGTATAATGTTCTCTTTTTTCAAAAATTACACTATACTCAAAGAACAAATTTGCAAAATTGAATTTGCCCAACCCAGGGAACTACTACTAGGTATTACTAGGAATTAAATCAGTTTTGCATATCTTGGCCTTCTAATCCCTACTGTGATAGTCATGGATGTTAATGTTCAAATACTAATATAAAAATGACACTTAGGTACCAGTTTGTTCTGTTCTTAACAAACTTTGTATTATAAAAATTGCATTATAAAAGCAAAATTTTTTTCAATGTGGGAGTATGGTTTGAGGAGTTTAGATTCCTATTTAAAATTACAAACTTTCTGCAGAGATATAAATGGCAAAATGTTTAAACAAACAGAACATAAATGCTTAGGTATACAGTTTTGAAATCACCAAGAAAATCCAAAATTTGGTTATATCTTGTTCTTGACCAATAATAATATGTGACTAATAATCTCACAATATTTATAATCACTAGCACCATTATTTGCATATTACTGCTATCCATTCATATACTTCTGTCATCTTTATCTTCCTTTGTTACAATAAAAAAGGCACAAAGTCAATGAATTAAAGCAACAATGCTCATGAGGAATAATTTCCTGATCATGTCACTAGTCTGTGACCTCAGCACAATGCCACACATGTTCTCAAAAACAGCAACCATTTGGTAAATTCTTACTATTTTCTACATATAAGCACTTCTGTGTACACTATTTAATTTACCCTCACTTCAGCTGTGTGAGATTGGTACTGATTGTAGTCCCACATTAGCAGGAATAAAGTGGCTTCTAAACTACTAAATAGCCACACCGGGATTTGAATCCCAGTAATGGTGTCTCCACAGACCATCTTCTTATACAGCCCACCTTGATGGTTCCTCTCATTAATTAGCTGTCATTATGAAAATGAGAGCTGTAGAAATGCCTTGCTTTATCAACACAAGTCAGGTTGTAAGGAAGAATTAGTACATTTTGCTGTATAAAAAATTTGAACATAATACACAAGAAAGGCACATATGTTAATGGGGTCCATTATAAACTTTCAGTTATTCCTTACTCGAGTAGTAACAACCATTCTGACCCACTGTGTTTAAAAGGTACATCTTTCTGTGATTTAAATTATGTTTCTCTTCACCGATTCTGATGATTTTCTCTAGTTTGTTTTATAATTTTCATGCTGCATTTTCTACTCCTTGCTTTGGTACTCCTTTTATCAGCAATAGAAAAAATGCATTTCATTTATATGCTAGGCAAAATTGTAGTCTTTAAGCAGCATTTCTTTATTAGTTCATAGTTGTTTTCTAAGAATAACTTTGCTTCATAAGAATGGGTCATGCCATCGATTGTTCAACATGTGCAATAGATAAATATAAGACCTCTGAAATCACACTGTTTTAATACAGCTGTATTCCTGTAAATAAGTTACTTAACTTTATATTTCTGTTTTGTTTCTCTTTCTTTTCTTTTCTTTCTTTCTTTTTTTTTTTTTTTGAGATGGAGTATTGCTCTGTGGCCCAGGCTGGAGTGCAGTGGCACGATCTCGGCTTACTGCAAGCTCCGCCTCCTGGGTTCACGCCATTCTCCTACCTCAGCCTCCCGAGTAGCTGGGACTACAGGCACATGCGAAAATGCCCGGCTAGTTTTTTTATATTTTTAGTAGAGACGGGGTTTCGCCGTGTTAGCCAGGATGATCTCAATCTCCTGACCTTGTGATCCACCCGCCTTAGCCTCCCAAAGTGCTGGGATTACAGGCGTGAGCCACCGCACCCAGCCATGTTTTGTTTTTCTTAAATTTTAGTTTCGGGGGTCCATGGTTTGTTACATGGATGTATTGTGTGATGCTGAGGTTTGGGCGTCTAATGATCCTGTCACCCAAAGAGTGAAGATAGTACCCAACAAGTAGTTTTTCAACCCATCCCCTCTCTCCCTCTTTACCTGTTTTGGAATCTCCAGTGTTTATTGATCCCATCTTTTTGTTCATGTGTACCCAATGTTTAACTGCCACTTATAAGTGAGAATATGCAGTCTTGGTTTTTCTGTTTCTGCATTAATTCACTTAGGATAGTGGCCTCCGGCTCCATTTCTGTTGCTGCAAAGGGCATGATTTCTTTCTTTTTTATGGCTGCATAGTATTCCGTGGTATGTGTATCACATTTTCTTTCTCCAGTCCACTACTGATGGGCACCTGGGTTGATTCAATGCCTTTGCTATTGTGAATAATGCTGCAATAAAATATGAGTGCAGGTGTCTTTTTAGTCAAATGATTTATTTTTATTTGGGTATATATCCAGTAATGGTGCTGAGTCAAATGGTAATTCTAGTTTTAGTTCTTTGAAAAATCTCCACATTGCTTTCTGCAGGGGCTGAGCTCATTTTCATTCCCACCAACAGTGTATAAGCATTCCCTTTTCTCTGTAACCTTGCTAACATCAGTTATTTTCTGATTTTTAAACAATAGCCATCCTGACTGGCGTCAGATGCTAGGTATCTCACTGTATTTTTGATTTGTGTCTCTGACGATTAGTGATGTTGAGCATTTTTTCATGTTTCTTTGCCACTTGTCTGTGTTCTTTTGAGAAATGTCTGTTCATATCCTTTGCCCACTTTTTAATGGGGTTATTTGTGTTTAACCTCTTTAAATCTTAGTTTAGCAATCTGTAAGGTGTAACTAGTAGTTAACTTACAGTGAAGTATTTGCAACAGTGTAAAAGCCCTATAAATATTAGATGTTTCTTACCAGGTTAAGGATGTTTCCTTGTCTTTCTGATTTACTGAATCTTTTCATCATGAATGGATGACAAATTTGTCATAGGCATTTTCTATATCAACTGACATAATCATATGGCTTATCTTCTTTAGATTGCTGGTATGTTGAACTACCTGATGTCCTATATTATCTACTTTCCAGCTAGCTCTCTGATATTATTCTTTTTCTCTGTCTCTACTTCAGGTGTATCACCTCCTTTCTGTTTCTTCGTAACTTCGTGTTCCCTCTAGATTTCCCCCAAGATATCACCATGGCTAGTATCTTTACTTCCCTCAAGTCTTTGCTCATATTTTATCTTCTTTTTGAGTCATACCTTAACTATTCATTCAATAATGTAACCTGAACCTAGTACTTCTGGTTCTTCTTAATTAGAACCAATTTTTAGTAGTATTTATTTCCTTCCAATCTATTATATAACTTACTTTTCATTGTATTTACTGAATATTTTTCCTGTTTCTCTACCCCAATTCCTCCTCTCTCCCTTTAGCCCTATTCCCACAAAAATATAAGCTCCATGAAGGCAAGGGTTTTTATTTCTTTTGTTTTTTGATGTATCCTAAGTACCTAGAATTGGCTCATGGTAGATGCTACATCCATGTTAGTTGAATGAATGACTGATTAACAAAAGAAAATGTTCTTTTGTTAGCCTCATTCTTACCATTGCAGGTGAATTCCACAAGAAGAAGTGGGGCATGGAAACAGGGAGCATCATATTATTTTTGAGCCTTCAGAGGAAAGAGAAATATACCATAGTAAGAAATACACTTGTCTTGATAAAGCAAGGTATGCCATAATATACCAAAAGAAAGAGAAATATACCATATGATTCAATAAGAAATATACCATAGACACACACACACACACACACACACACACACACACACAGAAAGAGAGAGAGAGAGAGAGAGAGAAACAGGAAGGATATATGATTGGCCAAATTTTGGTAGTATTTCTAAAGCTGTTGTCAGGGATAGTACAAAGAAAGGGGTCTTTCTCATGAATCAGACCATGTGGATCTTGGGTTAGGGTAAACTAAGGCCATTTACCCAAATAAAGTATTGTGTCTTACTAGAAGAAAAAGGTGAGGAGATGTTGGACAAACAAAATCTGTAGATGTTTATCTATGTTGTCTATGTTAATGTGACACCTCTAAGACACATCTTTATTTGAGTAAAGAGCCAAAATGATCAGATATGTCAGTCCACTTTAAATCTCCTCAAAACAGGAGTCATTCAAAAAGCTGGCACAGCTAGCTCTTATAAGTTCCTTTTTTAAGCATGGAAAAACTCAGAAAATTTAGTTGATATTGTTTTTTTTGCTCCCAGACCTTTTCAACTAATCACACTGTTAGCTCTTTTTAAATGTACATTAAGAGGGTTCTTGGGTAGCTAGAAAGTTTATGTTTATTTTAAACATAAAAATATTTATGTTTAGTCAGCAAAGAGAACTTTTTCATTTTGGCAAAACTGTCCCCAACTTATAGCAATTATGGAAACATACAGAATTGAGATGTGATAGTACAAATGAAAACAAACAAGATTTTACAATGAATGTAAATAGCAATGTCAAGAACGCAGTTTAAAAAGGGAAGTTATTCAAAATACCAAGTTCTCTCTAGCATCAGTATTTACCTGTATCTGAAATAAAATTATAGAGACTGAAAAAATACCAATTACATTTACATTATATTATTTAATAGTATATTTCATTCATTTAATTTGTAAATCACATTTAAATATTATTTCCTGTTTAACAGATTATTTGATAATCTTAACAAAATTAAGGGATAGAAATTGTTATCGCATCTTACATATGAGGACACTAAATTCTTAATAGTTTCATTTTCTCAATATCATTCAGCTGGTACATGGTCAGGTGGGGTATCACACTAACTTAGGATTCTCTAATTCTAAATGTGATTTTCCTACATTAGACAACAATAATTTTCTCCTAAGAGACTTGAGACTATTTTCTTCTAAATCGCAATATCATAAACGTCACCAAACTGTTATAAGTAAGGCTGACTGCACGGCAGCCCGACTGATCCAGGTTCATTAGGTTCAAAAGCTCTTCCTGTTATCTTTGTATGAATCCAAGATCTAAACCATTGAAGGCTCATACACTGATTCTTTTACTTATTACTAATACAAGACCAGGGTTAAAAATAAAAATCAATTAGTGAAATGCAGAAATGAAAATGCATATTTAAATCAATCTTTATTATTGGAAAGTTGATCCTTAGAGTAAGAATGATTAACTCTACCCAAGAAAGCATTCCAGATGAAAAGTATGTTATTGGCTATACTGTAACTATAACATCATGTAATGAAACATCATGTAATGAATCTGTGAACTTCTATTATATCATTATCTGTAGCAAAGATTTCAAGTAATTAAAAACTGAGTTCATTCTTATAACCATAAAATATTTCAGAAAAGTGTTATTATTTTCATTAACTTGAGCTAAAAACAACATTAGAACCCATGAGACTGAATAAAGTAAATGGAAACAAGCAGGCTACTGTTTTAAAGAATGCAAATATTGTTAACCAAAGAGAACAATGCTATTCTATCTGTCTATATTGTGATATCAATTAACTTCCACTTGTGGTAGTAAACAGCATTGGAATTCCAGTTAGACTATTGATGACAGTTTCTATTAGCTGAGAATTCTATTACCTTGTTGGATAAAGTTGAGCAAGTCACTTAATTCTCTGGGTCACTCTGTATTCATCCATTAAATATGGATACTCTTGCCAGTTTATAAATAATTTATTAAGGTACAGTAGGAACATATATGCACAAATACATTGTAAACCATAAAGTCCTCAACATATATAAGATGTTGCTCTTAAATGCATTATTATTTTATTTTTATTTTATTTTATTTTTTTGAGGCAGAGTCTAGCTCTGTCACCCAGGCTGGAGTGCAGTGGCATGATCTCGGCTCACTGCAACCTCCACCTCCTAGGTTCAAGTGATTCTCCTGCCTCAGCCTCCCAAGCAGCTAGGATTACAGGCGCTTACCACCACGCCCAGCTAATTTTTGTATTTTTAGTAGAGACGGGGTTTCACTGTGTTGGCCAGGCTGGTCTCGAACCTTAAATGCATTATTAATCACTCTAAAAATACCCTTTCAATGGTTTTGTCACTGCTGTCATTGACCAGAGTATCTTCTAACCAAAACTTGTTTTACTTAACAGAGAGGTAATGGGGGTGGGTGGGGGATTATTGATATTATGAGATGCTTTTGCTTCTTATAAACCTGAACACTTAACTTTATAGATGTAGCCATTAATGGGAATATTCTATGTCTCTCTGTGTGTTGTGAGTGTGAGTGTACTTTAAGGAAAGGGTTTGTAATGCTAAGAAACATGTAGCTGTAGCATTGAGAATTTTACTACAAAATTACTAACCAGAAAATATGCAACAATAATGTATTTTCTAAGTAACCCTTGAATAGTATATTCAAAATTTATATAAAGAAATGGTTACCATGGCATCCTAGCAGTACCTGAAATCAAAAATAGCAATTTTAGTATTGTTCCTCAGACTGAAAAATATACATGTGTAGAAAGATCACTTGGGGTTAATAGCATAAAAGCATGTCCATGGAGGCATTATAACATATATTCCAATGGGGATTCTTTTTCAGGGAGGAAAATGAGTTAAAAGAATTTAAAATAAAACATATATAACTTGTATTTGTATAACTATACAATAATTACATTTATGCAAATAAAGATTAGAAAATGTTTTAAAAACATCCAATTTCATGTCCTTTGATGAACTACCTGCATTCACCTTTACTCTTATGATTCCCTGATAGGCATTTTGGCCTCTAACTTGCCATATTACTAGTATTCCTCAGAATGTGTTTCCTACACAAGCAAAGTTCTTTCATGGCTTTTTGTTTTATAGGATGACTCCACTTGACTTCCATGCCCTTTTCACATCTCACAACATCTCTTCTTGGTGACTCTGCTCCATTCTTAAAGATTAAACTGAAAAGATTCATACTTTGAACTTTCCTCTACTACCTAGTGCTATTAGGAGCTCCTCTGTGCCTGATATAATTATTTTGGTTACTTCTGTAATAATGCGATGTAACAATAGCTTACAAGTCAGACTCACCAACATAACATGAGATCCTTAAGAGAAAGGTTCACAAAGCAAAGTATTACTAGATTCGGGTTTATTTATTTATTCATTCTCCATCTCAACAAGCATTTAAGGAACACTTACCATAGGTTAAACCACCATCAATAAAATTTACACAATCTCAACTCCTAGTAGGGAGGTAAATACGTATTGAAGAATCTTAGAAGCAATTTTTAAAATGATAACCATGATAAATTCTGTGAAGGTGAGGGAAATAGTACTAGAGTTCCTGTGAT
This sequence comes from Pan paniscus, assembly GCF_029289425.2. NCBI lineage: Eukaryota > Metazoa > Chordata > Mammalia > Primates > Hominidae > Pan > Pan paniscus. The sequence continues at coordinate 19,218,585 of NC_073252.2, forward strand.
AAGGGAATCTGGCTTAATGCAGCAGATCAGAAAAGGTCACCTTGTGACAGGTTTTGGAACCCAAATAAAGCTGATATGGCTGGAGCAGAACCTTACGGGAAAATGAGCCGAAATAACGGTGAGGATCAGACCTGTTTGGAGTTCTGCCTCTGTACTAAGAAAAATGGAAAGTTGCTAGAAGCTGTAATGGAAGATGACAACATCAACAAAGAACAAGATCATACTGTCTTCAGTATGTGTGAGTCAAATGGCAAACGTCTCACGATGTCCAGATAGAGAGGATGGCAATTTGAATCAGATGGAGAGTACCAGTCAGATTTATGATATCGTTAGCAGTTGACATTAATACATTTTTGGTGTATAGAGGAGTTGGCAGATTGAGAGTTCGCCAAGTGCCAAGGATGCTGTCCAGGTTTCTGGCTTGAGCTAGGCAAGCTGACAATTAGATCAGGAGCTCCTAGAGGAAAAAAGTGGCTCTGGTTCAGCCTATGGCTTCTTCAAAGTCCTTGTTCTTTCTCAGTGCATTGGACAGCATATTAAGTCAGTGTTTGCTAACTAAGGTTACTAATTGTTTGTATTTAAAAACAATTATTATATTTATGGCACTGTATTTAGTAGTTATTTCACTTTTTCTTTCTTCTAAAGTTAAATGTAAGGTGAAATTCCTTCCCTTAAGACGCTTATTATGGTTCAATTAGAGATACAAGTACATATTCTCTTATTTTGTCATGATGTAGTGTTCTAGGTATTTTAAAATCTATGATTTTAAAGGGTGTATTTTAAAATCTATGATTTTAAAGGGTGTATTTTAAAATCTATGATTTTAAAGGGTGTATTTTAAAATCTATGATTTTAAAGGGTGTATTTTAAAATCTATGATTTTAAAGGGTCTATTAGGATCACAAGGACATAAGAAACTTACTAGAGTTAAAAACATGTGAGATAAAAATATAATGCAAATAATGAAATTTAAATATGGCCTTAAGAGATGGGCATAATTTTGAAAGGCAACTGTTGGTATTTTGGCAGAGTAAATTTATTTATGTATTTATTATTTATTTATTTTAGAGAAAGGGTCTCACTGTTCTGCTCAGGCTGGACTAGAACTCCTGGGCTCAAGTGATGTTCCTGCTGCAGCTTCTTCAGTAGCTGTGACTACAGGTGCATACCACCACCCCTCTCAAATAATGGCATGGACATAAGAATGTGGCAGGGTGATACATGGAGAGGATGAGGTCGAATTTGGTGGGATACATGTTTGAGATAAAAAAACAAAGTCAGCTAGAAAGGCTGATTTGAGTTTTGATTGATAGCACGAGGATTATTTGCTTAATTTAATAAGTGGAAAGTTTTTTTGAGTTAAAAACAATAGCAATGGAAAGCCTTTTTTTGTTGTTGCTAGATACAATACTTGATAAGAATTGGAGTGGAGGAGTGCTAGGATATTGGAAGATGCTAGATAAGTATAAAAGGTTGATAAAATAGACACAAAGTATTGTATCTTTCCAAAATGTGGAGAAGTTAAGCATAACAAGGGGGCAATATTCACATTTTAAAACCTAGATATAAATTGTTTAGGCCATACAGGTAAAGATATTTGAAATAAAAAGAAATAGAAAGCATTTATGATCAGCTCAATTTCATATTTATGCATAATACATAAAAAGCAAATCTTATTTTAGACTTTTTTTGGTTAATCACACTTGGGTCTCCTGTTATTTTTATTAAAGTAAAAAGTACAGAAAATCTAAAATTCTGTGATTTTTAACACATATGTGACCTAGAGAGACTACATTTTGATTTAAGCTTGAATAAGCATATTTTATGTTGTTTCAATAAGTTAGTAAACACTGCTTTTCATTTAGAAGTACTTTGTTGTAAAACTACTGAATCCAGTTCAACAAAAATGTTTCAGTACTTACGAGGGGAATGAGTTTGCTGCTGAGTAAATATGAACTTGAAAGTTAATGATTAATCTTTCTCCTCAAGGAATTCAGCTAAGCTTTAAGAACTTGTAAAGATTTGGAGATTTAATTAAATACTAAGTTATTTGAGGACAGGAAAATGCCTTTTGGATTTATGCCAGAGCTTTATAAATGTATATAGTTAAAATATTGTCTGTGTTGACAGATTTCTTCTAGTAATTATATTATTAATGGCAGGGGTATTTTAATGAACCCTTACTATGTAAATATGTTGTTAAGCACTTACACATTTTTGTTTACTTAATTTCACTGAACTCTTATTTTTCCAGAGGGAAAATTAGCATTTCACAACCTAGCTGAAAAATACCTGCCATTATTTATTCATTTATTTGATGAAATTTATTCATAATCTACTACATTTCAGTCTGATAAAGATATAACATAGACAGGGGAGGCCAGAGGAGAATTCTCAGTTAATGTTGAAGGTAAATTGAAAGTGTGATTAAGTCCCATTCATGCAAGAGGACGGGCAAACATTCTAGAATCAGAAAGCATAAGAATATCACAGAGGTGAGAAGTAGCAGTGGTAGAAGGGATAAGATATGTAAATGAATGCAAATGTATTATTTTTTTTTCCTTTTGAGATAGGGTCTCACTCTGTCACCCAGGCTGGAGTGCAGTGGTGTGATTACAGTTCATTACAGTCTTGAACTCCTGGGCTCAAGTGATCCTCCTGCCTTGGCCTCCCAAAGTGCTGGGATTACAGGTGTGAGCCACTGTGCCCAGCCTACAAATGTAATTTTTGAGAGTCATACTTAGAAACTCAAATTTCAAAGCGAAAAATGGAGAGCCATCAGTGACTAGTTTGGATTCATGTTTCAGACGAAACACATTGGTCTCTGAAAGGAGAATGGACCTGGAGAACAAGACAGGAAGACGATATCAGGTAGGAGGCTCTGGGATCAGTTAAGACAACTGGCCATGAAGACTTCAATGAAGGGGGCAGTAGTGGGAAGGAATTGTATTTAAGGAACATTTACTTGATGTACAGTCTGCATAACTTTCGTTTGACCAAATTTGAAGAATGAGAGTAAAAGAGGAAGAAATGTGGATATATTTGTAAAAATGATACTGGATTGTATAATAAATAAATTATAAATTTCCATGGCTTGATAAAATAGAGCTTTATTTCTCAGAGACTTTCCAGAACAGATGTTCCTGACAGATGACTGTCTTTCTTCCATGTGGTGACTTAGGGAACCCAAATGTATCACCTTGTGACTCTGTCATGCCCTAATGCCTTGGAATTCTTTTCATACAACTAGTAGAGAGGGAAATAGAGTACCAGGAAGAAGAGATACTTCCTCGAAGCTCCAGACTGACAATTACATATATAACTTCCACTTATATTGCACTGTCTACTAGTCACATGGCTAGGTCTGAATATAGTACTCCCCACCTATCTATGAGGGGCATGTTCCAAGACCCCCAGTGAACTCCTGAAACCTCAATAGCACCAAACCCTGCATATACTATGTTTTTTCAATCTGATAATTGAGATATCTACTAAGTGACTAATTGGTAGGTAGTACATACAGTATGGAAATGCTGAACAGATGGATGTTTCACATACTAGGTGGGTCAGATCACAAAGGTGTGAGGTTTCATTGCATCATTCAAAACAGCACACAATTTAAAACTTATGACTCCAACATTTTTGGTTTAATATTTTGAAATCACATTCGACCATGGATAACTGAAATCATGGAAAGCGGAACCACAGATCAGCAAAGACTACTGTACAAAGAAGGCAGGGGAACACAGTTTAGCCGTGTACCTAGGCAAACAAGAGGGCAACAGATTCTAGGAGACAACTATATCTGTTGCCTACAGATAGCTTCAAGGAGGCCAGCATGTGACCATGTATGAGTGCTGGTGTCACTTGTTAATATGAACAATAAACAATAAAGAGAATGATGCTAGGATATTCTGAACATGTTTACTGTGTTTTATGGACCATCTTATTGGAGATATCCAGGAGAAATTTGGTTTGTAGATTTGAAACTTGGAGAAAATATTTGGGTTACCTTTTAAATATGGGAGAAAACTCATAGGCTCAGCTGACTGTTGTAGAATTTATTCAATCAATAAAAATACGGTGCTAGAAATAAAATGATGGTTGAAATAGATGTATTCTCTCTATTCAGGGTAAGAGAGGATAGTGCTGGATAAAATGAGGGAATTAGAAAATTGGAAAGAGAATATTTTTGATTGACACTGTCTTCTATAAGGCTGTGTGGTGATGGATATGTTCTATGTCTATTCTGTTCAATACAATAGCCAATAGATATATGTGGCTATTGAGCACTTGGCATGTAGCCAGCGTGACTAAGTAACCAGATTTTAAATTTTATTTAATTTTAAGAAATCTAAATTTAAATCTAAATAGATTGAAATTTCTTAAGACAAGGGCTAGGTTTTAACTTATTTAAACAATAACAATCAACAGCAATGATGACAAATGCCTCTGGAGTGCTTACTGTATGCCAAGCAAACTTGAAAGCACTTTGCAGGTATTCACCAGCTTAGCCTTCATAAATACTTTGTAAGGTTAGTAATTGTATTATGATATTTGTTTATTTCTGACAAGGAAACTAAGGCAGATATATTTCCTACCTTTTGGAAACATACAGTGCAATACATGAAATAAACAAGCATATAATTGTATGGCAATGGTGGTGAGAGCTATAGAGACAACCAGAAGGCACTTGCAATAAACCAGGAAGGAAAAATAGAAATTCCCCTGATAAAGGAAATCGAGAGGCTAAGATGGACAATGGAATATTCTAGATATGAACTAGGACAGGGTGGTAAAGCTGGCTACATGAAATCTCCTTTATAAAATCCTAGTGTTGTTCATTTCTTCTTTTCTCTATGCTAGAATTATACAAGGTTCAAGTTACTCCTTTACCCACCTGGCAAATATCCAATTTAAAAAATGTACTTTAATCCTACCTTGGTTTAAAGCACGTGGAGCCACCAACAATATAGAAATATCGAAGTATCAAAACTGAAATGAGCCATTTTCCTTCCAGGCCCACTATGTGCCATTGGTCTGAGTCTCATCTGCCAAAAGCCATGGCCTGGCTGCCCTTTCCTTGGGATAGGTCAGTCTGCCTGAAGCTGAGCTCAGCCCATTTCCATGCATCATTAAGGCTAGATAATGATTAGCTAAGTTATTCCTTCTCTAAGCCTAATGAGCTGTGAGGTGATTCGTTTGTAGTTCAGTCTAAAAGATATAAAAGTAGATAACGTTTTTATCCTGAAAATCTTACTCTAGAAACCATTCACTTAATCCAACATGGTTCCTCCCTTTTAGACTTAGATAAACATGGCCCACATGGTAACCCAAATTGTTTATAAACTATTATCAGCTTTGAGATGACAGCAGATACTTTTTCTTAATTTATGTTACACATGTGCGTGCATGTGTATGCATTTATTTTTGTGAAAACATGAGAATGTAAAATCCTGGAGGTTTTCCCAACTGGAGTGATAATAAATATCTTCCTGCTTTTTTAAAACTTTTTCTTTAAATTAGTTTCTTGTTTATTCCTTGCTGATATATCTAATATAGATTTTCTCCTATCTCACTTTATGCAATACAATAGTGTTTCTGAAGTTAGCCTTTCAACTTGTCTTTGCAAAAGAAGTGAAGACACTTCATGTTTAAATGAATTGAATGGTGCATGATCACATATGACTGTGTGTGTTTAAATCTGCATAACAGAGTTTGGCATTATTTAAAGAAAGTTGGAATTGCATTTACTGATGTCTTATTTTGTGCCAGAAACTCTATGTGCTTCTTATGGCAGGCTTAGCTGAGGAAACAAACGTGTCAGTGGCTTGACAAAATAGAAGCTGATTTCTTCCTCATGTAACTGTGTGGGAGTTTGTTCAGATAGGCAGAGCAACTCACCTCATCTAGGTCATTCTGGGACCGGTCTCCCTGTAGCTTGTGGCTCTGCCATCCCTCAGAAAATAAAGAGAAAGGGAAGAGAAAAGAAGAGAAAAGGAAGCATGGAGGTTCTATACCAACTCTCTTAAGAATTCTGAACAAAAATTTTCCCACATTTTTTCTGCACACATTCTATTGGAGAGAGCCTAGTCACATGATCTAACTGCAAAGGAGGCTGGAAAACAGTAGTATAGATTTCTATCCAGCAATGATCCCCATTTTGATGAAAGGAGAAAATTTATTTTGGTGAGCAGGTAACAGTTTCTGCACCACTCCTGTTATGTAAAATATCGTATAGATCCAATTGACATATTTTCTATCTTTCTAATATAAAAAAACCATAACCTTCTGTTTTTCAAGTGTCAAAACTTATGCCACCTTACTGTCTCCTCCATTCCCCTGGCTTCTTTTGATTTCTTTATAATATACGTATTTGTTTTCATTTATCTGCGCTTGAGATGCTTTGATTAATTCCAAGTCATCCCAGGCTCAAAACTCCACACACAGTTGTAGGTCAGTCTTTGAGATGTCGGCCAAATCCTTCCCTTCTGTATTCATCCATTTTCACACTGCTGATAAAGACATACCCACGACTGGGTAATTTATAAAGAAAAAGAGGTTTAATGGACTCATGGTTCCATGTAACTAACTGGCCTCACAATCATGGTGGAGGGTGAAAGGCACATCTTACATGGTGGCAGACAAGAAAGAATGATAGCCAAGAAAAAGGGGAAACCCGTTATAAAACCATCAGATCTCGTGAGACTTATTCACTACCATGTGAACATTATGGGGGGAACCACCCCCCTGATTCCATTATCTCCCACTTGGTCCCTCCCACAACATGTGGGAATTATGGGAACTACAATTCAAGATGAGATTCGGGTGGGGACACAGCCAAATCATATCACCTTCCTAACTATTCTTGCTGTGGTCACCTTTCAGACCTTGACAACATTTTAACTGAACTTTCCTATTAGTTTTCAGTGAGACTTCCTGTCTCCTCTTTTTCTCTCCTCCAATCCGTTCTATACACTGTTTCTAGTTAAAATCTATACAACCCCCTGCCCCCACCCAAAGAAATTCCCAGCTTGACATTTGTGATAATTTCACATATATTTTAAAATTTAGACTTGTCTTACCCTGAGGGTAAAGATGCTTCTTACAATGGTAATAATCTACATTCCTTATATAGCCATAAATTTTATAGAATGCACTGTAGTTTGGTTCTCACAATCCAAATCCATTTTCCAAAAGCATTTATTACATTTTTATCCCTGCTCTAGCAAATTACCATGGATTTAGTAACTTAAAACTATACAAATTGTGGGCTGGACGCAGTGGCTCAGGCCTGTAATCCCAGCTCTTTGGGAGGCTGAGGTGGGTGGATCACCTGAGGTCAGAAGTTCAAGACCAGCCTGGCCAACATGGTGAAACCCCATCTCTACTAAAAATACAAAAAATTAACCAGGCGTGGTGGCACATGCCTATAGTCCCAGCTACTCGGGAGGCTGAGGCATGAGAATCGTTTGAACCAGGGAGGCCGAGGTTGTGGTGAGCTGAAATTGCACCACTACACTCTAGCCTGGGTGACAGAGTGAGGCTCTGTCTCAAAACAAACAAAACAAACAAACAAAACTATACAAATGTATTGCCCTATCATTTTGGAGGTCAGGACTTCAAATAGATCTCGAGGGACTACAGTCAAGGTGTCAGCATATCTGTGATTCTTTCTGGAGGCTACTGGGGACCCTATAAATACAAGAGGCTACATTTTCCTGCCTTTCCAGCTCTAGAAGCTACTTACTTCTAGGGGCTATTCCTGGGTTCATGGCCCCTTTCTTCCTTCTTTAAAAGCCACCAACTGCATCAATCTAACCTTGCTTCCGTCTTTATGGGTCTTTCTCTGAGTCTTTCTTGTGATTACATCATGCTTACCCAGATAATCTGGGATAATCTCCCTATTTTGAAGTCAGGTGATTGGAAGCATTAATATTACCTGCATCCCTAACTCCCCTTTAACCTAACATATTTATTAATTCCATGGAATAACATGTGTATATCTTTGGGATTATTATTGGGATTATTATTCTGTCTACCACACCTTGTTTTCCTCTCTCTTCATTACTGCTCATCCTTTCCCTCTTTCTTCCCTTACCCAACTTCATAAGTTTCTCTTTATGCCACTTTACCCTTTTGAAACCTTATCCATCCTCTGTATTCAAAGTCCATCTCTTATACAGCTTCCTCTTCAGATTCTGCTCACAGGGAGAAAACATGTCCTTTTCCTCCATTTTATTACTTTTTATACACATTGCCTGATTTACTTAGAATTTTAACTTAAAAAAACATGAATTGCTTATTGAGTTATATTTGTGGCTCCATTGCAAACTTCTTGGAGGGAAGGCACTGTACTTTTTATTCACTTTTTACAGCCTTCGTGGCCTCTAAGAATGTCCTTTTACATCTTAAGCACAAGTATAATTTTTGTTACATTTAATAGAATGTACTAATTTACCACTGGCAACCAAGGGGCACAGTAGCATAAATAATCCTTTAAGAGCAGATGACTGAAAACTAACTTGCATGCGTTTTATGAATACTTCTTATGTGGCTTTTGCAAGAGATGTCTGGTTACATTTTCCTCCTCATACTGATTTTATTTCATATGGCTTCTCTCCTGTACAGTCTCATGAGTAAACGTGACGATATCATCTTTGACAGCATGCTTACCCACACTGATCAGATTTATTGGCTTTATCCCCAAAATGGATTCCCCCGAGAAATGGGATTTAGACATTCGTCTGAAGATTTTCTCAGAACAGAAACTCTTACACATAGTTCCTCCCTGTGTGAGTTCTCTGATGAATGACAATGTTGATTTCCAAACTCATTTTTTTCTCTAAGTACCCGAAGTATAAATTTTCTTCCCATGACGACCCTTTGGTTGATCTTTTGGCAAAGTAGTTTTCTCAACCTTTCACCCTGATCTGGATATTGTCTTACACTTTGATCAAATGTTGATCTTGGAGCTTACTTAAATCTCCTTTTTGATAGTCTTTAATTATTTTTCTTTGCTTTTGGCTTTTCTGTAAATACTGGGTTATCTGTGTCTTTCAGATTTTGAGATTATGTGTCATTCACTTCTTTTGCTGAAGTTTTCCTGAAACTGTTCTTAAACTTTGGTTTTTTAAAAAATCTCACATTGACATATAATCTCTTTATAGCATGTATTTTGTGAACCCAGGTGCTTCCTCTTGTTTCACTGGGATGCAACCATGGAATGCATAGTTCTAGGTAATGTGAGTCAGGCCATATAATTGGTTTGCAAACATGAGCATGCGTTATGTGCATTAGAATCACCTGGATAACTTGTTAAAATAAACTTTGTAGCTTCCTCACAGAGTTCCTGCTGAGAATCTGCATTTCTATCAAGCTCTCAGGTGAGGTTGATGCTGCTGGCTGGGGAATAACTGCTTCTTAAATTATGGTACTACTCAACAGAAGCATAGATAATATTCCCTAGAAAAAGGCAACCTAAATGAGAGTAAGAAAATGTATTCATTTGGTCACTAACTTATTCATTCATTTATTTAATAAATATTTATTGTGTGCCTATATCAGATTCCTAAGTTTATTATTTTCTTTTTATATTTTCCAATTACTCAGAAGGAAATATGAAAGTGGCTCGAATTTTACATAAATTAACATTTAACATAATTTCTGAAAATGCATTCATATATTAACATCTAGTTTATGATAAGTTTCTTACAAATCATAACTCAATTGAGTAATTATTTATTGAATGCCTACATTATACAACGTATTGTACTAGCAAAAGAGAACAAAACAAGATTTTTTCTCAAAAAAAAAAATGAAATATATGAAAGCACACCTCCATTCTTCATGCTCCCATGCATGGTGTGTGGATTTGTAAATTTTACATCTGACCTTATTACAATAAAATCTGTTAATTAGTGTAAACTCGTTTGCTGTTGTCATGCATTATGCTAGCCAAGTTTAATTTTGTTTTTCTTTTCATTTTAGCTTCTTTTGTTGGGTTGTTATTTGAGCTAAATTGGAGAGAAACATTGTTCAAAAATATAAAGTGTATAAAAATTCAATATTAAACCTAAATCTATTTGTATTTATTTTGATTCTATTTGTTTCCACAGATTTTTACTATTTTTAAAAATATAACAGTGTGTTGATATTAATTTTTTATGTTTAATTTATTTGTATTAAGGTATCTATGTTTACCATTTTTAAGTATACAATTCAGTGATAATAAAACTATATTTACATTCTTCTTTTTTCCTTTTCTCTGACTATCCTTCCTAGCCTTCAGTAACTTCCAGTCTATTCTCTGTCTTCACGAAATGGATCTTTTTAGCTTCCACATAAGGGTGAGAGCATGTTACATTTGTCTTTCTGTGCTTGGCTTATTTCATTCCACAAAATGGGCTCTAGTTCCATCCATATTGCTCCAAATGACAGGATTTCATCTTTTTTATGGCTTAATAATGTTCCATTGTGTATATATACCATATTTTATTTATCCATTTATCCATTGATGGGCACTTAGGTTGACTCTATAGTTTCGTTATTGTAAATAGTCCTGGAATACACAAGAAAGTGGAGATATCTCCTCAATGTATTGAGTTCCTTTCTTTTGGATATATACCTAATAGCAGAATTATGGGAGCATATAATTCTATCTTTACTTTTTAGAGGAAGCTTCAAACTGTTCTCCACAGTGGTTGTACTAATTTACATTCCCACTAACAGTATATGAAGGTTCCTCTCTCTCCACATCCTCACCAGTATCTGTTATTACATACCTCAAAAGCACAGGCAATCAAAGCAAAAATAGACCATTGGGATTACATCAAGCTAAAAAGCTTCTGCACAGCAAAAGAAACAATCAACAAAGTAAAGAGACAACCCATGGAATGGGAGAAAATATTTCCAAACTATCAGAATATATGAGAGCAAATAAACTCAATAGCAAAAAAACAAATAACCTCATTAAAAATTGGCTAAACATCTGAATAGACACTTCCCAAAAGCAGATACACAAATGATCAACTGGTATGTGAAAAAATGCTCAACATCACTAATCATCAGAGAAATGCGAGTAAAAAGCACAATGCAATATCTTACTCCAGTTAAAATGGCTTGTATCAAAAAGGCTTTTACTTATTATTCAAAGATTACAGTCAAATATAAAGAAAGAATCTTTGAAAAGAAGATAGAAGACTCATAATCCAAAACCCCAAGCTCATTAGCAGCTGTGTGAGTGTGCATGTGTGTGCATGTGTCCTTGTGCATGTACGTGTTCATGCCTGTTTCTGTGTGTGCACACATGAGTGTTCATTGCTGAATCTTTTCTTTATGCATATTTTTTCTTATAATCTTGAAGTATTCATAAGTTTGAATTTTGCTAACTTATTGTATTATAAACTATTTCTTTTCTCTATAGTCTTCATAATTATTTAAATAGCTCCATAAATTTTTATTTAGACAAAATACACTGAAATTCCCTTTATTTTTATCATATCAATACTTCTGTTACTCTAATTTAGAAATTTTATTGAATAATATTCTTATGAAACAGTCCTAGTAGAGATGTTTTATGGTCAAAGCTATGTTTTTTTTTATGAATTTGTATGAATCTTATTAATTTATAATGTAAACAACAGTGTATAAAGATAATGATATTAAAAGTTTATCAATACTAGAAATGATTTTTAGTCACCTGATAGATAATAAAAGGGTTTTTAATTTTAATTCACATGCATTTCATTACCAAGCAATTTAGTCACTTTGTTATATTGATTTACACTTTTTATTTTTATAATTGGATACAGGTCATTTGAGTGAATAAAATATGCTTTATTTTTCTTTTTTAGTGGAAAAGACCAATTTTATAACTGTGGGCATTGAGCACAAAATATACTCTTATTGCAAGTTTATACAAACAGTAAATAGAAAGTGGACATTTAACTATATAAATAAATAACTGAAACTATGTTTTTGAATGAAAATGAACATTTTCTAATTAATTTTTGAATTAAAAAAACAGCAACAATAGCCATAATTTTAACACTACAAAAAGATTTCACTTTATCAGCAATATAAGAATTTTATAAAGTAAAACTGCATGTAAAATAGCATTACCACAAAATATTTTATTGTCTTTTAGAAAACTTGATAAACCTACAGAAAAAATTCTCGGAAAATAAATTTTTTTTCATCAAATTAATGCTGTGGACTGAATTGTGTCCCCACCAAATTCATATGTTGAAGCCTTACCCTCTATTGTGACTGTATTTGCAGATAGGGTTGCTAGGAGCTAATTAAGGATAATTGAGGTCGTAAGGGTGGGATCCTAATCTCATAGGATTGGTGGCCTTATAAGAAGAAGAAGAGAGAGAATGATATCTCTCTTTCTCCAGGTACACACATGCAAGAAAGACCATGTGAACACATAGCGATAAGGCAGTTGCTTACAAGCTTGGAAGAGATCCCTCACCAGAAACCAACCAGAATGGTGCCCTGATCTTGGATTTCTAGGCTTCTGAACTGTGAGAAAATTAGTTCCTTGGTTTAAGTCACCTTGTCTGTGGTATTTTGTTTTGGCAACCCAAGCAGGCTAAGAAAATTAATAATTATGCATGTATTTATGAACACATCTTTTCTTTTCTCTTAAAGAAAATATATTTATTTGAGACTAATGCAGAACTTTGTGTTGGAACAGCCAGAAAATATGATTTCTAAGTCTGCCAGTATTTTCCCAATTGCATAATAGAAATGATAATATCTGTGCTATTTTTTCTCCTTTTCCCACAAAAAGTCATTGTATTATTATATATGAAAGTGGTTTGTAATGGGAGAAAATTTTTGCAACCTACTCATCTGACAAAGGGCTAATATCCAGAATCTACAATGAACTCAAACAAATTCACAAGAAAAAAACAAACAACCCCATCAAAAAGTGGGCGAAGGACATGAACAGACACTTCTCAAAAGAAGACATTTATGCAGCCAAAAAACACATGAAAAAATGCTCATCATCACTGGCCATCAGAGAAATGCAAATCAAAACCACAATGAGATACCATCTCACACCAGTTAGAATGGCAATCATTAAAAAGTCAGGAACAGGTGCTGGAGAGGATGTGGAGAAATAGGAACACTTTTACCCTGTTGGTGGGACTGTAAACTAGTTCAACCATTGTGGAAGTCAGTGTGGCGATTCCTCAGGGATCTAGAACTAGAAATACCATTTGACCCAGCCATCCCATTACTGGGTATATACCCAAAGGACTATAAATCATGCTGCTGTAAAGACACATGCACACGTATGTTTATTGCGGCACTATTCACAATAGCAAAGACTTGGAACCAACCCAAATGTCCAACAATGATAGACTGGATTAAGAAAATGTGGCACATATACACCATGGAATACTATGCAGCCATAAAAAATGATGAGTTCATGTCCTTTGTAGGGACATGGATGAAATTGGAAATCATCATTCTCAGTAAACTATCACAAGGACAAAAAGCCAAACACCACATGTTCTCACTCATAGGTGGGAATTTAACAATGAGAACACATGGACACAGGAAGGGGAACATCACACTCTGGGGACTGTTGTGGGGTTGGGGGAGGGGGGAGGGATAGCATTGGGAGATATACCTAATGCTAGATGATGAGTTAGTGGGTGCAGCGCACCAGCGTGGCAGATGTATACATATGTAACTAACCTGCACAATGTGCACATGTACCCTAAAACTTAAAGTATAATAATAAAAGAAAAAAAAAAAGAAAGTGGTTTGTAAACAGAAATACATTGTGGAAATAAAAGAGAATACCAAATGATAAAGTTTGTGGGTGTTTACTGACCATCTACTATATTGCCTGAACTATATTCTTTCGATCACAGTCAACATTATCAGAATCATTGGCTCCCATACAAGTTACAAGACAATTAGAAAAATAAACTAAATGGATTTTGGATACATCCATGAGCAGAAACATTACTGTCAGAAGTTCTGATCTGGCACTTAAATTAATGAATCTTGTATTTTTAACATGACTTTTCTTCATAATATACTTATACATGCTCCATTACCCTCACCCCTCAGTGTAGGGGGAATATTTTCAAGAAGCACATTTTGGAAAATAATGACTCATTTGTAACTTATTTGTAGGAAGAAAGAGGGAGGTGGATAGTTAATCTGAATCATCACTTTGCTTTATGCTTGACGTGGAACCATTAGAACCTTGAAACGTACATGAATTTTTCACCTTTCCAAACTGCTCAGTCTCTCAGTACATGCTGTCAATTTTGTTATATAAAAAAACTTAGCAATGTATATAATTACTGGGCAAAGCTATTATTTAATATGAAGAAAAAATTGTCAGCTAACCTAAGGACAAAAAATATATAACTTCCAATCCCAGATTTATTACCTGGAATCACAATCAAAATTTATTTCAGTGCATTAGCAAGACTTTGTACTCCTGGAAGTAAAAGGCTACAGTGAATATTTCTTCTGGCCAAGAGTCTTGTTCCCATTTTTTACTCCTGCTGGTTTTGTTCCTCTTATGTAACTGGGGAAGTTGGCTATGATAAACAGAGCCAGGTCACAATATCAGCATATGGTGGGCTCTTAAGACATATTTGTTAGAATGAATGTGTTTACTTATTGCCAAAGCCAGATGAAATCCTGGATTTAGTTATTAGCTAACACTGTAGCCTCATGTCAATTACTTTTATTCTCTGAATCAGAGTTTTATCACCAAGCATAATAATAGCTACCCAGGTTTGATGTGAATATTGCATAAATATAATAAATATAAAGCAATATTTATAAGATGGATGATCTGAGTCTGAAGCATATTAATTATTCCCTCGATGTTACATATCCTATCCTACCCCCTCCTATTTTAAAAAGAGAATTAAATAATGTTCTATTGCACTTCAGGTGAATAATCTCATTTAAGAAGCTCTCAAGAGCCAAAGATAAATTTCCACAAAATTAAAAATGGGGGAGGTTTGTGATGTCTGCTATGGACTAAATATTTGTGCTACGGTTTGAATATTTATCCCCTCCAAAACTCATGTTGAAATGTAATTGCTGTTGTGACAGTATTAATGGTAAGTCCTTTGAGAGGTGTTAGGCCATGAGGGCTAAGCCCTCATGGGTGGGATGAATGCCATTATAAAATGGTGAGTTTGGCCCCCTTTTTCCTCTTTGCCCTTCCACCACATGACGATGAAGCAGCAAGGCCTTTGCTAGTTGCTGGCACCTTGATCTTGAACTTCCTTGCCTCCACAATTGAGAGAAAATAAGTTTCTGTTCATTATTAATTACCTGGTGTCAGGTATATTATTAAAACAGCAAAACTGGACTAAGACAATCTGTGTCCCCCAAAATTCATAGGTTGAAATCCTCACCCATAATGTAATGGAATTAGGGGATGGGAGCTTTGAGGGGATTAGGTCATGAGAAAAGAACACTCATAAACGGGATTAGTGCCTTTAGAAAAGAGACCCTAGAGAGCTCCCATGCCGCTGTCCATGTGAGTACACATCAAAAAGACAGTCATCTAGGAACCAGGAAATGGGCTTTCACTAGACCTCAAATCTGCCAGCATCTTGATCTTGGACTTTGCAGCCTCCAGAACTTCAAGAAACAAATTTCTGCTGTTTATAAGCCACTCAGTCTATGGCGTTTGTTATAGCAGCCCAAATAGACTAAGACAATGTCTAACACCTATGGATAATTCAGAAAAGACAGAATTATTTTTATCTTTCTCTTACCTGGGTAATTGCTTTCTTTAAACCTTTTTACTTTCAGAAGTTTTCATGCTTTTCAAAGACTCTTTTTTTCCATAGAATATCTTACTTGTTCTTTATGGCAAAACCTGAAGGATAGAGCAGTTATCAGTCTTGTTCTGCAAATTTTAAAATACAATCAAGATAACACTTACCTGTATTTAAACAGCTTTTGTCTCATTCCCCAAAACCTGTTCCTTCATGGTGTTTACCATCTTAATTAATTATAATTATCTAATTAATCAACATTACAGCCAAAAAGGTATCTTTTCCATCACACTCAATACTTCTGCCAGTGCCATTGCCTCTACTTCTAAGATTTATTCTGAATCTATCAGTATTTCACCATTGATTAGGGGGTTTCACCTCCACTTATCATTGCTATGATTGCATATGTTGTCTAGTATTGTTGTGAAGATAACATGAAAATGAAAAAAAAATTAACTAAAAAGTTAAGAATGAACATAAATTATTATTGGAATTCTAGGAGCCCAATAAAAAGTACCCCTTTTCTGTACTTGAATCCTTAATCACTAGAAGGAGATAGACATGGAATTAGGCAGATGGAGATAAAATATCACCTTTATCACTTCCCTGCATGCAGTTCAATGCTTGCATTTGCTTGTTAATAAAACTTATGACCCTTTTATGTATCAATTAATGATTTGATTTTGTGAAATCTCTTATTTTATCCATATACCTGGATCTTCCACATCTTCCTATTAGATTATTCCTTAAGTCATGCACAACCAGTTAGAGTTATGATGCTTTATGTTAGTTGCAGGGTTGGAGGCAAAATTAGCTGCCAAACCAAGGTGATGCCTACCAGGTACAGGCTTCCTTTGAGGCTTTGCCTTTTCCTAGACATAATCACACAGCATAGCATCTTCTCCCTGCCAAAGAAGGCTGCCTCTTTCTCCTGACTGCTTTGTAGATGACTTAACATCAGGCCTGTTAGAGAGCTCTTCAGTTTTACACCTTTATAACCTCTTACACATAATGGCTAATCTCTGCCTCATTGGCTTCTGCAAAGTGTGGCTACAGTTTTCTACTTCAAGGTAGCTTTAGACAGTCCAAGACCAATATGGACTGCTCAATAAGGCAGAGCTGTCCACATTTGCTAAGGTCTTTGCAAGCCTTGTTTGCTAAGGATCAAGGGGTCTGCATTTTCTATGAGCTAAGCTGGCTAAAAATAGCCCTACCTATATCAATAAAGCCACTTGCCTGTGAACAAAGCTGCCATAAACCGTAATGATCCACCAAGGACAAAATTTCACTTAGGCCACCCTCACTAAACCCTTAGGAATAAAGCTACCAGCCAATTTCTTTCTGTCTCTTTGGTAACCTACGTTTCTTGAATTTTCTTAAGGTTCACAGACAGTGTACCCAAATATTAGAGTTTGGGGGAGCTTAATCATAACATATTGGCCTTAGTTTAGAACAAAATGAAATCCAGAAAACAAAGAAATGTATAGCAAGAGTATTTTCTTTACTGATATTAAGATAAATTAAGAACCTGGTTATAAATCTTTAGGCAAGTCGGCTAGCTTGTTAATACTTTACTCCTGAATTGAGCAGATATATCCGCTTTGTCACAGAGGAGTACAAAATTTCTGCTTTCCTATCAACAAATAATACTGTGATGATTCTGAACTTAATGAAAAACCAAGTCCTGAGCACTTAAATGATCTGAGAAACTAATGTGCATTAATTGCATATTAACATCAAAGAGCAAAAAAGATGCTCTGATAAATATGTAGCTGGTATAATTTTTTCAATCCACTTATTTTGATGATGATGATGATAATTAGACTATGCTGGTTACTTAAGATAATACGTAGAATTATTGGGGGAACCAGCCCCCAATGTTTCAACGTAGGTTCTTTCTATTTTCCCTAAGTGTCGGCTGGTCTGAGAAATAAAGAGAAAGAGTACAAAGAGAGAAATTTTATAGCTGGGACTCCGGGACTGTCATCACATATTTGTAGGACCGTGATGGCAACCCCGAGCTGCAAAACCAGCAAGTTTTTATTAGGGATTTTAAAAGGGGTGGGTGTGTGTGAACAGGGAGTAGGTCACAAGGATCACATGCTTCAAAGGGCAATAAAGATCACAAGGCAAAGGCAAAATTAGAATTACTGATGAGGGTCTATGTGCCACTGTGCACACATTGTCTTGATAAACATCTTAACAGGAATCAGGGTTCAAGAGCAGACAATGGGTCTGACTAGAATTTACCAGGTTGGAATTTCCCAATCCTAGTAAGCCTGAGGGTACTGCAGGAGATGAGGTGTATTTCAGTCCTTATCTCAACCGCATAAGACAGACACTCCCAGAGCGGCCATCTATAGACCTACCCCCAGGAATGCATTACTTCCCCAGGGTTATTCCTTGCTGGGAAAATAATTCAGTGATATTTCTCCTACTCACACATCCATCTATAGGCTTTCTGCTAGAAGAAAAATATGGCTCTATTCTGCCTGACCCCGCAGGCAGTCAGACCTTATGGTTATCTTCCCTTGTTCCCTGAAAACCACTGTTATTCTGTTCTTTTTCAGGGTGCACTGATTTCATATTGTGCAAACACACGTTTTACAATCCATTTGTACAATAGTGGTCCTGAGGTGACGTACATTCTCAGCTTACGAAGATATCAGGATTAAGAGACTAAAGTAAAGACAGGCATAAGAAATTAGAAGAGTATTGATTGGGGAAGTGATAAATGTCCATGAAATCTTCATAATTTATGTTCAGAGATTGCAGTAAAGACAGGCATAAGAAATTATGAAACTATTAATTTGGGGAACTGATAAATGTCCATGAAATCTTCACAATTTATGGTCTGCCTCAGCTCCAGCTGGTCCCTCTGTTTGGGGTCCCTGACTTCCCGCAACATAGAATCTTTTTTAGAAGCAGCTATTTATTTTTTAATACTTGGTGCTCTCCTTTGGACTAATATGTCTAAGTGTGTGGTAGTAGGGAGCATAGCTGCATATCAGAATTGGGGGAAGAGGAGGACTCTTTTCAGACTGTTACTCACTTAGAAGTTCTAATATCCACCTTCACTCTCTCCAGTTGAGAATCTCATTTTAAATGAACTACAGAGGTAGAATCTTAGAGATCAGTATATTACGTTCCTTGGGTCACTGAGTCTGAAAGATTTGAAGACTACTGTTTTGGAGTCATTTTAATTCCCTATTGCCATGCTCATTTATGGCTCCACCAGGTCCTTCATTGACCTGGCATTGAAAACATTACCTCAGCATCTTGTAACTACCCTCTAGCTACCTAAGGCCTGTTGTCTTTTGTGAATCTTCTCTCCCATTATGCTCCTTTTCTTTCTCCATCCCACATGGAAATACTCTACTTAACCTATTAGAAAATGTGCCTGATATGTAAACCTTATCACAGAGCAAAGCTTTCAAGTTGGCCATTCTTTAATACACTCATTTAATCCTAAAATAGTTAAGGACCATCTCCATATGCCAGGCCCTGCAAGATAGCTAAGATTACCATGATGACGAAGACCCAGAAATAGCCATGAAAGAATGTAGGGTTTAGGCAGAGCTTATTTCCCGAAATGCCATTCTGAAAGCTTTACTACTCAATGTGTAGGTCCCATGACATTGTTTTAGAAATGCTGAATCTTAGGCTCCACTCCAAACCTATTCAATCAGATTCCGAACTTAAACAAGAAACACAGCTATGTGGGTATACACATTAAACTTTGAGAATTATTGCCTTAACATGCTAATTCTATGATATGTTCTACTATTAAAAAATCTTCGTTTCATTCAATTTCAAAAGTTCAGGGTTAAAGCCAGTTTTAAAAGGTTTCTGTATTGAATAGCTTTACAGAGGTTTTAATGTAATCATTTTTCATTTTAAGCTACAAGAAGCACACATGTTCAAAGAAGTGCTTTGTGTTTCCCAACACTTTGACCAGGAAACCCCCTTTAATCCAGAATACTTAAAATAACTAGGACTTTAGAGAATGCCTCTTGGAAAAATTGGAGTCACATAATTTTTTTCTGCTTTTTTCTTAATTTTCACATTTCTGAGAAAGTTTTCATTTTATTATTTTTATACTCTATTATAACACACACTCTTATGTCCATTTTGTTCTAGTATTAGAAACATTTCTGGCATTTAAACTTACCCTCTTCTGTCTCAGTCTATATAGCTTGAGTGGGATTGACCTGTCCCCAAGGCATGAGTGAGCTTGTGACTCAGGACTGTGCAATCAATCACTGTAGTTTTGGTTCAAGGACAGGCATATCAACTGTATTGGGCCAGTTAAGTTCGCTGTAGGATTTCCTGGGGGAAAGTGGAGAAACAGAATACATTAGATGACTATTGTCTTGAGGTCATAATAATATCATAAGCACTTGGATATAGCTAGGCTGCAGATTGCTCTCTTGACTTCCATCCTTTTGAAAGTTATTTTGACTTAGGCCTCTGTTGTTTTTAACAGTAAGAGCCCTTTTTTAATGCATATAGTTCATTTAATATACTACTAAGACAAATATTGGACCCTTTTAAATGACTTGTACTGTAGATGGCAGGTAGATAAATCATGCAAGGCAGGTCACCTTGTTAGCCAATGTTCCTCTGATGTCCATTGTAGATGCTGGGGTTAGGATCCACTCTAGGGACATGGATTTTTTACTTGTTGCCACTGGCAGTGGTCATTAGTGCTCTCATAAAAAGCATCTGGTGTCCCTAAAAACCTACCTAGAAGTAGTTGGCAAAACTGGCTGCTTCTCAGATTCATCTGGGAATCTTGTTAAACATTTAGACACTGGGACTACAAGAGAGCTCTTGGGGTAGAAGCTAGGAAGCTGTGTCTGTAACAGCCTCTCATCTGGTGATTCCTAGCACAGTAAGTCTGGCATTTGTCCATGAACGATGCTAGAAAACCCCTTCCCTTAGTGATCTTTGGCTCCTCCCTGGCTTTGAGTGCTCTGTTGCTGAATCAGTTTTTCTCCAATGTAGCCACAGAGCCCTCCACCTACAGAGGAACAAATCTTCCAGAGACAATGAACAGCAAGACTTTATATTAAATCCCCCTGGGTATTTGTTTTTGTTTTTGTTTTTTGTTTGTTTTGTTTTGTTTTCCTGTTTCAGAGGGATCAGCTACATTTACAATCTCAATATGTTTTGTCAGAATGTCAAACGTTTAAGTACATCGTTATGCATTATCTCATCAATCCTCATGTAGAGTTGCCCAATATTGTATGTAATGTTCAGTTAAATTTGGATTTCAGATAAACTGTGCATTTGTTTTAGTATGTGTCCGAAATATTCCATGGGACATCCTCATATTATAAATGTGTTTGTCTCTTTTTATCTGAAAATCAAATTTAACTGGATATAACGCATTTGTATTTGTTAAATCTGGGAACCCTAATACCTCGTAACAACCTATGAGGAAGTTAGAGCAGGTGTTAGACTTTTCTAATTATACAGACAAGAAAACTGAAATTCTAAAAGTCCGTAAGTATTAGTGAGCTGTGGAGCAGAAACCAGAGCTAGATTTTCTCACCTCTGATCCAGGACTCTTATGTTTCACCCATCTGGCTTGAGCAATAGTTTAAAAGGATGATTGTGTGCTCCTAAGTACTTCACGTAGCTACTCCATTTTAGCATATATTAGGGGCATTGGGGTTATAAGGATGATTTAGTCTGTGTTCTGCCTTTGAGTTGATGATTAGATTATGACAAGTACTTTGAAAGAGGAAAACTATATTTCTAATATATACATATATATATTCTAATATATTTATAATATCAAAGCTAAATTTCAGTCCGGGCACAGTGGCTCATGCCTGTAATCACAGCACTTTGGGAGGCTGAGGCAGGTGGGTCACCTGAGGTGAGGAGTTTGAGATTAGCCTGACCAACATGGTGAAACCCTGTCTTTACTAAAAATACAAAAGTTAGCCAGGTGTGGTGGCACGTGCCTGTAATCCCAGCTACTCAGGAGACTGAGGCAGGAGAATTGCTTGAATCTGGAAGGCGGAGGCAGTGGACTAAGATTGCGCCACTGCACTCCAGCTTAGGTGACAGAGTGAGATTCTGTCTCAAAATAAATAAATAAACCAATAAAACCTACATTTCTATAAACCAGTAGATTCCCAGAAAATTGGTGGAAAGTATATTTATTTAAATATTGGCTAAGTAGAAGCCTTTATTGATTTGAAAACAGTCCAGTGAGCATAGCATAATCCATAAAATGAATAAGAGCTAAGTATAAATCTTTAGTTGATTAGGAACTAGGAGGCTGTCTTCCTTGATTGAGTTGCAGAGCTAACAATTAATATCATGGACTAGGGGTTCAAACCTTGCACATGAAAGTTAAATTACTTGGGCTCAAACCTGGCTCTATCTATCCTAATTCTGTTACCTTAGACAAATTGCTTTACTTCTGCTACTCAGTTTCTCACCTGTAAAATGGGACTAATTAGCATAACCATTTCATAGGGTTGTTAGGAAGACTAATTAATTTAATGCATGTGGAGTGTTTTACAATGGTGTTTGGTAAGTGATAAACAATAAGCTTCTACTATTATTATTTTGTTCCTATAGCTGCTGCTTTACACATGTACTGCAATTATTCCAGATGTTCCCTTGCTCCATATTACCTCTCTTACTGATTCCATTAACTGCTACAATGAGTCACATAACTTCAAACAGACGTTTGCCTCGAATTTTCCATTTATGAATAGACTGCAGAGGCTATACATGGTGGAGGCCTAGACTGGTGCATAAGATGTCAAATTCTACCCCAAATATTAAGAAGCAGCATAAGTACTCTGCTTATGCTCACGGGCAATGTGGTTTCCTATGTCCATCTAGTCTTTCAAGCTAGAGATAGTTCAGGGAAGGAATTGCTTTGAAAACATAAATTCGTCATACATTTAAGCTTTGTGTCTTATCTTCATTTAGTTCGTCAGTGGAAGAATCCTGAAAATTTGAAACAATAAGATATACAGCCAACTTGGAGTCCGTGAATCTGAGCATTTCAGACTAAGGTTTTGGTCCTTTGAACACGTACTCCAAAAACAAGTCTGGCTATCATAGCCAGCTTCTGCGATGTAGTGTATTCCCCACATCTGCCAAGAGTTTGAGCATGTGAAGGGTTCTGTGCCCTTTTTTCAGCTGATTGCTCTACCCCATTATTGCTGACTTTAAAATATTCAAACTACTAATGTAATATGTAGCACCTGCAAATACTGTAAACTATTAGCAGGATGGTAATGAAAATTGACTGCAAATGTAATGACAACAGGTGAAATTATTCATAGCCTGCTCATGGAGCAAACCTAAGATATAAACTCAATGGGCATAAATGGAATAAGTTCATGACAAATAGGAAAGTATCCCAAACTGCTAAAGTAATAAAAGCAAATATAATAAATCTTTCCTACAAATATAATAAGGTCCCTAACTGTAAATGTAATAAAACCTATCAACAGCTGCAATATGTTTGGAACATATTATATAGCTTTACAAAGAATTATACCCCCTGCTGGTACAGCCTCAACAATGTCATGCTTTGTCTTTTTCCAGTGAGTCCAAATCTAGCACACTGCATGTTGCCCTGTGTATATTAAGTATGACAGAGTGTTACTATAACCAGGTTTGAACTGAAAATGAAATGCTCAATCCAGATGTGCTCTTTGGCCATTCTGCAAGCAGAGCCAAAGGCTGCGGATCTCCCACCAGGGGCTGAAATGCTGCCAGGAAAGCTAAGCATGGGAGGTGAGGAATTGATGAATTGCTGGATAACCTTTGTGTAGCTTGGATATGATGTCTGCATCAGGAAAGTGAGCAGTACATATGACTAAGGGAATGGGGACAGAGGGATTGGAGTGGGAAAAGTGTGGTATGAGGACCTTCTGTAAAGATCATGTATATGCCAGGCACAGTGCCACGTATTTCGTATCTTTCTATCCTTCCTCCCTTTTTTCCTTCTTTCTGCAATTCAGCAAGTATCTGTTGAATGCTTGCCAGTTTATAGCTACTAATTATATTCTAGGAATAAAGGAGAAAATAATAAAGTAATCATTACGGAACCCATGAGACCCTTAAACCCTATAGTAGAATCAGAAAGTAAGCAGGAAATTCAAATACAATGCAATTAAAGCCATTACTCGGCAAGAGCTGAGAGTCTGGGACAGAAATCTGAGGAATATCAACATTTAAGAGATGGGCAGAGTTATATCAAATTTCTCTCTTCACATCTTCTCTCAGATTCAGCCAGTTCCCTTTTTTATGTTATGTATTAAATATAATACTAAGAACCAAGCAGAAATAGGTTACCAGGAACAGCAACGGGACATCATGGCTATAAACCCTAAATCTCGCTAATCTACAAACCCTATAGCTTCTTCTAAACTAAATGTACATTTTCTTCTAAAGTATTTTATTACAGGTTTCTCAAATATATATATATATATATAAAACAATCAACATGTGAGTTTATGACAACCATTGACATAATTCCACCTCTCACACCCGCCTTTTGCAGCATGCCATAAAATAACCAATATTAACACCTGGTTTGTATGGTACCAGGTCTTATTTCTTCATAGAAGCTTAAATATACACACATAAAGTTTTTGCAGTTTTTCATATACATATTACTTTGCATCTTGCTTTACTCAGTAATATGGATTAGCTATTAGATAAATAAATACACAGCTAACACATTAATTTAGCTGCATACCAAAGGCTAGAATAAACATTAAAGGCTGCATACTATTACATGCACTGATTTTTCTCAATTAACCAACATTTGGGTTCTTAGGGGTTTTTTTTCCTTATTCTTTATTGTTTGTTTACTTTTTTTTGCAGGACCAAAAAAGCAAAAAACAAGAAACAAAAACACACAAACCAGACAACTAAAACAATAATAACAAAAATCTGCAATAGGTATTTTTGTACATATTGCTTTAAAAACATGAGATTCAGGCCAGGCGTGGTGGCTTACTCCTGTAATCCCAGCACTTAAGTCTGGAGGTGGGAAGATCACGAGGTCAGGAGTTTGAAACCAGCCTGACCAACATGGTGAAACCCTGTCTCTACTAAAAATACAAAAATTAGCCTGGCATGGGGGGGGCAATGGTGAAAAGTTAAAGTGAAAATTTAAAGACTATGGAACTTTTATTTTGCAATAAGCAGTGGCAGATTACTTTTCAAAATTCAGGAGCAATTCACATTCTTATCAGAGATCATTATCTAGATACTAGCTCCAGGCTATATTTTACTTTACATCTTTTGGAAAGAGAGATAAAACATGTTTTATCATTGTCTTCCAATTTCCACCTGTAACCGAGTTGCCATCTTTGTCTTTATTGGATATTTGAATTTTTTATTCTACGAATTATCTGTTCATATAATTTTCTTAATTTATATATATATTTTTTTCATCATGGAACAGTCTTATGTATATTTGAAATAGTAATTATCTTACTATATGGGTTGCAAATATTTTATTTTGTTCTTTGACTTTGTTAATGGAATTCTTTTTATGTCTATTTTCATTTGTGACATCTGGGTCTCCTCTCACTTTGGTGGGCCTACTCTTTCCCAAAAGAGCTACGCCAGAGCTCCTAAATTGTTCTAATGTATATATTTTTTAAAATTATTTTAAATATATGTGAAAAGTTATAAAATATACTTGCATATTACTATTTATTATTGGCATACTATTTTATATATATTTGTACACCTTATAATTATTTATATATGAGACAGTTAACCTATACATTAAAATTTTCTGTAAGAATTTTTTGTATGTGGTATATGCTTTGTTTTCTTATAAGTTTCTAAACACTTATACTGGCTGTAAAATGAAGTACCATTTAGCTAACTAATTAAATTATAACTTCTCAAATATTCAGTCATATTTTCTTTTGGATCAGTTTTGAAGTAATTATTCTAATCAATATGACTATACCTATGCTTTTGCCATACCATTTCTATTACAATAGCTTTAATGTAAGTTTGGTACTTGCTAAGGCAAATTTCCCTCCAGTATTCCTTTTTTTTTCTTTTGGCCACAATCAAATTTTATTTTTCCATGAACTTTTATATCAATATATCCAGTTTTAAAATAACTTTATATTCTAATTTGATTTATAATATACTTATCTTGTAAATATGGAAGGATTGACATTTTTGTAAATTATAATCTTATTAAAACACATCGTTGCTCCATTTGTTCAGATTTTAGATTATATATTTCCATCAATGATTGTTGTTTTCTTCATCAGATTTTTCTCCATTTTTTATTTTAACTGGACAACAGTGGAAATACTATTATACTGAAGTCTTTATCAGTCTCTAATTTTAATGGTTCATCTTTTCTTTGTGTGTGTGTGTTTTTCTGTATGTATTGTTTTAGTCAAATTATTTTGATGATTCTAGTTATAAAAATATATCATCTGTTAAGAGAAAAATTTCTTGTCCAATGATCATGTAGATTTATATACATATTTCATTCTTGACTTATTGTATTAACTAGCGTTTTCAAACCATATAAAATTATGTTTTGCTCCTAATTTTAATGGAAATGATATTACATTTAATTCTTTAGAATGATTTTTCCTGTTTGTTTGAATAGTATTATGTCCACTATATTCCTTAGAATTTTTTAATAAAAAATGCCTGAATTGTACCAAATGTACTTTTAATACATTGCTATATTAATTTGTATTTTTCTTTTAAATATATTTATTTGATATATCATATGCAGTTATTATTTCGGTATTTGAATAATGTGGCTCGATTTCACTTATACTATACAGTCATTTTGTAATATGGGATTTAAATTCTAATTTTAAATTTAAAATTGTACATTATCATTACAGTGTGATCAGCACAGCTTTTTAAATCTTTTTTATCTTGATAAATTTGGATATTAAAGTTTCACTTGTTTCTAAAAATAAAATGGGGGCTTTCAATCTTTTGTGATCTATAAAATTCTTTCACAGCACTGGATTACCTGTTATTTAAAGATGATATAAAAATTATCTATAAAGATATCTAAGGTAATTTATTTTTAAATGGCAAAATATTTCATTCATACCACTAATTTTTTTGTAGTTTATGTCTGTTTAACTTCTCTACTTTTTTTAGGATCAATTTTGATAATTTGTATGTTGGTAAGTAATCATTCCTTTTTTTTTCCAAATTTTCCAATTTGTTGCCCTAGTTTTGCACACAATATTTGCACATAAGTATTTTAAACCTAAAAATATAATATGTCTCCTTTCCAATTTGTCATAATATGTAGTTTTGTTTTCTCTTTTGTTTCTTTAATTAAAATTTCATCAGTTTTGTGAGCCTTTTTAAAAAATCAAATCACAGGGTTTTAAAAAATCATATCTATAAATTATTTTTGTTTTCCATATTTCAATAACTCATGTTTTTGTAGGTTGCTATCCTTTGATTTTCAAGAACTGTAGACAATAGCTAAATTTTGCAAGGATGGTAAATTAGTAATGACCAAAATTTATTCACAAATATCGTAGCTTCTCCTAATTCAAATATATATACCAGTAAATTTTAGTCTAGTTGCTATGATTATGTATTCATTATTTTATATTTATTGTGCCTTTATTGTTACTTTTAGTTATTTTTCAGTTATACGTGTGTGAACCTCTTTGTTTTCATATATGGACAGTAATATATAAATTTTGGGTTGATTTTCCAGAGTCTAGATATTTATATCCTCCCCTCTTCTTGCAATTACTTATTTGTGAATTAAAACTGCTCTCAATTAGCAGGAATAATATATAGTACATAAATAAACAATATTGTCTAAATCTTTCTTCTCTGTTTTGATTTATTTCCTTGAACTATATCACAGATACGGTTGTAACAGACAAATAGATCTTCAGGTGTTCCCCATAAACTCCACTTTCTATTTTTCACAGCCTTGTTCAGTTTCCTCCCTTTACATGTAGTGCCGAAACTAGCCCAGTTGTACCATAGAAGTGATGTCTACTGTTTTTCGGATAAACATAGAAACTGACTCTCCTGGTCTTAAAGCTTGAAACTTAAATTTGTCTCATCTGAGTTCCTTCCCCAGGAAACCGGCCTTCAGGCCTCCCAGGTGGTATTAGGGAACTGAAACTCACCAGATCGCTGCATCCAGACAATGAGATGCCAGGCTCCTCACTCATCATGACTACCTAAGCAACCACTGGCTTCCTGCTGGCCAGCTCCTCTTCCTTACCCTTCCATAATTCCTGTGTTCCTACACATAGTTAACTTCTCCCCTGCTATATGAACCCCTAAACTTAGCCAGTTGACGAGACAGATTTGAGACTGATCTGTTCTCCTTAACCAAAGCACCTGAAGAAAGCTTTCTTCCCCAGCAATACTCATTGTCTCAGTGATTAGCTTTCTGTGCAGTGAGCAGCAGGACCTAGACTGAAACCCTGGCATTTAGGCAGCAGTGGTGGCCTGTGACTTTAAACAGCAGAATATGGCAAAAGTGATGGAATGTATGTGATTACGTGTATATGATTACATTTACATAAAATTGTAGTGCCTGTCTTACCAGAGTCTCTCCCTGCTGGCTTTGAGGGAGCAAGTGGCTATGTTGGGAAGCCCTGTGTGGCAAGGGATAGTGGATGGTATCTGGGAAGTGAGGGTGGTCTCCAGCCGACAACCAACAAGAAACAAATGCCCCCAGTGTTACTACTGCAAAAAACTGAAGTCTACAAACAACTCAAATGAAGGTGGAAGTGAATCATTTCCATTTGAACCTGTGATATGACTTCATTCCTGGCTGACACCTTGATTGCAGCCTGTGCATCCCTTAGAGAATCTAGCTAAGTCATGCCCAGACTCCTGACCTACAAAACGTGATACAAGAAATATGTGTCGTTATAAGCTGCTAAGTATTTAGAAGTACTGTCATGTATCAATAAAAATACAGGAGTATTATCAGGTCATATGATAGCATCTCTCCAATACAGTAAGACATTTTAAAACTTATCTCCAGAAAGATTGTCAGCATTAGGTAAAATAAAAATGTTGGAGCTATCAAAATGTATCTATTTCAATCACGCCTTTTCATGTTAAGTAATCATTTCAAATTTTAATTTTTAAAATAAAATTTTATTTTAAAATTTAATTTGCATATATGTACATAAATATATATTTGCATATATATATGCAGTCTTTCCTTAGTATCTGTGGGGAATTGGTTCTAGAATTCCCTGCAGATACAAAAACATCCATGAATGTTTAAGTCAATTATATTAAATGGTGTAGTATTGACATATAACCTATGTACATCCTCCTGTATACTTTAAATCATCTCCAGATTACTTATAATACTTAATATAATGTAAGTGCTGTGTAAATCATTGTTATATTGTATTAAGGAAAAATAACAAGGAAACAGTTTGTACATGATTAGTTCAGACATATATATCCATTTAAAAACATTTTTTGATATGCAATTTTTTGAATTCACCCATGCAGAAACCATGGATACAGAGGGTACATGTATATATATTCAAACATGTAGTTGCTCATTAATGAGGCTAAAAAATTATCAAGGTTTTATTTGCTATTTGTTTTATCACTGGTGTGAACTGTCAGCTCCCTTCCTTTGTCTCCTGGCTAAGTTTGAGAATTAAATTAATAGAATTTTTAAAAGCAGTTCTGAAATATTTTGGAGTGCAAATGTTTGTCACAGTAGTCAAAAATTTTTCCTTCACTTTATTTAGGCAATTTCTATATTATGAAAATATCTTCTTTGCTTTTAATTGCCTCTCTGGATATCCCCACCAAATATGGAAATCAAATATTTAATGTAAAATGGCATTTTTTGAGCACCCATTATATGCCAGACAGTTTGTGCATGACACATGGTCCTTGAGTGGTGACATGTCCATGAATCTCCAGCATTGTACGCACTGACTAGGATATACTATTGTGTCCGGAATTTATTCCTTCCAGTGGGTTCTTGGTCTCGCTGACTTCAAGAATGAAGCCGCGGACCTTCGTGTTGAGTGTTACAGTTCTTAAAGATGGTGTGTTCCTTCAGATATTCAGATGTGCCCGGACTTTCTTCCTTCCAGTGGGTTCATGGCTTCAGAAGTGAAGCCGCAGACCTTTGCAGTGAGTGTTACAGTTCATAAAGGTAGTGTGGACCCAAAGAGTGAGCAACAGCAAGATTTATTGTGAAGAGCGAAAGAACAAAGCTTCCACAGTGTGGAAAGGGACCCAAGCAGGTTGCTGCTGCTGGCTTGGGTAGCCAGCTATTATTCCCTTATTTGGGAATAATTTATTCCCACCCATGTCCTGCTGATTGGTCCATTTTACAGAGTGCTGATTGGTCCATTTTACAGAGTGCTGATTGGTGCATTTATAATCATTTAGCTAGACACAGAGTGCTGATTAGTGCATTTTTACAGAGTGCTGATTGGTGCATTTACAATCCTTTAGCTAGACAGGAAAGTTCTCCATGTCCCCACTCAATCCAGGAAGTCCAGCTGGGTTCACCTCTCACTATTTGCTCAATAAATCATTATTAAATGCAAAAAGCAATATCATCAATGTCTCTAATCATTATTAGATACAAAAAGCAATATTAGATACCAAAATCATATCTAACTGAGTGATTAATAAGTGTAGAAGAGAAGAACCAACTTGAAAGTGAATGAAGAGAACTCATGTAGAAACTGCTAAGTTCATGGTCTACCAACATGTTCTTTGCTTGGAAGGCTTGCCTTACACCACATCGCCACGTATTGTTTTATATTAAAGTCTTAAAAGCACTTTCATTTGATCCTTTTCAAATCTCAGTGAACTTGGTATACAGGTATATTTATCTTGGTATACAGGTATAAACTCAAAAGTCAGAGAGTTAAAATAACTTGTTCTATGACATAGATGTATCATGTCAGAATAAGAGCAAGAACCCAGATTTCTTGCTATGAATCCATTGCTCTTCCCATTATTCACAAGCAATCTGAAACTGCTTATTTTAATGTGTTTTCCTGTGGAATGAAGTCTCTTGTACTGGTGTGTTACTGGTTATCTATATTCCAAGTATTATGTTCTGTCTCCCCAGCATGATCATGAGTTATATTAGGGTAGGCACTTTGTCCTATACCTTTCTTCTAGGTAATATGGAATTTTGTAGATCCTCAATAAATAGCTATTGAAGATTAGATTAAATGGCATTATATCTGTGATCCATTTGTCCACACGCTCTCATCTTTGAACATCTCAACTCCCTCATTCACCTTCAGGCATAGGCATTACACAGCTAAATCTGGTGTTAGGTTATGCTAATGATGTGGAACATGAAAAGTACACTCTTTGCAGTCTCCAAATGACAGGACAGAAAAGAATGGTTTATGGTTTGATTTATACAGTGCCCTTAGCTAGACCACACATGCTATCTTTCTAAGCACCTAGATTATAAAGCACAGGCGTGGAAAATTCAGAGACAGCCATACATCAGTGGGGATGACTATAGTCCCCTACCGGACCAGTTAAAGGAAAATATATCTGTCTATTATATTACCTTTTAGAGTAACCATGATAACTCTGTGGAAAGTTACATTTCTTATATGATCTTTGGTTAAATATCACATTTCAATGTCTTCATAGTCATTCTTACAACATTGTAAAAATGAATCCTCATTTTTTTTTGGACAATACATCTTTGTGAAAGAAACTAGCATAGGGTTTTGGAGCCTTCTCAGTGCTGGGGAATAAATAAATATACTCCAAGGATCAAGGAAGATACCTTTACCTTTCATCATTTTCTACCCCAACTGTGTTTCAGCAACATTATACATTATAGTCTTTTAAACCTTATAACCAGCCTTTGCTAATTCTGCCTCTTTTCTTTGGAATATTTTCTCTAGGGTATTTCTTTCTTACACTTAAAGTCTCACTATAGGATTTTAATCCCCTTGTAAGGCTTTCCAGCCCTCCTCTCTCCTCCTAGTATATTTTCTGTGTATATCTTTAGCATGTCTTGTGTTAAAATTATCTCTTCATGTCTCTGTTTTTTCCACTAGATACGATCTTTTTGGAGGCTGTGGTAGTACCATGTTCATCATTATATCCAAAGCAGTTAGTACATAACTTACCACAACTGCCAACAATTTCTGAATTTAAAGGGGATAGTTAATTATTTAATAAAAGCTTGCCATAGCAGTTGTGAAGACTAAACGGGAAAATGCAGATAAATAAATAAATGTTACTGGTGATAAAGCGAAATGTACAATTAGCAGATGGAATAGAGAACATTTGTTGATTCCTTTAATATTGTAAAGAAGAGGGAGGAGTCAAGTTTAACTTCATACTTTCTGATCTGGATAAATAATAATGTGTGATTCCACTGCCCAAGATGAGGCGCCTAGATGGAGCTATACATGTGCTGTGCTGCTGAGGAGTGATGCCTGTGTGACATCTGAGAAAGTACCGGGTTTAGATGGAACTGTGTCATTATCAGAGTTCAGTAATGTGATTTGCATTCACTTCTCATTCTGCCTGAAAAGTCTTTCCTCCCACTCTTCATTTTGGTAATTGCTGCCTGTTTTCAAAATTCGATCTGGGTCCCCATCCTCTGGGGAGCCTTGCCTAACTTGCGAATTAGATGCAAGTTCTCTCCTGCGAACATATCTTACCTCTCTCTCTGGCATAGGACTCATCATATCACACTGTCTCGGAGGAGATTCTCAACACTTATTCATTTATTTTTCAATAAAGACGTATGGAATCAATAAAACTGATCTCTATAAAAAGAAAATAAATTGTTTAGTTCCACCACACCAAAAATTAGCCTTCACTGTAAAAATAGACAAGAAACAATATACGCCAACAACCCAGAAAGCGCAATCTTTATTAAGGCCAGATGAATTTTTTTTCTTTCTCAAATCAAGGCCTGCTACAGCAAACATTAGAGAAGATATCATTTTACTTTTAATTTGTATTCCCAATTTCAGAATTACAAGAGTTAAATCTTCTTCAGATGATGGTAAACTGAATTTGTTCTCCATTGATTTTTTTTTAAATAAGGATTCCTGCTTGGGGGTTTCATTCAGTTGGTTGGAAGGAAATCCAGGACTCCAAAATCATGTAAAGCTTCTAACATTAAGAAAAATGTTGGCCTTCACTTGAGGAAGTAACCCTTGTAGAAAGAAAATGTCGAAAATAAATCTCTTTAAAGTGACACTCAGTAAAAGGTATTGCCCAGTCTGGACATGAAAATTTCAGTCACTTTCTCAGGTCTACTGTCTGGTTTCAACATCTTTCAATAAGAGGCTAGGAGACTTTGGGAAGAAAAATAAACTACTTATGAGAATTGGACAGTCATTTAAACCATATACATTTTACCATCCAGCTACATAAAGGTTTTTAGATGTACTAAGTGTAAGTAACACATTATAGGGATTTAAGGTAAACGCCCTTCTTCTTTTAAAAAAAAAGTTCAGTAAATATTTCTGGGTAATTGACTGCTCCATAATGCTTTAGATTTATTTTCCTTTATTTTAGTTTTATGTTTCCCACTGAGGGTGATTCTAACATTTACACTCCATACTTACGTAGCAGTGATAAGAATCCTATAATACATATCATATAATTCAAATATATTGCATATTGCAGAGCCTAGCCCAAAGTAGATATTCAACAAATATTCTTTCCTACACATTTCTAAGGCCCCTTTGATACAGAAGTGACTACTTTGTGAATGCGATAAAGTACTAATTTAGCTTTATTAAGCATGTTTTCACACAGTATTTTTTCTTCCATTTTAGTACCACTATAGAGTGTAATTGAGAACAGTTAAGCTGTAACCATCCTGGAGATCTATATATCTGCCAGTTATCGATCCAGCCTTATAAAAAGGTGCAGAAAGAGAGCCTAAATTGTGCTGAGCAAGTGGATTTTTTTTTAGACACAATCGCATTTCTTTGACGGGGGCCTCTGGTACAGTAATTACTTTTCTTCAAAGGAACTCCTTAGCCCATCACAATGGCAACAGACCTAATAAAGCCAAATGCATCCCCGAAGTTATTGGAGCTGATCTTCTAGGCGATAGAAGCTATTTCCTTTAGTGTGAAAAGGAACACATCTCTGGCCTTTATTTCCTTTTTATAAAATTCAAATGGAGTTGCATTTTGCTACCAAACCCTGCATGCTCTGTCTCCTCTGCATATTTTTAAGTGTACTTACAAGTTATTCAATTTTCAAGTAAATTACCCATTGGATTTTAATTTGTCATCATTGCCATTTAGGGGACTAAAAATGTCTTAAACTACCTCACCAACTGGATAAGATTGCAGACAAGAGGTATGGGAATCTTTCCACCACGTTACTAGCGGAGGCAGTGTTGCAACTAGGAACTCCAAAATGCCCATATCTCTGTGTAGGGCCGTGGGCTCCACCTGCTATGGAGGCTAATGCTAGGAAAGGAACTTGGCCTACTTGAGGTAAAAGTTTGAAGTGTTTTTCAGGCTTGTCAAGGCCAAAACTAGAGTGAAGTCAAGTGAAGCAACTAAGTAAGTTTCAGTATTTAAAAAGGCTTTCCTCCCCAGGTCACAAAAGTGCCTCACTTAGCTTACCATTGTCCTCACCAACTTGTCAAGCTTCTTTGTGTGTGATTAAGACAATCAACAGTTGGTCATTTCAATCCAAAGTTTATCATAATGATATGGACAGGAGACAGAGAAACACTGGGTAGAAGATGGTGGTTCCCTGGCAAAAGTCCTACCCTCAAGCCTGGAGACCCATGGCCCCAAGTGGGAATAGGCATTTCTGTTTTTGCGCCCAAAAAGTTGCCTTTTGGCCAGCCATGCCCCCTTATCCTGTATCCATATAAACCCCGAACCCCAGGCTTCAGGATCAGATGAGCAGACAAGGAGACAAAGAGACAAGCAGATGAAGGTCAGAATGGTGGTGCAGAGAAAGAGAAGAGGAACATCTGAACACAGAGAGGAGTCAGGCTGCGGGTGGGTGGAGAGGAGTTTGGCCCGGGGAAGATAATCTTGCCACTCCATCCCCTTCCAGCTGCCCATCCATCCTACTAAGAGCCACCTCCACTGCTCAATAAAACCCCATATTCATCCTTTAAGTCTATGTGTGATCCAATTCTTCCAGGACACTGGACAAGAACTTGGGATACAGAAAGCTGTCACACTGCCCCTCTGCCCTTGCAGAAAGGCAGAGGGTCCACTAAGTTGGTTAACACTCAAGCCATCCATGGATGGCAAGACTAAAATGGCACACTGTGACACACGCCCACTTGGGCTCCTGCACCTATCTGTCTGTGTGCTTCCCCTTCACAAGGGGTTGGAGCAGTGGCAGTGACCAAACACACAAGCCACACCCCTGTCACACATCCTGTGAGGGGGGTCAGGGAACTCTCCCATTTCAATAATGTATGTTAATATTCATTTAAGTGTTCACTATAAATCAATCTTTGTCGTAAGAGTTTTACTTTTATGAGCTCATTTTAGCCTCCCTATAACACTATGACATAGGTACTAATAGTGTCTCCATTTTAAAGATGAGGAAACTGAGGCACAGAGAAATAAAGTAACTTGTCAAAGATCTCACAAAGTTTAAGAAAGAGCTTAAATTGAAGAGCTGGGATTCAAAGCCATGTCGAATGACTCATTGCCATTTTAGAAGAAACTCCAAAGCATCTTTCCAGGCAAGCTGGAGGCACAGAGTGTCAGCCTGAGACCTGGGTTTGGTGCAATGTCATCTCAGGGCTTGTCTTTGGCTCAGGATGTATCTAAAAGAAATTGGAAAGACTATTCTGAAGAAGGTAGAATTGGGACTTGATTAGATTATTAGGGCTTTTATAACAAAATACCACAGGTTTGGGGCTTACACAGCATAATTTTAATGTCTTACAGTTCTGGAGGCTAGAAGTTCAAGAGCATGGTCTCGTTAGGTTTGGTTTCACCTGAGGCCTCTCCCTTTAACTCATGGACAAGCACTTCTCATTGAAACCTTACAGGGTCTTTCCTCTGTGTGTGTGCACCTCTGGTGTCTCCTCTTCTTCTTATAAAGACACCAGTGGTATTGATTAAGAGCTCCACCCTTATTACTTTGCTTCACTCTAATTACCTCTTTAAGGCCCTATCTCCAAATACTGTCACATAGGAAATTAAGGCATCAACCTCTGAATTTGAAGAAAGATACAATTCAATCCACACCAGGTACATAGAGGCAAGATGATTTATAGTATCCAAAGGAGAAATGTCAGTCAGAATAGGCAAGGATCAGATGCAGTAACAAACAATCTTCAAATCTTAATGAGTTAATACAATAACCATTTATTTATTGTTCATATCATAGGCAAAGTCTGGCTTAGCAGTGACTATGTCCATGGATTCTGGGAACCAGGATGTCAGAGACACATATATCTTGACACGTGCTTCCATCAGTGTACAGAATGGTAAAAGAAAATCGGACAATTGTACACTGGTTTAAAGCTTTCAGCTTCCTTTAATATTTCAATGGCCAAAACAAAAAACACAGCTACGTTTAACTTGAAAAGAGGTAAAAGTACAATCCTACTACTGTATGCCTTGAGGGATCACACAAATACTTTCTAGGCAGAGAAGCAAGTATCAGATCATCAGCGAAATATCTGTTATTGCTTTGGTGGACTGGGAGTGAAGGGACAGCTTTAGGGATGTAGGCTGTTTTAAATAGTTTTATTTTTTTTTCCTTTGGTTTCGTTTTGGTTTTGGTTTAGAGGAGCAGCTTAATTATTTTCTTTGCATACAAGATATTTCGCATTTCTGGCCATGCCCAGTAAAAGACATTAGCTTCTCCCTACCTCATAATTATAACTAAAAACACCCATACCACCACCAAATTATCAAAAACCACTGAGGGAGTTGTGAGTTGGTTGAACCTACAACTGGGATACAGTGTTGTAATTTAGTTATGTTCACTAAATGTTCACCAAAGAGACTTACTTCTCAATTCCAGACCCCACATCTGTTTGTTGGTCAAAGCAACACAAAATTAACTCACAAAGCTTGCTCATTTTTTCATCATGAGAAATAGGGATGGGGTGATGGAACTGTCATACTGTCCACCAAGAGTCAAACACTAGAGTATAAATAATTCTGTAAGAAACATAAAATCAGGGAAACCAATGGGAAGAAGAGAGAGAATACAGATCAAAGGAAAAAAAATAGGGTCTGGTATTGTCCTGATATCTGCAGAATTTGCAGAAAGAATTTTGTTAAAATGCCTGTAGCATTTGAACTTAAGAAGAAAATATTAATTGCAACAAATCATAAATACCACAATTTGCAGAAAACATGTGGAAATACTCAGCTGAGTGTGCTACGGTTTGCAAACATAAAGATAAAAACATATTGGTCTTGCTGACTAAGGCCAACACCACAACTATTGAAATACACTGATTTTAATACCTCATTTCACTGTAATTTTGCAGCAGTAAAATACATTTGTAATTATGTAGCTTCAAGCATTTCTTATGGAAAATTACTTTTCTTTAACATAATGACCTTTTAAGTTGTGGTATTGCTTCACTGTAATTCCAAAACTATTTATACCACTTACAGTTAGTGCCATATGATTTAGAGCTCCTATTTTATGGCCACCTTCTTCATTACTATTTTGTTGTATAAATATTTCTTTTTTAATATTGTTTTTTAAATGCTAGTATAAGTATGGCAAAGGAGAAAGCAAAATTAATATTGTTTTTATTTCTATATATTTTAAAAGGCAAAAAGAACAGAAATTCAGAAAATATTTTTTAAATAAAGAATATTTAGGCAGTTTAAAAATTAATATGTTAAACACCAACACGACATCTTTTCTGTATAAAAACAATAATCAGATAAGAATTTTAATGAAAGAAAAAGTCTCATATATGATAGCAACAAAAAAGATGTACTCTCTAGGATAGGTTTAGCAGGAAATATGCATGATTTATCTGAAAATACATTTTTCTAAAATTCTATTGAGAGACATAAATGAAGTTTTAAGTAATTTAATACTCTTGTATTAGAACTCAATACTGTGTAAGTTTTAATTCTCATAAAATTCATCTATAAATTCAGTGCAATACCAATTAAAACAATAGATTTCATTGAAAATAAATAGGGAATTATATCCAAAAAATTATGAAAATAAAATTTTAAAAATAAGAACAATGTGTCAGACTAGCTATGGAAGTTTGTCATACAAATATAATAATTAATATGGTTTTCTACTGGATGAGTGTATCAATCAGGATGGATTAGGATATGCTGTAGTAAAAAAGAGCCTCAACACCTTTGTAGCTACCACAAAGGTTTAGTTTTTTGCTCATTCTACAGTCTATTGAAGGTCACCTCTGAGCTCTGTCCATAAGTCCTGAGTCTAAGGTTCAGGCTAATGAAACAATATCATCATGAGCACTGCAGATTACCATGGCAGATGAAAGAGTGTGAAAGCACTTTGCATTAATAATGAAGTGTTCCAATACTTATCACTTCTGTTCACAACTCATTGGTCAGAAATGCTCCCATCTAATTACAAGGGGGTCTGGGAAATGGAATCTCACCAGGTGCCTGGAAGACAGAGAGCCAGAACTATTTGGTGGTCAACAGTAATGAATAACACAATCTGATATAAGCAGATCAAAAAAGCAGGCAGTAGTATCCAAAGACAGGAAATATGAGAATGAAGATTCTTATAATGTTTGAAATACAATATTGAAATTTTGTGTTTGTGTGTGGACGAGGGGGTTGTGAATGTTTTACAGAAAGGTAATTATTTATTCAAGAAAGATTTACCTTTTTACCTTGCACCCACAATATGATTGGTGCTGTTACAGGTCCCAAGAATATGCCAGAGAACAAAACAAACAAAAATTCCTGTTCTTACTTGGCTTATTAAAGACACAAATCTGAAGAATACATGATCCTTGCCCTGTCGACTACAAGCTGTCCACAAAACTGTGGATGTTAGTGAGAACATGTATAATCTTATTATATACATTTTTAAATCACACGTGCATTACCCTTGCAAGTAGACTGTTTGGGTACTTGTTTTAGTTATTCATTTCCCTTTAGGCTTCATATTACTGGGGCTTGGAATACATATGATACCCCAAAATATGACATTTTGTGATTGAGGAAGCCACAGAAGCAAGATGCTCACTCTGACCTTTTCCCACCTTTCTGCATGAAGTAGGGTCATAAAGAAATTCTCTGACCTACCTTGTCTGAAAGTACGTCACAAGATCCTCATTCCAGAGTGGTCCTGCCCCATGTTTTGGGAGGAAAAACATGCCACACAGAGAGGCCAAGAAGAATCTGAACAGACCTTTCTGAGTTTTCTCTGATTTATTACCGTTAACTCAAACCCTTGTTGTCCAATCATATTTCTCCACAACTATCCTCTTCTTTTGTCAGACTTAGCATAAAAATACACAATTTTCCCTGGGTCATCATTTCTGAAGATCTGATGCCATGCAAAATTTTGATTAAATACATTTGCTAAGTTTTGCTACTGCTAATCTGTGTTTTGTTACATGGGTATCAGCCTTGGTCTTTGTGATAAGTGGAGAAAAGTCAGCTCTTTTCTCCCCTATAATGTCTAATTTTCGTTTATTCTCATTGAATTATTTCAAAACACTGAAATTTGTGCCTTTTTTGCTGGTTGACTTTTGCTTTTGAAACCACAGTCTGTATAAAAGTGTTTCTAATTAAATATTTTAATTTCAAAAAATGTTTTTACTTACATAAAATTATGTATATTAATTGAAACAAACACTAAAGTCAACCAGAAGGAATAACATAATTCCTTGTAATCTACCACCTGTAGATATCGATCTTCAATATTTTGATGTGTTTTTATTCATGTTATTATATAATAACTAGATATTGAGACAGACAAGTGTAAAGGGGTTTCTGGAAAAATCTCCAACCGGCCTGTGCACTGGGAGGAGTGCGTACGGGGTTGGAGCAACGGGAAGTTCATGCCCTTTGCAGCGGGGAGGAGCCTGGCCTCTCTCTCCCGTCCTGGGATGGTACCTGGGATTTAATTTGTGAGGTGGGAAGTGCACTAGCAAGACTCTGGCTTTGCGGAGGGTCCTTGTTTCCCTTTTTTTCTTTTTGATTTTTTTTAACCTTTTTGCCCAATAAATTCCATTTTTTTCTCACCCTTCAAAGTGCCTGTGAGTCTAATCTCTCATGGCGATGTGACAAGAACCCAGATTTTAGCTGAACTAAGGAAAACGTCCTACAACATTATTTTTTTAACTTTGAAATAACCAAATAAATAAACCTATGCATGCCTTTGACCTTAACATCAAGTAATTTTTATAACCCGTTTGCATTTTTCCTATATATTTTTTTCCATTAAGTTCTTTTATTGAATAGACTGGTGGGGTTTTTTTAAGCAGTTTTAGATTCCAAGTTAAATTGAGCAGAAAATATGAAGATTTTCTTATACCTGAAACACCAACATGCACAATTTCCCCTACTATCAACAACTCCCACCAGAGTAGTACATTTGTTACAACTGATGAACCTACACTGACCCATCATTACCACTTAAAAACCATAGTTTTCATTAGAGTTTGCTCTTAGTACTATATATATGATGGGTTTTGACAAATGTATAATGACATGCATCAACCATTACAATATCATGCAGCATAGCTTTTCTTCCCCCCAAATCCTTTGTACTCCATTTGTTCATCTCTCCACCTACCAGCACCCCAGGCCTTGGCAGCCACTGAATTTTTTACTGTTTCCATAGTTTTGCAGATTTAATTTGGTGCCTTCTCT
The DNA here is from genome assembly GCF_029289425.2 of Pan paniscus. Lineage (NCBI taxonomy): Eukaryota > Metazoa > Chordata > Mammalia > Primates > Hominidae > Pan > Pan paniscus. Next base: position 19,259,203 of record NC_073252.2, read on the forward strand.
ATTTATAAGAGTCTGTTGTGATATAGAGCAATCCTTCTCTTCCTGGTATAGAGAGGGAAAAACATTTACAAATGGAGACTTCATTATAAATACAAATTCCTCTTACAAAAAAGTAACTTACACTCTGTTTACAAAGCCTCTCCTGTGTATGCTATTTCACAAAATTATCAACTCAAATTAATCCTTCTGCCAGAGAGGCATATTTCGGGGTGACACATTCTAGTCTCCCACAGTATATTTATCTGGTCTCCTATAATATATTTATGTATATTTCTGGACTTTCTGTTCTGTTACATTGGTCTATTTTTCAATTCTTTCACCAATACCATGCTCTCTTCATTACCATAGTTTTATAGTAAGTCTAGAAAGCAATTAACTTGTGTATTTTAATCTCGTGTTATGTTATGTGTCCCTCAAAAGTTCATGTATTGGAAACTTAATTGTCATTTTAACAGTATTAAGAGGTGTGGGCTTTATGAAGTAACTAGGCCATGGGGGTCCACCCCTTATAAATGGAATAATGCCTCTATTGCAGGAGTTGATTAGTTATCCTGGGAGTGCATTCCTGATAAAAACATAGTTTGGCTCCATCTTCTTTTTCTGTCTCTCATGAGCTCACTTCTGCCTTTCATCTTCTGCCATAGAATGACCTTTGACAGATGCCAGAACCGTGGTGTTGAACTTCCTAGTCTCCAAAATCATGAGCCAAATAAACTTCTATTATTTGAGAATTACTCAGTTTTTGGTATTCAGTTACATCAACAGTAAATGGACGAAGACAGAAAATTGGTATCAAGTGTGAGGTTGTTGCTGTAACAGATACCTGAAAATATGGAAGTGGCTTTGGAATTAGGTAAGAGGTAGAGGTTGGAAGAATTGGAAGAAGCGGGCTAGAAAAAGCCTGTATTGTCATAAATGATGCATTAGGGGAAAATCTGGTGAGTACTCTGAAGACAGGAAATTCTTAAACTTCTTAAAAGTTACTTAAATAGTCATGACCAGAATGCTACTAAAAGTATAGAGAGTAAAGGCCATTCTGATGAAGGCTCAAATGAAACAGGAACAATAAATTAGAACTGGATTAAAGACCATTCTTGTTATGAAGTAGCACAAAATAGCTCAATTTTTTTCATGCCGAAGAACTTTCTGGAATGCAGAACTTAAGCGGGATGAACTAGGATACTTGGAAGAAATATCTAAGCAGCAAAGCATTCAGGCTGCCATATGCTTACTTTTAACTATATACAATGAGATGCAAGAGGAAAGGATTGACTTAAAGATAGAATTTATAATTAAAAGGAAAGCAGAGTGGAAAGACATTGAAAATTTGAAGTCTGGTCATGTAAAAAGTGAAAGGTGTGTTCAGGAGACAATACTAAGTGTGTGGCCAAGCAACCAATTGCTAAATATAATGTCATGGATAGAAATAAACCAGGTGCTATTTTTCAAGACAATGAAACAAAGACCCTGAAGACATTTCAGAGATATTCAAGTCTTCCCTTCTCATTAGAGACCAGAGCTCTAGGAGTATAGAATGTTCTGGGAAGAACAGCCTAAACTGCCTATCATGGACTCACTACCTAGGGCTGTCTACAGACTCTGCTCCCCACTTTCTGATATAGTGCTGCCTGGCCACCCCAGCCTTGGCTTAAGCAGACCCAGCTGTGACTCAACCCACCACTCTGGGAGGTACAAGCTATAAATTTTGGCAGCATCAACTTGATGCTAACTCTGCAGACTCACACAATGCAACTGTGGGGCCATAGCTTGCTCCACCTAGATTTCAAAGGATGATGTGGACAGCCTGGGGGTCCAGGCAGACTCTTGCCATGGGGCGAAGCCACCATAGAAAGCTCCAACTAGGGCAATGATAAACAGAAATGTTAAGTTGGAGCTTCCACAGGGTTCCCACCAGGGCAATGCCTGGTGGAGCCATGGGAGAGGGACTGTCACTGAGACCACAGGGTATTAAAACTACCAGCATGAAATGCCATCATGGGAGACTTGAAGCATGAGCTGAGTTCGGCAAAGCCATGGGAGAGGTGCTCTTTCCTAGGGCTTTGGGAGCCCAAACATTGTCCCAAATTATCCAGGAATTGGGACATAGAGTCAAGGAAGATTATTAGAGCATTAAAAATTTAATATTTGCCCTCTTGAGTTTTGGATTTACTTAGGGCTAGTTACCTGCCCTTTTTTTTTCTTACCTATTCTCTCTTTCGGAATGGGAATGTCTGTCCTGTCTGTTCACCACTGTATTTTAAAATAGATAATTTGTTTTGATTTCACAGGCTCCCAGCTTGAGGGAATTTGCCACAGGATGAATCACGCCTTGAATCTCACCCATACCTCATTCAGTTGAAACCCTGGGCTTTGAACTTTTGAATTGATGCTGAATGAGTTGTGACTTTTGGGGCTATTGAAATGGAATAAATGTATTTTGTATTTAAAGAGGACATGAGTAATGGGGGTCAGGGGTGGAATACTATGGTTTGAATAAAAGTTCATATGTTGGAAACTTAATTGCTATTGTAAAAGCACTAAGAAATGCGGCATTTAAGAAGTGATTAGGCCATGATGTCCCTGCCCTTATGACGGGATTAACTACTATACATTAATGCAGAAGAGGACTCCTGATAAAAGAATGAGTTTGTTCCCATTTTCTCTCTCTATCTCATATGCTCACTTTTACCTTCTCCTCTTCTGCCACAGGATAATGCAAAACAAAACAGAAAAGGCCCTGGAAAGATGCTGGCACCTTGATATTGGACTTCTCAGCCTCCAGAACTGTGATAAATTATTTTTTTTATTCATTGATTACCCAGTCTGTGGTATTGTGTTAGTCTGTTCTCACACTGCTAATAAAGATATACCCAAGACTGGGTAATTTATAAAGGAAAGGGGTTTAACTGACTCACAGTTCCACATGGCTGGGGAGGCCTCACAATCAAGGTAGAAGGCAAATGAAGAGCAAAGTCATGTCTTACATGGCAGCAGGCAGTAGAACTTGTGCAGGGGAACTCCCATTTATAAAACCATCAGATCTCATGAGACTCATTCACCACCATGAGAGCAGTATGAGGAAAACCGCCCCCATGATTCAATTATCTTCACCTGGCCCCACCTTTGACACGTGGGGATTATTACAATTCAAGTTGAGATTTGGGTGGGGGCACAGCCAAACCATATTATTCACCTCAGCCCCTCCCAAATCTCATGTCCTCACATTTTAAAACACAATCATGCCCTTCCAGCAGTTCCTCCAAGTCTCAATTTATTCTAGCATTCACTCAAATGTCCAAGTCCAAAGTCTTATCTGAGACAAGGCAACTCTCTTCTGCCTATGAGCCTGTAAAATCAAAAGCAAGTTGGTTACCTCCTAGATACAATGGGGGTACAGGCTTTGAGTAAATACACCCATTCCAAATGGGAGAAATTGGCCAAAATGAAAGGCCTACAGGCCCCATGAAAGTCTGAAATCCAGCAGGGCAGTCAAATCTTAAAAGCTCCAAAATGATCTCCTTTGACTCCATGTCTCACATCCAGGTAACACTGATGTAAGAGGTGGGCTCCCATTGCCTTAGGGAGCTCTGCCCCTGTGGTTTAGCAGGGTACAGCTCCCTTATGGCTGCTTTCAGGGGCTGGCATTGGGTGTCTGAGGCTTTTTTAGGTGCACAGTGCAAGCTGTTGGTGGATCTACCATTCTGGTGTCTGGAGGACCATGGCCGTCTTCTCACAGATCCATTAGGCAGCACCCCAGTGAGGACTGTCAGTGGGGGCTCCCACCCCACATTTTCCTTCCACACTACCCTAGCAGAAGTTCTCCATGAGGGCTCTGCTCCTGCAGCTCAGCTCTGCCTGGACATTCAGGCTTATCTATACATCCTCTGAAATGTAGCAGAGATTCCCAAACCTCAATTCTTGACTTCTATGCACCTGCAGACCCAACACACATGGAAGCTGCCAAGGCATGGGGCTTGCACCCCCTCCTCTGAATCCATGGCCTGAACTGTACCTTGGTCCCTTTTAATCATGGCTGGTGTGGCTGGCACACAGGGCACCAAATCCTTAGGCTGCACACAGCAGGGCGGGGGGTGGGGGGCCAGGTTGCGGGGCTGGGACCAGCACACAAAACCATTTTTTCCTCCTAGGTCTCCAGTCATGTGATGAAAGGGACTGCTGTGAAGACTTCTGACATGCCCTAGAGACATATTTTCTCATTGTCTTGGCGATTAACATTTGGCTCCTTGTTACTTATGCAAATTTCTGCAGCTGGCTTTAATTTATCCTCAGAAAATGGGTTTTTCTTTTCTATCACATTACCAGGCTGCAAATTTTATAAACTTTTATGCTGTGCTTCCCTTTTAAACATAAGTTCCAATTCCAAATCATATCTTTGTGAATACATAAAACCAAATGCTTTTAATAGCACTCAAGTCACCTCTTGAATGCTTTACTGCTTAACAGTTTTTTTTTCTGCCAGATGCCCTAAATCATCTCTCTCAAGCTCAAAGTTTCACAGATTTCTAGGGAAGGGAACAACTAATACCAGTCTCTTTGCTAAGACATAGCAAGAGTCACCTTTATTCCAGTTCCCAATAAGTTTCTCATCTCTGTCTGTGAAAATGTCAACCTGGACTTCATTGTCCATATTACTATCAGCATTTTAGTAAAAGCCACTCAACAAATTTCTAGGAAGTTCCACTTTTTCACATCTTCCTGTCCTCTTCTGAGCCCTCCAAACTGTTCCAACCTTTGCCTGAAACTCAGTTCCACATTTTCAGGCATCTTTACAGCAGTACCCCATTTACTACATTAGTCTGTTCTCACACTGCTTATAAAGACATACCCAAAACTGGGCAATTTTTACAGGAAAGTGGTTTAATTGCTTCACAGTTTTAGATAGCTGGGGAGGCCTCACAATCATAGTGGAAGGTGAATGAGGAGCAAACTCATGTCTTATATGATGGCAGGCAAGAGAGCTTGTGCAGGGGAATGCCCATTTATAAAACCCGCAGATCTCATGAGACTTATTCACTACCATGAGAATGATACGGGGAAAAGTACCCCCATGATTCAATCATGTCCACCTGGTCCCACCTGTGACATGTGGCAATTATTACAATTCAAGTTGAGATTTGGGTGGGGACACAGCCAAACAATATTGGATATTTTGTTATTGCAGCAGAAAATGGACTAAGACACTTTGCATCCTGCACCCTTGCTATAATCATTTATTAATTTCAGATGTCATAGCTATTTTTTTAATTTGTGTTTTATTTTCTTGGTTTTCTCAAAATTACTAGATCTGATTATTGCTTTCATTTAAAATTTGATACTAGGGATGTTTTAAAAATCATATTAGATATTCTAATTTACTAATTTCTGTTTTCATCTTTAAAAACACATTTTTCTTCCATTCTGCTTCCTTATGTTTGTTTTGTTACTTTTACCTAAACTTTGCTTTGAATAACTACTTCATATATTTCCATTTTTCTTTCTTTAATCACAAAAGTCTTTGTGCTACTAAATTTGACATTGAGTACATCTTTAGGCTCTAGCCTAAAAATAAAATTATAAGCTCCCCCAACTGTCTGAACGGACTGTCTCTTGTAGAAGGGGACCCCAAAGTAACCTTGAAAATGGAGTACTCAGCCATGACTCTGATGGGATAAGAGGTTAAAAATATCCCCTCCCTTGCTAACCACAATTTGGCTTTCTTCCCTAAGGGCTCAACAGAAGCCAGTATGATCAAAAGTCTCCACCACTATTATCAACAGCCATCTGACATTACGTCTTCTTTTTTGCCTGGTCACCTACTAGGTGACCACAGAGTGGTCCTGGCCAGTCTAAGGAGAATGTGCAGTAAGGGTTTTTTTGTCCTCCACTTCACTTTTCGATATCAGAGGGCCTAAAGCTTTACTGTCACTTTATGCTAACACTGCCATTTTTTTTTGTACATTGGTTTTTTGTATTTTGTTTTTTTTTCTTTGAGATGGAGTCTCACTCTGTCGCCCAGGCTGGAGTGCAGTGGCACGATCTCGGCTCACTGAAAGCTCTGCCTTCCGGGTTCACGCCATTCTCCTGCCTCAGCCTCCTGAGTAGCTGGGACTACAGGTGCTCACCACCACACCTGGCTAAGTTTTTGTAGTTTTAGTAGAGATGGGGTTTCACCATGTTAGCCAGGATGATCTTGATCTCCTGATCTCGTGATCCACCCTCCTCGGCCTCCCAAAGTGCTGGGATTACAGGCGTGAGCCACCTTGCCTGGCCTGTAAATTGGTTTTATGAAGGGTCATGAAGCTCAATTGTGCATGTGCATGTTTGTCCTTTCATAAATATTCATGACTCCTCTTATAGCTTATTGAATATGTACATTTGGTGATCCTGCATAAATTCCTGTTTCCTTTGCCCCTCCCTTGCTGGAAACTATACTGCTCAGCCTTTCAGAATAACCACCCTGCAGCCTGCAATGCTTTATGCGAAATAAAACCCTCATTTCCAAATTTATAAACCTCATCATTCTTCAGTTGACAATATGTATCTTATGCCTAGAGTATAATAGGTGACAGGCTATTAAGTCATATGGCTGAAGAATTTACTTGCTCTGAAACACTGGGCATGTAAAATGAGAACAATGATAGTATCCTCCATGCAAGATAGTTGTAATGATTAAATGAAATAATCAATGAAAAAGAATTCATAAGTATTTATTTTCCATTATTTTTATTTTAATTTTTAAATTATTTAATATTTTTATTTTTTATAATTTTAATAAAACAAAAAAGTATTTTACTTTTACTAATATTTATATATATTTGGAGATACATTTTTGAATACATATTTATTTAGGTTCAAAATGTAAGAGGCTTCTGTTAAAACGTATTTATAAATTATTTTATTGAAATTATCTGTCTTTCTTTTTCTTTTCTTTCTTTCTTTTTTTTGAGATGGAGTCTTTTTTTTTTTGGCTCCGTCGCCAGGCTGGAGCGCAGTGGCTCCATCTCGGCCACTGTATCCTCTGTCTCCCGTGTTCAAGCAGTTCTCCTGCCTCAAGCTCCCAAGTAGCTGGGACTATAGGCGGGCACCACCATGCCCAGCTAATTTTTGTATTTTTAGTAGAGATGGGGTTTCACCATGCTGGTAAGAATGGTCTTGATCTCTTGACCTCATGATCCACCCACCTCGGCCTCCACTTTTGGATTACACTTTGGGATTACAGGCATAAGCCACTGTGCCTGGCCTATTTTTATTTTCTAATCTGAAAGTAAGTGAGAGATTATAGAGATAGCTTATATAAACTATCTTATAAGGTATGAATTTCTTCCAGTTCAATCATGGTATTTTCAATACTTTTTTTTCATATTTATATGCTATGTAATTTATAAGACATATTTATGACTTACAGTTTCATTATGGAGTAGGGAACTCATTACTGTATGAAGCATAGCCAGGTCCATTTGTTTACATATTAACTATGTCTGCTTTCACATTACAATGCCAAAGTTTGGTAGTTGAAAAAGGCAACTGTCCACAAAACCTAAAATATTTACTTTCTTTGCCTTCACAGGACATATGTTTGCCTATCCTGTATTTAGGCTTCTGGAGACATTAAATATTTAGCATTTTCTGTGTGACATATTGTATTTTTTATCTTTCTTAACTAGGATAGCCTGCTTTATTTCTGGGGTAAAATTTGTAGGCTTAGATGAAGCCTGGAATGGTAAGAGACAAAGTAGAGGTTCACAGAAAGGCAGTTAGAATAAAAAGGCCACCATGTTCATAACCATTTCTCACAAAGCTCCAGGTAGCAATGGCCCCACTTACGCAACATGTGGGACTAATATATGTATCAGGAAAGGGGTAGCTGGTCTTTTTCATTCAGATAATCTTCTCAGGAATATAAGGCCTCTCAACATATTTTAGAAAGAGGTATTTATCCTGTTAGAGGGATTTCATAGTGTTGTTTTTAAAGACAAGTTGAGAGAAGGGGAACCATTGATAGAATTTTTAAAATTAATTTTAAATTTCATAGAAATTTAAGGATAATTTTAAGTTATAAGCTACAATGCTATAAAAAATGACAAAAAATGATGAACAGGCCAATCAAACTACTGTTTTGGGCTCCCCCACAAAAAAAATTGAAGATTTTCTGAGATAGGTTCCCATTTTGATGATGTTTTTCTCTTTCTACCAAAATGCTGATTTTGAAATATCACCAGTGTTGTATCTCCATTTATTTAAAGAGGCTTTGAAAGATTTTTTTTAAATGTCAAGAAAGAGTTGATTAGAAATTAATTTACAAAATAAATATATAGAGCATAGCAATTTCAAGATACTCTGGGACATGACATTCAATTAAAGAAACATAAATAATCAAATAACCACAGAGTCAAGCAACATGAACTTAAAGAACGAACCATAATATTTACTAGAGAAAAAAAATGCTTCTTGTAACCTAGTTGTTTAAAATCTGTATGCAAACTCCAAGCACTTATTATCTCGGATCATTTGGGCACTTAATCATATACTATCAGGGGAACCAGCCCCCAGTATTTCACCGTAGGTCCTTTCTATTTTCCCTAAGTGTCGGCCAGTCTGAGAAATAAAGAGAAAGTATACAAAGAGAGAAATTTTACAGCTGGGCCTCTGGGGGTGACATCATGATGACATGACATCATCATGTTCCATGATGCCCCTTGAGCCACAAAACCAGCAAGTTTTCATTAGGGATTTCAAAAGGGGAGGGAGGTACGAACAGGAAGTAAGTCACAAAGATCACATGCTACAAAGTGCAATAAAAGATCACAAGGGCAGAAGGGCAGAGCAAGATCACAAGGTGAGGGTGAAATTAGAATTACTGATGAGGTTCCATGTCCCACTGGGAATGCATTGTCATTGATAAGCATCTTAACAGGAAACAGTGTTTGAGAGCAGATAACCGTTCTGACTAGAATTCACCAGGCTGGAATTTCCTAATCCTAGCAAGCCTTAGGGCACTGCAGAAGACCAGGGCGTATTTCATCCCTTATGTTCAATTGCATAAGGCAGACACTCCCAGAGCGGCCTTCCATAGGCCTACCCCTGGGAATGCATTCCTTTCCCAGGGTTATTCCTTGCTGGGAAAAGAATTCAGCGGTTTTTCTCCTGTTTGCTTTCTGCAATAAGAAAAATATGACTCTGTTCTGCCCGGCCCCGCAGGCGGTCAGACCTTATGGTTATCTCCCTTGTTCCCTGAAAATTGCTGTTATCCTGTCCCTTTTTAGGGTGCCCAGATTTCATATTGTTCAAACACACATGTTTTTACAAACAATTTGTACAGATAATGCAATCATCACAGGGTCCTGAGGCAACATACATCCTCAGTTTACGAAGATGACGGGATTAAGAGATTAAAGTAAAGACAGGCATAGGAAATTATAAGAGTATTGATTGAGGAAGTGGTAAATGTCCATGAAATCTTCACAATTTATGTTCAGAGATTGCAGTAAAGACAGGCGTAAGAAATTATAAAAGTATTAATTTGGGGAACAAATAAATGTCCATGAAATCTTCACAATTTATGTTCTTCCACCACGGCTTCAGCCAGTCCCTCCTTTCGGGGTCCCTGCCATCCCACAACAATATCCAGTCTTATTGCATTATTGATCTGCCATGGTCCCTGCAGTCTAACTCCTGGATCATTAATTATTGATGAGTGAATATCTTGCTTTAAGAGCTAGATTCAAATTCCTTAAGACAAGAGATCAAGATTTTTATATGCACAAATTCTCTACTCATGAAATGTAATTGAACATGAAATAGAAACTAGGAGACCTGATATTTTTCTGGATACTCGTTATAGTCCTTTGTACTTGTTTAAGTCATATAAGCTGTCTGTGCTGGTTTACTTGTGCAACAGAGATATGTCAATGAGAAAGCAAGATTCCTTCCTTCATGGAGTTTACATTCTAGTGGAGAAGTTAGACAATATATGATTATACAAATAGATAACACTTTCATAAGTAAGGGTAAAGAACTATGGAAAACAAACAAAAACAATAGAAACAGAAGCAATAGTGTGATAACTGTAGTGATAATGGGTTAGAGAGGGCAACTCCAGAATGAGTGTTCAAAGGTTGATATCCAGTTAATGAAAAGACCCAAGCCTCAAGGAAAGGAAAGAAAAGCATATTTGAAACTCAATAAGAAATAAGTATGAAGGTCCTGATGCAGAAACCAGCTCTACCTGCTCCAGTACAGGCCCATATTTGTCTGTGGCCTGAGCTCAGTTAGCAAGGGCAGAAAGCAACTGTTGGACATGAAGATGGAGAGGTGCTCAGGAGGGCACTGGAAGGTTTAAAACCAGAAAGTAAAGTGGTCCTCCAGTTAGGAAGCCATTGTTAAGATCTTGGTTAGAAATAAAGGTGGCTTGAAAGTCAGAGATTTTTGCAGGTTTTGGGTAAAGTATGTGGACGTAGGATATGTTTTAGAAAAAGAGCTTTGTAAATCTTACCACAATGTGAAAATTTAATGTATTCTGATTATAGTTACTCATTAAATATTTTAAATAAATTCATCTTAGAAATTACTTTCAACTTTTTACTCTCTTTTTAATATTAACTCACCTCCAAACACATTTCTATACTACTGTAGCTGTCTTTGTTTCCTTTGTCCTTTTTCAATACAACAAACTAGATCCTGATAAAATAATACCCATGTGCATAGTTGCTACTTGCTAAATATTTGCTATATTAATGACTGCATAAATAAAATATGGCAAGCTTGTTACAGGGTTGATGGGTCAAGAAAATATTTGAATGAATGAAACATAGATTGAAAGGGTTTATTGCTGCCAGTTAAAGTCAGTCAACAGTCTCTTCATTTCAGGATGAGAATTTTATAATGTCACTGACCCTGGGATATGTGTTTACATGAAACTTCTTGGCAGCATTAGTTTAGTCTGGTAGCACAAAATAATGTATATAAATGGGCCTTGAAAAGAACAAAGCTTTGTGTCAATAATTGTAAGGATTGCTCCCATTTATTTTTCTGACCCCTATGTGTGTCAGATCTCATGCTAGGCATTTTTACGTATATTGTCTTGTTTAATTCTCACAAAAATCATGAAGGATAAATGTTATCATTTTATTTTAAAATTGAGGGAATTATTACTCAGTAATGTTATTTAACATCTGGATGAAGATGTATCTTTCAAACCCCACTCTCAATTATTCTATTGCATCAAGGATTTAGAATTGATTAAGAAATAAATATTAACTCACAAATATCTAGCAAATTATTAATTTCTTTGAAGAGTATCCTAGAAATTATGCTACATATGTTCCTAAAATAATCACAGAATTATAGATTGTAGAGATTTAGAGCTAGATCCATAAAGAACCAGATGCTTCTTCATATGCAATTTCTTGCCTGACTTTCACATGCTCAAGGTCACAGAAAAGCAAAGCTGGGATTCAAATCCAATTTGGTGCTCTTCAGACCATAGCATACTGGCTCAGAATTTGACATTTTGTTCATCTCTATGTTTATAAAAAGGCAAGATAAAAGACCCAGAGAAATCTATGAAAGGGCTCATTTTGCCATTGGTGAAAAAAGAAATTGTGATTTACTTGAAAGAAAAAGATGACATAATAAAAGTAACAAATAGCTTTAGCTTTAAAATATAGTATGCTCTAAAAAATGCCTGAAAATAATGAAACAAGGTTCTTAACACCATCATAAGAGTGTACTGCTCCAATGTAGAGAAATATAGAGGTGAAATGGAAGCTGTGAAATGTCAAAGGTAAACTTGGCCAATGTCAGCAGTGTGCGTTGCAGAAACCTCTGGAATGCATGACAGAGAAAGCAGGAGGATGTAGTAAACAACAAAAAGATCACTGCATTGAGCATTCCACAGATTTCTCAGCTGAAGAGGAATTTTCATTTCTCTGATGCTTTCAGCTCAACATGGGCCCGAAATGACAGATATGCAGTATGATTCTCTTACCACCCCACCCCCACACTGTGACCTCTGAGTGGAAAGAGACACCTACAGACGTAAGCCTGGGGAAAGCAGATCTTTATGCTCAGGGACAATCTCTCTTGCATACATACTGGAAATGCTTTCTCTGATCCCACCCATAACAACAAACTCAGAATGCCCTCCACCCACACCAAATTCTTCAAAAATGACTAATTTCTATGCCATGTAATTAAGACAACCGATTTCTCAGAAAAAAAATGTGGCTGCATTGAGCATCAATTAGAGTTTTCTTTAAATGAGGATTTTTTTCTTATCTCTGCTGGATTTGCAGAGTCCTAGTTTTGTAAAGAGTTTCTTTCTTTCTTTCTTTCTTTTTTTTTTGAGACAAAGTCTCGCTCTGTCACCCAGGCTGGAGTGCAGTGGCGCGATCTTGGCTCACTGCAACCTCCACCTCCCGGGTTCATGCCATTCTCCTGCCTCAGCCTCCCAAGTAGCTGGGACTACAGGTGCCCGCCACCACGCTTGGCTAACTTTTTGTATTTTTAGTAGAGATGGGGTTTCACCATATTAGCCAGGATGGTCTGGATCTCCTGACCTGATGATCTGCCCGCCTCAGCCTCCCAAAGTGCGGGGATTACAGGTGTGAGCCACTGTGCCTGGCCTGTAAAGGGTTTCAAGTGAATTCAGAGTAGACGTTCTGGATATTAATCACACCCATGATGATACACAAATATGAGAAACAAGGTCATTTAGATAGGCTATAATTTATTATGGTCCACAATGCTAGGAGTAAGTTAGAACCCTACGTTGAAATATGTTTTTGGGGTTTCCCATGCAATCTGTCACACTGATGGTTAAAAGTGAACTGCAGTGCCTAGGCTGAAAGTGGGATAGGGTGTTATTGGGAGTTGTACCTATTAATGTTTGAGAGATTTGATTTAAAAAATCACATCAGTTTACATGTTTATACCAACTTAGTTGCTTCCCCATTGTATTGTCATCCAGTCACAGCTCAATGTTTACCTTGTCCCATTGACTTAGAGGACTTGGAGAACCTTTACTTTCTTGTGGGGAAAAAAATGTAAAGGTGTTTTTAAATAAGTTAATGTAGCAGACAAAAAATTATAGAAATAAGAGCCAAGGGAAAATAAGAAAGATCCAAGATTGTTGCTTTTAAAGGGAGAGATATCTGAATCACATTGAGGAGCTGCCCCCAAAGTGTTCTATGCTTCTAATCTATGGCAGAACAAATCCTATTATTTTCCTATGTAGCGGCCATCTCATGGTAATTCAGTAATTTTTTATTTAATCTATTTCCTTGGTACTATACTTTACAGAATATGCTTCGTCTGTGTTGTTTTCTATCTGAATCCATCACCTAGTAAAGCCCTTAGCAAATGGAAGCTATTTAGCTCATATCTGTTGAACGAATAAATGCATATCCCTGTACTTCACTCTCCCAGTGGTATATCCTAATATTGGGTTTGGATGGATAAACTCATATGTGTTTTCAATGATCGGGGCATTTTATGCAAGGTCCTCTAATCTGTGGAGAAGACAGATCAACAAATAATCTTGTATGTTTTGGTGTGAATATCCCTCAATATCAACATGGTATCAACAGGTGGATTTTGAGAAATGATTAGGTCATAGGGACTCTGCCCTCTGAACAGATTAGTGCTTTATAAAAGGGCTGGAGGAAACTAGTCTAGGCCTCTTTTCGGTCTTATGTTCTTTTACCTTGTGAGGACCCAGTGTCCTTTTCATCCAGAGGATGCAGTAACAAGGCTACATCTTGGGGACAGACAGCAACTCTCATCAGACATCAAATCTGCTGGCAACTTGATCTTTGGCTTTCCAACCTTAAGAAATATAAAAAATAAATTTTTATTATTCATAAATTACTCAGTCTGTGGTATTTTGTTGTAGCAACACAAATGGAGGAAGACACTGTGGTTAACACTATAGCCACTAGAGAAAGACACAGAGACTTCTGGGAACAGAGAAGAGCGCCTGGTTCAGCTCAGCAGATTGGCCTCTTTTGAGATTTCTTCCACCTTTCCTCCCACCTCCCATTATATTTCTTTGCTAATGCTTGGTATAAGTCTATATCAAATGCATTATTTCCTGGCCCACCCATGAGTCGTAAGTGTCTGTGCCCTTCCTCCACCTCCCTAAAAACACAAGTCTCAGGTACAAACACTATTAGTTCTCCTTTTTGATAGGATTTCTGTTCCTTCTGTCCCATATCAAAGACTGGTCTCCCCTAGACCTCATTAGTGCCTCAACCTAAACTACCTACTTGGCTAGTACTTTAATGCATAATGCTCCACTCAATAAGTACTTAGTGAAAATATATTGTTCAGAACACTGACTTCTGAGCCTATAGCTGCTTAGATTTCTGGTTGATTGGGACATTCCTAAAAGCCAAATTCCCACATTCTAACTTTTGGAATTTTAAGCTCAACTCTATCAAAAAGTGATCATAGGCCTAACAATTTTGGGTCGTAAAGATTTTTATATGATTTTACATTAAACTTTACACAAATTTGATTGAATCCTTTGAATAATACTAGTATTTCTCTCAAAAAAGATGATTTGGAAAAACAAAATCTAAGTAAAGTTTGCCACATACATCTCTTTAGCCCTGCAAAAGCAAAGCAAGTGCTTTGTCAGTATTTCCATAGAACTTGCAAATAGAACACCCTTCACTAAGAATAACAGAGATACCATCTCACACCAGTTAGAATGGCAATCATTAAAAAGTCAGGAAACAACAGGTGCTGGAGAGGATGTGGAGAAATAGGAACACTTTTACACCGTTGGTGGGACTGTAAACTAGTTCAACCATTGTGGAAGTCAGTGTGGCGATTCCTCAGGGATCTAGAACTAGAAATACCATTTGACCCAGCCATGCCCTTACTGGGTATATACCCAAAGGACTATAAATCATGCTGCTATAAAGACACATGCACACGTATGTTTATTGCGGCATTATTCACAATAGCGAAGACTTGGAACCAACCCAAATGTCCAACAATGATAGATTGGATTAAGAAAATGTGGCACATATACACCATGGAATACTATGCAGCCATAAAAAATGATGAGTTCATGTCCTTTGTAGGGACATGGATGAAACTGGAAATCATCATTCTCAGTAAACTATCGCAAGAACAAAAAACCAAACACCGCATATTCTCACTCATAGGTGGGAATTGAACAATGAGAACATATGGACACAGGAAGGGGAACATCACACTCTGGGGACTGTTGCGGGGTGGGGGGAGGGGGGAGGGATAGCATTGGGAGATATACCTAATGCTAGACGACGAGTTAGTGGGTGCAGCACACCAGCATGGCACATGTATACATATGTAACTAACCTGCAAAATGTGCACATGTACCCTAAAACTTAAAGTATAATAATAAAAGAAAAAAAACTTTAAAAAAAAAAGAAAAGAAAAGAAAAGAAGATAACTTGCATGAAATGAGCCTCCTGGTACTTTTTTTATCATAAAAATCTCTCGAACTCCTTTCATCTCACCTGTAAATTGGCTGTTATGATTATCCCAATTTTACAGATGAGTAAACTAAGTTTAACAGAATTTTTACAATTTTCCCATGGTCACATCTGCTGCTAAGCAGCAAAGCAGGAAATGTGACCGCAGTTCTGACTCTCCCCAAAGCTTCTCTCAGAGAAATAGAATCAAGTGGTAAAGAACATTTGGGATTTAAATCTAGACTTGTAACCACCCAATGGATTTATTTTGCCTGCTGCCCAGATAGAAGCAATTTATCAAGACAGGGTAATCGCAATAGAGATAGAGTTTAATTTTTGCAGAGCCAATTGAATGGATGACCAGAGTTTTATTATTACTCAAATCAGTCTCCCCTAAAATTCAGAGGCTAGGTTTATTCAAGGATAGTTTGGTAGGCCAGAGAATGGTGCCACTGATTTGTGGGGCATACAATGACAGAGATATGGAAAATAGTCTGCTTCTGGGTGGGGCCACAGGACCAGTTGGCAAGTCTGGGTGGAGCTCTCATCAGAAATGTGAAAACCTGAAAAGACATCTCAAAAGGCCAATCCTAGGTCTTACAATAGTGCTGTTTTCTTCAGGGGGTTAAAGGCAAGACAGGGATTGTTTAGATCAGATCGCTTTCACTGCCATAATTTTCTCACTGTTACAATTTTTGCAAAGGCAGTTTCAGTCTGGCTAGAGTTCCAGTCCAGTCTCTTCTGTATGACCCTGAGCATATTATGAAACTTCCTTGAGCACAGTTTTATTATAAGTCAAGTGGGAATAAAAATAATTAAAATAGTTGTTGAATATGTTTAATGGGCTTAATGGGAGAACCAGCGGGTTCTCCTTGCCCACTACCTAGCAGAGCCAATTATCAAGACAGGGGAATTGCAATAGAGGAAGAGTTTAATTCATGCAGAGCTGGCTGTATGGGAGACTAGAGTTTTATTATTACTCAAATCAGTCTCCGTGAAAACTTGGAGACTAGAGTTTTCAAGGATAATTTGGTGGGTAGGGGTTGAAGAGTGGGGAGTACTGATTGGTCGTGTCTGAGATGAAATCATAGGGAGTCAAAGTTATCTTTTTGTAGAGTCCGTTCCTGGGTGGAGGCCACAAAACCAGATGAGCCAGTTTACACATCTGGGTGGTGCCAACTAATCCATCAAGTGCAGGGCCTGCAAAATATCTCAAGCGCTTAGGTTTTACAATAGTGATGTTATCCCTAGGAGCAATTTAGGGAGGGTGAGAATCTTGCAGCCTCCAGCTGCATGACTCCTAAACCATAATTTCTAAACTTGCGGCTAATTTTGTAGTCCTACAAAGGCAATCTAGTCCCCAGGAAGGAAGGGAGTTTGGGGAAAGGACTGTTATCATCTTTGTTTCAAAGTTAAACTATAAACTAAGTTCCTCCCAAAGTTTATTTGGTTTATGCCCAGGAATGAACAAGGACAGCTTGGAGATTAGAAAAAAGATGGAATCAGTTAGGTCAGACCTCTTTCAGTGTTATAATTTCCTCAGTTATAATTTTTGCAAAGGCAGTTTTAGAGATATGGGCGTTCACAATTTTTTTAACTAATTTGATGGAATTGTTTTCAAAAAGCTTTCTATAGGGTGCAAAAGTAATAAGAATAGTGCTTTGTCTCAGCAACTGCCTTGCATCATAATGTTAAACTCCCAGACTACAATCCCCACTTCCTATATCTATGTTGAAGAAAGATATATTTTAAATTATCTAGGTTTCTCATACTCCTTGGTTTACGTATTTTAAAATCCATTGGTGAGTTCTGATTGCAAGTAGGTTATTTTGAGGGTCCTATGGAACCATCACTGTGGAGCTGCCATGGCTGACAGGGACGACCTGGTGACCCGTTCGATGGTGGGATTCTAAGGAGTGACAGCTTGAGATATAGCACATGTGCTTGGAGAGCTTTGCAGGGACAGCAGACTGCATTATTGGCCTTACTGTTTCACAATGCCAAGGCATTATAGGGACATGACTGTTAACAACAGAGCGTGCCATTGTTTTGCTGGTATTTTTTCTCAAGCCTTTCTGAGTGACAGTCCCTGGGGAGAGTGAATTATCATCCTTAACTTGTAACTTAACTGCTCCTGTTGTCATTCTGCATAATTGCTGTCACCCAGGTAAAACTAAGTTGTTTTTCTCCCTGGTAAATTCTCCCACACTCAGCGTGGAGCCCTTCAGGCAAGGCAGGCAGTAGGGAACCTGGGCAGATAATGTGGCTATTTAAAGGCATCCTGGAAAGGGGGAATCTTTAAAAGGCTTTTTCTCTAAAGACTAAGGCCAGGTGCAGTGAAGATACTAGTTTAAATAACTGAAGTTGCAATTCACTTCACAATTACAAGCATAGGGATTATAATAGTATGAACCCATATTGCAGTTGTGAAAATTAAATTAGTTGATACATGAAAAGTGTGTGGCACAAAAGATGGCAGTGTGTTCACTGTGTGTTCAGTGTGCGGCACAAAAGATCTCAGCAAGGGTTGGCTTTTCTTACTTTGTAATATTATGTGCTTATTCATTACAACCATCTTTCAAGGTAGTAATTATGATTCTCATTTTTTAGATAAGAAAACAACTTTTTTGGAGCTGGAATTTAGAAGTAAGTAGGTTTAAGTCTAATGCAGATGGGCTTAACTTCCAAAAAAGCTCTCTAGATTCAGCAAGTAACTAGATTCACCAAGGGAAAGCTCTCTAGATTTTCTTTTTTCTTTCTTCTTCTTTTTTTTTTTTTGGCCAAGTAAGATGTGAGAAGAGCTTGTCACTCAGTGGAAATTATTATAGAATATAGGGTTTATCAAATAGCACCTTTATTTGAATAAATTATTTTATTTTTTCAAAAACCGTATTTTCATAAAACTAATATAACTAGCTAAATACAATAACCAATTTTGAAAAACAACTGCTTCAATAAATTATTTGCTTTCATGAAGAGCCTGAGGCTGACAATAGATATTGATAATAATGCTTACCACAAGAGTAATAGTAAATACAATTACAATAATGATAGTGATGTTGATAATAATAATAAAATAATAATGTATACCATTTATTGACCCTTTACTATAAGCCAAGCATTGTTCTAAGAACTTGCCATCAATATCCCATTTAATTCTCATTAGGCAGGTGCTATTATTATCATTTATTTATATATTATAAAATTGAAACTCAGAAAGATGAAGTAAAATACTGGAAGTCACAGTTGCTACATGGATGAGACAGGATTTGATTTCAGGCTATCAGGCATCAGAATTGTGTTTTTTATACAGCTAGAAAATGACACATTAGGACTCGAACCCAACACTCCCCTTCTTCCATGTTCATTCTCTTTTCTTTTTGTTCAAATGGGTGCTGAGCTTGGATGCCCTTTGACCAACATTTAGATTTTCTATAAAACTAGGTAGCACACACCCATAAGATTTGAGAAAGCAAAATTTACTTGACTATGGTATGGTGCATACTGGCAATGCCCAAATAAATAAATTGACAATGCCCAAATAAATAAATCAAGAGTAAATATAATACAAAAATTGAGTTCACTGACTGCATAGATGATTCTTAATAAGGTCTGGAAGAGTGGGAGAGGTGGCACAAGAATATGGGTAGGGATGGAGGCTACAGCCTGGGAAGCAAAGGAAGGATCTTGGGAGATGTACGTTAAATGAGCACTTTCATAGGAGTATGGTTTTCATTATATACAAACCACAGAAAGTAAAACTCAGCAAAATCTTTGCTAGTGCGTATAGGTCATGGGTTAAAAAGAGAGGATGAACCACTTCTTAAAGATGTATCTACTTTTTATCAACACATACTTTAGGTTCAGACTGACCTATGCTTAAACACTGATTACACTTTTGAGTAAGTGAAATCAGCTGAGTTTCAGTTTGATCATCTTTAAAAGAGAGATTTTGATACTTTTCTTGCAGACATTGTTCCTAGCACATGGTAAAAACCCTATAACCAAAACCTATTATTACTATTATTATCTATTTTAATAAAAATTTAAAGTATTATTTGTTTAATGACAAAAACACCAGTAGTTTTGATAAATGCATATTCCCATTAATTTTATTATTGATACTTCATAATCTATTCAATATCTCTTTCTCTAAGTACTAATAATTGCACTCACTTAAAGTTACCCACTTTTACCTCTATTTTCTTTATTTTTTTGTCTCTCTTTTCCCTATTTTTTTTCCCAGGATCTCTCTGCTTCCCTTTTTCAAACCAGGTTATCTCTTTAGTTTACACTTCATGACTTTTTCTCTTTAAGGTACTCAAAACAAGAAATCCTAATTTTCACAGCAGATGTAAGTATTTTGTTTCAAAAATAAGCAAACAAACACAAACAGCAATTTTAACTCCTTATGCTCACTGGGAGAAAGCAGATATTGTAATCTGGACATTTCTTGATGCAATTCCTCACAAGCAATCTTAAAATGTACAAAGGTTTGGCTTCATATTGATGGGCTTTCAAAAATAATGTGTAGACCAGCCTGACCCTCCAGAGGTGCAGAGTTGCAAATTCCAGCTACATTATTTGAAGGGTTAAAGTCATTGTGAAGAGAAGCAGAACAATACACCCCAGTGATCAGTTGGTGGTGACACTGCCGCTTTCTCATGGTCTGGACCTTAGGCACCAGGGTCAGACATTTTGCAATTGCCTTGACGGTTGCAGGGAGGAGTTATGATATTTAACCTAGGACACCAGCCAACAATTATTTATCTGTCAAAACTTTTCAAATATAATTCAGTGTTACTGGGTCCTGCTGAGCCTGAGACTGCCAACCTGTCTGAGTTCCATAAGAAAGATCTTCAGATAATTTCTGTAAAGGCAGACAAGGGCAGCCCCATCACCAAAACTCAGAGGTAAGAAGGGAATAAAGACAATTTTTAACCACTCTTCTCTTTCATTAAAAACAATCAAAATGTCTCTGACTTTTGACTGAATTTTGAGTCAGGAAAAGCTATGCCTCTGGATTATAAAAGCTGGCTCTGCAGCACCTGGTTTTCCAGGAGTTAGAGAAGTGTCAAACTGGCTTAACTCAAACCTGCTTGTGCACCGCCTTTGAAATTTGGGCACACTAACCTCTTCGAGGCCACCTTCAGAGTTCATTTTCATGCTCTGATCCCCAAATCTGCTGGTTCTCTCTCAATCTCTGTACTCTTCAGTTAAAATGGCACAGTGGGATGACATTTGATTTGCAGAAGATAGAAGCATAATCATTGCCTTGGATTCAGTCCTATTAAAAATTTCCCTGAGAACAAGTTTACTTGGGGGAGGAAGGAGAAAGAAAAAGGAAATCTCTATCTCTCTCTCTCTCTCTCTCTCTGTGTGTGTGTGTGTGTGTGTGTGTGTGTGTGTGTGTGTGTGCGCGCGCGCGCGTGCATGCGCATGTGTGGTGTGGAAGGTGGGGACATCCTTAGAGCTCTGCTGATAAAATCAGCAGAGATTTGAGAGTACATTACAGTTTTATTTTTTGACCAAACCGTAATGCTGGGGGATTTGACTGCTGGGAGAAAAGAGGACACATTTGTCAGACTTTTCACTTCAATATATGCTTGTGCAGTTGGTAAATAAAATACTTGAGTAGATGTGAATTGCTCTGTTGTCCCGTGGCTTTAGGGCTAAGGGTTTACCTTATAGTTTTGCAAGTCCTCCTTTAACTTATAACAGCTTTGTACTGAGTGAAGATATGTGAGAGTCCTTACCTTATAGAAAAGCAGCTGAAAAATCAATGTGCCTACTGAAAACTGAACTCACAGGTTCAGAAGAAGAATGCTTTAAATATCAATAAATGTGTTTCAGAAAAATGTGGTGTTTCTGCCTACTGTGTGACTTGTGTGTAAATTCTAGGACATAGCATGTGCTTGATAAATGACTACTGGATGAATGCATGTGCTATTTATATAAGACATATTTCATAACAGCTAACTAGCTAACTGTTCTGCTCTTATTGTAGGTAATGGGTCAGTAATAGGTCCATGTGATGTTGAAAAGAAAATAAGTTGGAAAGGAGGCCAGTTCAACTTAGGTGCTCAATACCTGGTGGTTGGATACATTAAAAATTCACTCCTGAAAAGATGGTCAGTCAAGTCATTTTATGCTGCCCGTATTTTGTTTCAAGGTTATGAGACTCTAGGCATAAGCAGAACATAACTAAACACAAATTAGAAAAAAACCTGAAATAGATTGCTATATATTGTTTTTGTAAAAGGAATGGCAATTTTTTAAAATTATACTTTAAGTTCTAGGGTACATGTGCACAACATGCAGGTTTCTTACATATGTATACATGTGCCATGTTGGTGTGCTGCACCCATTAACTCGTCATTTACATTAGGTATTTCTGCTAATGCTATCCCTCCCTACACCCCACGACAGGCCCCGGTGTGTGATGTTCCCCATCCTCTGTCCAAGTGTTCTCATTGTTCAATTCCCACCTACGAGTGAGAACATGCGGTGTGACTCCACCTCTGGGCAATTGTTTATATGCCATTATATTAAACAATTATACATATAATTGTTTAACATTGTAGAAACATTTATTATATAAGATTATATAAACAATTGTCATTCCTTTTAAAGAAAAAAATTCCCATAGCAATCTATTTCAGGATTTTTTGAAAAAAGTTGTTTAAGTCATAATTAAAACATTTTCCTTGATTTAGAAGGAAAGAGGAATTGATCCCATAGCTGCCCAGAGAGCAAGAACTCTTCATAGAGAAGGAGGTGACATTCTTTCTGTCCATAAATTACTGGTATAATTCTTAGTAACAGACTAATCATTACTTCAGGCTTTCCAGCTGAGTTAAACCAACATGATGATGTGAGGACCATTAAGAGGTGGGTAGATCACGAGGTCAGGAGTTCCAGACCAGCCTGGCCAATATGGTGAAACCCCATCTCACTAAAAAATACAAAAATTAGCTGGATGTGGTGATGAGCACCTGTAGTCCCAGCTACTCGGGAGGCTGAGGCAGGAGAATCGCTGGAACCGAGGAGGTAGAGGCTGCAGTGAGCCAAGATGGCTCCACTGCACTTCAGCCTGGGCGACAGACTGAGACTCCATCTCAAAAAAATAAAAATAAAAAAAAAAAACAGAAAATGTCTTGTTGGTCATATACGTATGTATATATTTTTAAACCGCTTTGTTAAGGCACAATTAGCATGTAAAAAGTTTTGCTTATTTGATGCATGCAACTCAATGAGTTTAGGAATAAGTGATGAAACCATCACTACAAACAAAGCCATAGACATATCCCTCACCTCCCAAATTTTCTTCTGCCTTCTTTGTTATTGCCATCATCATCAATGTGTGTATGTGTGTGTGTGTTTGATAAGAACATATAAGATATGCTCTCAGAAAATTTTAAGAATATGATATACTATGTTAGCTCTTGGTACTATTCTGTATGGTAGATCTCCAGAGCTTACTTATCTTACAAAACTGAAATTTTGTACCCTTTGTAAGTCAAATATATTGTTAATGTCAGGCCTCTGGACCCAAGCCTGTACGTATGCATCCAGATGGCCTGAAGTAACTGAAGACTGACAAAAGAAGTGAAAATGGCCTGTTCCTGCCTTAACTGATGCCATTACCTTGTGAAATTCTTTCTCCTGGCTCATTCTGGCTCAAAAGCTCCCCCACTGAGCACCTTGTGACCCCCACCCCTGCCAGCCAGAGAACAACCCCCTTTGATTGTAATTTTCCACTACCTACTCAAATCCTATAAAACGGCCCCACCCCTATCTCCCTTTGCTGACTCTCTTTTCGGACTCAACCCGCTTGCACCCAGGTGATTAAAAAGCTTTATTGCTCACACAAAGCCTGTTTGGTGGTCTCGTCACACAGACGCGCGTGATATTTGGTGCCGTGACTCAGATCGGGGGACCTCCCTTGGAGATCAATCCCTTGTCCTCCTGCTCTTTGCTCCGTGAGAAAGATCCACCTATGACCTCGGGTCCTCAGACCAACCAGCCCAAGGAACATCTCACCAATTTTAAATTGGGTAAGCGGCCTCTTTTTACTTTCTTCTCCAACCTCTCTCACTATCCCTCAACCTCTTTCTCCTTTCAATCTTGGCTCCATCCTTCAATGTCTCCCTTCTCTTAATTTCAATTCCTTTCCTTTTCTGGTAGAGACAGAGGAGACGCGTTTTATCCCTGAACCCACTGATGTATTTAATGATATTTTTCTCTTTACTTTTACACAAAGGAAGCATAGGGTCAAATTTCCTACTCTGCTACAGACTAGGTAAGGATAATAATATTTATCTTATAGTGTGATGAAGAACAAATGAATTAGTAATGCAAAGTATTTATTGTAAAGTACAAACTTTGCCATTGAGTCTGAACCCCTTGATACCACAGGAAGTGATGTAAACACTTGCAGGTTTTCGAGGCCTCTGGCCTCCAGCATCCAGGAAGCGTTCATCTCAATGGGATGAGATGGCCATGGGATCTTCTAGGCCTTGTGATGTCTTCTCAAACACCTATTTACCGCTGCCTTTGTAAATCCTTCCTTCCTCTTGCCAACTCAAATTGAACTGATTTCTTGATTCATGGTGTCACCCTGGTATTCTGTATATACCAACATTTCTCAGCCTTGGCGCTTATTGACACATGGGACTGGATAATTCTTGTTTGTGGGTGGCTATCCTCTTTACTGTGAGGTATTTATCAGCACCCATACCCCTATCTGCTAGATGCCAGTAACTCCCTCCCAGCCGTGGCAACCAAAAATGTCTCCAGATATTGCCAAATATCTCTTAGTGGACAAAACTGCCCCAGTTGAGAAACACTGGTTGTATCATTTATAACGTTTTATTGTACCTATTTAATAAACATCCATATAGCACATATGTCAAACATTTTTTCTAAAAGCATTGCATATGTTAATAGTAATCCTATGAGTTAGGTGCTGGCATCACATCCAGTTTACAATTGAGGAAACTGAAGAACTGAAAGTTTGGAGCTGAGAAAATTTAGGCACAAAGAAGCTAAATGACATCTCCAGGCTAATATATGGAGAGGGGATTTCTATTCCAGTGGTTTGTTTCCAGAGCCCATGCTGCCAACCACCATGCTATGCTTAATCTCCAGTAAATGAATTTGTTTCCACCCTGAATGCGCAAAGCCCAGGGTGTGGGGGGAGTGGGGATGGGACTCAGAGTCTATAATTACCTGAAATAATCTAAAATTATTAATAAATAAATAATGTTACTAATAAAGCAGGAGCCATGGGCGAAAGATATTATCAAAATAAATCTCACATGTAAGTAGATGGTAATTCCAAAGCATCAAGCACAGTGTAGAATTCCAGCTACATGAAGAAGTGCCTTTCTACATTCCTACCTCTTTAGCAAGATGTGTTTTATATCACATAGGGGAGGGAAGGTTTCAACTCTTATGTATTAACTAATATCTAGACGAGGAAACAGATTTAGGGAGATTAGATCACTTCCCAATATCATAAGGCCAGGGAACAGCAGAAGCAGGTTCAGATTCAGTCTTTTAACATGCCGTCCAGTGCTCTTTACTAATTTCTATGGTTTTTTTTTCATTCTCTGGCAACTCTAATCTCATTATCAAAATAATCATTCTCATCATTTTCATGATCCATAATTATTCTTTTCTATAACTATTTTGGTTATTTATTAAAAACCCACAGTGTATGGCTTACTTTACCTTTTTTCATCCATCATAGAGAAATTAAAAGCTCAAAATGTTAAACACATCTACGAATGAGTCTGTTATCATCTATGCCATTATTCAAATTATTCTCAGCTCTTACCAGATCACTAGGTTTTGTTTCTTTCACAGTCAAACTTCCTGATGTTCTGCATAAATGATGTTTGATTTACTGACATGAGGAATAATCTATTCCTAACGATTACAATGTCAGATGCAGTGGTGGAACTATTATAGAATTATTAGAACATTCCAAATGTTCAAATTACACTCCGATGATCCTTTATAGAATCATTCTTTGGTCTTCCAGTGGTCACTATGACAGATGATAATTGTACAACTGCTGTTCTGACTCATGATTAGAGCAACCAGAAAGAATTTTAAATTATTAACAAATTTAAATATGTATAATGTTACTAATAAAACAGCGTCACAGCTGAATATCATCAAAATAAATCTTACATGCAAGTAGATATTTTTCACCTAAGTTTTATATGATTTGTGGAACATTTAGAAGGTCCTTTGCTTCCTCTAAATGTCTACTTACTCAAGGGTTATAATGTCTTAAGTCCTAGTATTAGTGAATGAAGCCTTTTACTTACTATGTTCTTTAAAAAGGCAATAGCCCTGGGAAGGAAGTGCTAATTAAAATTAATTCACACCCAGGTATTAACAGCAGGGCATAGTAATTTCTAGACACAGCTAAAAGACTTACTAACTTATCTTGCTACTTTGAACAAATCACTTAACCTCTCTCAGCTTGTGTTTTTTCATCTGGAAAACAGAAATGATGAAATCGACCTGCAAATTCCTATTGTGAGCATTAAATAATTAACACAAATAAAAACACTTTTTAAAGAGTAATATGGCTAATTTTTTTTGCCGAGATTTTGTGTCATTCTTCTAACTAAAAGCACAAGACCTAAGACTGATAAATGCCCAAGATGAAGGCGTTTAAAATAGAATACCTGAACTTCAAATTTTTAGCCACCATAATCCCTGCATGAATTTTTTTTTTTAATGATGAGTGTTCAGGATTTGTGGAATATTTGAGAGAAAATCGAAGGCCAAACTGACTATAATGTTACTGCCAACAGATAACTCAAATGCTCAGCTCCCTTCCCGCAACTCTATACCAATTACCCTTGATCCTTCCGCACTTCTGGCTCTCCCTTTTGCAAATGAGAAGACATTTTTCTTCTCCTGATTTGGATGTTTCAATCCAAAATGAAAGTTATATGACTATATTGACTCAGGGAAATGCCATTGAAGACCATCTACTACATGAGTAAAACCAATGCTTACTATTAACCGGCCTAAGCAAAGAGATTGGGGTCTATGCATTTGGAAACCAATATATGAATGTTCTGGCATCTGCCAATCTAAATGCTAACAGTAGGGAAAAAAAAGCCTTATTGTATTCAGGATGGTCGCCTGAATGAACACTGTGGTTGTCAAGAGCCTGAGAAGTTTCTAACTGCTCTCTAGCTCCTAAAATTCCACTATTAGGGAGTTCTTAGACTGACCAGGTGTTCATAAAGTACAAATATTATCTTGGGGAGAGGATAGACCCAATAAAGGACTGCCCACCCAGACTAAGAACAGAAACAGTCAACTATTCATCACTTTCCTCTATCTAGATTCATAGTCATTTCCCACTATTGGCCATTCGCTCTGCCAGGCACTTTTACAAACTTTGCCTATTAAATTTCCCAGCAAATCAGTGACAAAGTTAGGTATTCTCATTCTCTTTGTGTTACTGATAAACTTACTTAATCTATAGGAGCTAAATATATGGGGGTCAGGTGTGGTGCTGAGACTCAAACTTTAATGTCCTTGCTTTATCCCTTGCACACACAACCATGGAATGAATGAAGCTTAACATATTACATGGGAAAGTCCTAACAATATTTTAGAACCACAGTCCTCTGAACTGCTATGGTTTTTTATTTAAATCTCTTACTGCTTGTATTACCTTTTTTTTTTTTAATATCCTAACTATTGATGAGCATCTGCCCTGCTAGAATACTGTGTTGTGGCATTTCCCACAATTCCAAGCATTTTATCTTTTCATTATGTTCATTCACTCATTCATTCATTCATTCATTCCTCTCTTATTTTGGGGTCCATGAATACAGAAATAAATGCAATGAACTTAGCCTAGTGATTCTCACTTCAACTCTTGTCAAATGAATGAAATGCAGCCTTCCTTGACTATTTTAGTCACTTCCCTAAATCCCTGGAGATATAAAGTATCCTTTCATAGCTCTTCACTCACACGTGTTTTTTATTTTAGGATTTCTTTTCCACATCAAGTGTGTATTTCCAGCAAGTGATACCCAAGGTCTGGGAAATAGCTTCTCACTTGGTAGAACCTTTTGTCGCCTATTTCAAAGACAAATCTATGTTTCACTTCCATCTCACTTTTGCTTTTACAGCCATAAACTTGTCTGTACTCATTATAGTTGTGATTGCTGACATGGATAATCAGCCCAATATGTAAAGAGGATTTTCAGAATTTCCACAAGGCTAGAGGAGTTCCCTGGGTGAAATTTGCACAAGTTCACATAAAATTCCTGTGCTTGCATGTAATTAGTTTCAAGCTTTTACTTTCTAAGTTATTGACTCCTGGGAGCAGCACACCCACACCTTGCCTTTTTGTTTGTTGAGTTTATTTTTAATATTCTCTGGCATTGCTTTTTACAAAATAATTTTTACCTTTATAATACTTTTTGATTTACAGGAAAGTTGCAAAGATAATAAAGAGTGTTTCCATATATACATCACCAATTTTTTCCATTGTCAACATCTTGCATTTTCCTGGCACACTTGCCAAAACTAAAAAAACTAAAAAACTGGACATTGGTACATTACTACTGCCAAAAATTCAGACACCATTTTTTTATCCCAGTATCCAATCCAGGCTACCACACTGCATTTGGTTGTCATATCTCTACAGTTCTGTGACAGTCTTTTCTTGTTTTTTTTATGACTTTGACACTGTTAAAGATTATTGGCCAGCTATCTTGTATAATTGCCCTCAATCTGTGTTTTTTTAACGTTTTCTTCACAATTAGACTGGGGATAATGAGTTTGGGCAGAATATCACAGAAGTAAAAGTTGCTTCTTCTCATATTATCTTATCAGAAGTACATGACATCCACATGACATGCTGGTGATGGCATCCATTATTAGTTGATTGACACAGTGTTTTTCAGGTTTCTCCATTGTACAGTTATTATTTTTTCTCTTTCCTTGTGCTATTCTTAGGAAACAATTACCAACTCTAGCATATTCTCAAGGGAGATGCAGGAAATCTAAACTCTTCCGTTCTGAGAATTGGAATTAAATTTATTCTGCAAGAATTGTTGAAGGTTGCTTCATCACATTTATTCATTTATTCAACACTTTATATCATTATGGAGTCATGAATTTATTTTATACTTTAGGACCTGACGCAACACTATGTTATTTATTGTGTTTAAATTGTTCCAGCTCTGACCATCAGGAGCTACTTTTGGTTCTACCACTGCTTTTTATTTTATGTGCTGACAGAAATAAATTTGCTAACCAATGTCTACTTTGAGAATTAATACAGTTCAACACTTGATTAAGCAGTCGTAAGACAACGTGAAAAAGTATAAAAATTAAAAATCACAAAATTAAAAGGAAAAAGCACCATGAGGTCAAGGACTTTGATTTAATGTTGGGTCTCCGGTACTTACCGCGATTATAACTGTGGTCACTGACAGGGATAATAGGACTTTGTCTGGTTTACTGTTGGGTCTCTGGTACTTACAGCAGCATCTAACACATGGTAAAGGCTCCATAACTATTTGTAAATTTATTGTTTAAGAAAATTATATCCTGTAAATTGCTTGATGAAATTATTTCTTACAACTATATTATCTTTAACTGTTCTTTCTCAGCTGACTTCTGTCACACAAATGCATGTGCACATGCATGTGTGCACACATAAGTAAATATATACCCTAATGAGGCAGAGAGGCAGCATTTACTTCTTACCTATCCTTTCTCTCTCTTCTCCATCATACTCTCACCAACTTCATAATTTTTAGTCTAGTCTTTTTCAGTCTTTTCTCATTCCACTCTGGCATGGGATTATTTATAAATTGAGGTCAGTACCTTCTAGAAATATGTCAATTTGATTATGGGGAAAATATGATTCATATCCCAGTAGACAGAAAGTGGCCTTTATTTGTTGTCAGAGTTGACAATAGAATATGCTTTTAAATATATAGGTATTCTCATAAAAAAGATATTCTGTTATTTGTTCTGTTATTTATTCTGTTTCATTCACCATTTATCCAACAAACATATGTTGGGTGACTACCATGTGCTATGAATTCTGAATTCATAGAAAAGGAAGGCCATCTTCCTCCCACAAGAAATTTGTAGGAGTTGACCAAAAACAATTGTTCCCAGATTAGGCTTATTGTGGTCACTAATTATACAAAAGTAAATTCCTTTAAAGGATGTTGAATGACCTTCCAATAACAAAGATAGAAATTTGTTTCCAAGAGACACTTCAGGATCATGTTTCATTTGCATTTCTCTTCTCTGCAAGCATCCAATGGACCTCATTCTCTTTAACCCTTGTTTTATTTTATCAATAACATTAGGAATCTATTTTGAACTGTTTCAAAAAAGCCCCTTCCAGCTAAAATAGTCTCTCTTCTAAGTAGAAGAACAATCACTTTGGTTCAATAGACATGGACTTGAATTCTGATCCCATTATTTTAGACAA
The DNA here is from genome assembly GCF_029289425.2 of Pan paniscus. Classification (NCBI taxonomy): domain Eukaryota; kingdom Metazoa; phylum Chordata; class Mammalia; order Primates; family Hominidae; genus Pan; species Pan paniscus. The sequence continues at coordinate 19,289,173 of NC_073252.2, forward strand.
ATTGTCTCTGAGGCATAGTTTCTTAATAGTAGCAATTGACTTAATATAATGACATCTTAAGTGTTTTTGAAATATAGAAAGTTTCTAGTTAAAATATGCCTTTCAATAAGTGTTGTTTCCCTCCTTGTCTTTAGTCTTCTCAGCATCTTCTCTGAGTTAATGTTCATGGTCTTAAATTCTGATATCATCCTTAGGTAAATTCCTTGATTTCTGTAGGATTTAATTTCCTCTTCTGTAGAAATGGCACTGGTATGATTATCTTATTATTTTTTGGTGACCAAGTGAGTTAATGTATAGAAAATATATGATCCAATACATGCTTATGTCATTTTATTGCACTTTGCTTTATTGTGCTTCACAGATATTGCAGTTTTTACAAATTGCAGGTTTGTGGCAACCCTCTGTTGAGCAATTCTATTGTACCACTTTTCCAACAGCATATGCTCGCTTCATGTCTCTGTATCACATTTTGGTAATTTTCACAATATTTCAGACTTTTTCATTATTAATTGTCTCTGTTATGGTGATCTGTGATCAGTGATCTTTGACGTTATAATTGTAATTGCTTGTAATTGCCTTGGAGCACCGCGAACCACACCCACATAAGACAGTGAACTTGATTGATAAATATTGTGTGTGTTGGCCAGGTGCGGTGGCTCACGCCTGTAATCCCAACACTTTGGGAGGCTGAGGCGGGCGGATCATGAGGTCAGGAAATCGAGACTATCCTGGAGAACATGGTGAAACTTTGTCTCTACTAAAAATACAAAAATTAGCTGGGCGTGGTGGTACATGCCTGTAATCCCAGCTACTCCAGAGGCTGAGACAGGAGAATGGCCTGAACCAGGAATTCGAAGGTTGCAGTGAGCAGAGATTGCGCCACAGCACTCCAGCCTGGCGACAGAGCCAGGAAAAAAAAAATGTCTGGAAAAAAACAAACTGTGTAATTAGATGCAGGTTAGACAATGACAAGACAGAGAAAACAATCATAGAACTGTAGAGTGAATATAACTAATATGTCTCATAAGTCTCTCTAATTTTTTCTTTATTTTAAAGAAATTAAAATGAGAAATTGTATAGGATGAATTACAGGTTAGATTTATGAGAAAGATGGATACATCATGTTGTTTTATATTTTTAAGTTAAAAACATTATGTTTCCCTGCTACTTTCAACCTTTTCGATGATTTGATTAACTGCCCATCCTGATGAGGTTTAATAAAAGGCAACGTACAATAGTGATAAAGTTTCAGTATCTAATACAGGCAACTAGAAAGGGTCATCATTAGTCAGTATTGTGTATACAGAAAATATGCAAAGATATTTGCTAAGCTAATTATAGAATAATAAGCACCTACAGTAATGTAGAGTCACATTGCTGGAGGTAGTTTGAAGTAGGTAACTCTTCATCCAGGTTGTTGGAGCTGTTACTTCTGCTTTTGTTTGGAGATCAAACTTGTATTCTGAAGTCCTTGTGCTTTCATAACATTTTGTTTGTCTGAAATTCTAAATTCGATAATTCTATCTTTTAAGTGTAAGACACCATAATGTTGTAGGCACAGTGTTAAAAATTTTACTTTTCTTTGCATAGATTTTTCTGGGTTAACATAAAAGTAGGGGTTGTGTGATTTCTCACACAACCTGTGGGTTCTTGAGGGAACCCAGAAGTAGACTGGAGAAAGGGTCTTTTTTTCCCTGTCTAGTTCCAGGAGGTGAACCACACACAAACTGCCTAATTTAGACTACTGCTGAGATAATACTGATTGTGGCCACAAATCAACCTTGTCAAGTTAAATATGGCACCCACAGAAATTCTCACACATTCTTGGCATTTGTTCTCTTGGTGCTGTGATGGGCTGATTAACAGCTCTGATCTTTCAAAAAGACCATCATTCATGGGTTCTGTCTCTCTGACCACTCCCAGTATGACTCATGTTGCTGTATAGGTATGGACTTTTTCACTGCCAAAATAAAAAAAAGTTATGTTTTCCATGATGTAAATTGAACAGCCATACCTAAGATAGTTCAGCATGGTTACAGCTTGTAATGAAATAAATTATACGTGCAAGAAACAAAAAAATGTACGGAAATGCAATTTAGATCTTGGAAAATGAAGAGAGAGAATAACAGGTTTGTAAGCTCTTTCTGATTAGCTTGTAACTTGCTGGTGTCTTTATTAGTAGTTCATTGGAGCCATGTGAGCTCCTGAATCATTGATCAAAGTCAAATCCAAACTCTCCTCTTCCACTCTCATAAAAATAATAGTTAACATATATTGAGACCATATTGTATACCAGAGGCAGTCCTACAGATTTCATGTTTCACGTTTTATTGAATTTTTTGAATGCAAGCTTTTTGAACATTAATGTGCATAACAATCTCCTAAAGAACTGTTAAAATACAGATTCCTCACTAACATCCTTCCTCCCTAATTTCAATTCTGATTCTGAGTTCTGAGACAAGACCCAATAATTTGCATTTATAGCTATCTCCTAGATGACATGGTGCTAGTGCTGCCAGTCCATTAGTTATCCATTGAGTAGTTTTCGCCGATGACTCTCCGAGTCAGCTACTACCATCGTTAACCCCATTTTATTCATGAGAAAACCAATCCTCATGAAGAGACGATAAGAATTTTTCCAGGATCAAGACATTGGAAAAGGTAGAGACAGGACTTGGATTTGAGAACAAAATCCACTATCTTAACTACTGCATATATTAAACATTAATCTTGGATTCTACTTTCTCTTCAATTTGATTTGTGAATTAAGTCCTTAATGTGCCTGGGTGAGCTTAACCTACAAACCAACAGACTTCTACGGCTAGTAGAACTGGGGGAAATATTCTTACTGGTTTTTATTTCACCAAGAGAAGTACAGCGGCTGTAAAAATTGGAAGAGTGAAAGAAACCCTGGTAACGTCTTCTGGTGATTTTGAAGTGGAGAGTTTCAGGCTCAGGCTGCCAGCATTTCTGAATAGCAGTTGAGCAACTGGCAACATCCCAGGACCTCAGCAGGACTGGGAATTCTGAATGGACAATATTTCTTTGTTGAATTCCTCCAACTAAGATTAATCATGACTGGGCATTGTTTAGACATTGTCAGGGTGTATGCTTTCTAGTAATTGATTTATTTCCACACGGACACCTTGTTTTTAATGCAAATGGTTTCTCTTGATGGGTAGATTTTATTCCTCTGTGTGTGCCAGGGGGCAGTGTGGTTTAATCGTAGTAATTATGTTTCTTTAGGCCATGTTACATTATTTTTACTTTCTGAAATCTGTGCTTGTAGCCTACAGGAGGAGGAGATATGGGGTGTTCTATGATTCTTAGTTAAGCTGAGCTTCTAAATCCAGCTCATTTTGTTCTTGTTTTTGCTTTCCAAATATTGTATTTCTTCAGAGCGGGAACTCTGAGAACACCTGACTTTTGGAAGGCAGCTTTATTAACAAGAAGGTAACCTCATGGAATGGAGGTGAAATTGCATAAAGTTAGCAACGAATGCCTATTTAAACATTAGATTCAAAGGGAGGCAAAGCAAAACAAAATCCATCATTAATATAAATGTGCTCCATTATCAGGGTGCTGAGCCAAGAAATGCCATAGGGTGGGTTAAGAGGGAACTTAGTGACCTTTCAGGACTTTGAAACAGCCACTCAGGAAAGTAGGTCTTGCCTATTTTAGACACTCTGAAAATCTAATCCTTGGAATGCAGGGACATTATGGGAATGAAGGCATTTGTCTTATATTCTGAGTTCCTCATCCAGCTGATATGTTTATGATGATTGTAGTCGTGTTTCTATGAGTGCTCTCAGGTTCCTACACAAGGTGGTCCATTTGTTATTGATATTTGACCACTGTAAGCTCCACAACTTATGGGTTGAAATTTATGTGAGCACAAATGACTTCTTTTACATTCAGTAACACAAGAGTGACACTAGAATGTACAGACTTCTAGAGTCAGAATACCTGAGTTTGAATGCCATCTTTGCTTCTTACTAGTTATGTGACCTTAGGTAAGAAAGTTAACCTCTCTGGCTTTGGTACAGAGGGTTGATGAGAGGATTAAATGGATTAATGTATGTATGTAAAACATTTAGAAAGTGCCTGGCACCTAGCAAATACTATGTTAAATATAAGTATTTACTATTGTAATTGGTGGTCATAAAGTCAACCTGAAGAGCAGGTTTAATGAGCCATCATGGTCTCTTTTCCTAGATCTTTACCCTAATATTGACTCTTGTAAGCTTCTAATTCTGAGGTGAGAACCAAAATGAAAGGATCCTAAGGAAAGGCAGAGCTCTTCTAAATACTCTATTCCAGGTCTCTTTTGCTCTGGACTCCATACTGGCTTCTTTTTGGAAAGGGGTCCCTTTGACAGGGAAATCAGTTCCTTGCCTGTCTTGCTAAAGCAACTCTAAAAAGAGGCATTGCAAAGAGAAAACGATTCAGAAGAATATATTCAGTGAACAAAATATTTAAAAACTGCTTTATTGCACATATGGGAACAATAGACTCTGGGACTACTAGGGGAGGGAGGGAGGGGATATGGGTTGAAAAACTACTGGATACTTTCATGCACGTCCGTGTGAAGAGACCACAAAACAGGCTTCGTGTGAGGAACATGGTTGTTTATTTCACCTGGGTGCAGGCAGGCTGAGTCCAAAAAGAGAGTCAGCAAAGGGTGGTGGATTATCATTAGTTCTTATAGGTTTTGGGATAGGCAGTGAAGATAAGAGCAATGTTTTGTGGGCAGGGGTGGATCTCACAAAGTACATTCTCAAGGGTGGGGAGAATTACAAAGAACCTTCTTAAGGGTGGGGGAGATTACAAAGTACCTTCTTAAGGGTGGGGGAGATTACAAAGTACATTGATCAGTTAGGGTGGGGCAGAAACAAATCACAATGGTGGAATGTCATCAGTTAAGGCTATTTTTACTTCTTTTGTGGATCTTCAGTTACTTCAGGCCATCTGGATGTATATGTGCAAGTCACAGGGGATGCGACGGCTTGGCTTGGGCTCAGAGGCCTGACAGATACTATGCTGACTACCTGGGTGATGGGATCTGTACCCAAAGCCTCAGCATCACACAATTTACCCATGTAACAAACCTGTACATGTACCTCCATTATCTAAAATAAAGCCAAAATTTAAAAAACAAAAAACAAACAAACAAAAACTTACTTATTCTTCTTTCTAAAGGTTTTCCCTCCTAGTGTCTAGCCCAATTTTTTCTTATAGGAATGAGTTTGTCTGTAGTTGATACCACTTCTTCATTTCCTTCTTGAATGATGGTGGGTAAGACATAGGGGAAATTCCATTTGAGGTCACCCTCATGTTAAAGTATGGTAGCCAGAGCATGGCCCAGAGAATGTTATAACCTGCACTAAATGGCTATGTTGTCATGGCAGCTTCACTCTCATCTCTATGTCCGCTCTGCTTTGGATTAAGCAGGGTAAATACCCCTTTGCCAGCCACATTCAGGTACCAGGAATCTGTTTTTCTTCAGTCTTGAGAGAAGCTTGACTAAATTAGAGGTTTAGGAGAATGAAAAAGGTATAGGACTCTGCTTGTCCTACGCTTTTATACACATAACAGGAATAATGCAAGGGTAGCATTAGGAAAGCAGTTGATTAACACTTCCTGTGTGTGATATGTAAGGTTAGCCATTTGGACACCCCCTACACCCCCTAGAGTACTTGAATATAACCAAACCAAGCACAGGATGCCATGGTTTCAAGACTATCCTAAAGGAAACAGTATCTATGGCTAATTGATCAGTGCTACTGCACATGGTCATCCTACTCCCATTATATTCATGTGATTCAAGCTAACCACGTTTACCCACCTCAGTGAACAAATTTCTGCTGTAACCAGCCAGGGCACTCCCTTTTACTCAATCAGAACACTTATTTTTTAAGTAATCAAAAGATCTGCAAATATATTAGGTTGAAAATATTTTGGAAAGGTTAAAAATCTTTCTCAAATGCAACTTATTTATTAAATATATTCTCATCCATCAGAAGTCCTTCACAATCACAGTGTCCCTATTTTCCCCTGAAATTGTTAATGAAGGGGTGTGTGTGCCAGTATGTACATAAAATCAGACCAAGGAAGAAGGATGGCATGGTGTTTTATTTAACAGAGAGTTTTAACAAACTCAAAGCACATTTCCATCCAACATGGGGTAGGGCCTGTCCTCTTTGTGACTGGGCTGCTTGGTTTTGGACTAGACTCCCATAGGCTTTAGGTACAACTACGTCAAGAAGCCAAAAATAGAAATGATAGCATGCAGGGGATTAAAAAATGGTTTAAAGTAATTTTTCAAAGGCCCTACTATACATATTTAATATTTTATCATGCTTACTTCTTCCTCTTTCTCTGGTTCATAAATCTGTGGCTCAGAAGTTTGCACAGATTCTCAGAAATGATTTTTCTAAATACCATAGTATTCGTTCACAGTGACTGCCGAGTCAATGTCCAACTAAACACATTATCTCCCACTACATAGAAAATTAGATACTAATACATTTTCTGCCAAATAGGTTTTCTAACTGGAACCACTGTATTTTCCAATGACATGAATACCCTTAAATGTCAATATGAATAAATTACTAATAATGAACTCTTCATTTATCTTTAATGCTTTGCCAAACTCCAGCTTGATTGAAAAGCTGATATTTAGTAGAAAGAAGAAAGGGTGTATCTTGAGGAAGAATCAAACTAACAAGGGTAATAGAGTACAGCATTTCTGTGTCAAATTCCATCTGAACAATCCTGTTTTTTTAAAGGTCGGAAGCCCATACATACTTGGAATTTTTGCTCTCTCTGCCTTTGATTTAAAGCGCAAAATCAAAAGCCTGTTCTATGAAAAGAAGTGCACTTGAGCAACTCAGGAATGCGCTGAAGCCTTTCTACAAATTAATCTCTTCTTTAGTGAAGTGAAACATCGGGACCATTCAGGGACAGTGGGAGGGTCTCAGGGGCTTGAATTTGAGCCAAGCTTAATGAGAAGGAGTTGGAGGCAAAATGGAATTGAACTGTACCTTGTTAACTGTTGAAAGCTGTGAATGAGGTGGACTTACTGGCCAAGAATTCTTTTCCTTTGTTGCAATTAACTGCAGTATAGGGGATACTTGTGAGGTAGTTTTCACGATCTTTAAAGATCATTTTTTAAAAAAATTATACATTTTTACAAATGATTTATAAATTTGCTACTGCTTTGAAGACATATAAATTCATGTTTCAGTGAAGTAAACATTTATTCATTTCACCATTTTTACTGGGAATCTCTATTGCTAGCCACTGTCTCAGGTGCCAGGGGAATAGTAGTGTTAAACACAGTCCCTGGCTCCAGTGACTCAACTTCCAGCTGGAATCTCTCAGCCCTAGCAGGAAAGGCCAAAACCAAGAGGACATATATGCATCAGACCTCTCCCTCTGCAGTTCTCTGAGCAAACTATTCCTCTTAGGGGACCATGGCATATTTTTTCCAGGGAGACCTTTCTGTGCTGCAGATGCTGGTTTCTTCCATCAATTTCTTCTATAGAAAACTGCTAACTAAACCTGCTAAGCTGGAAGCCTGGTAACCTTGAGAACGAATGTTCAACTATGACCCGGGGAACATGGATTTATGACAGATAAAAATCAACTGGAACAAGTTACTAAAACGTTCTATGACTCAGTTTCCTGTTTTGTAAAATGGAGATGGGATCTGCTCTGCAGGGTTGCTGGGAAATGTGTGCTGACCACAATTGACCACAATTCGCAACGTCTCAACATGTTTCTCAGATGTGACATACCTGATTAGCACCTTTGGATCATTCAAAAATACACCAATTTTATTATACATATTGTCTCTTAAAAAATGAGCTGCTAAATTGTTTAATGGGTAGAACAATTCTATGCCTAGAATGGCCATTGAATCAGGTGTGGAACCACAGGTGTCCTGTAAGTGGCTCTCCAGAGCAAAAGGTTCCAAAGCTAACAGTAAAGTGGGTAAGGTGTGCCCTGAAGTGTAGGAAGAAAAGTTGAACTCTTTATAGGTTTTATCTCATCTGTTACTAGTCTCTGTTTTCACATATTTCATAATGTGCATATTAGAATAGTAGATGTATTCATATATACAAATATGTAATTTATTAATAAGTACACATATTTTGGGAGCGCATGCTTAATTTTTAATTGACAGACCTTATAGCCAAAAGAGTTAAGAGACCATTATTTTAGAGGAGGAACAATTAAACTAGTCAGTCAAAAGTAATAAAGAAACCAAAACCACGTAGGAAGGCAATATTCCAGGTTAATTCAAATTGTCTTTAATGTGAATGGACAAAAACCCTCTAAATATAAAAAGTAACTTGTTTCTGTTTTTGTTCATTTTATTTATTTTGAGACAGGGTCTCACTTTCTCTCTCCCAGACTGGAGTGCAGTGGTGCGTCGCACTCCCAAGCTCAAGTGATTCTCCTGCTTCAGCCTCCCAAGTAGCTGGGATTACAGGCGCGCACCACTACTACCCGGCTAATTTTTGTATTTTTAATAGAGACGGAGTTTCACCATGTTGACCAGGCTGGTGTTGAATCCCTGACCTCAAATGATCCACCTGCCTCAGCCTCCCAAACTCTTGGGATTACAGGCGTGAGCCACTGTGCCTGGCCTTTTTTTCATTTTAATGCATACAATCTGAATCTTGAATTCGGTAGGGGTTCTTTGCTGGAAGCCTGTTTCTAGAACTAGCTTTCAAGATTCTTCTACAACATGGGAAAAGTTACAAAAATGAAACAAAAATGACTTTGTAGGCTATTTGCAAGTTCAGGTCACTTTTCCCCTTTCTACCTTACTGTGACCTCTGAGGAAGCTGGCCTCGGGGGCTGCATTATCTAAACTTCATTGGACTCAGAGGTCTGTTTGCATTTGGCCAATGAGAAGCCCTGGCTGAGAATGGAGAGTGGAAGAAGGGCGTGTAGAGCATTGATCACCTCAGTTCCTGCTGGGCCAAAGTGGCAATTTGGTGATGGCTGGAGGGCCACAGACCCTGTCCAGCAAATTTTTCAAAAGGCATTGCTCTGTCTGAGCTCCTGATGCTCATCACTCCCTTTGATTCTTCAGGTTGAGATGGGTTAAGAGCAATCTGGCTCTTGCTGTATTATTTCTTGTTGGTTGAGTTGTAAATAGACCTATTATTAAACTCTTCCTCGTTGTCCCTTTTGGTTTACATCTATTTCCTGTTAGTATCCTGGCAGCATATCCAATTCAATTCAATCTGCATATGAAAATATATACGTGGATAGTATGTAGACTCCAATTTGGCTATTTCCAAAGTTCATCTGTTCTTATATTCAAAGAGGATTTTGTTTTGTATATAAAAGAAAGTCGATTAGGGAGACTTGATTCACACAATCACAAGGTGAAGTCCCACAATAGGCCATCTGAAAGCTGGGAAGAAAGAAGCCAGCAGTGGCTCAGTCCAAGTCCAAAAGCCTCAAACCCAGAGATTTGATGCTCTTCTTGTTTAAAGCAGTTTTTTTTTTTAACAATATATGTAAAAGTACTATTTTAATAGAAATATCATGACTTTAATTTTTCTTACATGATGCAAACATATCCCTAGAAAAGGAGGCAGGTATCTCCTCAGAAATTGGCCTTTTAGAACACATACCAAGCAAGTATAATACCATATCAACAGAAATACAAAATATAGTGATAATGTGCTTAATAGATAATGTGCTTAATAAAGTTTAATTGGAAATCAAGTGTCAGACTGTCCTGGGGGAATAAGTTAACCTTCTAGGGAATGCAAATATTTCACTACTGCATGACTAAGATATACAGAGATACAAATGTAAAAGGAAAATAAGTTTAAATTTTTGAAAGAACCCAATAGTGCTACCATTACTAACAATAATATCTAACATTTATTGAGTGCTTAAACTTTGTGCTTTACATGTGTTACCATGTTTAATTCTCATCATAACCCATAAAGCAGTTACTATCCCCATTTTGTTGACACAGAAACTGAAGAAAAGGAAAAGAAATTTATCCAAGACAGGAGTCTACAGAATCTGGCTCTCTCTATATATGATGATGATTTTACAAGGTCAGTAAAAGAAAACTAATGTTCACTTAAGAAAAAATAGTTTATGCATCAATATTTTTTTCTTTAATTCTAAGGAGTTCATCTCAGCAATTACAATAGAATTATTCCAGAAAGGGAGAAAAAAGAGCTCTAGGAGTCCTGTAAGACATATTAAAGGGATACGTTAGAAAGAGAAAGGTGGGGGGGGGGGAGGTGGCTTTTCAATAGTTAGAATATTTGTATGAAAGTCATTTTTGAAGCAAATAAAGGAATCTTTTAAAGTAGAGACCCAGTTGTCCAAGGTCTTTCCCAAGCTGGTCCGTATCAACCAATAGTCTGGAATACTTAATGGGCAGAGACAAATAATTCAACCTAAGTTTACAATTAGAAGTAAACTTGAAAATCTACTCCCTTTTAGAAATGGTGAAATCTCCTGGATGTTTAAAACATGTCACATTGGCTCTTATTTATCACATTCAACTGTCAGTTTTGCCTAGGAGAAAACAAATACAGTTGGCAAACTGTGGCCCTAACTGTTGTTGGGGTAAGTGATTTATCCTGCATGGAACAAAGGGAAAGGGCCAGAGTGCTGAGTTCTGGTCTATTCTGATGCTGAGCAGTCCCCAGCCTTGCTCTCAAAATCTGGATGTCTTTTGGCCAGGCTATATTGTAGATCAAATACATTCCAGCAGAAGATCTCTTACTAACCTCCTAGGATTACCCTGCATTTCTGAGACTGAAGTTCAGGCTCTGGAGAATTAACATTTCCCATAGAATGAAAGTGTAAGATGTATCAAAAGAGGAAAAAAAAAAAAAAGCAACACAAGAATGCATGTCATGTGAGATCATTATTAAGAACCAGAAGGATTTCTGATGGAAAATTCCAAATTCTCTTTGAACAACTGCCTTGGGGAATGTCCTTTAGGAAACACTGGACTTACATATAATATGTCATTAACTGTGCTTATGATTTCCTTTCAGTGTTTATAGGTAGGAGTTAAGGCATGGAATGTACAAATGTAACACAAAAATTACAGTACAGTGATTGCTTCCTTTGCCAATTCACTCTCCAGAAAGTCATGAAATTCATTGCAGCGGCATCTCTGGTATGAACAGCATACCAGAAACTTAAGCTTTTACCTTTCTTTAACCTCACAAGTTAGGTCTGACCCAGAGTCTGTATTGTATACATATTGTGACAAGCACTTTGAGTGAATTTGGAAATGTGGGGCACTCCTATTGTAGACAAGCCCAAAATCTCTCTGTACCAGAGACATCTTCCTCAGCCTTACTGATGTATGATAGGTAGGAAGAGACATTGTCTCTGGAAAAAAATAATAATGTGGAGTTGGATTCCTGGGCTGTTCTCCACATTAGCCATTGCTGATTTGTCGCGTTTGGGGACTGTGGCTGTGGAGAAATTATGGGTTGAATTGGTGAAAGTCCAGTGCTAATGGGGCCAAAGTTCACTGGCCTGGTTTGTCTCTTGGTGGCTGTCATAACTGTGACCCCATCTGGCACAGTTATGCCCTTTGCCGCCTGGGTGATTTGGTTCTCATCGCACACGTGGGGCTGAGAGGGGCGAGCTTAGTATTCTAATCTGATGACGGAACTCTGGTGTCAGCCTAGCTGCCTTTACTCTGAGACCTTGAACAACATGTTTAGGTTCTGTCTAGGCTTCAGATTCCTTTCCCAAAGGGCTTTGGAAAGCATTTGTCATGATTTCACTAACTAAATGCTTAGACCACTGATGGTAGGAAACACAGTTTACATTTCTTCTCTTTCCCATGCAGTGCCTTACTTACTGCCAAATATAAAGATAGAAGTAGAAAATTCTAAGGAAATTGATTCATACTGGGTCACCAGAATAGACTCAATGGTAAAAAATTTCCTTTATAATATATAGTAGTAATCATAATAGTAGTAATGTAATCATAGCAGTAGTAGTTGTAATAATAGTAATAGAGCAACTAACATTTGTCAATTGCATGACATCTTGTGAAAGGTTAGTATCTAATTTAATATTTGTAACAATACTCTGAATCAGGTACTATTACTGTATCCAATTTATGGCTGAGGAAGCTAAGAGAAAGAATGCTCAGGTTACTTGACTGAGATCAATAGCAAGTAAATGACAAAATCAGGAATTGCTGAAAGTTGGTTCCAAAGTTAATGTCATATAGCCACTTCATAAACTGAATACTTTTGGACACTGTATATCTTATAAATACAAGAATCTCTACAATCTATTTGGCTTCTGTAGAGTATTTGACATACAGAAATTTCTCATGTGTCAAAATGTTTGAAAAATCAGGGATTAACTAATGGAAAAATAGAGAAAGGAGAAATACAGTATGATTCTACCTGACTACTTTTCTTATCATCGGGCTCCTACCATGAGAGAGTTTCAGAATTTAGAAAACATAAAACTTTCCAGAACCGATTTCTTTGGTCTTCTTTATAAACAGAGTAAATTAGATTGCCCTGTGTTTATTTATTCTCACTGGGAAAACATCTCATTTGCTCCCATTGAGATTTTCAGGTTAAAACTGGTTTTCCTCTAAAGGCAGATTGGTAAATTAACAAAGGAACTGCAAGCAATCCTCAGACTAACTGCATAGTTGAGAAAAAGCATGAATACTTCTAGCTCCTTTCATTCCATGAGGATCAATTTCACCTGTGGTTCTTCACGCCTTAAGGGCATTATTGATCCAGCTTCCTGTTTCACCAGGTCTTCACTCAAAGCTGCCTAAAAAAAAAAATACACAAACAACAACAACAGCAACAAAACCCTTTTCCATCCATCTCTATAACTAGAAGACCAGGAGGCAATCCACTGAAAAATTTAGTAATGTTTGGACATGTTTCAAATCAGCAATACTGGTGCTATGAATTGCCACTCCCCCACCCCCAATTCATGTGTTGGAGCCCTAACCCCTAAAGTGATTGTATTTGGAGACTGAGTTTTTAGAAAGTAAAGTTAATTGCAGTCATAAGGGTAAGGTCCTAATCCGATGGGATTGGTAGCCTCATAAGAAGAGGACAATAGATCTTTTTCTTTCCCTAGGAACATGCACCATGAAAGGCCATGTGAGCACACAGCAAGATGAAATCTTCCATCTGCAAGCCAGGAAGAAAGCCTTCACTAGAACCTAACCATTATGGAACCCTAACCTTTGACTTCCAGCCTCCAGATTGCCAGAAAATGTCTGTTGTTTAATCTACACTGTTTATGGTATTTTATTACAGCGGCCCAAGTAGACTGAGACAACTGGAGAGCTACTTTGTTTCCTGTGTGTATGTGTTTTCAATTCAGCTTTTATTTGCTTTTCTTTCTCTTTCCCCTCTCCTTGCTCCCTTTCTCTTTCCACTTTCCCACTTTTTTTTTTTTTTTTTTTTTTTGATTCTTAAAATTAGACCCAAAAACCTGTCCTTGAGACAGCCAAGTTGGCCTTTAAGGGCAGCGTTTACACGACTTCCAGTCTTTTCTTAATTGACTATCTCTGAAAAATGTAGTAGGCCACTTTAATTTTCATACTTTCAGTCTTTCTTCCCACATATTGCAGCATCACACCTTCTATTCCTCAATGCCTCTTGTCCTCCTTGCCCAACATGTTCAGAATCTGTGCTAAAGAAAGGGCTGTTCCTATGTGAGTGCATGCTATGTGCATAAGAGAATGGTACTTTCTCATTGCAGAGAAAAATAGATAAATAAATAAAACCTTTTTCCTCTCTTGTGGGCTGAAATGTGTTCTCCCAAAATTTACATATTGAAGCCCTGATCCCTAGTACTTCAGAATGTTACTGCATTTGTAGGTAGTACATTACAGAAGGTAATAAAGTTAAAATTAGGCCATAGTGTGAGTCTTAATGGTATCTCACTAGTGTCCTTACAAGAGAAGATTAGGGTTTACAGAGAAACACTAAGATTTCACAGGCACACACTAAGAAAAAAAGACCACATTAAGGGACAGTGAGAAGATGGTCATTTTCAAGTGAAGGAGAGAGGCCTGAAAAGAAACCAAACCAGCTGATACTTTGATCTTGGACTTCCAGCCTCCAAAATAAATTTGTACAGTTTAAGCCCATCTTGTCCATGCTATATTGTTACAGCAGCATGCGCAAACTAGTACCTCCTTTTTAAGGCATTTGGAACATTGATGAGAGAGGGGTGTGATTTTTGAGGGCAGAAAATCTCAGCACGTTTGATATCACATCAGTAAACAATAATCTACTCTACGTTGGCTTTGATGAGCAAGTAGGATTTTTATTCTAGTTTGGCTTAGAATCATAAAATCATAATAACCTTAGATACTACCTATTTCAATCTCCTCATTTTATACGTAATGATACAGAGGTGCATATGGAAGTACTGACTTGTCCAAAGCCCCACATTAGTTTTTGATCAAGTCAGGACTACAGTTCAAATACTTCAACTTCCAGTGCTCTTTTTGGCTACTGTATAAAATGTCATATCTCATTTTTATGTTTTTCCATCAATTCTGTTGTATTTACTAACCATCATAGTCTAAGCATTTACCTTTTCAAAATATTTTTGTTTTCTCTCAAGTATTTATTTTGGAATACATATTTTTTCTACATGAGTTTACTATCTTGTAGGCTGAAAGATTTTCAGGGAATACACCAACAAGTTTTTCCACTTCTTGGATTCTTTTCCTCAGTTTTTAAATTATGATGGTTTTCACCTATGCTTCCCAGCTCCATTAAAAAGTTGGTTTTGCTGAAATAAACCTGCATATTTTTGTTTACTAAATGTACTGAATTTGTAATTGTAGATCTTAATTTGATTATAACCACTGTCCTTGAATTTTCTTCACTCCTGTATTACTAGATTTCCTCACCGCTACCACCACCAACAACACCACCACACACATAAAGTCCCTGGCTGTTTCCATTTTTAATTCTGCTTTCCTGAACTACAAAAGAGCCTTTGTTATATCCTCACAGGGAATGTTGATGCCTTGTGAAGTCTAAGGATGGCTTTGTCAGATAGAGTCTTGGCACAGCCTCAAATAAGTACTCAATCTTCATATGTTGATGCTATGTATAGACATGTGTGGTACTTTTTAGGCATTTTGAAGACCATCTCTGATCTTTTTTCAAATAAGATAGTTCAATTTTAACATCAGATTGAAGCTGTACAGAATCTCATTTTCAATGGTTGAAAGTGGATTTTAATCAAAGGGTTATCATGATGATGAAAGGAAATGTTTCTAGGAGACATAAAAGTTTACAAAGCAATTTTATATACAGGATTCCATATGCTCTTTACATTAAGCATGTGGAAGTTTACTGTATGAATGTTATATTCATTTTTCAGGTGAGCAAATGGATAATAAGAAATCTTTAACAACTGACTCAAAGACAAACCACTAAATTGAAACCCGTAATCTTTGTCTCTAGTCCCTTCCATTTTACTCTCTTTTGTTTTTGTTTTTTTTTTTTTGCACATTGCATTTTTGCATTTCTATATCAGTTAGTGTATTATTTTTTGTGTGAAACATTTTAATGAATTTTTCTAGGACACAAGGATAGAAAAATAAGCTGGAACTAAATGAAATTAATGGTTAGTTCCAGTTAATACTCAGATACTTAAAAAAAAATCACCAGTTAATTAATTTAGTTCTGTCTTCAAACTAATTTATATTTTTGAATATAGTTTCAGTTACTTATGACCTAGAGTTTTTAATGCCTAATTCTGACCTACAGTGCTCTACTGGGTAAGAAATACAGCCCCACACCATATCTGAACCTTCCTTAGTGGTCATGAGGGTCTGTTTGACAATATAATACAGCTTAGAAGCTTGGAAAAGGCCTGATATTTCAGAGGTTAGTAGCTTCTCAGACCAGGCTTTGGAGCTTGTCTTTCACCAATAAGGCAACAATATACCTAACCTCTAAGGCTCATTAAAAAAAAAAAAAAATTCTAAAAAAGGAAATGACTAGAGTATCTCTATCATGTGTTTGTTAGAAACATCTAATAAAATAATACATGAACATTGCTCAGCACTGTGTGATACCTTGCTCCTAGACGCTTACCTTTCTAAAATCAAAACGAACAAAAATCAAAGTTTCAAATGTTTTGTGCCTTCATTATGAAAACCAAATTCTGTGTGCGTGGCTTCATACTCAAAATCATTCACAATTTCAATTTGTCTTAGCATTTCAATTTCACCTCCCACCCTGACTGACAAGTTTCTTCCCAACCACTCTAAAGTAACCACCATCCTGTTACCTAATCTGCTCTACAATTCCTGTTTCACTAAGCACTTGCATTTTCTTTATCCTGCTGCCATTTTTTGGAAGATCCTCTCCTCCTGCAAAAGTCCCTCAATTCTTCAATTGAAGTACAATGAACATTTATTGCTTTGCTCTTCATTGCCAAGCTGCTTCACCCCAATCCCATATCCATAGTAATTTTTGTTATATTCAGGCCTTCAGCTGATTGGGAGGGCATTACAGAGGGCAGATCACGTTAAGGAGGGCAAACTCCTTTACTCAATCGACCAATTTAAGTGTTAATGTCATCTCAAAATGCCCTTGCAGGAAGACTCTGAATGTTTTACCAAATATCTGGGCATCCCATGGCCCAGTCAAGTTGACAAAATAAAATTAACCATCACAGACTCCTTTGTTGATCTTGCTCATGTAACTTCACCCAAATTGTTTTTATCCCTGTGTTCTTTGACCTGAGATTGAGAATAACACATCCAACTCCCTGCTTTGATGTTAGTGTGCAAGATGACATCATTTTAGGGAATTCATTGTATCTATTAGTAAGATTGTTCAATAGAAAAGTAGTACTTTTTTCATTATCAGCTTACAAAGATGAAAATAAAAAAATAAAATAAATTTTATCTCAATGACCCTGAAGCCAAGATGAATTTTTATCTTTTACATGAATGAATAAAAATAATTTCCAGGCTGAGTGTAGTGCCTCATGCCTGTAATCCCAGCACTTTGGGAGGCTATGGCAGGTGGATCACCTGAGAGGTCAGGAGTTTGAGACCAGCCTGGCCACCGTGGCAAAAACCCATCTCTACTAAAAATACAAAAAATTAGCCAGGTGTGCTGGCAAACACCTGAAACCCCAGCTACTTAGGTGGCTGAGGCAAAAGAATCACTTGAACCAGGAGGCAGAGGTTGCACTAAGCCGCAATCGTGCCACTGCACTCCAGCCTGGATGACAGAGAGAGACTCTTTCACAAAAATAAATAAACAAATAAATTCCACATATATCTTATATTTCTAAAATGAAAATATTAAGAGAAAATGAAAGAGATAAATGTCTGAGATCAGGATTTCTTAATCATTTAATGTTTTCTGTTGTAGACATATCCACCAGACCTACCTTTTGCCACTCTCCATCACTGCGAGATCCTCCTAAGAGAGAGAGAATCACAGAAGACTAGATAAAGCAATATTTTAGTATTTGGTCTCTCCAAGCTTCAGTTTACATATTAAAAATGGTATAATATTAATCATTACCTTTCACCTGTTGTGAAAATTAAATCATACCATCAACATAACTAAATAAATACTCAGTAAGGATTAGATTTTAATATTAAAGCTAGTCTTTTAATGACAAACTTTGAATAAATCTCCTGCTAGTATTTAATCTTTGGTTTTATTGATACTAGTGACAATCCTATATTGCTTTCATGAAATACATATGACTTGAATCTGTGATAAGGCATTTACAAAGAAGACTGGCAGAGAAATGGCTTTTGGATAGAATCTAGAGGCCTATGCACTTATTCATGCATCCACTTGTCCATCCTTCAGTTCATCTCAGATTTTCATTTATTTGCTGAATACATATTTGACTTGTAACTTTATCATGCCAAAAAGGTATGTTGGTTTTGGAAATGTGTCAATCTGCCTGAGTTAAACTTTACTTTCCAGAATTTTCGTTCCTGTATGTTTTCTATCATACAGGATGGGAAACATCATATTCTGGTGTGGGCCACAAGACAGATTCTTGCATGACATCTAGGGGGTGCAAGTGAAAAAGCAGCCATGAAGTATCTCACATGCATTGTCTTTCATCTGCTGGTGAACCACATTGACATAAGGCAACGTAGGGCCAGGCTTGCAACTATACCACCACTTTAGCCTAGATCCACGTTAGCCCCTCTGCCTCCTAGACCAGGTGTATGTGTTTCTCTGTGTGATAAGGGCCTTGCTTCTGGAGGGCATCCATACCATAAAGGTAGGAGTCAAAAAGAACTGGTATGGGCTTTAGTCTGTCCTCATAGGCTCCAGCTGTTGCTCGTGGTTTCTAGCTTAATCTTGTCCTCCCCAGGTTTATAACCATCTTCCTTTCCCTATTACATTCCCTGTAGACTTCAAGCTCTAGCATCATCAGACATGTAAGCAATACCCTTACAGATACTGCTTAACTTGTCTCCACAAGTGAATATAGTCAAATCTGTGTCATAACTTCTTTCATACAAATATATATTCTAGAGTTCCTGCTTCTGATTAAACCCTGACTGATGTGCAAACCTAGTCCTGGGTCTGTTATCAATACTGTTAAAGGTTGAATCATCTTTTGTAGGTAAAAAGAACATTAGAATTAATTTTATTTTATTATGTTATTTATTTATTTATTTTTGAGACAGAATCTCACACTGTTGCCCAGACTGGAGTGCAGTGGCACGATTTCCGCTCACTGCAACCTCCACCTCTTGGGTTCAAGTAATTCTTGTGCCTCTGCCACCTAAGTAGCTGGGAATACAGGTGTGTGCCAATAGGCCCAACTAATTTTTGTATTGTTAGTAGAGATGGGGTTTCATCATGTTGGCCAGGCTGTTCTCAAACTCCTGGTCTCAAGTGATCTGCCCGCCTCAGCCTCCCAAAGTGCTGGGATTACAGGCATGAGTGACCACACCTGATCTAGAATTTATTTTAGATAAACTCACTTGAACATGACATTGTCATAATCAAAATGTATTTGTTGTATGAATCAGAAATACTTTAATTGACCTAAGTAGTTTTTTAAAAATTTTTGAATTCCCTAGATACTTCAATTCTTAAAACTAATAATTTTTTGAACTAGCTTTAAAACATGTATTTCCAAATAGTTCTTCACTTTTTGACCAGCTTTAAACATTGTGAATATTCACATTCGAACATGGTGAATGTTTGCTTGAGTGGTTGCTGTTGCTACTGCTTCTTTTTCTTCTTCTTTTGTCTTCACCGACACTTAAATTATATCTTCCCTGTTTCTCATCTGCTTCAAAGTATACTTCATCCTCTTATTGCACTTATATCTGTTTGCTACATAACTGGTTTTGGGGTGTTAAAGCAAACTAAATATATGGCCTGACAAGGGCTCTTTACTTCTACATTTGAGTCCTTGTGGACAAACCGTAACCTAGCTTGATAGTAAGAAAAGACTGAAAACCTAACTTAGGAGTATGTGCTTGTAACAATAGCTGAGTCTTAGCCCATCCCAGAGGCCATACTTCAACCACTCATAGACTGCTAAGTATTCAAACTGTGTTCAAATAAGGCAAACGCCAACCTGTAACCAATCCAGCTGTTTCTGTACCTCACTGCTGATTTCCTTATATCACTTCCCCTGTCATGTCTATACATTTGTTCTGACCACGAGGTATCTCTGAAGTCTCTCTGAATCTGCTGATTCTGGGGGCTGCCTGATTCACAAATCATTCATTACTCAATTAAACTCCTTTACAATTAATTTGCCTGAAATTTTTCTTTTAACGGGGGAAATGGGATGCAAATGATAAATGGGAATGACTGTTAAATATCTTCTTCAGTTCATCACTTGCTTTAATAAGGAAATTTATATAAATATAAATTTTAATTTAGCTATTAAGAAGGTAGAAGTTTTCCAATTTCTTACAATCATGGCATTACAAAAAATCAGGGGAAGAACCCAAACTAACAAAGTAAGCTAATATTATACTCAAGAACGTATAAATGTTTAACTAAACATATGTAAGTTTCAACTCTTTCCATCTTTTTTTCATTCTTTTCCTTAATCTATTATTCATTCATTTCTTAATTCACTTATTTAACTAATAGAACTAGATATCCAATACTAGGTAGGAACAATATTAGGTGTTGGAAATAAAATCTGGCTGCACATAGCTAATGAGGAAAACAAGTAACAACAACAAAAATACATTATTACACCATGTGTTAAGCATTATGCTAGAGAGAAGTACAGAGAACACAGACTGAGAGCAAGGTCATCTTCACCCACAATGGGGCAACCTCAACTAACAGGGCTGTCAGGAGATGTTTGTGAAGGATAAAACCAGCACTGGGTTTCGAAGCAAAAGAATGAATGAGTGAGTACAAATAGAAAGATGTTGCAGGGAGGCATACAGTGGCCTGTAGCCTTTTGAGAACTGCAAACAGGTATCAGCGTGGATGAATGTTGAAATATGTAGGTGGGGGAAAGAAAAGGTTTTGTGAGCACGGCATGGGTTCTGTCAACACGTTTGGACTTTATCTCAAGGGCAAGTAGAGTCTAGAAAGATTTTTAAGTGCAAGAATAATAACATCACATTTAAGCTTGACATCTAAACATATATAACTAATAATCATCTCAAGTTCAACATAGGTCAAAAGATATCCATCATCTTCTCCTGAACTTCACTGTTCCCCCAGGCTTCTTCATTTCAATAAATAGCAGCGCCATTATCTATTGGAACCTCAAGCCAAAAACTTAGGCATCATTCCTACTTTTCTCTTTTACTCAAGCTTCAGATTCAATTCATTAACCAATTCACAGACACTAATTCTTAAACATATTCGGAATCCTTTCACTACTCTCCATGCCCACCCCTACAAGCTTAAACTGACATTTGTTTCATTGCCTCTGCAATAGCCTTCTACATAATTTGGAGTACCTATCTAGTCTTTTTTTTTCACCACATGTATTTTAATTCTCTGCATAAGATCTATAACTCTCTGACGCTGTATTTTTTCTGCTTATTTGCTTGTTTTTATACATCTCTTTCTAGAATGTAAATTCCCTGACACGAAACACTGGTCTTGTTCACCAACACATAGAACCCTATCTGGCAATTAGAATGTACTTACAAAATGTGCGCTACATTAGGGCACATTTAAAATGTAAGAATTATAAAAATATAAAAAATTAAATATAAAAATATAAGAATTATTATTCTGGAGACCATGTAAAATATAGTTTAGAGAGGGGCAAGCCTAGAGACAAGAGTGGTTAAAAGGTTTTGTTGTTGTTTTAATAAAAGTTCTTCTTTTGGCCGGGCACGGTGGCTCATGCCTGTAATCCCAGCACTTTGGGAGGCCGAGGCGGGCAGATCATGAGGTCAGGAGATCGAGACCATCCTGGCTAACACGATGAAACCCCGTCTTTACTAAAAATACAAAAAATTAGCCGAGCGTGGTGGTGGGCGCCTGCAGTCCCAGCTGCTCGCTACTCGGGAGGCTGAGGCAGGAGAATGGCATGAACCCGGGAGGCGGAGCTTGTAGTGAGCCCAGATGGCACCACTGCACAGCCTGGGTGACAGAGAGAGACTCTGTCTCAAAAAAGAAAAAAAAAAAAGTTCTTCTTTTGCCCACTGCATTAGTTTCAACTACAGCTTTGATGGGCAGTTCCTGCACCCTTGGCAGCAGGCTACTTCAAGTGCTTCACTTAATTTAGTTTTTCTGCCTCCAGGGATATGTGTAGATTAGCCCAGAAGTTAAGTAGAGTTAATGCACCTGGGACCAGCATTTCAGCTATTGATGGAAAGGAACAGGAGATAAAAACCTGCTCCCCATCCTTCAGGGACACCTTTGAGACACACTCTACGTAGTTCTGCAGAACTTCCCCAGCACCATGAGCCCCATTGCTCACAGTGGTAGTCAGCACAATAACATATCTGTGATTGACTTTTCTTCCTTCCTTGTCTCACTCTTCCATCTACCTTAGTCCTGCTCTCCAATCAACTGAGGTCACTTCACCAATCACAGGAAACTCAGACTGATACAAGCCTTTCAGACGCTTTATCTCTCTGTATAGAGAGATAAAGATTTTCAAGCTCTTTGGGTGGTGAAATTGACAGGAATGTGAGATTGCTGCAACGGTAAGATGGGAAGAAACTATGTGAGGGAAGAGTCAAGAATGATTCTCAGGTGTATGTTAATATAATCCATATTAGCATGAAAGAGGAAAGGGAATACAGTCAATAGCTCAATATCTCAGTTTTCTTTTTTAAAAAACTTTTATTTTAAGTTCAGGAGTCCAAGTACAGGTTTGTTTCATAGGTAAACTTGTGTCATGGGGGTTTGTTGTATAGATTATTTCATCACTCCGGTATTAAGCCTAGTACCCATTAGTTATTTTTCCTGATCCTCTCCCTCCTCCCACTCTCCACCCTCTGAAAGGCCTCAGTGTGTGTTGTTCCCTTCTATGTGTCCATGTGTTCTCATCATTTAGCTCCCGCTAATAAGTGAGTCAAGCACGTGCACAAGTCCAGAAAGTAGCCAAATGTGAAAGTATGGAGCTCAGAAAAAATTCTGGAACACAAGTACGGATTCTTGGAGTCAGCATCAGCTTGGTGTGGAAAATAGTTGAAGCAAAGGAGAAAAGAAGTTACTAAAAGAGAAATCGGTAGAATGAGAAAACAAGAAGAAAAAAATAGAACCTTGTGCTAATTACCCCTTGGAGTCCTGAAATGAAGACAATAAATGGCCACATCTGAATGGTCTCAGTTATTCAGTGGTACAGTGGTTTTACTACTTACTAACTGATGTTTTGTACTTTTATTAGTCTATGGTCAAATATTTTGACGGCTTGTTTAAGCACACATAAGCATAGTTCCCATTGTAAAAGAGTTTTGAAACTTTAAGATACTAACATGCTTTGAGAATTTTCAAAAAAGGGAAATATAATATGTGGTATTTTCCAATATTTATTTGATGTGTTTTTTTCCTCAAAGAACCACAGGAAATATTTTTTGGCATGTATTTACTTAGCTGTACTTGAAGGTTCTTTCTAGTTAGGGTATCCAATAATTACATTATCTAAAAGTTGAACTTGTCTCTAGGAATAGTTTTTTCTGACCCTAAGGACAATGAACTCTTCACATCTCAAGGGTCCTATAAACTGCAATAAATGTAGAAGCCGAAATTAATTTGCCAAAGCAAATCATGGTATTAAAACATTCTTAGTGAAGCTTAAAGCATGATAGGGAACATGAGAAAATATTCAGAAGTTCACAAATTTAAGAAATAAAATGTTAAAATAAACTATCAAAAAAATTAGCCGGGCATGGTGGCAGGCACCTGTGGTCCCAGCTACTCGGGAGGCTGAGGCAGGAGACTGGCGTGAACCCAGGAGGTAGAACTTGCAGTGAGCTGAGATTGCGCCACTGCATTCCAGTCTGGGCGACAGAGTGAGACTCCATCTCAAAATAAATAAATAAATAAATAAATAATAATAATAAAAAAAAAACTATCATGTCTTGCATATTTCTGCCAGATGACATGACGAATGCATGACTCTGGTCTTATCTCGGCTCTCACAGGCTAAGCACCCCCATCCTTGCCTTCTCTAACCCCAGAGAGATTCAGCTACTGCAGGTTTCCAGGCCTGCAGACTCAGGCAAGTTTTCATGCCTCAACTCGGCTCACCCAACAAGGTCTAAGGATGAAGATCTTAGTCCTGCAGAAAATTTTCAAACCCCCTAGACGATATAATTGACCAAGCTGTGGCCTGAGTCTTTTTCCCCAGCTCTGATTGCTCGCTCTGATTGTCCCATTCTCTGATTGACACTTCCATTTTTATCTAGATAAGAAGGCTTGCCTTGGATTCTAGTTTTTTGCTTGTGGCTCTGACAGCCTGAAAAGCTCTTTGCTGGGGTCAGAGATGGAGTGTATGTAATCTGTGAAAGCTGTCCTTATACTGTAGCGTCTGATTTGTTTTAAACCAGATGGATTCTACTGTAACCAAACTCTAGCATTCCACTGAGTATAAATATGCCACTACTTCGAGGTGCCTACTGTTATGCTCATCTATTTTAATGGCTACCCTAATGGAAGCATAAAATAAGACTGATTGCCAATGCTGTCAAGGACATTGTGATGTGAAGGCTATTAGTAAGCAAGCAAAATAGCTCTATATACAGATAAACATGCATACCATTATAGTGCATCCCCTTCATAGATGAATCACTTATCCAGATTTTCCTAATAGAAACAGAGAGAAAAGACAGAGGGTGAGAGAAAAAAAAACAAAACCTTAACAACATATTGCCCAAAACCTAAGCGTGAGAGAGGGCAATGACACATGATCCCTTTCTGATTCATTCAACAGACTTTCACTGAGAACTATACATCAGACACTTCTATATGCAGGAAACAAAATTACCAAAAGAGAAATAAAAAAGCTCCCCCTTTATGCGCTATTCAGCAAGTATATTCATACCACATCTGCTCTTAAAGTACATTCAGCTTATCTGGATAGACCCAATTAAGCACAGTCCATTTGTTTAAATATCAGATTTGAAACTTGCTTTTCTATAGTAAATAAGAAGACTAAAACCAAGAACAATTTTTGTTAGACAAAGAATATGGCCATATAAATGTTTTATTTATGTCTGTTACATTTACTAAGAATTGAATGGAGTTTTAATGTGGAAATTTTAGAGACAAAGGAAAATAAAAGGTCTAAATTTTTTTTTGGAGAAATGGGGTCTCACTATGTTGCCCAGGCTTGTTTTGAACTCCTGAGATTAAGAAATCCTTCCACTTTGGCTTTCCAAAGTGCTGGGATTACCCTTGTGAGCCACTGTGCCCAGCCAAGAAATTTTTTTGAATGCTATGCTTTCTAAAGAATTAATTTGTTCACAAGCATGATTAATTATAATATAAATAACCAATAATAACTTTTATTTAATCGTCAATTTCAGTTCATGAGAAATTGAAAAAACAAGAAAATAGACAACTCAGGTGGGTGCCATAAAAATTCTAAACAAAACCTGAGGAATCATATGTATTTTCCTCTCCTTGAACTCCTCTTTAGTATCTGGAAGGCTGTTTCCTTCTTTGAAAGTTTGTGATCTGTGAAGACTCTTAGCTGCTCTTGGAACAAACATAACTTATTGCTCGGGGGGAATATTCCCTCATAACTTGATCCTGCTAATGGTTATCTAACCTATTTGATATCTCTTTGGTATTTGTTAGTTTATGTCATCTTCTTTTATAAAAATCTCATCTTATTTTGCTTTAACATCACCATTATTTCCCATTCTCCTTTTACTCATATTCTTTCTCAATCTATTTTTAATGTAACCATATCTTGAACATTTATATTACCCACACTCTTTAATTCAGTCCCTTTGTTATTCATTAATGAAACCTGGTTTCAAGATGCTTAGCTGATATAAAAGATATATAGATAGACAGATAGATAGATAGATAGATAGATAGATAGATAGATAGATAGATAGTTTGTAGCTATGGCATCTACTCCATCATTAATTAATTAATTTCTTAATCCAATTAAAATTTTAATGAAGTGGCCCTTTCCTATACGTGATCATCCCTGGTCCAACATGTGGCCTCGTTATTCCACCATTTTGTCTGGAAAGATAATTAAGGTTAAAAGTATCTCAGCAGAACTGTAAATGTACTAGAAATGAATGGATGACAGATAATAAAATCTTTTCTACTGAGCTTAAGAAAACAAAGGAAAAAAAACAGATTAATTGAGGTAATGCTGTGGCGGCAGTTCAGAGATTCCAAGCATAGGAAGGTAGTTGGAGCTTGGGAACAAATTAGAACCAGATATTTAAACGTCAGTTTCTGTCCCTTTGTATCAATCCAATCCTCAGTGGCAATGAGTGTCACAATAATGTTGCATAAAAATATTTTTTTGAAGAGTGCATACGACAGTAATTTATTTTTCTTAGTCATAGGTCTGCAGGTTAGCTCGGGAAGCTTGCTTCAGGCTGCGGCTTGGCTGGGCTTGGTTGGGCTTCCCTGGGCTTCTCTCTAGGCTGAGAATCGAATTTAGGTTCTTTCCCATTCTGCTTGGACCAAAGGATACCTGGAGCATGTACTTCTCGTGATGAATCCCTAAATTACATGAGGCTGAGCAGAAATAAGGTGTATCTATTACAGCCTAAGCCTGCAAGTGCCATTCTGACCCTCCAATCTATATTCCATCGACCAAAGCAAGGAACATGGCCCAACGTCTTGGAGGACAAGAAAATTTAATCTCAAGTAGGAAGCACTACAAAATTACGTGGCAAAGGATTAGTCATAAAAATTAGTGAATAATGATCCAATTCACCATACCCCTCATTCTGCCTTTTCATCCTGAATTATATAGAATAATTAAGGGCATCACAAGCCACACAGCCTCTCAGGCTAAAAGACCCAGAATGCCTTTGACATATCCACATCCACAATTCCCTTTATCTAGTCAGTTACAGTTTTCTGAATTCTTTTCTCTTACTTCCATCCCTTCCTTTGTTTTTATTATCATTGCTTGACTGTAGGTTTTATTTCCTTTGTGTTATTATATAAGTTTATGTTATCTTATAATATAAATATGATTTATAAACATATATATAATTCAAATGTAAATGTTATTTATAAATAATTGCTATGTGCTCTAAACTGGTTTCTCTGCCCCCAACTTCTCCCCACTGTTACCCACTGTTCAGATTTCACTTTCTGAGGTACAATTATGGTATTTTATACTCTTCCGAAAGATCTCTATTTATCATTTGCAGAGATTAAAATTCCTTTGCATGGAGTACAAGTCCTTTCATAATCTTCTCCCAACTTATTTTTCAAGTTTAATTTTCTTCAATCACTCAGCATGAGCTAACACTCCAAATATAAACAACTACTTGTCATTCCTGTATAATATGTGTATCTGTATATAGATTTTACCTTAGGACTTTCTCATAACTACCTCTTGAATTTCTGTCTGATTTCTTTTGACTCCACTTCACATTTCATGTTTCTGGGAAGTCTTAACTGAGTTAGTCATTCCTTCCCCTGTCCCACCACAATATTTTATGTATCTCATGTATTGTTTGCAATATTATGTGAATGCCTAGTATTAAGCATTATATATACCATATTTTTATCCCTGCTTTGAAATATATGAGCTGGGCATTATTATCTCTATTTTACTGATTAAGAAATCAGGGTTAATAAAACTTAAGTAACTTAGTCAAGGCTGATGTACTTTGTAAGAGAAAAGGACAGTGTTCAAAGACAGGTGCTTTTGACCCCATGGAATGAGTTTTCAAATGCTATGTTATAATGCTTCACAATGTATAATTACAGATTTTTATGTCTATCTACTTTTCTACTTGTGTGAATTAATCAAAAGAGAGACCTAGTTTTATTCATTTTTGCAATGTTACCAATCAGTATTCTTGTCTCCAGATATTTGTTAGATAAATTATAGAATGAATAAATAAAAAGTAAAGCAAAGTATAGAACAACTGATTGTCCACTGAAAGGTACCTAGGAGCATAGAAAAAGGAAAACAACAACAACAACAACAAAAGTGAAATATAAAGAAAAGACCTGGAATTCTGGAATTAGAAAGATTAGAATTGAGAGACAACTTAGATGGGGAGAAATTAGAGGTCTTTTCCTACTGGATACCAAGAGATATTGCCTTATAGATTCAAACATGTGCCCTCCAGAATTTCCAACGGGCTAAAGAAGACAATCTCAATGTATTATAGTGCATGCTTTGTTTCATTTTCTTCCTGCTATAAAAATGACTCTGTTCTGGTTTGAGAGAGAAAGTGTTTACTTTTGCTTTTTGAATAATTTTCTGGGGAAAACTTTTATGTTTATGGTGGGGGAGGTGATGGAAAACTTTAAAATTGGCCTTATGATGCAGAACATTTTTAAACTGCTGTAAATAAATTATAAAGTGCTTTTCTTTTTCAGAGGTCTGATTCCTACTTCTCAGACTGTAATTGTTAACATAAACCCTTTAAGGCAGTTTGCCGTCATCTCCACCTGAATGTTCTATCTTGTTTTATCTGTGATTTTTCTCTTGCTTTATTACCTTAAAGAGCCCCTGGCTACTCTCTAATGAGAGAAAATCAGGTTTCTATAGCCCAGGTCACCCTCTATTGCTTGAAGGTAGGAAGAAGAAAGTTCATTGGAAGGTAAAAAACAACAACAACAAAATCTAGCAGACCAAATCTCCTTAACATCCTATTGTAATTACCAAGAATTGCCTGTCTGATACTAAATTTTATTTTTGCTTGATCAAAATTAAAAAAAAAAAAGAAGAAGAAGATGAAGAAATAACAACAGTATAATATTTCCCCTTGGGGAATTAGCCTTATCTTGGTATTCTCTATCTCTCCTGTGATCTCTAAATGCTGACAAATCTGCTAAACAACAAGCCCTGGTGTTTCCTTCTGAACCCCCAAGTTCTTTCCTTACAGCAGTTGGCCTGGGGCAAGGTTTTTCAATCAGTGTCAGCTTCAAGCCAGCAGCTTGCATCCTACTGCAAAATTTATGGAGCATGCTGATGAGAACAATGTGGCTGCCCGGGAAGATGACTGGGAATTGGCAGAGGAGTTTTGTAGGTCTGAGCTCTGCAGCTGGGCCATTGATTGTTCCTTCATCTGGTTGGACTTCAAAAGGTTGCATGCCTCGTTATCTGTTTTGCACTCCTAACCAAAAGCTACTTTGGGAGCACAAGATTCTGCTTAAAATACGTTAGTGTTTTCCACAACCCATCTCCGCTTTACAGAGATCACTCCTTTTCCAAGCTTCAAGTTACTAGCGTGATAGGGGAGAGAAGAGAGTGAAGTATTTGACTGGTTAGGTACCTGATTTGTCTTGATGCAAATGACCAGGAGGTAAAAGAATGGGGTGTACTGAATGGTAGCAAAGCATCTGGCACACTGCCTACCATATAGTATACGCCAAATGAGTACTTGGAGAGGAAATTAAGTGTAGACTCTGGATTTAAATTCTGGCACTATTCCTTTTCAGCTGTGTGGATGTTAGCAGGTACTTAACCTGCTAGTGTCTCTGTTTTCTTAGCTAAAACAATATTAATGCTTCCTAGGAATGATTTAAAAACTGTGTGAGAAAACGCATGCACATTCTTATAAGTATACATAGCTAGTGCTAAATTCGTGTATTTGCTGAAGAAGAAAAACAAATAGAAAAAATTGATTCTAGCCACGTTGAAGGTCCATTTTCCCTCATTCTTCAAATAATATTTGAGATATGGCTAGAAATACCCACACTTTTTTATAGCCATTGCATCCCTGAAAGAAGGTACCTAAGAGAAAAAAGATCTGTCTTCTATGCAAACTATATATATGGTGTTTCTGTGTGTCTTTTATATATATATATATCTCACATGTGTCATATACATACATCTCACATATATATTATGTTGTGTATTTAGTATATGCTATGTTATATGTTTCTATATATATAAACATTTATTTCTTATATGTAATACATATAAGTCTGATTTTTTGGGTATAGACACATTGCATTATACAATATTTTATGATAACTTATTTTTAAGTCTACTTTTGATACTTCTGCTAAGTGAAATTGGTATGTTTGTAGAAAGGAGAATAATTTAAAATCTGAGTGTCTAGATTGCAGTTATATTTGTGTTAGCTGCCTGAGAACTGACGTTGTGATATAACCTGGTTTTGAGAGTGTTTTGTTAACTGGCTTTTCAGGAGACTATTTCATTTGGTTCAAAATATTATTTTCTGAGAAATACATTCTGGCTTTCTGATTCAGCGTGAAGGTGGAAACCATCAGAGTTTAAACATAAGATAGGTGGGGATAGTGAAAGATTTTACTTTATAATTTGCTTGGCTCATATTATCAGTGTGAGTTTGCAATTCAGTTTTTGGTTAGTTGATTTAAATTCAGGTCTTCTCAGAAATAAACTGATGAAAAACCATGAGAGTTATTGATCATCTTCAGTGATATATACAACAAAGCAGTCCAAGGAATCTTTAGATGTGTCCAGATGCAGTCAGTTCTGATTAGATACATGCTTTGTCCAAATTATAAATCAAAAATGTCATCTGCATGTAGTAGAAATGGGAGAGGGGTTGGAATCAGATAGAGCTAGATTTGTTCTTGCTAAAAACTGAGTCACCCTGTGGCCCCAATTCATATGTTGAAATCCTAACCCCTGATGTGATGGTATTAGGAGGTGAAGCATTTGGGAGGTGATTGTTCACAAGTGCTTATATATGGGATTAGCGCCCTTGTAAAAGAGACCCCCAGAGCACTTCCTTGCCCTTTCTACCATGTAAGAACACAGCAGCAAAACATGACCTATGAACTAGGAAGGAAACCCTCAGCAAATATCAAATCTGCAGGCTTTTTGATCTTGGACTTTCCAGCCTCTAGAACAGTAAGAAATAAATTTCTGTTGTTTAGAAGCTACCCAGTCTGTGGTATTTTTGTTATAGTGGCCAGAATGAACTACGACAATTCTTAACTTCACCATTTGCTGGCTGGTGACTCCACAGTTTTAGATTTTTGAGTTTCCTTGTTTATACTTAGTGACCTTAGTATTATCTCTCTAAACCTCACTTTCTACATAGAGATAATTATACCTCCTTGCTGTTGAGTATTCAATGAAATACTGCTTGAGAAATTAGCCAAATAGTCAACTTAAAATGCTAAATGACGAGTTAATGGGTGCAGCACACCAATATGGCACATGTATACATACGTAACAAACCTGCACATTGTGCACATGTACCCTAAAACTTAAAGTATAATAATAATAAAATAAAATAAAGAATTTAAAAAAAAAGAACTACAGCTGTCAGTATCTACAATCTTAGTCTGGACTATGCAGACTTGTACACATTATATATGTGTTTCCCTGGCACAGTATCTGTAGTGAGATTAACAAAAAGATCATTTGTAGGATTTACATTAGATAACCTGAAGTTAAAAATATTCTACATATTCTAGTATCCTGGTATTCACAGAAAATTAATTAAGTCAAATTAATAAGGGAGCCAGATATTTCTCATTAAAGTCAGCAATTTAAAACTTTAAAAATAACATCGTTTTCAACCATATATAGGAGAAACAAAATTTACTGACCTCATTTGATTGGTTATCTATTTTTGTAAGTCCCTGAAGTAGCAAACAATTACTCTTGTCAGTTTTTGTTACAGTCTTGGAAAGATCTAGGGCAACCCTTTCTCATTTTTTTTCTTTCTTCAACATGTTTAAATGCAGACAACAAGGACACTTCACAGGCT
Organism: Pan paniscus; assembly: GCF_029289425.2. Taxonomy (NCBI): domain Eukaryota; kingdom Metazoa; phylum Chordata; class Mammalia; order Primates; family Hominidae; genus Pan; species Pan paniscus. Next base: position 19,320,539 of record NC_073252.2, read on the forward strand.
TATGCCAAAAACATCAATCGCTTTTTAATGAGGCCATCACCCTGAGTAGGTCATGGAATATTAAAAAAAAATGAACATATTGCTGTCATTGGGGATTGTCAGTGGGGCTGAAGGGTATCGATGAGGAAACACAATACCAGGACACAATACACTGAACTGCCTACTTTTCAAAAGGCAGTTAATTAGAAAATGCTATATGAACGACCCTTGCCCATGTCCTTGGTGCACTCAAGTTATGTCTGTGTGAATAAGAGAACCATGCTCTGCTTTTCTCAACAGAGGACTAGTTGGCTGAGACACATGACCAGGCATTATCTACACAGTCAATTGGGAGAATTAAAAGGTCATTCATTCAATAGGAAAGATTTCCCTTTTAGTGGCCCTGTCTAGCAGGGAGATTATCATCATGAATGAGCAAGAAGGAGAACAATAGTTTGTGAGAACCTAGATCCAATCAATGAGAATACTGAGGAAAAGAAATTGAAAGATAAGATAAGGTGTTACTATAATGACATTTAAGCTCTTCATCTTCAGCTTCTCATTTGCTCCTCTAGTCTCATCTTTCACTGCTCACTATTACACAGTTAGTGCAGAAGCAAGATAGAAATTGCTTATTTTCCTGTTTACACCTCTTCTATTTCATCTGCAGGCCATCGCGCATGTTGTTTACTTAAACTGGGACATCCTCTTGCTTATCCTACTGGAAAATGCCTATTTATTATTCAAGTCTGTTCATGTGCTACCACTTGTGTAAAGCTGTTCTGACTTTTTCAGCCGAGCAGTGCTGGCCCATTGTGGAGATCTGTGGCAAAAATGATTATGACTGTCTACCAAATTTCCATAGCAAGGTGTTTTCTCTGGGAAGCAGCTTCTTAAGGAGGAACTGCAATTTTCAGATTCCCTGTAATCTAAGTGGAATCCTTTAATTAGCCTTTGCCATAGACTATGAGCCGAAATCATATGCATTACTTTTTGCTTAAGATGTTTAGGAAGTGGTTGTAACCTTTTCCCACATCTTCCATCTGAATACAGAGACTGAAAGAGTATAGGAGATGCCTGAGGAAGAAGATGAGCGAATAATACATAGAGGAAAACCACCTTTCTGCTATCTGGGAACACCTGCATCCAAGCTATTAAAATATAGAACTCATTAGTTTTACCATCTAGGATTTCCCTTAATAAGGTGATATACAAGACTTAGGTTAATACACATATGCCATAGAACCAGCATTTTAAAACTGATTAGTTACTTCTTTGCACACCTTCTTCCTTAGTAGACTTAGGAAACATGTCTTGTTACTTTTGTAGCTCAACTGCCTAGCAAACTAGTCACACTGTACAGGGATACAATAACATAGGATGAATTAATGATGATCTCTTAACTACTCTTTAATGAGAACCTTTACTGCACAGCAGCATATGACATTTATCTCCTTTAAATCTGCAACATCTGTGCAGTGAGCACTAAAATCTATGTTTTCCAGAAGGTCATAATCGTTTATTCATCTGAGTATACATTGATTCCTGATGCTGTACCATACAATTTCCAAGGACCAAAGACAAAACCATGAAAAGAGAGGTGTTTTTTGTTGTTTCAAAGTCTATAGTTAATACAGTTCATTCATTTACAAACTTTGTCTTCAGTGTTGCTGGGGACACTTTTTAAATCATAGATCTCCACTGCTCTGTAAGTTCAGAGTCACATAGTCATACAACATATTGTCCAAAGCCAGTGCTGTTTCTGAAGTAAAGAATTATCAGGTTTTCTTTTGTTCTGTGAAAAACGTTGACAGTGAGGTCAGCCGATGGGGCTTTTTAGCTGTCATAATTTGTTTTCAAAATTATTTTTTGTTCAAAAAATGTATGAAGTCATTGCTATATATTGATATAGTGAGAAGAGTTCCCAGTGTATTAGTCTTGGTGTTGAAAGAACCAGTTTATTATGTAAATTTTAATTGCATTCTTTTCTTGTAAATAAATGTTTACAGGTGACCTTCATGTCTACAAAACTAACAAATGGTATAGTACCTAATTTCTACCTTGCCCAGGTCTATGCAAGCTCATAATGCTATTCCTGCACCCATGTAATAAACTTCTTTTTGCTTGGAGTCTGAAATTCAATTGCTTAACAGATAAAATTCACAGCACAAGGTCAATCATTATGGATGATACTAGCTTGAAGCTAAGCTTTCTCCTTGTCTTTGTTTGGTATCAGCTGAATTTCTCTGTGACTGTAAATCTTATCAATACCCATCCAAAGAAACTAGCTTGAAGAATAATTGAGAGTGCATTTGGGCAATGAATACACAAAGCTTTTTTGTACTTTGAGTAAATTTCAAAGAGTGAATAGCAAATATCTCATTTCAGCAGGTAAGTGCAAGCATTTATATAGTAGGGTAGACTGCAGATATAGGCTCTTTCATCAAAAGCCAGGGAAGATGGTTCCAGTAGCTGCAACTCCCCAGGAAAAGAAATATAACATAGTCTTTATGAGTACAGGTAGCTCAGTGGCTTCTGTCATTCGCAACTGATGAAATTCAAATTATAAAAATCAACATTACAAGACTTAAACATGATAATGGATGGGTAGTTCTTTTTTTTTAAATAAATTCTTTATTTTATTTTATTTTATTATTATTATACTTTAAGTTTTAGGGTACATGTGCACAATGTGCAGGTTTGTTACATATGTATACATGTGCCATATTGGTGTGCTGCACCCATTAACTCGTCATTTAGCATTTTTTATGGCTCGTTGGTCTAGGGGTATGATTCTTGCTTAGGATGTGTAGTTCTTACCTACAGTGACTGGATGCATATTGAGTTCTCAGTAAATGTTAACTTTAAATATTATCCTATAATACATTGTAAAAATGTAACTTTCTAATATATTAGAAATATATCAGATGAGATTGAGCAATATTTCAGGACTCCTGCTATTGAATACAAACATTCAAAATTTCCCAAATCCTATAGGTGGAGTGTCCCTGATCTGAAATGCTTGGGACCATATGTGTTTTCAGATTTCAGATGTTTTCAGATGTTGGAATATTTACACAGACATAATAAGATGTCTTAGGAATGAGCCCCAAGTGTAAACACAAAATTCATTTATGTTTCATATATGCCTCATCCACATAGCATAAAGGTAATTTCATACAATATTTTTAATAACATTGTGCATGAAACAAAGTTTTGACGGCATTTTCACTGTGACCCATTATATGAGGTCAGGTGTGAGATTTTCCATTTATGGGTTCATGTTAGTGTTAAAAAAGTTTCAAATTTCAGATCATTACAGATTTCAAATTTTTGAATTTGGGATGCTCAATTTATATTATCAGGGTTCCTGAGTCTTACTTGATTCATATGCTACTACCATGAACAGAAGTTTCTCTGAGGAGCATTATGAAAGGGTAATGCCTGAGCATCTGCTGCATGGCAAAGCAGGGGAGATGAGCTTCTCTGCAGAGTCTGTAACAATGTCTTTGTTAATTGTTTTCATCAATTTGGAAGAAAGATTTTTTGACATATTTAATCTTCACTTTTTTTTTTTGCTATAACAGCCTTATATATACCTTATTTCTTGAAAAGGAAAAAACAATTTCTGTTAGTCAAATTATTCACAGATCTGTTCAGTACTATCTATAACATCTTAGCAGTGTCTCAGTAAAGGTATTTTTATTTTTGACTCTAAGAAATAGTTTCCATTAACTCAAAATAATAATAATAAGAGAGAAAAAAGAAAGAAAAGAAGGCAAAGGAGGAGAAAGGAAGAGGAGAAAGACAGGAAAAGGAAAACGCAATTACAGTAACAACAAAAAGAAGGAGAGGAGAAGTGAGGAATATGTCAATGAGAGTATTTTTTTGGAGAGTCTAAGTAAAACCATCTTTGAATTACTTTTTCCATTGCCTGAAGCTTTTATGTGGTTAAAGTCAGATCATCATTTTTCTCAGGAAACAAGAGGGTACAATCAAAAAAAAAATTTGATATAGGTAGAAAATGTTCAACTAAATTAAATTCTATGATAATTAATGAACCTTGTATATATTCAATATCCTATGAAATATAAACAAAAGTGTACAATTCCTCAAAGAAAATAGAGTGGATTTTGAGTCACATTTAGGTTCAAATCCTAGCACCTACTTATGACTTTCCCTTAGGAAAGAGACTTTAACTGATTCTCTTTCCATCTAATGGGAGTAAACTTGCCTATTTTATAGATTCGTTTAAGAGAAAAACCAAACAGTGCATAACAAACACCGAGCAGAAGGCCACACACATAGCAGATTTGCCAGATATTTTAGTTTTTTTTCTGCCCACCTTCAAGAAACTTGACTTTTCATTGGGACAATGTGGCATGAACATATTATTTCCTTAACCATCTATCAGGCTATCTGGGATTATGGAGCAATGTAAGCTACTCAGATAGGAAGTTACTCAGAGAACTCATGAGAAGGACAATGCTGGGGCCTTACGAAAAAGCAGGGATTGGGGTTGGTTGCTGAAAGGAAAAGTGGGAAAGGCTTTGCTAAAATAGACACTGGTGTTTTAAGGAGTGGCAATGGAATTGGAGGTGACTGAGGAAAGAGGAAGAAGGAGCTAACATTTTTTAATTGCTGTAGTTGAAGAGTTTCATATACAGCTTCTTTGGCAGGATGCTTGACTCAGCTGGTGAAAAGAAGAATGTCCTCCCACAGAATACAGTAAAATCCTCATACAGGAACCAAGGAGAGGGGAAGGATTCTGTGGACTTTTGTTCCTGGAGGAGCCTGCCTTCTTGAGGCCAGATCATCACACCCTATAATTGGGAGAATCTGGACATAGGACAAAGGGAGCTACATCTATATTCCTTTGAAGACAATGGTCAGGATGTATAACCATTTATTGTTTCTATTTTTTAGTCATGATGGTGAGCACCTCATAGTATTTACCATTAATCCTCACCACATGCTACAGGGTAGGTATTTTTAATTAATTGGTAATTAAATATAGAAAATTGATGATATAAAAGTTTAATAACTGAATAACTTGATCAAGTTTCCAAAGTTGTAATTGGCAAAGTCAATGACTTGAGATTTCCCCAACCCAGGATTACTAAAATTTCATTTTCTTGGGTGGATGGCAAGATGGCCGAATCGGAACAACTCCAGTCTACAGCTCCCAGCAAGATCAAAGCAGAAGGCAGGTGAGTTCTGCATTTCCAACTGAGGTACCTGGCTCATCTCATTGGGACTGGTTAGACAGTGGGTGCAGCCCATGAAGGGCGAGCCAAAGCAGGGTGAAGCATTGCCTAACCCGGGAAGCACAAGGGGTCAGGGAACTCCCTCCTTTAGCCAAGGGAAGCTATGAGGGGCTGTGCCGTGAGGAATGATGCATTCTGCCCCAAATACTATGCTTTTCCCAAGGTCTTCACAATCCGCTGACCAGGATATTCCCTTGGGTGCCTACCATGACTGGGGCCCTGGGTTTCAAGCACAAAACTGGATAGCCATTTGGGCAGACACTGAGCTAGCTGCAGGAGTTTAATTTGATACCCCAGTTGTGCCTGGAATGCCAGCAAGACAGAACCGCTCACTCCCCTGGAAAGGGGGCTGAGGCCAGGGAGCCAAGTGGTTTTCCTCAGTGGATCTCAGCCCCAGCAAGCTAAGATCCACTGGCTTGAAATTCTCACTGCCAGCACAGCAGTCTGAAGTTGACCTGGGATGCTTGAGCTTGGTGGGGGGAGGCACATCTGCCATTACTGAGGCTTAAGAAGGCAATTTTCCCCTCACAGTGTAAGCAAAGCCTCCAGGAAGTTTGAACTGAGTGGAGCCCACTGCAGCTTGGCAAAGCCACTGAAGCCAGACTACTTCTCTAGACTCTTCCTCTCTGGGCAGGGCATCTCTGAAAGAAAGGCAGAAGCCCCAGTCAGGGGCTGATAGATAAAACTCCCATCTCCCTGGAACAGAGCACCTTTGGGAAGGGGTCGCTGTGGGTGCAGCTTCAGCAGACTTAAAAGTTCCTGCCTGCCAGCTCTGAAGAGAGCAGTGGATCTCCTAGCACAGTGCTCAAGCTCTGCTAAGGGACAGATTGCCTCCTCAAGTGGGTCCCTGACCCCTGGCCTCCTGACTGGGAGGCAGCTCCCAGCAGGGGTTGACAGACACCTCATACAGGAGAGCTCTGGCTGGCCTCTGGCAGGTGCCCCTCTGGGAGGAAGTTTCCAGAGGAAACGAACAGGCAGCAATCTTTGCTGTTCTGCAGCCTCTCCTGGTGATACCTACGCAAACAGGGTCTAGAGTGGACCTCCAGCAAACTCCAGCAGACCTGCAGCAGAGGGTCCTGAATGTTAGAAGGAAAACTAACGAACAAAAAGGAATAGCATCAACATCAACAAAAAGGATGTCCACTCAAAAACCCTATCAGAAGGTCACCAACATCAAAGTTCAAAGGTAGATAAATCCATGAAGATGAGGAAAAACCAGCGCAAAAAGGCTGAAAATTCCAAAAGCCAGAACTCCTCTTCTCCTCCAAAGGATCACAACTCGTCGGCAGCAAGGGAACAAAACTGGATGGAGAATGAGTTTGATGAATTCACAGAAGTAGGCTTCAGAAGTTGGGTAGTAACAAACTCTTTCAAGCTAAAGGATCATGTTCTAACCCAATGCAAAGAAGCTAAGAACCTTAAAAAAAGGTTAGAGGAATTGCTAACTAGAATAACCAGTTTAGAGAAGAACACAAATGACCTAATGGAGCTTAAAAACACAGCACAAGAATTTCGTGAAGCATACACAAGTATCAATAGCTGAATCCATCAAGCGGAAGAAAGGCCATCAGAGACTGAAGATTAATTTAAAGGAATAAAGCATGAAGACAAGATTAGAGAAAAAAGAATGAAAATGAATAAACAAACCTCCAAGAAATATGGAACTATGTTAAAAGATCAAACCTACGTTTGATTGCTGTATCTGAAAGTGATGGGGAGAATGGAACCAAGTTGGACAACACTCTTCAGGATATTATCCAGGAGAACTTCCAACTTCCCCAGCCTAGCAAGACAGGCCAACATTCAAATTCAGAAAATACAGAGAACACCACTAAGATACTCTTTGAGAAGAACAACCCCAAGACACATAATCACCAGATTCACCAAGGTTGAATTGAAGGAAAAAATGTTAAGGGCAGCCAGATAGAAAGGTCAAGTTACCCACAAAGGGAAGCCCATCAGAATAACAGTGGATCTCTCTGTAGAAACCCTACAAGCAAGAAGAGAGTGGAGGCCAATATTCAACATTCTTAAAGAAAAGAATTTTCAATCCAGAATTTCATATCCAGCCAAGTAAGATTCATAAATGAAAGAGAAATAAGATCCTTTACAGACAAGCAAATGCTGAGAGATTTTGTCACCACCAGGCCTGCTTTACAAGAGTTCCTGAAGGAAGCACTAAACATGGAAAGGAAAAACTGGTACCAGCCACTGCAAAAACATACCAAATTGTAAAGACCATTGACGCTATGAAGAAACTGCATCAACTAACAGGCAAAATAACCAGCTAGCTTCATAATGACAGGATCAGATCAACACATAACAATATTAACCTTAAATGTAAATGGGCTAAATGCCCCAATTAAAGGACAGACTGGCAAATTGGATAAAGAGTCAAGACCCATCAGTGTGCTGTATTCAGGAGGCTGAACTCACGTCCAAAGACACACATAGGCTCAAAATAAGGGGTTGGAGGAATATTTACCAAGCAAATGGAAAGCGAAAAAAAAAAGCAGGGGTTGCAATCCTAGTCTCTGATAAAACAGACTTTAAACCAACAAAGATAAAAAAAAGACAAAGAAGGGCATTACATAATCATAATGTAACAAGAAAAACTATTCTAAATATATAAGCACCCAATACAGGAGCACCCAGATTCATAAAGCAAGTTCTTAGAGACCTACAAAGAGACTTAGACTCCTACACAATAATAGTGAGAGACTTTAACACCCCACTGTCAATATTAGACAGATAAATCGGTCAGAAAATTAACAAGGATATTCAGGACTTGCACTCAGCTCTGTACCAGGTGGACCCTATAGACATCTACAGGACTCTCCACCCCAAATCAACAGAATATATATTCTTCTCAGCACCACATCACATTTATTCTAAAACTGACCACATTATTGGAAGTAAAACACTCCTCAGCAAATGTGAAAGAAAGGAAATCATAACAAACAGTCTCTCAGACCACAGTGCAATCAAATTAGAACACAGGATTAAGAAAATCACTCAAAACCACACAACTATATGGAAACTGAACACCTGCTCCTGAATGATTACTGGGTAAATAATGAAATTAGGATGGAAATAAAGAAGTTCTTTGAAACCAATGAGAATAAAGAGACAATGTACCAGAATCTCTGCGACACAGCTGAAGCAGTGTTTAGAAGGAAATTTAAGCACTAAATGCCCAAAGGAGAAAGGGGGAAAGATCTAAAATTAGCACCCTAACAATACAGTTAAAAGAACTAGAGAAGCAAGAGCAAACAAATTCAAAAGCTAGCAGAAGACAAGAAATAACTAAGATCAGAGCAGAACTGAAGGAGATAGAGACATGAAAAACCCTTAAAAAATCAATGAATCGAGGAGCTGGTTTTTGAAAAGATTAACAAAACAGACTGCTAGCCAGACTAACAGAGAAGAAAAGAGAGAAGAATCAAATAGACACAATAAAAAATGATAAAGGAGATATCACCACTGATCCACAAAAATACAAACTACTATAAGAAAATACTATAAACACCTCTACACAAATAAACTAGAAAATCTAGAAGAAATGGATTAATTCCTGCACACATGCACCCTCCCAAGACTAAGGAAGGAAGAAGTCAAATTTTTGAATAGACCAATAACATGTTCAGAAATTGAGGCAGTAATTAATAGCCAACCAAAAAAAGCCCAGGACCAGACAGATACACAGCCAAATTCTACCAGAGGTACAAAGAGGAGCTGGCACCATTCCTTCTGAAACTATTCCAAACAATAGAAAAAGAGGGATGCCTCCCTTGCCAGGTCTGTCTCACAGACCCTGGCCGAGCAATGGATAAAAGGAGTACTCAGACACAGGTATGCTGTGAAAGAGCAGCTAGGGGACTGCCGGCACTAGAGGCCGAAGAGAGTTAGCAGTCCTGATAAGCCAGAGCTGCTTGTATTTATTCAGTACTGGTATAATGTCAAAGGCCTGTAGCCAACACAATATGTGGGTAATTAACATGGTCGTCCTCTCTTACAGGGAGCAGTCTTGCACGTGGATGATCAAAGGTCAGTCTCCAGATGACGTAAGTAATAAACTTATCTAGATAGATTTCTTTACACTCCCTTGTTACCTACTCCTCGCCCTTAGCCTCAGGGTAAGAGAATTAGCTGCCTTCAGCTTTAGTCTCTCCCAAAGCTTTTGCAAGACCTTCCAACCTTTCAAGAAGGTTTGTGTCTTTCCTTATAGCTTCTCCCACCACCCTGACTGATCTCTTACACCCACTAACTGATTTTATGAGGCCGGCATCATCCTTATTCCAAAATCTAGCAGAGACACAACAAAAGAAGAAAATTTCAGGCCAAGATCCCTGATGAACATCAATGCAAAAATACTCAATAAAATACTGGCAATCCAAATCCAGCAGCACATCAAAAAGCTTATCCAACACAATCAAGTTGGCTTCATCTCTGGGATGCAAAGCTGGTTCGACATACACAAATCAATAAACATAATCCGTCACATAAACAGAACCAATGACAAAACCACATGATTATCTCAATAGATGCAGAAAAGGCCTTGGATAAAATTCAACACCCCTTCATGCTAAAAACTCTCAATAAACTAGGTATTGATGAAATGTATCTCAAAATAATCAGAGCTATTCATGACAAACCCACAGCCAATATCATACTGAATGGGCAAAAGCTGGAAGCATTCCCTTTGAAAACCGGCACAAGACAAGGATGCCCTCTCTTACCACTCCTAATCAACATAGTGTTGGAAGTTCTGGTCAGGACAATCAGGCAAGAGAAAGAAATAAGGGGTATTCAAATAGGAAGAGAGGAAGTCAAATTGTCTCTGTTTGCAGATGACATAATTGTGTATTTAGAAAACCCTATCATCTCAGCCCAAAATCTCCTTAAGCTGGTAAGTAACTTCAGCAAATTCTCAGGATACAAAATCAATATACAAAAATCACAAGCATTCCTATATACCAATAATAGACAAACAGAGAGCCAAATTATGAGTGAACTACCATTCACAATTGCTACAAAGAGAATAAAATACCTAGGAATACAACTTACAAAGGATGTGAAGAATCTCTTCAAGGAGAACTACAAACCACTGCTCAAGGCAATAAGAGAGAACACAAACAAATGGCAAAATATTCATGCTCATGGATAGGAATAACCAGTATCATGAAAACGGCCATACTGCCCAAGGTAATTTATAGATTCAATGCCATCCCCATCAAGCTACCAATGACTTTCTTCACAGAATTGGAAAAAACTACTTTAAAGTTCATATGGAACCAAAAAGAGCCCACATTGCCAAGACCATCCTAAGCAAAAAGAACAAAGCTGGAGGCATCACACTACCTGACTTCAAACTATACTACAAGCCTACAGTAACCAAAACAACATGGTACTGGTACCAAAATAGATATATAGACCAATGGAACAGAACAGAGGCCTCAGAAATAATGCCACACATCTTCAACCATCTGATCTTTGACAAACCTGACAAAAAGAAGCAATGGGGAAAGGATTCCCTATTTAATAAATGGTGCTGGGAAAACCGGTTAGCCATATGCAGAAAACTGAAACTGGACCCTTTCCTTACATCTTATACAAAAATTAACTCACGATGGATTAAAGACTTAAATGTAAGATATAAAAGCATAAAAACCCTAGAAGAAAACCTAGGCAATAGCATTCAAGACATAGGCATCAACAAAGACCTCATGACTAAAACAGTAAAATCAATAGCAACAAAAGGCAAAATTGACAAATGGGATCTAATTAAACTAAAGAGCTTCTGCACAGCAAAAGAAACTACCATCAGAGTGAACAGGCAAGCTACAGAGTGGGAGAAAATTTTTGCAATCTATCCATCTGATACAGGGCTAATATCCAGAATCTACAAGGAACATAAACAAATTTACAAGAAAATCAAACAACCACATCAAAAAGTGGGTGAAGGATATGAACAGACACTTCTCAAAAGAAGATATTTATGTGGCCAACAAACATGAAAAAAAGCTCATCATCACTGGTCATTAGAGAAATACAAATCAAAACCACAATGAGATACCATCTCACACCAGTTAGAATGGCGATCATTATAAAGTCAGGAAACAACAGATGCTGGAGAGGATGTTGAGAAATAGGAGCCCTTTTACACTGTTGGTGGGAGTGTAAATTAGTTCAACCATTGTGGAAGACAGTGTGGTGATTTCTCAGGGATCCAGAGCCAGAAATACCATTTGACCCAGCAATCCAATTACTGGGTATATACTCAAAGATTATAAATCATTCTACTATAAAGATACATGCACACATATGTTTATTGCAGCATTGTTCAAAATAGCAAAGACTTGGGACCGACCCAAATGCCTGTCAATGATAGACTGGATAAAGAAAATGTGGCACATACACACCATGGAATACTATGCAGCCATAAAAAAGGGTGAGTTCGTGTCCTTTTCAGGGACATGGATGAAGCTGGAAGCCATCATTCTCAGCAAACTAACACAAGAACAGAAAACCAAACACTGCATGTTCTCACTGTTAAGTGGGAGTTGAACAATGAGAACACATGGACACAGGGAGGGGAAGGAACATCACACACCGAGGTCTGTCAGGGGGTGGGCGGCTAGGGGAGGAATAGCATTAGGAGAAATACTTAATGTAGATGACCGGTTGATGGGTGCAGCAAACCGCATGTCACGTGTATACCTATGTAACAAACCTGCACATTCTGCACAGGTATCCCAGAACTTAAAGTATAATAAAAATTATTTTTAATTGTCATACAGTAAAATGAGTCTTTTTTATTTTGATAAATTAACTATAAATTTTAAAACATGTATAGATTTGTGTAACAGCTCTATAGTTAGTATTCGGAACAGTTCCCTCACCTCCAAAAATTCACTTGTGCTATTCATTATGATCATCTTCTAAGCTCTGGTACAATATTACACAAATATACAATTGTTTGAGATTGACTAGCTTCTTTCATTAAGCATAATGCCTTTGAAGCTCATCCAAGTTATTGTATATATCAACAGTTTGTCCCTTTTTATTGCTGAATAATATTCTATGGCATCAAAATGCCCCCACATATTATTTATCTATTCACTCACTGAAGGCTGTGAATCTAGATTCATTTAATATTTCCTATCACCAAGATAAGGAGAGTCTTCCATAGCCTTTAAGAAATTTCTGTATCTCACTAATAATTTAGAATGTTGATTTTTTTTCTCTGTCCTACATTTTTCTTTTCTAATATGCTATCTCTTCTTTATCTTCTTATGCAAATAAATAAGTAGTGTGATACATTGGTTAGGGGTACAGCTTCTGGAGCCAGATTTCATAGGTTGAATTTCGACTCTACAACTTGCTCATTGTACAACATTTGCATGTTACTTAATTTTTATGGACTTCAGCTTTTCCATCTGTAAAATAAAGATAATAATTTCTACCTGTTAATTTTCTTAAGATTAAAAGAAGTAGTACATGCAAACTTTTTGAAAACTGCTAGACACATAATTTTACTTAAAAATATTAAGTATCCCCGTACTTCTATAATTGGACATAATTAAAATAATATATCAACAAATTTCAAACCATAATTTTATATGTGTATACATATAGGTACTTAATAGGTTTTAGTTGAGTTTCCAGTGTTAAATACTAACCATAAGGCCTAAAATTAGGTATGTGACAGGTATAATGCTTGCAGGGTAGACAGATCATGGGAAAATTCATCAACACCACCTGGAAAACTGCTGTGGGAACTAATGATAAGGAGTTTTAAATGTTATATTGGAATTTCGTGAACTAACTACAGTTGAATTTTCAGCAGCAAAATATATGCACTGATTTTTGTTGCAGTTTGACAAAAAGGACCCAACTGCAATTCCAGTTTATATATTCCCATGATCCTTCCTTTTTCAGAGGAGAAAAGAAAGAATGTGTGATTATAAAAGCAAAGAACCCTCCATTTTTCCTGCTCATTGTTAAAAAATACTGTTTTTATTTGTTTTTCTGGACATTGATCTTTTAGAAATATTTATATTTGCTTTTTCTTCTTATTCAGAAGGGCAAGGGTAGGCTCTGGGTTTTGTGCAGAGATAATATTAAGTGTTTGATATTTAACCAAAGCTTACACAAATCTATTTGGATCACTAATATGTTGTGATTACAGTGAAAATCTGTTAAGATACAGATTTTCCTTGAATGTCCAAGTGCCTCTGGCTTATAAATAAAGCCACAACATTTAATCTGAGCACTTTTGGAATAAGATGGAAAATGACAAATTTACCCTCCTCCTGAAAACAAACAAAATTAAAACTGTCTTCTCTCATCTCCTCAAAGAAAAAAAAAACAAATACAGACAGAAATAAAATACACTGCCACACATATATAACACAAAAGTCATAACCCGTGGTGACTCTTCTTCACAAAGACAAAAGTACATATATTCCTTTATCTGTGTCCTCTTTTTTTCTGGCGCAATTTACTTAGGATTTGTCATATACTTTCACAAATTTTTCAGTTCTAATGGAATGCCGTTTGTCTACCTTGGACTATAGAACTCTTGACATAGTCTATATGCCTATCTGTGTAAGCTATGACCATATTCTCCAATTTACATGACTCTTTTTGACATTTGACGTTGTCATTTATCTCCTCTGACATTTTCTTTGGCTTATACATTTTCTTTCTTTTTTTTTTTCTGCCATTTCTTCTGCAACCACTCTTAAGAAAACCAGATAAACATTGTAATTGGATTTGAATGTCTTCCACTAATATTTCTGTTTTTAATTTCTCCCTTTTCCATATCCTATTCATTTGTATCAAATATATTTCTAAGTCACTTCTTTCTCATACCTCTGCTCAAAAGTCTATTCCTTCCCCATATCTGTTTGTATTAGTCTGTTCTCATGCTGCTGATATAGACAAACTGGAGACTGGGTAATTTATAAAGAAAAAGAGGTTTAATGGAATCACAGTTCCACGTGGCTAGGGAGGCCTCACAATCATGGTGGAAGGCAAAAGCCACGTCTTACAGGGCAGAAGACAGAGAGAATGAGAACCAAGCGAAAGGGGTTTCTCCTTATAAAACCATCAGATCTTGTGGAAGTTATTCACTACAAGGAGAACAGTATGGGGGAAACTGCCTTCATGATTCAATACTCTGTCACCAGGTCCCTCCCACAACACATGGGAGTTATGGGAGCTACAATTCAAGTTGAGATTTGGGTGGGGACACAGCCAAACCACATCACTGTTCCATGTATAGTCTGCCAACAACTTATATGATAGCAAGTCCTATCTCTTTATTGTTTCAGTAAAACATTTGTCGTCATCCTTAATTCTTGCTTTGTCTTTATATCTACTTGCACACCAATCAATCAGATAATAATTTTTTTCTCTTAATTGATAATATTGAGAAGGCAAACTATTCTGACTTCTCAACTGCTACCTCCTTGTGGATTAACCACAACACTTCATGTATGTATAACTGCATAGATTGTTCCAAATTATCCTAAAACTGTGTGACTTTAAAGCAATAGCTTATTTTTCTGCATTATTCTTTGGGTTGAGGTGGCTAGCTGAATGGTTCTCACTAAGGCCTTTCAGGCAGTCAGTTGATGCATGAGTTCAAATGTCCAAGACGGCTTACTCCCTTGGCTGGCAGCTGGTGCTGGCTATTGAAAGAAGCTCAGCTGGGACTGTCCACTGGACTGTCTACATATGGACTTTCCATGAATCTTGGTTTTCTAACAGCCTGGGGGCTAGTTTCTAAGCTGGAGCTTCCCAAGAATGAGTTTCAAGAGTCTTAGTTCAAAGTTGCAGGACTTCTTATGAAGTCCTTCTTCAACTTCCATTTCATCATATAGTCAACCCCAGATTTAAAGGTAGAGGAATGAGACTCCACTTCTTAATAGTGAAGACCAGCATGTGCATGACACAGCGTAGGAAGTAATTGGTGATCACTTTGGGGACTCTTGGCCATAGCCTCTCACTTTTCTCTTTGTTTCTATCTTTGCCCTCTTTCACTCTATTATTGCTGAGTCCTCAAGAGTAGTCGTTTCTATACACCCCAGATTATGTTAGTCCTTCGTTCAAAACCCTGCAGTGGCTCCTCATTTCATCTGAAGGCCAAAGTCCTTATAATGACCTAGGATACCATTGACACTTTGGCACCCTGTTACCTCTCTAAACTTATTTTCTATGACCATTCTGCTTTAGCCACACTGGCTTCCTTATAGCTTTTCTTAAACAATTCAGATATTCTTCTGAACAAGGACATTTTCATTGACTATTTCCATTGTCTGAAATGTTCTTCATTCAGCTAACTATATGATTATATCCCTCATCTGTTGCAAGCCTTTGTTTAAATGTCACGTTCTCAAGGAGGTCTAACTTGAATATCCAATTTGGAATTGCAACTCCATCCTAGGACAGGGGTTCCCAGTTTAAGGTAGGATGCTTCCTTAATTTCTTTTTTTTTTTTTCTTTTTTTCATAAAGAGTTTCACTGTCACCCCGGCTGGAGTGCAGTGGCATAATCTCGGCTCACTGCAACCTCCCCCTCCTGGGTTCAAGTAATTCTCGTGCTTTAATAGGGACCTTGATTTGTTGCATGGTCTGATGCATTTTTGCTCCTCTATAAGCCATTAGAGGTGAGTTTTGGAGAACAATAATTTTGAATAACATTGAAAATCCAAGAACAATTTTGGCTTGGTTTTGAAGGACATCTCATTATTTGGCATTGTATGTACCTGGGCTGTATTCTGAGTCACCTGTACCTGTACTCGGCTGCTGTCTCACTGAAGAGCTCTGTCAGCATTACCACATCTGAAGAGACTTAGCTCCCTTAACATGTTCTACATTAGTCAAGCACCTTATTTCCTCCATTCCTTGCCCCACTGTAAGAAATGTCCTCTGCTCTTTTCAGCATTTCATTTGTTTTCAAATGTCTTCTCAGCTTGTATCCTTCTTTCTGTCCCTGCTCCACGTATCCGTGTTACAATTTCCCATTGTTAATGTAGTCAGTTTCATGGGAATATCTTTTAATACAATGGTCTGAAGCTCTTGCAAGAGGTCCTTTGGATCAAAACAGCTTTCAAAATAGTACCAAAATCTTATTTGTATTTCATACTCTTGTTCTATAAAAGGGCAGCGTTAAATTCAGATCTGTTGATAAATTAGGTTCTGCAGTGCATCACAGGATATCATATCCTGTGGTTTCCAAATAGGGTAAAAAAAATCACACTCATGTTTTCCAAATAGTGTGGACAAAATAAGAAAAATAAATACATCGCAAACTTGGGTTAAAAAGTATAATTGCAAAGCCAGGTAAAAAAGATCTAGTGTGAAACTCTGAGAAACAGACTACTAAAATGTTTTCTTCAGTCAAAGAAATTCCAGCCCTAATTATTAGCACCTAATCATGATACTTCAGTTGATGGGTGTGATTCCTGATTGGACCATTGTCAATGATATATGAGGTGTTAGACTGAGAACAAGGTTAAGACAAGGTGTCAACTGCCACATTTGGAATAGATTGAACTCTCCTTCCCAGCCCTATTGTTAACAGCCCCTTAACACCTTTTTTTATACTGCCTAGGCCTGGGAGGAGTAATTTGGAGGCCAGGTAAGACAGTACAGCTGGAAGTACTTGTCTACTGTACACATAACCTTCTTCATGCAAAGAGTTATGCTGTACTCTAAAGAGACTTGAATTCTGCTGGATGAACCATTTTATCCATTTAACTACAGCCCCCCTCTCCTTTTGAAAACTACCCACCCACACAATAATTCAAGGAAACAATTGAATCAAATACATTGATTAAATACCTCTTTTACAGACATACTGAGAGATCCTATATCAACAAATTACTGAGATATCAAACACAAACAGGACCTAGGCTTTAAATCGCTTTACCAGAAAAGATAATGGAATTATACTAAATAAACCAATTTTAATTTAAAGGGCTTCTTGTAAAATCAACTATTCGTATTTGCAAGGTGACTTAAGTGGTACATGAGAGAGGCTGTAATCTAAAAAGAAGAAAACAAATCTACTTCTTACACTAAGG
Source organism: Pan paniscus (assembly GCF_029289425.2). Taxonomy (NCBI): domain Eukaryota; kingdom Metazoa; phylum Chordata; class Mammalia; order Primates; family Hominidae; genus Pan; species Pan paniscus. Next base: position 19,337,879 of record NC_073252.2, read on the forward strand.
GTGTATGTATCACCCCAGCTGCCCTGGTTCAAGGCTATGAAAGACGGAAAACATTAAGGGACTATAGAAAGAGCCTTGTTTCTGGAGGTGCTGAGAGCCAGCAGACGGGAGTTCAATACTAGCCCTGACACCAGCCAAAAGTGCTCCTTCACTTCTGTAGATGCCATTTTCTTTGACTATAAGATTAGGAAAAATCGAATCTCCCATGCAGATCTGAAAATCCTATGGCTTTAAGTAAATATGTAATTTTAAGCCCATAGATGTGGTGGAAATGCCAGCTGCAGGCACGTGTCCTCTGAAGCATATCAGTCTGCGATGAGGGGCTCTCTTTTGAACTAAGTTGTCGCTCTGATTTCTGACTGTCTCCCAGGCCCTGTCCCTGCAATCATTCAAAGAACAGACTCCCTCAACTATGCAATACAAACGAAAGAGAAGTGACAGGCACTCAGAGGTCTTGGCCACCAACATACGTTCTTGTGGGACAGTGCCACAAACCTTCAACCCTTACAGACACAAGGTCAACAAATCAAGTAAAAAGAGGTGGATGCATCTACGTAATCAAAGATATGACCGGCTAACACTTTTATAAGGGACCATAAAGGGAAAGGAGAAATTTGGTGATCTAAAATTATCGCAGAATTGGCCGTGCGCGGTGGCTCACATTTGTAATCCCAGCACTTTGGGAGGCTGAGGTGGGTGGATCACTTGAGGTCAGGAATTCAAGACCAGCCTGGCCAATATGGTGAAACTCCGTCTCTACTAAAAAATACAAAAATTAGCCAGGCATGGTGGTGCATGCCTGTAGTCCCAGCTACTCAGGATGCTGAGGCAGGAGAATTGCTTGAACCCAGGAGGCAGAGGTTGCAGTGAGCCGAGATAGTGCCACTGCACTCCAGCCTGGGGGATAGAGTGATACTCTATCTCACACACACACAAAAAATAATAAAATAAAGGAATGTATGTTCTAGGGATACTTTTGGGTTCCACGATAGGACATTATCATTACAAGGTAAATAAAAAATAATTGGTATTTTTCCTTTGTAGTTCAATGTATTCATATTAATCACATGAATTCTTTAGAATGCATTTTGACATAACCTGACCCCATAGAAACCTTATTGTATGTTAGTCTTAGTTTAGATGTTTTCATGCAATATGTGACTGATATTTTTAATCAGAACCACATTCATTTGTGTACCCTAAATCCCCTGAAGCCCTCATTAAAAATGAAAAGTCTTCTGTCTAATAACTCTTGAGGTTGTTGAATTTCACAAGCTCACCATTACCTCTTCCTGAATTTTATTTTCCTGCTTGGTCAACAGGAACTGTTTGCTGCCTTTGGACTTTTCAGGTCCCCAAATATGTCTAAGGTAAAAGTTGGCACTGAATTCTAAGCTAGATTTGCCACTTGAGATCCTGGGTGAGATGAAATAATCTGCTAAGATAATAATACTCTCATAATCTCCACTTATTAAACTGTCAAGTGTGGCAACAGTCTTTGTTAGCATTTGCTCTTTTTACTTCTTTTCTAGTAGTCAGCAATGAAAGTTCCCTCCTACCCCCAACGCATACATATAAGTTTATCATTACTTCTATTTCTTATGAGAGGGATTTTTAAATTTTTTTGCTGAGATACTTATGTCAGTTTTTAAGAAAAATACATATATCAATATATGAGGCATTTGAAGTGTTTTTCTTTCTGTGTGCTGGTGTAAATTAGTTGACTCCTTTTAATCTTCTGTATTTACCAAACAATTTTATGTTAATATACGTTATTTACAAGGTTTTCTCTAGTTTCCCCAGAAGTCTTAAACATGTATTCATATTTATTGCTGAAAAATTATCTAAATAGCCATCAATGATGCAGATAGTTTTGGTAGTTGGCATAGGTCTTCACACAAAGTTGAAAATTAGTGACAGAGTTTGCAATTCAGAGGTGAAAGAACTGGCAACTAAAAGCAAAAATGAGGATGTTTTTAGATAGGCATGATCAGAAACATCCTTCTTCCTTTGCCTTCCAATTCATCTCAGGTTAATGACATTAATTCCACAGGAAAGCATGTGTCTGCCATCTCAATAGTTAAAAGAATTAGCTTGACTTCCAAGGGTAGCTGCACAGGAGTACCAAGCAATAAAGAGCCTGGGAGCTGGGAATGAGAAACAATTAGAGAACACTTCATTAATGCTTAATGATGCGGAGCGGGCACACAGCAAAGCTGATTGTGTGCTCTGTCTTAGCCAATGATGCTCACACAATGCCAGGGTGGTGTTATAAATGCCTCTGCTCTATAGGCTATGGATGAAAGAAGGCAGAAGATAAAATTATCTGGGGAAACTTAGTATGACAATTTGGAGAGAAACCAGAAAATGACCACTGTGGATTCTACTGCCAATCTCAGTGCAGGGTTAGGACATTTTATATACTTTTCATATTTGGTTCTCTAAGCCTAATTCCTAATAGGCATGGCTAAATCCCACTGAGGATTTCTGTTCCTAATAATGCATTAAGCATCTCAGTTGGAAGGTCCCATAAAGCATTTCCCCCTGCTTTTTTCTCTATCACACTGTGGCGAAAAAGGATTAAAAAAACACTGCACAGGTGCAACTTGCAGCTGTTGAGGGTAAACTCTGTTCTAGTATATTAATTTATATCCCACCAGGGGAATTGAAGAATAGTTTAGTTCCCATAAAAAGAAAAAAAAATTATCTTCATCAAAGAAGAAAGAAATTTCCCATCCAGATTACAAAATTATTCCTGGTCAAAGGGGCCTTTATAAATGCAATTTCCTAATCCAATCAAAAGACCACAAAAGTAAACAGGGAATTTCTCTGCTTTGGTTTAAAATTGTTTGTTTAAAATTACATGTGTGTGTGTAGGTATATACACATATATACATATATTATAGACACTAGTGTATGAATACATATAAAACCCCAAGAAGTCCCATTTTAGTAAAAGTTTAAGTCATTAAAGATAATCAAGCCAGACCTATGCCATCATAGTCTTTCACTGTGCTTAATTTGTGCAGCAAAATAAAAATTAATGACAACATATACATTTATATTACACAGTGATTTTTCAAAAAGTAAATCACATATTGTGTATCCCTACTATAAAAAATGAGGCTTTATCTTCTTTACTTCCTATAACTTCATCTAAAGCTGTGTATGCTTACCACTAGTGTTCAAAACTATGACCACTGAGGTATAAATGTTAAACTATTAAATGAAGACTCACATAAGCTCAGTCTGGTATAGTGGAAATAGCAATAGACAAAAAAGAAAGAGAAAAAAAGAAAAGGAAGAAAGAAGGAAGGAAAGGGAAGGGGAAGGAAGGGAAAGAAGGAAGGAAGGAAAGGAGGGAGGAGGGAAAAAGAAGGGGAATGGGCAGAGAAAGAGGAAGAGGAAAAGGAGAGAGAGATGGGAAGAGAGCAGGGGAGGCAGAGGCCTGTTATATTGACCCTCCCATACTTACTGGCTCCAGGATGATTTTTAACTACTGGAAGTTTCATTTCCTTCCAAATGGACAATAGTTTCTAACTTGCTTACCTTCCAGAATCATCATAGAAATTCACTAAAATAATCATCAAAACCCTATTGTAATCTGTAAAGAATTATATGAGCCTATTATGCTCTTTGTAACCCAGACCATCCTGTCCTTTGATATTTTCATAAAATTATTTTGGTTCCTCTATCATGCCTTGTGAAAATCCATTGCTTCTACAAAATTTGTGTAGCTGCTACATATTTATGGTCACTTACATCTCTGTGTTCTTGTGGTTTACACTAAACTCTCTACCTAATTGGTGTCAATGATTCTTGTGGCCATTCTCTTCTCTTTGACCTGACTCAGAGTGTAGATGAAATTCCTTATTATTCACGAAGTATTAGCCATGCAGGGCATGTTTTCCACAGAATCTGGCATTCAGCACCTATAATGCTTTGGCCTTTCCTGGCAGGGCGAATTCTCACGCCTCCTATTTCTTTATCCAGCTTCCACTAAGTTATCTCCCTGTATTTTCGTTTTCTCTCTTCCTGTCTCTCAGCCGCCCCCAATTTAAAGTTTATTTTTTATAGAGCCATATATCTGTTACTGCTTTATATTCTCTTCTAAACAAGGACGTGTGAGAAGCTGAAGGGCATCTCAATTTTAGCGCCCAAAATGGAAAATAGAAACAAACAACAACAACAACAAAACAACAACAAAAAATGCTTTCTAGAAAAAGATGGTGGTCCTCCATTTTGGTTAGAAAAACTGATTTAAAATGTTTCATACAATGTTTTAGTTGCTCATTCATAAATCCAGAAATCATAAGTATATGGTGCTTATATCCTAATATCCTCTTACAAACATGATCCTTTGTCCTGTGGAACTCAGAAACACCACTGAGGTTCTGGTTGATACACTGCTGCTTTCCAACCCTGGAAGACTGGGATTGGCACAGCAGACAATACCTCTTTGCTATCTACATCTTGTCTTAGAATGTAGGGACTAAGGCAAGAATGAGAAACACTGCATTAATTCTTTCGCTGAGTATATACCAGTGCGTTGGGCACTTTAATGACTGCTCAGAATACACACGTGATGGCTTTTGTAAAGATGACACTCTAGTGAAAGAGGCACAGGTCAATAAATAAGTGAAGGAAAGTTTAACCTCTTACTTGGTTGAAGTATAGTTGAGGCTTTGTGAGGACACACAAGAAGGTCTCAGTGTACAGCTGAGCTTACGAAAGACTTCACAAGGAGGGAGCACTTTAGATCTGCCTTGAGAATAAACAATTTAAAAGGTGGATAAGTAAAAGGCCAGAAAAGTCATTCTAGGAAGGAGGAACTATAGATAGACATCTATTATCATATTATATCCATAGATATAATAATATATAACATTATATTATTGATATAATAATACATAACATTATATTATTATATAACATAATATTATAATGTATATTATAATTATATATAATATACAATATATAATACAATTATACATAGTAATATAATATTATCTATCTATAATATTACCTATCATGTCTTATCTGTATATTACAAATATAATTGTAATATATAGATAGATATTTATATATCATATATAAATATCTATCTATATATAGAGATAAATAAATACCTAATTAGATATTAGATATTTAGATAATTAGATAGATATTTAGATAATATCGATATATGGAATGTTACAATTATATTGAATATATAATCATAAGAGATAATTTTAGAAATAAATGCTACAACTAAAGTAAAAATTGTAATTTTCTATTAATATTTTACATTAAATTACATGATTATGTAATTCCATATACTTCTCTAGTATAGAGAGTTTTAAAGTATTGTTTACTAGTGTATCTTTAATGTCAATTGCAGTATTTGTCACGTAGAAGATACTAAATATTTGATTAATTGAATTAAGGGGTAAGTGAAAAATCTCCTTCCTCCCTGGGCCCCATTCACCCAGTTCTTACACCACTCTAATAGGAAACTATTATTTTGGGTTCTATGTACATTCTCACAGAGCTGTTATGCAGAAAAAAGCAATGCATAATGCTTGTTTGTTCAATTTTTGACAACTTTGTTAAGGTATAATTGGCATACAATACATGATACATGTTTAACATGTATAATTTCATAATTTCTGACATAAATACGTCCATGAAATCCTCCCACAATCAAGAGAGTAAACATATCCATCAATCTCAAAAGCTTCCTTGCACTCCTTTGTCATCTCTCTCTCCTGCCCTCCCATGTCACTCCCACCTCCATCCCCAAACAACCACTGATTTGCTTTATGTTACTGTAGACTAGTTTATATTTTCCAGAGTTTTGTATACATGGAATAATATAATACACTGGTTTATTTTACTCAGCATAATTATTATGAGCTTCATTCTTGGTGTTGCATGTCCATTCCTTTTAATTACTGAGTGTATTCTATATTAGTGGAGATCCATTTGAATGTTTTTCGCAATTGGATGAAATTGTCATTTTACATGTGTTAGGTCCTAAATGAGCTGAATCTGATTCTATCTTTAGGCTAATCTCCTACTACTCTTTGATCTTCTTTATAGAAGTATTAGAATATCTTTTGTTCCACAAACTGACTATGTTGGTTAAAGGGCTCTTATCTTTCCATATGCCAATCACTATGCTTAGAAAAAAAAACTCCCTGTTTATGTGATACATGCCTATTTATCGTTCTGAGCTCAGCATTTGAGTACCTTTTAAAATGCTTTCTCTATCTATGATCGAGATATTCTCTTCTATGTTGCCTCAGGATTGTACTGTCATCTCCTTTAATTGATTACACTCTATACTCATTATTTGTTGGCCCCATGTGCTTATTCCCTACTAGAATACGAGTTTTTTGAGATTCATACCATGTCATGGTTATTATTTTCTATAAACATTTAGCACAGTGCAATAATTACAATTGATATAAATATAATTTTGTTGAACTTGCATTGAGATTATAATTTGGTTGGAATGAACGAAATAGAAATCTTGGAATTGCTCCTTTTCAAGCCCTGGAATTAAATAGAAGTGACAACAAAGATGACTTTTAGTGAATCATATCAGTGTAATTACCAAACAGACGGAGGCTCTCTTTGGTTATTCTCAGTTTAGGAGCGTGAAGGCAGAGGCTGGCCATGCACACATGGCAGACCCAAAATCCTCCACAGTCGTGAGAATCAATACTGGTGGATTGATGATACTCAGTTACTTATTTTTAATCATATGTGAATAGTTTATTTTCTGTAGATGTTGTTAGCTCAAACAAGATTATTTGAGTGACTCTCAAAGTACAGTCATGCACCTCAAGACAACATTTTGGTCAAGAATGGACCACATATATGAAGGTGGTCCCATAAGATTATAATAGCATGTTTTTATTGTATTTTTTCTATGTTTAGATACACAAATACTTACCATTGTCTTACAGTTGTGTAGAGTATTCAATACAGTAACATGCTGTGCAAGTTCATAGCCTAGAAGCAATAGGCTATACCCTATAGCTTTGGTGTATCATGGTGGAATATACTATCTACGTTTGTGTAAATATACCGTATGATGTGCACACAAAGACAAAATTGCCTAGCGATGCATTTTGCGGAACACAACTTCTTCATTAAGTGACGCATGACTATACCACAGTTTTTTAAACAGGTATTTTACCACATACTTAATCAATTAACAGTACACAGATACAACAAAGTAGTAATTTTTTAATGTGGTGGTTCTGCCCTAATAAGAAGCATTTGATAGCCAGGGGTATTTATTTATTTATTTGTTTAGGCCTGGTGATGACAACATTTACTTATTGTGGATAATGAATAGAGACAGTAAACATTCTACATTCTTGGGCCAGTCCTCTGGGAGGAAAAATGTTCCTGCTCCCAACCTTAATAATTGTGAAACACTGATATCAAATAATAAGGAAATAATTATGAGGACATGCTTAGAAAAATTATCTTGGTACTGATTCTTTTTCATTGCCAGGTTCTGCTTCCAATGTGTGTCCTCTTCGGGGCTCCGTGTAAATGCCCAATCCAAAGGCTAATGTCCTGGGCACTTTCTTGTACCAATAATGTTATTTGAAATGCAGAAAGTCTTCGAGGTCTCCATATGCAAATTCTTAAACCTCAGTTTTGATGGCATAACTTTCCTCAATAATAATACTTCCCTTCTTAAGCTATTTCTGCCTTTATTTGTAATTTCAAAAACACGTGAAGATGACAGAATTACCAAAGTCCTCTAATTCTGTGAAGATGCTGCCTGGGAATTTCTGTGCATTTCCTGCTTACAGGCCGCTGCAAAGGATAGGGTTTCATGGTGCTCCAGAGACTTTTTTCTCAGGAAAGAGAACTGCATTTTCTCAATTTAAAGATACTTTATACACAAACACACCACACATACCACACACACACACACACACACACACATTATTTATTTCAGGATTTTGTATTTACCTTTATGGGCTAGTAATTCTTTATCTGTGAATGGTAATAATGATAAAGCTATCATTAAATTTACATTTGTCCTAAAATGAATTGCATTTGAGAATTAGAGAAATGCGTTTCATAGGGAATGAGTGTTGTCTATAGGAACATTCTATTTGACCTCTGTTTGACCTCATGACTTTGGACTTGAATGTCTGAGAACAGATGTCTAAAGCAATATCTGTGTTCATCTGTCCATCTGTCTGTATGCATGTATGTTCAGGGGTTAGCTCGGTACCTGGTATGTATTAATACTAGACACTTCATAATCGATAACTACTATTATTAATTTCACCCAATTCTGGCCTCCACCTTCCAGCTTGTACATAAGTTGAGCACACTTACGTACATAAGCATAGAGCTTGGACTGACTGGCACTCTGGCAAACTCCCCCAGTGTTGTGTGTCTTTTTGCCCCTCTCCCAGTTTTGTCTCTGCCTGCTCTCTTAGATTGTTAATATCCACAGGGAACTCAGATGCCTGTGTCTAGTGCATGCAATAGAGGCAGTCTCCACAGAAACATTACGATACAGAGCTGAAAAGGCCTCCCTTCCCCTTGACATCTTTTTCCTTCCCTCTCTTCAAGCCAACACACTGGTTGTACAAGTATAGATACATTTACATACTGACAGTTTCAGCAGTGACACTCGAAAAACAAAAGCAAACAAAAAACAGTGAGAGATTTGTGTGTACAATGCAGAAGGAAGTCAAGGAAGCCTTCAGCGTAGACATGGGTCCTCCTACTGTGATTTGTCCCCCCAGTGTTGCCTTGGGTAAACTGGCTTCTTTACCAGTAGTAAACTGGTGTCACAACCAATTTATTTGCAGTCCAAATCCAGCCTGAAAAGTTAAGAGCCTGAACAAAAATTAAGTTGTGAATAATGAATTTTTTTTCCAATTTAAAGGACTAAATTTCAGTTTGTGTTTAAATATTAGGAGATCTGGCACTGATAATCTTATTTTGTCTTGGCAATGATCACCTTTACTTACTAGCAACTGCCCTATTTTAATTACCCACAATTCCCATCAATATCCATTGTTATACATCAGGGCTGCTTCACTTATTTACATTATCATCTGTCTGCTCATGTAGATAGAAGGCAGCAGTAAATAGTCCAGATTAAAACATGTATTTGTAAAGGAAGTGTTTCTTAATTAGCAAGGTAACTCAGCTTTCTCTAGATTCAGTGCTCTCTATTAATTCTAAAGAGCAATGTTTCTTGGGGTGTACCTCCAGTAAACACTCGGTCAAAAGTTCCTGAGGTGCTTATTAAAATGATATTTCCTGGGTCTCAACCAGGACTACTAAATCAAAATATCTGAGAGTAAGGCCTAAGAATCTGAATGTTAAACTCACTCCTAAGATAACTGCACACTCAAATTTAAAGCCTGCTATCATCTAAAATCCTTTTAAAATTGACTCTCTTCCATTGCTCTATGGCTTCACCTTGCCCGCTGCCTAGAGAGAACCTATTTACCAAGACAGGAGAATTGCAATAGAGAAGAGTAACTCACACAGAGCTGGCTGTGTGAGAGACCAGAGTTTTATTATTAATCAAATCAGTCTCCCCGAAGCAAGCATTCCGGGATCAGAGTTTTTAATGATAATTTGGGGGGTAGGGGCTTGGGAGGTGGGGAGTGTTCATTGGTCAGGTTGGAGATGGAATCATAAGGGGTCGAAGTTAGGTTTTCTTAATGTCTTCTGTTTCTGGGTGCAATGGCAGAACTGATTGGGCCAGATTACTGGTCTGGGCGGTGTCAACTGATCTATCGAGTGCAGGGTCTGCAACATATCTCAAGCACTAACCTTAGGTTTTACAATAGTGATGTTATCCCCAGGAGCATTTTGGGGAAGTTCAGACTCTTGGAGTCAGAGGCTGCACGTCCCCTAAACTGTAATTTCTAATCTTGTAGCTAATTTATTAGTCCCACAAAGGTAGACTGGTCACCAGGCAAGAAGGGGGTCTTTTTGAGAAAAGGCTGTTATCAATTTTGTTTCAGAGTCTAACCATGAACTGAATTCCTTCCCAAAGTTAGTTCCCACCATATCCAGCACCATGGTATTCCAAACAGCATTGCCTCAGACCAAGGCACTCACTTTATGGCTAAAGAAGTTGAGCAGTGGGCCCATGCTTATGGTATTCACTGTGGTATTACCATGCTCCCCATCATCCTGAAGCAACTGGAGTGACAGAATGGTGGAATGGTCTTTTGAAGTCACAATTACAATGCCAACTAGGTGACAATATTTTGCAGGGCTGGGGGCAAAGTTCTCCAGAAGACTGTGTATGTTCTAAATCAGCATTGAAAATATGGTACTGTTTCTTCTGCAGCCAGGATTCATGGGTCCAGGAGTCAAGGGGTGGATGTGGAAGTGGCATCACTCACCGTCACCCCTAGTGACCCACTAGCAAGACTTTTGCTTCCTGTTCCCATGGCATTATGTTCTGCTGGCCCAGAGGTCTTAGTTCCAAAGGAAGGAACACTGCCACCAGAATGCACAACAATGATTCCATTCAACTGGAAGTTATGATTGCCACCTGGACACTTTGGGCTCCTCCTGCGTCTAGGGCTAAGAAGAGAGTTACAGTGTTGACTGGAGTGATTAACCCAGCCTATCAAGATGAAATCAGACTATTACTTGCAACGGAAGTAAGGATGAATATGTCTGGAATACAGGAGATCCCTTAGGGCATCTCTTACTATTACCATGCCCTGTGATTAAGGTCAATGGGCAACTGCAACAGCCCAATCCAGGCAGGACTACAAATGGCCCAGGGCCTTCAAGAATAAAGGTTTGGGTCACTCCAGCAGTTAAAAAACCATAACCAGCCCAGGTGCTTGCTGAAGGCAAAGGGATTACAGAATGGGTAGTACAAGAAGGTAGTTATCAACACCAGCTACGGCCATGTGACCAGTTGCAAAAATGAGAACTGTAATTGTCATTAGTATTTCGTCCTTATTTTGTTAAGAATATGTTTGTGGATGTATACACTTGTACTAAGAAAATATCTTCATTTTATTTCTTTTCTTTTTTCTTTATGATGAGATATAAGATTTATTGACTTCATATCAGCATTTAAGTCTTGTTAACTTTATGTAATATCATTTAGGTTAATAATTAGTGCAATTCTGGTTGTACAAAGGATAGCTATATTATGTTAGACATAATTATGACCTTATTATTGCCTTTTTTGGAGATTAAGTAGGATTTCAGGAATTGTGTATAAATGCCAAGTTGACAAGCGGTGGACTTGTGATGGTTAATATTTGATGTCAACTTAATTGGACTGAAGGATGCCTAGATAGCTGGTATTGTTTCTGGGTGAATCTGTGAGGGTGTTGGCAGAGGAGATTGACATTTGAGTCAGTGGACCAGGAAAGGAAGACCCAACCTCAATGTAGGTAGGTACCATCCATTGTACTGCCAGCAAGGCTAGAACAAAGCAGGCAGAAGAAGGTCAGATAATCTGGCTTGCTGAGTCTTCTGGCTTTCATCTTTCTCCTGTGCTGGATGCTTCTGTCTGTTCCCCTGCTCTTGGACATCAGACTCCAGATTCTTCTGCCTTGGGACTCTTGGACTTACACCTGTGGTTTTTCAGGGGCTCTTGGGCCTTTGGCTGCAGACTGACAGCTGCACTATTGGCTTCTCGCTTTTGAGGCTTTTGGACTTGGACTGAGACACTACTGGTTTCTTTCTCAGTTTGCAGATGGCCTGTGGTGGAACTTTGCCTGTGATCCTGTGAGCCTAATAAACTTCCTTTCATATATACATATATTCCATTAGTTCTGTCCCTTCAAAGAACTTTGACTAATACAGCATCCAAAAAAGTTCTAATATCCAGGATCTATAACTTAAACAAATTTACAAGCAAAAAGCAAACAACTTCCTTAAAAAGTGGGCAAAAGACATAAAGAAACACTTTTCAAAAGAAGACATACATGTGGCCAGCAAGCTTATGAAAAAAATGTTCATTATCACTAATCATTAGAGAAATGAAAGTCAAAACCCCAGTGAGATACCATCTCACACCAGTCAGAATGGCTATTATTTATTTTGGCTATTAAAAGTAAAAAAATAACAGATGCTGGTGATAGATGCAGGAGGCAGATAAGGGAGGATCCCGGAGAATCTCTGACCCACCCCACGAGAGTTTACATCAGATGCTTTTGTGCAGATGAGGAAACCTGCCCAAGGCCTTGTGTGGGCATCCACAATGGACTGGGGCCCACCTGCGCACCGCGAGAATGGAGTGGAATCACTGGGAATTCACGCCTTATGCAGCGGGGACAAGCCTGGCCTCTTTAGCTTGTGTGTAGTTGTCTGGAATTCAATCTGTGAGGTGGGAGACTGTTGGCAGGACCTTGTTTTTTCACCGAGAGCTTTCTTTTAATAAATTCCATTCTCCTTACCTTTTGATATGTCTGCATGCCTCATTTTTCCTGGTCATGTGACAAGAATCTGGATTTTAGCTGAACTAAGGAGCAAAAAATCCTGTATCACTTACAAGGTTGTGGAGAATATGGAATGCTTATGCACCGCTGGTGGTAGTGTAAGTTAATTCAGCCATTGTGGAAAGCAGTGTGGCAATTCCTCAAATAACTTGAAACAGAATTACCATTCAACTCAGCAATCCATTTTTGGTTACATCCCCAAAGGAATAAAAATTGCTCTACCCTAAAGATACAAGCATATTTATCTTTATTGCAGCACTATTCAAAATAGCAAAGACATGGAATTAACCTAAATGTCCATCAACAGTAGACTGGATAAAATTTGGTGCATATACACCAAGGAATACTATGCAGCCATAAAAAAGAATAAGATCATGTCCTTTGCAGAAACATGGATGGAGCTGGAGACAACAATCCTAGGGAAAGTAACACAGGAACAGAAAAACAAATACCACATGTTCTCACTTATAAGTGGAATCTAAACAACAAGAACACATGAAAACCAGGAGGGGAAAACAGACACTGGGGCCTACTTGAGAATGGAGAGTGAGAGGAGGGAGAGCATCAGAAAAAATACCTATAGGGTACTGTGCTTATTACCAGGGTTATAAAATTATCTGTACACCAAACCTCTGAGACATGCAGTTTACCTATATAACAAACCTACATATGTACCCCTGAACCTAAAATAAAAGTTAACAAAAATCGATTCTCCTTGACTGACACTGACTTTAATGAATGTTCTTTTTGTTATCTTGTAAAGGTTCTGAAATTAACTTTTTAAATTTCTGGATTATCTCTGGGGGAGGGACACCTCAAGGTCTTTCAGTTAAATTATTACAAGTACTTTCTCTTCTTTGTGACATAATCATCATTGTCAGTTTCATCATCATCTTTGTTCTAGTATATACCCATTTCTTTAGAAGAATTTCCTATCCAGCCTCAACCTTGATATAGTGCTGCTACCACTAAGGATATATATATATATATATAAAGTACCACTGCCCAGCAGTGCAGTGACAGCCAGATTGTACATCTTAGTTTGAAAATACTTTAGTAGAGAGTTGTTCTCAACTGGGGCAAATTTTCTTCTCTAAAGAATATTTGGCAATGTCTGGAGATATTTTTGGTTGTCTTATGATGGGAGGCAGGGAGTGGGTGCTACTGACATCTGGTGGGTAGAAACAGCAGGGATGCCATTATAACCATCCCACAATGCACAGAAAAGCCCCCAAACTGAAGAATTATCCAGCTCAAAATGTCAAAATTGCTGAGCTAGGGAAACCCTGCTTTAGAATTTTCTTTCAAGATTGAAATGCTCTAGAAGCCAGAAACATCTACTTTTGCCCATAGTTCCACTTGTAAGTGAGAGCAGCTGAAAACCATCCTGGATCTTGGGATACAGGGACATGGGAACTTGAGATGCGGGACTGGACAACAATCCCTTCAGTGGTCCTCTGTCACACAGAGTTTATAAGTCAAAGTCCTTACCCTGTGGTTCTTAAGCATTATCATACATCAGAATCCACTGGAGGGTTTGCTAAAACACAGATTTCTGGACCTTATCTGTGGGGTTTCTATTTCGGAGGGACTGAGGGGTTGCCAAAAGTTTGCATTTCTTAAAAGTTATTTGGAGGTGCTGATGCTTCTGGCCTAGGGACCACAGTTGAAACACCACTGCCTTAGCCTGTTCCTCTGAGCCTGGTCTCAGTCTGTCCTTGGAACATTTTTAACTGTCATCAAGCGTCTGCAGCAAAGTCAGATGAAATTCCTCCTTGATTTCTGTTTATATCTGCCATTGATTTGTTTATTTGTTTGCTTATTTTTACATTGGATCCATAATTCTTTTCCTTTTGTTCAGAATGGCTTCTATTGCCAGTTTTCCACAATAACTCCTTCAAAGAAAATAGTGCCAGAAGAAACAAAATATGCAAATGAATAAGCAAGAAACAAAAAATCTCTGGTCTTTTCATTTAACTGTCTTATTACTGTTGATATAGTAACTGGTAGAATCTTTGTCTTCATTTGGTTAGAGGCAAATTGACATCTAACTATACCATGAATTCTGATTTGTTGATTTTATGTATGCCTTTCTTGCTTTATTTATTTATTTATTTTTGCTCATTAATATTTTTTAAACCCTGGTTTCTGCACCTTGTTATTTTTAAATTTTGTTGCATAAAAATTTTTATAAAGAATTTTAAATCTTTTGGAAAACAAGGCAAGATATAAATAATGAATTACACATCCTTCAGGGACTTTTAAAAATGCTACCACACATACAAGAAATTTCCTGCTCTCATACTCTTAAAATAATATTGTAATGATGCTCTGTTCTGAATTCCCTTAGAATATTATTCATGCCCCTCATGTCATGACTTTTTATGTTTTGATGTTTTAAATAATGCAGTATTTGATAGCTTAGTAGAAAATATGCAATGTAAATAGAAGTCAAGACACATAGCAATAGAACAGAAGTCCCTGAGTCCACCTTCTAACTTAAGTAATTTACTGTTACAAACACTGCTGAAGCCATCCTTGACATGTGTCCTTGTCTCATAAGCAGGAATTTCTGTAGGGCTGATTTAAAACTGTATAGTTGAGTGGAATTTCCACATTGTAAGGTATGTGTACAATCATTTTTACATGATACCCTGAATTGTTTTCCTAAGTGAATACACCACCTATACTTCTCTTAGCTTCAGGAGATAGTTATTCTTTCTTTCAAGCTTTACCAACACTTTGATAGACTCTTATTTCTTAAATTTTGCCAATACATCCAAAGGTGCAAAACAGTACTTCATCATGGTCTATCTTTGACTGAGTCTTTTTTTTTTTTTTTTTTACCTATCATGTTTCTGCCTGTGAAATACTTATTCTTGCCTTACAAACTTTTCAGCTGGGTTGTATGGCTTTTCCCCATTGAATTTTTTATGTATGTTTGTTTATTTGTTTGTTATGATAAACTCTGGAGAGAAATATGTACAGTTATATAAACTGCAAATTTCTTCATGTCATCTTGATGAACAGAAGTTCTTAATTTTAATATAATTGAATTTACCAATCTTACTTTTATGCTGAATGGGTTTTGTTTGTTTTAGAAAATACCTGGTTATACAGATCTTCAATATTTTTGTGTAGATCTACGGATTTAGCAAGTCTTTGAAGGCATTAGAATCTATCATGGAGATTCTAACATGCATTAGAATAATGAAAGTCTGCGATGAAGCAAATAAAGAAATCTCTACAATAAATATGGGTAAAGGAAATGGCTCTTATCAGTAAAGTATGTTAAGGATTTCCCCCCTGGAAGAATGAGAGATAATAAATTGGAATTTTTTTTCTATATAGTTTATCAGGCAATCATCAAACATAAGATATGAGTACATAAGAAATGAGAAGGATTAGTGGTTGGGATAATAAGAGTGCTGTGTTTGGAATGTTGCTTATAAAAATGAGCCTTGTAGAGAAAAGTTCAGTCAAGCAGGCATTGAAAGGAAATATTAGGGGGAATTTAGTTTAAGTGGAAACACTGAACAGAGATTTCGTTTCTTTAGCTCAAGACCTATTCAAATCCCTCTACATTTCACAGAATGAGTAAAACCCACACAACCTTTCCAAAGGATTATGGTGTTCAGAAATTCTTAACAATGACAGAGAAAAGAAAAGGGGCTGAAATTTGTCTTGCTTCCAAGAAAGGAGAAAACTTTGACTCCTACACCAGGAGCATTATCCTCTGCCACTTACATGAGTGAGTAGACGTCAGATGCTAAAGGGTAAACTATTAAAGAAAAGAAAAATACCATACTCATTTAAGGATGAGAAACCTCAAGTTCAAAATGTGGTACCAGGGACCCAACTACAGTGTCTTCAATTACTTTTTGAATTTCTTGTCCTCTATGGGCCTCAGTTACACTGTCTGTAAAATGGATGAACTGGGAGCGTATCGTTCCTTCTGGCTGTAACATGAAACTACTCTTAATAAAAATGCATCTCCCAGCCTGTAATGATCATTGTTTTGCTTTTGGCTTGACTAGCATCTACACTCTTTTCTTAAAATAATGATTTAGATTTAATTTGGGAATCGACTGCCCCATTCTGTGTTCATCATAACAGAAATAACGTAAGTGTAGACACTGATGTGTACACTGTACCCCAACATGTGGTATATGTCTGGCACATGATAGGTGCGTAATACAAATTTGCTAAATATTCGTTGAACAGTGTATTTCAGGTGGGGCTCCATTTTCCACTTCTGAGGAGAAGGCTGACCCAAGTCTACCTGATAAAAAAAAAATTGATGTTTTGGTTTTGTTTTGTTTCTGTCTTTTAAAGGGATGAGTATGTGAGCTAAGTAGGCCTGATGTGGTTCAAATGTAGGATTCTATTAGCACTATTAAGATAGAATACTCTATTTCTCCTAAATTTGAAGATAATTTCAAAGATTCACTATAAGAAACCTGAGAACTTTAGCCAACTCACAGGAAGACAGAACTGAGAAGAGGAGAGAGAAGGAAGAAAAAAGGGAGGGAGGCAGAGGAGAAAAAGAGAGAAGAAAGAGAAGGAAGAGGGAATTGATGATATAGAGCAATGCATGATGCTATAATTTGAACACCTAGATACCTATTCCCAAAGCAAGAGATATCTCACGGACTTTTCAGTTAAAAGTGGCATGAAATTCTCTAGTCTGTTTAAACCTTTTTGATTTTCTGTAATTTGGATTTTTAAAAAAAATCTCAATTTCTTAGAAAACACTTGGGAACCAAGATGAAAGTAAAATGCATTCATTTGAGAAAGGAAAATATTGCAAAGTTTAATAGATAATAACTGACATGAAGAAACTTTTTAATCAATGTTTTATTACAAAAACAATTAGACTTTGGATCTGGGGGTTAAATAAAACTGCACGCAAATCCCAATTTCATTACATACAGGCAGTGTAGCCCAGTGCAGTGCCTGGCTACACAAAGAAAGTGCTTAATTAATTATGCAGAATGAATAAACCAATCGACAAATAAACTTGGCAAGGATACATAACTCTCCTGTAGAACGGGTTATAAAAATGATAATAGTGCATTGTAACCTGAATGTTAAGCACCATGCAATTCCTGAGCACATATACAACAATAGCTTCCCTTCCCTACTTCATAGAGATGAAACTGAGTGAAAATTAACATATCTACAGCAAGCTCAAAATAAGAGACAGAGAGAGAGAAAGAAAGAAAACAAAGGAAGAGAAAGAAGAAAGGAAGGGAGGGAAGGAGGGAGGAGGAAGGAAGGAAGGAAGGAAGGAGGGAACTAAGAAAGCAAGCAAGCCCATTGCCTCCGAACATACTTGTAGCAATATAACTAAGCTCAGTGTTTGTGGAAAGGAGTTTGCATATAATCCTAATACTATGTTCAACAATCTTCTAGAAATGCCATCTACCCTTCCCAGCAGTTCACCCTGAGTCAGCGTCAGTTTCTTTATGTAGGACTCAGAGCAAAAACAACATTATCACATAGAAGTAGGATTCAGATTATCTGCCATGGGAGAAGTTGGTTTGATATTTCATCTACAGACTTCATCTGTATACACTTCACCATCCTTTATGGGTGAGCAATGAGGCAGCATTTGCTGTGCTGCATAGAAAATTAAATAGTCTACAGACTGATAAGATCAAAAGCAAGGAGCTAAAGTGCAAATGGTTACTAGAGGTGTTAAATAAAGTGACATGCTAATTAATATAGACACATATTTGGGATACATTTATAGAAGAGTATTGCATGTAGGGTGTTGCTTTGTGTGTGGATTTTGGCAATAAGTTTGTTTTATCATTTTCTGCTTGTAACCCATGTTTCTGAATTATTTTTAACAAAGCAGTTGTAAAATTGCAAAGTGTAGATGTGTCAATGTGCTTTAAAAATAGCCTGTCTTGGAACTGAAAATATATGATTAAGAAAATAAAACCAGACTTGTAATAGAATGAAGTTGATTTAGAAGATTTTAGCAAGCAGGCTGGGATAGACAAGCATCCTCCGTTTCATTCTATAAATGACACAGAGAAGCAATGAGAAAAGTCTTTCCTGAAGTGGCAGGCCAAGTCTTCATTCATGCCTGTACCATCGGGAAATTTATCTAGGTACATAAATGCCTTGTGGGGAATTAGGAGTAGGCCAGGAGGCAATGCCAGACCCCAGCTTTAGTGCTTCTATCTATATAATACATCTTACAACACCAATAAGTGTCACTAAAACCCATCACAATTACCTTGACTCTTTAAAATGACAAGTCTATGTTTTAGAGAACTATTTCTTCAAATATGGTCCAGGGACAGCCTCCCTCACAATAATTTAGAATGCTACTTTAAATTGCAGTTTCTGAGTTCCATGCCAAGCCTGTGTCACCTCTGGTACTGCCCTGAGGACAGCTGCAGTGGAAAATTTGTAACTTTAAAACCATTATCAGAGGAAATATGATGCAGTGCTGTGTAGTGATTAAGGAAAAATATTAAAACCAACTTTTCGGGAGTTTGAAGTCAGGTTAACGCTGTGAAACATTGAGCAAGTTACTTAACTTCATTACGCCTCAGCTCCTGGTCTTTAAAATAGGCACAGGTACAGATTATATAATAATACCGACATTACACATATATTATGAAAATTAAGTAAATCAATAGTGTAAGCAGCTTAGAGAAGTGCTAAGAACTAAACACATATTAAAATTAATTTGGAATTTGCCACATAAGAGAATTCTATTAATCCAAACAGTTTTCCCATTCTCTCCTATTGCCTCATAGTATTTTCTTCATTTTGATTATAAGCTTTCTGAGTTAAAGGACTATGTTGATTTGTTCACTCCCTTACACAGTTCCTGAGATATTACACTGTGAGTAATTTTTAAAGTTTGATTCATTTTAATACTGTCCTTTTCCCTTGTTAGAACCAAAGGCAAAGGAACAATGTTTAAAAGCTTTCCATCTCATAAAAAGTTAACCTTAGCATCTTAGACCAAAAAAAGGGTTGTGAACTCTTCAAACAGAGAAAGGTTTTAGATTGTATTAGAACTATTTTTATGCAACATAGGCTTGTGTTTCTTTATCTCATTGTTGCTTTTCTTTTTTAATTTTTTAACATAAAAATAGAAGGTCCCTCATAGTCTCATCTCTGCTTACCTTCCCTCATCGGTTGCTATGGCCCTCCATTCTTGGGCTAAGCTCCAGGCACGTTGAAGTACTTCTATTTTCTACCGAGTGTCATGAGCTCTCTTAGCTGAGAGTCACTAAACATACTGCAATTTCTACCTGAAAAACCTTCCCCAGAATCTTCCCCTTCTCTGGTTTCTCAGTGGGTCTGGGTTTCTGTCAACTCCATGGAGCATCTTGCTGACAGGAGCCTTGTCTCATTCATCCCTAAGTCACCAGTGCCTGGTAGAGGGAATCTTGCACATTTCTATTGAAGAAAGGAAGGAACAAGGGAAACTGCAGCCTATGATTCTTCCAATTTGCTTGTGTTCTCCAGTGGAGCATCTGCATGAATATTAATCCAGATTGTTACCCACAAGACACATGACTCTGGATGTGCTACAGGCAAGACTGGATAGATAGAAAGTGACCAGGCTGAAGAACATTCAACCAGGGAGAGCATTCCAAGAAAGCCCTACAGAAGCTCCAAGGCTTCACCTAAGCTAGCCTCTATAGTCACTCAACCACACTTCTATTGCACTGTCTCTGTTGCGGGCTAAGGTCAGGGCCAGCCCAGATTCAATGGAAGGGGACTACAAAGAGCATGCATGAATACAGGATTCTTGATTCATCAGTGAGGAGGGGGAAGATCTTTTGGAGGCAACACATCAGACTCTTGCTCATCTTTTTCTGCCCCTTCAGATATGTCAAAGAGAAGAGGAAGTGTGTCATGTGAAGACTAAAGAAACTTTTAGATCTGCTACATCTGGGTTCACAGCCTGACTCCATCAATGACCAGCCACGTTATATATATATTTTTACCTGATACTATCTCTCTAAGGGAATTGACAATACCTGCTGATATTGTAGGGTTATTGTGAGAATTAAAAATAAAATGGGAACAGCTTTTGCTGTAAAGTAGACCGTGGGCAAATGGTGGTTATTGTTCACATTATTTTCAAAATCTAAGAAATAAAAACTTATTTAACATGAGAAAGAGATGAATCACAAGATTTCACCTATTTCCCCCTCTAAAAAAATCTCTAAATCAGCTCCACTCTGAATGTCATTAAACAGCGTAAGAATATATATTTTCACCTCAGTTTCAATTTATTTTATATACAGGTAGCCCTTAAGTCTAAGATAAAATCAATAAAGTTTAAATGCTTTATTGATTTCAATCTACCAACAACAGTGAGTAGCCAGAAACTTGCAAATATTCTTTATCCAGATGAATTGTTAATAATACAGATTACCAAAAATATTTGGTCTTTAAATCATAAAATTACATGCCTTTTGCTAACTCATGAAAATGCCTTGCCTATCTAGAACTTCTGCACCCATCAGCTTTTACAATTTTTTTATGAGAAAATATTGGTAATTCTTCTTCTCCCTTTATTTTTTCAGGAAATTTAGATCTGAGATTAAGTGACTTGACCAAATTCATTCCACAAGTTAATGGTAGGGAGAGGATTAGACTATGTCACTAATTGAGTTTGTGACATTGTTGCTAGAGTTCAAACTGCTATACTAGCTCCTTCCAGATGTTTCCAAAAGTAAACAGACAGTGCTTTGCAAGGCACCATTCTACTTTAGCCATCAGGTATTATATTTTGATTAGATAAGCAAGTAAAAGTCTTGGGAAGACAAAAGGCAAGAGCACATTCTGATAGCATTTCTGAGTTAAATCAGAATCACCGACCCCTGAAGAAGGTTTGTTTTGAGCCTGATGGCAAGATGAATTTCCGATAATTCAGTGTTCCTCAAAGCTAGCAAAAATGTTCATATGTCAACTAATGTAAATCTCCTGTTCTGGAGCAAAATCCACATACACTTCAATACAACAATAGAACTTTCTCTTTTTAAAATAGCTAGCAAAAACTTTCTCTTGGTTCTGTTCATAACATAGATCATGACACATCTAGTCTTGTATCTAGAAAACACTTTCTTTGCCATCTTTCCCAGTTTTCTTCTTCTAAATATGGAGAAACAGAAATTCAAAGTCCTTGCCCAGTACTGTCTCCCAGCGTTAACTTTACCTCCAGTCACTACTTGATATGGTTTTGCTGTGTCCCTACCCAAATCTCATCTTGAATTGTAGCTCCCATAATTCCCACATGTTGTGGGAGGGACCTGGTCAGAGATAATTGAATCATGGGGGCAGTTTCCCCCATACTGCTCTCATGATAGTGAGTAAGTCTCATGAGATCTGATGGTTTTATAAGGAGAAACCCTTTACACTTGGCTCTCATTCTCTCATCTGCTGCCACGTAAGACGTGCCTTTTGCCTTCTGCCATGATCGTGAGGCCTCCCCAGTCATGTTGAACTTTAAGTCCATTAAACCCCTTTTTCTTTATAAATTACCCAGTCTTGGGTATGTATTTATCAGCAGTGTGAAAACGGACTGATAGACTACCACATATTTCCTGGCTGCACTATAGACTCTATCAGGCACTCCCTAAAACGTTTTCAATTTATATTAATAATATCCATCTAAATGTTATAGTATCAATATTAAATATCAACAATGTCTGAGAGTTTTATAAAGACAGGAGCCATCTTTTCATCTTTAATTCCCAGTTCCTCTCACGTTGTTTGCTAGATAGAAGACATTCAGAACATGCATGCTAATTGAAAGAATGGAGAATGCCTGAAGTTGTACCTCAACCTTACTACCAGTAGAAAAGACAAATAATTCTATCTGTACAGCTGAAATTTTTACATATGAAGGCATATCATGAGGAACTGACTTCTCAGGCAAAATAAACCCTCTGACCAAATAGGTCATCATTATTAAGAAATCCCTCCTTTTGGGGGCACAGCTTTAAAAAGCAGCAGGGTGGTGGGGTTTCTTCTGCATCCTGCTTATGTGGTTAGAGATCTGTAAGAGGGCTAGATTGTCTTCTATGTGGAAGGAAGTGCTGCATCTTCTCCCTGCCTTTTTCCGGAGTCATGCTCAGGGTTTAGTGGTCTTTCAAGAGCACGCTTTCCCTTGGCTGGCTCCATTTTACTCCATTCTCTCTAGGACAGGTGGGTAAGTTCTTATCACATGACAATGGCAAGTAAGATTGCAACTGGAGGTCAGAGAGGGGAACGAAAATAAAATATAAGATCAGAAAGGAAAAAAAAAACATCTTTTGTCATTATGACCTGAACCACTGAAAAAGTGAAAAACAGCTCTGTTTACAACCAGAGTGAAGTGTTCCCAGGAGAACATAAATAATGCTCACACAAGGCAAAGCCTACGACCACACTGACCATGTTTGGATGAGATATAGACAAGGCTCCTCATGACCACAAAATCGACAATGATTAATGTGAAATTCTGCAACTAAGCGTCCTCATCTCCTGATGTATGCTGTCTTTTTCAAGTGATGGTTGCCCCTGTATGTATGGCAGTTCAAACCCCACTTTATTTCTCCTGCCTCTTAGATAAAATCTGCTATGATTTCCAGTCATTAAATTCTCACTTTTTGATTAGCTCTTAACACAAACTGGTTCCACTTTCCTCAATCCTGCTTAGAAACCTCTAACCCAAGTCCAAATCCTATAAGAAGCTTCTCCCAATTCTCCCTTTCTACCTAGGTTCCCCTTGGGTGCATTCTTTCTTCCTGCAGCAGGCTGAATAACTTAAACCTTCTTAAACAGCAGTTCCAGGGACATTTAGAGGTGGGTTTCCACACTGTGTTCTCTATGTCACACCTCATTCTCCAATGGTGATAGCAGTTCCACATCATGGGGTTCTGGGTCTTTGCCTAGCTATAAATCAAAATTATACATGCTTTTCTACAGGATTTTTGTGCTTCACAGTATATCTCCTATCTTACTTGGCTCAGGCTGCTTTAAAAAAAGAACATGGTAACCATCATTGTACTCTTTATCTACTTAAATTCAATTGTTTTAATTTTTAACTTCCACAAATAAATGAGAACATGTGAAGTTTGTTTTTGTGTGCCTGGCTTATTTCACATATCATAATGTCCTATAGTTTTGTTCATGTGGCTTGGAAGGGTAGTTAGGGGTGGGGGGAAGTAGAGATGGTTAATAGACACAAAAATGTAGTTAGAATGAATAAGATATAGTATTTGACAACAAAACACTGTGACTACAGTCAACAATAATTTGTTGTACATTTTAAAATAACTAAGAGTATAATTGAATTGTTTGTGATTCAAAGAAAGGATAAATGCTTGAAGTGGTGGATACCCCGTTTACCTTGATGAGATTATTATGCTTTGCATGTCTGTATCAAAATATCTGATTTGCCCCATAAATATATATACCTTATGCATCTACAAAAACTAAAAAATGTGCCATGGACTGGGTGGCTTCTAAATAACATAAATGTATTTCTCCCAGTTCTGGAGGCTGGAAGTTAGAGATCAGGATGCCAGCATGGTTGAGTTCTGGTGAGGACACTCCTCTAAGCATCAAACTGCCAAATTCTCTTTGGATCTTGACATGGTAGAAGGAGAGCTGGCTAGCTTTCTAGTCACTTCTTAGAAGGACACTAATCCCATTAATGAGGGCTCCACCCTCATGAAATAATTATCTCGCTAAAGTGCAATCTCCGAATACTATCAGTTTGGGATTAAGGCTTCAACATATGAATTTTGGGAGACACAAACTTTCAGTCCATTGCAGTCCCATTCGTTGAAAAGTTGATGGGAAAAAAGACGAAACTGGTGATATTCAGAATAAAACAGCATCCTGAACTGTAAGGATCAGTAGTTTCTTTCCATTTGTCCTGCTTTTCATTCTTCTGTCTTTGGTTGGGAGGACCAGATTAAGAACTTTAGAGATGGAATACCCTAAACATATTCCTGTTTCCTTTTATTTGTTGCTGCTCAGCTCTTTCCATGAGCACTTGCTTAGTCTGAGTATCAGTTAATCAGCCCACGCTGCTGTACAAATTGAGAGGAATTTTGCTAATACTGCTGTGGTAAGGTCATATCCTCCAGACTGGGGGATAAAATAGGACAGAGCAAAACGCTCCACTTGACCTTGGGCCTAAGCTACTGCACCTTTTTAACTGTGAAGCACTGTGTGGACCTGAGGCATGTGTTTTTGTGTGTGTGGAGGGAGAAGAGAGATTATTTAATACTTGATTAGCCACTAACAAAATGATTTGATTGTAAATAGAAGGGAAAGGGAGTGAACGTGAGATTCTGAATCTGTGATTCTGCAGCTACATGTTGAAAACACACTTCAGAAGGCATTTTGTGTATCAGCAAAGGCAGACATTAACCAAATATTCAGAATAATATGTGATTAGTGCTTGTGGGCACATAACAGAAACTAGAGCAAAGGGATTTAATTTAGGGCCTCCCAGGGACATGTCAGGTGAGATACAGAAAATAGGTAGAAGAACAGGTAGAAGTTCTACCTATTTACTTTTTAAAAAACTTTTGCCTCAGAAAAAGGCTGAGGGTACACACAGCCTATGTGGTAGTCAACAAGCAAGGGAGGGCTTTGAGGGGAGGAACAGAGAGTAGCTTGCTCTGGTCAGAATGTTATGTCCCCACAAAATTCATATGTTGAAATTCTCACTCCCAAGGTGATAGTATTAGGAGGTGGGGCCTTTGGAAGATGATTATGTTGCTGGGGGGCACCTCATAAATGGAATTAGTGCCTTTATTAAAGAGGTGCAAGAGACATCTCATACCTTCGACAATCTGAGGACAGTGCAAGAAGGTGCCATTAGTGATCCGAAAAGCAGACATGAAATCTGCCTTGATCTTGGACTTTTCAGCTTCCAGAACTATGAGAATAACCTACCCAGTGTATGATATTTAGTTATAGCAGCCTGCACACACGAAGGCAAAGCTCCATCACATAAACAACGAGGCATACTTCCTTAGGATAATGCTGAGCTGTGGTAAGGAACATAGACCCCCTTGGTGCAGTCCAAATAGGAAAACCTTTTGGATAAGGGAAGAAGGCCTCTTACTCATCCTCATTTTACTCTCTATCAAAAAAAAAAAAAAGGATTTTGCACCGAGTCGCTCTCTCTCTCTCTCTCTCTCTCCCTCTCCCCCTCTCCCCCTATGCTCGTCAGCTGTCACATGTCTACTCTTCTTACCTACAGTATTCTTCTTCTCTCCTCATCCCTGGGCTGGTTTCTGACTGCTTGATGCTGGTGTGCCCCCTGTATCGTAGGTTTGAAATCTCACCTGGTATTTCTCTTTGGTCTCACCTTGCTTGGCCATTCTGGAGCCCTCCAAATGAGATTAGTGTCCTAAGCATCATAGTCATGCTCACTGATGCTCAGGATATGTGAGCAAGGCAGCATTCCACATGTGACTTGGGAGTTGAGAGAAATTACTGAAGTGCTCTGCACCCCTGTAAAATAGCTACAAAAATCATCCTTTCACGTCATGTTATTGTAAGGATGAACTGAATTGTTTTTTTGTAAAACAATTACAATAATAGCTAGCACATAGTAAGCACTCAATAACTGTTATCTCGAGTCATCTGTGAAACAAATCTTTCATTCTGTGCCTGCTCAACATCCATTACCACTTTAGAGAATATTTTTCTCCACTGTAATCCTTGGCCTGGTCCTACATCATGATTGCAGGTGAAGACATTTTCCCTAGATCTGGCCAGTTCAAATCGTAATGATTCACTAATGAATGGACCTGACCAACTTGAAATTAACGAAACTCTACTCTTGGCTTTTTGCCAAAACTGCTAAGAAAAAGAATGCCCTTTGGGAGGCTGAGGTGGGCAGATCACCTGAGGTCAGGAGTTTGAGACCAGCCTGCCCAACATGGCAAAACGCCATCGCCACTAAAAACACAAAAAATTAACAGTGTGGTGGTGCATGCCTGTAGTCCCAATTACTTGGGAGGCTGAGGCAGGAGAATCGCTTGAACCCGGGAGGCGTAGGTTGCAGTGAGCTGAGATTGCACCACTGCACTCCAGCCTGGGCAATAAGAGCGCAATTCCATCTCAACAAAAATTAAAAAAAAAAAAAAAAAAAAGAAAGAAAAAGAAAAAGAATTCCCTGTCTACATTGGCATTGCTAGGTGGAGTGGAATATAAATTCACCAAGACAGGATTCCCTTCCTGAGAATGAAACTATACAACAAAGCAGACCTGAAGGATGGAGACCAACAGATTCTGACTACCTGTCAGCACTTGCAGACACCTAAGCAGACATTTCATTTACATTATTTGTTAAGTTAGTGAAATCCCGTGTCTGAGTTTCTTGTCAGTTTAAGTGAGATGTCTTATGTCCAAAAGAGCTCTAGCTGTCTGACTTCAACCAAAAGCTTTTTGATTTGTGGGATGCTCAAGGAGAGATGGGTGTATGTACAGTGTTCCATAAATTGACCTGGGGGAACACTGCTGAGCGCAGTTATTATTGATGCATACATTTTATATTCCTTCACAAAGGAAATATCTTTCTGTTCTCACATCAGCTTTGGTCTGTGGCCCTAACAACTCACAGTTCCAACTTACCAGAAACCTCTGCTTCTGTTATCCCTCATGTCCTGGGCCCTTTTGTTCTCTTGGGTTATGCTAACTTCTCTAAGTTAGTATTTATGCTTCCATTTCAGGCAAAGAAATCCTCACCCTTTGTACCCATTTCCAGTTATATTTCTTCCTTGCTCCTTGCACTCTACCGCACTAATTTAATCTTTCTCAGATCAAAGGAGAAAAATGTTTTATTCAAACTTCAGCTAAGACAACAGAAGGATAGTTTTGGCCACCAGAGAGGCTGAAAATGGACTGAAAAGGAAAACAGGAGCATTAAGCAATACTAAAAATACAACCAGAATCAGTAAGAAGAAACCACTGATATAAGTGAAATGAAGAACAAGATGGGCAAGGTATGTCAGTGCATTATGGAAAATTAAATAAGACATCCACCTTAGATTTCTGCTATAGCGAAAATAGAAGAAAATGCATTCATCAAAAAGGTAGACATACTTGAAGGTGGGCAAATGAATCCAGAAACTTGTAGCACTGAAATCAGAATCAGTCAAATTAGCAGTTGTATTTTTGTCCACTCTGTTCAGAGACTAGTGAGAAGAAAAGTCTTGCTTTATCTACATAACTTCTAAAAGGATACACAAAGGCTGAGTTTTCCTTCATTAAGAGCTCTGGAGTCATTCTGACCTCACTTTGATTCCCTGCTCTTTCACCTACTAACTGCATGACTTTGGAGAATGTACTAGACCTCCTTGGCAATCTACATGTATAATAGAAAAATGATTGTCATCATTGCCTGACTCTGAGGGATGCTATCAGAACTAAACATGACACTGAATATGAATATATTTTCCAAATAATGAAGTACCAGAAACATAGTAATTATGGATTTTAGTAGTATTATCATTACTGCTATTATTGGGTGGTACAACAATCAAAGCACAGAATCAAAAGATTTCAATGAATCTCTATCAGGCAGACTGTTTCATATCTCTCTGTGTTAGTGGGCACATTCTTTTCAAAATGACAAAAACAATGCATTAGAAATTTGAATCACTTTTTTTCCCAAGGGGAAGGTTCTGAGTTTATGATGATTGATTGTGACCTTGAAAACATAATTATTTCAATGGTGCTGAAAATGCAATTTATTCTTTTCTGTATTTAGGACAGGTGGAGGAGTTTCACACTGACGTGCAGAAATAGTGAGAAGGCACCTGCAATTCAAAATAAATGTGAGACCATTGTAGATCCATAGAGCTAATTCTCTAACTGTGCCTTGCAAATAGGTTCAAATGTGCATCTTTAAAGTATCCACATTTTTGATCTTATAGGTTATTTATTATTGAATTTTGTCAACCAGTAAAGTAAGAGAAAAATCAAAGGGATCCCTATGCCTAAGTATTTCCACCTCAGTTTGATGTGACCCCACCAGAGATCTTCCACGTTACAGACTCCAAAAGACTGAGAGAAAAATAAAAATTTTCAATCCTTACTATATAGTATAAGTACATGATTTCAGACATTTCAGGGTAGAAAGTGTAAGTCCAATATTTACTGTATTTCCCTTCTCAAAGTTAACAGCAACTATTTTGGGTCTGAGGTT
Source organism: Pan paniscus (assembly GCF_029289425.2). Classification (NCBI taxonomy): domain Eukaryota; kingdom Metazoa; phylum Chordata; class Mammalia; order Primates; family Hominidae; genus Pan; species Pan paniscus. The sequence goes on from NC_073252.2 coordinate 19,366,550, forward strand.
TGTATTTATAAATTTGAAATACTAATACATTCTTTGCAGACTCATATTTGTAATGAGCTCTATACATAATAGATGTTCAGTATGTGGTAATTATTATTAGTAGTACTTCCAAAACTGAGAACCAAAAAGACATTATCTAACGTTGTATACCTCTGACCTTTACGTAAACTAGAATGTGATTTACTTTTGTAATCTTGCAATAAAGAGCAGTACTTCTTCTTGTTGTCTTAAGGTGCTATACAATCTGACTCTACCTAACATATCCAACTTCAGAGTCTCTGTGCGTTTTCATCTAGTCCATTCTCTTTGAAGCATGAGACTTCCTTTAACACAGACCCCTGAGCTCCTATCCATTCCATGCCCTGCACATTCCTGACTCAATGACCCTTTTTTGTAATTTCTCCAAATATTTTCCCTATTTAAATACTCTTCTCCATTATTTCCATCCATCCATATTTTACATATCTTTTGAACCACAGATTCATATTTTCTGGCTTTAGCAACCCCCCCTTTATTTTTTTTGAGATGGAGTCTCGCTCTGTCACCCAGGCTGGAGTGCAGTGGCGTGATCTTGGCTCACTGCAGCCTCCGCCTCCTGGGTTCAAGCGATTGTCCTGCCTCAGTCTCCCATGTAGCTGGGATGACAGGTGCCCACTACCACGCCTGGCTAATTTTTTGTATTTTTAGTAGAAAGAGGGTTTCACCATGTTGACCAGGCTGGTCTTGAACTCCTGACCTCAGGTGATCCACCGCTTTGGCCTCCCAAAGTGCTAGGATTACAAGCGTAAGCCACCGTGCCCGGCCATCTTTATGTCTCCTTTAGGAACAGAAAATGGTGAAGTGAAAACAATCAACTTTTTAGAAGGTAGAATAGGGGTCAGTGTGAGAGATAGAATAATGACCTTCCAAAGATATTCATATCCTAATTCAAGGACCCTGTGAATCTTTATATTACATGGTGAAGGGGAATTAAGGTTTCAAATAAAATAAAGTCATTAATAAACTGACTTTGGGATGGGAGATTATCCAGACAGGCCCAATATAATATCACAAGAGTTATTAAATAGAAGAGGGCAAGAGATACTCTCAAAAGGATGATCATGAGGGTCCTTAAAAATGGAAGAGGAGGCCAGAAGAATCAGCGTCAGGGTGATGCGTCATGAGAAATGATTGATCTTTGCTGGTTTCAAAGATGGAAAGGGGCCATGAACCCAGGAATACACATGACTTTTAGAAGCTGGAAAAGACAAGGAAATGGATTCTCCTCTAAACTCTCCAGTAAGGGATGCAGCCCTTATATCACCTTGACTTTAGCCCAGTAAGATCTGTTTGTGACTTCTGACCTCTACAGCTGTAAGACCTAAATCTGTGTTGTTTTAAGCCATCAACACTGTGGTAATTTGTTATAGAAGCAACAGCCTACTTACACAGCAATTTTTTTCTGTAAAGGGCAGTTAAAAATATTTGACACTTTGCAGGCCACCCTGTCTTTTGTCACAACTACTCAGCACTGCTATTGTAGTGTGAAAGCAGTCACAGACAATACACAAATAAATGGATATGGTTGTGTTCCAATAAAACATTATTTGTGGCAGGCTGGATTTTGCTTGTGGGCCATAGTTTTCAGAGTGCCACTGAGGTTTTACAGTGACCTGAATTCCAGAACCTTGAATCTATGACCTAGCTATTTAATGTTTTTGAGCCTTAGTTTCCTTACATGAACAATGGAATCTCTTATCTGTGTCAGAGATAGTTAGCTGTGTCCAAAAATTCATGCTCCCCTTTCCATAATGAAAGTTGTGCCTGAGAGGTGGCTACCCTGCCAAAACTATCTTTCCTGCATTTTTCGTAGTTTATTACAAGTACAACCTTCTAGCCATGGGGATGTGAGCCCAGGTAATGGGTATCCTTCCCATGTTTCTCCATATCAACTCTCCTCCAGGAGTTTTTCTCCACTGGTTGTAATGGAGGTTACCTAAAAAATGACCTTGAATGTTACATTTTAAAAATGGAAGGCCTATGTTCTTTGGTCCCTCAGTGACTGCATGGAAGACAGGTGCCCAGCCTAACTATTTACTTATCCAAAAACACAATGTGAGCAAGACATAAACTTTCAATCCTTTTGAGTCATTACATCCTCTCAAGTCTATTTGATGATTAGTGCACTCTAAATAATACTCTATGTTTAGAGTTGTAGTAAAACATGTAAAATGCCATACATGACACATGGGATGGTACTAAAAATATTAATTATACAGTTCCTTATTTTTTGTCATCCAACACTCTATTCTGCACTTTACAATATTAGTTTACTCTGGGATGCTAATCTTATATCCATAATTTCACAAGGAATATTGTCCTCAATTTTTGAGTCAGCATGATATAATATTTAAAAAAGAAAGGCTTTGAAATTTGTTACATTGAGTTTTACTCCTGCATCTCCCCATCCCCCCAAATCCTTACACTTTAATTTAATTTCTATTAACCTTTATCTTATCATATGTAAAATGATATTCAATAAATGACAGATGGCTATTATGTTTAGCTCTTCTATGTGCATTAACATCTGTCAAGGTTTTAGTAGAAGTCAGTAAATACTTACTGAGTCATTCATTTATTTATCAATAATTCAACATCATGAAAGTTTTATACAGTATCTGAAAAACACTATCATATCTGTTTAATTCTTTTGTGATGTATTGTGGCAGTGTAACAGAAATGTCAGTTTTAAAAACAGCCAAGCATGAAATCAATGGAGAAAAATGATAACTTTGAGGTAGAAAACTTAGGTAGAGAGCTTCATGGTCCTATACATACTAGCCATAAGACCACATTTTTGATAGTTGTTCTTATATAGTCTCCTAACTTCAATTTTCACATTCTTAACGTAGAGAAATCTGATAGTTGTAGAGAAAACTAAAGCAAATGTACAAAAAATTCTAACATAGAATCTGATGCATGGTAGATGTTCAATAAATGATTTTTACTATTATTGTTATTATTAAGGTTGAGTTACATATGCTTGAAAATAATCATTTTTAAGATTGGTCCTCATTATCACTATTCACAAAACTATACTGTGTAGCTGATATTTTCTAAATGCTGAATTCAAAGTCCTTGTTCTTGGAGTTGAAGCAATCCCATTGCAACATGCTAAACTTTGCAAGAGAGTAACAGGCTTGACTTGTACGTATTGGCTAAGTCCTTAAGATGATAAATGATTTTCATTAAAATTCACCGCACTGTATGTAAACCCAAATACTGTACATAGTTAAATATTCTGATAAATCAAAAGAGCCTATGTGAAAGCTGAATACAAAACAGAGGTCATTTGAAAAGTGAGACTGGTTAATTAGTTTATTTGCATATATATTTAAACATTCTGTTTAGTTATCCATCAAGCAATCAAGGAAATGTAAATCACTGTTTCATGTTAGTTTTATATTATCAGACACTACACAACCCTGGCACTATGAAAGCCATAGATCATTACCAACAATATTTATTGAACCATCACAGTCTGCATAGGAAAATAAAGAACCCGCTGTGCCAATAATGTCAAGAGTCTCAAGAAAGTTCTTTCCTTCTTTCTGGATAGATCAAGGCCACATTTTTAACCTCCTCTCCTGCAGTGACACCAGACAAATCCTTAGTCCTAGTTTTTCATTCTTTCCACACTACAGGTCTCAGTGTCCATTTTCTTTTATGATACCTGTATCTAGAGTATCTAGCATCATTCTGATCTGTGTTTTATTTCCAGGGCTGTCATTCCTCCATTTTCCAAGCTCCAATTTTATCTTTTTCTTCATAACAATTGGCCATCACCTTAGCAGTTCCCATCTTCCAAACATCAGTCACACTGCTTCTTTATTGCCTCTGTCAACTTTCTTGGAAGGTCTTTAACACTTTAACAACAATACTTCCAAAGTGGTCATTGCTAATCTTTACCTATGACATCCTATTTTCAGGAAATGTGTACATGAGTAGCAAATTCAAAAGCCTCTAGGACCAGAGTGAAGCCAGTTAGGGATCTTCTATTAACTCCCCTAAATCCTCTATTAGCTCTCCTAAAATCTTTTCATATATGAACATATTCTTATTATATCTACATATTTGATTGTTAATTTCACTAGTTAAACATTCATAGGTTGGAAGCTATTTCCTCTCAGAATTTTTGAAGCACTGCATTTTGCATATTATACTTGGGAATAGTATTCATTTGCACAAATATATATTGTCTGTTCTATTTTTCTAGAAAACATATTTTTCTAATCTTTATTCCTTGCCAATTAAATTATGTTTTTATTAACTTACATTTACATGTCTCAGGATGTCAATTATTACAAAAAACCATCATAAAGAAAAATAGTGTTTTTTTGTCCCAAATTTTTCACTCCTAATTCTTTTTCCCCCAAATAAAATACTTTTAGTAAATTTACCTGTTCCTTTTGAGATTTACATGTATATTTATTAAGAAGATTCTTATATTACCATTTTAATTATTCTGTTTTCCATTAATATTCTATCCTGAAAGTGGAGTGTTCAGCTTTTCTACTCTTTCCCAGGATCTACAGTCACATCTTCCATATATATTTTGAGCAATGGTTTTCAAATAGCATGTATCAGAATCAGCTGGAAGGCCTAATGAAACATAGATCGTGGGCGTCATTCTTGGAGTTTCTGATTCAGTCCTTCTGCAGTGGGTCCCAATGGTTTGATTTCAAATCAGAGCAATGTTGTGATCACAGCTTCTCACGTGGTCCCAACACTAATATTCTGGGACACATTATAAACCACTGAATTTTTGTAGAATCATTATTTATAAATGACGCGATTTGCTGTTGTTATCTTAATGACCCAAATATTATTCAGACTTGTGCCACACAGTGTACTGTAATTCTATTTCTATTATTCTGCCATATTTTCTTATTCTTGTAGTTAATTTTTTTCTATATTTTTATTTCCAAACTCTCCAATAGAACTAACATTAATCAGTGTTCAAAGATATTCAATAATATAGCAATTTATTAAATATATTTATATTTGCCTTATTCCAGCTGCTGGCTCTTTAGACCTTTATCACAACTTTTTGTTCAAAACACCCATGTTTTGAACAATTTTCCTTGCCTCTCTCATGGATCAGATCTTCTGTTTCCTGGGTTGTATTATTTGCTGTTTCAGTTTTTGCTTTCATTTTGCCACAGAAAATCCTTTATTAGCTCCCCTAAAATTAGTTCATATTTGAATATGTTCTTATTATTTCTACATAATCGATTGCTAGTTTCACTAGTTATAAGTTCATAGGTTGGAAATTATTTCCTCTTAGAATTTTTGAAGCACTACTTCATTTTCTTCAGCAACAGTGTTGCTGTTGAGAAACCCGATACCATTTTTATTATGGAAACTTTGTATATGGTGTGGCGGTGATGTGTGTGTGTGTGTGTGTGTGTGTAAATTGAGGGTGTTATATCAGTGAAAAGTTCTGGCATTGTAAACCCAGGAAAAGTATGGCAGAGACTTATAGAGTTGTCAGATAAAAATAACATAAAATGGCAAAACCTCTAAGTTGCATACAAAGAAAATATATTTCCTGAGAGATGCACCATTTCTCTAGCAGAAGAGTATTGCTGGCTTTGCTTGTTTGTGTGCGTGCGTGTGTGTGTGCATGCATGTGTGTGTGTGTGCTGGATGCCTTCCAATTCTCCAGACTCATGTCCCTTCAAGAAATATGTCCCTGATCCCCTGTAACCCCAGTGAAGCTGTTCATGACAAAATCCTGTTACTACTTCTAGAATGGGTGAATGATTCATGCTGGCTGACGAAGCAGTGTTCCTACGTACCAAATTTAGGAATGTGTACATGACCCAACATGACCAATTTATTGGTGTGTAGAGATTAGAAGAAAGTCTTCTTTCTAATGGGTTTGAAAGAAAGGGAGATTATGAAGTTCCTGCTGCTGTTTGTCAATACGCTTATTACAGAGTCTTTCTGAGAAGAAAGCAAAATAGAGACAATCAAAGACAAAAATTCAGTTCTGATAACATTTGAGTCACGGAATCCATTCCTGCCCTTCCTGATATATGACAACAAATTTCCCTTTTGCTTAAATATGCAGATCATTTTCTGACAAGTTGGAATAGATAAAGCCTGGAAGAACGTGCTTTGCATCCACTCGGTGGGTGAGTCATTTACGCCATTAAACAGAATATTTGATAAACTTGAATTTTATACTTGCAAACAGCAAAATTGTAAAAGGATCAAAGTGGCTCTTAGTAGCATGTTCCAAATGTTTATTTATAATTCACAAAACTTTTCTAATACCAGTATAAAGTCAAAGCTGAACTGATAAGTGATGTGGTGTATGTGTATGGTAAACTACGGAGGTTTTTAACAATTATCATTACTCTTGTAGTTGTTACTATAGGTTTTATTAATATTACTATAATTGTAATGCCGCTGATTTATTAGTCTCCATGCATTCCATTGGTTAGAGCTTATGAGATATTGATCAGTGTATCTACTGTCACGGTGCTTTATTGTACCATCATTTATTAATATGAATAATACCATCATATAAAGCAAATTGTATAACAGACCATTATATTTCTGGAAAGTTTTATCATAACTATTCGCATTGCCACATGGACCCTATCGTTGCTATTATTCTGTTGAACATTTAATGCCTCTACTTTGTATGCCTTGCCTCTTATCCCCTTCAATCATAATCTCAGTTTAATTGCCTCTTCTCTAGCAAATACAAACATTATCTTCCTTACTCCCGGAATTAATAACTTCTCTGATGGCTTATCATCTTTTTTGTTCTCCAGTGCACCTTTTCCAATTAAAATGGAAATTAAATGGAACTGAATACGACAACCAAAATCATACATGTAGCATATGGTGAATTTGGATTTCACTGAATGCTAAATAGAATTATTTATATGTGAACCTTTTTCTCACTTATTGTTTCCCATATATATAGAATTGTGGGAAATATATATATTATATATGCTATATTTATAAATATATATGTGTGTGTGTGTATAATGCCCACAAATATAGTATTGTGGAATATATATACATAATATATAAAAATATTTATATGGGAAACAATAACTAATATTGATAAACAGTATCTATCTACCTGCCTACTTGTGTGGGCATATAAGTAGGTAGTAGATAGAGAGATACTGGAAGGCTTATTATTTACTAACATTTTTTTTTCTCAACCCTAAATTTTCTATTCCATTTTAGCTGGCAATTTAATTTTTCTCTTGTTTACTTATATTTGTTTTTATGTGATGCAATCTTTCTTGTTTCAATAGAATTCTTAGTTCTACCACTTTTATGTTTATTTAGCTTCACTTATGACAACTCAAAGGCTGCTGAAGTATGCTTCATTTGATCTGCCAATGTCCTTCTCACTGCCCCAACAATTCCCCTCCTATGAACAGGATCTTATTGCCTAATCTTTTGATATTCCTGTCTGCAGGATCAGTGAGGCTTTGACCCCTGAGCCAATCTTGACCAAGGAAAGATGAAGATAAACTACTTTAATATAGGCTTATATACTTCCAGGCTGAATAGGGTACTAATAGTAGGTCATGCTACTGTATCTGGGAGGTCATTGACATCCCCTGAAGGTCCTCCCCATTTCCCTTACTTTCACCTTGGTTAGAGGGCATATGACCCCAGAGTTGACTTTGGGACATTGCATTGCCTCCAGTGGCCAATTTTATAGCCTAGAACTTTAACATTTTCTTTTCTACATTTCAAAATAACTTTTGCTCTAACCCATTCACCTTTATATATCCATTATTACTTTTTACTTATTTTTATTTGAAGAAAGTAATTTATGGGCAGTATTAATAAAATGAAAATATAGACATGGAAAAAGAATACATTAAAATCACCAGTAGTTCCAGTATATGAAAGAAACATTATTTAACATTTTGGGGGATATTCTCTCCCTTTTAAAAAAACTTTATGTCCCTAAAATTTGTGGCATGCAATTTAAAAAGAATAATAATTTAAAAATTCAGTTTATACAGCATATAATTTTTAGTTAATGGCTTTCGTCTTTTCATAATATATTATGAATATTATCTTGAATCAAAGAATAATCTCCGTATTAGTCAGCTTAGTTTGCCATAACAAAATACTACAGAGTGAGTGGCTTAACCAACAGAAATTTATTTTCTCACAAGTTCTGAGTAATATCGGGGTTGGTTTCTAGTGAGACCTCTCTTCCTGGTCTGCTCATGGCATCCCTCTCACTATCCTCCTATGGCCTTTCTCTGCTGTTAAGAGGAGAGAGGGAGAGATCTGGTGATGCTCCCTCTTATTGCAGGGATACTACCAATGCTACTGAATTAGGGTCCCAACCTTATGATCTCATTTAACTAAATTACCTTCCTAAAGATTCTATCTTGGCCGGGTGCGGTGGCTCATGCCTGTAATCCCAGCACTTTCGGAGGCCAAGACGGGTGGATCACCTGAGGTCAGGAGTTCAAGACCAGCCTGGCCAACATGATGAAACCCCCATCTCTACTAAAAATACAAAAATTAGCTAGGCGTGGTGGTGGGCACCTGTAGTCCCAGCTACTCGGGATGCTGAGGCAGGAGGATCGCTTGAACCTGGAACGCAGAGGTTGTGGTGAGCTGAGATCACACCATTGCACTCCAGCCTGGGTGACAGAGTGAGACTCCATCTCTAAAAATAAAGGATTCTATCTCAACATTTACTTACATTGCAGGCTAGGGCTTCAACGTAAGAATATTACAAAGGACACCATTTAGTTTATAACTATTACTTAAATGGAATTTTTAATAGTTGCAAAATTTTAAATTATATGGATATAGCATAATATTCTTGATAGATTACATTTTTTATACTTGGGCCAAGTCCAAGTCTTTTTTTTTTTAATATAAATAATGCTGTAATTAATGTTCTTTCTCATATATAACATTTTACATTGTTTCTCATTTATTTCCTTTGGATAAAATATTCCTAGAAATAAAATTAATTGGTCAAATTAGTTTTAAGATTCATACTATCAAACACTTTTCAAACAGATCATACCAATTTATTCTCATAATAGTCATGATCAGCATGTCTTTCTCTTCTACTTATATTTTTAACATTCTCTTTAAATAGCTTTCATTTTGATGCAAGAAAAACGTTTTCTTATATCAAACTTTTATTTTTAATTATTTTATTTGCTTAATAATGAAGCTCATCATATTTCAACTTTTCTCTCTCTCTCAAGTGACTGAAGTTATCTCCCTAAAATCTGCTTTTACGGGAAAGGATTGGTTACTCATAACTGTACTTCCCTTATAACAATCACTCACCTTGCTGGCCCACTAGGAATCCCTAATCCCGTGCTTCATCGCCTGGGAAATCTTCGCTACTTTGTTCCTGTCAGCCTCTGTTGGATCACTTGACTGGTTCTTCTCTTTATGTCTTTGCTTAAGCCATTCTCTCAGTCAGTTATGGCTACCTCTAATTTATTCACCTAATTAGTAATGCTACCAATCTTGGAAAAACTAAGCTCAACATCACCTACTATGGAAGCCTTCCCTGACTTTCTTATTCTTATTAAGTAGTCAATTTCCCTAGTCCCCAATGCATATATCTACACAAAGAGGATGCACAATACATAGTAAATTATATTATCATTATTGTTATCATACTCATTTGGCATGCATCGTAGAACTTCTCTTACTGTAATTTAATCATTATTTTTTTCTCCTGTGTCTCATCATTATTAGACTGACTACCTGGTCCTTGAAGACAAGGCTCATATTTTGTTTAGCATTCACATTAGAGGGCACGACAATAAATTTGTTAAATCAGTTAAATATGAACAGTGTATTAATATGTTAAATCAGTTAATACATGAACAGTGTATTAATTGATTTGTTAAGTCAATTAATACATAAGCACAGGATTATCTTGATTTAAAGTCATACTATTAAGATTAACTGTACCCCTGTCTCTATTTTACCATATCTGACCAAATTTGAGGACAAATTTGACACTGAATCCACTGGCTTAGAAAACTGATTTATGTTAAATATTTTTCCTTTAAGCAAGGGACCACTTTATATTTCCATAATTTTTAAATAAAATTTAAATAGACTTTTCAAAAAAATTAGAATCGTTTTGGATTTATAGGAAAGTTGCAAAGTACAGAAAGATTTCATATATCATCACCAAATTTCCTCTATGTTTAGTATTTTATATAATGATAGTACATTTGTCACAATTAAAGAACTAACATTGGTACATTGCTATTAACTACACATTTTTAGGATTTCACTATTTTTTTCTTAATGCCTTTTTTTTTTTTAAGAATCTCTTCCAGGATGCCACATTACATTTAGTTGTCATGTTTCCTTCTCTTATCTGAGTAGAATGGGTGTCTTAGTCCATTAGTGTTGTTATAGCAAAATATCCTAAACTGGGTAGCTTATAAACACAGAAACTCATTTTTCACGGTTCTGGAGGCCACAGAGATTAAGGCTTTGGAAGTTTTGGTGTCTGGTTCACAGGCAGCTATGTTTTTGCTGTGTCCTCACATAGCAGAAGGGACAAGGAGTCTTTCCCTGCTGCGGCACTGGAATCAATAATTTCTCCAAGAATTCCTGGTTTATTTTCTTGAAGAATGACATAAGGAACCAAGATTTGTGTACTAGGTTTTCTCTCACATTAAACTGGTTTCCTAGGTTGGATAGCCAGCCACATCATTACCACAGCAAAGGTCTTTACACTGCACACATTTCTTACTCCTGCCTATAATCACCTCTGTGCTGTGGCCTTCAGATGGAATTTAATGGTACTAATGCAGCCAAAATCACAATGAGCTATAACCTCTGAGCCTTATGTCTTGGTCTATACTACTGCCCGTGCTGAGCCATGCCTACAAAGCTAGGCTGACTTCCACTTCCTGTCCAGATTTTGGTGAGTTTCATTTAGTTTATTCTCACTGTGTTTCTCTTCCCTATCAGCTCAAACTGGGATAGAGTCTCAACAGCTTCATCTTAGAGGCCTCTTCTATAGTAATGGGTAGTAATGTCATTCTTTTTGGGCCTGACTACAAGGTGAAGATTTTTGGAAGCTACACATAAATGTTCCCTCTCCAATTACCATTGCTAAGAGCATTCCCACTAATTAATTAAATCAAATTTATAGGAATTATATCTACAAAATATCTGTAGACAATAGTGTTTTCTAAAAGCAGGTATACAATATTTGAAGCAACAAACTGAAATAATAGGTCAATTGGTAGTGCTCTTAAAATTTTTGAATTACTTTTTTGTTATAATTTCACATGTGCTATGGACAATAGATAAAACAAAATTAAATAGCATCTAATACAAGTGATAGTGTCCAATAGAAATTTAAGATTTATGCAAGCTTTCAATTATTCCCAACATGTATTTCAGAATTTCTCTGAAGTATAAGTTAAAGGTCATGTCTCAGTATTTTTGTGGATGGCTATCAGAACTAGAAAACGGAGCCAAGTTGCCCATCTTAGTTGAAATAATGAGAAAGCCAATTATATCCAATCCTTTACCAATCAACTATTTGCCTGGAATTCTCCATACCTCCAGGAGGGATCTACATTTATGGTTCCATTGAAATAATTTCAAATCCTCCAAAATTCCTCACTTCCTCCTTCAAAATGTTATAGACTATAATTTTATTTCAAAATTTTATATTTTCTTATCTAAAAGAGGCATATTGATCTTGCCTAAATCAGTCAACTTCAGTAAAAAGAATGGTGACTGTACACATGTTACATATACGGTAGTTTCTCACCAAAGACTATACTCGAGTTAAGTGCTCACTGCTGAAATTGAATTAAAAGATTCAAAACTGCATGATGTACATCTAGTTCCTTATTGAAAAGAATGAATTTATTTCAAATAATTGTCATAATTAAATTCAAAGAGAGATGATTTTTATTTATCAGGGTGGGTATCAATAGTTTCCTTTTCCTCCTAAGCAATTGCAATGATGAATTTTTGTTACATTTCAAAAGACATTTTTCACATAGTGGAATGTCCCGTAGGAAGAATATGCAGAAGGAACAGAAAATATGACTATGAAATGGAGGTTTCTACTCTTATTATATAAGGTTTCTACTCTTATTATATATATGTATATATGTGCATATATGTATATGTATATATATGTGTGTGTGTATATATATATGTACATGTATATATACACACACACACACACACACCCTATTAGTTCTGCTGTCTAGAGAACCCTGACTAATACAAGGGGTTAGTCCCATGAGTTCAGGAGCCAGACTAAAATCCATGATTCCAATCCAGGTCCCTCCACCTACCAGCTCTATGACCTTGAGCAAGTTACTTAACCCTTCATCTGGCAAATGCAGCCAATGCAAATGCTAGTAGCTTTCTGGAATTGTGGTGGCCTTTACAGGAGCCTACAAGTAAACCACTTAGCATAGTGCCTGATATATGGGGAGTGTTTTATAATTATTAGATGCTAGTATTTACTCTTAAATGAGTTTAGATGAGAACTGTAATAACTTTATGCATCAACTTGACTATGGTCCAGGGTGCCCAGATATTTGCTTGAATATTGTTTTGCATGTTTCTGCAAAGCTATTTTTGTATGACATTAACATTTGAATTGGTAGACTAAGTAAAGCAGATTGCTGACCCTGGTGTAAGTGGGCTTTATCTAATCCATTGGAGACCTACATAGAACAAAATGTTGACACTCCTGCCAGAATGAGACGGTTTTTCCTGTCTCACTGCCTTCTCGAGCCTACTGACTCAACCTGCTGAGATCTGGAGACTTGTCAATCTTCATAATGACATGAGCTCATTCTCTCTCTCTCTCTCTCTCTCTGTGTATGTGTATATACATATGAATAGATGGATACACACATGCATATGCGTGTGTATATGTATACACACACACACACACACACACACACACAGATAGATAGATACTGGCTCTGATTATAAAGGTAAAATTGAGAAAAAACAAGGTAAGATCTTAAAAAGCCCAAGTGTTCTAACTTCTAATTTATATGATGCTCTCTTCAGATGTCATTCTTGCACCCTATGTTGACCTGTCAGTGTCACACAGTCATTAAAGTGCAGCAGTGTTGGTGTAAATTTATAATTGGTGTAATCCTTATTGCTGACATGTCAATATTTAACTTGCATTAACCTTTCCTTTGAGGCTGACAAATTGTGCGTCTGTGGCTTGTTCAGTCTAATTTTTCATGTCATTGCCTTGCAAAGCATACAGATTTATAATGTCATCATGTGATGGATGCAGGTCCCTCCTTTGCCTTGGAGAAGGGTTTCATCCCACTTAGATTATGCATTGGTTTATTTATTTATTTCCAGTTCCACTTACCACCTATTTCTAAAGGCCTCCAGTGAATTTATCTCCCAGAGGCTCATGTTTTGAGGATGAATGGAAGGGTAACCCTGTCAGGAACCATTAACACGCGGCTGCTGAGGAGCCTCCACATTGTTCTGGCCTGTCTCACACAGAACAGCCTTTGCCTGTTGTCACTAAGAATTTGTGGACAGAAAATGAAGACTGGTGAAGGAAAATTAGGTCAAAATAGTGTGTGGGAAGCAAAGTGACATTCTTGTCAATTTTGCCTAATCTCTAAAAAAAGAGCTTACAGTTATAATTTCCTTTGACATGGACAGCTGAGACTTGAACTCCATTATTTTGTTGTTTTTGTTGTTTAATTTATAATTGCTCCCTTCCCCTCTTCCCCACAAACTTTGGATACCAAAAGTGAGCAAGTGTCCAAAAGTTCTCAGTTGAAACTTAGACCAGAATGCTAGGGATCTGGGGAGAAAGTAGGCTTAGCAGGGCTGAGTGTCCCATAGGTGTTCACAGTTGGTTTCCAAAATGGGTTTATGTAAAGAATCAAGGGTGATCGGCTGGCAATTACCTCCAAGTTTCACAACACTGTACAAATCCTCATGTCAAGCCACTTTCATCACACTTCAAAAACTGCTTTAGTATAGTGAAATTATCCAAACTCCCTGCAGCAAATCCTATCCATTTATTTAAAGTTATCTAAGATAAAGAATGAGAAACACCCAGTCCACATATTCAGGGGAGGGATGGGTATTTTAATTTACATTTATAGAAGGTTTAGGGAATATCCAGAGGCACTGAGACTGAAATTTTCATCTCACTTTGGCAGAGTATTATTTCCACATTGCTGTTAAAATGTAGCAATCACTGGTTTATTTCATGGATCCTAGATTAAACTCTAGCATATTTAAAAGTCTTAAATGATTTAAGGGAATTAAAAATGGTTAATGTGTGTGATTCAAGAACACTGTATCTCATTCATCACTTATATTTGGCTGTCCTGGTCATAAGAACACCAAAGCAAAACTGATATTATATTTCAATTACTGCTTAAAATGTTTTTTTTTTCTGCTTCTCAATTTTCAACTAATGTATATTATATAAACAAAGCTAACAAATTCCAAGACACAAAATAAAAAGTAGTCTCTCATCAATTCATGCCAATGATAGATTATATTGATAATCATTTTTACAGTCAGGTTTTAGCTTATCATAATTAATTTGGATACTTTTTTTGACCAGAGATAAAATTAGGGCCAGATTGTAAGTTTTTCCCCAGTCATAAAATCTATTCTTTAAACAGTAATCCTAGTTTCTATAGTAGCTCAATATATACAATAAGTAGAAACAAACATTTTAGCTGAAACAGAGACTGGGTTTTAAAACCCAGATCACAAATAACCCCTGTATCTAGCCAATTTCCTCCAGAGAGCCTCTGTATTGTGCAGTTTGAAAACTTGAGATTCCATTCAACTTTTGGTTTACAAGTGAGAAAACTACAGCTGGAGAGTATCAGGAAAATGACCCAATATCATACTTTAACCAGCAGGGCTAGAACTTGCGATCAAATCTCCTAATTCTTAAGTCCAATATCCTTTTCATTAGAAGCGGTCAGGAGACCTCCTCTATGCTGTCACAAGTTCATTTATATTCAGTCCAATATTTAGTGTGTATCTATCATGTGCCAGACACTGTTCTATGGGCTGGGGATACAAACATTTTTCAATAAAAATAATTCCTAGCTTTAAAAAGGTAGAGAGAGCCAACAAACAATAAACATATTATTCTACAACAATGTCAGTTCTGTTAAAAAAAAAAAAGTAAGGTAAGTATAAAGGGTAACAGGGCATACAATTTTCAATAAGGTTACATGATATCAGAAGAGGATAAGGAAATGAATTGTGGGGAGATTATTTCAGACATAATGAACAGCAGATACAAGTGCCCTGCATTAGATGTGTGCTTGGCACTGTTAATTTAGTTTCTATAATTTTTCTGAGATATAGGTAAGCCACATGGCATTAATTTCATTTAACAGATTGGAAGCTAAGTTTGTAAAGCAGAAGATCAAGCACATACTCGTATTTCAAGGCCAGTACTTTACTACACAATAATGATGATTTTTCACCAATGGATTGGTGGGGTGGGTGTAGGCAGGGGAGAGGGATAAGAGCCTACTTAGAGGGGAAGAGGAAGAGCAGAAACTTTTTAAAATTTAAACAACGCTTACTCAATGGGTGTTCTATGTATGGTACCCCATTATCCTCTGGAAATATAAAGGTGAAAACGTCCATTGCTATATTGAAAAAGTCTATTCTAGAATGTAACAATAACTATCAGGTTTTTAGTCCTTTACGTATGCTAAGCAATTTGGGAGTGCTATATGCTTTAATTCTCCTACTAATTATATGTTTTGGGTTCAATTATAGTCATTGTAATTGGAGAATTGGTTCCAGGAACCCTCACGGATACCAAAATCTGCAGATGCTCAAGTCCCTTATATAAAATGATGTAGTATTTGCATATAACCTATGCACAGCTGCCACATACTTTAAATCATGCCTAAAATACTAATAATACCTAATACAATGTAAATGTTACACAATAGTTGTTATACTCTACTATTTAGAGAATAATGGCCAGAAAAAATATTGTACATGTTCAGTACAGAAACAATTTCTAACCTGATATATTTTTTTAAATTTAAAAACCAAGTTTAAATTTTAAATTAAGAGGGTACATGGGCTTGTTTGTTACACGGGTATTATATGTGTAACACTGGGGATTGGGCATCTATTGTAAACATCACGAAAATATTGAACATTACACACAATAGGTAATTTTTATCCATGTCTCCTCTCCCACCATCCTTCCTTGTGAAGTCACCGCAAAAACTTGATCTGTGTTTGATTAAACCCACAGAGGGGGAACCCACAAACATGAGGGTCAACTGTATAATTAACATTTCACAGATGATGAAATTAAAGGACAGAAATATTAAACAATTTATGCATGGTCACTCAGTGTGTAAATTGTGAGTGTTAGGATTCAAGCTCAAGTTCAACCCCAGAGTCTGTTCTCTTAACTCAATGCTATTTTGACTCTTTTAATATTCTACATGTTTTAATGTCTCTTGCATTTCTTGTTTTAATGTCTCTTGCATTTCTACCTCATTCTTTATACCTCTTTTCTTGTTTTTTGCTCAACTTGGTCTGTGAATTTCTTGCTTGGGGATGGGAATTTCAATCGGCTTGAGCTGATTTAGGCATATAGGGTATAGGGCACTGCACTATAGTGAATCATCATCAAAAACAACATATTGTTTTTCACACACACTCACACACACACAGAGCCAATGACACTGACCCTATCCAGCACATTAGCTATTCTTCCATTTAATGGGAAGTCCCTTTCTTACAATTTTCTGTTTTTGTTTTTCCAAAACTCTTAGAAAACCTGAAAGCAATGTCACCTTCTCAGTTCTCTAGTTTTCCCATGTGCATACAGAATCAATTACGCATTAGCAGGACAAAATGCATTTTCAAATTTAAGTCAATGGCCCCATGACTCTAAGTATGTCTCTTCCCTGCTAACATGGATATAAGGACTGCATCCTTCAGAATTTTATATAGCTTATTTTGGAACAAATGTTTAAGAGTATGGACCCTGAACCTGAGTTTAAATACCAGCTACACTGCTGACTAGTTGTGTCTATTGTGAATAAATTATGTCACCTTTTTTGGGCTTCACTTTTCTCATTGGTAAATAGGGATAATAATAATGCCTACCTCACAAAGTCATTTTGAGAAATTAATGAAGAAATAAAGTAAACTAATGTGTTGTATAAGTGATTCCAGTATTTGAACTCAGACATCAAAGGTCCTTTTAAAAAATCAAGAGGTGTTTTGGTTGTGAAAGATACTTTACTACTGAAAGTAATGATTTTTGTGTACTTCACAGGTCATAAAAATCCTTTTCTGTAAAGGGCCAGAGAGTAACTATTTTAGGTCTTTCGGGGCATATTTAATTCTACTGTTGTAGCATGAACACAGCCACAGGCAATAAGTAAATATTATGGCTGTGTTCTAATAAAACTTTATTTACAAAAACAAGTGGGTCATGGTTTTGCCAACCACCAGTAATTAAATCTAGTAGCTGTTCTGCCAGGGACAAGCATCACGTATTTCACTTCATTTAACTTTTAAAACAATGTAATGAAGAAGGTGTTCTTATCATCTACATATTTATATTTAAGAAAAAAAACTCACCTTCAGAAAAACGAAGTGATTTTAGCTGAAGTTTTAGTATGTTACTACAAAGCCCAAGCTTAAATTATTCAGTTATCTCTTCAGATGGTAAAATATTGTAACTTGGTAACTTATATTGAGTTAACTGATAACTTTAGACCAAGGAAACAGAGTTAGCCGAAGGAAGGGGGCAATGAAGCAGAGCATTTATGTGGAGAATGTCCTGTAGGCTGGAATTCCATGTGGTTAGTGTTATTTTTGCCATTATTACTTGTGCAGTTGTCTATGTATTTTACTAAAATGAATTGATTAGCCTTACAATCAGTAAGCATAAAATCTTGATTAAAAATGAGCTTTTTCCAAATTTTTCTCCATCTATAAAATGGGCCAATATAAAGTAGATAAGTAGACTTCTTTGTGTCAGACGTAGGTCTAAGAGCTGATAATAAAGTAGATTCTGAATAAGGTAGAATAGTTTGCTGTACTAAAAATGTTTCTATTCTAATGAAAAGAAAAGGGCAACAAACTTTACAAAAAATAATGTATACAGTGTCTTGTGGTGTTACATCCTATGAAGGAAAATAAGGCAGAGTCAGAGTGATGAGAGGAAGGGGAAATGACTGCTATTTCACATAGAATGATCAAGGCATTCCTATCTGAAAGGTGATACTATGGGGAAATCTGGAAGAAATGAGGTAGGAAAATCATACAGATATCTTCGTTAAGGGTATTCTAGGCAGAAGAAACAGCAAAGACATTCTGCATTGGAGGTGTGATAGGAGAGTTCTCAGAAAAGCAAGGCAGCCAAATAATTCAGAACAGTGAACTGAGAGAGGATCCTAAGAGAGTCAAAGACAGCAGAATCAGGGCAGAGCATTTGAGTATGCTGTCAGCAACAAGTGATATGTTCTGATTTATGTTAAAGAGAAGGAAAGAAAGCATAGTGTCTGTAATATGTTCTTTAAAAGATACTTCCTCGAAAGAAAGAGAAAAAGAAAAAAGAAAGAAAGAAAGAAGGAAGGAAGGAAGAAAAGAAAGAAAGAAAAAGAGAAAGAAGAAAAGAAAGAAAGAAAAAAGAAAGAAAGAAAGAAAAAGAAAGAAAGAGAAAGAGGGAGAGAGGAAAGTGGGAAAAAAAGAAGGAAGGAAGGCAGGAAGGAAAGCCGGCCAAGGAAAAAAGGGAGAGAATAAATGAAAGAAACATAATGTTGTGTAGAGAATAGATACAGTAGTGGGGAAAAAGTAGAAGCAGGATAAAGAGAAATAATTAGAAGAATGTAGGTTTTGTTTATGGAAGGATCAGCGAAGAAGTGAGCATGAGTAGGGGAATTTTAATTTTGAGATACATGTTAAATATCCAAATAGGCATATAGAATATGCAGTTGGCCATGAATCTGGAACTGAGGATTCAGGGAGATGTGAGTATCTTTGCCATTTATAGCCATTAAATATGATGACATTACCAAAATGTGTAAATGCTAATGCAACAAGAAGTCCAAAGATTAAGCCTGGGGTGGAGTGTTGCTCATATTTGGTGATCAGTCTCCAGTTCCTTGGAGAAGAAACCAGCTGAGGAACCCTGAAAAATACAGGATTCAAATTATGACAGTGTAATTCCCTAAAAACCAAAGATATAAAAAATTTCAAAGAGGATAGCGTATTTAAATATTCACAATATCACTAAGACAAGTGAAATTGAAACTAAGAAATGACTATTAATTTGAGAAAATGGAGGTCAATGATAATTGACAAAAGCAATTATTGTGGATATGGCAGGAGGAAAGCCTCCCTGGGTTTAAGAAAATATGAGAGAGGAAGCCAAGGCAGGAAATAAAAACTACAGTTTTTCTGTGAGGCATGCAAATATGAACATAAGGTAGTTGCTTTAAGGAGACTGGGAGTCAGGGAAGTATTTTTAAAATGGAGATATTACAGATGCTATATGTAGACATGAGGGAGAAAGTAGATAGGGAGATGGTATGATGTAGGAAAGGGAGGGGTCCTTTCAGGAGTGGTTCCTTGAGTAGAGAAACTGGGAAGAAATGCAATGCAAGGATGAGTGAGTTGTCCTTAGAAGCACAGTGAGTTGGTCCATTGTAATAAGAAGGAAGTCAGAGGAATGGGCCAGGCTGGTAGGTGTAATCATGGAAGTCTGTGCAAGTTCTCTTTACATTCCTTCTGTGTTCTCTATACATTTAGTAGGATCAGCAATCGAAACTCAGAAGGAGACAGCATGTTTTGGAAGGTTAAGGAGATTGAAGATTTCAAATAATCTTGATACATAGGAAAATGAAAGACATGAAAATTAATTCATACCAAAGGGTGATGTTCCTCATGTAATTATGGTATAGAATTAGATATATTAGTATATATATGTATATATATTTTTCAATCACATGCAGCTGTTCCTATGAAGGTATCGACTGGGAGGGGAAATTGAATTTTACCTAGGGTTAGGGACTCACTAGGCTGGTGAAGGAAAGAGGAGAAATGTGGTTAAAGATTTATGCAAGTGATTGCTTTTAATGTTGAATTATGAGGCCAGGTAAGGTAGCAGTAAAGGAGTTAAAGGATATAGAGGATCATGAGAATATAGTTTGGGAATCTCGAATGGGTGTATACATTTGCAGGAAAAAATGACGTAGAGGGAGAAAAATGACAATATAAGAGGCAATAGTTAAAGAATGAAATCATTATAAAATCAAGGATGGAAAGGGAAAATTATTGGCAATAAAATAATCTAGATGACGACTGTGATAATGGGTAGCCATTACCTTTATACTTCCGAATTCATTTTAAATTTCACAATCTCAGTAGAATTTCAGACCTTACAAAACTGGTTGGGCAGCCTTTTCTTTTGACAGAGTGTTTTCTAAGAATTCTTCAAATTTCAGCATAAAAATGATTACATTTCCTGTTAATCAAGAGCTTCAGGGTTCAATAGGGCAGCCACTGGCAACATGTGGCTGTCTAAATTTAAATCTTAATGAATTAAAATGAAATAAAATTTAAAATTCACTTTCTCAGTCTTACTAATCACATTTGAAGTGCTTCAGAGCCACATGTGGCTGGTCACTGCTTGTACTGGACAGTGCAAACCTAAAACTTTTCCATCATCATCAAATGTTCTATGGAATAATGCCATTCTGGAGTTTTGCCTCTAACTATTTAACTGTCCAACATTTCTGGCACAGAATGGAAATTAAATTTTGTTTTGTAACCACCTGGTCAGTTTTGCTAGAGATAGGAATCATCTGACAACTACTATGGCACCACAACCGCCCAAATACCATATGTTTTATGGCATTTAGGAAATAGACAGATCATTGCTATGGTTACTGTATCACATAATATGAGCTATTGAGAAGCAATTCACAAGTAAAAGGCTACACAAAAGACGTGTTTGATTAAAGCAGCCATTTCCTATATGTTATCCTTTGTCAAATATTCTAGTTATTTTGGGGTGTGGAAAGAGTTTGTGATGCAAGCCGTTAACCTTTATGATGGTAGTGTGCCGTCAGCCCTCAAATGAAGACCATGATGTGGCTCAAAATGGGGAGTAATATGCAGATACGGAAAACCAATGATTCTTTTGAAACCATGAAGCTAGCAATTTACTTCCAGGCTTATGCTTTTTTATTTTTTTTGGAAGAAAACAGATGAACAAATAAGTAATCAGTTTCTCATAAGTGAAGGTGAGGTCAGCTAAACATCTGCTTTATTCTAGCCACATGGCATAATTTTCAGAGGAAATTGCTATGCTTATAACTAGAATGTTTGAAAGGCTTATTTTCCAGTTAAGTGGATGTTGTGTTCATTTGATGGAATTTTGTTTCCTATGGCGTATAAGTATACATACAAACATACACCACTCCACAAGGAAAGTGAAGGGCAGATCAAGGGAGAAAAAATAATATTTTGAACCTTAATCTGGGCCAGATCTGTGTGAGACAGTTAAATTATATCAGATCACTGAATGGTCATGCTAATTCTTTGGTGTCTATTTTATTTTCATCTCAGTTTTGTAGATGAATGTACTTAGAAATATTAACATCAAGTAACCTGTCTCAGAATTGATAATAGTTGGAGGTTGATGTCTTCCTGACTCCAAGAAACTGTGATTATCTATAACAGAGATGCATATTTCTCATTGCATTTCCTGAATAAGTCAGTGAACACTGTGCAGGTTTCTTCATTCAGCCAGTTAGATAGAGAACCAACCATGTTAAATGTAATAGGGATGAACACATAGAGAGAATTTCCAGTCAGGGAAGAAGCAAAGGATCCTTGAATAGCTACTCTGAGTCATATATCAAATTATGTACTTACAAAATTTTTTGAGCTCCCATTGAATTTGGTGAGGTTGATATTTTCAGCCAATATTTTGATAAATAAGATATTCACCTGTCAGACAAGTTTGGGTAACATACACACAGTTACCCCAAGTGAATACCTGCTACTTTATATAAAATGACTCTAGAAGATACATCACCTCTATCAATGTCAACTTTTGTAACTGCTAAAAATTCTTTATGGTAACTGTTACGTGTTTTTTGGAAGAGACTTTTTTTCCTTTAATCAGCTAAAAGTTTGCTGACTTTGTTTTTCTTTTCAAATAAACAATTTTTAGATTTATTGATTGTGTCTATTTTCCTTTTCTCTATTTTATCCATTTTTAGTCTAAACTTTATTATTTTATTTCTTCTAGTTACTTTGTATTTAATTTGCACTCACATTCTAGTGTCTTGAGGTAGAAGTTTAGGTTATTGGTTTGAGATCTCTCTTCTTCATTTTAATGTAGGCCTTTACAGCTATACATTTCCCTCTAGGAACTATTTTAGTTGCACTGTACACATTTTGGTATATGGTGTTTTCTTTTTCTTCATTATTTTCTCATCCCTTTGTGATTTTTTTTGATCATTGATTACTCAGGAGTATGTAATTTAATTATCATGTATTTGTGAATTTACACATTTTCTTTCTGTCATTAATTTCTAATTTTATTCCATTGTGGTCAGAACAGATATAAGCTATTCCAGAACAGATATAAACTATTCCAAAAAACAGATGAGGCTTAAATATGCTCAGATGTATTCCATATGTTCCAGGCTTAAATATGTTCCAGACATAAACATATCTGGAACAGATATACACTATTATATCTGGATATAATACAGATATAAACTATTATATCTGGAACAGATATAAACTACTCCAGAACAGATACAAACTATTCCAAAAAACAGATGAGGCTTAAATATGCTCCAACTCATTTTATAAAGCCAGCCTGACAATAATACAAAAAATATACAAAGATAGATATTACAAGAAAATACATCAACAACCAATATTTTAAATAATACAAATGCAAATATCCTTCACAAAATACTAGTACACCAAATACAGCAACACATAAAAAGCATAATATACTATGACAAAATAAGAATTGTAGCAAGAATTCAAAGTTGAACATAAAAAAGCATAATATACTATGACAAAGTAAGAATTACAGCAAGAATTTAAAGTTGAAAAAGTCAAGCAGTGTAATACACTATGTTAACAGAAAGAAAGACAAAGACGAAACAATTATCTAAATAGATGCAGAAACATCATTTTGCAAAATCTAAAATATTCCCCAAATAAAAACACTCAACAAATTATGGATACAAAGGAAGGTCCTTGACCTGATGATTGTTGTCTGTAAAAATTTCACAGCTAACATTGTACTTAGTGATGGAAATCTAAGTGCTTTATTGTAAGATCAGGAACAAGACAAAGATGTCTGCTGAGGCCACTTTAATTCAAAAATGTACTGAAGGTGCTAGCCAGGGCACTTAGCCAAGAAACGGAAATAAAAGTCATTCAGATTAAAAAGGAAAAAAGGAAAACTGTCTATTTGTATATGAAATGAGCTTGTATGTAGGAAATCCTAAGACATCATCCTCTCCATATCCACACCTAAAACACTATTAGAACTAATAAACAAGTTCAGCAAGTTTGTAGGATGCAAGTTCAATATAAAACATCATGTGTTTCTATACACTAAAAATGAATAATTAGAATATGAAATAAAGAAATGAGTTTAGTTTACGATAACTTAAAACAATAAAATATTTAGGAATATTTACAAACAATGTAAGACTCATACACTACAACTTGCAAAATATTACAAAATATTGGTGAAAGAAATTAAAGAAGACCCACATATGTGAAAATACATTTCATGTTCATGGATTAGAAGACATAATATTATTAATATGGCAATACTCCACCAATTCAGATATCTCTAAAATAAAAGCAATCCGAATCAAAATCTCAGCTGCTTCCTTGCAGAAATTGACAGGCTGATCCCCAAATTCATACAGAAATGCAAGGAACCCAGAATAGCCAAAACAATGTCAAAAAAATAACTAAGAAGAATAATAATCCCCAATTTCAAATCTTACTAAAAGCTATAGAAATAAAAACCACATGGCACCGGCATAAGCTAGATATAAATCTATAAAACAGAATAGAGCCCCTTATAATTATGGTCAATTGATTTCTGGCAAAGGTGCAAAGACCATTTAATGGAGAAAGAATAGTGTTGTTTTTTCTTTATTCTGATTTCTTTTTTCCATCAAATAGTGCTGGGACTCTTGACTGAAAAGAAAAAGAGAGAAAGAAAGAAAAGGAAAAAAGAAAAAAAGAAAGAAGTGAAATGTCTACCTCATACTAATTGCAAAATAAACTTGAAATGGATTATTAAACTAAATATAAAGCTAAAACTATAAAACTCTTAAAAGAAAACATAGGAGCAAATATTTTGACATTAAATTTGGCAATGTTTTCTTAGGACACCAAAAGCACAAGAAAAAAAGAAAATTAAGTAAAATGGACTTCATCAAAACTAAGAATTTTAGGGTTCAAAGGACATTGCCAAAAAGTTAAAATACAATTCACAGAATAGTAGAAACTACTTGCAAATCATTTATCTGATAATTGTCTGGTATCCCGAATATATAAAGAACTGCTACAACTTCCAAATGAAAAATAAACCAATTAAAAATGGGCAAAGCATTTGAAGATACACTTATCCCAAAAAGATGTAAACATGAGCACATTAAAAGTCCTTCAATATCATTAGTCATTAGGAATATTCAAATTGAAACCACAGGGAGATATCACTTCCCACTCACAGCATACCTATTAGAAACCTCATACATTCCTGGTGGGGATGTAAAATGATGTAAGTTGCTTTGATAAAAAGTTTTGCATTTCTTCTAAAAGTTACAATTAGAGTTACAAGGAGATTCAGATATTTCAGTACTAGCTATATAGTGAAGAAAATTGAAGACATATATCCACTAAATAACTTGTACATGTATGTTCACAGCAACATTATTCACAATGGCCAAAAAGTGAAAAAAAAACCTCAAATGCCTATCAACTGATTAATAGATAAGCAAAATGTTGCATATCCATGCAATGGAATATTATTTGGCCATAAAAAGCAATGAAGTACTAACGCATGCTACAACAGGTATAAACATTGAAATATTATAGTAAGTGAAAGAAGTCAGATAGAAAAGACCACTTTACTGTAGGAACCCAATTATATTCAATATCTAGACTAGATAAATTTAAAATACCACTACTTAGAATAGTTGTTACCAAAGGCTGTGGCAAAGGAGGAATGAGAACTGACTACTAAAAGATACAGGGTTTCTTTTTGGAGTGATGAAAATATTCCAAAATTAGATTGTGAAGAAGGTTATACAACTCTCTGATATATTAATTACCACTGAACTAATATATTAAAAATGTAAACATTATTTTATGTGAACTATATTTTAATGCATCTACTTGAATCAGCCCATACTTTTTAGTCAAGGGAGAATTTCTAGGCAGATCTCCTCTAGACCCTTCTGTAAGAATCGTTCAGAATACTCAATTGTGTAACCTTCCTTTAACACTCAGCGGTGATATTCTCATCTTTGTAAGACCTCCATTTAGATTTTTACTGCACTTATCAAAGTGTAAATCCATTAATTGTTCATATGTTCTTTGACCTTCCCGCAGACCAGGGATATCATATCTCATATATTGTTTCTACTCCAGGATCCAGATTTTGTGTGTTGAATAAATGAATGAAGCTAAGAACTACAGGAAGGCACAGGTGAAACCCAAGAAGAACTACTTAACAGGATAAATAATGAGAAACTTCTAATACTCGTAATATATGTAAACAGAAAGGGAAACATGATAAATCCTAGTGAGGTTGACTATTGAATGTTCCGATGAAGAATAATAAATAAAATCCAAATGTAAAAGACCTCGAGGGAAAAAATCTGAGGAAAAGATAAGAAAATCACAGAAAGGGAAATATTTTGGGCTTTTGCATCTGAAAAACTGCCCCTTCACTAGGGCATAGTAATGCCCCATCAGGACAATTTATTCTGTTACCAGAAGAGCTTGGTATCTTCTGCTCAGTGTGACCTATTGAAATTGCAGGATTTCAGTAACTGCTCATTGAGAGCGATCCATCATTTTCAACCCAGCTGCTCCACCCTTACTAGCAAAGTGAGTAACAAACTGTAAAAGAAAAAAATGGCTCACTTATGCAATGAGATACTTTTTCCCAAATATTCTCTGAGACTACATTTTTTTTTTCTTTTTCTTTCTTTCTATTTTTTGGTGAATCGGCCCGGCCCTTGTATCACTCATTGGAAGTGAGATGCAAATATGTCAACAAGTATTTTCAGGATTTCTGGAAGTAGTCAACATGATGCAGGAGAAATGGCTTGCTTCTTTAGTTCCAAAGTCATGCAAAAGAGCTGATAAGCTTAATTTCATAAAAACGAAGAGAAGAAGGAAAGATAATTGTGCAAAACTCATTTTTTGTTATAAGAGTTAAGGGAAGTTAATGTGTATAAAGAGTTCCACCATTAAGCTCTATTCCATAGTATGTTGCAGATTATACAGTCCTAGTGATAGCTTGTGAGACGAAATTGAGAAATCATGTATGCCATCAGAACTTTATTTTAAATCCAAATAACATGTTTCTAAACATTTAAAACTCACAGGATGGTAGAGTACCTGAAGAAAACTTTGCTAAGTCTTAAAGTCATTGTCCAAAATTTCCTTTAAGACATAGGGTGGGGCTTTGGATCCTGAAGGTGGAAGACATTCCAGCACTCTCATGGTCTCATAGTAATCTGACTTCGAGCTGGAAAAGCCTAAGATTTCATCAGATGCTTTGCATGAAGAATAATAGGAAACCGCCAGCCTCTCACCTGCCCTTTATCATGCTCAAAGATGACTATATCCCCTCATGCCCTAAGCTACTTTACCAAAGCCCCTCTTTTACTATTTCAAGGGGTGTTAAGGAGTCATCTAACCTAGATATACGCAATAAGGTGATGCATTTTCTGTAGATAAATACAAATAACAATTAAACTAAAAATTAATCTGCCTTATATTATTGTTCTGAGCCAGCAATGCTAAACAATACTGGTAATAAACTATTATTTCCTGCTAGGACAGACCTCTCCCAATCCCTACCCCCCACCACATACCACTATTGAAGAGTGCATAGAACTTTCTCAGAAAAAAAATACATGATTCCATCAAGGGAGGGATTGCATCTAATTTGTTCAAAGACAGCTGTTTGCTTCCCAGGATGTTGCACAATAGCTCCCACATAGTAGGTGTCCAAAAATATTTATTAAATTAAATGTTTACCTTACATGTGAGCACATTGTAAATACAGGGAACATAATATACAAAAGAATTAAGGTGAAATGGCATAATATGTTCAGAGAACTATACAAATTTATAATTCCTGATGCATAAAATACAAAGAGGAGCCAAGGCATGAGACGATTATGAATGATGAGCAGTATGAATTGGGCTTGCCAAAACAGTAACATAAAAAGGCAGTAAAGAGTGAAAAAAATAAAGTGTCTCCAATTGAGAGGAGACATACTTATTCAATTATTCAAACATAATTTGAGCACTTTCTTTGCAATAGACATTTTTTTCTAGGCCCAGGAGAAGTAAGATTTATAGGATATTGTTTCCAAGTAATTCACAATCTAGAAGGATAAATAGAAGGCATTAATAGCAAAAATATAAAGAGTGTCTTTTCAGAGCCTTTTATATACTACATGATTTCCAAATGTTAGAAAGTATCCGAATAAGGCAAGTGTTATCATTGTTAGCCTTTTATAAATGAGATCAGAGAGACTCAAGTTCACACAGCTTTAGATGGGGCAGCTGAGTTGTTGGGTCATTCCTCTCCATGTCCACTGGCAAATAGAAAAAGAACCAAAAGTACGTCTATCTCACCACTGCACTCCAGTCAGGTGACAAAGTGAGACCCTATCTCTAAAAAAAATTAGATAAATAAATAAAATGTATTCCCAGAGATTCAAGTAGATTCACTCCTTTATCAAACAAACTGCCTTTTAAAAACAAACAAAAAAATGCCTTAAAAGCAATTAATTTATCCAAGTCTCCAGTACTTAATATATAAACTACACATATATGTGTATGCACAGTATATGCATATAAGTGAGTATATATTATATGCATATATACGTGTTTATATAATACATATATAATACACATTCACATACACACATGTAGATGACAGCCTGTTTAGTTTCTGCAATTTCTCAGTGAAATGTAAACCTAACAGAATAACAAGAAAAAAGATTATATATATTAGCTTATGTCAACTATTCAAAAATGCCATATATTTAAGAGGGCTTCTTAGTATTTACATGCAATTCAAAGTTAGTGTAAATGCTCAGAGAAACTTAAGCACTCATTCATCTTTTCAAGAGGGTTATATAGAACACATTAGTGAATTATGTTCAAATATTCAAAATTCGGTAGTGTTTGAGTCACAGTGAGGAGGATTGGAGGTTATTTGAGTATACTCCCAAGGTACTTTCTTTGTTCTTACTGGTATTTGATGTTTTGTTCTCAGGGGTGTCACAGAAAGAAAGAGCTGTCTTAAAAGGCTCAACAGAAGCAGGCCTGTTTTACGTTAAAGGGCCAAGTCAGCTTTGCACTTGAATTGCTGTCTGTGTTCTATCCTGGGGCATTGGGGAAGAGATGTATTTCAGGGCACTCTTATGTTCTCTGTGCAGCGGTCACAGGCAACTTTCAAATCAGAAATGCAGGGCTTCAGCCATCTCAAAGTAAGTTTGACCAATCTTTACATATTAGTAGATAAAATAGATTATACTTTCAATAGATTATCAAAGGGTTATTATATCATTTAGTAAATTTGAACCCAATAATTTTGGAAACTTACTCAATTCTCTCTGCTTCTACTCTATATTGGAGCTCAGACATCACTAAGAAAAACTGGATATCAAAAATAATTATTTATTTTCTACTGATGTGTTATTCTGCTCTATAAGCCCAGTTTTAAATGGACTATATGCTCCCTGATTTAAATAATGTCCATGAGTATATGTCCATTCATGATAAAGAACATATTAGCAAAACTTTAAACTATTAGATAAGTCATATTAATTATTTTAGAGAATGTCAATAAAACATACAGACACATATTTTCATCTTGAACAGTAAGATACTGAAACTTGGACAATGTCTAGTTTCTCAGGGTTATAAGTGAGTGCCCCATATTTCCTAAGCATGACCAGACTTTGGGATCCTCAGTGCTTATCCATAAAAGCCCCTTTTGAGATAACAGTAACAAAACCATCATCTATGTATAATATGTATCACACTCATACATACATTCTCACGTATCTTAATTATGCCTCTGTTGTTGCTGCTGTTACTTTGATCAAAATTGAGTCTAAACTGGTTTGGATAACCACACGCACACACACACACACACACACACACGCACACATATAGACACAGTCACTTAAAAATTACAAAATTAAAAATAAGAAAAAGAAAGTTGAAATTATTAGCTCAATAAGCCAACTCTGAGGAAGGTGGAAGTTTCATTCATGGGTAGAGTTTTATGGTGTCTTTCTCATTCTGTTCACTCAGATTTTTATCCTGTAAGATGGGCTTTGCCATGGACATGCATATTCCTGATCAAGGACATCTTCTGGCATCATATATCCTCAGCTGTGTCACACAAAGAAAAGAACTTTCTGTTTAACATTTCTACTTTGAAAAATTGCAGAGTAGGTTTTTGATTGGTTTATCATGAGTCATGTGCCCTTCTCTTGACCAATCACTGAAACTAGGTTGGTAAGAACTTACAACAGGATGCCAAGTTTTAGAAAAGGAGGGTGAGTTTTCCAAAAGAGGAGAGGTAAGTGAAGACATAACCAATGGCATAAAAGTTCCTCACCAGGAACTATCTTAGTTTGGGGATTCTAGTCCAGGAAATGAATTTCACAGAATAGCTGTTTTGGCCTGTTTGTTTCCTCCAGGAATAATTTAAAAATTGAATCCACTGGTCTTGCAATTTCCTCTTTCCTCTTTAAATGTGAGGCAGGTGGCAGGTACTTTCCAAGGAGGGAAGATTGTACAGCTCTTATTCACAGTTGCATGGGGGATCAGGTTCAAAAGCCTTAAGTGGGGCCTAGAACTGAAACTACTTTCAGGCATAAAAACCACATTTCTGCACAGAATTGCCATTCTTATAATGTGGTAATGATTCATAAGACAAAGCAAAACAAACACAAATACTGGTACCTGTGAAGCCATCAGGTCAACTAAGTCTGATGATTATCCAAAGCAAACCAAATTAAATAGATCTGGCTCAAACATTTTCAGCATAAGATCTGATGAAGGAAAATAAGTAGGAATAAGGCTACTGAGTAATTCCAGAGACAGCAACAAGTCAGTTGCTTCTAATTCATAATTTATATCCAATCTCATTGATAGTGGATGCCTGGGGGTAAAAAGGCAATTTGTGTTCTAAGTGGCTAAAGTAATAGTATAACCTACAGAGAATAGGATGATGACTACTGACTTATCAGAATACACATATAATCAATATTTGCAAATTTGAAAAATACATAAGTCAGTTGAGGGAAAGACAGAGATTTTTTGTGGAAGTTCAGATTCTCCATAACTCCAGGCTGTAGATGCTCAACTCATTTTTTCTAGTTCCTCAATTGTTTTCTCTCTGTGTCCTAAGACGTATATTTGTCACCTTGGGTCATTCTAAAATGTTCCACTTGCTTCTATAACTTTCCAGTGACACGAGAAGAGAAAAGCTCTTTCTTCTGAGTAACATCAGCTTTAGTTTCGTCTACTTGTTACAGTGTTTCAATGATATTCCCTACTTTAACAATTTGTCCTTGAGTGGTCAATAACTCAGCACCCAGTTCTTACAGGGACTATTTTTCTCATAAAATACCTGAGACCCCCTTTTCTACATCAATTGCCAGTCCTGGCACCTGTAAGCACAGGCTAAAATCTTCTGTGACCTGGTGGGGCTTTGCTTGCTTTTATTATTTCCTTAGGTAGCAGAGACTAGCAGGTTGTATTGCAAACTTTTTACCTTTTGTTCCTGGGCACACAGTTAGTCTGCTTCTGCCAGTCTCCCTTGCAGTAAAGTTTAGGCAATGGGCAAGTTCTGGCCCATAAAATGTGAGTTGGAATATTGTGACCCACTTCCAGAACTGTCCTTTTAAAACCTCCCATAAACCTATGCAAGAGCCTCTCCTTCCTAAGCCAATAACTGAATGGAAAGTCCACTGAGGGTCTGCTCAGAGGGAGGTAAAGCCGCACCTGGAGTAAGTACTGGTCTTAAAGTGACCAAAAAGATGTCTACCTGGTTAAAAGCATCCACCTGATACTGTGAAGAGAGAATAAAATAACCTTATTTTATTTTCTTAAGTTACGAATGTTTGGAACTTCATCTGTTACAGAAGCAACTGTTTTTTTCGCTAGCAATTTTTCCTCTGTCTTTAGTCAACATCACCTAGAAAGAGTTGTTCTTTCTCTCCGGTGCTTGATAAATTATCGATTACCTCTTCAGCTCTTCAAATTCTCATTAGTCCAATGTCAGGACTTACACTGGTCAGAACATGGTACCTTCTGAAGGATAGAGAACTTCATTCTTTAATACGTGTCATGGAACTTATAAAGCAAAGCACACAGCATACAATATAAATGTGTTTATTGATCCAGAAATCCACAAGAGAAGTGGAGGGGACTTTCCTTCTTCTCCAGCCAAGAGAGGTCCATGGATGAAGTAAATAAAAACAGATGTGACACATCTGCATGTTATCTGAATATCATTCAAGAATCATATTAGTATTTGTAGATGTGTTTTAGATACCATAATTAATTACAGCCGGAAGGAAACCCATTTTAAAATGTCACTTCATCTTGTTTCATTTAATTTCACTATATTTTATTTATTACATATATGCATCAATAGTTCCTTGATAAGTAAAGTTTTATAATATGGATGTGCTAGTTCATTTGATTATTCACCCGATGTAGGACATTTGGATAGTTGCAAAATGTTTACTGTTACAAGTTAAGCTTCTTCGAACAGACATATAAACATGTTACATGGAGATATGTTTTTATTTATCTTGGATAACTGTCAATGAGTACAATTGCAGGGTCACATGAGTTGCCATGACCAAAATCAAGGTAATGAATATATTCATAACCTCCAAAAGTCTCCCTGTGTCCTTTTGTTTGTGTATGTGTGTGTTTACAGTACGAACAAATCACATGAAATCTAACCACTTAACACATTTTTAGATGTACAATACTGTATTGTTAACAATACACACTATGTGGTATTGTAGACCCCTGAAACTTACTCATTTTGTATAACTGTAATTTTTTACCCATTGAAGGACAACGTTCCATATGCCTCTCCCTTCAGCCCTTGGTAACCACCGTTCTATTTTCTACTTTTATACATTTCACTATTTTAGATACCTTATATGAGAGAAATCAGGCAGTATTTATCCTTCTGTGACAGAAGTATTTAATTTAGCGTAATGTATTACAAGACCACCCATGTTGTTTTTAAGGCTGAGTGATATCTCATTGTGTGTATATACCATTTTTTCTCTATCCTTTCATCTGTTGATTGACACTTGGGCTGTATTTGTAAATGAGTTGTTGTGAGTAATGCTGCAATGACATGAAACTGTAGAGGTCTTCAAGGTTCTGATTTTAATTATTTTTCATATATACCCCAAAGTGGAATGTCTGGATCTGACAGTAGTTCTATTTTTAATATTTTGAGGAACATCTATAATGTTTTCCATGGCAGCTGCACCATTTTTTATTTCCACTAATGGCGTGCAAGTGTTCCAATTTCTGCACAATCTGTCAACACTTGTTATCATTGTTTTCGTTTTGATAGCAGCCATTCTAACAGGTATAAGTTGATATCACATTGTGGTTTTGAGTTGCATTTCTTTAATGATTAGCACTTTTGAACATATTTTATGACATAGCTCTTAGCCATTTTATGTATTTTTTAAGAAACATCTATTCAAGTTCTTTGTCTTTTTAAAAATCAGGTTATTTGGGGTTTTTTGATATTGAGTTGTAAAATAAGGAACTCTAACCAAAGAAATTAGGCAGGAAAAAATAAACACAAGGCATCCAAATTAGAGAGAAAGAAGAAAAATTATCTGTTTGCAGATGATATGATCTTATATAGAGAAAACCCTTAAAATTCTACCAAAAATGTGTTAGAGCTATTAAACACTTTCAGTAAAGTTGCAGGATACAAAAGCAACACACAAAAAATCAGTTGCATTTATATACACCAACAATAATCTATAAGAAAAGGAAATTAAGAAGCAATCCATTCACAATAGCATCAGAAAGAATACAATACTTAGAAATAAATCTAACCAAAGAGATGAAAGATATACACTGAAAATTATAAAAGACTGATTAAAAAATAAGGCAGACAGAAAATAATGGAAAAACTTCATGTGTTTGCTTACAGGAATAATTAATATTGTTAAAATGTTCATACTACCCAAAGTCATCTACAGAGTCAATGCAATCACTATCCAAATCTCAAAGGTATGTTTTATAGGAATAGAAAAAAAATTCTAAAATTTATATGGAACCACAAATGACCTCAAATAGCCTAAGCAATTTTGAGCAGGAGAAAAAAGCTGGAAACATTATACTTCCTGATTTTAAAATATATTATGAGTCTATAATCATTAAAAACAATATGGTATTGGCGTATAAAAGGCATGTGAACACATGCTCCAGAATAGAAAGCACATAAATAAACCCATACATATATGGTCAACCGATTTTAAACAAGACTGCCAAGAATACACAATAGAGAAAATATAGTCCCTTCAACAAATGATGTTGGAGAAGCTGGATACCCACATCGAAAAGAATGAAATTGAACCCTCTTTTTACAGTACACCATGCACAAAAATCAACTGAAAATTGGTTACACTTAAATATAAGATACGAAGCTGTAAGTCTCAGAAGGCAAAGTGGGGAAAGTTTTTAGGATTTTTTTTTTTTTTTTTTTGCCAATGACCCCTTGAATATGACATCAAAAGCACATGCAACAAAAGGAAAAATAGAGAATCAGGACTACATAAAACCAGAAACCTTCTGCGTCACAAAATAAACAATCAACAGAGTGAAAAGACAACCTATGGAACGGGAGAAATATTTGTACGTCATTCTATTAGTTCTCTTCCACATTAATATAAAGAAATTCCTGAGACTGGGTAATTTGTAAAGAAAAGAGGCTTAATTGGCTCACAGTTGTGCAGGTTGTACAGGAAGCATGATACTGGCATCTGCTCAGCTTCTGAGGAGGCCTTAGGAACCTTATAATCACGGTGGAAGGCAGGGGGGAAGCGGGCACCCCGCCTGGCAAAAAGAGGAGCAAGAGAGTGAAGGGGGAGGTGCTACACACTTTAAAATGACTACATCTCAGCAGAAGTCACTCAGTTTCACGAGGACAGTATCAAGAGGGGTGGTGCCAAATTATTCATGAGAAAGCACCTCATGATCCAATCACCTCCCACCAGGCTCCGCGTCCAACGCTGGAGATTACATTTCAAAATAAGATTTGGGTGGGGACACAGATCCAAATTATAGTAGTCATATATATTATGAGGAGTTGTTTCCAAAATAAATAAGGGAGCTAGTTTTACTGATTAGATAAACAACACTCTTAGACCTGCCTCCTCTTTTTCTTTAATAGACTATTTTTTAGAGCAGTTTTGGGTTCACAGTAAAATTAAGCAGAAGACACAGATTTCTCCTATTTCTGGCTGCCACATATGCATAACATCCTCCAATATCCCTCACCAGTATGCAACATGTAATATAGTGGATCAACCTATTTTTACAAATTATTTTAAAATAATATTTTTAAAGCCCAAAGTTTACATTAAGCTTCACTCTTGGTATTGTACATTCTGTGGATTTTTACAAATGTATAATTTGGACACATCTACCATTACCATGTAATACAGAATAGTTTTGCTGCTTTAAAAATCCTCTGTGCTATACCAGTTCATCCCTCCTTCCCTCCTAACCTCTGTCAACTACTGATTAACCCCTTCTTCTCTCCTAACCTCTGCATAGTTTTGCCTTTCCCAGAATATCGTATCATTGGAATCATACAGTATGCAGTCTTTCAGTTTGGCTTTTTTCACTTAGTAAAGATATTTAAGTTTCCTCTATTTCTTTTTATAGCATAATAGCTCATTTCTTTTTAGTCCTGAATAATATTTCAC
Organism: Pan paniscus; assembly: GCF_029289425.2. NCBI lineage: Eukaryota > Metazoa > Chordata > Mammalia > Primates > Hominidae > Pan > Pan paniscus. The sequence goes on from NC_073252.2 coordinate 19,401,901, forward strand.
TGTCTGTATGTACCACAGTTTATTTATCCATTTAGTAACTGCAGGACATCTTTGTTGCTTCCACATTTTGGCAATTATGAATAAGGCTGATATATACCTTCATTTTTAGGTTTTAATGTATTCAACTCATTTGGATAAATACCAAGAAGCACAGCCTCTTCATTTTTATTACTGAGCAATCTCAAATACATCTCTGTTTTTAGTGGTGATTGTAGCTGGGCAGGTGTTTTTGTTTTTGTATTTGTTTTCTTTTAACCAGCTGACAATGAGAAAGTGAGGCTTCAAAGAATTTCCAGTTAGCACTTTTCCTCTACTTGAAGAGCAGCATCTCCCAAAGGAGGGTCATGAGGGGATTAAAGAAGTCAGATATGCTGCCTCAAGTCTGGCACACTTATTCCTATACATAGGATCATAAAAGCAAAACTTTTTGGCCAGGATTCTGTATAACCTCATGAAGATATTCCTTCAGCAGAGTCTGACTTCTAACCACCTCTTAAATTCTTCATTTTCCTTGATTTCTTCTTCTCCTTGGTCCCTGAGCTGACCTTGGTCCCTGAGCTGAGGCTCTGGATTTTTGTTGTTGTTGTTTGATTAGTTGATTTGGTTCTAAAATCTCCATCCTCTAGTATAAATCAGATATTGACTCACTTAAGAGTTCTGTTGCTGAGGAATGTATATAGTAGGAGATTTGGTTCAGGATTATGGAAGATTAAAAGAGGCCAAGAGCTGGTCTCAGTCATGGGTTACATCTTATTCTTTCTTTCTTGTTAATACAGATAACAACAGCAACATGAACAGATAACTTGAAGAGGAGGGTTACTATTTTCCCAATGATTGCTAATGCTTTACCATAATATTGAGAGTAGAGCGGTCTCCTTTCCAAGCATGAATTGCATTATGAAGGTAGTTTCAAACCTCTTCTTTATTCTTAGAATGATATTTTCCTTTTCTTCACTGCAGCTGTGATAGGAAAGTCTATCCCATCACAATTTATACAAAAATGCTTAGAATGAGCTGCTATTTTATATTTGACATCACAATTGGTATTGAAATTTGTGATGGTTAATACTGAGTGTCAACTTGATTGGATTGAAGGATGCAAAGTATTGATCCTGGTGTGTCTGTGAGGGTGTTGCCAAAGGAGATTAACATTTGAGTCATAGGCTGGGAAAGGCAGACCCACCCTAAGTCTGGGTGGGCACCATCTAATCAGCTGCCAGCATGGCTAGAATATAAAGCAGGAAGAAAATCGTGGAAAGACTAGACTGGTCTAGCCCCCCAGCGTACATCTTTCTCCCTTGCTGGATGCTTCCTGCCCTCAAGCAAGAGACTCCCAGTTCTTCAGTTTTGGGACTCAGACTGGCTCTCCTTGCTCCTCAGCTTGCCAACGGCCTATTGAGGGACATTGTAATTGTGTGAGTTAATACTTAACAAGCTCCCCTTTATATATATACACACACACACACACACACACATACACATACACTTTTCTGAAAGTATACACACACATATACACATATGTGTATGTATATATACATATATACATACACATATATTATATATAAATACATATATAATATATATTATATATAAATACATATATTATATATTATATATAAATACATATATATTATATATTATATGTACACACATATATATGCACATATATATAAACATATATACACATACATACATATATATGTATGCCCCTTTAGCTCCAGTGTGTATACATATATACACACACATATATGTGTGTGTGTATTATATATATGTGTGTGTGTATATATATATATATATAAAATTAGTTCCATCCCTCTAAAGAACCCTGACTGATACCAATTTAATTTAGTCTAAAAGTGTTGCTCTCATATAACATAAGGCAATTCAGCTACCTCAGGTATTAAAACAGTCAATTCTTATTCATGAAAAACAGCATCCTGAAAAGAAATTATGCAGAAAGAGGGATGACAAGTTCCATGTTCCCATCCTTTCCTCTATTGGGACCCTCACCAAATATGTCCCCTTTGACAATGAGCGGCTTCAGTGCTGTGCTTTTTTGTATTTATCTGCCTTTGCTGGAGCTGCTTTCTCTACCAGGAAAACCATCTCCAGCCCTCCCATTCTCTGCCTAACTGTTAATACCTTGTCATTGTTTATGGATCAGCATTTGAACAATGTCCTGTGAGTAGAGTTTCCTGGTGATCTCCATACTCCCCGTACCTTCCTGGAATTCACTTCTGTTCCCCAGGCCACAACTCCAGGGATAAACAGTCACATAAAATCCTCCAACTGGAGTCTCTGGGAGATGGCCTGCTCTCTACTTTGTATCTCTTAAGAGCCTTTGTATCTCTCTTCATGTCTATTTCACTGTGAAGATCTGAAGGCCATGGTCTATAACAAGAAATGAAGTGTTCAGCAGTTTGTGGTAAAACAAACCAAAAAAAAGTGAAAAACTGTGATTTTAAAAATAAAGTCCTACATAGGAAAGGGAAAAGATGTAATGACAAACATGCCAAAAATGATTGCAACAAAAGCAAAAATTAACAAATGGGATCTAATTAATCTTAAGAGCTTCTGCACAGCAAAATAAACTATCAACAGCATAAACAGACAACCTACAAAATGAGAGAAAATTTTTACAAACTATGCATCTAGCAAAGGTCTAATATCCACATCTGTAAGGAACTTAAACAGATTTACAAGAAAAAAACAAACAAACAACCCCATTAAAAAGTGGGCAAAGGACATGAACAGACAGTTTTCAAATGAAGACATACATGCGGCCAACAAGCATATGAAAAAAAGCTCAGTATCACTGATCATTGGAGAAATGCAAATCAAAACCACAATAAAATATTATCTCACACCAGTCAGAATAGCTATTACTAAGAAGTCAAAAAATAACATGCTGGCGAAGTTGCGGAGAGAAGGGAATGCTTATACACTGTTAGTAACAGTGTAAATTAGTTCAATCATTGTGGAAAGCAGTGTGCCAATTCCTCAAAAACCTCAAAACAGAAGTACCATTTGACCCAGCAATCCCATTACTTGATATATACCCAAAGGAATATAAATCATTCTACCATAAAGACACATGCACATGAGCATTCATTGCAGCTCAAGTCACAATAGCAAAGACATGGAATCAACCTAAATGTCCATCAATGACATATTGGATAAACAGAATATGGTACATATACACCGTGGATATTATTCAGCCATAAAGAAGAATAAGACTACGTATTTTTGGGAACACAGATGGAGCTAAAGGTCATTATCTTTAGTAAACTAATGCAGGTACAGAAAACCAAATACTGTGTGTTCTCACTTATAAGTGGGAGCTAAATGATGAGAATACATGGACACAAACATGGGAATGATAGGCACTGGGGCCTACTTGTGAGTGGGGGTTAAGAGGAGGGAGAGGATCAGAAAAAATACCTACTGAATACTAGGCTTAGTACCTAGATGATGAAATAATATGCACAACAAATCCCCGTGACATTAGTTTACCTATATAACAAAGCTGCACATGTACCCCTGCTAAAAACAAGAACAAAAGGTAACATTAATGACAAAATAAATACTCAAAATACGAAGTTAAGATTTAAAAAGAGCAGGCTACAAAGCTATAGCTATGGGGTGATACAAATTATGTACCTGTGTAGGTATATAGATGTAAGTATAGGTACTAACGTATGTACTAATACACACACACACACACACACACACACATTCATTCACATTTTCCCACACTGTGACAAAAAGCACATATTTGAGAACACCCTTTGTCAATAATCATAATACATCTATTTTTCATCTTTGTCAACTAGATAGGCAAAATGTTATTTTAATGTAGATTTCAGCTATTAATAAATATTATTTTGCAAAAAGAAAATAAGATAAATATATCAATTTGAGAATCTGACTTTATTCTGAAAGTATGTTTTATATATTCAGTGTTAATTTTTCCCCTAGTTTATAAAAATGCATTTGTAATTAGTTATCTTAATGTCTGGCAAAAACAAAAGCTGGCAACTAAATTTGAGTTTTCAAGTAAAATCAATATACTGCTCTATAAAATCCACAAATCTGCTATAGCACCTGTCCACATTTATTACAAATGCTTCTTTATATCCATGGGTACTTCTGTAGATGCTGGATTTGGGAACAGTAGAGATGGTGCCTTATTCATCTGGAAACCAGGACCTGATACAGCAGATGCTTAATGAATATTCTCTGCAGAATGGTTGGAGTTTGGAAAGATAACAAAAAGGTAAGTAAAGTGGTAGAAATGTTTACTTTAGTCTTCTCTTCTTCTGGGCACAATTTACAGAAATATAAAAAGGTCCTCTCTTCAAACAATGTGGTACTTGAACAACTCAGTATTTGTAAGAAGTATTTTCAGTCTCTCCGATATGCCTGTTTCTATCTATCCATATAAGTATAGATATATGAAAAAGAAAGAGTCTATTCTATAAACTAAACCTGATTATGATTATACATGTGATCATGAAAGAGTATCCTGTGTGCCTAGAAATATACAAATAATGTAATAATAATGCTAGCATTCATTCATATGATATTTATGAAATTCCCTAAGAGTTTCACAGCCTCATTTGATTTTCAGAAAATTCAGGGAATTGTGAAATTTGCTTCCAGGTGGAAGAATCAGAGAGCTTCATTTACTAAATAAGGGAGTGAAAACTTAGAGCAATACTTCCTATCCTCGAACCTGGTGAAATGATTTTTTTGTTTGTTGTTTTGGTTTGCTTTGGCTTTTTATCCCCGGTAGCAGTTGTGTACCAAGCAGAGATGGAATGAGAGAGAAGCAGTCTTCCTGCCTCCTATCCTCCTATTCTCAACTACTCACGGCTTCATTCCACTGTATGGAGAGGAAGATTTTATCACTGATATTATTTACATTTGTCAATGTAGGTGATAATAAAAAGAAAATCGTCATTAGTGAGTTTTGTTACATTGTTGCTTTAAAATTCTCTATGTATAAAGCATCATCCCTCCTTTTCCTGTGCTCTGGGGGGCTCTCCCTGCCTCATCATTGGTGCACCCATTTGTGTTAGGCAAAGCCAACAGTTAAGGCAAGCAAATCCCAAATTGCAAATGATTTCTTGCACAATAACTGTTTTTGGTGACATTACAGTGTCACATAGGTCATCAAGACCTCTGTTTCATGTAGTATTTCAGGAACCCAAGTTTATTCTGTGGCTCTGCACCGTTAGCTCCTATTCTCTCTATTCAGCCTATGGATAATGAAAGACAAGTCATGATGGATTGTTCAGAAGACCTTGAGGGTCAGGATTGTGACTGGCTTCTATCATTTCTGTGCAGGAAAATGGGCATACATCACTGCAAAGGAGGCTTGGAAATAACGAAATTATCTGTACACTGGGGGTGTGGGGAGCATTTTGGTGAGCACATTGCAATGTTGTATTCCATCCTATTTCCATACTTTGTTCACTCTTGGAAGAGGCTGATGAATAGACAGTTAACTGGTCATGGTGGATGCCTGTTAATCATGCATTTGGTGTAAAAATTTGGAAGTCATTATTGAAATAGAAGCACTACTTTTTTGGCAATCAAACTTTTCCAGTGCTAACTCACTTGAATTCTCATAATCATAAAAATTCATTTTTTGAGCATTTTAAGTGTGCAAATAATTTTTACACGAATTTTCTTATTCTAGCTTAGCCATTACTTTGTGGATTGTCAAGATCTATTTCTCTCCTCCATTTTATACATAAGCATAACACTCAGGAGGTTAATGGTGTATACTCCTCATCTAGTAAGTAAAAAGTGCCCTGTAAATAGTGTTGTCTAAGAAAAAGTGTGTTAGGCACTCTTAGTTGCACAACCAATAATCATTCACCAAGTTTCTTTATGGAAATTGTTCTCATTTCATTCAGGTTTGCAGCAGATGGTAGTTATATGACACAACTCAGGGCAGGGATGCCTAAAGTAGAAGTCTCTTCTAAAAAAGGACAGGTAGAGCTGATTCTGCTTTCTTTTCTTCCTCTATTGAAGAAAAACTGCCCAGATCTGCGTATCTGTTTTATTGAAGTGATCATGCATGCATATATATACACACGCACATACACCTCTATATGTGTCTGTGTGTATGAATATATATGTGTGTGTGTAAACACTGCGATATGTGTGTGTATGTATACACAAACACACTGCTATAACAAATTGTGACAAATTCAGATTCTTAAAACAAAACACCTTTACTACCTTAAAGTTCTGGAGGTCAGAAGTGTAAAATTGGGTGTCTTTAGTGCTGTGTCCTTTCTGAAAGTTTCAGGAAATAATCCGTTTCCTTGCCTTTTTCAGCTTCCAGAGGGTGCTGCATTCCTTGGCCCAATGCTCCTTTCTTTCATTGCTCCAAACTGTTCCCATCATATCTCCTCCTACTAACCACATTCTTCTTATAAGTTCCCTTTGATTATATTGGGACAATCCATAGAATCCAGTGTGATTCCCCGATCTCAGTATATCTAACTTAATCATATCTGCAAAGTCACTGTAAGGAAACATATTCACAGGTTTTGGGGGTCAGGATATGGACATATTTGAGGGGCCATTATTTAATCTACTACAGCTACTCCCTCCTCCAAAAAAAAAAAAGGCACATTTTAAGGTCAATTAGATTAAGCATTGGAGTTAACCCAGAGAGGGCTTATTGGAATATGAGGCCAATGACCCATACTCTATGGGCCGGGGCTGATACCGATAGACACTGGAAGACAGACCACCTGTACTGCTCTCAAAGAAGCCAGAGCTGTGGACCACCTGTTTACTGTCCTCTGGTATCTTGCCCCTCCTGCTCTCAAACTGATGGATTTTAATTTGTTATTTTCTCCCTTAAGAGGAGCTTGATGCACACCACACACATTTGGCTTATTAATCTTCATAACATCTCTGAATACCCCTGTGAAGTTATCAAAGGGCAAAGGAAAGGGTAGTAATAATTATCCTCATATAATAGATGGGGAGATTGTGACAGAGAAGTGGTTCAATTCCAGTCTCTAATGAGTTGTAGGGAAAGGCAGGAAAAGGAGCGAGATTGCTGCCAAACCCATCCCTTCAACCACTATTTTGCTTTTACAACTTCCTTACTAAAAGTTTCTGAAAAACATGGTATGGGCTTTCTGAAGAGTGGGCTAGCAGCAACAGAGGTATAGGTTACATTTATATATGCATGTCTGCTTGTATCACTGCCTATGATGGACAGCTTGCAAACTATCATCCTTAGGTGAGGCCAAAATAAGCCAATCTCAAAGAAAGCTAAAACTGAAATGTAAGGAGAGTTGTTAGGACTTAATTTCTTCACATGGAAATTATTTGCTAAAAACATATTTTTTCAAAGGGTAGGATGTACCTCTTTGCAATCTGAAATTTAATATGGGCTGAGTCCAAGGAAGTCTACTGTATTCAACCAGATCTTTTTTACTTTCTAGAAAATATACCTTGAGCTATTTTGGCCCCTAAATTAGTCATAAAACCACTTACTAAAGCAAATTAATGGAGATTATTTTCCCTGTGTTGGGAAAAGCAAGAGGACTCAGGTTAAAGATGTTTGCCCACCCATATTTCTAAAACAATGAATGATATTGGTCAAAGACACTATATCACTCTCTTTCTTCCTTTCCAACCCTTCCATTGTTCTTTAAGATAATACCAATTTTTAAATTTGAGTCAGACAGAGAAGTTCACTAGACTGAGAGCAAAACCCTGAGAGATTATGTAATGTGATGCAGTAGAGAGCTGGAGTCAAGTAGGCATCTGTCTTTGTTGAATTCTGTCTTGATTTCCCTTGGTGACTACAGGTGAACCTTTTGAAATTTGGCCTCTGCCATCCCTCCCAGTCTCATGTCTCTAGCAAAACTATAACACGTGTGATTTTCCAAGCATAACATGCATTTTCTCATTTTATCTCTTCTCTTTGAGATTCACTTTTCCCTGTATACATTTGCCTTTTATACTTAATTATTCTCCTGACTCCTATTGATTCTTCAGGTCCCAGTGAGGTAAGAGATCAACAGGACTTTTTTTCTGAGCGCAAGTTACAACTCTGCTGGTCAAAACAGGATGTAGTAAAGAAACCAGCTAAAACCAGCTAGGACGAGAAATTAGAGTGTGTTTGCATAAAACACTCCTACCAGCACCATGACATTTTACAAATGCCATGGCAATGTCCCAGAACCTTATAGGGTACTGGGAACTCCCCCATTTTTTTCCAGAAAGTTCATGAATAACCTGCCCCTTATATAGCATATAATTAAGAGTGGGTATAAATACAGCTAGCCAGGAATCCTTGAGTGCTACCCTGTGCTACTCTGCATATGGGATAGCCCTGTTATCCCATAGACATACGGAGCAACCATTTTGCTATACACTATTGCTTTAATAAAGTTTCTTTCTTTCACTATTGGCTCACTCTCGAGCTGTTTCCTGAGCAAAGCCAAGAACCCTCTTGGGCTGAACCCCAGTTTGGGGTTTGCCTACATCATGTGTTTACATATCATTCCTTTCTAGAAGTCTCCTCTTTCTCCCTAAGGCTAGATTAGATATCCCCACAATATGCTCCATGATACCCAACAGGTGTTCCCAAAATATTTATTAAATGAATACTAAGCTCAATGTTCCAATATTTTCTAAAGTTAATGTCTGAGAAATACTTTTTAAGAGAATCATTAAATCAAAGAAAAGCTCAAAAGCAAAGGCAATCCTTACACAATTACCAGACATTCATAATCTTTTATCCTGGAATATCATTTATAGAAAATATTCTTACAGAAATAATAGGAATCTAGAAAACAAAGCATTGGCAAGAAGATATTTATGGCAGCATTTTCGTACCATAAAACATTGGAAACAATACCGATTTTCTTTCTTGTTTTCTTTTTCTCTTTTTTTCTTTTTTTTTGAGATGGAGTCTCACTCTATCGCCCAGGCTGGAGTGCAGTGGCACGATCTCAGCCCACAGCAACCTCTGCCTCCCAGGTTCAAGCAATTCTCCTGCCTCAAGTAGCTGGGGTTACAGATGCCCACCACCACGCCCAGCTAATTTTTTTGTATTTTTAGTGAGATGGGGTTTCACCATGTTGGCCAAGCTGGTCTCAAACTCTTGGCCTCAAGTGATCCACCCGTCTCCACCTTCCAAAGTTCTGGGATTACAGGCATGAGCCACCGCACCTGGCCCAAATTTTCAAGTATAGAATTTAGGATATGTTGTGGTTAGATTTTATTCATCCATTTTTTTTTTACATGAAGAGTCTATAATAACAAGCAGATAATAGTAGAACAATGTTCAACATAGGATGCAGGTTAAAAGTGACATACAACACCTAATAAAAATTTAAATTTATATTAATAAAAAATAACCACAAACTTGGAATAAAAAGAAATGGGGAGGAAAAAATAGAGACATCAAAGTGTTTTGGGCATCAGAGCTATGAATTATTATATTTCATTCTATATTCCTTATTATATACTCTAAAATTATGATAAGCATACCTTAAAAATTAACTTTATTAAAATCTTACTACTTTATAAAGACAACACCTATATTCTCAAGTTCCACAAAATATGTAAAAAATAAAGTGAAAAATATACATACCCACAACAAATGAACAGTAACACCAAACTGTATTTAAAAGGCATAAATGAATTCATATGTAATGAAAATTAATGACTCCTTTTTCTGGCAGGCCTTATCTATATCATATGCAGTTCAACTGGCAGTAGATACAGAAGTAACATGCTTGAGAAAAATTTCTTCATCTGTTGTTTTCTTCCTGCCCAGCATTGCTTCCGTGTTTTTTGGAGATTACATCCTGATTTTTCTTTGGAGACCACCCATGCTGTATTTGCAGTCTCTGGGTTTTAAGTGGGGTGGGCACAGGATTCAGGTGGGCCAGTCATTTCATTGCATTCTGATCAAAAGGAATTGATCCAGAGATGGCATAGGAGCCAAGCTAGGTCAAGGTCAGTAATTCTTATGGTTTTGCTGAAAAATATAGAAACGGATTCAGATTTTCCTAGGGACCACCAGTAAGGCCTGTGAGTTCCTGAATTCATTTATATCTGAAATAACTTGAGACACTACATTTTCTGGTTTTGTTTAAGCTATTTTGAGTTAAAATTTGAAAGAAAACCTTCTCTGTTTCTACTCTGTAACTACTTTGAATACTTCAAGTCTGACATCAGATTGCAGGTGTTTTCCCCAAACCAATCAATTCTCAGCAGACACCCATTAGGTATCCCACAACTTAACTCAGTACTGACCCTAACTACTTGGAGTTAATGCAGACCCCACAGGTTAAGGGCTCAGTCCCACAAGACTGCCTGCCGTTTTCTGATGCCATTCACAAGTAGTGGGTCCTCAGGTTACCTACAACTCCTATCTGACGTGGCCAGAAATGGCGGGTTTCCACAAACTCTGCTCAGTTTCTGTAATGTGGTAAAACAATACACAGAACTCAGGGGAAAATGTGGTTCTTATTATTACCAGTGTATTGCAAAGAATATATTAAATAATACAAATGAATGGCCAGATGAAGAGGCCAGATGGAGAGATATATAGGGCGAGGTCTGGAAGGGTCCCAAGCACAGGAGCTTCTGTTCTCATGGAGTTTTTCTGTGTATCACACTTCTGGCATGTGGATGCATTCTTGTTCATGAACCCCAAAACTTCTGGAACCTCCTTTCTTTTGGGTTTTATGAATCTTTCCCACCCTCTAATCACACAGTTGTTTTTTTTCTGGAAACCATCCCCTGTAATGTGGTTATCTAGGGGCTTTCCAAAAGTCACCTCATGAACTTAAACTCAGGTGTGGTTAAAATGGGTTTTTTTAAACTTTTAAGTTCAGGGGTACATGCATAGGTTTGTTACATAGGTAAACTTGTGTCATGAGAGTTGGTTGTACAGATTATTTCAACACCTAGGTATTAAGCCTAGGACCCACTAGTTATTTTTCCTAATCCTCTCCCTCCTCTCACCCTTCACCCTCTGATAGGCCCCAGTGTGTGTTGTTCCCCTTTTTGTGTCCATGCGTTCTCATTGTTTAGCTCTTATTTATAGTGAAAATATGCAGTATTCGGTTTTCTGTTCCTGTGTTAGTTTGCTAAGGATACTGGCCTCCAGCTGGAATATGACTTCATTCCTTTTTATGGCTGCATAGTATTCTATAGTGTATATGCACCATATTTGCTTTATCCAGCCTATCATTGATGGGCATTTAGGTTGATTCCATGACTTTACTATTGTGAATAGTGCTGCAATGATCATTTGCATTCATATGTCTTTATAATAGAACAATTTATGTTCCTTTGGGTATATACCCAGTAATGGGATTACTGGGTCAAATTGTATTTCCGTCTTGAGGAATTGCCACATTGTCTTCCACAATAGTTGAACTAATTTACACCCCCATCAACAATGTATAAGCATTCTTTTTTCTCCACAACCTCACCAGCATCTGTTGTTTTTTGACTTTTTAATAATAGCCATTCTTGACCGGTGTGACATGGTATCTCCTTGTGGTTTGATTTGCATTTCTGTAATGACTAGAGATGTTGAACATTTTTCTGTATGCTTATTGGCCATATGTATGTCTTTTTTTGCATCTCTGTCAGGTTGATATCAGGATGATGCTGGCTTCACAGAATGAGTTAGGGAAGAGTTCCTTTTCTCAATTTTTTAAAATTGTTTCAGCAGGAATGGTACCAGCTCTTCTTATACCTCTGATAGAATTCAGCTATGAATGGATCTGGTCCTGGGCTTTTTTGGTTTCTAGGCTGTTTATTAATATTGCTGACTCAATTTCAGAGCTCTTAATTGTTTTTTTTCAGGGCTTCAGTTTCTTCCTGGTTCAGTCTTGGGAGGGAGCATGCATCCAGGAATTTATCTATTCCTTCTAGATTTTCTAGTTTATGTGTATAAATATATATATTCATAATATTCAATATATACATATTCATAATATTCATAATATTCTCTGAGGGTTTGTTGTATTTCTGTGTGGTTCAGTGGTAATATTTCTCTTGTCATTTTTGATTATGTTTATCTGAATCTTTTCTCTTTTCTTCTGTATTAGTTTAGCTACTGGTCTATATGTTTTATTATTTTTTTCCATAATCCAGCTCTTGGATGCATTGAACGTTTTTTTTTTTTTGAGATGGAGTCTCGCTCTGTCACCCACGCTGGAATGCAATGGCATGATCTTGGCTCACTTCAACCTCTGCCTCCCGGGTTCAAGCAATTCTCCTGCCTCAGCTTCCTGAGTAGCTGGGATTACAGGCACCCGCCACCATGCCCAGCTAATTTTTGTATTTTTAGTAGAGACGCGGTTTCACCATGTTTGTCAGGCTGGTCCAAAATCCTGACCTCGTGATCCACCCACCTCAGCCTCCCAAAGTGCTGGGATTACAGGTGTGAGCCACCGCGCCCAGCCCACATTGATCTTTTGAATAGTTTTTTTTTGTGTGTCTCAATCTCTTTCAGTTCAGCTATGATTTTGGTTATTTCTTGTCTCCTGCCAGCTTTGGGATCTGTTTGCTCTTGGGTCTCTAGTTCTTTTAGTTGTAATATTAGGTTGTTAACTTGATACCTTTTTGACATGGGCATTTAGTGCTATAAATTTCTCTTTTAACCCTGACTTACGCTGTGTCCCAGAGATGCTAGTATCTGTGGTTGTATCTTTATTCTCATTAGTTTCAAAGAAGTTCTTGATTTCTGCCCTGATTTCATTATTTACCAAAAGTCATTCAGGAGCAGGCTATTCAATGTCCATGTAGGTTGGTGCAAAAGTAATTGTGGTTTTTGCCATTAAAATAAATGGTAAATGGCCGGGCATGGTGGCTTATGCCTGTCATCCCAGCACTTTGGGAGGCTGAGGCAGGTGGATCACCTGAGGTCAGGAGTTCAAGACCAGCTTGGCCAATATGGTGAAACCCCATCTCAACTAAAAATACAAAAAATTTGTCAGGCGTGGTGGTGTGTGCCTGTAATCCCAACTACTCAGTAGGCTGAGGCAGGAAATTCACTTGAACTGGGGAGGCAGAGGTTGCAGTGAGCCGAGATCATGCCATTGCACTCCAGCCTGGGCAACAAGAGAAAAACATAGTCTTAAAAAAAAAAAAAAAAAAAAGGTAAAAACCTCAATTACTTTTGCACCAAGTATGTTTTTCAGTGACTTTTTTAGTCTTGATTTCTAATTTCTAATTTATATTTTTAGTCTGATTGAGCTGTGGTCAAAGAGATTGTTTGTTATGATTTCAGCTCTTTTGCATTTGCTGAGGAGTGTATTTTCTTCTGATTATGTAATTGATTTTAGAATATGTGCCATGTGGGGATGAGAAGAATGTATATACTGTTGTTTTTGGGTGGACAATTCTATAGATATCTATCAGGTCCATTTGATCTAATGCTGATTTCAGGTCCTGAATATCTTTATTTTCTGTCTTAATAATCTGTCTAATATTGTTAGTGGGGTTACAGTTTCCCACTATTATTGTGTGGGAGTCTAAGTCTCTTTGGAGTTCTCTAAAAACTTATTTTATGCATCTGGGTGATTCTGTGTTGGGTGCTTATATATGTGACAGTTAGATCTTCTTGTTAAATTGAACTCTTTAGCATTATGTAATGCTCTTCTTTGTCTTTTTTATTATCTTTGTTGGTTTAAAGTCTGTTCTCTCAGAAAGTAGGTTTGCAATTCCTGCTTTTTTGTTGTTTTTTTTTTTCTTTGTAGATTTTTCTCCATCCCTTTATTGTGAGCTTACAGGTGTCATTGCATTTGAGATGGATCTCTTGAAGACAGCATACAAATGGGTCTTGGTTCCTTATCCAGCTTGCCACACTGTGTTTTTTAATTGTGACATTTAGCCCATTTATAATTCAGCTTAGTATTGATATGTGTGAATTTAATCCTGTAATCATGGTGTTACCTGGTTATTTTGCAGATTTGTTTATGTGGTTGCTTTATAGCATCATTGGTCTGTGTACTTCGGTGTGTTTTTGTAGCGGTTAGTAACAGTCTTTCCTTTCCATATTAGTGCTTCCTTCAAGAGCTCTTGTAAGGCAGGTCTAGTTGTGACAAATCCCCTCAGCATTTGCTTGTCTGAAAAGAATCTTATTTTTTCTTCACTTATGAAGCTTAGTTTGGCCAGACATAAAATTTTGAAATATTGGCCCCCGATTCTTTTGACTTGTAGTGATTCAGTTGAGAGGTCAGCTGTTAGTCTGATGGACTTCCCTTTGTAGGTAACCTGACCTTTCTGTCTAGCTGCCTTTAATAGCTTTGATTTTGACCTTGGAGAATCTGATCATTATGTGTCTTGGGGATGATCTTTTGCAAAATACCTTACTGGGGTTCTCTGCATTTCTTGAATTTGAATGTTGGCCACTCCAGCTAGGTTGGGAAAGTTCTCATGAATAATATCCTGAAATACGTTTTCCAAGTTGGCTGTATTCTCCCCATCCCTTTCAGAGACACCAATGAGTCATAGATTTGTTCACTTTACAAAATTCCATATTTCTTTGAGGTTTTGCTCTTCCTTTTCATTCTTTTTTCTCTATTTTTGTCTGGCTTTCTTATGCAGAAAGCCAGTCTTCAAGCTCTGAGATTACTTTTTTTTACTTGGTCTATTCCGTTATTAATACTTGTGATTGTACTATGAAATTCTCATAGTGTGTCTTTCAGCTCTATCAGGTTGCTTACATTCTTTTGTATACTCACAGTTTTTTCTGTCAGCTCCTGCATTTTTTTATCATGATTTTTACTTCCTTGCATTGCGTTGTAAGTACTAAGCTCCGTTATCTTTGCTCCTATCCATATTCTGAATTCTATTCCTGTCATTTCAGCCATGTCAGCCCAGTTCAGAATCCTTGCTGGAGAAGTGATGCAGACATTTGACGAAAAGAAGGCACTCTGGCTTTTTAAGTTTTCAGCATTCTTGTGCTGAGGCTTTCTCATCTGTGGGCTTATCTACTTTCAATCTGGGCTTATCTGCCTTCAATCTTTAAGGTTGCTGACCTTTGGGTGTTTTTTTTTTTTTTTTTTTTAGTTTTATCCTACTTGATGACATTGAGGGTTTGATTGTGATATAACGTGCATTCAGCTGACAGGCTTTGTTTCTGGGAGATTTTAGGAGGCCAACACTCAGCTCCCAACTCCCAGACTCTGTTCTGTAACTCTGGAGGATTTGTATTGGGCCCTGACTTTGTTCTCTGACTCCTCGAGATTTGGAATCCACTGCACTGGGGGTGCCAAAGTGTGGAAGCTGTGACAGAGTGCTAACAGGTGCTGGTAGGCACCTTGCTGCAGGCATTCACCACAGTGGCAGTGGCCATGAAGCTGGAGAGGGGCAGGGCACTCCTGCTGGAGACTGTGTGCATGGTCCTGTTGGCATGAGGTTGGGGTGATGATATGCACATGTCTGGGTGCCTTCTCTCTGCCCCTAGAGGATTGTTATAAATAACAAAAGGTGTTCCTATTGCCTCTATCTCTTTGAAGCTATTTCAGGAGCCACAAACAAAAACCAGGAGTTATAACAAGAGATTTTCCTATTGCTTTTGTCACTTAGGAAGTTACAAGTATTTTAGGAGCTGTGTGCCAAGAACAGTGGACAAAGATCAAAATATATAGTTCTCTTTCTATCACAATAGGTTTTTATCATGTGCAAGATTAAAAATCTTAATTCTTTACTATTATTCAAGTGCTTCACAGATTTGTTCCTTTTTTTCTACACATAAACATAACCAGCTATAGAAAGTGTCCAAGAAAAATTAAAGTATACATGTTTCAATTGAACAAACATCTAAAGATCTAGCCCACTCTGTTAAAGTCATCTGTCCTGTGTTGCCATATCAATAAGGTCCCTAATCATATTCAACTTTTCCACCGTCACTTGCAGCTGACAGGTTTAAATACACAAAAACACCTTAGATTTTGACTTTGTTTAAGTATGATATTTGATTACCTCTATGTAAAATATTTTTCTTTTTTGATCATTTATATTTTATTCTATTAGTAGTTTTCTAAGCATTCTCCTAAAAGAGTGTTGATTTCTTATACTTAATTACCACATTATATGCATGTATTTTATTAAATTTGTATTGAAATATTTATTCTAAATGGATTCTTTCTTTGGCATATCTTAGGGCCCTCCAATGAGTCATTGCTCTATTCTGTATTGTCTTAAAATATTTTAATCGACCAATAATTTTTATTGCCTTAAATGAAGACTACATGAACAAAATTCTTATGAAATCAATATTTTCTGCATTTACTTATAGAATTATACAGACACTATCAGAGCTGAAGATCTGAAAATCTTTATGCATAAGTTAAAGTATTTGATTCTAGGCTTATAGACGATGAAAAGAGAATAAACACACACATTCTTTCAGCCAGAAGTAAGAAGCTGCTAACAATTTAATCTGGGTCTTTCCTCTGTGTTCTTTCCTTGAGACTATTCAATTAGTTCCTTCAGTAATAAATTACCACTCAGTGAAACACCAAATGTCAGCTATTTTTTTTTTCCTAAAGAATTATAAAAACAAAGCAAAACAAAAAAACCTCTTTTCCCCTAGGATACTGGTTGGAAGGTACTATGGATGCAGCATCTGGGGAGAACAAGGGTAATGGAGTTTATAATAATTAATTTGCAGCAGCTATTCTCTAGTGATCAAAGATTGAATCATATGCAAGTGTGGTTTTCATTTCCTCTTTTAAATGAAGAACAAGAAAAACTATAAATCACATATCCAATTCTGCCATAAATCTCATTTGTTTCATTGCTTGCTGACAGTCTAAAAGACATATCTTATTCCTCTCATTCCTTGTCCATATCAGGTTCATTACATTTTATTTTTTCCAGTAATAAGTGAGTGCGGGACATGCAAACTCTGAAGTCATTAGCAGTGATTTCTCTGCTGCCCCCTTCCTCCACAAGATTGACAGCAACAGGCAATCAGACACGCTACTAATATTGGCTTGTCTACACATTGCTTTTCAGTTTACATTCTGGAGGATACAAGATACATGCACCATGAAATGTGAGAGGAACCTCAAAGTGATTTGTGGGTTCAGTAGAAAAAAATAGTCTCCAACAACCTCTCCTCTTAGCAGATAGATTTTCTTCAATTTTAAAACCCCACAACTATCCATATAAATTCTTTTCACCAATGCTTTGGAATGCCTTATATTCATCTATATAATTTACTGACAAACAGCTAAAAATACATGGAGATATCCTAAACTTTTAGTTTACTTTTTTTCTAGAAGCCAAGATTTTCTATTAGGTTTCAGATGCTTCAGATACCAAAGGAAAGTATTTTGAGCCAAATTTGTGAGATATTTTCTTTGCTCTCTCAATCCTGCACTTCCTTTTTAAATTTTGCAGACTTACATGTAATTTTTCTTCTTGATTTATACTTTCAAACGTTTGATATATTTTGGTGGATACATAGCTTTTGCTATGGAAATGGCTTTGCTTGATGTAATAATATAATAGTAGATACGGCAGTTGATTTTTTTCTTCCTTTCCAAAATAATGATTTTGCCCCACTTACATATTGATATGCTGAATTAGAAGTACAATCTTTCAAAAATAATGAAAATATTATGTAAGATGTCTTTAGTATTTTTTAGACTATTTTACCAGAGAAAAGTTTGAGAATTTTGATAGTAATGTGGTACAAATTTGTATTTGTTGACTACAAATCTGAAACTAAGGTTATGAGTCATCTTGAACTTTTGAGGATACATATTTTTGTATTATATCCCCAAAAGTCATAGCTCCTCAATTTGTAGGCAGGAACACAACTTTTGAAGAGGAGTCATGGATTACAATTCTATCTCAGTATCTTTGCTATGTTTTACTGCGTAAATCATCTGGTTTATTAGCTTCTTTGGCTTTCCCTCAGAGAAAATGGTCCTTTCTCCCCACTTACTCTCAAGGAAAGTATTGAAGATCACTGGCATTTGGTAAGATAACATTTAATTTGGAAGGACACCAAACCAAGAGTAGAATTGCCTCAGCTAAATATTTAAATATATTCCCTTATTAGGAATGAGTACCTTAATAATAGTCATATTTCTGGGCCTCTATTTTCTACATTATACAATGAAGGATATAAAGTAGAACTCTAAGTTTCTTTGAAATTATAATAAACTATGATAAGAGCTTTTTTTTCCCTCTCTAATTCTATGAGTAGCTAGCTAAAGAAATTTTGAATGTACGTATAAGGTACAACATAAAGTTTATAATATTCTGTAACAAAATACATGCCAGACAATGTTCTTGGCAACACACACATACTTAAATAGCTCATGTAACTCTATAATTCCCTTCCTTGTTAGGTAACATTATGTTCTGCATTTTACAGATGAGGAAACTTGAATCACACAAAAGAACTTGGCCAAAGTCTCACAGCTAATTAGTGTCAGTGTAAAACTTAAAGCAAACAGGCAGTTTGGCTCCATAGCTTTTGCTTTTAAACTCTGAGCTATAATGTTAGTTTTTCCCGTTAGAATGGATAGTAAAGGATCTTTATAAAGGTGGTAAGTTATTGCATTGTTCGGAGATATCTAATTGACTACCTCTGGCTATAAACACGACTTCTATAATGATATCTTGCCTTCAAAGAATACTTCCAGAAGTCCCTTCTGATCATTGCATCTTCTTCATGGATAAATGACTTGCTTCTAATGACAGATCTACAGGCTAGTAGGCAGTTATATGTGAGTTTAGGTTTGTTGTAGATAATTCATTTTAGTCATGAGAAATGGTCTGTAATATTTCCCGTACTCTAATTTCCTGAACAATATGTGCTTTCTTTTCATGTGTCTCCTTTATAAGGCCTTCCTGGGGTCCCTTTGATATTTTAATTCTTGTGAATTTTGCAATGATTTTGTGATATTAGAGACTTGAGACAGAGAAGAGAATCTGAGTTAGTGTCCTATTTACCTCAAAGGAGGAAACAATGACTTGAACAATAATAATAATGAGAATGAAAAAGAATAAGAAGGATTTTTCTCTCCATAGAACAATATGGAGTTAAAGTATTTATTTTAATCTTGGAAAGTCTGTTCTAGCAGCAGTATAGTGCATTGTAGAGCAAGAATACTGGAGTTAGGAGGAACAAGTCAGAGAATGGGGCAGTAACCCATGTGACATAAAAAAGTGGGCTGTATTAATGCAACGGCTACGGAAATGGGAAAAATCGGTGAACTTGAGACGTATTAAAGATGAACTTGTGGCCAGGCGCGGTGGCTCATACCTGTAATCCCAGCACTTTGGGAGGTCGAGAAGGGTGGATCACGAGGTCAGGAGTTCAAGAACAACCTGGCCAAGATGGTGAAACCCCGTCTCTAGTAAAAATACAAAAATTAGCCAGGTGTGGTGGTGCATGCCTGTAATCCCAGCTACTCGGCATTCCCAGCTACTGGGCAGGCTGAGGCAGAAGAATCGCTTGAACCAGGGAGGCGGAGGTTGCAGTGAGCCGAGATCGCGCCACTGCACTCCAGCCGGGGTGACAGAGCAGTACTCCATAAAATCAAAAAACAAAACAAAACAAAAAACAAAAATGAACTTGCTAGAACTTTGAAATTGGCTATGATTTGGGGGATGAGGGGAAGAACACTGTCTACATTTCTAACTTCAGGATTAGGTGGATGGTGGGCAAATTACTTAACTTTTGTGAGCCTCAGTATCTTCAGATATGAAGTGGAGATGCACACTTAGTGAGCATACTGGACATTGCAGTGAAATAATATAGAGTACCCAGCATAGAGGCAGAAGTATGTGAACACTATTTGAAAAGAAATATTTATTATGTAGGAGACACTGAGAATTAATTATTATTTTAGCCTAGATTAGTAAGAACTGTGAGAAGACTTCACAAAGTAGGTGACAAATGGCCCCATGTGAACTAAAGCACAAGGTCATGAACGTGCTTGACAAAATCCTATTTTCTGGAATCTAAAAAGCCAGAATATTGATAGTCAGCAGTAATTTTAATTTATGGCTCTTTCTTGAGAGAAATAGACAAGTAATAATTCAACATATTTCTCATAATAAATATAAATTTGGGAAACTTTACAAAATACCCCCAATGGCCCATCTGCTTAGTAGAATAATTTATTCTGTATCTTGCCTTCCCATTACCACTGAAAAGAGGTCATGATCCCAGAATCTTCCCTCAAAACTATGGTCAAAACAGGGAATCAGCATTTGGTGATTTGATGGAGAAGTGACATATACTTTTGACACATTTAATTCTAACTGAATTCACTGAGTACATAGTACTCAGTGAGTGCAGCAAAATCAAGTTTAACATTTTGTAATTTTGCAGGGAATTTTTTCCCCACATATTTTCGATCTATAGTTGGTTGAATCCAGGGATGCAGAATTCACAGATATGGAGAGCTAACTGTACTTGTCAAATAAGTGAATGAAAAAATGATCAGCGAAATGTCAGTTCAGGGATATGTGAAATTTGTATTCCCAATGTTTATAAAGCTGGAATTTGGAGAGAAGGGAAAGTCTGTAATTAGATGCATCCTATGTAAGCTTAATTGATGTCAAAAGTGGGATTGGAGATAGTCACAAGACATGTAGGATTATACTCATCTGTTGAGAAAAAAAAGGGATCCAGGATAACAGAGTCTCACTGTCCCTGTTCTTCTGAAGACAAACTGTCACATAACTCTTTGAAAATGATATATTTTTTCACAGTTAATGATCAAATGTCATACTACTTTAGGAATTCTGGAGACAAAATGATCAGTATGTGTGTGTGCATGAAATTAATTAAAAATTAAAAAAAAACTTCTCTTAAATTTCTGTTATTTTTTGTAAACATATATGGTGGTACTATATATATATAGAGAGAGAGAGAGAGAATATATATATATACACTTTATATATAGGTGTATATATATATACTTTATATATAGGTGTATATATATATACTTTATATATAGGTGTATATATATATATAGAGAGAGAGAGAGATCCCAATATATATATATATAAAGTGCCTCTCTGACAACCAATTACCAGGGATGTATTAATAATATAATTATATGAAATACATTAATTGTATTGTATATTTTTTATTATAACCCTGAAAATTTCTAAACTATACACCACCCACTTCATTAATCACTATATATCTAGCACATATTTAGGACCTGACACGTGGCAGGTATGCAACAAGTAATTTTTTTTTAAAAATTAACTTTTATTTTCAGTTCAGGGGTACAACTGCAGGTTTGTTACATAAGTAAACTTGTGTCATGGGGGTTTGTTGTACAGATTATTTCATTACTCAGGTATTAAGCCTAGTATCCATTAGTTATTTTTCCTGATCCTCTTCCTCCTCCCACTTTTTGCCCTCTGATAGGCCCCAGTGTCTGTTTTTCCCCTCTGTGTGTCTGTGTATTATCATCATTTAGCTCCCACTTATAAGAGAACATGCAGTATTTGGTTTTCCACAACAGACAAATTACAGAAAAAAGCAAAATGGGGTGTTTGAACTTGATGATAAGTCCTGGGTTATTGGGTCTGTATTTATAGAGAAATGTAGAGACATTCCATAAATTTCTTTATTTATAAAATTTATATTTTTCATAAATATTAATGTACTATTTGTGAATTGTATTAATCAATATGATTTTTAAAATTTTTGTGGGTACATAGTAAGCATATATATGTATGGGGAACATGAGATGTTTTGATACAGGCATGCAATGTGAAATAAGGATGTGTCAGAGAATGGAGTATCCATCGCCTCAAGCATTTATCCTTGAGTTACAAACAATCCAATTATACTCTTTAAGTTATTTTAAGATACACAATTATGTTATTATTGACTATAGTCACCCTGTTGTGCTATCAAATAGTAGGTCCTATTCATTCTTTGTAACTATTTTTTTGTGTACCCATTAATCACCTTCATCTCTTCCCACCCTCCCATTATCCTTCCCAGTCTCTGGTAACCAACCTTCTATTCTCTATGTCCATAAGTTCAATTGTTTTAATTTTTAGATCCCACAAATAAGTGAGAATATGTGATGTTTGTATTTCTGTGCCTGGCTTATTTCACTTAACATAATAATTTCCAGTGCCATCTATGTTTTGCAATTGACAGGATCTCATTCTTTTTTTTATGGCTGAATAGTACTGCATTGTATATATGTACCACATTTTCTTTATCCATTCATCTGTTGAACACTTAGCATAGTTTATAAAGGATTCTCCCAAATACACACATAGACTTTTCATTTCGTGGCTTCCAAATTCGACTAAAAGGGTGAAGTGACCATAAGTTTATGAGACTTCCAGAAAATCTAACATGAACATTCAAGTCAGTGGAAATGCTTGGATGGTTCACATCATCAGGGTCTTAGACAAAACCTATGTGTCAGCATAGTTTCCAGACCACTATTTATGGAATTATTTCTTCATTCAATTACTTAATAAATATTTATTCAGCACCAACTAAGTGTCATGCATTATTCTAAGAACTGAGGATTTAATAATTAATCAATATTATAAAATAAAATAAACCGAAGTCTCAAATCTCATGGACTTACGTTTCAGTGGGGATGAGGAGTACTGACAATAAATGAATTAACTAGTTATCTTGTTGATACAGTTTGGCTGTGTCCCCACCCAAAATCTCATCTTGAATTGTAATCCCTAAAATCCCTATAATCCCCCTGTGTCAAGGGCGGAATCAGGTGGAGGTAATTGGATCACGGGAGCAATTTTCTCTATGCTGTTCTCATGATAGTGGGTGAATTCTCAAGAAATCTCATGGCTTTGTAAGCTGCTGGCATTTTCCCTACTTGCACTTCCTCTTACTGCCGCCTTGTGAAGAAGGTGCTTTGCTTCCACTTCCCCTTCTACCATAATTGTAAGTTTCCTGAGGCCTCCCCAGCCATGCTAAACTGTTAGTCTATTAAACCTCTTTCCTTTGCAAATTACCTTGTCTTGGGCAGTTCTTTATAGCAGTATGAAAACAGAATAATACACTTGTAATATAATGTTGGGTAGTATTAAGTGCTAAGAAGGAAACTAGGCAGAGCAAGAGAACGAGAGTGATGTTTCCTGATCAAAGAAATTTTCCTGTTTGGGGTATAAACCTGAAGATAGTGTTGTATCATGTAAGATTATCACTAATATTTCTGTCATTTCAAAACCGTGGGATTTGCATCTCCTCATCATTGACATGTTTGCCCTAACAACACAATGAGATCTTCATGATCTCTTTATTGTCCTGTTGGCCTTGACCCTTCAAATTTCAGCACTCTATAACTTCCCACAATTTAATGTTATTGATAAAAATATCCCTTTCTATTGTCTCTTATGATTTGATTATTTTATTTTTCTTTCATAGTATATTGTGTTTTCAGTCTAGGGTGACTTCTGCTAACTATGGCCAAACTGCCTTTAAAAAAAAAAAAAAAGAGTCTTAGTGGGACACAACTGTAGCCATCTCTTTATATATAATCATCAGGGGCTATTGTGTGCTCCAATGGCAGAGTTGGGTTGCTCCAGTAGAAACCACATCGTCCTCAAAGCCTGAAATAGTTATCATCTAGCCCTAGCCCTTCACGCATGCACACACACACACACACACACACACACACACACACAAATATACAATGCTAACTTATGGTTGAAGTTACCATCTATTGGAATTAAAAAATCATAAAAATGGAAAATAAATTACCCAACTTTTCATACAGTCTTTTCTATTACTCTCTCTGCACTTTTCTTATGCCATAATCTTTGGTTAAACTTTTATCCTCTCTACTTCTTCAACCTTCTAAAACAAGAAATGCTATTAGATTTGAAACAGATTTTTTTAGCTGCTTATCGATATACCATCAATTCCCTTTTAACCAGTATCCCAGTTGTATTTGGGGGTATCCAGATACCAGCTAAACAATTGCTATTGCAACCTGTCTTCTAGTTAAAAGTGGCCCTGTAACTCAATTTTGGCTATGGTATGAAGGGACATCTCACTGAAGTTTTTGAGAGACAATTTTGCTTCTCTGACATAAAGGAAGATGCAGTAGCTGTCACAGCTTTCCAATTTCTTCCTGTTTTGGGTGAGAACATGATGCGTGGAGCTGAGTGCCATCTGAGGCCTGAAGACAAAAGCAAGCCAACAAAACCATAAGAAAGACAAAAGCATAGGAAAGCAGACAAATTAGAAAGAGTCTGGGACCTTAAGGATTTCACTGAATACCTGAAGCAATGCCAGAAATCATCTATCTCCAGACTCCTTGCTACTTGAGAAGAATATAACCCCATTTGTTTAAGCTACTATTACTGGGACTTTTCTATTACTAAAAACCAAGGAAATTCCCAGAAGATACAGCAAAAGGAAAGATAACTGAAAAAAATTCAGCTCAAATGTGGAATTCTGTACAAATCTTGGTCATGTCAAGCACAATGTAGCTCGTTTAGTGTGACCTAAGCTAACACCAAGTCTGTTAAAACAGGAAGAACAATTACAAGAGAACTGTTATTTTCCAAGAAAGGTAGCTGTTTAATCAAAATGCCTATGAAATATACAAACACACATATGACAATCTTAAAATACTTAAAATTATAAATTTAAAAAACCTAAAAGCTAGGATTCTATGTGAATTTTTTCATTATAAGATGTTTCACCGTTGCTTTGGTCATATTAGAAATTTTGATTACATAGTCTTTCTCTTTTATAATAACTGAGATATTGGCCAAATAAAATAAAGTGTGCTTAGCCTATCTAATGTAAACATTGTATGTAACTTTGTTCTTTAGACAGAAATCAGATAGTTTAAAACTGTGACAGCAATTTAAATGTTCATAAGTGTACATTCAGAAAGTTTCTTGTAGAAACAAGTTTCCAGTATCAGCTTATTGATGACATTAGCCTCTTTCTCTTGAGGAAAACCAATTAAAAAAAAAAAAACAAATAAAACTAAATCTAACAACAAAAACATAGTTAGTTGATATTTTTTCATTTGGATTCAGGTAAGTGAAAAAAAGGATTATGTTTTTTATTGTCAGGCAAGTGAAAGTGGGAAGATTATGTAGCATAATCTATAAATGTTTCAACATATCTTGGAAAAATGTTATATGTCTTCTCTATGGTAGGAGAGATGACCTGGCCAAGCGTGGTGGCTCATGCCTGTAATTCCAGCACTTTGGGAGTCTGAGGTGGGCGGATCACCTGAGGTCAGGAGTTTGAGAACAGCCTGGCCAACATGGCAAAATCCCATCTCTACTAAAAATACAAAAGTTAGCCGGGAGTGGTGTTGGGCGCCTGTAATCCCAGCTACTTGGGAGGCTAAGGCTGGAGAATCGCTTGAACCCAGAAGGCGCAGGTTGCAGTGAGCTGAGATCATGCCATTGCACTCCTGCCTGGGCGACAAGCATGAAGCTCCATCTCAAAAAAAGAAAAAAAAAAAGTGATGACTTACAGCTAACAAGAAACATTCATCAGCAGGATCGCATGTGTGAATCAATGTATGGCTTTTGGTAATACTTTTATTGAGGACATAAAGTTAATTTTATTATAGAAATGCTTTATTAATTATTTCACCTACTTGTTACCATTTTGTTTATTGAATTAATCAACACAATGAAACATGCAATATATGAAAAATCTATCTAAATAACAACCTTACTCTGAGAAGAGAGTTTAAGATTGTGGGAAGTGTGTTGATTTGAAGGCAGACATTCCTAAGTCTGAAGCCCAGCTTGGCTCTTCATTTTATGTGTGACCTCAGGAAGCAACCTAGACTTTGTCACTTCACTTCTCATTTTGTCCCTTGGCCCCATGTTGTAAATTTGTTGTAAGGATAAGGTGAGTTAGTGTATGCATAACGCCTAGCATTGTTCCTAGGCCAGAGAGGCCTCCATGGAGCTGTGTTGTATTCTTCTTAAAGAGTTAACAGCTCATTACCTGGGTCAAAAGAGAAGCCACCATTCACAAAGTACAGATTGAACATTCTGAGTGGGTGGAGAACAGAGCTTGTGGGGCAGAGAAAGGAGGAATGAAAAATGTTATATGTGAGCTTAGTGTTGAAGAAATAATTTTATCTGAAAATGGAGAGAGGGTTGGCTGTGTCTTCTATTTTCTCTTTAGGAAGCAATCTCTTTCTGCTTCTCATACAGCAGAGATGTAGGTCTTTTCCAGTATCAAGTACACATAAGCTTTGTTAATGTACTGTATGATTTGAGGTCTTCACTATTATCCCTCATTATTTGCTGTCTTGCTCAATTTAACCTCATCCATCTGAAAGCTGGGAAATTGTGTTTAGATTCTTTTTCACTGTTGTTTGGGTTAAGTAGGCTTGAAAGCAGGGAATCCTTAATGACCCATCTTCATTATGTGAGGAAATTATATAATGTAGTATACGAGCTTTGCATTTAACCTTACATTTGTACTCCATTATTTAGTCATTAACGTTATGTTTTATATGACCCCAATTCTTAGGATGATCAGTAAAGGCTTGCTTCTGTATTATTGTGGGGTAAATTGAATTAAATTCAGAAAAATTTCCCAAGTCCCAAGCCTTTATATCTTTATCTTTCTATCCCCAATTCCTACCATGGTATCTGGCCCAAATTAGGAGCTCAATAAATATTTTTAAATGAATAAATGTTAGGTGATACAAAGGATGTCAACATGAATAAGATTTTGTCTTGACACTCAACAATTTTGAAAAATGATTATGAGGGCTAATTAAAATATATCAGAATAATTCCAACGTCTGATTATATATTAATAGTTACAAAGTAGTATGTGAGTTATGTGATTAGAAGGGTACATGACAACTGGTTAGGAAAGAAGAACTGGAAGACTTAAAGCAGAAGGCAACATTAGAAAAGAATATCAACATGTGATTGAGAAAGGGATACTCTGATGTCCACACATATAATTCAGATACATTGCAATGTTTTCCTTCAAGGAGGGGACCATGTCTATTATATCTGCATCCTTGCCACATTATACAGATATTGAATAATCCCAGAGGCACGCAGTAAATAGTAAATAGATTGTGTAGTTTTGTACGTAACATAGACTGGCTTGATTGATAAAATTGATAAGCTACCATGAAAAAGTTGGGATTACCTAATTAAGCTAATTTGTTGTTGTTTGTTGTATTTTTGATAGTTAGAAGAAATCTGCACAGAGGAGAATTTTGCCAATTATTACTTAATATTCTAATATAAATTATCGAACAATTTTATAAAAGTTCAAAGAATCCTCACAACCAGCATAAAGTAAGGTGTTTGAGTTAGACAATATGGTTTCAAATTCAGACCCATTAGTTTATAGCCACGTAAGTTGATGTTGGTTATTTGACCTCTTTTAGCATCCATTTCAGCATTATTAAAGTAGTAATAATAACCTCTACTTCAATACTTGTATGAAAATTAAATAAGATTAAAATTCATAAACTACTTAGCAAATTTCAGGGCCTTAGTGTTTAACAAAAATAAACTTCTTTTATATCAGCTAAAATGATTTGGTTTCCATCAATAGACATTTTAACCCAAATTAACTTAAAGAATAAAAAAAAAATCTTTGTCACATGTAACAAAAAGCCAAAGAAACACATTTTACCTTGAGTCCCTCAGGGGCTTAATTATGCCATTAGGGAACCAGATTCCTTCTTTCTTTCGGCACTGACAATTCTTAGTGAATTGGTCCTGTGTACTGGCATGTTAGCACAGCTTACCCTCATGGCCCAATTTGGTTGTATCAGTTCCAGACATCACATCTAACACAGTAACCTCCAAAAACAGAAGGTAACTGTTTTTCCTTGTCTCTCATAATTTTGATTAAAAAAAATTTTAAAATAAGCATAATAGCTGTGTTTTATGTTTCTTTAGCCAAAACAAGACATATGCATGTCTTTAAGTCACTAGCAAGAGCATGGGAATATTTTTATTAGGATGGACAAGTCATTTGGGGTGCAGGGCATTTTGAAGAGTCAAAAAACATACTTACTGTGAAGTATAAATTTCTAGTTTGGATTTTTTGTTTTATTTTAAATACCTCTTGGTATCCTCTCCTGAATAAATAAAAAATAAGTACATAAAAGGAGGAAATTTTCCTAATGAAATTATTCTTTTCTTGGGGTTGGGAGGGGTGGACAGAGTCTCTCTCTGTTGCCAGGCTGGAGTGCAGTGGCACTATCTCGTCTCACTGCAACCTCTGCCTCTCAGGTTCAAGCAATTCTCCTGCCTCAGCCTCCCGAGTAGCTGGGACTACAGGCGCCTGCCACCATGTCAGGCTAATTTTTGTATTTTTAGTAGAGACAGGGTTTCACCATATTGGCCAGGCTGGTCTTGAACTCCTGACCTTGTGATACGCCCGCCTCGGCCTCCCAAAGTGCTGGGATTACAGGCGTGAGCCAAATTATTCTTGAACACATAGGAAGCCTAATTAAGTATCTGTTTGTTTCTATCCAATGAAAGTACAATCAGTCAAGTCGACTTACTCAATGGAGAAAATGAACAGTTCCCTTACCTTTGTAATCTTTAGGTAAGGAGTAAAAGATAAAAATATCAAATTGAATCTTACAAGCAAGTATCAACAAATGATAGTTGATGAACTATCTCTTTTTTTTCAAATCTGTTTTCCAAAAACCCATGGTCTTCTCTATGGCATATGAATTTTCTATAGGTTCTCCAACATATATGTATTTGATGTTTATGAAGTAGTGTTCAGTTCTGTGAAATTGCATTTAACTGCAGATGAAATATGCATTTTTGAGTTGACCCCCAAAGAGACGTGACGTAACTAGTCTGTTCTAGCAGTGACTTAGAAGCAGAGACTCATGTGCCAAACATTTATTCACATTGCATGTGCCCTTTCAGTCTTTTATTAATCTGTAACATTATAAGAAAACTTTACCACAAGAAAATACAAAGAAAACCATAATTTTGTAGGAGTATTATTATCTTAAACTACAATTTACAATAAATATATGAAGAATTTGATGTGAGGAAAAAGCAGTGTACAATAAGCAGGAATGCTTCTACTTAAATCTTAACACATTGGCCTATTTTTGCCAGATGCTTTTATTTTAGTATTTTTTGTTCCACATAAATGACAATATTTTTTCGAACTGTAAAAAGAATGAATAATTTATGAAAAAATAGCTTGTGAAACATTACATTTGGCATTTCTGTTTAGTGCCAAGATTTAGCAGTGTAGTGGGAAAGTTACAAATTATTAATGCGTTCATTTCATTAAATGACCATAGAAGTTTTCCTTTCCTTTTATAGATACAATTTCCCCATTTCCAATTTTATCTTTACTTTTTTTCCATGCATTGTGTCTCTATAAACTACAAAATCCATGCAAAACAGCTAATGATTTAATATCATCCAAATGTTTAAAATATTGTAGGAAAAAGTTAAGTAGCAAAACTAAACAATTAAATTACTAGAATTGTGAACATGACACTTACTGGTAGGCTTTTGTATTTCCTGGCTAGTAGCATAGGTTTGGGGGTTATAAATCAATAGTACAGCTCTCTCCAGCACAGGATATGCTATGACATTTTGAAATCACAGAAGAAATGCTGGTTTAGAGATATTTGAATGGAATTGCAGTTAAAATAATCAAGTGATGTTGTAAGAAAAAATAAATCACAAGATGATGTTATTATGGGCCTATGCCATAGTGCTCATGAAGATTATTAACCATCCATCAAACTTTCATGTTACTACATCAAGAGAATCAAGAGAATAATAATTATCTAGGATTTTATATTTGATTAGAAATACTTTTGGCATTTAAGAATTAATATTAAGGCACTTTTTCAATACTATGTTTAGTCAACTCAGTCTAGGGTTATAGAGATTATTGATAATTTGCTTATTGTAGGTAAGTAGGAGATGACTACGATTTTCTAGGGAGACAGAAGATGGCAGTTAAGATGTAACAATTGAAGGCTAATTAATTTTTCAAAAAGAAATCTCATAGGATGGCATTATCATGGTGCCTTCAAACATTCTTGTCCGTGTTGCATTGTTCACAAAATTGGGTTGGCTGACTCATAATAATTAAACACCTAAGAGAAAGAACCATATAAACAAACCCTTAGTAAATTCATTTCAAAGGGGGCTTTCCTTCTAATTGACCAAAATCATTCTATCTTTCATCCAAGGGATTCTCATCCAAGCTTGTAGCTCAGGGAAATCTGGATTACTAATTGGAATGTTGCCTGGAGAGCGCAGAAACAAGGCAAAGACAAGTGGTGGGTTTGGCCAAGATGAGAAGGCACCACTCTAAGACAACTGAAAGTTGTGTTTTTTTGTCTGGACACTTTGCATGCACTTGTTCACTGTGTGGCTCCATACTTTTTCATTCACAGTCTTTCTCCAACATAAATCATCAGTTTGCCACTTCCAAATTTAAGTCACAGTTTAGTATACCACTCTTAAATTAACTTTCATTTTGCCGTCAGTGGTGTGTTTGGATGTTCCCAACAGTTTCCAGGCACACATTTACAGTCTCAGGTTACTATTGGATTTGTCTGATCATACTTAAAATCTCAAAAAATCACAATTATTTATTTTTATTTATTTATGTATACATCATTCTTGCCAGTAAGATCATCTTTCTTTTTTCTTGGAAACCACCGACCTACTCCTTTTCCTTACTGTGTGTCTCAGTTTTCTATATCTGGTTTCTAATAATCATGCTATTGATGTCATTTAAGATCTACTGTCTAATTACTAGTAACTTAAATATCACAACATCTCTGGTACTGATAGACCTAGGATCTGAAATTATGTTTATATGATCCAAAGTTTATGAATTATTAAAAAGGAAGTAAAAAATACTGTTAAAATTACAATTATATTAAAAAATATGGAGTAGTACATATACCAAGGGTCAAATGAATCTTTCCTTCATAAAATAAAATAACCAAATAATGGTTATTTTATTTTATGAAGGAAAGATTCATTAACCTTGCTGGTGGAGGCTTGTGGGGAGGAAGAGCATCAGGAAAAATATCTAACAGATGATGGGCTTAATACCTAGGTGATGGGATGATCTGTGTGGCAAACCACCATCTCACTTGTTTACCTATATAAAAACCTGCACATCCTGCACATGTACCCCAAAACTTAAATGTTGAGGGGGAAAAAAGAAATATCAAAAAATAAAATAAAATGACCAAATAATTAATTCACAATGAAAGGGTCACTGGTTGATTCGTTCAGCTTTCAGCTGAAATCCCCAAATGCAAAGTAACTTTAAAGAACAGCGTACTCTACTGGGAATTCACAGACAGCAACAACACTATCATCACAACAACAAATATAAATTGGACCTTCATTGGCTCTCAATGATCTTTTCATCCATCTCTTACTAAATCCATTTTTATTTTATATCAATTCTATTTAAAACCTCCCACTTCTCTTTGAGCTCCTGGTTCTTTACTCTCCTCCTCTCATGGTTAACAGATGATCTTGCTTTTATTTATTGTTCATACAAGAACAAATGAACAGTAAAGAAACACCTAACTACTCATATTACACTTGGAATTTCTACAACAAATGAATTCTATCTCAGAGTTCTGAAATAATTTAAAATTAATCTCACTGAACCAATGAAAGTACACTATTTATAAAATATGAAAAAGCGAAACAGTACAAAAAGCTAAAGGGAAAAGAAAAAAAAAATAATTTTTTTTTTTGTTCAAAGAGAAGTTGAAGGTAGTTTGCACAATATAAGATGAGAATTCCAGGCCCAAATTTTGGCAAAAATGATAATAGATATTTTAAATACTGTCTTATATTTGAATTTAAAAATTTTATGTATAAAAGTAAAATACTTGTGATTGCATTTGATGGCACTGGATGCCATTATCCCTAGCAAACTAACACGGGAACAGAAAAACAAATACCGCATGTTCTCACTTATAAGTGGGAGCTAAATCAAGAGAACACATGGACACAGAGAAGGGAACAACACACACTGGGGCCTATCAGGAGGTAGAGGGTGGGAGGAGGGAGAGTATCAGGAAAAATAACTAATGGGTATTAGGCTTCATACATAGGTGATGAAATAATCTGTACAACAAACCCCCATGACAAAAGTTTACTTAGATAACAAACCTGCATTTGTACCCCTGAACTTAAAAGTTTAAAAAAATCAAAAAATTAAAATTAAAAAATGTAGAACACAGCAAATTTGAAAAGTATACTAAAATGGGAAGCAATAAATAAATAAATAAATAAAAACAAGGAAACTTCCACCTTGCAATGATAGATTTATTCAGATTTGTTATGAATTGTTTGCCCACTTCTCTCCTTTGTCATCATTACTTATGTGGAGTAGATTTTTTTTCAAACCACTGACTTTAGGCTTCATATGGACTTCTTTTGGCCAAAGAAATATGATTGGTTTGAGTGTGATGCTCAAGCCTATGCTTTTAGGAGCAGTGCAAGTTTTTGTCAATCTTCTTGCATTGTTGGAATGCATGTTGGAATGAATCATTGGAAACACGTTGCCCTCTTGTGTTCTTGTCCTCCACCAAAGGTAACTCAAGAAGAAAGTGTTCCTTCAAAGGACATCTAAACTCAATCTGCACACTCAAGCCAAGCTCACAGAAGACCAGCCAAGACCAGTGAAATCATGGAGGCTTTGGAATGCTTTGAGGTACAAAACTCAAGCTTTACTTAATTTGAGTGAATATTTGTTGTAAGCTAATGAAATTTTGCATTGGTTTTCATGTACATAATCTAGTAAATGCTGACAAACATATGCAACATCCCAATATCTCTTTAACCCTTCACTGAGTGAGATGGGTAGAAAAGAATTGTCAAATATTTTAATGTGTTTTTATAAAGCAATGTTATTATGTATACCTTTATTCATAGTTAGATGAATTGAGGTGATATTTAAATGTAATTTTCTAGCATAACATTTTTATTTAATGTTGCCTATGATAATATTATTTTATAAAGTGCATGTGTAGTGGGTGCATACTATTCCATAATACGAAGTTTCAAGTTTATTTAATGGAAATAAGCTTAAAGGCCTACATTGTTAGACCATTACATTGTTTTCAATTATATTTTACACTGGAATGAACCTCTTTGACCTCATTCTTGTTTATGTCACAGACAAGATATGAGTTTCCCAAAATAGACTTAATTTATCAAAATAAACATGTATTTTAAGACTGCTGATGCACATAGGTTTTGTCATCTAGAAACTTTGGAGTAACTTACCCTTCCATACCCAACTTATGAAGCTTCATATTTTATTGTATTCTCATTACCATCAAATATTAAAATTTCTAAACATTTCCTAATTGCGTAGGCAGAAATGACATCTTGTTTTAATTAGGGTTTAAATGCAATTTAACTATTGAACTGTAAGCATTAGAAGACAATTGCTAATCAAGAGTCAGGCAATGATTACAGTGGATAAGGTATACAACATTAATTTATTTCATGCTAACATTGTTTCCTTTTGCGAGGAGCATCATAGAGATGGTATGTAATAGATGTCTGGAGACATAATATAGTATATTAGTATTTGAGTTGTTGCAATGATTTAAGGGTCCTATAGGCATTTAGTAGGTAGAGGCCAGAAATGCCACATTGTTTTGCAGTGCATTGGATGGTCCTTCATAAAAGTGTCTCGTCTCAAATGCTAAACACAATTTCCTTGAGAATCATTAGACTATAAGATGTAATATTGGGTCAATGGCAACCTAAGTGATCTCTGCAAGATCAATGATAATGCTTTTCTCTTGGCCTTCTCTCTTTTTCTCTTTTTTCCTCTCATTCTCCAGACACACACACACATACAAACACACACACATAAACACATGCAAATACTAAATATTTAATTATAAATTCATGTAATGACTTGAATGGGTATAGCAGTAACATGTGGTTCAAATTCATCAGCAGCAAATAGAAAAGTTTGACCAATGTCCTGGATGAAAAAACAGATTCCAAGAATGTAAAGTATCAGAATGAAGGATCAAATCCTATTTTATTGTGGACATTTACAACACTCCTTCTTCTCTTATAGAACTGAATCCGTTTTAACTTGTATTGACATCATTTGAATTAATTTTTTCACTTAGACTCTATGTGCCTTGACAGTATACCACTACTAGTCAACTCTGGAACGTGGTATATTTTAATTACTCTGTATCTATTTAACAAGATAAAGAATAAGTGAATGAATATCATCACTTTGCATCTATTCTCTATATAATCCCACTCACCAAGAAAATTGATGTTGGTAAAACGTACCATTAAAAGTTTGGACAGGAAAAAAAGAAACCACCCAAGTATTTTTAACAGGAAGGAATCTAAAGCAGGAATAGTCACTTGAAAACCCATGGAAAGTGCTATGAGAGCAATAGTTAGTGAGAAATTATTAACTTCTGGAAAATTAGGACACAAGGAAATTGAGTGCAGATGTTGCCAATAATCTCAGTTGCTGTCAAAAATGAAGCAGGTAATTTGAAGAAGTTTACTCAGAACCTGTTGAAAACTGTACCTCAGCCCTCTGCCCACATTTCCCCTAGCTTCTACTATAGGAGAATGGTAATGACTACTCCTTTCTAGCCATGTTCTAAATCTCATATGAGTACCTCTTACAGGCATACCATAAGCTTTGCCCAATGAGCCAGAAAAATTGGGAAATTACATCTTCCAAGGTTCAAGCCACTGTGATATAATGAGAATATAGCAGGGGTGAGGATGGGAGTGAGATGCCAGTAGTCAATCTACCACACTAGACAGCATTTCCAAATTCTGGATATTTTCATTTTTCATTTTGCTCCTTGAAACATAGTAGAACTATACTATCTGTTCCATTTTTTTTCTCTTTCTGAATTACATTCATGTTTCAAAAGCAGGGCTGTAAAATATGTGTTCAGGATAGCATGGAGTTTTAGGGATATAGCTATGTGGAAGTATGACTCAGATGTGGAAGACATGGCAGAGCCTAGCTCCAAAGACCTCTAATTTCAGCAGCATCAAGCATATGAGAGCCTATATAAAACACTGTGGAACGGTAGGTGGCTAGAAAAGGGACAAAGCCCAACAAACAAACATGAATTTGGAAGTGGATTTCAAGGGCAAGAATGAATTAGCTGGAGTTGGGCAGAAGTCAAAAAGATTCATGAAGATGATGTTAAGGTGATAATTGCAAAAATGAGAAGTGGAGGGCTTAAATTTGTGTGCTGTTGGCAGGAAAAAAGGAATTTCAAGGTAAAGAGACGTCATCAGGAAAATGAAGGATATCTACTGCAAAACTCAGAGATAATTTGGTTGGATACAATAATACAACTACAGCTGTCCTTGGTGATGAGTCACTCCTCTTGAGACATTGACATTCTGTGATTATAAGGGTTTCGTGTAAGACTTATAACAATCTCCCTTTCGTTTTTCAGTAATTTAGTGTTTTTTAATTTAAATTGTCTTTAACCCACTTCTTGTTGACATGCCTCACTCCTTTCCTTACTATGATTCCTAATTTAAGTCTTTAACATTAACATTCAGTGCGTGTTAAATAGAATTTGTCAGAAATTTTAAAAATCTTCATATTACATCCTTAAGGACTCCATGAGTCACGATGTGGTTTATGATTGTAAGGATCGGTGGGATGACAATTTGTTCATAAAAATGACTTTTTTTTAGACCAATGGTTGGTGAACATTTTCTGTAAAGAGCCAAAAAGTAAATATTTTAGGTTTATTGAGTAAATAAAAAGGTAAATATTTTAGAGTATTTGCAAATTATCTTGCAAATGTTCTACTATGTGAAAGTAGCTGCAGGCAATATATAAATGTGTTTGTGGGTATTTTTCAATAAAATACTTTTAATCGACAGTGAAATTTGAAATTTGATTTTCACATGATGTTCTTGTGTCAAAAAATATTATTCTTATTTTGATTTATTTCAGATATTTAGAGAAAGTAAAATTTATTCTTAGCCCTCACGCCATACAAAAATCAGACTGTAGGCTGGATTTGTCCAGTACGCTATAATTTGCAAACTATGCTTTAAGTATATAGTACCCACCAGCCACATGTGGTTACTGATCACATAGAATGTAGCTGGTATGACTGAATAACATACTTATTTATTTAACATTAAATGTCAAGAAAGATGGTTTAGTTATTGTAAAATTTTAAGTATGTTTGGAAGAAGTTGAGTATGTAAATCTATGTTCTAACTACAAATTTCATGAATATAAATAGCAATTAAGTATTTCTAATTAGAGTTTAACATTAAAATTGAAATATACTTAAAGTATATAAAATATATACCAGGTTTTGAAGACTTGGTATAAAAAAATGTAAAATATGTTATCAATAATCTTCTATAATGAATACATGTTGAAATGATTAAAAAACCAAATATATTGGTCTAAATAAGATATATCATTAAAGATAATTGTATCTGTTTATTTTCTTATTATAATGTGGCTACTAGAAAATGTACAATTGCATGCGTGGTTCACCTTTATTTTTCTATTGACAGCGCTACCCGAGACACATAGCTGGGCTACATTTCCAGGCCTCTCACAATTTGGCAGGACTACATGACTGAATTCAGGTCAAAGGAATGCTGGCAGTAGTGAAATAGAGCACTTCTAAATAAGGCCCATCAATGTTACCAGGTTTTTTCTTTTCACCTGCATGCCAACTAAATGCAGATCACTCAGAAGAAAACTAGGAGACCTTAGAACATGCTGGCATAGAAAGATGGAAGGACCCCACATCCTGAGAGACTGCTCAGGGTCCAAATGGCCTAGAGAACCACCCAACCCCATAAACCTATTTTCAACTATAAGGTAAACAGGAAATAAACTTTTATGATGTAAGCCACTGAAATGTGTATATTGTTTTTATATTAGATATTCCATCCTAATTCAATAAGCTTAAAGATATAATCCTTGTAACCAGGAAAGAGCACAGGGAGTAAATTCATGCTTTGAACAACTGGATATTTGGACAAAATATCTAAAACAACAATTTTCAGATTTGGAAAATTGGAAGCATAGGACTATGATCTCAGAGAGGGGAAACAGCAAATTAAACCCTGTGTTTCTATATTTGCATGAGCTTCCTCCCTGGATGAAGTTTTCAGACTTCAAAGTAGAGAGAGAGAGACAAACAGAGCCAGGTGGTGTTTCTGAGTAAAGGAAACAGAAATCAGAATTTGGGAAGCCAAGGAAACCGGAATTTGTAGGACAGAGAACTGAAGAAGAGAGTGACATGAAAAGATGTAGTCAGAGAGAGAGATCTCCAAAGAGCTATGAAAGGTCCTCCTCAACAATTAGGCCAATATTGACCAGTGCATGTATGAAAGGAAACTATCTGAGACAAGGGAGAGTACCACTTAAAAAGAGCAAACAGAATGAATTCTGGTATTCACAATGAGAGTGAGGAAGAGCTGTCTCCATCAGCTGACATAGAAAGATGTAGTAATAAATAAGACATTAGGTAGGGCATTGCCTTAGTCAGGCAAAACTAACTTAACTCTAGAATAAATGTCCAGGACCCAGTCTGAAAGCTTTGAAAAAAATTAAGCTACTTATAAGAAACTGAACTGCACACTAAAACAAAATAAAACACTGCTTAAGGGGAATGCAGAAATATCTCACAACCAACAACTTAAAAGTTTGTATTACAGTATCGAATAAAAATTATCAGACATGTAAAGAAGTAGAAAAAGATTACCTAGAAGCAGAAAAGAAATAATCAAAAGAAATTTAGAACAAAGAATGTTTCCAACGTTAAAGAGGAAGACTCATAGTGATAAATGGGTCACTTCATTAAGAGGAGCTAACAATTCTAAATGTGCTTGCTTCAGACAACAAGATAGGCCTTGAAGGAAATAAAAGGGAAAATACATAGAATCTACAAGTATAATAATTGACAGAACAATTAGACAGAAAATCCACGAAGACATCAAAGACTTGAACAAAACTATTAAATAATTAGATCTAATTAACATTTAAAATACACTCCACTCAATGACAACAGAATATGTATTCTTCTGAAGTGAACATAAAACATTCAATGAGATAGATCAAATTAAGGCCATAAAACAAGTTTGAATATATTTAAAGGAATTAATCATGTAAGCTATGTTCCTGATGAAAATGGAATCATTAGAAATCAACACAAGAAAGATATCTGGAAAATTATCCAATATTTGTACTTTAACAAAACAGCATATTGCTAGCATGTGAGTTAAAGAAAAAGTCCCAAAGTTAATTAGAAAAAAAGTAAAATTTGAGCTAAATGGAATTTAAAACATACATATGTGGGTGTTTGTCTAACAACATTAAAATATTACGTAAAGGGACATTTCCTTCATTAAAAGTTAATATTAAAAAAATCTCAAATTTGTAATCTAAGTTTTTATATTAAGAAAGTAAAGAAATAAGAGTAAATCAAAACCAGGAAGGAAGGAAGGAAACCAATAATTAAGGAAGGAAACAAGTAAGGAAGGAAAAAATAAAGATAAGAATACAAATAAAAATATACAAAATAGAAAAGCAATACAGAAAATCAGTGATCACAAGTAATGGTCCTTTGTAAGGGCTAATACTATAAACCTTCTAAGGTTTTCTAAGAAATTTTCTAAGAAGAAAATATTTGTGAACTTGAGTTGGGTAAAATTTCTTAAATAAGTCACAAGAGCACTTAAAACTTTTAAAAATATTTGTTACATTAGACTTCATCAAAATTAATAGCATGTTGCTCCTTGAAAGACATTGATAAAAAAAAAGGGAAGCCACAGACTAAGAGAAAGTATTTTTAAAGTATATGCCTGATTAAACATGTATTTCTATTATAAATGAAGAACTCTTACGACTTAATAAACATGACAACCCAACAAAAAATGACCAAAGGTTTCGAATATATGCTGCACCAAGTAAGATATAGTATCTGCTATATCTTAACTATAGAGGATAGTCTTTAGTATTAGCCATTATACAATTTTAATACTAAAGATTAACTATATCAACTAAAGTTGAAGCTGTGAAGCAACTTATTCAGCCACTTTAAAAGTCAAGCAAAAATTGTTTTCATTTATATGAGTTTCTAGTAATGTCAAAATAATAGGGGCAGAAATTATATTGTAAATTAGTGTTAGCCATGAAACAGAATTAAGGGAGACTATAGGCTTCAGAGTGGCACAGGATAACTTTTTTCTTTGATAAAATTGTTTTCTACCATGATCATAGTGGTGGTTACTCTATGGAATGTCTCGGTCAAAATTCAAAATATGGTGAATTTTATTGCATCCAAATAACATAAAACTGGTTTACCATTCAAGTAGTAACCAGGCTCAACCCTGCTTAGCTTCCAAGATCAGACAAGATTGGACATGTTCAGGCATGGGCAAAGACTTCATGACTAAAACACCAAAAGCAATGGCAACAAAAGCCAGAATAGACAAATGAGATCTAAGTAAACTAAAGAGCTTCTGCACAGCAAAAGAAACTATCATTAGAGTGAACAGGCAACCTACAGAATGGGAGAAAATTTTTGCAAACTGTCCATCTGGAAAAGGGCTAATATCCAGAATCTGCAAGGAACTTAAACAAATGTGCAAGAAAAAAACAAACAACTCCATTGAAAAGTGAGTGAAGGATATGAACAGACACTTCTCAAAAGAAGACATTTATGTGGCCAACAGACATATGAAAAAAAGCTCATAATCACTGATCATTAGAGAAATGCAAATCAAAACCACAATGAGATGCCATCTCATGCCAGTTAGGAAGGCGATCATTAAAAAGTTGGGAAACAACAGATGCTGGGGAGTATGTGGAGCAATAGGAAGGCTTTTACACTGTTGGTGGGAGTGTAAATGAGTTCAACCATTGTGGAAGACAGTGTGGCAATTCCTGAAGGAACTAGAACCAGAAATACCATTTGACCCAGCAATCCCATTACTGGGTATATACCCAAAGGATTATAAATCATTCTGCTATAAAGACACATGCACATGTATGTTTATTGCAGCACTGTTCACAATAGCAAAGACTTGGAACCAACCCAAATGCCTATCAATTACAGACTGGATAAAGAAAATGTGGCACATATACACCATGGAATACTAGGCAGCCATAAAAAAGGATGAGTTCACGTCCTTTGCAGGGATATGGATAGAGCTGGAAGCCATTATCCTCAGCAAACTAACCCAGGAACAGAAAACCAAACACTGCATGTTCTCACTTGAAAGTGGGCGTTGAACAATGAGAACACATTAACACAGGGGAAAGGGAACATCACATACCAGGGCCTGTCAAGGGGTGGGGGGCTAGGGGAGGGATACCTAATGTAGATGATGGGTTGATGGGTGCAGCAAACCACCATGGCACATGCATACCTATGTAGCAAATCTGCATGTTCTGCACATGTATTCCCGAACTTACTGTACAATAAAAAAGAATAAATAAATAAATATTTGTTGAATGAAAAAAAAATTTTAGTTTGAAATAATTAGGTAGATAGATAACTAAATATATAGAAAGTTGAATTTAAAGGTGAGTTTTAGGGGGAATCAAATTGTTTTTACCCAATTGCAATATCATGTCACCAAGGCAAGATGTCTTGAGTGCAGTGCCTCTATAAAGAGATTAAGACTGAGTCATTACAAGATGTCAAGTCTATGTAAATGAATGCTGGTATAACATTTGAAAAGCATATTTGCATGAAAAGCTCCAATTTGTTCCTGATATTTTATACAGATTGTTCTTTCTTTTCAAAAAGTTTTTTGAAGGATAGGGCACAGATAAAACCTCTGTTAGAGTTGTGGAAAAGCATGGTAAATGGTTCAATATCACTGAGACATTTCCTGCTGTTGTTTTAGCAAAATAAGAAATAAAGATACATAAGAAGATAAAATGTGATAATAGAATCATAAATGGAACATTTTTTAAAAGTCAAAAAATCTAGTTTAAAAATATTTCATTGATTTGATTTCATTATCTTATAAAATATACCTTTTCACTGCTCTCCATTTTTATAATATTTAGTATTTAATAATTTCTTTCTGCACAAAGTATCTTTTTTTTTTGCCTGATATCTATGTTTTGTAAGAGACAAAAAGTATCTTTCTTTGGTGTTCATTCTCATGTTACTTGAGAGAAAACAATGGAATTTAAGATTACTTAAATGGTAAAACACTGCCAAAATCGATCAGTTGGACTGCACTGTTGAAGATCAAGTGGCTGGTGGAGAGGGTCTCTAATCATGTCCTCTCTGTTTTTTGGCTAAACATTGTACTAACAAGACCCAGTCAGCTGTCTTAAAAGCGTGCACTCAATAAAAATTCTGGTATTAATAAAGTTGTTGCCTCATTATATATCTCTCTTGATGGATGATAAAACAACTCTTCTTATTAAGGGAAAGCATCTTTAAAAAGTTTGTGCAGAGTCAGCCACTTTTAAAAGTTTGACACAGGTTGTATTACAAAGTCTTCTCTACACTCATATAGTAAAAGAGTACTTATTAATCTTTAACTTGGAGACTAGAAAAGCTACAGGCTTTGACTAAAATCTAGGAGTTACATCACAGAAGAAGGATTTTACATCCTCTGGCTCTTAATTTTGTTGCTTTTTCCATTGTGCCATGCTGTATCTTTCTATAATTCATGGATAATACATTTATTTTATAATGACTCAAATTCCACAGTGAAAAGGCAATAGGCATAAAAAATATGGAGAAAGTAGTCAACTTTGATTATTTTTCAGATTCTATTCCTTGCAGTAATTCTAGGAGTAATAAATGAGTAGTCATTGTTTACGTCAATATTCTATGTATCTATTTATTTACTCCCATGAGACATTTGTGGCGTCTCTCTTTTCCTCTTTCATTTATATTGCCCAAATATCCTGTCTTCTGATTGCAATCACAATTTGGAAAGATCTTTATCTAAAAACAGAGAAAGTATGAGTCACAAAACTGATATGGTTTACCATCTTTCCTATAAACAAACATCCCAATTTTTCTCCATAACACAAAGCTCCTTTTCCCTTTATGCCAATTACTCACTAGATAGCAGGGACAATGGTTTCATTTGGAACTTTCACCTTTCTCTTGAAGCAGAACTCCTTTCCTTGGATACCCTCTGTCTTCTAGCAAATGGGCTTGGGGAAGTGGTAACTCTTTATCTAGTTTCAGAAATGGGTGTATGAGCTGACTTTAAGCTAATCAGGTTACTCTCTTCTTCTAGTCTCCTAGTCTCAGTTATTGATCCAGAGAAGACCACATGGCAAAAGTTAATCTAGTCTAAGACAATTATGGCTCTTTTTCTGGCATAAGTAGAAAACTGCTTCCCCTCTTTTGGAGTTGTTAAGAAAATAGGATGTAGGCTCCACATTGCTGTCACTCTCATGTTATCTTGAGAAGAAAGCTGCCTGAAAATAGAGACACTCTCAGGAAATGAGGACCAAGTGATAGAAAAATGAGTGAGCACTGATGATGTTGTCTGAGTTACTAAATTCAGCTGTCTCACAAGCCAGAACCAATTTATGTCTTTGCAATTATAGATTCCATCAAACCTCCCTATTGTTTAAACAAAAATGAATTGGGTTTTTACCTTTTACATCAGAAAACGTCTGCAATAATACATTCATCAAACCTCTTCCTCTTTGTGTTTTTTCCTACTCACAAAACATAAATAGCCTTATTCCCTGGCACTGATTCCGAAAAACATGTATGATAATAACATTGAGATTCAAAATGCAAATGGAATCTGCATTTAACTTATTTTCTCTATCCTACAAGTAGGGTCACTAGTTAGATATATGGAGAGATCGGTACCCAGAAGAGATGGGCAAAAGGCTAATTTCTTCATCCTAGGCCAGACTTCTTTGGTTCAAGTCTAAATGTCTCTGGAAATGAGCCTTATTACAAAGGCTGTTATCATTTGTTTTGTATTAGTTATGTTTTTCCCACAGATTATCTCTCTGGTGGAACAACAGTCAAGTATCCTCAATGCGTGGCCACTGGGTTTACTTTCTATTGCTTTTATGGGTTTACATATAATTCTTTTGCTAACTACAGGATATTTTCTTTAATCTATTTGATTAAGCAAGCCAGGAATTAGAACGAAAGATAATGTTTTCTAAATTCCTTTCTGATGAATAATAAATGTCACTAAGGAATTAGATAGTAGGAGGTAGTTGCCTGGGCCATCTGCTGCACATGGGAACAGAGAAAGATATTAAACTTTAAATTAGGTATTGCTTCACAGAACCTAGAAGATGAAAGGAAATACACACTAAACTGGAAGATAATCATCAATTCTTATCAGTCAACTTATTTCTTTGAAAGGGTAAAAAAAATAACTATTGCTTTTTATTCCTGGTCAACATATTTTGTATTGAGTTGAATATGGAAAATCTATAATGAGCATATCTCTTCTTCAGTTTGATGTATTTTCAGATTTCTACAAGTAAAATGTACAGTTTTTTAAAATACACAACTGATGAACATCTAAGAAAAAAAAAGACTTTTTTTCCCCAACATATGTAATATACCAAAGAAACAAAGTCTCATTTCCATGGCAACTATATCATAGGTCAAAGGAGAAAAATAGAACATTTATGGGTATGTGCATTTACTTTAAAAATTATTCACTGAGTTTTGATCATTAACATTATGGTTAATTTTAATGAAAAGAGGAACACTCTCTTAGTTCACTTTTTCTATATAATTATTCATAAGGAAAATATCTATTTATATGCTACAAATTTCTGCTGTTTTGATATGATTTCTGTTTAAAGAGGATTTACTGGAAACAGATTTTTATGAGAGTCTTGTAAATACTAGAAAGGATGCTATGAAAATAATTTATTGTGGTAGTTAGTAGTATAGCTTCAAAGTCAAGCAAAGAGATTAGATAAAAATTGTGTATATGACATTTGGACAAGTTACTTAATTTCCTTAAATCTCAATTTATTCTTCTTTAAAATGGATAAATATTCTTACTTTCACCAAGTACAGAAAATAATATAAAATAAGACATATCAATAAAAATCAGGCAAATTATCTGAAAAAGTAATTCAAAATGAAGATGATAGATACATAATAAACATGTTAAGAACATTCAACTTCATTACTCTTAGATAAAAACACATATGCCACCTTTCACCTGCTAAATTTAAAATTTTTTAAAGATGAAAAGTGTAGAAGGGAAGAATAATTCTCACGTACTGCTGCTGGTGGTATAAGTGAAACAAGATTTTAGAATAACATTTAGGAAGTGCCTGAGAAATTTTAAGATGCATCTACTCTTTTATCTATTTATGTCATGTTAGAAATCAATCCTACTGAGACACTAAGGCAAATTTACAGCCATGTATGTAAAAGGATCTCTATTGCTGTACTATTTGTAAAAGTAAAATATTGAACTAATTTAAATATCCATAAG
This sequence comes from Pan paniscus, assembly GCF_029289425.2. Taxonomy (NCBI): domain Eukaryota; kingdom Metazoa; phylum Chordata; class Mammalia; order Primates; family Hominidae; genus Pan; species Pan paniscus. The sequence goes on from NC_073252.2 coordinate 19,446,403, forward strand.
CAGATGAAGTGACAACTACACTGGGAAACACTATGCAGTCTTAAGATAAATGAAGTGAATGTGTGTGCAGTGACATTGAAAGATGTCCATAAAATACTGTTTTCATTTTAAAAGATGGAAAAAAACTTAAGTAATAAAATCTTTTTGATCATGGATGCATGCTTGTAGGAATGTATTAGGTTTAATATGAAAATGTAAAACTGCGTTAGGGTAAATAATATTTTATAAATGATTCAGCAACATTTCTGGCACAAAAAAATGGTTAAATATTATTATTTCTCTAAGTATTTAATATTTTGATTCAACATGCATAAATAGCTAATAGAACTGTGGTCATCTAGAAATGAAAACTTAGAATGAAAACAATCGCATCAAGATAAGGTTGCCATGGGGATCCTTCCAGAGTGTAAACTGTATTAGTTTACAAAGAATTTAAAGTATTAAGACACGAATTTCTGTCTCTTCTTTCTGCTGCTGTGGATTAAATAGCAAAAGTATTATAATGCATCTTTCTTCCTCCGTCCTCTTTTAGAAAAAGGCTTTCATCTGCTTTCATATTCTGAATTCCTTGCTTTTTTTGTTATTTATTTTAAATGAGGAACGTTTTTGTGTATATGGTAGAAATCTTAGAATTTAGAAGATAGGGCCTGCAAATGCATCAGGTCAGATATGATGAAGATGGATGAGGATGGAAGCTGGCAAAGCCAGGGGAGAAGAGAATGTCTTAATCTTGGCAGGAAAGATTCACATTCCCTCAAACTTTTAGAAAGAAAAGTGGTGCGATTTTTATGGGGTAGTCACATTTTTCCCACTGGTATCAACATCCCAAGGAGACAAAACATCATCTGGGGATGGCTGCATGGCTGCTTTGAGACTGAACCATAGGTGCTGTGTGCACTGGGTCTAGCTTTGACTAGAGTGGGTTGATGCATTGGAGAAATCTCCCAACAGAATAGGGTACAAGGGTTTGGTAAATAAATTGTAGTGAAAACCAGAGACTTTTTCTTAATCTTTGGACTGTGTAAGTGCCATATATCTTGTAAAATGCTCTGGGAAAACGGAGGAAGTTGCTCTGACTGTCAGTAATTAAACTAGATGACTTGCCAACCAGAAAATGGTGTTTAAGACAAATATAATTCGATTTATAAAAATACTGAAATACAATCTATCTAGCTATACGTGCCGGACACAGCCATTTCCTGTTTCTAGCCTAAATAAGATCATGTAATTTAACACTTACTAGGTGGTTAATAGATATAAGTTTGATTCTAATTACAGAGCTTTAACATGTTAGAACTAAAAGTGATCATTCTGAAATTTCTTCTCTTTGATTAAAAGAATGACAAACTAAGGTCCAGAGGTATTATATGCCTTTCACAAGGACACATAATGGCTTTCAGGACTCTTTTTGAGACACGAAATGAAATATAGGATAAATTTTCTAAACTGGATTTGATGATAACTGGTTAGATTTGCCTGATCAGATGGTGATTTGTATTATTTTACCCTATTTATGATTTATACCAACTGCATGGCAAATATTGAGCATGAACTATCTGCACTGACTGTTAAAATATGAAGTTAAGTGGATTACCATAGTTCATGAGTTCTGCACATTTTTTGACTATTAAATTTATCATTTGCATCCCTAACTAACACACAAAATAAATATTTTTCCAACATCAACAGAAAAAAAATAAGTGTTTACTAATTAATTTTCTGTTCATCATTACTTCCTGGAAAAGTTTATATAGTTTACAGGCTTTTCAATTACTTGAGTCCTATTTAAAAATGCATCAACAACTTACAGGCATATATAGTTATAGAATGAACAAACTTGTCAATAATACAGCTAGGATGAAGAGCTAAAGTTAAAATTCCTGGGAAACATAAGCAAAATATGGAACTATCTCACCAAGGTGAAGCAATAGATACTTGTTAACTAGAGAGATGGAGAGTAATTGATAACAATACATTTAAAAATATTCAAATTTTTCTATTCTAGCTATTTTGCAATATCCAGTAGATTATTGTAAACTATAGCCACCCTACTGATCTATCAACCCTAGGCCTTATTTCTTCTATCAAACTCTTTCTAGCATTAAGACAAGACAAATATTTAAAATGCTGGATTTCCCTATTACACTGATTTGATCATTACAAATTACATGAAAGTATTAAGTTATCACATGGACCTTGAAAATATGTCCATCTGTTATCTATCAATTACAGTTAGAAAAATATAGTTGGGTTAAATGAATTAATTTTTCATATTTAAAATATGGGAAAAATACCTCAATGGCAATTCAAATAAAAATAATCTAGGTTTGATTTGATGGAAACTCCATATATACTCAGTATAACATGTATAAGCTAATGAGCAGTTGGACAACATCATTTGCCTTAACACTAGTGATATAGTATAGTGATACTATATCACTTTATTTATATAATAAAATATATTAATATTTTATCATATTTTAAAATAAGACCCCCCCCAAGAAAGAAAACTAACTTGGTCTTAGCTATAATTCAGAAAATTAAATTTCTGTAAAAGTATATATAAACAATATTTAAGTTCAGATGAGAGACCCATTGCTCCATCTTAAATCATAGAGAAAAAATGTGTTTTCTAAAGCAGCAGTGATTTGGGTAGAAAAATAGAATGAGAGTGGGAAATCCGGTAATCCAACACAAAATGGGGTCTATCAGTGACTATGAGATTCTGAGTTAAAGTAAACTGAAAGTCAAAGTAAAATCAAACTTCTGAGTCAAAGTATACTTTCCTATTTTCTTTGTGTCTAACATTTGAGCACAATAGTAATATGTCTCTAAAGGTAATCAGAAAAGAAAAACTATATAACAATGCAGATATACTAAGGTTAGACAGGCAATAAATGCATAACCTGAAATGTAGACACACATCTAATGAAGGTGCTTTTAAAAATTATTATTATATTCTACCTGTTAACAGCAGACTCCATCCCAAAGAACGATAGGTACTTCCTTGTGAGTAGTGAGGCTTTTATGAACATGTTTCAAAGAAATTAGAGATTTTGACTTATAGTTTGTTTGACAGACATTTCATGCTATGACCCTGAGAGGTAGTCTTGTGAGATATTATTACCAATATTTTTAAAATAAGAAAGTCAAAGTTCAGAGAGCTAAGGTACTTTGCAAAAATCATACAAAGTATTACTACAAATTTGAGGCAAAATTCTGTCTTCGGATTCCAGTTAAGAAAGTGCTCTTTCAGACTTTTTAGAAGTTTTCTTCAGGGTTGACAAAACAAACAAAAATATTGTGATGGTTAATTCATGCAGGTAGTGTCATTAGTGTATTTTGGAATTTCTTACTCTGGTTCAGATAAATTAAAATGTTTCCAGACTATTCTGCTCAGTGGTGTGTATTCTCAACATGGAACAATAGAAATAGTACAGTGTAGGTAAAATTAGAATATGTTAAGTTTAAGCCTAAGCTCATATTTTGCCTTGCTCACCTGTAGTCTTGAGCAAATTGCTTAATGTCTATGAACCTCAATTTTCTTATGTCTAGAATGGTGACCATAACATTAAGTTTTAAAGTATCCAATTTCAGTGCCTAACACATAACAGTTTCAGATTCTCCTTAACTGTACATCCTGTTTCTGGAACTAATTTAGATAAGGAATTTATACTGATATTTCTTCAAGTTGTTTCATCAGCATTGATCTAACAAAGTAGCTGTACTTTAAATAGCTCTGCTGTATCTAGAGCTCAGTTCAAATTGCTACATCTGCAATTATAGACTTGCAACAGTTCTTTGTAGTTATACCTTCTTGAATCTATCATCAACTGCATTTATCCTATGTCTAAAATACCTTGAGAGGAGTATCACTTGCAACTTTTGTTTACTGGATTTATGATTAGATTAAAAGATAGCAAATAAAGTGACCTGACAAGAGAATGGATGATATGAAGGGTGAGTTGAGAAAAATCAATGAAGCTACAAAAGAAAAATATAAAGATATAAATGAAACACTATTGGGAAGAGGAAAATAAATTAAGTGTGCATTTCAACTCAAGTGACAGGATTTTGTAAATATTCATTTCTGAATATTTTAAATTTCTTATAGTTAGGTAATTTACTAAAAAAGAAATTCATATTTTTCCAAAATAATTACCAAAATAAGACATCTGGTTTACTGAATCAATATGCATTAAGAAAAATAATATTGCGCGTTTTTTATCTGTGCCAGATATAGTGTCTACAGCTGAACATTATTAGTAATTGACACATGTAATAAAGTGTGGTCTATGGCCTATGGCTTGTCAAAGAAACATACTGAAACAATTTAGTGACTTTTCTGGAGGCATTTCAGTATTCTTTCATTTTTTTACTCCATCTACTCTATTTGAGGTGCTGTATGATACAGTGGGGCACAAGGTTAAACAAGGTGGTCTTGGACCCCGGTTTGCTCAAAGTTGAGGGTGGACAGAGATAGATACAGACATGACAGAACAGAAATGAGATAGATACTGTATGGTTGAGGGATGCCCAATGAGCTACATGGATCCAGGCAGGAAAAACAATTAATTCTTCTGAGATAGGCTTTAAAGGAGGAAGAATATTTAAAATAGATATGGAAGGATAAATATGAATTAATCAAATCTGATTTGAGGGTGGAAAGACATTGTTTCAAGCAGGGAGAAATTTACTGAAACATTTCAGAGAGTTTCACCATTACTAGCATTCAGGATTACAGACATTGTCGAATAAAACTGCATCGACTCTACATCATATGCTAAAATCATTGTTTTGAAGATTAATGTCTAATATCAATTTGCCTTCTATACCTTTTTTTTCTTGGAAAACTTTTATTTATCATTCAGGAAAGACCTTGCATTGTTTTGAGTTGAATAGATTCCATGATCCTGCCTACCAAACTGGATTAGGTATTCCTCCTCTGGTGTCTGATGAGCATTGTGTGCACCCTTCATCACAGGAGGAAGAGAGAACTAGAGAAAAGAAGAGGAGTGGGGAGTTCCATCACAGCACTTGTCAGGTTCAAAAGGCATAATATTCATGTCTGTTGCCCCACTAGGCTGTGTGTTTCTTGAGGACAGTTCTCATCAAAGTGCCTGTCACATTGCAGGTGTTCCTTAAAGATTGAATGAGTTAAATAATGAATGAGAAGAATATGGAGATTTTCAATTGTTTTGATTTTGCAGTAAAAATTGAATACATATTCAAGCAATAGTTCCCTGTTGCCTAGGAAATTGAAGAGAAACCACTTAGCTCAGCATTCCATAGCTCTGCGGTCTCTTATTAGCCCATACCATCTCTGCTCCACTGATCTCACATAAGGACCTTATGTTGCCCCCAAACCAGAGTCTTCCCTTGGACTTGCCATACCTTCCACTTTCTTTTTATCCTTTCCTTCTCTCCATAATAAGTAGTGAGTGAGTACTGACTGTTTGAAAAGACACAGGTTCTAATCCTAGTTTATTCAGTAATCTTGCAGACATTAGGCAGGCCATTTGATCACTTTGAATACCCATTTTATTACCATTAAATAGCTATTCATCACCATAAGCTCTATGGTCTCCACCTCTATGTCGGCTCCCATAATCTTAGCTAAAATAGTCTCTGACAATCTCTTTCTGTGCTTTAATTTTGTTTATAGCTTACATCTCTAGTTAGAAACTAGAACAGTACCTGTTCTGTTTCTCTAGAAACAGTATATGCTTAGAACATATTTGCTGAATAAATAAATGAACGAATAATTGATTCCATGCTTATAGCACCCTGTAACTCTGAAGTCCTTGAGGCAAATCTCTGTCTAATACACCTTTGTGTCTATCATGCTTAACTCTGAACCAAGCACTCTATGGGTCCTCCAGGAATATCTATTGTATGGTGAATGCATAGATAATGCTTAAATGTTTCTCATTTAACCCTACAGTAGCTGTAGCACAGAGGGAAGTAAAGACTTGTTTTTATTATTGTATTTAAATCATGAATTAAATAGAATTATAAAAACAGTATTCAGCATGCTATCAAATAATTTTATGTAATGTGTACAAATCATGTAATTAAGATAATACTTCATGGTATTAGAAAAACACACACGGAATCATATATTATCTTTAGATTAGCATGCCCTGGACACTCATTATAATATATACATATATATGCACATTTAGTAATAGAATTGATGACTTTACTGAGTTGAATTGTAGCAGGACGAGCCACAGATAAGAACCCCTCAGACTCCGAGTTGTGGAAGGAAAGGGCTTTATTCAGCTGAGAGCATCGGCGGACTCATGTCTCCAAAAGCCAAGCTCCTGGAGTGAGCAATTCCTGTCCCTTTTAAGGGCTTACAACTCTAAGGGGGTCCGCGTGAGAGGGTCATGATCGATTGAGCAAGCAGGGGGTACGTGACTGGGGGCTGCATGCACCGGTAATCAGAACGGAACAGAACAGGACAGAGATTTTCACAATGCTTTTCCATACAATGCCTGGAATCTATAGATAACAAAACCGGTTAGGTCAGGGGTCGATCTTTAACTACAAGGACCAGGGCACCGCGCTGGGCTGTCTGCTGGGCTGTGGATTTCGTTTCTGCCTTTTAGTTTTTACTTCTTCTTTCTTTGGAGGCAGAAATTGGGCACCCCTCAAATTGGGAGACAATATGAGAGGTGGTCTCCTCTCTTAGAATGAGAACAAAATTGGACTCTACCTCTAGAAAGCCATTCCTGGCACTCCCTTTAGTGTGGTAAGAAAATGAAAACACAGCTCACCACCTAGTAAAGGGTGACTTTCCAGAACTATCATACACTATTTTCCTAAATATGTTCCAAAGTTCAACCAGATGATACTATCTTTTATTCACTGAGGTCACATTCATACCTCCATATCTTTGCTGATGGAGTTACTCCACCCCTTGTCTTCACCTACACTCACCTTCAAAAACACGTCCTGTAAAGCACCATTCAGATGCCTCCTTCTCTGGGGAGCTTTTCTTCACAAGATGATTGTATCCTTCCTCTTTGAATCCAGTAACACTCTGTGTACTCCAGTCTTATTTCGCACACCTGGTTCCATTTCTTTTAGCATGGCCATTGTGCACAGGTCTCATTGCCCATATTAGCTTACAGGACTCCTTTCTGCTTCCTAGTAGAGTGCCTTAAATACAAATAATATTCATATTGTGCCCACACACTCAGTTCTATTGTGCTGAAATTGAATACCGTGTTTTCCTTCAGGGCTGACCTATTTTGTTTAAGAGAAGGGTAATGGAGGCACTGACTTTCTAGGGTTTTCCAATGTCTGTGTTCATTTTATGCAAACAATCTCTCATCCTCATGATGACTATCAGTCATTGGTGGTCAAAGTTAGGAGGAATGGGCTTGGGGGAGCCTCAAGATCTTAACTTTGTAGTTCAACTACTCACTCACCCTTTGCTTCTCAATGCCTGAATATGCATGACTTCCAGGTTCCAGGTAGTGTACAGGATGCCAATCTCATTTGGGGTGTATTTCAGAACACAACCTCAGTAACTATGGCAATAGTGATTGATAAAATAGGTGGTGGGACTATTTCTTATAAATGAGCCAATGATGGCCTCTGTGTGTTGCGCCACACAAACTTCTGGAGGTAGAGACTCAGAAGCCTGCCAGAGCCAAAAATCACATTTTTACACATCCAATTTTAAAAGAAATGGTGAAAACAAGAAGATTTTTAAACATTTAGGGGCTGCCTGCTAAACATATCTTATAAAATGTCACCTCACATCTTCTGGCCATTGATAAGATAGAGCCTTGTCGTTATAAAATCTCCAAGTTGCGCAGAGCTCTCTGACACAGACTCCCCTCTGAGCTGCTGGTAACATCACCTGGATATGCAAGCATCTTTAGGATTCTCCTCTCTCTCAAGAATTCCTTGCCTTCCTCTCCTCATGGATGGTTATTCCCTAGTCATAAGCCTCTGGATGGTATCATGCTGTGAGGGACTTCCCCTCTCATTAACCCTGTGCAACCACTTCCCAATAAAGCTTGACAAGTGTAACTTCTTATTGTGGCCATATCTTTTTTCCTAAATCAGCCCCCAAATCTCTCAAACATGCAACAGACTAGCCTCAAAGCTTGTTTTTAGCAGGAAATAAAAAAGTAAGATAAATCTATTCCTAGTGAGGAAATGGTTATGAACATTATATTCACAGTTTAGCCTTATAAATAAATGCATTTATGTTGTTACTCTGTAAAAGAAATGACAATTCTGTTATTTCCCTTTTGTTCTCTCTCTCTCTCTTTCTCTCTCTCTCTCTGTGTGGGTGTGTGTGTGGGTGTATCCTTTATATATCCTTTCTTTTTAATGTTGCTTTGCTATATATTTTTTTAAATTTTAACTCACACTTTTGATCTCTTACCCGTTTCTCTTTTAAAGAGTCTCATGGGTTTTTTCCATGTGTTCTCTTGAGAAATAGAAAAATCTTAAGCAGGTATGTATTTATGTGATACATAAAGCACATAAATAAGCACAGAGAAAGTGTGTTGCAATGGTACGTGGTACACAAACACACACCTCCTAGTCCACAAGTAACTCAGCAAGACAATCCACTGAGCGAGCTTTCTGGGACCTGCACATTAGCTACAGAATCTTTAGCCTGAGAAGATTACAAGCTATGATTATTGGCCTCATTATCAGTTTTGTTTTTCTTTATTTAAACTATGTCCTTGATAAAGAAAAACAGGTTCATGTAGACTTTCTCTCAGTCATCCTTTGCAGGCTCCAGGTCTGGTCATTTTAGCACCCTTCAGACACCATTGAACCCCTCTATGGTTCTCAATCTCAGGATTAACAAGGCCTTGGCGTCCCCCTGTGCTCCATTTCTCCAGCTGTGCTTGAATGATCTTCCCCACAGCCCCAGCCCCCCATTGCATCAGGAAGGAAGCGCTAGACTTTCATCTGGCCTGATTATGCAGGTATGTGTTTCCCAGGGCAGCTGGCTGAGATCTCTGTGGCAGCTTGTCTCCCCCTGGCATGTATGCTGTCACCAAAAGGCACTTTTAAGCCTTCCTTTGCTACACATCCTTTATTGCTCCTTGCTAGACAAAACAAATCCTTGAGAGAAAAAGGGTCAGTGAAGGGGGGCCGGGGATGGAGGATCACAAAGGAATAGAAGAGGAGGAACAGGAAGAGAGTGAGCAAGAACTTCCCCTCTCTTCAAGGGCCCTAATTTAGCATACCACTAACAATCTATTAAAGGACACATACAAGGGTTTGTGGAAGAAGGAAACCAACATTTACCAAGACCTTGATGTAAAAAAGTAACTGTACTGAATGCTTACTGTTGCCCCGGTACTGTACCAGGTATTTAAGCCACATCAACTCATTAAAGGCAAACAACAAATCAATCTGATGATCGCTCTTATTTTCCTTATTTTGCTGTGAGGTAAATGATATAAAGTTATACCATCTGGTTAGTAATGACAGTGGTTTAGATTGTACTCTTAGCATCTGCAGCTCTCTCCTATCAATATCCACAATTTGTTCAACTTATTAGAAATCTGAAATAGGTATTGCACCCTAGTTTTTTAGATGAATGCACTTAGACTTGCTGCTTATCCATATATATATACACCACAAGCAGTAAACATATATATACATGTGTATATATATACACATGTATATGTGTGTATATATATACATGTATATATATACACATGTATATGTGTGCATATATATACACATATATGTATATATGCACACATATACGTGTATATATGTGTATATATATATACACACATATATATGTTTACTGCTTGTGGTGTATATCAAGTTTCCTTCAGAGGGCTACATTCTACATTCCGTAGGAACTGTGGGGTATACAATACAAGCAGTAAAATAAAATCATCCAAATGTAGAAAGTTGCTTAAAGATTGCTAGTAAGATGATGAAAAAGGTTTCACATACATGTATGTCCAGCTCCAACATTCTTTCACCTTCCAATACAAGTTGAAACCGATTCCTAAAAGTAACCTGGACAAAGAACAAGGCAATGTCTTTCAAGCAGGGTATTTCTGAGTAAAATTTTTGCTGTTATTGATTTGCAATAATGCTAAGCCAAAGTAGTCATCTTTGCTAGGATAACTCCTAAGGTTATTGTGAGCCTCTATCACAGAAATAAGTGACATATGCAATAAAAATGAATGGCAAGCCAGACTAATAATCCCTTTAAGAAAATAGAAATGAAACCATTCACAATTTTACTGGTCATCAAACTACTGTATTTCGGGGAGCAGGTCAGCAAAGATGTGTAGGGGGACTAATCCTTGAGTTTTAAATTGCTGCTCGGGGTACTGGCTTTCTGGTCAGCAATAGGAGGAACTTCACCAAATAACTACAGAAAAAATAATACTGCCTGGAGTCAAGCCAGTATGAGAATGAAGGGTACAAAGGGAGTTAAGACACCTACTGAATAAGCAGGAAAATTTGCCTAAAACCAGATTATCAGGCTAGCATATGGTCGTGTTACTGGGACATTTGATATACAGTTAATGAGGCCTGTTTTGGTTTATTACGGTCTTTTTGAATTACAATATCCTGTCACATAGTTGAATTGTATGTGACTGAAATTTGACACTGCCCTTACGTGTCAAACCAAGATTCCTTCTTGGTTTTATTTTTCAATGGGTAAATCCAATTCAGAATTTTAAAGGAGTTAGTTGCAGAATTCTTCAAGAGTTGTTAACTGTTGTCTGTTCACCTATATTCATGTCAATATCACAGCAATGACCACTTTGCATGATATTGAATTTTTAGCATACATACCTTTGTTTCCTACTAAGTGATAAAATGCTTAAGGGAAGAAACTGTAGCATTATAATCTATTTTTTTTAATTTTTAGCTTTGATCAAAGTAAATTGTCAAGAAATAATAAGTAAGTAAGGGCTGATTTCAGTGGCTCAGGCCTGTAATCCCAGGACTTTGGGAGTGTTATGGGGGATCCTTGCTCCCAGAGCTCCCAAGATGGTGGTGGGCTGCTTCCAAGATGGCGGCAAGCCTCGTATTCTCTGACCTGGGGTTCTTGCCCTCATGGATTCCAAGGAATGGAACCTTGGGCCATGCGGTGAGTGTTACAGCTCTATTAGAAGTCGTGGGTCATGGAAGAGAACCGCGGAACCCAGTGACTAGTGTTCAGCTCGATTAGGACGAACCCTGGCACTTAGCCGTGCAGGAACAATAGCAAGCCGTTAGCCCGATTGGGCGTGGCAATGGGCGTCTCGCTGGATCAGGAGCACAGCAGACACCCTGCTGGATCCAGAGGGATGGAAGTCAGCGGCGGGTCTGGGACAGCGGCAAACAGCAGTGGTGCACGGTGAGCGAAAGCTCAGCTTGAGCCGTAACAAACACGGACCAGAAGAGAGTGCAGTTGCAAGATTTAATAGAGTGAAAGCAGAGCTCCCATACAAAGGGAGGGGACTCAAAGAGGGTAGCCGTTGCCAGCTCGAATGCCTAGGTTTATATCCTGATCATTATCCCTCCTGCTGTGCTCTCAGGCAATAGATGATTGGCTATTTCTTTACCTCCTGTTTTTGCCTAATTAGATTTTTAGTGAGCTCTCTTTACTATCTGACTGGTTGAGTGTGAGCTAAGTTGCAAGTCCCTGTGTTTAAAGGTGGATGTTGTCACCTTCCCAGCTAGGCTTAGGAATTCTTAGTCGGCCTAGGAAATCCAGCTATTCCTGTCTCTCAGGAGGCCAAGGCGGGTGGATCACCTGAGGTCAGGAGCCCAGCCTGACCAACATGGCGAAACCCCGTCTCTACTAAAAATAAAAAAATTAGCTGGGTGTTGTGGCGCACACTGTAATCCCAGCTACTCGGGAGGCTGAGACACGAGAATCGCTTGAATCCAAGAGTCAGAGGTTGCAGCGAGCCGAGATAACACCGCTGCACTGCAGTCTGGCTGACAGAGCAAGACTCCATCTCAAAAAATAATTAATAATAATAATAATAACAAATAAGGAACACCTTATGTTGGTTTGATGGTTATATTTAAAGTTCAATAATTTACAGAAGGGAGGGAGGAGAATGTGCTTGATATATTCGGCTTGCCAGCCGAATCCACTCTATACTCCGGGGGACCATTCCTTATGGACTGCATCAGTATGTTCCCTTCCTGCTATCTGACATTTATGTGGGTGTCATCAATCTGAAGTATGAGAAGGAAAAGGGGTAATGAAGTCCTGGAAGGTATTACCTTGGTTTCCTTCCTGCTGGGTAACCACAGTTGGATGTGTCCCCATTTCAGAATTCACAGGTGCTGTCCACTGACCCTCTCTATATCATTCTCTTGGTGGATCCTACAACCATCTCCTCCATGTGTTACTTCCAACTCAAAGGTGGGAAAACACTTCTGTCACCATCAGCCCCAGGGTACTGCATCAACCCAAGTTCTAGTCCCTAAACCTATCCACCCCCTTGAATATAATCCCTTTATTAAACCATCCTCTAGTTTAATAACTATAATCCAGTTATCTAGAATGAGAAAGATATTCCTTGTTGACAAAGAAGATATTAAACTATAAGACTTGACAATTATTTACAGAGTGCCCCCTGAATGACAGGTGTCTTGAAGTAACTCAGAAACATAACAAGGAAAAGTTAAATCTGTATAAATTAAAGCTGAAAGTTGAAAACTTCAGGTCTTTAACTTATGGCTTTTCCTACATGACTTTAATAATTTCCATTTTTGTACCTCTATTAGAAGGATATAACTTGATTTTTTACTGTGTTGGGCAAAGAACTAGATGTGGTTATATGAAAGTAGTCAAAAGTCTCAGTAACAGGAAATGGAAAAACTAAAGGGTGGTATAACTTAAAGCCACTGCTACGACTGCCATCCATTTATAAGACCGGCTTTACATTTTTTTAAGGACTTTATATTCTCTACATCAAATTGAATAATGGATTCACCGTAAACAATGATTGAGGCAAGAAGGATTGCCCTCTAAAATTTCAATTCAATTTTATAAAATCGTGCAATACATTTCTTTTTTTCTCTCTCAAATGCCTTTACTGGCTGCTTTCCAGTGTGTTATAAGCACAATTGGAAGAGTGAAATTGAGCAGTGCCTGCTGAATTTGTACAATTTTTTATTAGAAGCAAGTAGGATGTTTGGGTTAAAAATGCATAGAAGCTATTTTTTTTTTTAATGTGAGGAAAAATCTTGACTAATAGAAAAAGAAACTGTGCATCATGTGGCAACACATATTAGCTGACTATAAGATATATTAAATTTTTCCCTTTCAAAGACATGGAAAAAACACTCACTTATAGTAAAATAGATTGTGAGCTCACTTTTGTGCCGGAGGAACTTGACTGTTATCTACTTACGAGAGGAAAAATGTATTGTTATCGGTACTATTTCTCCTATTTTTTGTTTCCACGTATCTTATGTGTGCCTATTTTGACAATATAAAATGTATGCTGTATACAGTATTCTATCTTAATTTATATGTGAGATTGGGGGAAGGATTAAATTTCTAGGCTATAAGTATCAAAGTTAAGTGATAAAAATGCACAATATTTTATTTCCCAATTATTTACTATTTCTGATAGAAATGATACATTCATTTGTTCATCATTAAATGTTCAGGAAAAAATTCCAAATTCTATAAATTTTCAGAATACAAAAGTCAATCAAGTAAGCATACATTGAGTAAGCACTTTTTAGTAGTATTTATTTGGAAAACACATTTTAGTGCCTGCTGTATATCAAGTAATGCCCAAATGAAAATACAAAAACCGATCCTAAAAATACTTAAATTCAAATTAAAAAACAGACATTTAACTAGATAATATTCTATGAAGAGCTACTTGCTGAATATCTATATACTGAATTAACTAAAATTAAATCACAAAAGTAAGAGCAACAATTATGTTAGTCAAGACAAGTTGAATTGTACTTTATAACAATCAATTCCCAAGTCTATGTGATTTAACATGATCAAATTTTATTTCTCTCTCATTCTGTATGTCTAACACAGGCTGCAGGTTGCTGTAGTTGTTATAGATACCCAGGGATCTGACTAAAAAAGGCTCGATATTGCCACATGCCTTAATAATCACCATGACAGGGAAAAAACCATACATAACCAATCACACACTGAATCTTAAAGCTTCTACCTGGAAGTGAAGCGTCCCTTTACTTTTTGTTAATCCAAACAAGTCATAAAACCACACTTACCTTCAGAGGCAATGGGTAAGCACAATATGTTTAGAATAATAGACAAAAATATTTGTGAAGAGTCCTCATGATTAACACAATGTTAAATCTGAATGTACAACTCAGAGAATATTCCACGAAGAAGGTAACAACTGCTAAAATAGAAGGCAGGTTGGTTTTTTTTTAAAATAATTTTTGTACTGTTACTTGTCCTATGAGTTCTTTTAACTTATATTTTACTCAATAATTTGTGATAATAAGGATGTGTTTTTATAATCACTGGCTAATATCTTTATATATATATATTAAATTCTTATTCATACACATATCTTATGGACATAAAGGTTCATATTTTTAAAAGCCTAAAATATTTCATTGGTAGTTAAAGAATCTGTATCCTCCTCCTTTGTCACATACACACACTGATACATTCATAATTCAGTCATATACATTCATAAATGTGACCTGAATTATTTTTTGATTGGTTTTGGTTTTCTCTCATGCTAAATATTTCCCACAGTTGTTTATTCTACGTCATTTTCAAAGCAACACTACATGTTATAACTTTGATTTACTTATTAAAGAATGTTTATGAGTTTTTTTGATGTCTCCATTTACTGGAAACCCTTTTTATTTATTTTTTTTAAAAAGAACAAAAACACAAAATATTTATTTTAGATAACAGAAAATCATGCTTTGCTATTGTTAAAGAGAATTTGAACTTGGAAAGGTTGATATCTTCTTCAAAATTCAAAAGTGATGGTGCTAGAGCATATTATGAACCTAGGAAATTGAATTTGCTAGTCAATTGTCAAACAGTCATTACAAGGTAAATGTTCTATTTAAGATGATTCATCTGTGGAAGAAACGATGGCAGATATAGATATACATAGTTTTAAATGGGTTCATAGAAAGTTTCAAATATGACATCAGCAAGTTTAAAATATAACATTAGAAGAGATTTCAAAGACTATGGATTCAGGAGAAAAAAGTTATAGCCTTATTTCTATTTTCCTTTGGATGATGATATTGGAACCTGGAACTTTCAGTAATTTATTCAGTTTTCTTTAAAAAACCATACTTCAATATTTTTGCCAACTATTCAAAACACGCTGCCAAAATCCTATCAGTATTTCCAAATGAATGAAGTTGATTTCCATCTTCATCTACAAATACAGCTTCCTTTCCTTTATAAAACTCCTACTTTTCTCTTTATTGCCTACTCCAATACTTGCTCTCATTTCCTTCAACTACCTGCCTCTCCTCTCTCCAGTCAGACTACAGTTTCTGGCATGAATGTCCTGACTTTATTATTATTTTTATTTTCAATTATATTTTCTAGGTTTACAATAGTTTTTTTCTATTGTGTTTCAATGAATGGTGCTGGCTTCTCTTTCAAATTATTGGATTAAAGAAATCTGAAAGCCCTGGCTTCTTGATACACATGGAAAATGCTCACACAGTCCTTGAAATGCTCTCAAATAGGTACTACAGCAATTATGGTGCAGACGAGAAAATTGAGGTTCTGAGAACATTAAGTATTATAATAAAAATAATTATAGGAGTTGTGTTTCTACATTTTAGGCACTGTGATGTGTCTGCTATAGAAATTGCCTCATTTAATCTATATAACAAACCTAAGAAGTAGATATTATTATTCCCATTTTATAGAAAAAAATGAAACTCAAACTTATTAAACAACTCTCATTCAAAATTGCTACAAAGAGAATAAAACACATAAGAATAGAGCTAACAAGGGAAGTAAAGGACTTCTTCAAGGAGAACTACAAACCACTGCTCATGGCAATCAGAGAGGACACAAACTAATGGAAAAACATTCCATGCTCATGGATAGGAAGAATCATTATGAAAATGGCCATACTGCCCAAAGTGATGTAGAGATTCAATGCTATTCCCATTAAACTACCATTGACATTCTCCACAGAATTAGACAAAAACTACTTTAAAATTCATATGGAACAAAAAAAGAGCCCAGATAGCCAAGACAATCCTAAGCAAAGGAACAAAGCTGGAGGCATCACATTCCCTGACTTCAAACTACACTACAAGGCTGCAGTAACCAAAACAGCATGGCACTGGTAGAAGAACAGACACATAGGCCAATGCAACAGAATAGAGAACTCAAAAATAAGACCCCACATCTACAACCATCTGATCTTCGACCAACCTGACAAAAAGGTGTTGGAGAAACTGTTTCCTATTTAATAAATGGTGCTGGGAGAACTGGCTAGCCATATGCAAAAAATTGAAACTGGACCCTTCCTTACACCTTATGCAAAAATTAACTCAGTGTGGATTATAGACTTAAATTTATATCCCCAAACTATAAAAACCCTAGAAGAAAATCTAGGCAATACCATTCAGGACATGGGCAAGAGCAAATATTTCATAACTAAAACATAAAAAGTAATTGCAATAAAAGCCAAAATTGACAAATGGGATCTAATTAAACTAAAGCGCTTCTGCACAGCAAAAGATACTATCATCAGAGTGAACAGGCAAGCTACAGATTGGGAGAAAATTTTTGCAATCTACCTATGTGACAAAAGTCTAATATCAAGAATCTACAAGGCACTTAAACAAATTTACAAGAAAAATACAAACAACCCCATTAAAAAGTGGGCAAAGGACATGAACAGATGCTTCTCAAAAGAAGAGATTTTGCACCTAACAAACATGAAAAAAAGCTCAGCATCGCGGATCATTAGAGAAATGCAAGTCAAAACCACAATGAGATACCATCTCACACCGTCAGAGTGGCAATTATTAAGTCAAGAAACAACAGATGCTGGCAAGGCTGTAGAGAAATAGGAACACTTTACACTGTTGGTGGGAATTTAAATTAGTTCAACCATTGTGGAAGACAGTGTGGTGATTCCTCAAAGATATAGAAACAGAAATACCATTTGACCCAGCAATCGCATTACTGGGTATATACCCAAAGGAATATAAGTCATTCTATTTTAAAAATACATGTGTCCATATGTTCACTGCAGCACTATTCATAATAGCAAAGACATGGAATCAACTCAAATGCCCATCAATGATAGACTGGATAAAGAAAATGTAGTACATATGCACCACGAAATACTATGCAGACATAAGAAAGAATGAAATTATCTTCTTTGCAGGGATATGGATGGAGCTGGAAGCCATTATCCTCAGCAAACTAACACAGGAACAGAAAACCCAAACACCACCTGCTCTCACTTGAAAGTGGGAGCTGAATAGTGAGAACACATGGACACCTTGAGGGAAACAACACATACTGGGGCCTTCAGTCAGGCAGGGAGGGGTGGTAGAGGGAGGGAAAGCATGAGGAAAAATAGCTGATGCATGCTGGGCTGAATATCTAGGTGATTGGTTGATATGTGAAGCAAACCACCATGGCACATGTTTACCTATGTAACAAAACTGCACATCCTGCACATGTATCCTGGAACTTAAAATAATAATAATAATAATAATAATAATAACTGGTTTACAGAGTCTAGGCTTTTAATTATTACTCTATGAAGTAGTCTCCCAAATGGTATTCACAAAATGATTCATAGAAAATTTATTGTGATCTTTGTGATTTTTATGAATATTTATGTTTTCACCCTAGTTTTCATATCAGGTTCATATGTCTAAAAGGAAAATATTACTTGTGGTATGTTGATGATGCCCAAGGTAAAGATGGGGTATTCACCACAAATCTAACAATTAAGACCATCACAATTTTTCATTTGCTTTCAGCACACTGAGGTGTGTCATAGTGAAATTACCCTTAGTTCAATAAATTTACAGAATATTTTATTTTTCATATTATTATATTTTAATCTACTTTGCCATATAGAAAATGACTATAAAATGATATTTAGAAATGGAAAAAAATTGCTTATCATCTCATGGTCAAAAATTAGGATTATCATTATCAATCTTCAAAATATAAAATGCATTTTTTCACTTATAAAGCATACATGCTTTAATTTGCTGAATTTGTTATGGCATTGTGGTAGACTGATTATATCCACTTACTTTGCTATGTACCTTTGTGTGTCTTTCACTATGGGTGGAGTACATTCGTCCAGTGCCATGATTTCTGTCTTGGTTTTGTGACCTTTTTTGCTTAATAAAATATTAATAAATATGATGTGGACTTAAATATGTGGGCATGGCTTGCCTTGCTTTCTTAAGTTCCTGTGATCATCTATAAAATGAACATGACATGAATAACTACTGACTAAAGATAAACAAATTGGAAAACACATGCAACAGAGTTAAGCCCAACCCACAATTCAAAGCCAAATCTAGATAATTCTAAATTGGTCACTGCTGATACAGAGAGTCTATATATATTTAAAATTGTTAAGCAGACAAACTAATACAGACAAGTGGTATTCAATGGTGTGCTAACTAGCAGGTATTTTTGAAAACATAAACATACTAAATCTGTCTCTTTAAGACAAGTGAGTAGCTACTTATTGAAAATGATATTTTTATAGGTCTTAAAAAACGTGCAATTATACTTTTCCAAGTTAGATCAGGGAATCCACTTCTTACTGATATCATCACTCTCACAGACATCGATTCAGAACTTGACAGTGTTTCTATAATTAATTCAGAATATTTGTTATTCACAAAACCCTTTTTCATTTTACTCCTGTGAGTTTTTGTCAGCTCCCACGTGGTGAGCTTATAATATTTTCCCCTTTTAGTCTATAACTTCTTTGTAAGTTAAATAATTCATGTCTATAATTCAATTCCAAGTGCCCAATTATGGGGTAAAATTTCATTGATGGCATTGCTTTTGTCTTTTTCTGTGTTTTTATTAACTTTTTTTCTTTCATTCCAACAATAATATTGGAAATATATTTAACCTGCAGGTTGTGAGTGTGAGCTTTGTAATTAGAATGTCTGAATTCAACCCTAGTTACATAGTCTTGTTAAACCTCAAATTCTTGTTCCTGCATGGGTTAATATTAGTACTCGTCTTTACAGTTGTTGCCAGTGTTACATAAGTCAATATATTTTTAGCACAGTGGTTGGCACATAGAAGTGCTCAAAGGGTAGTGTGGAGACAGTCAGAAAGGGGGACCTGTAGTTATGAGACAGGATACCACCTCCTGGTCTGGCATAGAAGGACCATCACAGTAAGGTCCAAACCTGCTGTGAGAAATCTACACTATCAGATACACTGTGCCATCCTTATGCACTAAGAATGCACCTCTCCTCCTTGCTTTAATATATGCTCTGTTTTTTGTGTTTTTTTTTTTCTGCCTGTAATATCTTTGTTGGTCTTCTCCCTCTCTAGCAGGCAAACTTCTTCTCTTAAGGTTCATCTCATGGAGTAATTCCTATGAGAAATCCTCTGTGATTCATTTATGATGTATTAGTGATTCCATCTTCCTTATTCCTACTTTTTACTATAATTCTGAGTCTCTCCATGAAACAGCCCGAAGATGATCAGCAACAAGAGTGTGTAAGGTTTTCTTACTCATCTCCATAATACTGATGCCTATGATCATGCTCCATAGTGTTGAATGAATGGATGGATGAATGAACATGAAAATGAATAAGAATGATTTTTCACTTTTTGGGAAATAAATATTAACATCATGAGAAGATTCTACATACATATATATTTCCTGTCAGATTGAATAAACACAGAACTGTCCAAAAATTTAACTTTCCATGGATTTACATGTTAAGAAATCTGTGAGTATCATAGAGACCTTTACAATTATTCCTTTATATAGTGTTGCATTATACATAAACTCATCAGTTACCCATAGTTATATAATTTTGCTATGTTAGATCTTGTCATTTTATTCAAAATTGCCCTATCAATCTGTCACATTTGATATTTCAGGTAAATATTAAGAATTTGGAGAGATTCTGTGAATTTTGCTGTTCTTGTTATGCTCTCTAAATTGGATATTCTCTGTCCACATTTGGAGAGCACAGTTGGATGTCTTTACAAAGTCTCGAATAATTCTGATACTAATTTAACTGTAATAGACTATCTTTGGCATCTTGATTACTCTCAATATTTTTAATGCTCAATGAGGCATTCTTGTCAATGGCTTAAAGCTTATAAAATTCAGAAATGAACATCTGCTATCCTCTTCATCTTTGCTACATAAGAAATAAATTCTAGAAGAAAATCCAAAAACCCTCCAGCATTAGTTGCCTCTCCATATTGCCTTTGATTTCACTGATGTCTGTAATTTATATATGTTTGAGGAGTTTAGCTTTAATAATAATCTTGTCAGACTGGGTACTCACATAGCCTAGGAATTTTGTAGATGCTTAAGATAAATTACCTGTTGAATGCTCAGCTGACATTAAACGGTACTTATATTAATTGTCTTTACCACATACAGATAGACAGATTGATGGGCAGATACATAGATAAATAGATATGGAGCCTCGGATAAATTAATTTGCTTACAGTTGCATTTAATAAGAATCAAAACTTGGCTCTGAATTTGGTTCTGAAAGATTTCAAATGCCTTAATCTTTCCATGGTACCACATGGCCCTCTGTGCTATTTTGAACTTAAAAGGTGGAACTTCATTGTTGAGTTGGAGAATTTAATAAAGCATTTCATAACCAAGACACTTTCAGCCATACACACACACACACACAGAGACACACACACAGGCACACACAGTCACACACAGACTGATTTGGTTCCTCATTCCTAAACTTGGCAAAGTTTTGATATGTAATTCTTATATACCGGGCACAGCATAGAAGACCAGGGGATAATTTCCCCCGATGTTCTTTTGATATAAATAAGCAGGGAAAGAAAAAATATTCCAGTCTTTCTCTTATTAAACAAATGAACATCTGAGTGCCCTACCCGAAATGAAGTATTTGATGTAATTTTTATAGCTCTTAGCAGAGTTCTGCCGAAAGCACTGTTATAAGATGAATAAGGACATTATTAACAAGTGAACAAAAATGTAGATCCTTGGTACAGTGGTTTAAATAGGATTCATGCTTTCACTTAAATATGTGGTGAGTGCAAGATGAGACAACAAAAATGATCAATTGCACATATATTGAGCAGAATGTTAATTTAAAAACCATATTATGTGTATTAACTGATATAGAAGTAAAGTTTCATCATTAAAATATTTAGTTCTCCTGTTATTTTATAGTATCTGGTACAGTTTCAATATAGCATTTGTTATGTTTAAGTAAACATGCATTTATTTGCTTAATGCTTGTTCTCCATCAGCAAAACTTACGTATCCGGAACAAGAACTAAGTTTGACATATATCTCAATGCCAAGCACATAATAGGTGCTCAGTAAATATGTTGTTGCCATAAATCAGTGAATGGCTATATTGAAATAATTTTACAATAGATATATTTAGATAGCTATCTAATATAGAACAGCCAAAGTAAAATATTATATTATGTTAGAGAATAATTTTAAGCTATTTTAAATGGAAATATAAAACAGTGTAGTGGCAGACACTGGAGCCTGGATGCCTAGGTTCCAAATTCAGTTTTGCCATGCACTAGCTATATGACCTTGGACAAGTTCTTTCATCTCTCATTGCCTCAGTTCCCTCATTTTAAGTTAATAATATCTACCTCAGAGCATTTTTGTCTTTTAGTAAGCATTTCATGATTTTCATCTCATGTACAGTAAGCACAACATAAATGTTGCATCTTATTTTTATTTATTATTATTATTATTATTTATTATTATTATACTTTAAGTTTTAGGGTACATGTGCACAACGTGCAGGTTTGTTACATATGTATACATGTGCCATGTTGGTGTGCTATCATGCTTTTTGTTTCACACTATGATCTTCAGCCATATTGAGAGGGTGGGATTTATAAAGATAATAATATGTAAGGGATTATTTCTAGTTCTTTTGTTGGCACTTTTCTGGCATGAGAATTTTTCCATAATGGTGGTCACTTTCGCTCCAAGGTTGTTACCCGTAGTAATTAAGCAGATTAAGATAATACATTTTGGGAAAAAACAAACAAACAGGAATTAATATATTTTAATGGAAATGTATAAATATTGCAGTCCAACAGAGCTACTTTCAAATTCCAGTTATGACGATGACTTTGAATGAGTAACATTCTGAATTTTTGTCTTCATTTATAAATTTTTGTCTTCATTTATAAAATGAGATTTGCTTGAACTGTTCTTCAAAACTATGACAGGCAGAATCTTAGCAAAATTTATACCAATAATTTTATGTATCTTCTTTGATTTTTAATACTCTCAACTCACCAACTATTTCCCTCCCAAACAGCCTGAACTTGCATCACCTTGTAGTTTAAAATTTGTCCTTTGTTCTCAGAGGAATCAGTGTTAAGCAGTAGTGTATTAGTCCATTCTTGCATTGCTATAAAGAACTACGTGAGACTGGGTAATTTATAAAGAAAAGAAAATTAATTGGCTCACAGTTCTGCAGGCCATACAGGAAGCATGGCTGGGAGGCCTCAGGAAATGTTCAATCATGGCAGAAGGCAAGGAGGAAGGAGGCAAGTCTTACATGGCTGGAGCAGGAGAAAGAGAGTGAAGGGGGAGGTGCTCTTAAACAACCAGATCTCATGAAAACTCACTCGTTATTATGAAAAGATCAAGGGGGAAATCTACCTGCATGATCCAATCACCTCCCACTAGGCCTCCTCCAACACTGGGGGTTACAATTTTACATGAGATTTGGACAGGGACACAAATCCAAACCATATCAAGTAGTAACTTGCAGTATAGTCCAGCAGCCATAGCACTGAAAGAAACATACAGATCTTGAGTTGAAATCCTAGCTCCTAAAGGAAACAATCAACAAAGTGAGAAGACAATCCACAGAAAGGGAGATAATACTTGCAAACTATCCATATGACAGAGATTAATAACCAGATTATACAAGGAACTTAAACAACTTTATAGGAAAAAATTTAATAATCTAATTTAAAAATGAGCAAAAGATCTGAATAGACATTTCTCAGGAGAAGATATACAAATGGCAAATAGGCATATGGAAAGGCACTCAACATAACTGATCATCAGAGAAATACAAATCAAAACTACAATTAGATATTATCTCACCCCAGTAAAAATGGCTTTTATGCAAAAGACAGGCAATAACAAATGCTGGCAAGGGTGTGGAGAAAGGGGAAGCCTTGTACACTGTTAGTACAGCTGCTATGGAGAACAGCATGGAGCTTCCTTAAAAAACTAAAAATAGAACAACCATATGATCCAGTAATCAAACTGCTAGGAATATATCCAAAAGAAAAGAAATCAGTATGTCGAAGAGATATCTGCACCCCCATGTTTCTTGAAGCACTATTCACAAGAGCCAAGATTTGAACACAACCTAGGTGGCCATCAACAGAAGAATGGATAAAGAAAATATAGTACATATACACAATGGAGTACTATTCAGCCAAAAAAAAGGATGAGATATTGTTATGTTTAATAACATGAATACCACTGGAGGACATTATGTTAAGTAAAATAAGCAAGGCACAGAAAAACTAATTTTGCATGTTATCACTCATTTGTGGGAGCTAAAAATTAAAACAATTGAACTCATGCAGACAGAGAGTAGAAGGCTTGTTACCAGAGGCTGGGAAGGGTAGGAAGTGGGAGGTGGGAAATGAGGATGGTTAATGGGTATAAAAATATGGTTAGATAGAATAAATAAGCTCTAGTATTTGATAGCACAATAGGATGGCTACAGACAGCAATAATTTGTTGAACATTTTAGAGTAACTGAGGGTGTACAATTGGAATGTTCATAACACAAAGAAAAGATGAATGCTTGAGGTGATGGAAACCCTATTTACCCTCATATGATTATTACACATCGTACACCTGTATCAAAATATCTCATATACCCCATAATTATATACACCTAATGTGTACTCATAAAATTTTTTTAAATAAAGTTTTTAAAAAAGGGACAGGGAGTGCAATGTGTGGGACTGATAAATAAAGGCAAATAGTATTTAGGTATTGTAGAATTTCAAATTTCTTTAAGTTTAGAATTTTCAAAATAAAAAGTTGGATATGAAACAATAAAAAATTGTATAATGACTAGTTAATTTTTAAAAATCTAGTTCCTTTATACTTTCCATCATTTGGGACTTGAGAAAAAGACTATATTTTTATGCTTTTGGGTAACCACCCTGGGTTTATAATTATGATGATAATTAATAATATAAAGAACAAATAAGAAAATGCAATGAAATACTTTCATATCTGTAATGTGCTATACAAATGCAATAGATTGGGTTATATTTGCTCTGGGACCCAGTGAAGCAAGTTCCATTGAAGTGGAATCCACCAAGCACCACTGGGAAATGTGACTGACCACTGTGCACCCTTAAATTGAAACCATAATTATTCTGTCTCCAAATACTGTGCAGTTTATTCATGATTCACTCTCCTCAAGTACCCCTGCTAACAAATCCACTGCAATACAGCCCAATCCACTTAATGCAGTTTCTTTACCAAACTTATTGCCTATCCTCTGCATGAGATAGAGTTGCCATTTGGGACACAGGCTGCCTTTCAGACTCCACTTTCTTTATCAAGAAAAATTTTGTTGCCATCCTGCTTCCTGGTGAAAGTTATAATTTTGTAATGATATCTGATGTTTTTCCCAACAAATGAACACAGACACCCTAAGCACAAACAAATTAGTCTATATTTCAAGTGTACCGATTTTATCCATTACGTAAAGGATTGGTATATTTTTTGCTAGCGATGCCATAACAAAGTGCCACAGACTCAGTGACTTAAACAACAGAAATTTATTTTTTCATATTCCTGGAGGCTAGAAATATGAGCTCAAAGTGTCAGAAGGGTTGGTTTCTTCCAAGGCTTCTCTTCTCACTTTGTAAATTGTTAAATTCTCCTGGTTTTTCACACAGTCTCCCCTTTATGTGTCTGTGTCTTCAACTCTTCTTATAAAGATACCGTAAGATTGGATTCAGTCCCATTCTCATTTGAACTTAATCACCTCTTTAAACACCCGATCTCCAAATATAGTCACATTCTGAGGTACTGGGGATTATTACATTCACATATGAATTTTCTGGGAATAAAACTCAGACCAAAACAGATGATAATGTAACAATAAAGTAGATGATTCTAAGGGAATTTTATTTGGCATTTTAAAAATTGTATCTATTTATTCAAATAAGTTTAACAAGCATTCACTAAATATCATCACAGAGCAGGGAATTACATTATCCTGTGAGAAATTGTAAGGCAGAGACACATTTCAAAGAAAAATCAGAATTCTGTAATTTTTTATTAATATGCATAACCACCCTGAGATATTATGCCCATTAATAAAAAAGTAAACTGAAGTAAAAAAGTTAAGCTATAGCTGTTAGATGGCAGTCCTGTTCATCAAGGCCAGAACTATTGAACTCCAAAGCCCATAATTTTTTTCTTTTATATTGTCCTTTTGCTGTATTATGCTGGGTCTACAGGCATGTATGAAGAGGCTGGAATAATCATCGATTATTGTTGAGTTTAAGGAATAAAATATTTATAAATACATTGGTTCAGGATAAGCCTTAGCATAAGACCTTAATACTCATACTCATTAAACACTGTGTATGTACCCAAGCAACCCTAAACAGTGCAGCCTAGTGGCTCAAAATCTTCTCTCTCTGGTTCCAGAGTGATAGATGCTTAGGTAGTAGAAATGTCTGATGTGGTCTAGTAGACAGCATTAAAGGATGAATCCAACGTTTTTCAACAGTAGCAAGAAACTGAACAATACAGGCCGAGAAGTCAGTACAACGAGAAACTTAAGACTGGAAGGCTGTGGTGAGATCATGAAGCAGGAGAGAATCTGGCTCATTTATACAAATGGAGAGAAATACTTGGAAATGACCAAAAGCCAAATCAGCGACAGATTTCAGAGGACACAAAATGCCACATAAAAAGATTTATATAGTAGTTTTGAGGTCAGTGGTTCTAAACAGTTATTGTGCAAATAAAACATCAGGATTGCTGTGATTAACCCCAGAGTTATTTACTTTGCACCCCAGAAAATTCTGAGCCTGGGCTTCTAGATATCACACATGGAGGCCCATGTCTATAAGTAGCGGGTAACTAGAAGAGGAGGTGAGCAGTAGAGAGTGGCCAAGTGAAAGACGAAATAGAGCAATGAGGCCTAGGAGATGATTTCAGTGGATGCAAAGATAGTTATAAATCCCAGATATTTTGCATTTTAATACACAGATAGCATTCTTTTATTGAACTTAATGGAAGGAAAGTTACTTGTTATTTTAAGTTAAGATGGAAATTGTGTTCAGTCACAAATAATCTCAGAAAGCATTTTAATTCTCTGTAAGCATCTTGGCTGCTTATTGGATTGTTTTGTTTTTCCTTTAGCTTAAACCTAATGAGATAAGAAAGCCACTAAGAAAGGATTAGTGATCCCTGACCTGTTCCTCTAAGATGCTTTTACCACTAGTATTATGAATCAACTGAGCTGACTTAAGTAAAATAAACGACATCCTTTACTTTGT
Source organism: Pan paniscus (assembly GCF_029289425.2). Classification (NCBI taxonomy): domain Eukaryota; kingdom Metazoa; phylum Chordata; class Mammalia; order Primates; family Hominidae; genus Pan; species Pan paniscus. Next base: position 19,473,161 of record NC_073252.2, read on the forward strand.
TTAATCTGGCAGTCAGAGACACTGAGGTCTTTTTTAATGTTCCTGCCAAAGGTTCCATTGAGTTCATCGCAAATCCTTTCTCCTCTGGAAGGGGGTCATGGCCTCCTTTTCTAGTTGTCTGCCTGTTACCAAGAGCAATTCCGGGAGAAAGTGAGGAGACTGACTCAAGAGGCCATATATAAAATTAGCCACAAGTACAGTAGAACCTCAGTTAATCAGAATGTTGTTACAACAGAGGCTTCCAAGGTAAAAGATTTTCTTGTTAACAAAAGATTAATTCTATATGTTTTTGGTTCAACCTTTGTTTAAAATCATGAGGCCAAGATAATTTCCATTCATGTCTACAACTGTCCTTTGAGAAGCAGCATCTACACAGTTTCACCCAGAGTGGATACTCAAAGCAAAATAGAACAAAACAGTAAGCCATTATTGAACCAGACTTCTCTCTTCACATATTCAATCTAGTGAATAACCTTTAATTTTACAGTAGAAAGAGAAATTCTAGTCTCTCTCCTCTCTATATCTTCACAAGTAACTTCTGCTAAATATTTTTGTGACTAGAGAAATAATACATCTTTATTATTGAACAGTTAAAAAATAAAGCAAAATTAAGAAATTTAAAATACCCATATTCTCACTAGAAAAGACAAACATTTTAAACTAAATACCTTAAAGTATTTTACTTTAGTAAAATACTTTAAGGTATTTAGTTTTTTTAAGACATTCATTTGCTGCTTTTTTGTGCATATATATATGCACAAAAAATATGTTTGTGTGTGTGCATATATACATATATATATCTTTAGGGCCATGTATTTAAGCAGAATACATATATGCATAAATCTGAGTACAAACAGCCAAATCTATAAGCATACATATATAGTTTATGGCATAAAGCTTATGTCCATATACAACTTTTGCTTAGGACTGCAAGTTTTAGCCAGCAGGCTTTTACATGGATTACTGATTAGAAATAGCTCACCAACAACCTTTTATCAAACAACGTTTCATTAAACATAATTTATCCATTCACTCATTTACTTCTTTATTCAACACTGATTGACTCACTGCTCTGTCTAAAACTCTGTGGTCAGCATCATTGGAAATATACATATGCAAAGTGCACACTTCCAAATGCCAAACAGTTTATGAAGCAGTTCCTAGGCTTACGAAAGAGCCAGTTCTGTCTTTTGCACACAGTCTCCAAGCAGTGTCTGTTCAGTCTACTTAACTCACTTGCTGACAAGCCTTATGACCCTTCAGAATAGGATAAAAATTCTCATGTACCGAGAAAAGATAACAAAAAATCTTCAACCTCCACTCTATGGCCCAAATGCTTCTGGTGCTCTTTAAAGAATGTTTTGCAACCATGCAAATAAGGAATGTCTCTAGAGCAAGCTTTTCCCTTAACATGCCTTTTTTTTAGGACTCCAGTTACAAGATGGCTGTATATGTAAGAAAAGAATTCAGTAGCTGGATAAGCTCTTGGGCCCCCCAGCATCTCATACCCTTTGGGAGAAGAGAAAAGTCTTCATTCTTTAGTTGATATTCACATGGCCTGTGGAGCCTGGGGTTCAATGAAATTACTAGTCATTCTATTTTTATTTTTAATGCCAGAGACAGAATCAAACATAACACTGACTTTTGTACAGTACTGTCATGATTAATTTACTAGTGTTCTAATTGACATAAACTATTTTTTAAGGCTATTAGGTTGTGCTGTATCTGTTCAGTAAAATCTTTTTTGAAATGAAAATACCAGATTTCAATTCGAACCATTTTTTTAAAAAATTTTTGTTTGTTTAGCTTTAGAAATTTGGTTCAATTTGGTTAATTTAGATTATTTGGGAGCTTATAAATTATGTTGTTTCAATCTGATTTCTGGTTTATTTCTTAAATAGATATAACCTGATGGTCACTTTAACCATTTGTCTTTAGAAACAATGTCATACTAAAGACAGAATTTGTCTACTGAATTCTATAGTAAGAGTGGTAAGACTTACCATTCATTCATTTATTAATTCATTTATTCAATGACTACTTCATGTGTGTTTATAAGGCACCAGGTTCTGTGTAGGATGCTGGATGTTAGACTAATTGAATAAGATATGATCATTCAAAGATTATATAGGACAAAATATTTTTAATGAGTTATGCCTATGATGCCAAGAGAGTATAAAATGTAGGTATGTTATAAAGTCTATGGTTTCTGGGACTATTTTTTGAAGAGAATAGGATACAGAAAGTATTGAGAATGAACTAACATGCCATATTTGGGAGACATGGAGTAATATACTATAGTCGATGTTAATAGTGGGCAGGTTGAAGTCATGATAGAGTGTTAGGAAGGGGCCAGATCATTAAGGGTCTTATTTGTAAGTCAGCATAAAAAAAGTTCTGTAGGAACTATGAAGAACTTCTTTCAAACATTTTCATATTCAGAATTTTGGTTGTCCTAAGAACTTTTATAAACAAATATGATAGGGTAGTAATAATTAACAACAATATGCTTCAAATTATGTTTTCCCTATATTTTTTCTCATGCTATGCACTCATCCTGGAATGACTTGGTCTTTGATTTCTATGTGAAAAGTTTTTGCTTATAAAAAAATTATTAATTTGAAGGTCACTGTTTTAAGAAACCTGTTTTTTTTTTTTTTAAAGAAAAAAACCTACTTGATATGGTTTGACTGTGTTTCCACCTAAATCTCATCTTGAATTGTAGTTCCTATAATCCCCATGTGTCATGGGAGGGACCCAGAGGGAGGTAATTGAATCACGGGGGTGGTTACCTCCATGCCGTTCCCGTGATAGTGAGTGAGTTCTCAAAAGATCTGATGGTTTTATAAAGGTCAGTACCCTTGTACATGCTCTCTTGCCTGCCACCATGTAAGACGTGTCTGTGCTCCTCTTTTGCCTTCCACCGTGATCTGAGGCCTCCCCAGCCATGTGGAACTGTGAGCCCATTAAACCTCTTTTTCTTTATAAATTATTCAGTCCTAGGTATTTCTTAATAGCAATATAAAAATGGTGTAATACACTCCTATTCCCTCAGGCAGCCTCACTCCTTCTTTAGGTCCTTTAATACCACATTAATACCCAATTCGTTGCAATTATACTGACATTGCATCTGTCACGCTTCTTCGTTTGTCTATGAGATTTATCTGAAAGTGATTGTGACTAACTCATCTTTAAATGCCTTGTGTCTAGCTTATGGGGAAAAAAAATGACACAGAGAGTCAATCTGTGCTTACTGAAAGAATGAATATGCCATAAGCCTTTCTAAAGAAATATTAGGTCCCTAATCAATACTGTTTCACCTCCTTTCTCATTTGGCATCAAAAACAACTTCAATTGGATGATTTTAAAATAAATCATATGTCTTATTTTCATACAGTTATTAAATAACACGTGTATTTTGTCAAAAGTTTTAAAAACTCTAAAGAGCAAAGAAAAGTGAAAACATACTAGGGTCTTACCACCTAGAGATAACCAATGGTAACATTTCAGAATATCTGCTTACAAGTTTTTCAACTGCTAGTATAAAAAGATAGGTTTTTAAAATTTATTTTGTACTGTACACATTGTTTTGAAATCAGTTTAATTAAACTCAGTATATCATGAAAATGTCCAGTTTATTAAAATTTTCTCTTGTTTAATTTTTAAATGACTGATATTCCATCATCTTGGTTTGTCATAATGTATTAGTTATTTTCCTTTTTAAAATATCTATATTTTCTTTTGTCTTTAAAGAGATTTGCTTTGTTGTAATAAATAATGTGAAGAAGATTCTTATGTCTATATCTTTGATTGCACCTATAACTAATTTTTTAAATGAGAGTTATGTAGAAATGAAATTAATAGGTAAAAGGAATGCAAGAGTTGAAGCCTTTCATATGCTTTCAAATTGACAACTGGAAATGTTAAATAACTTTTACTGCCATCAACAATGTCTGACAACACGAATTACCTTAAACTGCTGTATATTATTACCATTCTATAAAACTGTCAATATCAGTAGTGAAATATGGCATATAATTTCTAAATTTGCATTTGTCTAATGATAGAGAAGTTTAGTAATTGTCATATTATTAAACAATTATTCATTTTCTAATTTATGTATTATTATAACTTTGTAATTTGATTTGGCTCTGTGTTCCCATCCAAATCTCACCTTGAATTGTAATAATCCCCAGGTGTCAAAGGTGGGGCCAGGTGGAGAAAACTGAATCATGGGGGTGATTTCCCCCATGCTGTTCTATTGATAGTGAGTGAAATCTCATGGTTTTATAAGGGGCTTCCCACTGTGCTCCGCTGTCATTCTCTCTTCTCTCCCTCTGTGAAGAGGTGCCTTCCATCATGATTGTAAGTTTCCTGAGGCCTCCCCAGCCATGTGGAACTCAGTCAGTTAAACCTCTTTTCTCTATAAATTACCCTGTCTCAGGTATTTCTTCATAGCCGCATCAGAATGGGCTAATATATTGTGTAATTAATTTGCAAATATTTTCTATCAAATATTTATTTGCCGTAATTTCTATTTCTTAAGAAGCTTGTAATACATTGCAAGCATATTCCTCTACTTACATTCTAATTTTGAGGTATTGACTACAAGTCACAAAACAGTCAAATACTAGTAATGACAATGAGTATCCTTTTATCCTTGAGTATGACAATAATATGAGTATCTTTATAGCATGACATAATTACCTTAGTTTTCAAGATTTTAAATTGATTATCTTCTTTTGAATGAGGAAATATATTTTTTTCTTATTTTACTAAATTTTATATTATTGAGGAATGGATGATATGCTTCATCAAATATTTTATGCATTCAACTAGATGTATTTTTTTTTCTTGTAACTGAAGTCATGAATTACAGGGATTAATTCCTTAAAATTGAGCACTTTGTACATCAAGATAATTTTCTACATTTTTATTGTTTTCTTATTATTTCAAGGAAGTGAAGGACTCAATTAACTTGTATTTGTATTTAAAATAATAAATGAGTTTGCTCACTAGTTTTCTTTTATTAAGATTACTTTATCATGTTTTGACTTCAGGGCTGACTGAATAGTTTGTATGGTTTTAACTAAGTTAGTAATTCATAGGTTAGTTAAAAGTATTCCTTTTTAGAAATAGAACCATCAGCTATAGTTACTACCATCTTATTTCAAGGCACTATCACATTTGCCTGTATGATTTCAGTAGTCTCCTTACCAGTGTCCTTGCATTCACTCTGGTGAGCCCACATTCTCTTTTCCACACAGCGGCCAGTGACCCTTTCAAAACAGAAATCGAATCATGTCAGTCTTTTGTTTAAAATCCTCCAAAGGCATGTCATCTCACTCAGAGTAAAAGCCAAAACATTTTTATCATGAATTCATACTCTACAACTTGTACTGTATGGAAAAGTACTGGTCACTAATCAATTTACTGAATACACAAATAAAGTAGGAATGCAACATGATTAGGAGGGTGTATATACCGCTTCTCACAGTATTACCCTTTGTTCTCCAAATCCAGATAGCACTTACTCGCTCCCTCTAGATTCTCAGTATTTCTATTCAGAGTCATCTGAATGTTACAGGAATGGGGATGGTGATGTCATTGTAGGAAATGTAATAGGGCTTGGTATATAATAAAATGGAACATCAGAATAATAAAATATTATGAATATATACATATTTTTATGCATATCTCTATGTATTTATGTGTATACATATGTGATTTTATGTGCATATATTTTTTTTAAACCTACATAAATCATAAAATATTAAGTATGGGTATTTATTCTGCAGTAATATAAACCTGAAAATATTTTGCTTGATAAAAACTCAACCCAAATGATGTCATGCTCGAAATTCCATAGAATGTCTTACTTCCATTATATTTGTTTCTCTCTCCAGCTGCATTATTTTTATGTAGTGATTCCTCTATAATTATTCTCTTCATATGACTGTAAATCTCACCCATGTCAAATACAACTTAGACTTTAAAAATATTTTGCTTTCTGAATATATTTGGAAAAACATAAGATATTAAAGTGTTGTTTCAGGTATCTCTTCATTTCTTTATGCCTAAAGAGAATGTTAAAATGTACTCAGCAATTCTTATTAAAATCGTTTCCCTCAGATTATAAAATGAAAGATTAAAACCATAGACATTTAAAAAATGCTTGTTTTCTTGGCAGGTTTTAATTAGTAAGTTGCCTGAACACTATAATATACAAAATCTTTGCTTTTGTCTTGGAAGTTGCCTTAGAGAAAATGTTTAATTTTGAATTTTCATTTATATTTTTAATATTGTTTGGTAACACTACAAAATAAGGTCTCCCAAATCTGTTCCACTACAAATTATACACAGTACATAGATTTATAGACCTGGTAAACAAAATTGTAAAATGTTTATTGCATGAACAATTTAGGGGAATATAGATAATATATTTGGGTAATTTAGTTCCTAAACTCCGTAAGAGCGAAGGAAAAACAGGCTCTTTTTAAGCACATTTTCAAGACAGTAGCATCCAAGTAAATGGCTTAAATACATGCCATGTCTAAATATGTTTTATTTCTATACTGAAAAAAATGACCAATTGTTTTTCTATTATTTTATTTATATTTATTTCCTTTTCTGAAAAATATATAGGAGAATTTAGAGGCAGTGGGATATCTTCCTAATGGAATGGAAGGAAGAAGGAGAGGATGGCAGTGAGGAAGAAACAAACTATTTCTCAAAGAATTAGGTCCTTAGTTTTTAATAAACATTTTTCAAGGATATATTATGGTCAAAGCGAGTTACACTTTACTAAGGAAAATATACAGATAAACAACAACAGACTAATACATTGCCTTAATGGATCTAGAGATAAGTGCAGGAACAAAAACAGAAAGAGCACTGACATCTTTTTTTTAAGTTTTAAATTATGTTTTAAAATTTTTGTTGGTACATAGGAGGTGTATATATTTACTGGGCACATGAGATGTTTTGATACAGGCATGCAATGTAAAATAAGCACATCAAAGAGAATGAGGTATCCATCCTCTCAAGCATTGATTGAGGGAATGGATACCTCATTCTCCGTGACTGAGTTACAAACAATCCAACTACACTCCTTTAAGTTATTTTAAAATACACAATTAAGTTCTCATTGACTATAGTCACCCTACTGCCTTGTCACACATATGCTGCTTTAACATCCGGTGCGTTTAGCTACAGAAAGTAGAAGAGGAGGCTGCTGTTTAGATTTTAGCCTATTTGTGTAAGATCGTGAGGTCTTACTCAATACATGTTGAATAAATAATCCCAAGAATGATCGTTAAATAAGTTATGGCTACTTAACTGTGTTGCATTATGATGGTAGAGTCTATGACTTTAAATCCATCACTCCTGTCCCTTCAATATTTGCTTTTAGCAATAATTTATTCTGAGTATAGTTTAGAAAGGATACTACTTTTCCATGTAGCAAAAAGTTCATTGTATTGAGAAGGATTTTCTAGGTTCTTGTCTTGGATTTATAAATAGCACTTGGACTTCAACAAATCTCCTAATATTTTACGACTACCATTTTCTTATTTGACAAATAAAGGTTTGCATGGCTTTTTTTAGGACACTGTAGCATTCTGTATTTCTCTGAGTTAAACACAAAATAATGCAACATTACTCTTAGAATGCTTTCAAATACTCCTAATTATTAATATAATTTTCAGCCCTGGTATTTAAACTCATTTTTATTATAACTCTCATAAGCATGTTCACAAATAAATATTAAAGGAAAATGTTTCCCTTTTTTAAAAAAATATAGACCTAACCTTAATCTATCACGAATCAGGGCAGTTACTTAAATTTATGTTAGGTAATGATATTGTAGATACTCCTGATTCTGTAGGAAATTGTATACCCTGTTTACAATGTCCTGGTGAGAAGGGATTGGTATCATTGCACCATTCTCTGTGGCTTCTCCTGTTTTGGAAATGAGTTTGGTAACCTAACAATGCATATTTCCTTGATTTTCAGGACAAAATATGTACAATTTTCCCTCTGTCATTAGAGTAGGTGTTCATGGTATGAAACTGATGAATGTGTGGCCTATCAATGAACCTCATGAAAGGTTTCCAACTTGAAATAATTTCCTAAGCTTAGAAGGCAGTTTGGCCGGGCACGGTGGCTCACACCTGTAATCCCACCACTTTGGGAGGCCGAGACGGGCAGATTACCTGCGGTCCAGAGTTCAAGAACAGCCTCAACCACATGGAGAAACAGCATCTCTACTAAAAATACAAAATTAGCTGGGCGTGGTGGCACATGCCTGTAATCCCAGCTATGCAGGAGGCTGAGGCAGGAGAATCACTTGAACCTGGTAGGCGGAGGTTGCAGTGAGCCAAGATTGCGCCCCATTGCACTCCAGCCTGGTCAACAAGAGTGAAAGTCCATCTCAAAAAAAAACCAAAAAAACAAAAACACACACACACACACAAACTTACAACAGACAGTTTAAGTAAAAACGCAAAAGATACGTATATATAATATTATATATAAATATATAATATTTACAACACACCATAAGAATGTAATAGAACAAATGCATAGTGTAATTAAAATCAACCACTGAATCACCAATTTAAATAAAGCATCTCTGCAGTTAAATTGTCATATTTTTGCATTCAGTTTTTGTTGGAGAGACAATAATTCATTTCAAAAAGGCTAAATTGAACAGCTAATTTATTAATGAGCATTAATTTTTTGGAGACAGAGCAAGATATTGTATGTTTTTTATTTTGCAGATCAGTAATGAAACGTTTCAATTACCTTCAGTTCAGTTTCATAACACGTTTTAAATTCTTTAGAAATGACTCTGTCTTCTAAAGAGGAAAAATGATTCCAAATATGTTTACTTCTCAATTCTCATTTTTTCAGTCAGTGTGTGCAGAGTTGTAGGTACTCTGGGATCCAAAGGATTTTTTGCGAATTTGATGCTTTACTTTTGAAATTTTGATAACTGTCATCACCGGTAATTGTTGACACTGAGAACTCTTGAGTCAGACCACTGACTCCAAATCTTGACCTGACCATTTAACAAGTGTATATTCATGAGAAGCTTATCAAATTTTCCTAGAGTGCAGTTTTCTTATCTGTAAGGAAACAGTCATAGAACATTCCTTGGAGTTTTCAGCAATTAAACTTAGAGCAGTGAGATAACATATAAGAATTGCTTAGGCCGGGCGTGGTGGCTCACGCCTGTTATCCCAGCACTTTGGGATGCCGAGGCAGGCAGATCACGAGGTCAGGAGTTCGAGACCAGCCTGACCAACATGGTGAAACCCTGTCTCTACTAAAAATACAAAAATTAGCCAGGTATGGTGGTGCGCCTGTAATCCCAGCCACTCAGGAGACTGAGGCAGGAGAACCACTTGAACCAGGGAGGCGGAGGTTGCAGTGAGCCATGATTGCGCCATTGCACTCCAGCCTGGTCGACAGAGCAAGACTCCATCTCAAAAAGAAAAAAAAAAAAAAGAAAGAATTTCTTAGAACACACTGGCATATAAACATTAGGGATTTTATTAAACAGGACCCTTCTAATGGATCTTCAACTATGTGGCAAGCACTATGCTAGAAGCCCGGGATACAATGGAGAGCAAAATAGTTATTTTTCTCTTTTTTCACGTGGATAACTTTATTTATTAATGTAATTCGCAATCCGTAAAGTTCACCATTTGAAATTGTACAATTAAATGAGTTTTGCATAATTCACAGAGTTGTCCAACCATAACTGATAACTTTCTTCCCCCCCAGCTTTACCGGAATAGAATTGGTATGCCAAAACTGCATATAATTAATATACAATTAGCATACCATTTGGTAAGCTTGGAGATATGTTTATATTCCTGTTACCTTCACCACAATCAAGGTGACAAATGTACCCATCACCTCTAAAAGTTTTCTTGTGTTGCTTTGCTTTTCATTGGTTTGTTTGTATTGAACACTTAACTTGAGATTTACCCTCTTAACCATTTTTAAGTGCGTGATACTTTATTGTTTACTATAGGAACTATGTTGTTCAGCAGATCTCTAGAACTTACGTAACTTTAACTTTATACCCATTGAATAACAGCTCCTCATATTCCCCTCCGTTCACTCCCTGGTAGCCATCATTCTATTGTCTACCTCTGTAAGTGTGACTATTTCATTATTATTATTACTCTTATTATTAATTATTATTATTATTATTTGGAGACAGAGTCATGCTCTGTTGCCCAGGTTGGAGTGCAGTGGCTTAATCTCAGCTCACTGCAACCTCCGCCTCCCGGATTCAAGCGATTCTCCTGCCTCAGCCTCCCAGGTAGCTGGGATTATGGGTATCCACCACCACGTCTGGCTAATTGTTTTGTATTTTTTGTAGAGACAGGGTTTCGCCATGTTGGCTAGGCTGGTTTCGAACTCCTGACATCAAATGATCCACCTGCCTCAGCTTCCCAAACTGCTAGGATTACAGGCGTGAGCCACCGTGCCTGGCCAGTGTGACTATTTTAGATACAGTATTTGTCCTTCTGAGACTAACTTATTTCACTTAGCAGAACGTCTTTCAGGTCTGTCCATTTTGTTGTGAATGGTAGGATTTCTGTCTTTTTTAAGGCTGAATAATATTTTATTATGTGTTTATACCATAGTTTCTTTACTCAATTGTCAGTGAACATTTCAGTTCCTTTATCTTGACTATTTTCTTCAGTGCTACAATGGACATGGAAGTGCAGATATTTCTCTGAGATCCTAATTTCGGTTCTTTTAAACATATATCCAGAAGTGGGATTGGGATTCCTGGGTCATATGGTAGTTCTATTTTTAATTTTCTGAGGAATCTTCATACTGCTTTCCATAGAGACTGCACTGTTTTACATTCCCAACACAGTGTACAAAGTTTCCTTTTTCTCCTCACAGCCACCAACAACTGTTATTTTTTTTGTTCGTTTGTTTTTATAATAGCCATCTTAAGAGTTTGGTGATATTTTATTGTGGTTTTTATTTGCATTCCTTGATGATTAGCGATATTGCACAACTTTTGATATACCTGTTTGCTGTTTTTATGTCTTTTTGGAGAAATGCTTATCCAAGTCCTTTGCCCATTTATAACTGGTTTTTTTTTTTTTTTGCCATTGAGTTTATAAGAGAAGCACTTCTAAAGAATTCTTGCAGAAGGAGATAGGGAGGAGAGAGAGAGAGAGGGGAGAGCTAGAACTATAATGAAATACAGTGTGTCTGTATTTCACAACGTAATTCATGTTTATAGTCCTACAGCTTACTACTGTGATTGTTCTTACTTCAACATTATAGTGCTATTTCAGATATAGCAAGTCTTTTTAGAATGACTTAGAAACTTGAAACAAATTGACTTGATGCTATTTGCCTCTGGGAAACTGGGGAACATTACTTCCACATTAACAATATCTTTTTAAGGTAAGTAATAAAAGTTAAATTAGTGAACACTAGATGGCGGCATTTAAGAAAAATTAAATCAGAGTAAGTTACTGCGCCACATTAAAAAAAAATCAGAAGTCTCACAACAATGACTTGTTTTTCTCATTTATTTGTTTGTTTTGTTCACTATTTGAAATAAGATTTTAGAAGTCTGGAGAAAATATTAAATAGGTGGGAAGGTACTAAAATGTATTTTTCTTGTTTTACAGGTAGAACTCATTGAACACTTGACTCCTGAATGTTCAGATCTATGTTTGAGTTGTTCCGCTAATCCTAGGAGAGTGATTAAAGGTCCACATGTAGTATAAAAGGACCAATGTTTAGGTAGGTGTTTGCTAAGAGGAAACATTTTTGAAAGAAACTTGTTCTGAGTGTAATGCCAGGCATTTAGGCACCAATGATTCCAGAATTTTTTGTTTTTTAAACATACAATAATGGGTAGAATTAATTGAGTGCTTAGGGAAGTCCCAAGTACAGGGATAAAAACTTTACATATATCACCTCACTATATCTTTCTACAGTAGTCTAATAAGGTAGGTATATTTTTGGTCCTGTTTTGTAGATGAGGATTTGGAATTTTAGGTTTACGAACTTGTGAAAGCTTATACCATTTTAAATGAGAGAGTTGAGTTTCAAATATCAAGTCCACATTATTTTGAGTCTAGACTGAGATTTTAACCATTCCACAGATTTTCACAGACCTCAGATTTACAGATTCCTGTAAAATGCACAATTTTGAAACATAGGGATAGCATCAAGCTAAAGTTAAATGTGACTTTGAAATGGGTTGAACTGCAGAGAGGTACCAAATTCCTTACAAACAAACAAACAAACAAAAAAGTAAACTTTTGGACTCATGATCCACAGAAAATATTTGACTCTTTTGATTTTGTTATATCAGAAAATTCAATTAAAATTAATTTTATTTGTAGTTAATTGCTGTTTTGGATAAACTCAGATATTCATGTAAATTAATCTCTAAAATATTACAGAAAAAAATTATATATTTTGTCCTTAAAAGTAAACAATTGATGAGATTCAAATAAAAGGAAATAATCAAATTATTCTTTTTAATATAGATACAAGTCACACGGTTCGGATTCTATGTAACTTACAAAAACATATAGCTTTTACATTTTCAAAGTGTTTATAATAGCTAAAATTTACAAAATGCATATTTTGAGGCTTAACTCCAAAAAGATGTGCTTTTTAAAAATGAGAGTATAAAACAACTCAATTGTACACATTTATGTGACTATATTAATATTTTATCTTAGGGAAACTAATATAAAACTCAAATCCTTATAAAATTATGAGAAAAACTGCTAATTGTCATCCTTTATTTTGGGGTAGGAGATAAAGTAAAGGAAGGAAACAATCCCAGCTATTCATTTAATTAGAACTTTTTCAGATTCCTTATGATTTGTCATTTAAAATACTGAGTCTCATTTTAATTTGAGACATAAAAGTAGACGTTTGTTACGTTAAATTACAATATCAATCTGTTGGACCACTTAAAAATATATAATGTATATAATATAGACATTATATATAATGTATATAGTATATATTATATATAATGTATATTATATATTATATATAATGCATATAATACATTATATATAATGCATATAATACATTATATATAATGTATAATATACATTATACATAAAATATTATATTATATATAATACAAATAATATTTTATATATTATATACTATATAATATATTATTATATACTATATAATATATAGTATATAATATAATATATAGTATATAATATATAGTATATAATTATATATAATATATAATATAATTATATACTATATAATAATATATTATATATTATACAATACATATAATATATACATTACATATAATATATACATTACATATAATATATACATTATACATTACATATTATATATAATATATACATTATATATAATATATTATATATAAATATATACATTATACATCATATATAATATATAATATATATTACATATATGTAATATACATTATATATAATATATACATATTTTTTGAGATGAAGTCTCGCTCTGTCGCCCAGGCTGGAGTGCAGTGGTGAGATCTCCGCTCACCACACGCTCCACTTCCCGGGTTCATGCCATTCTCCTGTCTCAACCTCCCCAGTAGCTGGGACTACAGGTGCCCGCCACCATGCCCAGCTAATTTTTTTATTTATAGTAGAGACAGGGTTTCATCGTGTTAGCCAGGATGGTCTCGATCTCCTGACCTCATGATCCACCTGCCTCAGCCTCCCCCAAAAATTTATTTTATCGTAAATTGATGTAGACAATGTGAAGAATATGGAAGACAAAAATGTTATTAAAATACACGTACTATTACCACCCCATAAATAAGCTTTGTTCATATGTGGTATATTCTTTTTTAGTGTTTTCTTGATGTGTTAACTGTGAATGTAGAAAACACAGATGCACAGCTCCATAAACACAAACACACACACATCAGATGCACACCCATATGTCTGAACATTGGAATAACTTGGAATATAAAACTTTAGGTACTGTTATCTTTTTTTAATTTAACATTATTTTATATGCATGTCCCTTGGCCTGTAAATACTCTTTGAAAAACTACATAATGTGACATTGTATTCATTTAACAAAATGTAGTTAAACTTTCCCATATGGGTGTACACTCAAGTTATTTTCTGTTATTCATTGTAATAAATAATTGAAGTGAACAAATGTATATATAATTTTCAACTGTTTTTACTATTTCTTATTATTTCTTTCAGACTGTTTCTTAGAGCTGAAAATGCTGGATTGAAGAGTACAAACATTTTAAAATTCTTATATACATGCCAAATAGATTTTCAGAAAATGTGTACCTATTCTTATTTACACCGATATCTTATTAAACTGCTTGTCATTCTCAGCAAATTTTAGCATTTTTATTTTTAAAATCTTAATTAATTGGTGTATAAAAATAGTATCCCATTATTGTTTTAATCCCCACTTTGTTGATTACTAGTAAGCTTAAACAATTGTTTATGCCTGTATTTTTTATTTGTATTTCTTTTGTGCATTGGCTGTTCATGTTCCTTTTAGGCAATTTTATTAAAATGAACATAAAAGCAGCATCAAAACAACGTGGTTGCCATATAACTACCAACCAGTTTGAAGCCAGCTTAACTCTTTTTGTTAGGAATATGAATAATGTACAAAGAATTCCGCAAAAGAAAAATGAAAAAAAAAAGTACCTTGAGGGTAGAAAACTGATGCTAATCATAGCATTGTTTTTTCATGAAAATAAGGCATGCTTTGAAGTATTTTTGCTACTTCCCTTCTATTCCCTTGGCTAAATGTTTTCATAATGTTTACACAGTTAACCTCGGTACTTTTAGTACTTATCTAGTCTTGATGCTTTCTCAAAAGCCCTCTCCTTATTTGATTCATGAACTTCGGGCTTTCTTAAATTGATTTATATTTCTGTCAAAAATGATTTCATAGTTTAATGCACTGTCCAAAATCCATTTCTTATGGCATGGCTATTGCTTTAGAAAAGTTCATTTTATGTGCATATAATATATATTTCTGCAATCTTTGAGCAGTATTTTCCATTTCTGTAGCAGCAAGCTAGTGCTTTGAAAGATAATACTGTCCAGACGTGACCTAGTGGCAGACTTTTCTAGCTTTCCAATATTGGGTACTGTGCATTTATATATAAAAGAGAAGTGGGCACACTCATTTGGATACATGTTATAAAGCAAAAACAAAATTCTAAGCTCCCCAGCTTACTAAATGGACTTTTCTTCTCAGCCACAGGGACGTCGAGGAAACCTGAAAAAGTAGTACCGGCCATAATGGGAAGGGGGGAATTAGACATGCCTCACTATACTCTCCTTTCTTTAGAATTCAGGCACAACTAACCAGGATTAATATTAAAACAGAGATCTTAATAAGAAAGAAATAATACAGGGTGGTCACAGGAGAATATAATATTTCAGGCAGCAGTTTCATATGACTAGCAAAAGGAAACGGTTGAAATAGCTGCATAAACTCGGGGCTGATAAGAGCCTGTAAAACCAGAATGTGGGTCAAGCTGGCCAAGACGGACTTGACGCAACATGGCACTGGATTTGACCTAGGTTTCACCTATGACTTCATCATATTCTCATTTACATACTAAATAATACGACCACCAGCTCCATGACTGTTCCTGGAATACCCATATTTGGTGTTAAAATGGGTGGCATCACAGTTCTGAGAAATCGTTACTTCTTTCTAGGAATATTTATGAATATCCCACCCCTTGGTTAAAGTAATTCATAAAGGTAGAGACCTCAAACTCCATTGCAAAACCCCCTTGAGTACATCTGCACTCTCCTTTCTTGAGCGCGTAGTTTTCTCTTTGCAATAAATCTTTGTACTTTAACTATTTTCCAACTCATCCTTGAATTCCTTCTTGCAACGGTGCCAAGAACCTGGACACCAGCTGGTATTGAGGTCCCATCAGTATTTAGGGACCTCTCCTAAAACATCAGTATCATCAATACTGGCAAAACAGACTCTGTAGCAATAAAATACCAAATTCCAACCTGACTCTAGTATAGCATCACATGACAGGTAGCAGGCCCTGGAAGAAATCAAAATATTCTACCACAAAATATATTTATTTGACATATTTTAAAATGGCCCTGCAAAGCTTTCTCTAGTGAGGGAAATTTACATTTTGTAGAGAATCATTTTCCCTTTCCAGGTCTTTTTTTTTTTTTTTTTTTTTTTGAGACAGAGTTTCACTCTTGTCGCCCAGGCTGGAGTGCAATGGCGTAATCTTGGCTCACTGCAACCTCTGCCTCCCAGGTTTAAGCAATTCTCCTGCCTCAGCCTCCCAAGTAGCTGAGATTACAGGCATGCGACACCATGCCCAGCGAATTTTTGTATTTTTTAGTAGAGACAGGCTTTCATCATGTTAATCAGGCTGGTCTCAAACTCTTGACCTCAGGTGATCCACGCGCCTCAGCCTCCCGAAGTGCTGGGATTACAGGCATGAGAGACCATGCCCAGCCTTCCAGATCTTTTTTGATTCTGAAAAGATTAGCTGAGAGTCTAGCACCTTTTAAAGGTGTGAATAGGAAACATTTGCCGTCTATTGCTTCTAAGGGTGGGCACCTATGAAACTCCATCTACATAATAAGAACCTTGGTCTCCACCAACCCTTATCTCTTAACCCAGACACCTTTCTATTGATTTCTGTCTTTAGATAATAACTTAACTCTTTCAAACAATTACCAACCAGAAAAAAATCTTTGAATCCACCTGTGACTTTCAAGTGCCTTCTCTCCCTGCCACTACTTCAAGTTGTCCCACCTTTCCAGACAGAAACAATGTACAACTTACATGTATTAATTGATGTCTTTGATCTCCCTAAAACATATAAAGCCAGGCTGTAACCCAATCACCTAGAGCACATGTTCTCAGGACCTCTTGAGACTGTGCCTCAGGCCAAGGTCACTCATATTTGGCTCAGAGTAAACCTCTTTATATATTTTACAGAGTTTGACTCTTTTCATCAACAAAGTAGTGAAATGAAATTTCTATCCCCATCCTTGAGAGAGACATATATGTATTTATATGTAAAATATATAGAGAATATACACCCACGTGTTGCTTAATGAGGGAGACACATTCTGAGAAATGTGTTGTTAGGTGATTTTATCATTGTGTGAACATCACAGAGTGTAATGAGAAAAACTAGGCATTATAGCCTACGACACACCTAGGATTCATGGTCTTGCCTGTTGCTCCTAAACTACAAACCTGTGCAGTATGTTACTGTACTGAATATTCTAGACCATTGTAACACGATGGGAAGTATTTTTGTATTTAAACATATGTAAACATAGAAAAGGTACAGTAGAAGTATGGTGTTATAATCTTGTGAGACTACCATTGTGTATGCAATTTCTCATTGAAACATAATGTGGTGCATGGCTGTGTGTGTGTGTGTGTATACACACACACATATATTTTCTATGTTGACGTATATATCAACATATATGCCAAATATATATATTTTTTCTGTGTTTTCATGGAAGCTTTTTAGTGAAAATGTGTTGAAACTGCTGAAAGAAAAAGGGAAGAGGCCTTTTACTTTCAGTTTAATTAGTGGGTGATTGTGAGGGGTGCTTTTTTCCCTTTTTTAAACCTATATGATTGGAATTTCTATTTCCTTCTACAAATGATATACAAAGGCTTAAATGCAGTGGTAAATTTTATGTGTCAAGTTGACTGGCCCCTAAGATGCCCATAGGGCTGGTAAAAGATGATTTCTGGGTGTGTGAGGGTATTTCCCAAACAGATCAGCATTTGAGTCAGCTGAGGGGAGAATGTCACCCTCCACAATGTGGGTGAGCATCATCCAATCCACTGAGGGCCCACAAAGATCAACAAGACTGAGGAAGGGTGAACTCCCTCTCTTTCTACCACTTCTTAACTGGGACATCCATCTTTTACTGCCCTGAAACATCAACATTCTGGTTTTCAGGCCTTTATACTCCAAGCCTTACACCATTGATCCAGATTTGCAGGCCTTTGGATTCAGACTAGGAGTTTCACCGCCAGCTCCCCTGGGTCAGACTTTTGGACTCAGACTGAATTAGACCTCAGGGTTTCCTGTTTCTCCAGCTGTAGATGAGAGACCAAGAAACTTTTCAATCTCCATGATCACATGAGCCAATTCTCAAAATGAATATATATTAATTTTGTTTCTCTGGAGAATCCTGACTAATACATGAAGTAATTAACATTTTCCACAATCATGGTGCTGTATCACCTTGGAATTAAGTAGAATCTTTTACCTGGCTCTGGAATATGTGTGGCAAGAAGCAAAACTCTATAAGAGGATTGTTTCTACTGGAATTAAAATGCCGCAAAGATCCTTTAAGACTGAAGTATATTTCCTCAAGTAAAAAAAGAAAAGATCTATATCATCAGTTGGAAGTAAACTGATTTTGTTCTCTCAAGGGTTGGACAATTAGATCTATGTCTCGTGCATATAGAGAGGGTAAGTAAATCTATAAAAGCAGGCGACGACACTATTCAAAACACCAAGGCTCTCAGCTCTGACTTAAACCAAGTAGATCAATCTCTACCTTAATAAGAAATAGTGTAGCTTCTTTCAATATCTTGTAAATTATTAAAACAATGTTTCCAGAGCCTGAATTTCCCTGAAGTGTATTTTGATATAAATGTCATTTTGTTGATGCTGCTTGCTGACCATCACTTGCCATTTTCCTTTACAACAATCCACATTTTTGTATGTTTAATAATTAAATGAATTTGATTTAAATGGTTGCTGTCTACTGGGCAAAAGGACATATTTTTGCCAGTGTATGATCCATAATGTTGAATGGCAAATTGGTCTGAGTGCTTCTTTTTTTCTGTCAAGAAACAAAAACATTTTAAAAATAATATTGCAGGCATAATGTAGAGGGAGGGGATTTTTATTACTACTTCTACTTTCACTATCATCATGAGATTTCTATCAAAGTTTAGTCATTAAGGGAAATTAAACTATCTCAATTCTTATCCATGTTGCCAAGTGAGTTTTTCAACTATACATATAATTTTGTTCTTCATGTTCTTCCTCCATTTCTCTTTTCCTTTCAAATTCATTGCTGGAGAGGAAGAAAGAGAGAAAAAGGGAATTGATATTGCACATGGATTTATTTGTCCATTTAAGTACATCTACTTTATGATAGCCAGAGGAATCATTTATGCTTCACCAAATGAAGATCTCAAGGAGTTGATCTGTATTTGTTGAAGCTTAAGTCATTCAAGAAATATTATTTTAATGAACACAGCATTCATACTTGTTTGGGTTAACATATCATTTTTCAGTCCATTAAGATCAATCCTAGTAAAAAGATGCAAGATTTAGCAAATACAAGTAGAGAATATCTAGTTAAATTTAAATTTCAAATACACAAAAATACAACTTTAGTCTATCTATCTATCTATCTATCTATCTATCTATCTATCTATCTATGTATATATATCTCCCAAATATTGCATGGGACATAGGTAAACTAAAAATGTATTTATTGTTTATCTGAACTTCAAATTTATCAGGACACTCTGTATTTTTTCTTGCTACACAATTCTGGAACCACTATGCACAGAGCTGGGGCCACTTGTCTCTACTCTCCATTAGCTAGCTAGCTGTTACTGCCTTACTGTCAAATTCTGATAAATACACAATAGATGAGAAATAGGTAAGTGTCCAGGCATGGTGGCTCACACTTGTAGTCCCAGTACTTTGGGAGGCTGAGGTGAAGGGATTTCTTGAGCCCAGGAATTTAAGACCAGCCTGGGTAACATGGCAAGACCTCGTCTCTACAGAAAATTGAAAATACATTAGCTGAGTATGGTGGTACATGCCTGTGGTCCCAGCTACTCAGGAAAATTAGGAAGGAGGATCACTTGAGCCCAGGAGGTAAAGGCTGCAGTGATCCATACTTGTACCACTGCACTACAGCCTGGGCAACGGAGTGATGCCATGTCAAAAAAAATTAAAATGAAAGGAACAAAGCAAAGAAAAAGAAAGAAAGAAAGGAAGGAAGGAAGAAAGAAAAAGAAAAAAAAGAAAGAAAGAAAGAGGGAAGAAGGAAGGAAGGAAGCAAGGAAGGAAGGGAGGGAGGAAAAGAAGGAAGGAAGAGCCAGGGGTGTGTCATACTTTCACTTTTCTTCTATTCCTGCAAACAAATGTTTTATATTCAAAATTCTAAAGGAGTTTTGTCCCTAGATACATATCTGTCACTCTACCCATTCATTCCAAGGAGCCAAGCAGAATATTCCTTCTAATTCTGTACTCAGTCTGAAAAGCAAAAGGTTCTTAAGACAGTCATCTAGAATGTCACAGTCATCATTTCAGTGGCATAAAATACGGATATACTTGGATGACTGCAATATTTAGCTGCTTGTCAGACTTTCAAGTAAACTCATTATAAAAATTTCTGATTTCCTAGTACTATATATGCTACTGACTATATTTTCTCCCCAACTTTTTGTAGGTAAAACTGGTACTATTATTACTAGTATGCATTAAGAGAATGGGAGCATGGGCAGTCTTTTGTCTTCTAATCAGAAATATAAATCAATTGAGAAATGAACATTTGAGAGGTTAGCATATGTCAGGCACTATGCCATGAATTTATCAATGATCTGTGATTTCATGATTATCTCTTTTAATTTTTAACTCAGTTGTCTTATACTTCCAGGATTTTGATCATGTTGCTCCCTCTGCCCCTCTTATACCTGTCTTATATCATCTCTCTTTACCCTTTGGGACCTAGTTCAAGTACCACCACCTCCAGGTAGTCTTCTAAACCCATTTCAGCTGGTTTGGGAGGCATTTGTCTGTGCTTTCCTCTCCGTTGTAAAAGTCACTTCTTTTCTGGCACTAGGTCTGTGAGATCATGAAGCTTTGGTTACATATGTTAAGGGGCACCCCCCTAGTGCTTGTCATCCCAGGCTCCCTTCTCTGAATAACTGCCTGATCTATAGTCCAGAGTTTTCTTATGCACAAGAGTTTATTCACTCTATCTGTGACCTTAACCCATGCAGAGTTGATTTAGTGGAGATCTCCCAAAGATGAGGGCTTGTCTGGGGCTTGGCATAAGACATATTCCTATATGATTGATTTTCAGAGGGTCTATCAGGCTAGTTGGGTTAATTAGATCCTCTCTCAGACCTACTGATGCAGATAAGGAGAGAATAGCTGAGTTACACTAGTGCCAGATATCTACAGTACTATATGGTAAATTCACCTGCTGCTCAAGGGACAGGGGAAAAAATATTGTTATTGCAGCTAGGCATTCTGTTTGACCCTCACTTTTTTTAGCAAAGCTATCCTTGACCCCAAACTATGTTAAGCCCACCGATACATGCACTCTTGTTAAGTTTCACTGTTTTAAACTATGTATTTATTTGCATGATTAATATCTTCCTCTCTATAAAGCTGTATTAGGTAGAAGTGGATTTGTGCTTCCAGTCCAGACATTCAAAAAGATATACAGCTGAATGAATGTTGAATGACCTGTTATTTTTATCATACTCTTCTCCAAACAGCTGGTACATTCCTCCCTACTAAATTTTACTTAAAACAAAAATCCCTCTGCTTAGAACGGTTTTAGAAATATGTGTTGAAATAGTGACATCAGTTAAGCCCTAGTGCCCATCCTTCCTCCCTCCACACACATTCATGGATTTCCTAGCCAACCAGGATTCTTACATCTGTGAATTCAGAACATTTCTTATTTTTATTATTTTAAATGCCAGATATATTCTGTCTTTCATTGTATGTGTATGCACACAACAAATTGACAACTTCCTGCTGTAAAAAATGATTATTTCATCTGTAATACACCACAGCAACTATCACTTACTCTTACCTAAGAAGTATAACAAAGCTGGGTGTGGTGCCGCATGCCTGTAATCCCAGCACTTTGGGAGGCCAAGGTGGGTGGATCACCTGAAGTCAGGAGTTTGAGACCAGCCTGGGCAACACGGTGAAACCCCATCCCTACTAAAAACACACAAAAAAATTAGCCAGGCATGGTGGCATGTGGCTGTAATCCCAGCTACTCCTGAGGCTGAGGCAGAAGAGTCGCTTGAACTCAGAAGGTGGAGGTTGCAATGAGCCAGGATCACGCCATTGCACTCCAGCCTAGGTGACAAAGAACTAAACTGTCAAAAAAAAAAAAAAAAAGTATAACATGATCTGTTTGTTGACTGATACCTGATACGTGTTTTAAAATGAGCATAATTTTGGCCTTTTCTTTTTTTAATGAATATTTATTGAGCCTAATTTTCCACTTAGAGCAAAAGTCCAGGGAGGTTGTCAAGTTCAAGACAGCTAGCTTATTTTATATAACAATCAGTGTTCTGAAGAAAATACACTGGAGCAAGGAGATAGAGAATTACTCAGCCAGGCAGGGAAGGTCAACTCCAGAGTGAGTGGTTGCTGAAAGCCATTTGAACTGAAAACAGCTTTACAAGAAGAGCTTACTATGCCTTGCTCTGGGGATAAAGCATGCCAGGCAGAGGGTATATAGCATATGCAAAGATCCTGAGGGCATAAGAACCTGGCCTTCTTAAGGAGCAAACATAACATCAGGGAGTCTGAATCATTGTAAGTAATAGTGAAAGTAGGAACAAGGTGAGATAAAGGAAAGATCAAGGAAAGCTTTGTAGGCTGTGGCAAGGCATTTGGATCTTATTTTATACTGGCTGGAAAGCCATTAGGGGTTAGTACACATATGTATACATTTGTACAAACTGAAGTTTTTGTACATGCATAATATTTATTAAGCATCTCCTATATACTAAAAACTATTTGCAGCCATTGCAATCAGAGATAATTTAAATAGAGACACTCCCTTCTAAAAAACCCCACAATCTATTAGAGAAACACACACACACACACACACACACACACACACACACAAGCTACTTTGTATACTTAGAATGTAATAAGTGCTATATTAGAGACAGACTAAACTGTTAAGCCCAAGAGGGCAGAAGCATCTTCTGACTTGCTTATTTATGTTTTCTCAGCTTATAACACAATGGCTGGCACATAGTAGGTACTCAATAACTGTCTATTGAAGAAAACGAACAGGGAGGAAATATGGTAAATAAGGACATAAGTATGTAGGTATGGATTCTGTCTAGGAATAAAATATGTGTAGTTCAGCTTTTCTATTTGCTATCTATGAGGGCTCATTCTGTGAACTGACACAGAGTTTATCTAATCTTCATTTTTCCCTGAATAAATCATGTCCTACAGTTATGGAGGCATCGCCGTTACAGAACCAAGGATTTTCAGTGGTAAATGTAGAAAAAGCTATCATGGATGTCCCAGGTGGGAGATTATATCAGCCAGTCCACTTATCTAGAGCTTGGGTGACATAAATGGACCTCACAAACACCGGGAATTTGCTTGACAGGCTTTGTGGAAATGCCAGCTAGCCTGACAAGTGCTTCATCATGGGAAGTATGGGTGATAGTGATAAAGCTGAGGACATTGTAAAAAAGTGGGGACACACTAAAGAGTGTCACTGAGAGAACAGAGTCAGGGAAGAGGAAAGAAGGCTAGGAGGAAGGCCTAAGGATTGCAGGGGGAAATCTTGGAAACTGAATACTTGACCTGAATAACTAATCAGAAGGAAGGAAATATGTATGTAAATCTTGAAGTGCCTCCTACAAGAAACCAAATACTGAGAAGGCAGCTCCTTGTAGTGTTTGTGAGCGAGTCACTGTGATTTTCATTAGGACCCCAGAGGCAGCCGTGCAGTGAAAGTATTTACCATTGCTTCCTTCTCCCTTCTCCAGCAACAATTGAAGAATGGCAGCAGCAATTGTATTCTGGGAGAGGACCAGGGTGAGTATAGACCCTCAGAACTAGAAGACTGCTTAAAGATCATCTGTTTCAAACTTTCATTCCACAGACAAGGCAACTTAGGGTGAGAGATGTCAAGCAACTTGCCACGGTCACTTTTTTGCTTCACCAGATGAGCCAATAAGAGAATCCAGGTCTCTTGATTCTAGTCAAAAATGTTTCTGGGCAACAGTGCAGTCACAGCTGCTTTTTAAAGCATAGTGATCTGAAGGCAATTTGGCTTGAAGAGGCGCAAGGAGTGGTCAAGTGAGCTGGAATTCTTCAGCCTGTTCATTGGCCAATAACTGTGTTTATTGTTTAAACATAAATAGCATGAGGTAAGGTTTAGGGATGAAGGCTCAATGGTTAAGTGAGAAACCAAAAACCCTTAGAGACCATTCTAACCAATAACCTTAACTTCCTACATATATCCTATTAATTTCCTACATATATCAACTTTGAGTTGTACTCACTTCATGCAAATCTTAAAACTAACCTGGCATGGAAGATATTAATTAGTCACTGTGTGGTTAACTAGTCTACTATAAAGTGGTGAAAAGCCATGGCATGGATCCTAGATTTCAAACAGACCTGTGTTTTGAGCTTGACTCTGCCCCGTATAAGTTATGAGACCTTGAGGGGAGATCTCATAATTTGTGCCTCAGTTTCCTTCAGTGTAAGATGAGATTAATGGCCCTGAATGATTATCATAATGCTTGGTTATCATATAAAATAACATAAATACATGCATATACACATAGGTACACGTGACAGCCAATAGCAGATGTTAAAATATTCATTGATGTTTATTATAAAAATAGGGCAAAATTATAAAGCTGAGTCAGTACCCACACTGGCAATATTGCTTCGCACTTTAGAGAATTTGATAATTTTGGAGTGAATTTTCAAATTACAAGGATCTATGTTCTTGGTTTTCTCCCTTACTAGTTATTTGAACACCGGAGAAGTTACCTAGTAAGTATAAATATTCCTTATCATTAAAAAAAGGTGAGGGAAGAAATGGGAACTTAGGGAGTAAGGTGCTATGAGGCTTACATTAATTAGCCATGTAAAAGTTAGTATTGTGCCTGTCTCAGCTGTAACTATTATTATTTTTATTCAAAGGAAGTTGCTTTCAGCCTTTCAGAACATGGTGCTATCTGAGACCGGGTGTTATAAAGAAGAAAGCATGACTTTGAGACAAAGTTTCCCTCTCTAGCTCTGCTTCTTTCCCTTCTTATCATCAATAATGTTTTCCTAAAAGGCAGGCAGTTAGAGAACGGGCTACGGCATCATTTCAGAGGACTCAGAGCTTATAACCAAGCCACGCACAACATCCAATGAAGAAACTGGATTACTTGATGGGATTTGTCATGTACAAGCTTGAAGACAATGTATGAGTGTTATATTATTCTCATGTTTCCATAAAACCCAATATAAAAGAAAAAATGTTTTCCCCTGGCTAAGATTATATTTCTATCTCAGATCTAAGGTTGCATACACAGGAGGAAAGGTCTCTTCTCTTTGTTTTCAGATGAGGAACCAGAACAGACAGCATTCCACACTCTTTAGAGGCAGAGCTGGGGCTAAAATTTGGGATTCTATTAAGATGTTTGCATTGGATCGGCCGGGCACGGTGGCTTACGCCTGTAATCCCAGCACTTTGGGAGGCCAAGGCGGGCGGATCACGAGGTCAGGAGATCGGGACCATCCTGGCTAACACGGTGAAACTCCGTCTCTACTAAAAATACAAAAAAATTAGCCGGGCGAGGTGGCGGGCGCCTGTAGTCCCAGCTACGCGGGAGGCTGAGGCAGGAGAATGGCATGAACCCGGGAGGCGGAGCTTGCAGTGAGCCGAGATTGCGCCACTGCACTCCAGCCTGGGTGACAGAGCGAGACTCCATCTCAAAAAAAAAAAAAAAAAAAAAAAAAAAAAGATGTTTGCATTGGATCACGCTGAATTCATAAATTTCCCTTCTCTTAAACAATTGGTATGGAATGTAATTAGACTGAATAAATAACCAGACATTTAATTTCATGCATATATCTACTTCTTTTGGAAATACTTTATGAAAGCTGTTCATTCAGCACTGAATCCAGGCTCATGAGAATTCTGCAGAATGGAATTATCATCCTTTATTTACCAAGATGTCCATTAAAATAGAATAAACCAGGGATTGGTACTAATTTTAAAGCCATTTTGAAGACAAAAGAAAAAGGCTGGGCTCAGAATCACTACCTACTAAGTGCCAATGAATATCCTATACCAATACCCCTTCTTAGGAAGAAAACAGGAACCCATGGAAACGATCATGGATTCTAGTGTCAGAGAGATGTGGATTACATATCCAGCGCTATCACTGACTGTGGAATATCCTGAGCCTCACCATAAAGTGGGCATCATACCAATCTTACAAGACTACTTGAAAGATTAATTAGAATATAAAATTAAGGAGCATAATAGTAAGTGCTAAGTAAATACCAGTTATGTTCCCTTCCCCTTTCCTTCACTTCTTGGGGATTCATGGCTTTGAAACGTCAGTCTTTCCTCTCCTGGAGTGACTTGTTTTTCTTAAGAGCAGTCCACAGACAACATTCCTTTTAACTTCTGAGTAATCCCCCTTGGTGAAATGAATCATGTCCGCCTTTGACTTACATTATCATGTCTATAATCACCAATAGCTCTTTGGCTTCTGTTCAACTTATGATCATATTTATGTTGATCCCTTTAATTCTGGACTCCAAGGGAAGCATGCCCACCCCACTAAATATGTCAGTAGAGAAGGATATGCAGAATGTTGGTGTCAAAAGTAAATACAAGGGAGTAAATATTACTTAACTTTCACCTGAAAGAGGAGAAACTAAGTTCCCAACCTCCACACTGAGAACTCCAGACATTTGACAGTGACATTTTTAAATATAAAATTTCACCGTATTATATTGGTTAAATTTCTGAGACTGGACTCTGGACAGTAAGAAGAAAATTACCAGAACTAGAGGAAACCTTCTGAAATTGGAATAAGAATAGTTTTATAAAAATTTAATGATTTAGAACCACCAAATTTTATGCTTGGAGGGAGACTACAGAATCTTTAAGCCCGATGGAGGGAAAACCCCAACCTTAACCAAATTTGCTCTTCCTTAGAAAAATTAGAACACATTTTCTAGAACCTGTATGTTTTAACAAGATTTTTTAAACTGCTTTTACTTCCATAATATATTTAATATAAGAATATTTCAGCATCATTTAAATGACAATGTCAAAGTAGAATCATGTCTCAAGAGTTTAGTGCCAACATTTTTGTTTATATTTATAGTCACATTGGTACTAAAAAAAATACTTAAGTGGCAGCATTTAAACATGATTGCAGTATTTTTAAAAGTTGGATACATGGAGTATGGAAAGTCTGGATTTTCATTTTCCTGAAGGCACCAACCACATTACTCAAGTATTTGAAACACTACTCTAAAATATTTGATTCACTGAATGCTATGCATGTGTTTTTGGAAAATGTCTTAAACTTGTAGAAACTTCAGATATTCTCATCTGTAAAGTGGGTATAATAATGATCTTACAGACTAACATTCAATCAAATGACATAATTTAAGATATTTAGCTGTATCGTAGAGGTAAGATATGTACAATAAAGCTGACTTACTCTTTTCCTTCCTCTCAACTCTTTTTATACATTCACTTCTTGAGACCACCAGCAACATACATTTTATATATTATAAACTAAAATAAATAGTGGACATATTTTGTTACGAATAAATCACATAAAATTATTAATATATCAAATGATGAGGGTAGGTCATCTCAGTAAAAACTGCTCTAAAATAAATAAGAAAGTTTGGAATATGTAGGGAAAATGCTGCTTTTTTAGGACAGTTCTCTGCTCTTACTTGGAGGAGAGACACCTAAACTCTCTCTCATCCTGGAAATGGATCCTCTGATTCTATCATCAATAGGCAAAGTACCACCCAGTAAGGAAACCTATATTTAAAGAGATAATAGTATTAGCCAGGTTGCTTCAGGAATTGTATCTAATGAGTTTAGAATAAACCCTGGGTAACTTTGTATCAGAGGGTGACAGCTTTCCCCAGCTTTACTTTCTCTTTCCCTTCACTTGAAGTATTGGCAAAGGCCAGAAATTGTGCTACCATCTCAGTTGTGTGCCTGCTACTGAATTTCATGGCTTGAGTGAGGACCCATCCTATAGTTTATGGCCCTGCCACACTTTTCCCTATGTCCTGGAAGACTGAATATTTTTCCTAAATCTCTCTAACATTTAATAAAGAGGAAGGTATTGGCCTGATAGGAACCATTCAAATACTGTAAAACAATGTTCGATTATATAATAAATAATTATTGAATCTGTAAATTTTCAGGATCATTTTGGGTATTAAATGGCTGAACAGGTTAGAATGACTAATGCAGTGTCTGGAACACACAGCAGATACTCTTAATTATGAGACACTTATTTTAATTATCTTTATTCAATTAGTGGAGGCTTTACAAATCTCTGTAGGAATTTGAAATATAATTTAGCTCTTTCTTAGCTACTTAACACTTAATGTAATAAGAACGTAGAGGCTGGAGTGGTGGGAGAAATATTTAGCAGGGTTCAAATCACTAATAGGAATAGATGAGATGGAAAGGTCCTGGATTTAGGCAGATGTTGTCTATGTCTATGGGGATCAAGGCTTAACCATGAAAGACAGGAGAGTAAAGGCCAAACTGTATTCACATTGTAAATAGGTAAACACAAAGATAGAAATCATCCTGTAGAGAATGGCCAGATCCTGGTGGTAAGAGTCTGGAAGGGGGCGGGCTCACATGTGATAAACAGATAAGGGGTGGATCATGGGAGTGATAACAGTAAGGGATGTTTAACCACGAAGCATCTGCAGAAGGAGGAAAATCCAGTTGCATAATCCAAAGTGACAGCATCCAGGCAGGGTCTGTGCTCTGTAGGCTGAATGTTTGAGGAGTCTGGAGAGGTGGGGTGTAATTAGTTTACAGATTTATCGTAAACAGAGATTGTCCAAACTGATTTGTATCATTGAATGAGCCTAAACAGCTAATGTTGGCTGCTTCTTGTCTTTCATCTTTTTAAATATCATCTCCTCAGTGCCAAGAAACATGTACTGAGTGTAAAACCCAAGAGCAAGAATAAATCCTGGAAAAATGAGATAAAAGTATAACTGGGAATTTGTGCATGTGAGAGTACTTTGACTTTCTGGGTGACATTACATACACACTTGCACCCAGCTGGGTTCATCTTGTGAGGAAGTAGATGAAATATGATGATGATATGATAAGTCAGATTTTTAAAAACAATCTTGTCATTTCTTTCTGCATGCAAAGATGTCCTATATTCACAACAGTGAATGCAATGTAACTAATCCAGTTATTTTTATTTAGAACAATTTCAAAATTTCTTTTGAGCCACTCTTTGGTGAAATATATACCAACTTTTTTTATTTTTAAATGAAAAATTCTATTGTTCAGTTGAATTACTCTACTCTTTCACTAGTATTCACTCTGGCTAATGTTCGGCAGTTTCCAAAATTCACATCCACCTTCAAATGGTGATGAATTTTATCATTGGTGATATTCAATATAGCATCAGGTGAAAATAATATTTTTACCAATTTTCATTCTAAGTAAGATGTGATTCTAAGGAAGAGCAAAGCTGTTTACAGTTCCTGTGGAAATAGCTAGATGATATTTTTTCTATAGACTCATCTTATGTATCTTTCATTTACTCTTTGTATTGACATTGATCTTTCACACAGCATAGGACTGATCTGATTTTACATAAAGCAAAGGGAACATGTCAATAGAATAAAATAATCAGTGTTAAGGTAGTTGCCTTGCGGTTTGTCTCATACAACTATATAATCAGTCTGTTACCTCAGTCATGTCTTGATGTTCGTTTGGATAATAATTGCAATTTGTTACTTTTGTCACTATTTCAGTGTTTACAGGACTTCGTCCATGGACATCATTCCATTTGATCTTCAGAAACACTGTAGGATATTCATTGCAGAATATAAGATATTTTCTATTTCCATTATAAAGATGACGACTGTTGAGAGAGTTTAAGTGATTTGCACAAGTTACATAGGAGACTAAAAGAGTTCTAGTTTAAACATATTTCATGAAAGAACTCTTTCCATTCTACTATGTGAAGCTCTAAAAAAAATTGTCTGCCATAAAATGAAGGTTCGCCTAAAAAACGAAGCCTAAAAATTTAGCAGAGAAGAAGTATAGAAAATATCAAATAGCAAGGTAATTTGTTTATGTGCATGTTATGCACATGCATGCACATGCCATATAGAGAGAGACACACAGAGACAGAGACAGAGAGAGAGAGAGCATGTCTGTGGTTAAGTGTATTTATTGGGTAGCTGATATAGCTCAAGTAGATTAAATGTACTGAGAGCATTCTTAATTTTTTTATATACAAGTCTTAGGAATGACATAGGAAAAACTAAAACAATTGTGGCCATTATTCATGCTATCTATGAGCCAAATAGGTATAGACTTCTGAAAGTATATATTGAGATTAAACTATCATTCTCTACAAATGATTGTGCTTATTGACGTTCTACCCCTTGCTGTTTTCACACAAGTTTTGCTCACTTTTCTTGAAAAACTGCTGTTTAAAGTTGACTTTGTTCAATAATGTTTTCCAGATTCAAAGTGTGCATATTGATTTATTTTTTGTCTCAACTTCAGTAACTCAATACTTCATGGTTAGTGTTTAATTATTCTCAAATTTTGTCTCATCTATCAATTTCTTATCATTTAGAAAATAATTACTGAATGGACCCATGAATTGATTCTTATTAATTGGTTAATATTTTTAATTGATACATTGTAATTGTACATATTTCTGAGATAAAATTTTATGTTTTGATACATATCTATATTGTATAGTGATCCAATCAAGGTAGTGCCTCTATCACCTCATGCATTTAAATGCATTAACCACTCACAGTTCTACTTTCTGCTGCTATGATATCATATTTTTATTTTTTTTATTCCACATATAAGTGAGCACATGCAGTATTTGTCTTTCTTTGTCTGGCTTTTTTCACTTAATGTGATGTCCTTTAAGTGCATCTATATTGCCACAAATGTCAGGATTTCATTTTTTTTAAAAGACTGAATAATATTCTATTGACACATTTTCTTTATCCATTTATCCATTCTTTGACACTTAGGTTGATTCCATATCTTTGCTATGATACATAATGCTCCAATATCTCTTCAAAATACTGATTTAATTACATTTGTGTCTATACTTAGTAGTGTGATTGCTACTGTGCATATGGTAGTTCAATTTTTAAATTTTTTGATGTATCTTCCATATTGTTTTCATAATGACAGTACTAGTTTACAATTCAACCAACAGCGTAAAAGGGTTCCCTTTTCTCAATATCCTCATCAATACTTGTTTCTTTTGTCTTTTGTTAAATAGTCTAATTGGGTAAGATATCGCATTGCAACTCTTATTTAAATTTCCCTAGTGATTTGTGATGTTGAGCATTATTTATATACCTGTTGGCCATTTGTCTGTCTTCTTTTGACAGAAAGTTCTGTTGATCATTTTTAAATTATGTTCCTCATATATTCTGGATATTAACCCCTCATCAGATGTATAGTTTACAAATATGTTTTCCCATTTTGTAGTTTGTCTTTTCACTGCAATAAGAGTTTCCTTTGCTGTGCAAAAGCTTTTTAGCTTGATGAAATCCCATTTGTTTATTTTTGTTTTTATTTCCTGTGCTTTGAGGTATTTCAAAAATCTTTGCTCAACCCAATGATGGGGAAGCATTTCCTCTCTTTTTGTGTTTTATCGTTTCAGGTAATACACTTAAGTCTTTGATCTATTTTGAGTCTATATTTGTGCATGGTGACAGGTGGAGGTCTAGTATGAATATTCACTTTTTCTAGCAGCATTAATTGAAGAGAGTTTTTGCCATAATGTGTGTCCTTGGCAACTTTGTCATCAATCAGTTGGCTATAGATACATGAGTTTATTTCCAGTCTCTCTCTTCTATTGATCCATGTGTCTGTTTTTATGTGAGTACCATATTTTATTGGTTATTACAGGTTTGTAGTATATTTTGAAGTCAAGTAGAGTGACACCACCAATTTTGTTCTTTTTGCTATGCTTTGTTCAGGCTATTTGGGATTTTTTTTTGTTGTTGTTCCATATGAATTTTACTTCTTTTCTATTTTTGTGAAGAATGTCATTGGAATTTTGATAGGAATTGCATTACATTTGTATATCTCTTATGGTATGGCCATTTTAATAATATGAATTCTTTCAGTTCATGAACATGGGATATCTTTTCATTTATGTGTGTCCTCTTCAATTTCTTTCATCAAAGTTTATAGTTTTGGTATAGAGATCTTTTGCATCCTTGCTTAAATTCATTCTTAGTTATCTTATTTTTGTAGCTCTTGTAAATGAAATTTTCTTAATTTTTTTCAGAAAGTTAACTATTAGCATATAGAAACACTATTGACTTTTGTATATTATGTTTCTGTTTTTCTTAGTTTAGCTAAAAGTTGATTGACTTTATTTATCTTTCCAAAAACCAAAGTCTGTTTTGTTGATTTTTTTGAATTTTTGAAGTATTTTATCTCTGCTCTGAGCTTCATTTTCCTTCTTCTATGAATTTTGAGTTTAATTTGTTCTTGTTTTTATAGTTTCTTAAGGTGCATCATTAGATTATTTATTGGAAATCCTTTTCTTTTTATTTAGATGTTGCTTCATATAAATTTACCTCTTAGAATTGCTTTTGCTGTTTCTCACAGGTGTTGGTTTAATATCTTTCCATTCTCATTTGTCTTAGGAATTTTTTAACTTCTCTGTTAATTTCTTCACTGTCTCATTGTTTGTTTAGGAACACGTTGTTTAATTTTAAGCTATTTATTGTTTCCAAAGTTTTTCGTATTGTTGATTTCTAGTTTTATGTCATGTGGAGTCAGAAAACATACCGGGACCAGGCTGGGCTCGGTGGCTCACGCCTGTAATCCCAGCACTTTGGGAGGCGGAGGTGGACGGATCATGAGTTCAGGAGATGGAGACCATCCTGGCTAACACAGTGAAACCCCGTCTCTACTAAAAATACAAAAAATTAGCTGGGCTGGTGGCATGCGCCTGTAGTCCCAGCTACTCGGGAGGCTGAGGCAGGAAAATGGCGTGAACCCGGAAGGCAGAGCTTGCAGTGAGCCGAGATCGCATCACTGCACGCCAGCCTGGGCGACAGAGTGAGACTCCGTTTCAGTAAATAAATAAATAAATAAATAAATAAAAGATACCTGGACCTCTAGCTTCATCAGTTTAAGACTTATTTTGTGGCCTAACATGTAATCTATTCTGGAGAATGTTTCTTGTGCACTTGAGAAAAATGTGATTTCTGCAACTATTGGATGGAATGCTCTGTAAATGTCTGTTAGGTCCATTTGGTCTCTGATGCATTTAAGTCCAATTTTTCTTTGTTAATGTTTTGACTACATGGTCTGCCCATAGTTGAAAGTGGAGTGGTAAAGTCCCCTACTGTTATTGTATTGCCATTTATCTTCCCCTTTAGGTCTAATAATATTTGCTTTATATATCTGCATGCTATAATGTTGGATGCAAATGTATTTATAATGGTTACATTCTTTTGCTGAATTGATCCCTTTTATCATTAAATAAAGACCTTTTTCTCTTTTACGGTTGTTGTCTTCGAGTCTTTTTTATTTGATATAATTATGACTACATATACTTGCTTTTGGTTTTCATTTGCATGAAATATATTTCCTTTCCTTCACTTTCAGTCTATGTTTGTCTTTAACAGTGAAACAGTGAGATGAATCTCTTGTAGGTAACATAGAAATCGAGTCTTATTTCTTTCATCTACTAACCACTCTACAGCTTTTATTTGGAGAATTTAATACATTTACATTCAAGGTTATTATTGATAGATAAGGAATTACTTCTGCCATTTTATTAATTTTCTGGTTGTTTTGTTAATGCTTTGTTCCTTTCTCCCTCTTCCATTGTTTACTTCTGTGGTTTGATGGTTGTCTGTGGTACTAAGCTTTGTTTCCTTTATCTTTCTCATTTGTGTATTTGCTATAATTACATTTTTGTGGTAACCATGGGTCTAACATCAAGAGTCTTAAAGTTATAACAGATTAATTTAAGCTGATAGCAACTTAAATTTGGTCATATAAAAAGACTCTATATTATTTCCCTTTCCCCACAATTTATATTTGTGTTGCCTTAATTTGCTTATCTATTATTGTTTCTTAGCCACCAATTGAATCTGTTGATTTTTACTTTTATTTATTTATGTATTTTTAGATGGGGTTTTGCTCTTGCTGCCTAGGCTGGAGTGCAATGGTGTGCTCTTGGCTCACTGCCACCTCCACCTCCCGGGTTCAAACAATTCTCCGATCTCAGCCTCCCAAGTAGCTGGGATTACAGGCACCCGTTACCACGCCTGGCTAATTTTTGTATTTTTCAGTAGAGACAGGGTTTCACCATGTTGGCCTGACCTCAGGTAATCCACCTACCTTGGCCTCCCAAAGTGTTTTTTTACTATTTTTACTTCAAAACTTCATACTAGACAATTGAAAGATGTACATAGCACCATTACATCACTGGGGTATTCTGGGTATAATTTATAACTTTATGTCTACTGGTGAGTTTTATACATTCATGTGTTTTCATTATAGTGATCATTATCCTTTGTTTCCAGTTGCAGCACTCTTTAAGCAATTCTTATCAGGCCAGTCTAATCGTGAATTCTCTTTGCTTTTTTTTTTTTTTTTTTTTTGGTCAGGAAAGGCCTTTATTTCTCCTTTATTTCCAAAGAATAGCTTTGCTGGAATAGTTTTATTGGCTGACAGTTATTTGCTTTATTTGAGCACTTTGAATACATGATTCCATTCTCTCCTCGTCTGCAAGGTTTCTGCTAAGAAATGTGATGATACTGTAAAGGTGACTGTTTTATACGTGAGTTGACACTTTCTCTTGCTGCTTTTAGAAATCTCTCTTTATCTTTGGCTTTTGACAGTTTGATTATAATGTTCTTCAGAGAGTTTGTATTGAATATAATTAGGGCTTTTGAGCTTCCTGAATCTGTATGTTCATATCCATCTCACCACTTAGAAAGTTTTCAGTTATTATTTTGCAGAATAGGGTTTCTGCACGTTTTTTCACCTATTCTCTCTCTAGTACTCGTATAATAGTAATAAAAAAAAATTGTCAGCTTAATGATCCCACAAGCCTTTTAGGATTTCTTCTTTCCTTGTTTTTAATTCTTATTTCTTTATTTTTCCTCTGATTGCATTATTTCTTTTGGTTGATATAATGTGTTGTTGAAGCTCTTAATTTTATTTATCTATTTATTTATTTTGAAGCCAACTGAATGGCATGATGTTCTTGGCTTTTGTCTTCCAG
Source organism: Pan paniscus (assembly GCF_029289425.2). Classification (NCBI taxonomy): domain Eukaryota; kingdom Metazoa; phylum Chordata; class Mammalia; order Primates; family Hominidae; genus Pan; species Pan paniscus. The sequence continues at coordinate 19,508,537 of NC_073252.2, forward strand.
TGTACCGTCAGACACACTGTGGAAAGGCCCTCAGGTTTCTGTCACCTCCATATCATTCTCACTATCCTCCCGTTCTTTCCAAGGATCCCATGTCCTGGGATTCCACACTGTCTTGCTCAGAATCATCCAGATTTTAGGCCATTACTCTTTTGCCACCCCCCACATGGAGGGATTGTCTGGTTAGAGTCTCTGTATTCTCCTTGCTTTTATCCCCCTCCCTTTTATCTAGCTTCTTCACAAAATTCCCATCCAGGGCAACATGAACGCTCACATATCAGTCTCTCTATCAATTGTATTTTAAAACTTAACTCATTGACTTATTCAGCTCCATCATTTAGTTTGTTCTTTTTTTATGATATCTATCAAAATTCCTTATTTAGATCATGAACTGTTTCCTGATTTTATTAAATTGACTGTGTTCTTTTGTAACTTCCTGACTTTCCTTATGATTATCAATTTGAATTCCTTTTCAGGCATTTAATAAATGGCGAGTTATTTTACTTAAGAGGTATTATGTTTTTTTGGAGGGTGACAATGTTTTCCTGCCTTTTTTTTGTTTTTGTTTCTTATGTCCCCAAATTGATATCTGTGCATCTGGTTGTTGAGCTAGGCATGTGCAGATACAGAAAGCCAACAGGCTGTCTGTAGGGCTTTTGGGGGAGGTGGTAGGAACTTCCAGGCTGGTTGTTGGGCAAGGCTTGGGCATATGTTGGTGCAACCGCCCAGTGGCTGTCAGGCTATCTCTTCAGAGTGAGGGGGGCACCACCAGACCAGCCATCAGGCCAGTCACAGGTACAGGCAGATGCTGCAGGGCCACATGCCTCTGTGGCAGTCTGTTTGTGTCTTGGGATTTGATATGGTTTTGCTGTGTCGCCACCCAAATCTCAACTTGAATTGTATCTCCCAGAATTCCCACGTATTGTGGGAGGGACCCAGGGGGAGGTAATTGAATCATGGGGGCCAATCTTTCCCATGCTATTCTCGTGATAGTAAATAAGTCTCACAAAATCTGATGGGTTTATTAGGGGATTCTGCTTTTGCTTCTTCCTCATTTGCTCTTGCTGCCACCATGTAAGAAGTGCCTTTCACCTCCCACCGTAATTCTGAGGCCACCCCAGCCAAGTGGAACTGTAAGTCCAATTAAACCTCTTTTTCGTCCCAGTCTCGGGGATGTCTTTATCAGCAGCATGAAAACAGACTAATACAGTAAATTAGGACCAGTAGAGTGGGGCATTGCTGAAGATACCCAAAAAATGTGGAAGCAACTTTGGAACTGGGTAACAGGCAGAGGTTGGAACAGTTTGGAGGGCTCAGAACAAGACAGGAAAATGTAGGAAAGTTTGGAACCTCCTAGAGACTTGTTGATGGTGGAGCAAAGGTAACTCTTATTATGTTTTAGCAAAGAGATTGGAGGCTTTTTGCGCCTACCCTAGAGATTTTTGGAACTTTGAACTTGAGAGAGGTGATTTAGGGTATCTGGCAGAAGAAATTTCTAAGCAGAAAAGCATTCAAGAGGTGACTTGAGTGCGATTAAAGGCATTCAGTTTTATAAGGGAAACAGAGGATAAAAGCTTGGAAAATTTGCAGCCTGACTATACAAGAGAAAAGAAAAACCTGTTTCCTGTGGAGAAATTCAAGCCAGCTGCAGAAATTTGCGTAAGTAGCAAGGAGCCTAATGTTAATCCCCAAGACCATGGAGAAAATGTCTCCAGGCCATGTCAGAGACCCTCACAGCAGCCCCTTCCATCACAGGCCAGGAGGCTGAGGAGGAAAATGTGGTTCTGTGGGCTGGGCCTGGGGTCTCTGTGCTGTGTGCAGCCTGGGGACTTGGTTCCCTGTGTCCCAGCTACTCCAGCCATGGCTGAAAGGGGCCAACCTACAGCTTGGGTTGTGGCTTCAGAGGGTGGAAGCCCCAACCCTTGGCAGCTTCCATGTGATGTTAAGCTTGAAAGTTCACAGAAGTCAAGAATTGAGATTTGGGAACCTCCGCCTAGATTTCAGAAGATGTATGGAAATGGCTGGATGCCCAGGCAAGTTTGCTGCAGGGGTGGGGCCCTCATGGACACCCTCTGCTAGCGAATTGCAGAAGGGAAATGTGGGGTTAGGGCCCCCACACAGAGTCCCTACTGGGGCACTGCCTAGTGGAGCTATAAGAAGAGGGCCACCCTCATCCAGACCCCAGAATGATAGATCCACTGACAGCTTGCACTGTGCACCTGGGAAAACCACAGACACTCAGCACCAGCCCATGAAGGCAGCTAGAAGGGAGGATTTACCATGCAAAGCCACAGGAGTGGAGATGCCCAACACTATGGGAACCCACCCCTGACATCAGTGTGACCTGGATGTGAGACCTGGAGTCAAGGAGATCATTTTACAGCTTTAAAATTTGACTGCCCCACTGGATTTTGGACTTGCATGGACTCTGTAACCCCTTTGTTTTGTCCAATTTCTCCCATTTAGAATGGCTGTATTTACCCAACACCTGTACCCCCATTGTATCCAGGAAGTAACTAGCTTGCTTTTGATTTTACAGGCTCATAGGTGGAAGGGACTTGCCTTGTCTCAGATGAGACTTTGGACTGTGGACTTTTGTGTTAATGCTGAAATGAGTTAACACTTTGGGAGAACTGTTGGGAAGGCATGATTTGTTTTGAAATGTGAGGACGTGATATTTGGAGAGGCCAGGAGGGGAATGACATGGTTTGGCTGTGTCCCCACCCAAATCTCAACTTGAATTGTATCTCCCAGAATTCCCACATGTTGTGGAAGGGACCCAGGGGGAGGTAACTGAATCATGGGGGCCAGTCCTTCCCATGCTATTCTCATGATAATGAATAAGTCTCATGAGATCTGATGGGTTTATCGGGCATTTCTGCATTTGCTTCTTCCTCATTTTCTCTTGCCACTGCCATGTAAGAAGTGCCTTTCACCTCCCACCATGTTTCTGAGGCCTCCCCAGCCATGTGGAACTGTAAGTCCAATTAAACATTTTTTTCTTCCCGGTCTTGGTGGGTATGTCTTTATCAGCAGCATGAAAATGGACTAGTACAGGATTGCTACATGATTGGCTATCAAAGTAGGCATACATGAGTGCAGGAAGAGTGGAATTGCAGGGCTCTGTGGTGGTTCCTCTGTAGGATGGGGCCACTGTAGTACTGGCTGTATAGCTGGTGGTGGGTATGTGCAGAGTTGGGGGCTGCCAGTTGTGTGACAAATCTGTGTAGGCAAAGTGGCCAATCTGCTGTTTGGCAGCTTCCCTGCTGTACAGGTTATCCTGTGTGTGTTGCATAGGTTTGGACACCAGAATCTCAGCTATCTCATCTGGTCTAGGCTGTGGGCAGCCAGGTCACGGTGCTGGAGGCATCCATATAAATAAAGTAGAGTTACAGTGAGGCTTCAGGGATGGCGAGGTCTCCAGGAAGAACACACTCTAGTAGTGGGTCTGGTTTCAAGATGGCACTATGCTGTAGCAGCTTTGATCACGGGAGTGAATGGTACACAAGGTGGGCTTGTATTCAAAGGCAATGCAGATGGACAGGCTGATGGCTACTTTCCACACTGGATTTGGGGCCTGTGAGGACCAAAGCCCTCTCTTACAGCAAGGATAGCTGGTGTTTGTGGCAGCAATGGGGACCCCTGGAGATCTCAGCTTCCCTTTTCTCCATAAGAAGTCCCTCCTGACTCTGTGCCAACAGCAGTGGGGGAAACTCTGTGGCAGAGGCAGGATATCTCACTGCCCTCTCTATGGTGCTATCCTGGGCTTCCATACTTCACAGGGATTTCACTGTGCCTCTGGTGCTCTCCAGTATACTTCCTAGGTCACTCTACTCAAAATATATTTGCTGATTCATTTGTTTTCCCTCTTTTGTGGGAGCAGGGAGGATCAGTGTCAGGTAATTCTAATTGGCCATTAGAATTATGAAGTCATAAATTCATATGACTTCAACCCATATGAATTTAGATATAGGTTCCTGCTCTGTGTCAGCACCACAATAGATAGCAAAATGCTTAAAATCAGAATAAGAATATTGCACTTCATGTTCACCATATCTACAAAAGCTTACCACACAACAGAAAACACAATTGTTTCATAATTGATTGATTATAATCTATTTGGAACCCTTATTAAAATTAATAAAATATTAGGAAAATTATAAGAGAAGACGTTACTTGATGTCTAGTTGTAATTGAGTTATAAATGATGTAAAAATAACTGTAACAAAATGAAGATAGATAAGGGAATTAAAAGATATTTTGTTCTCATAAGGTTAAATATGTCTCCTAAACCAAAATATTATTATACAATTACTTTATCAATACTATTTCATCACAGATAAAGCAAATTCAGTTGAGTTTTTTAAATTATCAATTACATATGTAGATATAAAAATAAACATGACATTGTATGAGTGTGTGCATGCGTGAGTGCATATGAATTCAACCAAAAATATTCCTGATGAAATACTTTTAAGGGGAAGGTGAGAGCATAGGCCTTTTTGCTCAATCACATGGTTCCATTTAGTAGATAACTATGATAATTATTTATTTGTTTTTGAGACAAGGTTTCACTCTGTCACTCAGGCTGGAGTATAGTGGCATGATCACAGCTCACTGTAGCCTTGATCTCTCCATCTCTTGGGCTCAAGTGATCCTCCCACCTCAGCCTACCAAGCAGCTGGGACTGCAGCCACTCACCACCATGCCTGGTTAATTTTTGTATTTTTTTGTAGAGAGGGGGTCTTGCCATGTTGCTCAGTTTGGTGTTAAACTTCTGGGTTTAAGTGATCTGCCCTCTTCAGCCTCCCAAAGTGTTAGGATTACAGACAGGAGCCACCGCACCTAGCCCCACGGTTTTTATTGTCCCTCATCTTTTCAGAAGTAAACATCAAGCATCTGGAATGAATTTCAAAACTGCTTTTTAATAGTGATTTGCCTTATCTCCTACAAAAAGACTGCCATGCTTTAGACATTTAAAAATATAGAGGGATAATTCTAGTCAATTGGTCACCTGGGTACTCTGGATACATGACAGAGAAGAGGAGTGATATAATAATATGTGGTTGCAAAATTCCACTGAGATCGAACGTGCCAATGTACAATTTCAAATTCCATTTGCATTTTAAAAGAAGTGCACTCTAAAATAATTTCACTTCGAACATTTTATGCCTGAATGTATTTTCCATAACCCCCGGGAGACACACATTTTCTGTTAGTAATTGAATACATTTTCTTGCTCTAGTATTACAGCCATTTATTGAGCAAGTTATGCCAAAATACCTATCAAAATTATTTTGAGGTGTAAAAATATTGTGTCACCTGCTTCTAATTCCAAAACAATCCAAGTTATATTTTATTTAAAATTTCCAGCCAAATATTCAGTTAACAGAAAAATGTAATTAGTGAAAACGATCTCCAAAATTTACAATCTGAAAGAGTTTTAACTGGGTTCCCAGGAGATTGGAAATATTTCTGTTTGTTGATGACATTTCCATTGAGATTCTAGAGCACCCACATTTGTAGGAAAAATACATAATTCAAATGCCATACATTGGACTGGGTTTTGCTATTTGAGAAACAAAGAATAATAACATTTTTCAGCTGAAAAGCATCTTCATAATTTACTCTTCTAGTCTTTTCATTTCAGAGATGAAGAAAAGGAAGCTCAGAAATGTTCATTTATTCCCACATATCACACAGCAAATAAAAGAGTCTAATTAAAATAGAGGTGATTATATTTTCACTGAGTCTTGAAAGATTCCTTGCTGACCAGGAAACCAAGGTAGAAGAGTCAGATGAACAAAAAGAGTGATACTCAGAGAGAAGGATATTTTTCCCCTAATTTGCATAACTACCAGCTGAATTAAAACTGCAGTCCACTGTGGGTTTCTCCACAGCCTCCTTTAGACCTCAAAGTTTATCTCTGCATTCATTTCCTTTCACACATTACTCTTAGATTAAGTTTCTCCAAGTAGGTCCATCCTATACTACTCTGGGCTTCATTTCAAAACTGGAGCTTCCCAGAGCCAACACATTAACCCATGGCAATTTGAAGTCCTGCCAAGTAATAGAGAAGAGGCTGACTGCCTTGTAAAAACACCAGTGCTTTGTTCCTCCTGCCTTAAGCTGGCCCTCTAATGGATTACTTGAGCCTTCTGAGAATGCTGATATTAGGCAGATATCTAAAGCTGCACAGAAGGATCTGCTTCTATACCACTGAAATGTTCCCTGAGACCTGAGATATTAAACGAGACCTTGAAATGATGCTCTATCTGAATCTTTTCAAATTATTGTTTTGGGAAATTAAAGTGAGTGGTACAATGGGAGCATGAGGGCCATGTAGGGAGAAAAAAATAAATGAATGTATAGTGAGCAACTAACATTCAGTGGAGTGAGTAACTAATTAGGGCAGAGGTATCATCCTATCCTAGTTAAGAAGTTTTAAAACATGTCTGCAACCCCTTTGATGCTCTGATGTGGTTTGGTTATGTCCCCACCCAAATCTCATCTTGAACTGTAGCTCCCATAATCCCCACGTATCATGAGAGGGACCTAGTGGGAGGTAATCGAATCGTGGGGGTGGGTTTTTCCCATGCTGTTCTTGTGGTAGTGAACAAATCTCATGAGATCTGATTGTTTTATAAATGGGAGTTCCCCTGCACAAGATCTCTTGCCTATCGGGTGGAATTCAGCCCCTGATATTTCACGTGGGTCCTTTTCTATTTTCCCTAAGTGTTGTCCAGTCTGAGAAATAAAGGGAAAGAGTACAAAAGAGAGAAATTTTAAAGCTGGGCATCCGGGGGAGACATCACATGTCAGCAGGTTCCGTGATGCCCCCCAAGCCTCAAAACCAGCAAGTTTTTATTAGTGATTTTTAAAAGGGGAGGGAGTGTACGAATAGGGTGTGGATCACAGAGATCACATGCTTCACAAGGTAATAAAATATCACAAGGCAAATGGAGGCAGGGCGAGATCACAGGACCTGGGCGAAATTGAAATTGCTAATGAAGTTTCGGCACACATTGTCATTGATAACACCTTATCAGGAGGCAGGGTTTGAGAACAGACAACTGGTCTGACCAAAATTTATTAGGCAGGAGTTTCCTCATCCTAATAAGCCTGGGAGCGCTATGGGATACCAGGGCTTATTTCATTCCTTATCTACAACCATAAAAGACAGACGTCCCCAGAGCAGCCATTTTAGAGGCTTACCCCTAGACATGCATTCTCTTTCTCAGGGCTGTTCCTTGCTGAGAAAAAGAATTCAGTGATATTTCTCCTATTTGCTTTTGAAAGAAGAGAAATATGGCTCTGTTCTGCCCAGCTCACAGGCAACCAGACTTTAAGGTTATATCCTTTGTTCCCTGAACATCACTGTTTTCCTGTTCTGTTTTCAAGGTGCCCAGATTTCATATAGTTTAAACAATTTGTGCAGTTAACGCAATCATCACAGGGGCCTGAGGCGACATTCATTCTCAGTTTACGAAGATGATGGGATTAAGAGATTAAATACAGGCATAGGAAGTCACAAGAGTATTGATTGGGGAAGCGATAAGTGTCCATGAAATCTTCACAATTTATGTTCAGAGATTGCAGTAAAGACAGGCATAAGAAATTATAAAAGTATTAATTTGGGGAACTAATAAATGTCCATGAAATCTTCACAATTTATGTTCTTCTGCCATGGCTTCAGCCGGTCCCTCTGTTCAGGATCCCTGACTTCCCGCAACACTTGCCTGTTGCCATGTAAGATGTGCCTTTGCTTTTTGTTTGCCTTCCACCATGATTGTGAGGTCTCCCCAGCCATGTGGAACTGTGAGTTCATTAAACTTCTTTCTTTTATAAGTTACCCAGTCTCAAGAATGTCTTTATCAGCAGCGTGAGAACAGACTAATACATGCTTCTTCCACAAGAAGTGTGATATAATTGCTCACCCCTTAAATTTGCATCAACATGAAATGATTCACTTCTAATCAATAGGATGCTGTATAAACTATATACAGTTACTACCTGGTTCTCTCTCTCTCTCTTCCTCCTTCTCTTTTAATCTGTCTTGGGTACTGAGGTCTTTGGAGTCCTGCACTTCCATGTAAGAAGTTTAGCTCCCTTGAACTTAGATTATATGGAGATAGACTAGCCCAAGGAGCTTCAGCTGCTCCATCTCAGAGCTGTTCAAGTCCAGATGCCAGCATGTGAATGAGGAAGACTTCAGAGAGTCCAGCCCCTGGCCTTTGAGGCACTCCTGCTGATGGTAAGAATAGCAGAAAAAAACTTCCTCATAGGGCCCTGTCCAGATTGCAGATACATGAGCAAAAGTCATGATGTTTTGTTGAAGCCACCAGATGGGAGTGGTTTATTACATAGCCTCAGCACCTGGAACTTGGTCACAGGTGACTCAGTTGAGTCTCAGAAATATTTAGCCTTGGCTTTCACAGATCTGACTAGTGCAGAGCCAGAAGCTGAATACTGGTTTTGCTTCCACCAATGCTTCTGCCTTTTCATCACACTACATAGACCAATATTTTTTCATTTCAGCTGCAAACCCATGATTTCCTGCTTCCCTAATGTGGTGTCTACTGCAGTACAGTCTGAATGTATAACTAACAGATTCCTGTTGACTCTCAATAACAGTCACAAAGCTGTTATCTGGATGCAAAGTCTCTGTGCAAAGAACCTGCAACACTGATAAAATAGACAATAGAACATTGGTACTTTAAATGAATCATACCTTTGGCAGCTAATCTCCAGACAATTTCCTATATACACATGCTACTCTGCCCTTTAAGAGGAAACATATATCCTCTCTCCTTGGTATCCTTTCCCCTTTAAGCCTGTGACTGATAGGACCAATAGAATAAAGACAATGTGGTGTTCTAGGACTTCTGAGTTCTGACCTCTGCTTCCTTTCTCTTGACACCCCAAGCACTGTCTTAGTCAATTCAAGCTGCTAAAAGAAAAATACCATAGGCTAGGTGGCTTAAACAACAGAAATTTATTTCTCACAGTTCTGGACGCTGGGAAGTCCAAGATCAAGGTGTCAGCAGATCCGTTGACTAGCAAGTGGCCTTTTCCTGGCTTGCACATGGCCACGTTTGGATTTAATCTCACATGGCAGAGAATCAGAGCTCTTTATCTTCTTAAAGTGGCCACTTTAAGAAGATAAGGGATTAATTGTCATTCAAAGATCCCATCTCCAAATACAGTAGACCCTGCTTATCTACATATTGCTTTCCATGGTTTTAGTTACCTCAGATGCAGTACAATAAGACATTTTGAGGGAGAGAGAGAGAAAAAGAGACCATATTCACACAACTGTTATGACAATACAACATAATAACTTTTATTTTATAAATAATTATTGTTGTTACACTCTTACTATGCCTAATTTACAAATTAAACTTTATCATAGGTACATGTGCATAGAAAAAAATCACATTAAATATATGATTTTTTAGTATCTGCGGTTTCAAGTATTCACTAGGGCCTTGAGACACATTTCCCAGGAATAAGGGAGGTCTACCTTACCAACCCACTGGGAATTTAGGCTTTACCACATGAATTTAGGGGAGTAAAATATTCATTCCATAACAGCCACCATAAAAGAAACCCAGGCTAGTTTGCCCAAAAGAATGGCCACATGACAAGGCAATGGAGGGTAACTTGCTGTGTGGAGAAGAGGCACATGGGTGCACACAGGGGAGAGTTAAGCAGCTCCAGTCACAGCCACCATCTGATTGGAACACAGAAAAGACCTCACATGAGGCCAGGAAGGAGAATACTCAGTTGAGCTCTGGCCTACCCTTGGAATCATGAAGTGTGATACAACCGTTTTCAATTTTAGCCATTATATTTTTAGATGGCTATACACTCAGCTATAGCTAATCAGAACAATACATATTATTGTCATTGTTAATCATGCACAGAATAATAAAAACTATCAACTATTGGGACTTCATATGTTTGATAAAGTATTTGAAATACTGTTTAATCATCAATAAATTCTGTGTTCAAAACAGTAGTTATTATTATCAACATTCTTTAGATGTGAAAACTGAACTGTTGGCAGGTAAAGTTTGTTGATGAGTTTATGCAGTTATTAGGTAATACAAGTTGGCTATTTACTCAACTTATTTTGAGCCCACAATCTGTTTTACTTGCTTCATTATTACTCACAAAGATCTCACGTTTGTTATGATGCTAGTGTAAACAAACCTACTGTACTGTCAGTCCTATAAAGGTCTAGCACATACAATCATGAAGAGTACATGATAATTGATCATAATAATAAATGACTATTTTATGACTAATTTAAGTCATAGTAATAAAAAAAGACTAATTTAAGTATTTACTAAACTGCTTGTTATTTTTGGGTCTACTTCTTTAGTTTATTTTAAAAAGAAAGTTAACTGTAGAACAGCAAGCAGTTTCTTCAGGACATATTCCAGAAGAAGGCATCATTATCACAGACAGCTCCATGCACAGTATTGCCCCTGAAGATGTTCCAGTGGGACAAGACATGAAGGTGGATGACAGTAATATCGATGATCCTGACCCAGTGTAAGCCTAGGCTAATGTATGTGTTTGTATCTTTGTTTTCATACAAAAGTCTAAAAAGTAATTAAAAAGGGAAAAAGCTTATAGAAATAAAGGTATAAAGAAACAAGATAGCTGTATAACGCATTTGTGTTTGAAGTTAGGTGTTATTACAAAAGTTAAATAAATTAGGCTGATCACCGTGGCTCACGACTGTAATCTCAGCACTTTGGGAGGCTGAGGCCAGTGGACAGCTTGAGCCTAGGAGTTTGAGACCAGCCTGGGCAACATGGTGAAACCTCATCTCTAGGAAAAAATACAAAAAATAGCCAGGCATGATGTGCACCTGTAGTACGAGCTACTTGGGAGGCTGTGGTGAGACCATGGCTTGAGCCTAGGAGACAAAGGTTGCAGTGAACTGAGATTGCGCCACTGTCCACCAGCCTGGGCAAAAGAGCAAGACTCTATCTAAAAAAAAAAAAAAAAAAATCAAAATGCTTATAAAGTAAAAAAGTTATAGCAAGCTAAGTTTAATTTATTATTAAAGAAAGAAATTTTCAATAAATTTAGTGTAGCCTAAGTATACAGTGTTTATAAAGTCTACAGTAGTATTCAGTAATCTCATAGGGCTACACATTCACTCACCACTCACTGATTCACCCAGAGCAACTTTCAGTTCTCCAACTCCATTAATCATAAGTGCCCTATACAGATGTTCTGGGTTGTTTCTTTTTTTTTTTTTTTTAATCTCTTACAACATATTTTTACTGTACCTTACCTATATTTACCTATTTTTAGATACATAAACACCATTGTGTTACAATTGCCTGCAGTATTCAGTACAGTAACATGTTATACAAGTTTGCAGCCTAAGAGAAACAGGCCATTTCATGTAGCCTAGGTGTGTAGTAGCCTACACCATCCAGGTTTGTGGAAGTGCACCCTATGATGTTTGCACAATGAGGAAATTGCCTAAGGACACCCTTCTCAGAAACTATCCCTGTCATTTAGTGGTGCATGACTGTCCTCGTAAGTGAATGCTTTACAGGCATTTTGGAAAGCAAGTTGTTTCAGGGTACTGGTGCTTCCTGGAGGAATCATCAATCACAATTCACGACATCTTCTAGGAGGTGAGAAGTTCTTGAGTGACTGGGGGCCTTCTGTGCTGTAAAGATAATTAGGATTTCTGAATGACTTAGGCAATGTTAGCAAACTATGAAACTGACAAGATTCCTAACCATAAAGCTGCCATTCGAGGATGAAGCCTTCTGGGTCTTCAGAGGTTGATCCAGAATTTGGAGGCACATTTCCTTAGGATAAACATGGGGAAAAAATAGTTCCACATTCTATTAAGTGACGATAGCTAATAAAGTGCAATAGATGTCACCTTGGAAAGATTTCCGGTTTGAACTGAAGAGCTCTAGCAGCAGCATGTGAGATAGCATTGTTCTATACTTCCAAAAAGTGCGGAACATGAGTTATGGCCTCTCTTCCTACTGTGTCTTGAGTTATAGAAATTATCCATTTGTCCTCTGATGGATTTTAACCCTTCAGCTTAAAGTCCTAAGCACCTTGATTACATATTTTCCCTAGAGTTGGCTTTTACAAATTAAATCAAGAAAAGTTTTGGAGGAAAATTTCTCTTTTAAGGATGACTTTCTTCCCATTTTAGTTTTCATTCAAAAATTATTTATTAATGTTTACTAAGTCTCATGAAATATTTTTGGTTCTGGGATATAGTGGTAAATAACATAGAAATGAATTCATTCTTTAAGGGGATTTTTTTTTCTTTTCTTTTTTTCTTTTTGCTTCAAAAGTAAGATTTCTCTTGAACTCCATGTTTCTCCAAACTTGGGGAAATGTTTATCCATGATAATGTGTCCCTGTTCTATATATAAGATCAAATAATACTCAAAGAGAAAATGAGATTATGCATGTGCACAATTTCACAGACTTACAGATAGTTGCAAAAGAGACCTTGGAGATAAATACTTCCCAACAAAGCCAAATGAATTGCTTCAATATGTCAAAGGCCCCAGTATCTTACATAAACCAAAACGTCTAATATGCAGTTCTTCATTCTTTATTATCAAACTCTCCCTGACTTTTACATTATTATTCTTTCAGGACACAGCAAGATGTTGCCTGTGTCATTAAAGCATCAGATTGATTACTCCAAGCACAGTGATGAAGTTCATAGGCTTTGGAGTCAGTTTATATCATATTCCCAAGGTTCATGTTATAACAATTCTCTATACTGGTGGCATAATCTTAAAGAAAATGATATATTTCTAGCAGTCTCACTACTCTTATGTTTAAAATCAAGAAATACATGTGAACCCTGGCACCTTGGAATTACTCAATGTATGATAATTATGAATTAAAATTTTTTCCCTATTGGACGTCCATTTCAATTTTTATACTTGAAAATGCTTTCCTTGATAACTCTCAGTTACAAAATAAAACAACACTTTTGTGGTTCTGAATGTCCAGTCTCTGGTGCAAATGGTTACAAATAGGCAGTTGGTAAACAAAAGTTATTTTAAAAGGACAAGGGACCCACACTCCGAAAAAAAGACATATCTGCCTCCATGTATTTCAAAAATACTTTTTTCGATGCCAACAATCACTATTAATTTGAAATAGAATGAAAAACTGTGAAAAGTTATGAGCAATAATTTCATTCACAAAACGGTAGATAGCCAACATTGGATAGCCAAGGACAACTGGACATTGTTTCAGGTTCATAGGTCATTGCCAAAGATCCTTTCATCATCTGGGTAATTTGACTTTCTCCCTCTTGGAAAATTGACACTGGTTCTCTGTTGTATGTTCTAGAGCTACACAGGGCAGTCAGTTTTTGTATCATTCATTGGTTTGTCTCTTCACTATATTCAGTGAAAATGTCTTTAGCCGAAGTTAATCAAAATAAGTGTCAAGTCATAAACTTCAAATAGTTTTTTACCCAATATTGGAAGAAAAACGACTTTGGCTCTAAGCATTTATTTTCTACAAATGAGTTAGCTTGATTCTTAGTGAATTACATTTATTATTAGCAAGTGTTTTAAGGCAATAAAGTCTGACTTTTCCTAAACTCATCAGCACGTACATATCCAGACACCTGCTCCTGTGCCTTTAGTTAACTAGGAAAGTTGTAACTGCTCTAAAACAATGTAGTCTCTGCTCAAATCATAGCATGGGTAATTAAATGCATAAGATCTAAACTACCTAAGTTCAAACTCCAGAAATATAAATTTAACAGATGTGTGTTTTCTATTAACTTGGTAGGCCTTTTCTTAGACGAAGTTTCCTCATCTGTAAAATATGACTAATTATTGTTCTTGGTTTTAGGGTTGTTGTGAGCAGTGCCTAGCTCTTGGAAATCTCTCAATATGTGATTATTATTATTATTATTATACTTTTTTGACAAATACATTTAGATAATTAGTCATAGAGAACAAAATCAGTCATTTATAAAAGAGACTGTTTCCTGAACATTGGCTGTGTGCCTGGCCCTGTACTAAAACTGTTATTTCTCAATGCTTAACCTTATCAAGAGGGGTCTGCAACATTTTGTCTGGAAGCACTGTGGAAGTTAAAGAAACACAGTCCAGCCAAAAAAAAATTGCCGAATATTACCATTTACTTTCATTTTTAAAAATATGTGGGAGATTCCGTTGTATTTTCCACAGAGGCATTTCATTTTTTTTTTTTTTGCTTTCCCTTTTAAAAATACATGTCCATCATACACCACACACCACCATAACTGAAACATCTTTTTCCCAGGAGCCTCCAATTGCTCCTCAGAGCCAAGCCGCACATCGCTTTTTTCTGCTAATACCCATCCCCTTTCTCCATTTTTAAAAGTAGAACTACTTTGCCTTTCATTAGCAAGAAAGAATGTTATTTCTTGAGGAAGCATAGTGACAGGAGGTGAAGGGGGTAGGAATTGATGTGGAAATTGCTCAGTTCTCTTTGGTAATTGGAGGAAACACATCCAAATTACCAATTTTTCTTCAGTCACATCCAGTTTACTGTCTTAGCCATCTATGAAGTAGTATTACCACTATTTTATTGATGAGGAACTTGAATTTTCAAAAAAACTTTAATCTATCAAGCCATCAAGCTGGATTTTAATCCCTAGTTCATAACATTTGCAAAGTTAATGTTTTTCTCACTGGACTATTTCACATGATTGTTACCCTATATTAGGATACACACTCTGAGTCAAGAAAATATACACCAAAAAAGTCTTTAGAAACAAGCCTCACATAGCTCCACTTGGGGTATACACGTTTTTGATGTAGTGTCTGCCTAGAACCAATCTCAGCTCTGGGCTGAGGTCCCTAGATTTTTATTTTTTCCCTGTTTCTTAAATCTTTATGTTTGTAAGGTTGGGCCAAGCTTCACGTTCTTGGTTCATCTATGACACAATCCCATCATATCCGGGGTCATTATGGTTATTCCCATGATCTTATTCCGCAATTGTAATTTATCCCTTATGTTTCTGCGGCAAACTCTACCAGTTTCGTAACTGATATCCATTCTTCTCTTCATTTCTAAAGGCATCCAGGCCAGCAATGCACCCACTAAGAAACATTCTTATCCCTTTAGGATGCAGTGATAAGGAGAGAGTCTGAGGCAAAGTTATAGGGTGCTTCTAATGATCTGTGCCTTCATCTGGGCACAGACTGAACTGGTATGTTCTATCAGTAAAATTGTATCACATTGTGCACTTTTCATACCTATGTCTTTCGGTCGGTGAATCATTCTTTAATAATAAGTGAAAAAAGAAAGAAAATAGTTACTATAACAACAACAAAAAACACTTTTCGCAGCTAATGGTGTCCATGTGGTCTACTTTGAGATATTAAGATACAAGCAGCATTCTACAGGATGGGACTTTGTGGTAAGACCATTGTTTTCCGGATAGAAGACTCAGACCATGTCTTTTGACTTTTATCCTCGTCCATTCCCCGTTCTTCATTCCTGAGAGTTGGGCATGAGTTTAGAGGTAGATCAAGTACTTTATAAGTATAAGAATAAAAATTATATGCTAAAATAAAAAAGCTGGAAGAAACCTAGGCCTTGATTCTGAGCAAGGTAATTTGTCCTGGATTGTGACTTCCGGACTTCTTGTTATTTGAGAAATACATATTCTTTTTTTCTTTTTTGCTTTTATTATTATTTTAATTGACACAATCATTATACATATTTTTGGCATGCAGTGTGATATTTTGGTATATTTATACCATGTATAATGATCAAATCAGGGTAATTAGTATATACGTCACCTCAAACATTTATCATTTATTTGTGTTGGGAACATTCAAAATCCACTTTTCTAGCTATTTGAAAATATTCAATCAATTGTTGTTTGTTATAGTTACCATACAGTGCTACAGGACACTAGAATGCATTCCTCCCATTGCTGTACTTTCGTACCTGCTAAGCAGCCTTTGACTATCTTTAATTTTCAAGACTGTTACATCCTTCCTTTTTTTCTTTTCTTTCTTTCCTTTCCTTTCTTTTTCCTTCCTTCTTCCTTCCTTCTTTCTTTTTTCTTCCTTCCTTCTTTCTTTTTTTCATTCTTTTTATTCAATCCTAACGTTCCAACATTTCCTGAGAAACTGTAATATTCTCTCTGATTTACATCTATTTGAATAAAATCTTACCATTATTATGGCCAAAGTACGTGAAGTTAAAATGTTTTATAGATTGGACTATAAAAACCAATCAGGACAACCTCAGTAAATACATATGGACAGGTTAAGTCTTTTGTGGAGAATTACTAGTTTCTTGCACAGGTAATATTACAGTGAAGTTTTTCAGACTATTTTTTTTCTACCTTTTACATTCACTGTTTTCAAATACTGATGTTATCTTATGCCTAATAAATTGAAATCATGTCTTTTAAAGAGTCAAAAGTAAGGTATCCAGTGCTTAAGAATGAAGATTGAGACTGAATATCCTGTACGGCTCATAAAATTGAAAGACAATCTTAAGGAGGAAATTTTAACTGTTCCGAGCTGAACAGCATTACAGTACCAAATAGATATTTTTCTAAGAAAAGTCATTTGAACTACAGCATTAATTTCTGTATGTAAATTTTCATGCTAGCAAAAGAATTAAACTAAAAATGAAATAAAATCAGCCATCCAGTAAATGTCACATTTGTACTTGCAGTTGTTCAGACCCCAAACATTGAAGTCACACTTATCTCCTCTATTTCTGTCACAGTGCATATCTAGTCACCCAAATGCTGTCTTCTTTACTATCAAAATACATGCAGAATCTGTCCACTTTTCCACCAGCAGAACCCTGTCCATTTTTCTCCAAACACTTGCAACAGGCTCTTTCTCAACAACTTCTATTTAGGGTCTTGATCCCTGTCTCTTCTCCCTGCAGCCAGAAATTAGTTCATGCCTCTGCTCAAAAGCCTCCCATACCTTCCCATCTCATTCATACTATGATGGATGGACTTTATTTTGACACACGATTTCTTTAATACCCTGGCTTACTCTTGCCAAGCTCACATCTTACCACTTTTCTCTTACTTTATCAGGATGTGCTTCAGGCTCAGGGACTTTGCACTTGCTGTTGGCTCTGCCTGAAGCACCCTTATCCCAAATGACATCTCGACTTACTGCCTTACTTTGTTCTCTTCAGAGATTGGATCAAATGTCACATATCAAAGAGCCTTAACCTGACTACCTTATCTAAAATAACTAACGTATGTTACTTTGTTCCCTTCAGAGGCTGGATCTTACTTGGTTCTCTATTTTCTCTTCAGAGGTTGGATCAAATGTCACATATCATAGAGCCTAATCCTGACTACCCTAACTAAAATAACTAACCACATCTCCTCTTCCTCCTGTTTTGACTATCCCCTCTCCAGCTCATTATTTTTTTTATCATAGCATGCATTATGAGGATTAGTATATTTTAATTTATCTAATTATTTTCTGAGTAAAATATAAGCTCCCTGATAGCAATAATTTAGCATATTTTATTTACTCCATAAAAATGGACTGAATAGGCTGGGCATGGTGGCTCAGGCCTGTAATCCCAGCAATTTGGGAGGCCGAGGCGGGCGGATCATGAGTTCAGGAGTTTGAGATCAGCCTGACCAACATGGTGAAACCCTGTCTCTACAAAAAATACAAAAATTAGCCAGGCATGGTGGTGTGTGCCTGTAATCCCAGCTACTCAGGAGGCTGAGACAGGAGAATCGCTTGAACCCGGGAGGTGGAGGTTGCAGTGAGCTGAGATCGCGCCTTTGCACTCCAGATTGCACCCCAGCCTGGGCAACAGGGAGAGATTCTGTCTCAAAAAAAAAAAAAAAAAATGGGCTGAATAAATAAATTCTTTAAGGAATGAAAAAGATAAAATTCTGCTTCATTTTTAGACATTTGTTTAATTATTGGAGCAAAAGTTGGGCGGGGTTGGGGGGAGAGAAAAGAAAGAAACATTGAAGCAATCTGCTTCCCTGGAATTCTTTGCAAAAGACATTCTGACAATTCTTTGTCAAATGCCCATTGCTAACAATGCAGTTACTCAGGCATCATTCCTCATGGTCAGCATTCCACATGCAGTGAGAGGAGGGAGCCAGCCATTTTTGCTGACAACCAACTCCCTGCACAGACCCACTGCACTGTCTCCTGTCACCCAGGAGAATCCCTGCCCACAAATGACAGACCCACAATTTCAGTCCAGAGACACGAGACAGGCAGGGAAGCTCTGTTTTGCTCCTTCAAAAGATAAGGGGTTGCTCTGAGTCTTCTGGTTTAAGATTTATGATTATAAATCTGATAAATAATCAGAGATCAATGTGGTTTGTTTTACTGTCTCTTGCCAAAGATTATGCCCTCCCAGACTTCCAAAATATCTGTAGGTTGCACCATGCTATCACTACAAGAATAGTGTAGAACTATGTGAAATGCCCATTGAAATCCCATGCCAGCATCCTCTTCTTCCTCTAGCTCCTCCTTCTCAGCCTCACTTCCTTTTTTCCTGAGGTAAAGCAGGAATGCATGCACCCACAGATGCACACATACTTACACACACAGGAACACACACATACTGTCATTTTTTTGTGTGTGAGTAGTAGTTTTGGACACGCATTGCATGAGCAGTTTCAACTGTGAACTCTGACCTGCTTATCCAGGCAATGCATTCCAGGTTTCAGCAGAAAGGCTTTTTAATAAAACCATCATCTTAAGAAAGCAAGCGATGGTGTTTTATTCAAACATATCTAATTCTTAAAAGGTTACATAAATAACCTAAGACAAGATCACATTCAGTCCTGTTTTTCTTTCTGCTATTAGACTTTTTTTTTTTTTTTTTTTTTTGGCTATTTTTTCCTTCTCATATGGGGTCATATCATTAGGAGAACCATGGATTAAAGCAGAAAATTTGGAAATGGGCCAAACATACTGAGTTTCCATTCCCATTTTCTAACCACTTCAGAGCAAGACAGTGAACACATCATTTTAATGAAATGAATATTTGATCTCATAAGCTAAAAATTATTATTTGAATGTTTGATTTTAAAATATTTTCAAATCATAAAACTTTTTTAGTGATTCCACAGACAAATTTGGTATTATGTCAAAAATACTGAGAAAATCCCCACCCTTCCTAATCATAGAATGTCAATACTTTCATTCCAATTTCCTGGACTAAACATGCTTGAACATTGAAGTACTCAAGAAAAATATAAAAGGTACCTAAGTTTTGGAAAAGGATGCCATACATGCAAAGTGCTTTAAGTATTTTTCTCATCTCATTCTTACAGTATTTCTATATGGGAAGATTATTACAACCAGTTTAAAAATGGGAGAAGAAAGATACCCCCTGGCAAGTGGAAAAGTTAATGGTTAAAAATGGGTTTGACCTCCACCTGTGTACCCAAGAAAAGAAACTCTATGGAGGTTCTGACTTGAAACTTCAAATACTTTATAATGTCTTGGTCTTTGGTTCTTTAGAATATGAGGTCTGGGAAGCAACATAAGAAATCTCTGTAGACAAAGTAAAATTTGAACTGGATCTCAATGGAGAAGTAATCTTATAACAAGGATAAAGAAAGATTAAAAAGGTAGAAGGGATGAGGGAATATATATACTGTAATGAGAGAAAGGAAATACATGTTTGGGCAGACAAAGCCTGGATCAATAAGAGCATATAATTTTGTAAAGCCATATATTATGACTGGAGATCATTGGTATTATTAGGAGGTAGAGGATTCTGGCAAATAAGGCTATGAGGATTCTGCAGATATAGGGGAGACCCTGAAGATTTTGGGTAGGAGATCACATGCACAAAGCCAGGGATTAGAATTATTCATATGACAGTGGAGTATGAACAAATGATAAGGGAAAAAAATAGAGATAAACTGCAATTAGCAACCTGACTGACACAACACATTAGACCAGATGGTTGTAGTTAATGCAGCTTTATGGGAAAGGTCTAAACAATCATGAGCGGCATATTTTGCATATCACATAAAAAGAATATGATGTGCCCTGAAGTCTTTGTTACCCTGGATGCATTCACTATTTTATTACTGTTTAGTGAGTACTTCCTCCATTGTTAAGAGTTTGGAATACATAATGGACACATATAGTCCCTGACCTCAAAGAGCTTAGTGTGTAAGAAGAGAGACAAACAACTAATCAGGGATTTGCTGTACACTGTGCTTATTGCCATAAAGGTGCCAAATACAGGGAGCCACTGGAACATGCAGAAATTCATCAGAATTGCAGTTTTACTGCATCTTTGATCCTCAGGTTTTTGGAGACTGATTTGAACTACATGTTATATTTGATTTTAGTTTGCAAGTGCATGGTGAGTGAATAATCATGTGAAAAGAAATGTAATGCAAATGAGAAACAAAAGCAGAGATGTAGTTGCACTGGATAACCAAACACTCCAGAAGTTGAGTGACAACTTTGGAAAACAAGATAGGCCTGAGCATAAGGTATAAAATCTTCCATGCTTCCAAATAGCAATTCTGGAGAAGCCTCCAGCAGTATCTAGATAATAAACCATTGCAGCTGTAATTTAGAAGCAAAAGCAATTATTGAAGGGTATGAATGTGAGAGGCAGTTTTCATGGTGAATTAAAGTGCTTTGATAATGAAATAGTTATTTCAAGTTAAATTAACCATTAAAGCATTTCAGATTTGATATCTAAAGTTACAGTGAAAAATATAAAGATCTGCAGCTATATTTTTCTAGAATAAATATATTTGCTAGAAGCAAAAAGGAGGAGGTAGCATATGATCTGGCAAAAACAAAACGAAGTCAAGATTGAATTGGACCATCAGAAATTTCATCTTGACTACAGCGATAGTCTAGGTGACCTTGGGAACTAATAATGATCTAATATTAGCTAACATCTATGCAGTTCCTTGTTGTTCTCTTTCTCTCCTTTCACACTCTGTTTGTAACACATCTATTCACCAATATAATTGTTTATGCCCCAAGCCTCCCTTCTTGGTACATACCTGTTAAAATTGCTATGGAAAATAACATAGTCAAATGCTTAAAAACATAGACTTTGGAGTTACAGTTTCCTGAATTCCAAAACCATTCAGGATCTGAGGTGACTTTTTCTCTTTCATCTCTTGTAGTGGAAGTTTCTTCATTCATAAAGTGAGCATAACATTGTATTGCCTACTTAGTAGAGTGCTTTTGAGGATAAAGGTGATGCTGTATATGAGGTGCTTAATTAACATAGTCCTCAACATATGGTAAGGACTCAATTATGTTTATTACTACTAGGTACTAAGCACTTAAAATTGATTTTTCAATTTAATGTCTCATATACATTTTCAGATGCATTGTTATCTATAATAAAGGGTAATAGAATGCCCCCTTCTATATATAAAACTCTGCAACTCAATACTATGCTTATGCATTCAAGTCATTTAGCTTCTCTGAACTGAACAGGAAAATAGGGTGAGTTTTGCACTTGTAACCTGAAAATTCTCAAACTAGGACCACATGTACACCCACATACACACAAACACACATATCTTAAGAGCATCATACCTCATGTAAGGTGAATGTGATGGCCACTTTTCATTTTTATATTTCATTCTCCCAGTTTATATGACTTGTTGATGGCTAATTGGTAAGAAATTTGAAGAACCCAGCACTGTCTAAAGATGGAAGCTAATCTCATGATTTGTGTAATATGACCTGCTTTGGAGCTAACAAGAGAGTCTGCTACTCAGTTTTCCCACCTTGTGTTTAACATAGTCCCACACATATCTTATGTAGAAGGAAATCATGGAGCAAGGAAGAATAGAAAGGAAATTGCCACCTGAGTTATAGTATTGCATGTATTTATCTTTTTATCTCTTTTTATACAGTATCTTAGATGAAATGAGTATTAAGATTATAAGGTAGGAATATAGTTAACCAAGGAGGTGAAAGATCTCTATAAGGAGAACTACAAAACACTCCTGAAGGAAATTATAGAGGACACAAATAGAAAAATATCCCATTCTCATGAATTGGAAGAATCAATATTGTTAAAATGACCATACTGCCCAAAGCAATCTACAAATTGAATGCAATCTCTATCAAATTATCAATGTGATTTTTCACAGAATTAGAAAAAAGAATTCTAAAATTCATATGAAAACAAAAAGAGCCAGAGTAGCCAAAGCAAACCTAAGCAAAAAGAATAAAGCATGAGGTGTCACATTACCTGACTTCAAATTATACTACAAGGCTATAGTAACAAAACGTCATGTTATTAATGTAAAAATAGATCAATGGAACAGAGTAGAGAACCCAGAAATGAAGCTACATACTACCACCAACTGATATTCAACAAAGTTAACAAAAATATACACTGGGGATAGGGTACCATATTAAATAAATGGTGCTGGGAAAATTGGATATCCCTATGTAGAAAGATGAAACAGGAACCATAATTCTTATTACATACAAAAATTAACCAAGATAGATTGAAGACGTAAATATAAGACCTCAAACTACAAAATTTTAGAGGGAAAATTCTTCTGGGTATTGGCCTAGGCAAAGAATTTATGACCAACTCCTCAAAAGTAAACATAACAAAAAAACAATAATATACAAATAGCACTTAATTAAACTTAAAAGCTACTGCACAGTAAAACAATCCACAGAGCAAACAGACAACCTATAGACTGGAAAAAAATATTTGTTATCTATGTATCAGGCAAAGGGCTAATATGCAGAATCTTCAAGGAACTCAAACAGTTCAATGAGAAAAAAAAATAACGCCATTAAAAAGTGGACAAAAGACATGAACAGACATTTTCCAAAAGAAGGCATACAAGTGGCCAACAAACACATGAAAAAATACTTAACATTACTAATCATCAGAAAAATACAAATTAAAACCACAATGAGATACCATGTTACACCAGTCAGAATGGCTATTATTACAAACTCTAAAAACTACAGATGTTGTTGAGGATGAGGAGAAAAGCGACCACTGGACCACTGATACTCTGTGTGTAGGAATGTGAATAGGTGAAACCTTTATGGGAAACTGTATGGAGAGTTCTCAAAAAACTAAAAATAGAACTACCATTCAACCCAGCAGACCCACTACTGGCTACATTTACAAAATGAAAGAAATCATTATATCCAAAAGATAACTGCACTCAAATGTTTATTCCAACACTGTTCACAATATCAAACAAAGGTATGGAACCAGTCTAAGTGTCTATCAGTGGAGGACTGGACAAAGAAAATGTGGTACACATATACCACAGAATACTATTCAGCCGTAAAAGAGAATTAAATCATGTCTTTTGCAGCAACATGGAAGAAACTGGAAGCCATTATCCTGAAATGATTCAGAAGCAGAAAGTTAAATTCTGCATGTTTTCACTTATAAGTGGGAGTTAAACATGGGTACATATAGACGTACAGAGTGGAATGACAGACACTAGAAACCACAAAAGGTGAGAGGGTAGGAGTAGGGTGATGGTTAAAAGATTACCTGTTGGATACAATGTTCATTATTTGTGTGATGGGTACACAAGAATTCCAGACTTCACCGTTATGCCTGTAAGACATCTGCAGTTGTACCCTCTAAATATATAAAAATAAACTTTTAAAAGATTATAAGAAAGTCTCAAGGAATATCAAAATAATTAATCTCACATAATAAAGAAGCATATATGTGCAATATCTGAGATGAGCTGTTTGCACATGCTGCCTTTTACAGCAAACATTATAATATTTTCATTAGAGATCAAAATAGCCTGTCATTCACTGAAAGAATATCATGAAAGTTTTATGTCTAATGAAAAGACTCAATGAATTCTTCCATTTTGTAACAGTAACAGATAAGAGTAGGACTAGCTATTTTCTAGTTCAAGGACAGATTTTTCTCGTAAAATGTTTAGATTCAGCAGTCTCCTTTGAAGTTGTAGCAGAATTCAAATTTGAAAGCAGTGACTCTTCATTTTTATGGGTTATCTACTTCTGTGAGTATATAATGAAAATTATGGATTCTTCTGTAGGAAGAATATACATATCCATATATATTCAAAATATTTCAGTTTAATATCCTTATTTCCCCCTTTTCTGAAATATTTTTATTGTTGAGAAGTCGTGAACCTCTTCTTTTTAGAATAATATTGTCTTTCAAAACTAAATAATTGTCCCAGGAAATCCAGAATTTCACTTTTCACACTACTGCACAAAACAATCAAGAAAACTTGTATAATTTTAAAGATGATGAATTTTTAGAGGCAGACTTTATCTAGCTTACTAACTCAGAAGAGAATACAGCAAACTAAGTCATTTTGAAGGAAAAAGGTAGTTCAAGGAAAATTCCTTTTGTTTCCTTTTGAAGATGGACTTTATCCTTGTAAAAACTTTTCAGAGGTAAGCCCAAGAGGCCAACGTAGAGTGAGAATAAATAAAAGTAATATGGAGGAACCACCTGCTCAATGCCATTGCTCTTTCAAGTACTTTGCATACATTATCACTTTTATCACCATCAGAATTATATGAGGTAGGTTCAAGTGTTAATACCATTTAAGGAAACTGAGATAGAGAAAATTCAAAGTCAAGTTGATAAAGTGGGATGGTTAATTTTAGCTGTCAGCTTGGCTAGGCTTTGGTGCCAGTTTTTGTTTTTTTTTTGTTTTTGCCAAATATCAGTCTAAATGTTGCTGTCCAGGTACTTTTTAGATATATTTCACATTTAAGTCAGTAGGCTCAGAAAAGCAGATTGCCCTCCACACTGTGGATAGCCCGTGAGTTGAAGGCCTTCTGAGCAATGATTGAGGTTCTCTGAAGTAATTCTTCTCAAGGCAGCAATATAGAAACCCTGACTAAGTGTCAGCCTGCTCCTTTGCAGAATCTGGACTCAAAGCTGCAATATCAACTTTTACCTGAATTTCCAGCCTGCCAGCCTTCCCTATGGATTTCTGACTTGCCAGCTCCCACAACTGTGGAAGCGAATTCCTTTGAAAAATCTCTTTCCCTGCAAAAGCTCCTAGTGGAAGGCCTGTTTTTATCCAAGTAGTTTCCTCTCAGAAAAGAGATGCAGAGTTTTATTGGAAAGCAGAGTAATGTAATACTTCATCTGACTTTCTAAATGCAGGACCATGGCATTAATTGGGATTGTTGACAAACAGGAGATGATAGATAATTATGAAAATTTAATTTAGGATTTCTCAAGTTTTATGTCTGAACAGAAAGCTCTGTAAATATATATCTTTCATTGTCCATAGTCAGAAAATGTTATTTTATGCCTTTGGGTTTAGGATTTTTTTGTTTTGTTTTGTTTTTTACTATTTTCTAATAAAAAATAAAACAGTACTAAGTCAACGAAAAGAATCTCTTTCTTCTTCTCCCTCTGTTTCTTTTCTTTTTTCTTTTTCTATCTCGCTACCCACAGCTGTCTTCTCAGATGAGGATGGTGCCTAGAATTCAAGCCCTCAGCGCATGTGTTTGTGATGATTATTGTGGCAAGGGAGACTAACTGTCCAATTAAAATCTCTGCTTACCCTTCCATAGTTTATATAGTTGCCTCTGTCAAAAGGATTCCCAGTTAGGACCTTTATTTAGCAGCATATTTTTGCACACAGGTGGGACAAGGTGACAATCTTGACCCAAAAATGTGAGGAGAGATGAGGAAAATTGACCAACAAGAGTTAAAAAATAGAAGGAACTTCACGTTGCCTTCCGACTTCTGTTTGATGGCTTCAGAGGACCCCAAGGGAATGGTGAGAACACAAAATTAAAGGGTGTTGTGTCTTTTTTTTTTTTTTTTTTTTTTTTTTTTTTTAAGACAGGGTCTTACTCTGTCACTGAGGTTGGAGTGCCATGGCACGATCACGGCTCACTGCAGCCTTGACTTCCCAGGACTTAGGTGATCCTCCCACCTCAGCTTCCTGAGTAGCTGGGACTACAGGCATGCACCAACATACCCAGCTAATTTTTGTACTTTTGTTTGTAGAGATGGGGTTTCACGATGTTGCCCAGGCTGGTCTTGATCTCCTGGGCTCAAGAGATCCCCCTGCCTTAGCCTCACAAGTGCTGGGATTACAGGCATGAACCACTATGCCTGGCCATGTCTTTGAATTTTTATAGGGAGAAAATAATGGTACCAGAAATGCCTATCTTGGACAGTAATATGAACAAGAAATAAATATTCAAGGAATTAAGCAGCTGAAATTTTGGTGTTTATTTGTCAGACTTGCCAACTTAATCTCAACTAAAATAACGATAATGATAAAGATTATCATAACATAATATTTTCCCAAGCACGAAAATTTATTAAGTAGTAGAGTCACTATCACTACCTAGGTATATCTAGACCTAGATCTAACATGCCCTATCTATTCATCTATCAGCTTTCAGTTTTTCCTGCAGTAAAAAACAACCGTAATATTTCCATTGTTTTAAAAACTATATTTCTTGTTCATCTACACAGAACTAGCAATCTACAGTTCGATTAGACTGGTCATAGTTTTTCACGGCTTCTGGGAAATGTTGGCCTTAGCTCGATGCATCTTCTCATTTCAGAAACAAGACTAAAACGGTAGCTCCTCTCTGAGGCATGGTTTTCTCATGATGAAGTTCAAGAACAAGTACATTTGAAGTTTTGACTTACATGTGGTATATAGTATATGTGTTCACATTTTAGTTTCCAAAGGAGATCACAGGTCCAAGCCAAAAGGCATTAGGGCACAAAAATATATTCTGTGTATAGGAAAATATGGCAAGTATAGGGAAAAAATAAAGTTATGACCCAATATTACAATCTACTACATTTTGGGGCATAGTTTTTTGTTTTGTTGTTTTTTTGTTTGTTTTTGAGACGGAGTCTTGCTCTGCTGCCCAGGCTGGAGTACAGTGGTGTGATCTCGGCTCACTGCAGTTCCACCGCTGGGGTTCACACCATTCTCCTGCCTCAGCCTCCTGAGTAGCTGGGACTACAGGTGCCCACCACCAGCCCCGGCTAATTTTTTGTATTTTTAGTAGAGACAGGGTTTCACCGTGTTAGCCAGGATGATGGGGCATGTGTTTTTTACATTACAACATTCTATCAATAGCAATATAGCTTGAATGTTTGTCCCATCCAAATCTCATGTTGAGGTATAATCAGCAATATTGGGGGTGGGACGTGGTGAGGAGTGTGCAGGTCCTGGGGGCAGATCTCTCATGAATGGCCTGGTGCTATCCTCATGATAATGAGTGAGTTTTCACTCTGATAGTTTATGCGAGAGCTGGTGACTTAAGAGCCTGGGACCTCCCACTTCTGTCTCTTGTTTGCACTCACAATGTGATGTGCCTGCTCCCACTTCACCTTGCCCCATGAGTAAAAGCTCCTTGAGTCCCCACCAGAAGCTGAACAGATACCTGAACCATGCTTCTTGTACAGCCTGCAGAACCCTGAGCCAATTAAAACTCTTTTATTAATATGTTACCCAGTCTCAGATATTCCTTTATAGTAACACAAAATTGTTAAGGAAATAGATTTTGCACATCATCGTATATTCCTTCTAAAATTACTTAACAAATTGAGTAATCAATTGACTTCACAAAAAGGCAACCTAGGCCCTAAATATGGGCCTTCTGTAGGGAAGACTCATATTGAAGACAACATTTAAAAGTGGAATATTGGAAAGAATACAGGGTAGTTTCAAGCAGGTATCTGAGCCCTCATAATACAAATGTATTTGTTTTTCTACATGTGTAAAACATTCATAAAAATAATCAAATTCTAAATTTGTGCAATTCCACAGGTGGTCAAATTTACTTACTGAAGATTCCCTGAGTAGATATGAGTAATACAGGTACTGTACTGATTTTTTTTTTAACGGAGGTATTTGTACTAATCACCCTCAATGTACCTATAACCTTCAACAAAGACTTTCCTCCTATTTTTTCTTCTTATAACATGTGGCTTGAGGAATACAAATACTTTCTTGGAAAACTACTTGTTGAGTATGGCCACCCATGTTTGAAGTCAGTCATGTAATTTAATTTATCTAGCTGTTTTCAAATCATCTAATTGTTTGATGAAATCAATCTGATGTCTACTTTGCTTTCTCTTTAAGCTGGAATTATGGGTGTGCACAATATCCTCAGCCCCAAGTTTCACTTACTCATGTAAGTTAAATAAAATGTTTCATCTAAACAATTATGTTAGCCTAATGATGGCCAATTGGGTAAATTTCCCACTTTTCACTCAGACACTCAGATGTTTTGGTCTTTTATAGAAGACATTGTATAAAGATAAATTGGCCCAGAAATGAACTAGAGAATTTAGTATGTTGAGAATAAATAGCTTGGGACCAGTGCCATGGCTCATGCCGGTAATCCCAGCGATTTGGGAGGCTGAGACAGTTGGATCACCTGAGGTCAAGAGTTCGAGACCAGCCTGTCCAACACGGAGAAACCCCGTCTCTACTAAAAATACAAAAAACAGCCGGGCGTCTTGGTAGGCGCCTGTAATCCCAGCTACTCGGTAGGCTGAGGCAGGAGGATTGCTTGAACCCAAGAGGCTGAGGTTGCAGTGAGCTGAGATCACACCAATGCACTCCAGCCCAGGTGACAGAGCGATTCTCAAAGAAAGAAAAAAAAGAAAAGAGAAAAAAGAAAAAAAAGAATAAGCAGTTCAAATATTTTTAATTTTTTCATTTGCATTAATGATGGGCAGGGGTATACAGTCTCTGCATTAAGTTTAAAAAGTTGTATACAGACTTCGTTCTATTTATCCTCACATCAACACATTAATGTAGGTGCTATAATCCCAACCTATCCATGCGTGAGGCTCACACGTATTAAATGATGGTAATACCTGTATGTATCAAAGCACAGTTGTTCATTTCTTCCTAGATATACCAGAGTTTCCTTTATTTCATAGAATAAATGATACTGATTTATGTGAATCCCTTAAGTACTACATTAGGTTATTAGTTTGTGATTAGATGCATAATAATAATGCTTTAAAATGTTATTAAAAATAAATAATTATCAAATAGACATGATCTTTACCCCCTGACAGTTGATTGGATAATCTCTGTGCCATCAGGATGGATATATTTCTCCTGGCATGTCAAACAATTTAGACATCATTGAAATCCTGGCAGCCACAGTTATTACTGACTAAAAATAAAATATTTACATTGTCATTCAAAATATATACGCTGCAGCATTTGTCTTCAGGCCAATGACTTAAAGAGAGATTAACCAATTTGGTCTGCTTCTAAGAAGAAAAATCAGTTGACCTCAATCTGGAATTTTATTCTTACAGTAAACTTTAGGATAAAATGGGTGAAGTACCATCTTCTTTATGTTTTGGAAGTTGGAGTATGCTGCAAGGAATTAATTTTAGAAGAATGTAAGGCCATAAGCTTTTATGACTTCACCATTTTTATTTATAAACAAAGATTACAAAATTTTTCAATGCTCAGCAGTTGTGTGAAAGGAAACAAATATTTGAAAGGAAGAAAACAAGATTTAAATAAATATTATATTCTAAATAATAATTAGTAAAATAATTGATGTAATTTTAACCACATAATCAAGTCCATACTATGTTTAATTGTGAAAAAAATAGAAAGATACTAAATATCTGTAAACAGGAAACAGTTACTCAAATTATGACACACCAATACAATTTAACATTAGGTAGCTACCAATACAATGTACCTTTTTGGTACAACCTACTATGTAAATAGTGCAATTCCAACTATGAAAATATAGAGGAAATAATGGAAAAAAAATAAAACGTACAATATTAACATTAGATACTTTCAAGAAATAGGAACATTTAATTTTCCTTTTATTTAAAAATTTCTAATATAATAGTAGGTAGTAAGCATGGTTCTAAGCATGTTCTGAATGTTAATTCATTTAATCTTCCAAAACACTATATGGTAGATGAAATCTCCATTAGTTTTTGATTTCTGTGTAATAAGTTACTGCAAAGTTAGCAGCTTAAGAGAACATACACTTGTAATAGCACAGTTTTTGTTGGTCAGGAGTCCAGGCATGGCTTAGCTGGATTTTATGCTCAGGGTCTCATAAAGTGGTAATTACACTTTAACAAAGCTGCATTCTCATCTAGGGGCTCAACAAGGGAAGAATCTGCTTCCAAGTTCATTCAGATTGTAGGCAGAATTCATTTCCTGTGGCTTTATGACTGAAGGCTCTGGCTTCCACTGGTGGTCAGTCAGAGGCTACCCTCAGCTCTTTCTGGCCACCTGCAGTTCCCTGCCACATGGTCTTCTCCATAGGCCATTCACAACACAGCTGTTTGCATTCCTAAGCTCAGTAGGGAATCTTTCTTAAACTATAGTTTTAGACAGAGATCTATATAATGTGATGTAGTCATGGAAATGGCATTCCATTCCTGTATTAGTCTGTTCTAGCACTGCTATAAAGAAATACCTGAGACTGGGTAATTTATAAAGAAAACAGGTTTAACTGGCTCACGATTCTGCAGGCTGTGCAGAAAGCATGGCTGGGGAGGCCTCGGGAAACTTACAATTATGGTGGAAGGCAATGAAGAAGCCCGCACGAGTTACACAGCCAGAGCAGGAGCGAGAGAGGGTGGGAGGAGGTGCCACACAAATTTAAACTACCAGATCTCATGAGAACTCACTATCATGATGACAGAACCAAGGGGGATGGTGTTAAATCATGAGAAACTGCCCCCATGAGCCAATCACCTCCCACCAGGCCGCACCTCCAACACTGAGGATTACAACTGAACATGAGATTTGGGTGGGGACACAGATCCAAACTATATCGATTCCCTTTGCCATATAATGTAGCATAATCAATGGAATGACATCCCATCATTTTAATATATTCCAATGATTAGAAACAATTCATAAATTCAGCCTGAACTCAAGGGTTGGAACTCCTACAAGGCCATGACTCATAGTGGGTCGCCATCATTTGTATCTTCTGTACACTATTTTTATTATCATTTTACAGATAAGTGAATCAGGGCTCAGAGAGATTTAGTATTCTGCCTATAGTCCATAGTTAACAACTGAAAAAGTTGTGATTTGCATTCAAACAACATGAATTTAGAGTCCTTGCTCTTAACCACTGTGGTGTGTGTCTTGGAGTAATCCTTTTGTTAACATTTAATATGTATTCTATTTATATCTATGGAGTGGCTCAAATGTGTTAGATATTACCATAAATATTGAAAATACCATTGCAGAAGAGATACAATCCTTGTCCTCTGAGAGTCTGTCATCTAGTGGGAATATGTTATACCCAGGTAAGCAACAAATATAGTATATAGACAATGACTGAAGAAGTGTGGGGTTCTGTGGAAGCCCAGGGGAGGGGCATGTAACCTAGAGTTGTAGACTCAAAGGAGAGTTCCAGGAAAACATGCATGCAAGCTCTGGCCAGAAGGATGGATAGAAAGTAAAAGGGAGAATGGGAAATGAGTGAAGGTAGCAGGTAGATGCAGTGTTTCTGGTGACGAGAAAACAATGCTAGAGGTCCTTTGGTGAGGGGGAACTCCAGACTGTCATGAAATTAAAAGTGTTTCCACAGATTTATCCAAACAGTGTGAAGCACTTATGAGAAGGGTATAGTTGCAAAATGCAAAACTCCTAAATTAGGAAGGGGCTTCTTATGGGATTGGGGTTTATATTTAGACAATAAGAAATCACTGAAGCAAAATTTTATCAACTGCATAAGCATTTTATGGACAAACACAGAAGGATAACTGAAGGCTGCAATGCCAGCTAGAATATGGTTGTAATAATCCAGGTAAGAGAGAACAATGGCTCGGACCAGGTTAATGAGATCTGGGAAGGACAAAAGTAAATACATGAAGGGATTAACTTTGTGCTTATTTCCTCTTATATTTTTTGGGTATATTTTGCTATTTATTTCAATAAGAATACCTCAATTTTAACATCAATAATATATTCATTTAAGAAAAAGTAAATAAAGCAGATATCCTCACCAAATGTGATGCCTGTATTAGTCTGTTCTCCCACTGCTATAAAGAACTACCCAAGGCTGCATAATTTAAATAGAAAAGCGGTTTAATTGACTCACAGTTCCACAGGCTGTGCAAGAAGCATGCCTAGAGAGGCCTCAAAAAACTTACAATCATGGTGGAAGGTGAAGGGGAAGCCAGCATGTCTTACCTTCGTGGAGCAGGAGAGAGAGAGAGAAGGGGGTGTTCTCTACACTTTTAAACAACCAGATCTCATGAGAAGTCACTCACTATCACAAAAACACCAATGGGGAAATCTGCCCCATGATCCAATCACCTCCCACCAGGTCCTTCCCCTAACACTGGTAATTACAATTCAACATGATATTTGGGTGGGGACACAGAGCTAAATCATATCATTTCATCCCAGCCACTCCTAAATCTCATGTCCTTCTCATATTTCAAAACATAATCATGCCCTCATAACAGTCCCCCAAAGTCTTAACTCATTCCAATATTAACTCAAAAGTCTAAGTCCAAAGTCTCACTGAGACAACGCAAGTCCCTCCCACTTAATGAGCCTGTAAAATCAAAAACAATTTAATTACTTCCATGATGCAATGGAAGCACAGGCATTGGTAAATGCTCCCATTTCAAATGGGAGAAATTGGCCAACACAAAGGGGCATCAGGCCCCATGCAAGTTGGAAACCCAGCAGGACAGTTATTAAATCTTAAATCTCCAAAATAATCTCCTTTGACTCCATGGTTCACGTCCAGGCTATGCTGATGTGAGGGGTGGGCTCCAAAGTCCTTGGGAAGCTCTGCTCCTGTGGCTTTTCAGAGTACAGCCCCCACAGCTGCTTTCACAGTCTGGCATTGAGTGCCTGTGGCTTTTACAGGCACAGGGTGCAAGGTGGTCTGTGGTCTGGAGGATGATGGCCCTCTTCTTACAGCTCTACTAGGCAGTGTTCCAGTGGGGAGTCAGTGTAGGGGCTCGAACCTCACATTTTCCTGTTGCACTGCCCTAGTAGAGATTTTCCAGAAGGGCTCCACCCCTACATCAGACATCTGCCTGAACATCCAGGTGTTTCCATACAGTCTCTGAAATCCAGGCAGAAGCTCCCTAATTTCAGCTACTACCTTCTGTGCACCCACAGGACCAAGACCACATGTAATCCACTGAGGCTTGGGGCTTGCACGCTCTGAAGCAATGGCCCAAGGTGCCCACCTTGGCCTCCCAAAATGCTGGTATTACAGGCCACCACACCCAGCCCCAATTTTCAATATTAGTTTATTCTCACTCTGCTATAAAGAACTATGTGAGACTGGGTAATTTGTGAAGGAAAGAGATTTAATTGACTCACAGTTCCACAGGCTATAGAGGAAGCATGGCTGGGAGGCCTCAGGAAACTTAAAATTGTGGCAGAAAGCTAAGGGAAAGTGAGAACATCTTACCATGGTGAAGCAGGAGAGACAGAGTAAAGGGGGAAGGGCTACACACTTTTAAGCAACGAGATCTCATGAGAACTCACTCATTATCATGAGAACAGCAATGGGGAAATCTGCCTACATGATCTAATAACCTCCCACCAGCTCCATCCCCCAACATTTTTGGATACAATTCAACATGAAATTTGAGTGTGGGCACAAAACCAAACCATATCAATGCCCTATCAGTTTTCCTATTAAAGCTATGTTCATTTACTCAGAGAAATAATTTTTTACCAGCTGATAACCTACACACTTATACATCTTTTCCTACCTTTTCTCCTGAAGAGCTTAGAATTTCATAATGAAAATCTGTTTCACTGATTCTAGTGGTCTTTCTGCCTGATGCATCCATCCAGAATTTGCTTTCTATCTTATTAAAAAAATTGGAAAAACATTTGACATGGATAGGAAGAATCAGTATCTTGTAAATGGCCATACTGCCCAAAGTAATATATAGATTCAATGCTATCCCCATCAAGTTACCTCTGGCTTTCTTTACATAATTGGGAAAAAAAAAACTTTAAATTCTATATGGAACCAAAAAAAAAAAAAAGCCTACATAGCCAAGGCAATACTAAGCAAATAGAATAAAGATGGAAGGATCATGCTACCTGACTTCAAACTATACTGCAAGGCTACAGTAACCAAAACAGCATGGTACTGATATCAAAACAGATATATAGACCAATGGAGAAGAAAGGAGTCCTCAGAAATAACACCACACATCTACAACCATATGATCTTTGACACTGTTGACAAAAACAAGCAATGGGGAAAAGATTTCCTATTTAATATATGATACTGCAAAAACTGGCTAGCCATATGCAGAAAACTGAAATTGGACCCCTTCCTCAAACCTTATAAAAAAATTAACTCAAGATGGATTAAAGATTTAAACGTAAGACCTAAAACCATAAAAACTCTACCAGAAAACCTAGGCAATACCATTCAGGATATAGGCATGGGCAAAGACTTCATGACTATAACATCAAAAGCAATGGCAACAAAAGCCAAAATTGACAAATGAGATCTAATTAAATTAACGAGCTTCTGCACGGCGAAAGAAACTATGACCAGAGTAAACAGGCAACCTACAGAATGGGAGAAAATGTTTGCAATCTATCCATCTGACAAAGGACTAATATCCAGAATCTACAAAGAACTTAAACAAATTTACAAGAAATAAAACAAACCCTATCAAAAAGTGGGTGAAGGATATGAACAGACACTTCTCAAAAGAAGACATTTATGCAGCCAACAAACATATTTTAAAAAGATCATCATCACTGGTCATTAGAGAAATGCAAATCAAAACCACAATAAGATACCATCTCACACCAGTTAGAATGGTGATCATTAAAAAGTCAGGAAACGACAGATGCTGGAGAGGTTGAGGAGAAATAGGAATGGTTTTACACTGTTGGTGGGAGTTTAAATTAGTACAACCATTGTGGAAGACAGTGTGGCAATTCCTCAAGGATCTAGAACTAGAAATACCATTTGACCCAGCAATCCCATTACTGCATATATACCCAAAGGATTATAAATCATTCCACTATTAAGACACACGCACATGTATGTTTGTTCCTGCACTGTTCACAATAGCAAAGACTTGGAACCAACCCAAATACCCATCAATGATAGACTGGATAAAGAAAATGTGGCACTTTTACCCCATGGAATACTATGCAGCCATAAAAAGGATGAGTTCACGTCCTTTGCATAAAGGGACATGGATGAAGCTGGAAACCATCATTCTCAGCAAACTAATACAAGAACAGAAAACCATACACCACATGTTTTCACTCATAAGTGGGAGTTGAACCATGAGAACACATGGACATTGGGAGTGGAATATCACACACCGGGGCCTGTAGGGGGCTTGGGGACTAGGGGAGGGATACCATTAGGAGAAATACCTAACGTAGATGACGGGTTGATGGGTGCAGCAAACCGCCATGGCACGTGTATACCAATGTAATAAACCTGCACGTTCTGCACATGTACCCCAGAACTTAAAGTATAGTAATAATAAAAATAATAATAATAATAATAATAAAGAAAAGTGAATGTCCCAAGATCATATCTGGTTTATCAGGGCCATACACTATGTGAATGCTAAGCTTTTACCAGAAACAGGTTGCAGAGCTTATTTTTCAACAAACAAGGATGTCGTGGCACATGAAAAGAATTGGTAAACAACTTTCTATGTGTCTCAGGATTGTCTTCTCTCCAACAGGTCAAAGAACTATGGTGTAAAAAGCCAGGCAGAAAATTTGCAGCCTTAACTTTGGGAGCATCTGCCACATTGCCATCACCTCTAAAGCTCTGTTGGACAGCCTTGGTATATACATCTTCCCCAAGTTTTACAATAGCATGGCTAAATTAAATTCCTTGTCCCTAATACCACTAAGATGTAGGTGTGCTTGGAACCCCTTATCTGTCTGAAAAACTGTGCTCTGTCCATCATGCTGTCTCTAAGATCAGGCTATTATGCGGAAGCATTTTGGGAGGTATAGTTGCATGAATAGTGGCCACCCAAAGATATCAAGTCCTAATCCTTGGAACTTGTAAATGCTGCCTTATTTGGGAAAGGGATCATTGCAGATATAATTAAGTTATGGATCTTGAGATATTTCCTTTGATTATGTAGATGGACCTGAATAACACCAAAAGTATCCTTATAAAAGAGAAACAAAAGGGTATAAAACAGACACTCAGGGAAGAAGGTGATGTAAAGATGAATGACAGAGAAAAGCATTCACAAGCCAAGGAATGCTGACAGCTGACACAAGTTGGAAGAGGCAAGGACTGGATTCGTCCCTGGAGCTTTCAGAGTGTGTGCATCACTGCTGACACCCTCATTTTATACTCTAGCCTCTACAACTGTAAAATAATAAGTTTCTGTTGTTTTAAGTCACAGAGAATGATAATTCGTTATGGCAACCCTAGAAAAGTAATACAGGAAGGATAGAATAAGGTTAGGGCATGTTGTTGTAAATTAGAAAAGAGCTTCATTTTCTAAATGGACAGTGCTCCATAGACAACCTCATGGACCAGGAACCACCTGAGCTGTGCTTCAGACTCCATTTACTACCTCTTCAAAATTTTGTGGAGTAAACAGCCTGCACAACCGTACATGACGACTCTGGGAATGGAAGAGAGACAAGCCTCTGGGTTTACAGAAAGTCAGGAACTCAACAAAGAGAAAGAATGCCAAAGTGAGAGTCCTGTGGTATGAAAACACATAATTACTGCTCTCTTTTCAGAATGCTTCTTAAACATTCTTCATGTGATTTATCTCTGTGCTTTCACAATATACCTGTGAGAAGGCATTAGACCCGTTGACTTTAAACTCTACCGGGTGTTTTCTGATGGTTAAGTACCAAATTTTCTTCTCCTCTGTTTTCTTGTTTCCTATCATCATTGGGATGACTAAGCAGAATCATCTTATTGTATAGAGAGTTTAATTAGGCAATTCTTTCAGGAAGTCTATCAAGTCTAAATTGATTAAGACTGCTTTCAGAATGATATTAAATTGGGATAATGGTTTAAATTGGTTATTGATGAGGGAAGATTTGATTGTGACTAGCTTAATTCCCTCTGCATGACAGCATAAAGCTTTCCCGGGTCAGTGTTAAGTTCCCCAGATAATTTTAAAAATATTTATCTATATTAGGCATGAAAATCAGCAATTAAGATAATGATTAACCAAGGTGAGGCAAAAATTTAGCCAAACCATTAGGAGTGTAAATTCTGTAGAGGAGACACACTCTAAGGGACAAGGTGACTTTCTAACACTGAGTGTGAAATTCGTGCTAATTCTGGGCTTCTATTACATAGACTAAAGATCAGAGATAGGCATATGTGGGGTGAGTGACAACTTTCAAGTTTGAGTCCTGCCAGCAACAGAGTTAGGCGCTTGATATTCTCTCCCTTCAATTACCAGACTGCTCTGAGCAGAAGCTATCACCGTCCTCATTTAAGAAGACTGAGATATCAAACAATTCATCCAAAATCACACAATGAGGGAGGGGAGAAGAGATTTTAATAATTACAAGGAGATTTTAATAATATAGATTGTTGAATTTCTCAAATCACTCCCATCTAATCACATTTATTACCCCATTTATTTGCTATTCACTGATGCTCTGGAACAAGCTGGCACAACTTTTTATCAGAGTCTAGGTTTCTAAGGTAAGACCACCCAGGTTGAAACACTGTTCTGTTACCCCTTAATTGAGCCTTAGTTTCCTTATTTGTAAAGGGGACTGCGGAGCCATTGGGCAAGCTCAGGAAAAGTGCTTATGAAGGGGCTTGCTATATACTAAATGCTCAATACATGCTAGTGGTTAATACAAACCATCATTATTTCAAGATATTTTATGGCGGAGAAACAGGCAGGGGATTGGGCAAGGCCTTTGATAACAAAGGCCTGAGACAAGACTTCATTCTCTCCCTAACTCCCACCCCAGCTTATCCTAATTACCCACCTCCCTTGTGTCTGTCTCACAATTCATATGCTTTATTTAGTTTTTCCTTTTCCCCATACTTGCAGGAGCATGTGCTTGTCAACTTGAACATCAATAACCTTAAGTTTTGACTTTGCCTCTTTGTACCTGTGTGAATTTCAGCAAGTTTTCTAACTATCCAAATCTAAGTTCTCTTGTTTTTCAAAATTAGGACAGTAACTTCATTCCAGCATTATTATGGAGGTGAACAATTGCTAATGCTATCTAAAAATTATTGAAAGTTTATTTGTATCAAGCAGTGGTAAAATACTATATAAATATACCTCCTTCGTTTTTCACAGTCATGTCCAGGATTTTTTCTAATATTTTGTACAGATGAGTAAACTGAGGTGTAATGGCTGAACATGGATGAGATTGAATATGAAAAAGTTATTCAAAACTCAATAACAAAAAGGAGTGACTTAAAACAAACATGAATTAATTTCCTTTAGAGGACCTGTAAAATTGCTATGGTTAGGTACAATGCTTAAAGGAATTGAGTTATTTAAATTGGGATTTAAAGGACCTTGAAGACTTTGATGAGCCAAGGTAGCTGAAAGTGCACATTTTATATAACTACATTATCACACATCTTTCTGCATCCTGTAATACTTCTGAAAAAAGAAAAGTGACTTAAAATTAATAAATGCATTTTAAGTGGGTATTTATTATTTTCTGTAAAAATGTCTATGGTCAAACAATAATTTTGTTTTGTTTTGATTCATTTTTAAAAATAATTAATGTTGCTTAGAATTAGGAAGACTGAAATTATTCATGTTTACTGTATACATCTCCAAGGAGATATTTACCTAAATTTGCTTCCAATAATCAAAAACAGTCCCTGCTTTGAATCAATTAAAGAACCAGAATTGCATTTCTGTGCATGTAAAAATACACTGGGTTTGGTATCAGGAGAGCTGGCAGAATTCTAATTCTCTGTTTTCTACTCATTAGTGATATAACTAAGGTCAAGTATTGAACCATTTGGGCATCAGATTTGTCAGCTATGAAACCAGGATAATTTTCCTGTCCAACTCATAGGATTGATTTCAGGTTTGATAATGTGACATTTTGAATATTCCCTATTAAGTATATTTTATATTTTTCCAAATTGTCTTTATGACTATCAAAAACATTTAATTCATTCTTTCTCTTTGCTTCTCAGGCCATGGGCACCATGTACCTGTTGAATTAACACAAGATTGAATAGTTATCTTAGTAAAATCATTTGAAAAAGTGTAAAATGAAAAAAAATAACCACATGAGTTATTGTTGCTCAATCAAATAGTTGATCACTTGAAACCTAAGAACCATCTAAATTTCATTCCTGTATTATCTCAATACGTACTTATCTCTTATTATGTGGCCACACTATATTAGAAGACTAGGGATATGGCAGTGAGTAAGACAGACACAAGCCCTACCCACAATGCCTTATAATGTTGAAAGGTTTTCAAGCATTTGTGTACACTTAAACAGAGGCAGTAGCAGGCTAAGTGTGTGTGTGTGCACACGTGGGGAATTACATTTTCTTTTAAAAATATACTTTGTAAACAAGTAAATTAGTCTGATTATTCAGGTTAACTTATCACAGTTTTCAAGTAAGCACGAATAGTCATAGAATTAGAGAAACTATGTTTCAAAACTTCGATAAAACTCATTTTGTTTTCTGACATTGGTTATTGTAACATTTCGGCAAAAAGAAACAAAATAATGAATTAAATTCACTGATCTTTAAAATGATGTCTTTTATTTTGAAAACTGGCATAACTAAATTAATATATTTTATTTTAAATACACTTTCATATTACTTTTTCATAGAAATTTGCCATAAAATAGAGAAATAAGGCATCTAGGCCGGGCATGGTGGCTCACGCCTGTAAAACCAGCACTTTTGGGAGGCCGAGGCTGGCAGATCACGAGGTCAGGAGATCGAGACCATCCTGGACAACATGGTGAAACCCCATCTCTACTAAAAAATACAAAAATTAGCTGGGCATGGTGGCACATGCCTGTAATCTCACCTACTCGGGAGGCTGAGGCAGGAGAATCGCTTGAACCAGGGAGTGGGAGGTTGCAGTGAGCCAAGATCGCCCCACTGCACTCCAGCCTGGTGTCAGTGTGAGACTCTGTCTCAAAAAAAATGAAAGAAAGAAAAGAAAGAAAGAAAGAAGGAAAGAAAGAAAGAAAGAAAGAAAGAAAGAAAGAAAGAAAGAAAGAAAAGCCATGAAGAACCATAGCAAGACTTTCCCTCAAAATTAATAATAAAGCTCTCTAGATTCCAGTAGCATTCTAATAAGTAGATGGATGTCTAAAAGGACAAATTAATCTGTAAGAGCTACCTGCATGTGCACAAAATTCTGTCAAATATTTGAATAATTATCTAGATATCATTGTGGTAGTAGTCTTTCCAGAACTCCAAATGAGATGACAAAAAGATTGCCTCTGAAGGGATATGTTTATTTTCAAATTAATAAGGAACATCAGAAGAGAGGTTTCCACGCTCCGTGTATTAAAAGAGACGGATTTCTTTTCTAATATAGTATAGCTAATATCTTAATTATTCTGGATTTATTTGTGATAAATTTAACAAACCAAAATAATATGCCAAATTCATTATCTTGTTAAATATATGTTAAATATATGTTAAATAATATTTTTTTTCTTTTTTTAACTTTTAAGTTGGGGGTACTTGTCAAGGTTTGTTATTTAGATAAACTTGTGTCACGGGAGTTTGTTGTGTACATTATTTCATTATCCAGGTATTAAGCCTAGTACACAATAGTTACGTTTTCTGCTCCTCTCCCTTCTCCCATCCTCCACCCTCAAGTAGATCCCAGTCTCTGTTTTCTTGTCTTTGTGTTCATAAGTTCTTATCATTTAGCTCCTACTCATACATGAGAACATGTGATATTTGGTGTTTTGTTCCTGCGTTAGTTTGCTAATGATAGTAGCCCCCAGGTTCATCCATGTTCCCACAAAAGACACAAGTTCATTCTTTTTTATGGCTGCATAGTATTCCATAGTGTATAAATACCATATTTTCTCTATCCCATTTGTCATTGATGGGCATCTAGGTTGATTCCATGTCTTTGCTACTGTGAATAGTGCTACAATGAACATTCATGTGCATGTGTCTTTATGGTAGAATGATTTATATTCCTTTGGGTGTATAGTGAGTAATGGGATTGCTGTTCTGTTACTCCTTAATTGAGCCTTAGTTTCCTTATTTGTAAAGGGGACTGCGGAGCCATTGGGCAAGCTCAGGAAAAGTGCTTATGAAGGGGCTTGCTATATACTAAATGCTCAATACATGCTAGTGGTTAATACAAACCATCATTATTTCAAGATATTTTATGGCTGATAGCATTCTTCCTTTCTATATTTAATGCTCCTTTCAAGATCTCTTGTAAGGCAGGTCTGGTGGAAATGAATTCCCTCAACGTTTGCTTATCTGAAAATGATCTTATCTCTCCTTCACTTAGGAAACTTAGTTTGGCTGGATATAAAATACTTGGTTGGAGATATTTTTCTTTAATAATATTGAATATAGGTTCCCCAACTCTTCTAGCTTGTAGGGTTTCAGCTGAGATGTCTTCTGTTAGCCTGATGGGGTTCCCTTTGTAGGTGACCTGCCCTTTCTCTCTAGCTGCCTTTAGTGTTCTTTCTTTAATTTCAACCTTGGAAAATCTTATGATTATATTTCTGGGGAATGATCTTCTTGTGTAGAATCTAGCAGGAGTTCTCTGTATTTCCCAAATTTCACTGTTGGCCTTTCTAGCAAGGTTAGGGAAGTTTTCACAGATTATATCCTAAAATATGTTTTCTATGTTGCTGGCTTTCTCCTCTTCCTTTTCAGAGATGCTGATGATTCATAGATTTGGCTTCTTTACATAATTCCATACATCTTGGAGGTTTTGTTCATTCTGTTTTCTTTATTTTTGTCTGACTGTCTTCTTTTTTTGTGTGTGTGACAGAGTCTCATCTGTTGCCCA
The DNA here is from genome assembly GCF_029289425.2 of Pan paniscus. Taxonomy (NCBI): domain Eukaryota; kingdom Metazoa; phylum Chordata; class Mammalia; order Primates; family Hominidae; genus Pan; species Pan paniscus. Next base: position 19,550,519 of record NC_073252.2, read on the forward strand.
GGCTGGAGTGCAGTGGCACAATCTCAGCTCACTGCAACCTCCACCTCCCAGGTTCAAGTGATTTCTGGCTAATTTTTGTTATTTTCAATAGAGACGGGGTTTCACCATGTTTGCCAGGCTGGTCTCAAACTCCTGACCTCAAGTGATCAGCCCCCCTCAGCCTCCCAAAGTGCTAGGATTACAAGCGTGAGCCACTGCTCCCGTCAATGACTGTCTGTTTTTAGGGAGCCAGTCGTCAGGTCCTAAGATTTGTTCTTTAGCTTGATCTATTCTGCTGTTAATAGTTGTGATTGCATTTGAAATTTGTACATTGTGTTATTCAGTTCCATCAAATCCATTAGGTTCTTTTTTATACTGGCTATTCCATCCTTCAGCTCCTGTACCATTTCATTGTGATTCTTATTTTCCTTGGATTGGGTTTTGCTGTCCCCCTGAATCTTGATGATCTTTGTTCCTATCCATATTCTGAATCCTATTCCTGTCAGCCAGCTCTGCCTGGTTAAGAACTCTTGTTGGAGGACCTATTTGAGTTAATAGAGTTCTTGCATTGGTTCTTTCTCATCTATGCATGTAGGTGTTCCTTTACCTGAAGTGTAGATTGAGTGCAGTCAGTAGACTTATTTTCTGGATGTTCTCACTAGGCCAAGGCTTTGTGCAGTCTTTATTGGAAGCTGGTTTCTTGTCTCTGGTTTCAGAAGTGGGGTATGTTAGCAAGATATTTTTGATGTTGAAGCTTTGGGGTGTGATCCAGTAGGTGGCACTTAAATGATTCTTGTAACATAGCTGAAGAGGTATATGTTCAATCCACCTTCCCGAAAGAAATGAAGAAATTGTCTCTTAAAACAAGGTGGCAGGGCCAGATCAAACATAACTTTTATATAAAGTATTGGCTCAAAAAGAAAAAGTATATACCATGTAAAATAAAAAACTGGAAACAACATGAGTCACAAAAATTTGAAATCAAAGGATGGGTTAAGACATAGAAGATAACATAATATAAAGACTACAGGAGGCTTGTGCAGAAACACAATGGTTTTATGAGATAAAAACATATTTTTTTTACATCTACTTGCCAGTTGAAGCAGACAAAGAAAAATAACAATATAGAGAACATGCTTGTGAGTAGCCATAAAAATATTTTTAATGATCATATAATAGACAAAAATAAAACCATTTTTATAAAATTTTAACTAGTGGAATTAGTCCATGTTGGATGCTTTGACACAGACTAATTTCTGATTCTAACTTTACCCCCCTATGCAAGCCAAATAATCTCTTTGTGTTTCAGTGTTCTTATTGCAAAATGGAAATAGTAATGTTACCTACCTTATTTATTGTAAGAGTTTATTTATTGTAAGTAGTCAATGTTCTAGATCTTTCACTTGGTATTAATACTTACAAGACTTAAATACTTACAAGTATTTATTTAAATGCCAGCTACTACTACTTCTAGTTTTCTTATTCTCAAATACCTATTTCTCTGTTTCATATATCTCTTTTTTGCAATCATTTTCTTTATTTTCCTTTGCTTCTGCATTCAAGTGACCAAGAATATGAATTTATCTCACAGTGACTAGCACTTTCCCCTACAGCACTTATGCCATATGTAATTATACATGTATTTGTCTATTTGTCTGTTGAATAACTGTCTTCATCATTAGATTGTAAGCTCATTAAGGACAGGGTGCATACCTGATTTGGTTATTAGTCTAAGCCTACTAAAATGCTTGACCCATATAAAATGTTAATTATTATTTGTGGAAGCAATGAGAGAAAAGTTAACAGAAGATACTTGATAAACATGTGTTCATTGAACACATTACCAAAAAAAAAGGGAAGAAGAAGGAGACAAAACTGTGGAAAATGTTATATAACCAAGGAAATAATGCAGGAAATGAAGAGAAAAATTATTCAGAAAATTGAAAGTACAAGGAAAAGAAAGATTTGTTCAATCAAATGTTTTTCTTAGCTTCATTTCTCTTGCAGAAAAATGTCTAAGAAGTATATATTTTAATTAAGAATGAAATGTGTATCTCATTACCAAGACACTTCAAGTTAGCACAAATATTCCTTTCATAACGACGGTAGAAAAATAACCTCATGTATAAAATAATATTTCATGCTTCATGTGGAAGATTCAGCAAAGACATTCACTGGAGACTAGTCCTCTAATTCATGCTCGTATCTAAAGAGGAATTACTCTGATTTCTGCAAGAAATTGGATTGGGTCAAAAAGGTTAGGCAAGGTTACAGAGCATTCAAGTATTTAAGTTGCTAGGAACTCTCTATGAGACATCAGAAAAAGTAGGGAGCATATGTTGATAGGATTCTGTTTTCCAGAGGAAGAGAGAAAGAAGAAGGGAAGGCAAAAAAGAATTATTATTTTTGTCTCATAAAACATCATCTGCTCAGTAAGCAGGAACTGTGAAGCTCCCTGTGGAGTGCACAGGTCAGGATTTCTCTCATCCTGCTTAAGGAAAGTTGTATAGGGAGAATGTTTTCTAAACAAACACATTTCACTTTTCTCACTTAAGAGATTCCTGCTTGAAAACTGCTTGAAAACAGGAAGCACCGGGAAGTTAAAAGGAAATAAAATTCTTGAAAGATTTCTAGGGGCTTCTTGAAAATTCACGTACTTCAGGGCATTCCAGGAAAAATGAGCCTCCAGCATGAAATACAGATCTCAGTGGAAGGAAATGAATGCATTTGAAACAACAGAGCCCACTTTTCCAATGGTCCATCCTAAGAGAGTTAAGCTAGGGATGTTCTAGAGACTTGCTTTCCCCTATCAGTCACTCATTGAGGTCAGAAGAAATTCAGGAGTGGTAAAAGAGAGTTCAACAAACAATATGCATTAATAGCATCTCAAAAAAAGTAGAAAAAATATTGTCTTACATTTTAGAATATTGAGGAAATAAATCTTGTAAACTCATTAAATGTCAATCACAATAAGCAGAGTAAGCAATAGTGGAATGGGAAGGAGAGGGAACTTCAGACAGAGAGCATTTGGACATTCTGTCTTCCAGAGAAAAAGAACCAGAGCCAAAGCTACCATCTTGTATTTATGACAAATTTAGTTACAGATATAATTGGCTTTTATTTGTGATTCATGAACTAAGGCAACCTCCAGTCTACAAAAAAGAATGAGTATTCCCACTGGGCAATACCAGAACAGTGGGTTTTGTAAATGGGAAACCAAGAAACAGAACAATAGGAAAAACAAAACCAACCAACCAAACAAACAAAATGAATAAATTGGTTAACATCAGGTTACTTCCAGTTACATTTTTCAAGGGTTAAAGCACAGGGCACATCCTAATTACTCCGACTCAGGAAGATGCAATCTTCCGTTTTCAGGAAAAAAAAAAAAAAAAAGACAGTCCTAAGATCGATCTGCTTGCTTTGTGGTATTTAGCATGAGTGACTCCATTTTGGCTTTGTCTGGTCTGTTGGGGCCTAGTGCAGTAGCTCAGTCCAACACAACGGTCTCACATAATTTTTGTTTAATACCTCATAATGCAATTTGACCTCTTCCTATCAACTTCTAAGAATATAGACATTTGAATTTTGCAATTGCCTATAAAATAAGAAATTTGAAGAACAAAGTTCAGATTTATAGTGTAAGGAAAGGGAAAAGAAGGACGTTATTCATATGAGATTATTTATTACTATTATTTTATTTTTACTATTAATAATAACAAAGGGTTTTTAATTTTCCAAAGGAAAAGTTCTACTTAGGGAAGACCAGATTTGATTTAAATGGATTGAAAACAGAAAGTATAATAATATTAATTTCAATACATATTTGATAAATTCCAAGGACTCTTTTCTTTCTGTTTCTGGACTAATGGAGGGATTTTGGCTTTATGAGTCCTGAGCTTCTAAAGCGATAGAAGTAAAACTGCAAGATGAAACCAAAGGAGCACAGTGATTGACAATGTGGCTTAGGGGTGCCATGGGGTGTGAGTCACAGCATTGCCTTCCCAGATTGACTTACTTTCTAGTAAAATGGCAGCAACTTTAAACTTCATCTTGCTTGCCTGGTGAAAAGTATTCCCTCCAAATAGTTTATTTTTATACCTTTTAGTACAATAATGTACCACCAATTGAAACCTAGAAAATTTTAAAGTACTAAGAAATACAATCACCTTCAGTAATTCATGAAAAAACCCTAGAATTTATGTAAATAGACATGAAAAATTATGTAGACATTACAGATAATAACCATTGGAACATCATGCCAACTGACAATTATATCAGATATTTCAGGTATTGACTGTTAATTATATTAAAAATGATAGAATCTTTCTCTTAAACTCCAATAAGCTCACCAAAGACTTAGCCAGTTTTCTGGTTCTCCTGGAAGATAAAGAAGACTCTGACCTCTGCCCTCACTGAGATGATGGTCTTTTCATAAAAATCCATTACTTTAAAGAAAATCTGTTTGGTTCTTCACTCTGTTTAATTTTGTCATTTTAAAAGGATCTTTGCCATGGAAGGCAAGCTAATAGAGTACTGCTTTTTAGTGGGGGGGTGGGGGTGGGCAGTTTATGAACTCCAGATAAGAACACCTTGATACCTTTACTACCTATATACACTAGATAGGAGAGTGACCTGTAGGGTCTTCCACAGAGGTAATGGTGACCTTCTTAAGCGCTAGAATGTTACATATTTAACAAATGTGTGAGCAATTGCCATCTGGCAAACATCATTCTGGTCTTGTGACTGCTACAAAGATGATACAGAACAGAAGCCTTGTTTAGAAGCTTATCATCCGGCAATGGAGATGAAATATGTACATAAATAACTGCAGTGATAGTCAGAAGCAATATACAACCACCCTAAACAAACCCGATGCGAGAATACAAATCACAGCATAATGAATTCCATTAGAGAGTAGATCATCTACAGAAGTTAAAACACAGACCATTTCTTCTTCCTGGGAAATTGGGGATGTTTTTATGAAGAACAAGGCAAATTCTAAATGGAAAGACAGAATGTAAATTTGTGAAGTAAAGGACATGTTGGATATGAACAAGAACTTGGGCAAAAGAGATAGGCAAGAAATTACAGGACCTTTAAAGAAAATAAGAAATAGCCTATTTCTAGGGTTCCTAGGGTCACAGGAAATATCCTCGATAATGGCAGTAGAATTGAAGAATTATGGAACAGGATCATGAGCTAAAGACAGGTGACAGTATTTTGTTTTACCTGATTCTTCATTTACCTACCCCCTCTGTATTTATTTATTTATTTATTTCCATTTTGTATGTAATCTAAACAACCAAAGGGACCTCACATTTTGATTCTTCCACATATCAGTGGGCATAAGACACTAGTGACCAGCTTTTAAGAAACAGCGATGATAAATCTGCGGTAATCATTGTGTCTTTCTCAGAGTTAATCATACCACTACAGTATTACTCTGCAATCATTTAGCCACAGTAAGAAAATTCATTTTAGACAACGGATTTTCTAATTATTATTTTTTTAATTTCTTTTGTTGAATGACTGGGGACTAGGGAGCCATTATTATATATATGCCTTTCAAAGTCAAACCTGGCTAAAGCTCTGAGTCTTTTACAAGCAACTTTATTAAATATTGTCAACACAAACACAGATAAAGTTGGATTGTTCTGCAAGTTGATTTTCCTTCAAATTAAATGATTATTTTAAACTGCAGAAAGAAGACAATCTTTTTTGTGAATGTGAGAGCTATTGATGTTCAGAAAGTATACTTTGACCATGGGTTTAAAAATCATTAAATCAAACACTAACATGCACACAATTTAGACCAAATGTAACATAAAGCATATAATATCTTTTCAAAATAAGGAAGAGAGATATTGTTACTGACAATAAACAGTAAAGAAAGGAGAATCAGTAACTGAAAATCTAAACTTTTATGGATGAAGAGGGTGAGCCATCTGGATTTAATCAGCATAAATCTATAGCTTGCATTAGCTCCACAATTAAGACACTCATAAAAATCCACTGTGTGAGTAAGAGCTTTCCTGAATCATAATTTAACCATGATACTCTATCAAATGACTGTTTCATGCTTCAATTTAAAACCACAAAGAAAATGCATGAAACAAGTGAGTACTGAAAGGGAGAAAATATTTACCAATTCGTTAATTTTCTTCTTGTTAATAAAACTGATAAAAATAATTCTTTTAATGATGTTTACTATTCTAATTTTAATGTTTAGTGTCATTATTTATCAATGACGTACAATAGTATTTACTACTACTAACATAGTAAAATAGATTTATTCTACATTTAATAAGACAAAATGAAAGATATTTTATAATTTAGAGAAAGCAATTATAATATTTTAGAAGAAGGAACTGTAATAGCACCATAGTAATAATGTGTGGGGAACTACAGATGCTAGGTCCAGTGAGCTTGAAGTTTAGGAGACAATTTGCCATGAATTTAAATCGCTGTTTCATTTTGTTGCATTTTACATGTTTTAAAAATAAATTTCTGAAAAGATAGAAGATGCAAAGTTAACTGAAAAGCATAAAGTCTTGGAAAATCGTTAAATTGGAAAATGGTGGATCTCAAAGTCAGAGCTCTCAACACTTGAACAGTGGTATAGTGGGATCAAGTGAAAGTATCTATTGCACTTTTTTTTTTCTTTTAAAACAGAAAGAAGAGTTCTAGGAAAGGAGACAGAAGTTGGGATCTGGAGCTCAGCAGAAACAGGAAATTCAGTCAGTAGACATTCAAAGAAATCTTGAAGAAGGGAATGAGATTTTCCATATTTCATGAGATGCTGTCATGATCCAATTTTATTTCAATCCCTTTAAGTTAAATAACTTCAGTGGACATCTGGTTTACCAAGTAGCACACCTGAGAGGACACTCAGCCCATAAAGCTTTGAGTGTGAAAAGAACCAAGAAGCTATGAAGATAAGGATGAGACCAGAGCTGAAGCTGGTATAGTAAGAACTCCACAGAGACTGGTTCAGCTGGATAGAGACAACTATCTGTGTCTATGACATAGGTAAGCAAATGATTTTCTGTAAGTAGAGCTTAGAATTGTGACACTGATAGGCTTGGAGAAGCATGAGACTCTCAGAAAAGTAGTAAAGTACAGGAGCCAAAGAAGATTTATCATAGAATAGTCAGAATGTAGTATACTCCTGATGAGATGGGAATAATTAAGCACCATCATCTACATGGTTGGGTAAAAGAAGGCTTTTAAACAGAAGGATTCTGCAGAACACTGGCCTATAAGAATACGTTTTTCTCAGGTTCTACATTCAAATCAGCTTTGAAAGTGTTGCGGAATTCTGCCACATTCCTGTGTAGCCTCAGAGTTCATATTGACACAATAAATTCCAGAGTAAATGAGCATTGAAAAAGCAACTATTTTTAACCCGTTTACCTTTATTTAACACGGTGTTAAACCCTCCTGCAAGGGACATAGTTTATTCTCCAACAAAAGTGTGATAAAAGTTGGAAAATAGCAATGTTGACAGGGCATGCCTAAAAGACAATGTTCAAAGATTTAAACTGATGCTGAGCTAAGTTCTTGTGATTTTTCTGAACAACAAATTGCTTTTTCTGGAAACATAATTTTTTGTGTGTTTGGTAATATTTTTTTCCTGAACTGACATTGAATTTTTGACAAGAATGGGGGGCAAGTCAGATAACAGATGCTGCTGAATAAGGATCAAATATGGAATAGAATATAAATCTGCTTCCTTTGACATTTCCTCTCATTCTTTTGGGTGTAAGAAGGAAAATCAAGATGAATCGTAGCAGAAACTGGACTGAGGGGATCTTCTTTTTGCAAATGCATAGCTATAAGACTTCTTATGACAGTCATTAATTGTTATTCTAAGAAGAAAAGATAACTTATAGTATATACAAATGATAGAATAATGCTGAGCAATAAAAAGAAACAAACTACTGACCCATGGCACAATAGGCCTGAATTCTGTACATGATTAGAAAAATAAAACAGACACAGACTATATACTTGTACTGTGTGTATCTATTCACATGAACATTACAGGCAAAAACTTGTATTGAAGAAAGATCAGAAAAGTATTTACTTCAGGAGATTTGTTGACTGCAAAGGGGCACAATAGAACTTTCTTGGAAGATGGAAATGTTCAATATCGTGACAATGGCATAGGTTATACTGAAGTATGCATTTGTCAAAACCCACCTAACTGCAATACTTAAGATATATATACAGGTATATTTTACCTTACTCATTACAAAGGGAGTATAACCAAATATTAAATTCTAGTTAGTAGATTTTGTTTTTACAATGATATTGGTTAGAAATGCAGAAATGATTTTTTTCAGAATTTTTGGCTTGAGAAATGTGTAAAATAATATTAAATATAATGAGAGATAAGTTTCTCACTGTTGGATAAAGAAGTTCCATACACACACACACACACACATTACATATATACACACACATATGTATATAAACACACACACACACACACACATATATATATATATATATCTCACTGAATATACCCTGGAGTATCAGAATGAAGTTGAAAGTCCCAGAATGAACTCATGTTTTACAAACACACACATAAAATGTATATGCACATATATATGTATATACATGCAAACACATATATATGTATATGCATATACACAGACAGATAAATATAATTAAATTAATCATTTTATGTTTCTGCATAAACATGTAAACATACAACAGAGAAAGAGATAGAAATAAGAAAATATTTTAATATGTGCATATATACATATATTTATATACACATGAGTGTGTGTATTTGCATGTGTATTCCAGCTCTGTATGTTGAGGGGGAATAGAGCCATTGGCAAGTCATTAATAATGTGAAAAACTAGTGCTCAAATCTTGGTTTATAATCCCCCTCTCCAGTGACAAGAACTATAGATCCTTGGAGAAAAAGTTAAATCCAAGATTGAGGCAAGGTGTCTGAGCATCTTACGAGACCAGAAATTAAGAAAGTACTTATGCATGATGAGAGTCTACCAATAAGTCACAGGAACTATGAACACTGAGGGAGCTCTTGGCCAAAACTGGAAAAACTTGAGAATCAAAATAATGTCAGCAATGTATTATAGCTCATTGAATAAAATAAAAATCCTCAGGCCTATAGTAAGTAAATAAATAATTAAACAGTAATACATAAATACACAAAGATGAAAGCTCTTCCTTACAGGGAATATCGAATAAAAAATACGGAAGGAATGATGAAGTTAGAAAATTATTACTAGATGCAAAAACTAGTGGGTGAATTTTTAATGTGTTACAAGACATTTACATAATACCATGCTATATCCTCACAAGTTTCCTATCAGATACAAAGGAAAAACTGGAAAACTTAGGATGAAATACAGTAAAAATTTCCACTCTTGGGAAAAACCAATATGCTGTGATATACTGAGGAGGACATATCACTTTTTATACTTCGAAAAAATGTCTAAATAAATCTTAACCCAGATTGAAGGGAATTCTACAAAAGAACTGGCATGTACACTTCAGAACTGTCAAGATCAAAAAAGACACAAAAGAAAACCAAAGAAAAATGACATGTAAACCAGTGAAAGATTCTGCATTGAATCCTGGAATAAATAGCTCTAACGAATAATATTGGGGCAGTTAATGAAATTTGAATATGGACCATATAGTTTAATCTGAAGTCAATCATCTATTTTTTCCACAATAAGACTGATAACAAATATTTTAGACCTTCTAGGACGTATAGTATCCTTTGCAATGACTCAACCCTGCTCTGTAGCAAGAAAGCAGCATAAACATTATGTAAATAAAGGAGTGTGACTGTGTCCAAATGAAATTTCATTTATAAAAATAAGTGGCATGGTAATAGAGTCCCGACTGATATATAAAGGAATATTTTCCCCTGTTTTTCTGCCTTTTCTGATTTTAATTGAACATTTTATATGATTCTATTTTATCTTCTCTCTTAGCATATTGTATTTCTTCCTAAATACTTTCTACTGGTTGTCCTAGAAGTTTAAATACACATTTTAAACAAATCAAATTTACCTTCAAATAACTCTAGACCATTTCTCCTTCCCATATTTATGCCATTGTTGTCATTCATTTTACTTATCCATACGAAGTCATCAGCCAGTACACTGTTACTATTATTACTTTAAATAGTTTTCTTATAGATGAAGTAAACATAAAAAAGTATTTATTTTAATATTGATTTCTTCACCTATGATCTTTCTTCCTTTATATAGATACAACTTTCTGACCTTTAATATATTTCTTCTATCTAAAAAAACTTTTAGATATATTTTCTTAAAATACAGATCTGCAGGTGTAATGAATTCTTTCAACTTTTTAGTTTTAAATCAGATAACATTTATTTCTCTCACTTTCGAAGGATAATTTCACTGGATGCAAAATTCAAGGCTGTGTTTTTGCTTTTTTTTTACTTTACATACAATCATATGTTTCTTAAAAACAACAATACATTCTAAGAAATGTGTCATTGGGTGAGTTCTTTCTTGTGCAAACATCATAGGGTGTACTTAACTAAACCTCATTGGTATAGCCTACTACACACCTAGACTATTTGGTGTAGCCTGTTTCTCCTAGGCTATAAACCTGTACAGCCTGTTACTGTACTGAGTACTCTAAGCAGTTATAACACAATGGTGTTTGTGTATCTAAACCCTTAAACATACAAAAGGTACAGTAAAAATACAGTATTATAATCTTATGGGAATGCCATGATATACGCATGCAGTCTGTTCTTGTCTAGAACATTGTTATGTGGTGCATAACTATATTTAGCTCTGTTCTTTTCTTATTTGCATGATTTCCGACAAGAAATCTGACCTAATTCTCATCCTTGTTCATCTATAGGTGAAGTATTTTCCCCGACCTCTGGTCTCTTTCATTATGGTCTTTGGCTCTGGCTTTCCGTGGATTGAATATGATATGCCTAGAAATAAATTTGTTTTTCTTTTTGTTTGTCTTCATGGAGGAAATATGTATTCTGCTGATCTCTGAGCTTCCTAGATTGTACCTGTTGTCTGTTATTAGTGTTGTAAGATGTTTGGCCATGCTTTAAGTTTTTTTGACTCTACTCTTTTTTTCTAGAATTCCAATTATGCATGTGCTAGACCTTTTGTATCATCCTATAATTCTTCAATTCTTGAATGTTCTTTTTGATGACTTTTCCTCCTTTTGTTTTCCCTCCATTTTGTTTTGAAAGGTTTGTATTGATCTAACTTCACACTCAGTGATCCTCCCTCAATCATGTTTAGTTCTTGATGAGTATATTTAAGGCATTCTTCATTTGTTAGTGCTTTCGATTTCTATCATTTAAAACAATTATTTCAATTTCTGGCTATCTGCTTATGTAACACATCTGTTCTTGCACTTACCTAGTTTTAAAAATTAGAGTTCTTGACTTATTAATTACATCTATGTTTCCTATCAGATGATTTGGATATCTCTGTCATAAGTGAGTCTGTTTATAATGCTTTCTTGACTTAAGAATATTTTTGGGGGTGGGAATAGAGCACTGCTATGTCTTGTAATGTTTTATTGAAAGCCAGGCAGCTATTGGTTACAGAAATTAAGGTAAATACAACTTTATTGTGGACATGTTTGTTAATTTGGGTAGGAGTTGTGCAGTGTTTAAGGACTGCTGCACCTGTAGGGACCAGATGCTTCAGTTTACTTTTGTGTGGTGTCTTTTTTTTTTTCTCTTTGTTCCTCCCTTGTTTTCTTCAGGTTTCCCTAAGAATGTCTCCTTAAATAGAGTCTGGGTCTTGAAGCGTGTTAATTTGTAATCCACTGTTATATGTGAGCCTTGTTGTGGTGGTGTTAAGGTATGAGGGAGAACAAATGTTCTATAATCTTGTGATTAAATTACATTCTTTTACTGGGCCTATGTCTAGGGACTGTGAACTTCACAGATGTTTCTCCAATAATATATTCCCCTGCCACTCCCTTGCCCTCATGCCTCTTTTGGTGAGATAGGAAGGCTACAGGGGGCGAGAATGGGAGGCATGCCTTTTCCTCAGGTGAAATAAGTTTGGTAAACTATTTCCCTGGAGAGTAGGCCTTTGGCTTGGAGAAAACACTGAGTGTTTCACGTTATGACTCTTACTCTACCTCTGCCAGAGACATGAGGGGATTTTCTTGGCTCTTTACAGTGAGAACTTGGAGAGATATTTAAAAGTTAAAACCACAAAAAGTAAGAGGGCATCTCTAAAACTATGACTTTCAGGAGTTTCTCACTGTCATGATATCACATACAGAGCCTCCAACAATCTGTCAAAATTGTGATCTAACTATTCCTAAAAGTTTGTGACTTCAGTAGCTTCTGCTCCAGGTAAGCCAATCTCTATTACAACTATCTGAATTCTACTGTCTCCTCAGATTTTTTTCTGTTTTTCTTGTTATAAAGACAAAAGTGAAAACTACATGTCAGAGGTGTATTAAGTACTATTTCATTTGGGTCTTTGAGTTAACTATCTTTATGGGTCCCTTTCAATTTTTACATCTTAAAACGTAAGTAAAATATATACTCATTTTGAGGAAGGGAGATTCTTCACTGAAATAACACTGTGAAATATGTTCAAACTTTATAATAAATGAATGAGCCTTTCAAACGGTCTGAGTTTTCTAGAAGTGCTTTAGCTCTAGTTCATTCTTATGGTGAAAGCTTACCTTCTGGAGTTTTCATACACATTAGCAAAACCCATTTATCTAATGCTATCCTGGGTAATGCTTAACAAGTTTATGATGGCTTATTTCAAATAAATTTAATAACTCTGACTGAAAAAAAGTATAATTTTAAAGAAAACTCAGAATAATATTTGTTTGTCATAACTCCAAGAACCCAAGACTTAAAGAGAGATAATAACGCTTTGGTAACACTCACTTGTATCCCCAAATTTACTCATTCATTTTCTTTCTCTTTTTTCCTTTTCTCTTCTCTTTTCTTACTTTCCCCATCCTTTTTTAATTTTTTGATTGATTCCTTTTATTCTGTTTTACCTTCTGATATGGTTTGACTGGGTCCCCACCCAAATCTCATCTTGAATTCTCACATGTTGTAGGAGGGACCCCATGGGAGGTAACTGAATCATGGGGCAGGTCTTTCCCGTGCTGTTCTTGTGACACTGAATAAGTCTCACAAGATCTGATGGTATTATAAGGGGGAGTTTCCCTGCACAAGCTCTTTCTTTGCCTGCCACCATCCACATAAGATGTGACTTGCTTCTCTTTGCCTTCCGCCATGATCGTGAGGCCTCCCCAGCCACGTGGAACTGTAAGTTCATGAAACCTCTTGTTTTGTAAATTGCCCGGTTTCGGATGTCTTTATCAGCAGTGTAAAATTGGATTAATATACCTTCTCTCAATTTTAATTAGTTTTGCTTTTAAATTGTTATAGTGTTACTGTTTTTCTCTCCCACCTATACTTTTAATGTCTTAAAAGCCTGAAAAGACCCCCTTATATGCACTCTTCCACACAGCAGTGATATTGATGCCTTAAATATTTATGGAACTTCATTTATGGAAAACAGAAGAAAGAAAATGTGGATTTCTAACAGCTCTTTAGGAGATTACTTCCTTTACTCACAGAAAGTAAATGCATTAATAACTTTTCAGCCTTTGTGTGGCTAATTTTTTATTTTTTTGCAGTTTATTCAGGGAAAAGTTACTATTAAAAAAACAGATCAAAATCTGTTTTGTTATTCAGCTGTGGGGTTGAGGTTTAAAGTTGCTAAAGTTACTTTCTGGAATGTACTTGAGTGGAAAGCCAAGGTATAGCTTGGTATCTCAAAGTTAGTGCAACCTCATTTTTTTCTCAGTGAGGAGAAATTAGTAAAACTCTAGATATGGAGTATTTTTGGACTTCCGTTTGTAAAGGACAGATTTAGTTCGGAAATGGACACAATAACCAAATAACTACTAGGCGAATTACAGCTATTAAGAATTTTTTAAAAGATAGGAGGGTTCAGATAGGAAGTGAGACTAAGCTCTTGAGCTAAGGAACTCAGTTTTCTATTGTCTCTTATTCACTCTAATACCATTACCTACAAGGTTCTAAGAACACAATAGTTTCTAGATTGAGCACATACTACAACCTGTAAGAAGAGATGGATGCTGAAAAGACCAGTTATATGAAAACAGCTGAAGACCTGAATTAAGGCTTTCATGATAGCAGTAGAAAGAAGGTGACAGATGGAAGAAACATTCAGAAAACCAAACAATTCAAGTGAGAAATGAAAAGGCTGATTCAAGTATGATTCCGAGGTTGCAGGCTTGAGTAACTGAATATTTTAACCAGAATTGATCCTCTTAATAGAATGAAAAACAAAACAAGATAGAGATTTGGGGCTACAAAAACAGAAAGTTGAGTTAGGAAAATATTTAGTTTGAGGTTCCTTATTTTTCTTACATATTGTGACATTAATTTGAATTCATCATTTTAATTGTTTTAGTCCTTTTCAAATATCAGTTTTTCCTTCTGATTTCTGAGTTAATATTCCTACGTTCTATTATTATTGATGATGATAAATGTGAGAAATGGGACTGCATTAAAATGATCCTTCCTTGTGTTCCTACTTTATATGACAACATTCTACATGACAGTCGCATTATTTATGTTAATCTTACACATGTATTACACTGTGACTTTGCAGATGAGAAGTTCAGAGTGATTAATAGTGGAACCTAGGTCTTTATGAAATATACCATTTCTAAGATCAATCATCCTAGTAAATATATCTAAACACTTTTCATAACCAATGAGATGCTGTAAAAACCTAATGGCAGATAGGAAGAGTCTCAATGTTTTAAGGATAAGAATTTGAGGCATGCAGAATACTCCTTCTGGTTAAATATATTTTATCTCCTTTCAAGTACATTTAATATCTTCTCCATTTCTTTCAGCTTTTACGAGCTGTCAAAATGCTGCCCACCTCTGCTGAGGAGGCCACAGGATGAATTGTGCATTCATGTTGTAAACCACTTAGAGCTTTCTGGGTAGAGTAACTGTTACCACTTGAGGGCATCCTGTCATTATGTTCTGTAATAGTCCTGAACTTCTAAATTCACCTCAAAACCATGGCTCTCTGACAGAAGAGACTAAGAAAAAGAGAGAAAAAGATCTTTGCCGGAAATGCTGAGGCAGCAATGAAAATGATAATTTACCATGCTAAATTGGTGTTTCCTGGAGTACTAGGTCAGTGAAGACTGTATTTCAGGAAATGCTAAGTCAACAGAAGAGGATAAGTGACACAGATAGAAGTTGATGGAATCTTCCTGGCAGGGACCAAAATAGGAACTCAGACACACCAAATGCTCTAAAAGTTCAAAAGGTTTTGGCCAAAGGAGGAATCTGCATTCGAAGTTTCCTGAGTAGAGAAGCAAGAAAAATATCATTCTAACAGCATTTCTTAATATAAAGGTGGCAGTGGTTCTACTTTGAACCTATCAGCTATGGGAATGATATTGAAAATGAATGGCATATCAGGTTGGAAAATTTTAATTGATAGTTTAACCCTGGACATTAGGATTTTTCTTTCCTAGGTTTTCAACAGAGACAATCAAACAAATGCCTTAAAATATGTGCAAATATGTCTGAAAATTTATAATTGCTATTATGATTCAATAAATCTTTCTCCAGTGTTGAATACTAAATAAACATTATTCATGATAATTATGATGACATAATTGCCTTTGGTATTCATCTGTGATTTCAGGAAAAAAACTAACAAATAGATACTAGGAAAAGAGAAATATTTTGTCCTGAAGAAGAAATTATGATTAAAATTAGGGTGAAGTATATAAAGCTATACTTGAAAATATTAAACCAGTAGATTTTACTGATCCAACA
The DNA here is from genome assembly GCF_029289425.2 of Pan paniscus. Classification (NCBI taxonomy): domain Eukaryota; kingdom Metazoa; phylum Chordata; class Mammalia; order Primates; family Hominidae; genus Pan; species Pan paniscus. The sequence goes on from NC_073252.2 coordinate 19,566,387, forward strand.
CAATCTATAGTTTTTGGCAGGCTCAAAGTACTTGTTAAAATCTGTAAGTTTATAGTTTCATCCAAGTTCTCAATTTTTCTAGCAGTCCATTACAGAATTAGAGTGAATAGTAATGATTTGTTGTACCAAATTACCTTTAATTTGTTGGGAGGGTAGTGGATATAAGATGACATATTTATGAATACAGCACAGGTACCAAGCCTATTTCCTGTATTTGAAGGAAATTGAACTTTTTTCTATTACATTGATGTAGGATGCTGCATATAGTGTAAAGCAGAGACGATATGTTTTCAATGAGGAAGTCCAACTCAGAAGCAGTCTTAAAGCAATTATTTTTATTTATAATATAAAATATAACTCTTAAGTGAGCACAGTTAATTATATGTACAGAAAAACTGGTTATTCTTAGGAAATTTGGTTCAATACCATTCCTGACAGTTTTTAAATGAAGGGATCATGAGTGCTAGGTTTTTGTTTTTTTGTTTGTTGTTTTTTACGTTTGCTTTTTTCTCATGGTTTAATCCTTAGCAACAGTGGCTGCTTTTAGGTTATTAGCAGCCACATCAGGTCAGCAAAGGAAAGAACTATGTCAAGTAGTTATTAGTTTAGGACCTGTGTTCTTTAACACACTGTCATGATTGCTTTAGTATGACAAGATAGCGTCTTTAAAAGATCTGGAAATAAACTTTTCTCATTAAAGGCAAACTATCAATTCTCTCAACCAGAAACATTTGGCAGGGTTTGTCCAAGACCAAGCTGCACAATTCAAGTTTAGTCTTGGATTTCTATTCAAAATGAAGTTGAAGTTCCACACACACAGTCAAAATAATCCCCTGGGTCCAGAAACAGAGTCTATGACAGGTTGGATAAAATAAAAATTCCAAGTTTGGATTTCCCTGATAGCTTCAGGATGACAGAAAGCTCTAGGGGTAGGAGACTAGAAAAAAAGTCCGTTAGGGAGTTAAAAGTCATTTATTGCAGCCAAACTACCGAGGGATAAAAAAAGAAAAAAGAAAAAAATAGAATTCTGGTGAGGTCTAGGTTGTAGTCAGTTTCAAACAAATCATGTGTGTATGTGATGTATAGTAAATAACTACCCTAAATTGATTTCCTTATGGGGAAAAAAAGTTGCCATCCAATAGATTTAAAAAGTATTATCAGAAAAAATGCCAGAGGAGATCATTACTATAAAATTTCCAATCATCTTATAAATGCAGGATAAAAAGCAGCTGATAGCAGGGCTAACTTCTTTTTCATCTCAGCAACAAGCTGTTCTGTTCCGTGAAATAGAATGAAATGAATGCCATGGCCTTTTTAAGCGGCACAGGGGATCTATTTATTGAGAGAAGAGATTTGCTGAATAACCATAAAATGCAGAGATAATTTTAGAAGTCAGCTAACAGCTTTGATGTGGAGACCCTCAGAATCCACCTGTCCATAATATGTATTCCTCCTCCAGCAGGCATCTCATTTATTGGAAATCATTTTTCTCATCATCATCACCTAAAGTGTCTGTCCATTTCTAAAAAGGAGTTTAAAAGATCAACATTGACAATGACAAGTGCAACTCCTGGCATAATAAAGATTAGGGACATGGAAAATTGCCATTCAGTGCCCATTAATTTTATTGGAAAACAGAAGAGAGAATGTGTTTTAGGTATTTTTTATTAGCACATGTCTGCTTTGGTTCTCTGTGTGCATGACATGAAAGGAAGGTGTAGTGTGAGATGAAAAGGTACATCCAATGTCTTTGGTGGTCCATGCAGGTTTTCTTTGTTGACTAGAAGGATGAATGGGTTTATTAACAGATATTAGGTTGAATCTCAATGTTATTTTGTGTATCAATAGCAAACATTTGCGAATGCAATTTTCTGGTATTTTCCTTTTACTATTAGTTATGATAAAAATCAAACTCACTGTAGCATCCTTCTTTGTACCAAACTGATATGGTTTGGACTTGTGTCCCTGCCCAAATCTCATGTTGAATTGTAATCCCCATTGTTGGAGAGGGACCTGATGGGAGATGACTGGATCATGGAGGTGAACTTCCCCCTTGCTGTTCTCATGATAGTGAGTGAGTTCTCACAAGATCTGGTTGTTTGAAAGTGTGTAGCACCTCCCTCTTTGCTCTCTCTTCCTCCTGCTGTAGCCACGTAGGATGTGCCTGCTTCCCCTTCCCCTTCTGCCATAATTGTAAGTTTCCTGAGGCCCCCAGCCATGCTTCCTGTACAGCCTGCAGAACCATGAGCCAATTAAAGCTCTTTTCTTCATAAATTACCAGGTCTCAAGTAGTTTGTTATACCAACGTAAGAATGGACTAATATACAAATATTTAAAGCAAAAATAATAAACTTCTGATAAAATATAAATATGGTCTCTCAAAGATATAAAATATATAGTCATTCCTATTTTAAGCAAAGTAGCTTATTAAAAAAAGAAAAGTGGCCGGGTGCAGTGGCTCACGCCTGTAATCCCAGCACTTTGGGAGGCCAAGGCGGGCAGATCACGAGGTGATGAGATCGAGAGCATCCTGGCTAACGCGGTGAAACCCCGTCTCTACTAAAAATACAAAAAATTAGTCAGGCGTGGTGGCAGGCGCCTGTAGTCCCAGCTACTCGGGACACTGAGGCAGGAGAATGGCGTGAACCCAGGAGGCGGAGCTTGCAGTGAGCCGAGATTGTGCCAGCCTGGAAGACAGAGCGAGACTCCGTCTAGAAAAAAATAAAATAATAATAATAAAAAAAAGAAAAGCAGTAATAAGAATTTAACCAAAAGGGATAAAGTCAGTCTGAACCTACCCACTTCCCTTCTCCCCGCACCAGTTTGCATGCACCCTCTTATGTATATTCTATGGTTAAAATATGTAACTGAATTTTTAAGGGAGGTTAGAAGATAGATGCATTTTAGGCTTGAAGACATTGCTTTGAAATCAAGGATTGAGGGAAACACAGAACAGATATTGTGATTCAGAACACAATAGTAACATGGTAAGGGAAAGGATATTCCCTTGAACATGTACAACATTCAGTAAAGTCAATGATCAGCCACTGAAGAGTGAAATACTGATGTTTAAGTTTGTGTAGGTGTAAATTTGTAGAGATCTACACATAAGAAGGTATTCTGTTACTTGAGCTCTGACTTAAATGGTGAACCTCTATTTCCAGTAGCATGATGGTCTATGTATCCTGAATGACCATCCAATCAAAACCAATAAAGTGTTTGAAAATAAAATATTTCTTAAATCTTATTTATTGGAATACTGAGGAGACACAGTAGAAAAAAAAATCAGTGTCCCAAAGTTAAACAAAAGCAGAAACACTAGAGAGAGTAAATAACCTCCAAAGCCAGCTGAGGATTCCAATAGGAAACTTCAGCATAAAACCAGAAGCTCCAAAGTGCTATCTTTGGGTCTTTCAGACCTCCAGAAATGGAGCTTTTACACATTACATAAACATAGTTGCCTCCTCATGTGAGAAACACCACTGTCCAACACACACAATTTCACATAGACTTCAGGAGTGGTGCAGTTTTCTGATACTTTTTGTACCCAGAAAAAATAAAGTTTTGTTTTTAAACTGCTTTAGAATTTATAAGATATTTTGGCATATGTATCTTCATTTTACCTCAAAACCTCCTTATGATGTTAGAATCTTTTATTAATCTGGTTAAGAGATTAAGGAACCTGTGGTAAGAACAAAGACTGATGCAGAATTTGGAATTAAATCTGTTTTTTTCTGATTCTGAAGCTTGCATACTGTCCCAATCTCTCCAAATGCAGTCTGTTAATGTGGTAAATTTCATTTTCTAGGTTCACCCTACATCAGTGGAATAGTTCATGCCCTGGGAAAATTTGGCTCCCTGCCTAATAGATTGTTCAAAGTCTTAAAACAAGAAAAGTGAAGTATTTTCTTCATTTTGTTTTTTTCCTGATGATCCAGCCTAGAAATTGAGTACAGAGCAACAGAAAGCAATGACACCCACAAGTCATTCCAAACTTTCTGGGTTATTAAACTTAATGGATCCAAATCACGCCTATGTAGTTGGCTCAATAAATCAGTACCAGAGGAGTTCCAATTCAAAATAATCTCTACTTGGAGCTTACTACTAATTTCTTATTCTTTATCAAATGCATCAGGTCATCTCTGAGCCTGAAAAGTATTTTCAATTAACTATCCTAAAATCTATTTTTATAATTTTTAACTTTATAAATAATCTAATGATGTAAATCAGTAAACCTGATGATATATTAAAAAATTGAAACTAAAACTAAAAACCAGAGGAAACCCAATAATAAAAAAATCACAGAAAGTTTCTGGCAAATAAAATCTTACACCAAAAGAAACAATAAAATTTAATTTTACATTGAAAGAAATACTTTCAATGATGGTAATTATATTGATGAAAACATATGTGTCTCATATATATCATGTATATATTTATATGTGTATCATATGTATGTGTGTATATGAACATGCATATATATGTGTGTATGTGTACATATATATATATATATTTTACATTTATAATATTAGCCCTTATATGACTTGAGGGAATTATATTAAAATGTTATTTTCCTTTGGTATTTAAGACATTTCAGGAAGGGAAGATTTCAGAGACTGGATTATTACAAGGAATACACTATAACACTCAGAGACTAATAGTGCAATGGAGGACTAGCTTCCACTCTCTGAAGGGATTTGACAGGCATCTCAGTAATCCAGTAGATGACAGTTTCATATCCTAGACCCTGGAGGTCGAGTAAGTGGAAAGAATTTTGAGTACATATTCGGGTGGGTAAATTCCCTCTTGTTCTCTATCTCTGTATCTTTCTTTCCTTTTAATTTTTATCATTAAAGAAAAAGACTGAATTACAATTTTGGCCTGGCCCCTGATAGAGAATGGCTGCATTTGGGAACCTTGCCTCTACCTGCAGTAGAAAAACTCTTTTTCTAGTTATTCCTTCAAGGTCTGCCATTTCCTTGAGGCGTCTCATAAAATGATAATTGTAACAATACTACTAAATCGCATGCTTATCATGTTTCATATGTTTATAAAACTTTTCCCAAACATTTTCTCATTTGATTATCACAGTAGCTCTTCGATGCCAGAGAGGACAGGTGATTCCATCTCCATTTTGTTACTGGTTATACCAAAGCCTAGCCTGGAGACGGTTACTACCTAATGTATTCAGCCCTACAATGATTGCTCTCTGCTTTTGAATTCTTACTGCACATGTAGCCTGTACCATTTTCTAAACCTAGGTTTTTGGTGGGTATGTCAAGATCTTTCTGGTGGGTAATAATATAATAATAACTCATATATCATTCTCGGAATATGTCAAGCACTGTTTAAGAACTTTACATGTATTAATTCATTTAATCCACATCATAATCCTAAGAAGTTAGCAATATTATTATCTAAATTTTACCAGGAGGAAACTTCAACAAAGAGCTTAAGTGACTTTCTCAACCCACGTCTCTAGTAGGTGGTGGAGGCTGAATATAGAGAAAGTCAGTTGGCTTCCAACACCTGTGCTCTGGTAGACTAGCTTTTGATTGTATAGTTTTAATGTAAATGTCATTGTTCTCACTATTTTAAGTTATAACTAAGATACTTCAGGTTTAATAAAAGCAACAAGATAGCTTCTAGTTATCCAATAGAATAATTGTGGAATCTGTTTGAAAGCTACAAGCCTTTAGTCATGGAAGTGTTTTCAGTGGCCTCTGCTGCCCTCAGCTCCATAACTTGTTTATGTACTTGTGTAATAGAATACACTGAAAATGGGAGTGAGGCTCCCACAATAACCAAGTTCCTTTGGCCAACTATGACTTTACTATTATTGTATTACAATAGCAGGCTGCCTATGACATGAGACAGAAATTGACCGTATTTATAGTTAGTTATCCCATATTTCACAAATCAGTGCCTCAGGGGGTGTGGTGGTGGTTATTTTGTTTATTTGACAATTTTGTTTAATTTTCTATTTCACCTTTATCTCACATCTCCAAGAACATTTCAACTATAAAATGCTTTCACTGTGAAACTAAAAGTGTTCTAACTTTTCCTGAAGGAACCTCTGTGGCTCCCCAATTGTGAACTTGGCTAGGAGCAAGGTGGTTCACGTATCTCTTCATTGGAAGACTACAAAGGTGGGAAGGTTCACCATAACCACAATTATAGTAGCCCTCTTTGATGTCAAAGTCCACCAGGGTGGTCATCCCTCCTACTAATATTTGTGAGATTAGCTCTCCAGTGTGGTGGGCTCTGACTGTTGGACATTTTTTCTTCCTCTACTATTAACACTTCTAATAGCCAACATGTTGGAAATTATTTAGAGAGTATCTTCACAATTTCAGGTGATTGGTCAGCCAACATATATTCATCAAGTGCTCTTGAGATCCAAATCAGGGAAGCTTGCAAACTTTGATTTAAAACACTGCAAGAGGCAATGCAAGAGAGCACATTTCAGTGCTCTGGCTTATTCCACTGCACATGTCTGCTCACTTAGCTATTTTCTATGAGAATGGCAAAAATATAGCATGGTGGTGAAAAACAGACTCTGGGAGTAGCCTGCCTGGATTTGCCTGATTCTTCTGCCTGTCAAGATTGCATAGGGAAAGGAAGCATCTTTTCTTCCCATGTTTGGTTCAGGGCTGAAGCCCCCATAATGAAAGACGGATTAAGAAGAGAAAAGCACACAAATGTGTTCAATGTTTTATATGGCATTGGAGACTTTATAAGGAAATGAAGTCCCAAAATCCAGGTAAACCTGTGTGTTTTATGCTAGGTTGAATTAAGAAGTGGGTAGTCATGGAGAAACATAATTAGACAAAGAGGATATGATTTAATGGTGATTGATGTAAAGGGGGGTATGATTGAATGGTAGGTTGGGTGCATAGCAAGGCCTACTCATTCAGATTTTTTTTTCTCTGTCCTCTGTCTTCAGAGGTAAAGATCTTTCTTTCTTCTGGGTACAGGGAGGGTACCTCTTGAATGAGGGTCTTATAATCTATTTCAGAAAAAGCTCAGAGAATTATTCTAGGTTGTATGACCTACTTCAGGAAGATGGGTGGGAGGAAGGTAAGAGTTATCCTCCAGATGTTGCTGTTTTCTCAAATGCCGAGATGTCATATTTTGGGGTAGCATGCCCTAAACCCCATCAACTGCATTTATATATTTATAAATATATTTATATATATATTTATATATATTTATATATGTATATATATATTTACATATATATAAATTTATAATATTTATAATAGTGCCTGGCCCATAGCATCCCATGCCAGGGTTCCTGGTGTTATTATTACCTGCAAAGATGCTATCTTTCAGATCAGTCATTCTCAAAGTATTTTCTACCTAAGAATGATATTCAGAGACTTTGAAAACTTAAGATTATTAACTCTACCCCAGGTCTACTCAATATATGTTTGGCAAACTATAGTGTAGAAATTTCTATTTTTAACAAATTAAAATGCTCATGCAGGTAGTTCTGATACAATGGCTTAAAGACAAACATTTGAGCAAAATTGATGATTACCTTTTCAATATATATAGTGTTAGCTTTTAAAGATCTATTACTAAATCTTTATATTTGTAAGACATTCACTAAAATCATATAAAAGGTTCATCCACAACTATTTACAAAATACATAATCTGAATATATGTGGTTTGTTTTCTTGTTAAAATAGACAGGGCGCCTGTAATCCCAGCACTTTGGGAGGCCGAGATGGGTGGATCACGAGGTCAGGAGATTGAGACCATCCTGGCTAACATGGTGAAACCCCATCTCTACTAAAAACACAAAAAATTAGCTTGGTGTGGTGGCATGCGCCTGTAGTACCAGCTACTCAGGAGGCTGAGGCAAGAGAATTGGTTGAATCTGGGAGGCAAAGGTTGCAGTGAGCTGAGATCATGGCACTGCACTCCAGCCTGAGCAACAAAGTGAGATTCAGTCTCAAAAAAAAAAAAAAAAAAAAAAAAGGCAGTTTTCACATTTCTCTCACAACAAAGTGGAAGATATTTAATACTTTCCCAAATTGTCCTTTTACCCACCCCTTAGGACTCTCAGGAGCACATGTCACATGTGGACAACTGAAAGAAGGAAATAATTAAGCAAGTTGTAAGCTTCAGCAGTATAATAGAAAGACAATCAGTAAGAGACTAGACTACTCTTTTGGAAACCTAATATATAAAAATGGAGGGTGGGTGTTTCCTTTAGCCTCCCCCAGTGTGACTGTTGGAGTTGGGATACCGTTGGAAACCCCTGCTCAGGGAAGGAGTAAAGACTCGATGATGCTACATAGAAGTGATGAGATCTTAGAACAATGGAAAAGCAATGCCAACTAGCAACAAAGACCCAATGCCACGCCAAATGGCATTGAATCAGCACAGCAGCAAAATTAAGAGAAAAGAACAGCTTAAAATGTAAGCCATTACTAGAGAGAATGTGTCAACAATTAAGAAAGATTTTGAGTCCAATTAAGGAAGATTTTGAGCCAAGCTAGTTCAAGAGAGTTAGGCTGGGCTCTCTCTGTTCTGCATATAGAGATGTAGACTACCCTTACATCATCACATAAGGAGGGCTAGACTCCCTTAAGATGAAGAATACAGTCTCAGTTTAACCCTACTCTGTGAAGTGGAAACAAACAAACCAATGGTAATTACATCATCAGGTCGTTGTTGAAAGTTTACAGGGATCACATGGAAAAACACATAGAAAAATCCTTTGCCTGTGATAATGTTACATAATTACCAGGCTAAATATTGCATATATAATAGTTCATTTTGAGATTACTTTATACTAGCAGTTCTCAAATTTATGACCTGGAGATGCCTGGACGTCCCAGAAAACATTTAAAGCTTTAGAAAGCTCAAAAATATCTTTGACAAATGTTTATTTGTGGTTAAAACAAACAAATATATAACATAATAAATAAGCGTATGTGGCACACACATAGAGTGGAATATTATAAAATCTTAAAAAGGAGGGAAATCTCACATAGTACAACATGGATGAACTTCTAGGATATTATGCTAAGTAAAATAAGCCAGTCACAAAAAGACAAATATTGTATGATACCACTTATATGCACTAACTAGATACAGAAAGTAGAATGATGGTCAAAACTATTTTAAAACAATACTCCATTAGTCTGCTCACAGTGCCATAGTAAAATACTGTAGGGTAGGAAAATAATTTATTTCTCAATCCTCATAAATTTTAGTTAGATTGAATTCCTATAACAAAAGACAAATTTACAAGAAAAAAACCCAGAATTTTATTCACATGCATATTTTCCTATATACATGAGAGGTACCCATAGAATAAGTAGTTCTTAAAGAGGTAGCTTTGATTTCTAGGTTTAGCATTTTCAGAAAGAAAGGTTTATTTTTGGAACAGTGAGAAGAAATTTGGGGTAAGCAAATTAAGGGAAGGCAAACAAATGGCAGATTTAGTTGAGTAAATAATGTTGATTCCTCTGGTGTATCTGTAGGGCAGTAAGGGTTTAAATTGTCTTCAGTGGTTCACTTTTGTTCTCTCTGGTGAAAAGGAACAGTGGGATATCTTCTGTCTGTAACTGTATGTACTGCTTTTAGGCAAATAGAAAGCAGAGAGCTTTGCTGCATCTGCTTCATAACTGCTTTCAGCTCAATGATCCTTATGCCAAAACAGGCATGTTTTGGAGTGGTATGTTCTGGTCTCCCATAATACGATTCACTGGTTGGCTTAAGCAACAGGAATTTACTTATCTCAGGATTTTTTTGTTTGTTTTATGTTTTGTTGTTGTTGGGGGGGTGGACAGAGTCTTGCTGTTGTCACCCAGGCTGGAGTACAGTGGTGCAATCTTGGCTCACTGCAACCTCCATCTCCTGGGTTCAAGCTATTCTCCTGCCTCAGCCTCTTGAGTAGATGGGATTACTGGTGCCCACCACCACACCTGGCTAATGTTTGTATTTTTAGTAGACATGGGGTTTCGCCATGTTGGTCAGCCTGGTCTCGAACTCTTGACCTCGAACTCCTGACCTTAGCTGATCCACTCGCCTTGGCCTCCCAAAGTGCTGGGATTACAGGTGTGAGCCACCGCACCGGGCCTTCTCTCAGTTCTGAAGGCTAGAAGTCTAGAAGTCTGAGATCAGGATGACAACCTATTTGGTTCTTGGTGAAGGCTGTCTTCATGGCTTGCACATGGCCACCAGATTCTTGCCGACGAGCAGATTCTTGCTATGTTCCATGGCTTTTCCTTGGTGTGAGCAGGGAAGGGAGGGGGTTGGAGCTCTGCTCTTTCTTCTTAAAAAGCCACTAATCCTGTCATGGGCCACCCTCCGCTCCATTATAAAGGCAAACATTAAAGTGATTTACAAAAAACAAAAACAATGCTTTCCTTTTTCTAATGTTTCTTCTTATTTTATAAATTATATTTTTCATAAAACACTATTTATATCAACAGGTATTTGGTTCATTATGTTTAACATAAATATATATATATATATATATATTTTTTTTTTTTTTTTGAGACGGAGTCTAGCTTTGTCACCAGGCTAGAGTGCAGTGGTGATATCTCCACTCACTGCAAGCTCCGCCTCCCAGGTTCATGCCATTCCCCTGCCTCAGCCTCCTGAGTTGCTGGGACTACAGGCGCCCGCCACCACACCTGGCTAATTTTTTGTATTTTTAGTAGAGATGGGGTTTCACCGTGTTAGCCAGGATGGTCTCAATCTCCTGACCTCGTGATCCGCCTGCCTCGGCCTCCCAAAGTGCTGGGATTACAGGCGTGAGCCACCATGCCTGGCCAATATATATTTTAAATACATTCTCAGTTTTAATTTCTAATGTAGGAAACATTGATAAATGCAATCAGGTAAGCACATGTTCTTCAGGTCTATAACAATATGTAAGAGTGTAAAGGGATCCCAAGGCCAAAACTTTTAAGAACTATGCCTTATATCAAATTTTTAGCAATCCTCCTATAACTTTTTGGTATAATCTTCAATACACTGCATTTTTATTGATTATTTTATGTCAGAAAGGTAAGGCTTGTTATAGTGGAAATTATAACAGTAGAGTTTTATGTAAAGTGAGCACTAGACTGAATGGGCCTCAGGAGACAAAGGTATTAATCATAGATATGCTGCGGACTAAAGCTGCCAGGTTTAATTCAGTTAAATTTGAATTTTAGATAAAGATCGAATAATATTTCAGTGTTAAATATGTCTTATATGCTATTTGGGACATACCTATGCTAAAAATAAATTCATTGTTTTTTAAAAATTCAAATGTAATAAACATCCTGTATTTCATCTGGCAACTCTTTCTCAGATTACTCTGATTTTAAGCTACTTTACATCTACATTTATTTTTTTTTTCCTTATCAGTAAAATAATGAATATGAATTTCCCCAGCTGACACCCTAGTCACTCTATGAATCAAATGTCAATATACCTAACCTTGGGCTAAGTGTCAGGGAAAATGAGAAAGATTAAGTTATTAGAGCCTTCGAAGAGAAATATGTGCTTGGTACAATTGATGTGAACAAGGAGAGCTTTGAGAAAACTTCTCAAGGGCAAAATTGGATCATTTTGGTTAGAATCGTCCTTCATTCCCAGGGCTGTGTCAGGCAGTCCACCTGGAGAATAAAAGATAATGCCTGGATCACAGCTATTATTCTATTATTTCTCTTGAGTTTGATGGCCTGGGGCATGCTATTTAAGATGATATAGATTGGGTGACCATATGACCTAGTTTGCCCTGACAAGTTCCAGTTTAGATCTCTTGTCCTAGTATCCTTCCCAGTTTAGCACTTTTTCCTCTAATAGGGACTGAAAATGACAAAAAGTCATACCCATCATGAATCATGAGAGAGTCTTAAGGAAAGACAACCTTGCTGAGGTCTGGCAGAAAGGAAATACATGGCTAACACTGTATCCCTCAACTTCCTGTATTAATCCCTACCTCCAGGAGAAGGCATAAGAAAGGATTATATTTGAACACTCCCTAACTATTCATATTTTAATAAAAAATAAAAACATCAAATAATTTATAATCTGGCAGAGGAAGACAGGAATTTCTCAGAAGAAGAAATGAAAGCAAAGGCTGTCAAGGAAACCTCTCCCTATGGAGAGGTTAGGGAATTGGTCATCTAGTTTACGGTTCCAGAAATTTTAGATATACTAATAATCCAAACATATTTCTCCTTTAGAAAAATATGCCCTAAATTCTGTATCACTTTCATATAGCCTACCAAATATGATAATGTAATTTCTGATGATTGTTATATAAACCCAAAGTATTATGTTTAAAAGTAGATTTAAGTGTGTAATTAGATTAGATTGTCTATAAATTTTATGTAATGATAGTAAAAGTGATGCTATAAATATTTTTTACAAAGTGGCGTATTAGAAATATAGGGCTGACAGCCACTTTACTCATAGTCAACGAGAAGATAAAATCAAATACCCTACACAGAGAAGCACTTACTGTGTGTCAGATACTATTCCAAATCTACTGTGTTAACTCATTTAGTCCTTATAAAAAAACTAGAGACAAATGCTATAGTTATTCTCATTTAAAAGTAATGACACTAAGGCCTCAAGAGTTTAAGTGACTTTATCTATAAAACAAACATAATGCCTTCTCCAAACTGCCTTTACCAAAATGAATGAATTGATTTAATTAAACAAATATTTATTGTGCACCTACTATGTGCTAGACAAAAGGACAAACTTCAAATGAACAATGCAGCAGGGCAGCAATTTTACAGCATTTCACCATTAATTTTATCTCTACTTATCCCAATAAGTACTTCACACTGTCTCCTCTTTTGCTAAATCTCCATGTTCTTCCTTCCGTACATCATGTTTTATACATGACATCCATCGCTCATACTTCATAGAGAAATACAAACTGTGTAAGATTTTCTTAGCATGCCACCTACGAACCTGTAAGCCAACATGAATCTGAATTCATCCTTTCCATTCAATTAATTGGCATTCGTTGCATAACCACTCGAATACTTAATAACTTCAAACAACAATCATTTAGTAGCTGAGAATTCTATGACAAGTAAAGTTGGGATCAGCCGGGCAGTTGTTCTGCTGTTTCCTTCTGGGCTAAGTCATGTGGCTATAGCAGGCTGCCTGCTCTCTCACAGCTAGAAGGTCTAGAACACGGCTTTCTGATACCACAGACGCTGGTCACATGTGGCTATTTAGTACTTAGATAGACGGTGATATGCTACAGGTGTAAAACACACATCAGGCTTTGAAGACTTAATACAAAAAAGTAAAATATCTCAAATATTTTTAATGTTAAGTGTGTGTTTAAATGCTAATATTTGAATATGTTGGCTTAAATAAAATATGCTATTAATTTCACTTATTTTTACCTTTTTTTATTTTTACCTTTAAAACATATGGTAAAATAAACAAAGCATATTTACCATCTTTACCACTTTTGAGTCTACTGTCTGGGCATGTTAATTACATTCATATTGTTGTACAACCAGTCTCCTCAATTCTTTTCATTTGCGTAATAGGAACTCTACATCCATTAAACAATTTCCATCCCTCCTTTTTCCCAGCCCTTTGAAACCACCATTCTCCTCTTTGTCTCTATAAAGTTGATTACCATAGGTACCTCATATAAGTGGAATCATACAGTATTTTCCCTTTTGTGACTGGCTTTTTTTTACTCAGCTTAACATTCTCAAGATTCACCCATTTCTTTCCTTTTAAAGGTTGAATAATATTACCTTGTATGTATTTACTGTATTTTATTCATCTATGTATTCTTTCATGAACACTTGGACCACTTCCACCTCACTCTTGCATATCAAGTTGCTATGAACATGAGTGTACAAATATCTATTTGAGTTCCTGCTTTCAATACTTTTGTGTATATACCCAGAAGTGAAATTAATGAATTACCTAATAATTATGTTTTATTTCTTGAATTGTCATACTGTTTTCCTTATCAGTGGCACCATCTTACATTCCCGCCAACAGACCTAAGTGTTTTGATTTCCCTTTACAAACACTTGTTAATTTTTTTTTTTGATAGTAGCTATCTTAATGGGTGTGAGGTTGCTAGCATTCATTGTTAAGTGATAGTTTCAGTAGAAAGGAATTCTCTGCTGACTTTGCAGATATTGTTCCTTGTATTCAGGCTTCTATTGCTGCTTCTCAAAATTTAACTGTGGGTATCATTAATCATCCCTTATTGGCAAGTGAATCTGTTATTTCTTTCTGAATGCTTTTAAGATTGTCTATTTGTCTTTAATGTTCAGAACTTTTATTCACATGTCTAAGTGTTTGCTGATCTATTGAAATGTATTTGTCAGGCCAAAGCTGACATCCAGCCTGCCAAGTAAAATAAATAAATCTCTGTTCTCGGTTTTTAGATACACTTTAGCCTTGCTCAACAGAAATAAATACTATCATATATCTGAAATATTATCTCACAATCTGTGACTGCCCATTTTCATAGCTTTCCTTTTATTACGCTAGCTAGTAATTCCTGGTCAAATTTTTTTTATATTCCTTATTCTTATCTGACCTCTAAATATTTGATATTTCCAAACCTTTCACTCTCTTTATATACATCTTCTCCCTAGGTGATCACATACAAGTCCACAGATTTAAATATAAACTATATGCATATGATTCACAATTATGTAACTCTGCCCCAAACTCTCTTTTGAGGTTCATATACATATGACAGATTTGCTATATAGAGTGACATTTGAAATGTATTAACAATGTCCTTAAGGCCTAGTCACACTATCCTAACCTGTTTCTCACTCAGTGGTTTTCATAGAAATAAATGCCATTAGTATGAAGCCAGATGCTCAAGCCGAAACCAGTTAACCTTCTCTTTATCCCCTGCACCTAAACTCTGAGCATATTCTCCAAGTAATGTCTCCATCATCACTGTATATTCTTAGTTGGATCCACTCTTACCTCTAACCTGATTACCTCCAATATAGTTCCCCCGACTGGTCTTTTCATATTACCTTCTACAATCTATTCTATTTTAAATGGAGACACCCTTTGAAAAATGTAAATCAGATCACATTTCTACCCTGCTCAAAAACATCCAATATACTTAGAATAAAGTCCACACAGCCTAATGATAGCCTATAAAACTTAGCATGGTCTGGCCTTGGCCCACCTTTCCAACATCTGCTATTGCTCTCTTCTTTGCTCACTAGGGTGCAGCCATGCTGTTTTCCTATGCAGTGCCTTGACCAGGCCAACCTCATTTGTGCCTTGAAGCCTTCGAATTTGTTGTATCTATAATTGGGATATTCTTTGTTTTTTTTTTTTTTTTTCCAGCCTTCGGGTCTCACATTTTATTGTAGTCAGCCCTCTGTCCTATCTTGAGTGGCACCATCCTCCCATTCCTAGTCAATATGACTTAAGACATTTTATTTTCTATGAGACACTTCTTACCATCCAATGTCATCCTGCATATTTAAAGTATGCCTCTTTTAACAAGACCATAAGTTCCATGGGGACAGAGAACATGTTTACCTAGGACCTATCATGATGACTATCATAGAAAATGCTCATTGTTTGCTGAATTAATCTTAAATAATTGATCAGAAAACAAATGATGAATAAAATATCTCCCAGTATCATCACAGTCTAATGGTGTAGACTGGCATGAAAACATAGCCTTCAAAATAATAATAAACTATAATAATATGAAAGATGATGAAGGATTGTATGTACAGATACTACATATAATTTTCACTTTCTGTAATTGTTTTTGACTCTGATTTTATACCTAATTTATATTCAGAAAAGTGACTTATATAAAATAAAAGTCCACATCTAATTAGATAATAGACTCTGTGTCAGAAATGTCTGGCTCCTTTCAGATAAAGAAGGACTGGTAAAGCAGCTTCTGGATTTTCAAAATAAATTATATTCCAGAATTACTTATATGACAGAATCAATTCAGTCTCTCCTCTCACTTCTTTGAGTCCCACTTGCTTTCAGTAGCTGCAAATCTTGGCAGTTTTTTAATTGTATCTCATACAAAACATTGCTAATAGTGTTTGTCTAACTCTAACATTACTCTCTTCACCTGCATCCTTACACAACTTCTCTCCAGCACTTCAGGACCTTCTTGATATCTGTAACTGCTCCTCTAGCACTGACCTCAAGCACAGGCTCTAGTTTTATCATCAGAGGATAAAGACTTCATCAGAGGATCAAGTCAGTCTTGTTTAGAATAGTACAACGGGGGATAGTTCCAAGAAGAATGACAGCTACATGGGCTAGAATAGTGAGGGGTGACTTTCATGGCTGGTTTCCCATCCTCATGAGCACAGAATAATGAATCTGATTCCATCTCTGTAAGCTCAGGACTTATCATCATAGATGTGTAATAATGAAAGGGGTTCATACAAAAGCAGTATCACAGTCACACCATCTACTCTCTTAAAATGCATTTTAAGTCCCCTACTTGTAAATGCTCACAATAAACAAGATTAATTCCTTCAAAAAATAATTATAGAAGTGTCACTTTCTTCCAAGCACTGTTCTCACATTGGGAAATCTGCAGTGTATACGAAAAACTGGAGTTTTTGCCCTCATGAAGCAGATGTGCTTGTGTGTTATGTGTGTGGGGGGGCAACAAACATAAAAATATATATCTGAAATGTATCGAGTGCATATATGAGCCATAAACTGTTCTAGCTAATACACTGCAGCATTTTTTTTAAAAAAGATATCAAATTCTATGAAAAAATAAAGTTAAGTAATAGGATACAGAGTGATGATGAAAACCAAGAGGGTCAACTAAAACATACTGTGGTTAGAGATCAACATCAAGTTGAGATTTGAATGATCATGAGGTGATAACTATGCAAAGATATGGGGGAAGCAGAGGCATAGGAAACAGTGCAAATGCACGAAGCTATGAGCTTGGCTTGCCCAATGGAAAAAGTCAGTATACTTGGAAAATAATGAAAAAAAGGGAAGTAGAAGGAGATGAGATTGTATATGTAGGAGAGCCCAATATCTTTTAGATAATGGTGGAAAGTTGGATTTTATCTAATCCATGGATATTCATTATTCATTGGGCATTCATGAATTTAATTTTTCATAGGAATGTTGAGTACAGAAGCCTAGCCCTGGTCAATGCGTCCAATGCATTTGCAAGCAGTTGTTTTGCAAAGAGTTATCCTTGTTAATGTTGCCTTGAGTCAGAAACCCTGGTTGCATTCCTTGATTGTGTCATCCATCACAGTTAACAACATAACTTTACAGGAAATAGATCCTCCCTGATCAGAGTTGACTTTCACTGTCCAGTTACAATCCTATTGGGACTTTGCTAAATGAAATGTCTGAAAACTCCATGGATGAATGAAAGAACTATTCTTTTCCAAACACAACAGACTATGACAAGAAGACAAATTTAATTTTGTATTAGTTATATTTGGTCTGGTTAAAACATTTTATTTCCTTTCAGATAGATAGACTTCCATAGAAACTGTTTTGATGAGTGTTCCCATTAGGTCTTTGAAGCATTCTTAACTGGTAAGTCCAAGTTAAGAAAGCATTTAATCAAATTACTAAATTTTGAGTGTATAAAGGCTCTGGCAAGGTTTATACACCAATCTCTAAATATGATCCTCAATATATATACCACTGGAGATGTCTCAATCATATTTTGGTCATATTCTAGCATTAGAAAAAAATGTATTTAATTAATATATTTTGTGTTGATATTTTCACCGCATGTGGTCTTGATTTCGTTATCTGGACAGTTTTTTACATTCCTTATACAGTCATGCAACACCACTACATGGCTAGCATATCCTGTCCTAACTCCTGTCTAAATTGAACAAACACAATGCTCAAATTTTTTCCATTCATATTGGTTGCTTACCAGGGTTACAATCCAACAATCTGATTGATCAATAGCCTCCTTAAAGTGTTATGTCCAGAAAAAACAAAATATTTCTGACATGCCCTAGCCAAAGACAAATAAATACTATCACCTTCTTTTTGAAGCCTTTCATTCCTTCTGATAAACTAACAACTAAGATATCTGCTGCTTTAAGACTTTGTCTTAAATTACCTTTTTGCATTAAACACTTGCTTTGTGAGCTTATAGATGTCTTTTTTTTTTTTTTTTTTTTTTTGAGATGGAGTTTTGCTCTTTTTGCCCAGGCTGGAGTGCAGTGGCACGAACTTGGCTCATTGCAACCTCTGCCTCCTGGGTTCAAGCAATTCTCCTGCCTCAGCCTCCCGAGTAGCTGGGATTACAAGCATGCACCACCACACCCGACTAATTTTGTATTTTTAGTAGAGACAAAGTTTCTCCATGTTGGTCAGGCTGGTCTCGAACTCCTGACCTTGGGTTATCCTCCCGCCTTGGCCTCCATAGGCGTGAGGCACTGCGCCCGGCCTATGGATGCCCTTCTTAAGGCCTGTGGATCTTTCTGTTTATAATAATAATGGATAATGATAGATAACATCACAATTACAAACTATATGCTAACTTATTTTATGCTCATCCCTGGAATACTGTTTTTTATCCCCGTGTACTGATGGATGTTTGGGCGAAAAAATGAATAAACGGATGAGTGGTCTGACCATTTTCCCGCCTAGTCTGGTGCTGGAAGCGGAACTCAGACGTGATTCCCACTTTTGCAGAATGAGGCTTTCAGTATGCCATTTGATTACTTGATTAATGGAGAATATTGTTCTTCGAATAAGAGACGCTTAGGTGCAGAAAACTTATTTAAAAGTATCAAAAATAATGCTACAATGTATGCAACAATAAATATTTAACTTCTCTCTAATTTAAGGGGGCTTGCTCTCCTTAAAAAATCAAATCACTCCATTTAGGCAATGCCTTATTTCCTGCACACTCCAGCAGCTGTACCTGCCCAAATCCACTGGGCATACAGGCAATCTCTCAGGATCTCAGGCTAAGTAATTATAGGGAGCTGTCCATTCTTGTTCTTCACACTGGTGTGCCAAACAGCCTTTCAGTCAATCTGGGTAGTTTCTGGGAATTATCCCTGTCTTCTGTAATTCCCGTAAGGCAGCAGCCTACGTATTCCCTTTTCTTAGCACACAGAAGGTTCGCCTTCATTTGCCATCGTGATTTAAGGACAGCACAGCCTAACTCCCAAATTTAATTTCAGACACATGTGCCTTGGATCAAATATCCTGCTGGCCCCTGTCCAAACCTTCTTTTTTCACCTTGGATTTCCTGACTTAATTACCTCAAACTTAGATAAAGCCAAAGCCAAATTGTATGAAAAAGTCATATCTTTAGCCATTATGGTATGGAACATGCTTCAGATTTGAAGCAATTGCAGAACATTAGCTGCAGTAAAACGAGATACAATACTCGCTCCTAAAACAGTTTTCCTATTCAGCATTTTACTGGGTGTGAATACGTTTTAAGTTATCTTCCTCTACATGCCATCTTTGTCAGTTTCCAAGTAAAGAGGTCTGTGTAGCAAGACCTGGACTGGAATTGTTGAAGGGTGACTCAATAACCACCTTCATTATACCAAGTGTGATTATATGGAGGATGGTGACCAGCTGTTCTCCCTCTCTGATGAGGCAAAAATGAGAGAAGAAGGGCATAAATTGCAGCTGGAGGGAATTCAGATGATGTAAGGAGAAACACTGGGGTAGCAAGCATGGTTAAGCAGAGGAGGAGTTAGCAGAGCAGTTAATTCCTTCCCTGACAATGTGTCTGGAATAGTTTGTTAAACTTTACATAAGGCAAGGAGTTCACATAGATGACTTTGACAGAACTTGCTGGTTCCAAGATTTTGCCTTCATTTCTCATGTGTGTTTCAATTGGTGCTCTCACCGTCTACTTTATGAGGTTAATCATTTGCAAAAGTTAAATCAATGAAGGCATCACAAAATTAGTCAGCTAAAGGAGTTATATAATGCAGAGACTATAAAAACTGGCTTTAGAATCAGGCAGAGAGGAGTCCAAGCTAACTATTTATTCATTTTCTGGCCTTAAGCAAGTTACTCGTGTTTCGGGGTTTATTTTACAGTGGTGGTGTGAGAATTAGATAACATATTTAAAAAACACAAAATAAAAATGAATGAAAATATTCTCATTTTAACCAATGATTTTTGTAGACTTTGTAATTATTGCTTCAGAACATAGATTAGACTTGTTTACATAGCTTCTCTTGATTTTCACCATAACCTTTCAGATTGAGGTTTGCTATTTTGTAGTTCTAGAAACTGAGGCTCAAATAAGTTGAGGGACTTGTACAAGGTGACACAGCTAATGAAGATGATTTAGAAATTCAAATTAAAACTACTCCTTGCATCTCCAGATCTAGAACCAATTATTTCTATTGTTTCATTATTTATCACACTCCATCTTCTAAAACCTGTAAATTTACTGTGACAAAAGAAAAGAATGATCATAACTAACATAACTGTGACCTTTTTTTTCAGAATGCCAAAAATAAAACCACTTAAACCAGATTGTTCTAGGGATATCTTAATTTGTACTTGAAAAACAAAAGGTCTGACATTTGTTTTATGACAATTTTTGAGCTGCAAAGTCTTTACTTAGAAAGTTCCCTTTTCTCCTTGAATATACTAAAAGTATTTTATAATAACCTCAGCATCACTGACATTGACCAACTGGGCCTAGGGCAATATCTTTATTGGCCGCATTTTTATAACCAGATTTCTATATCGGCATATCTTTATTTGAAGAGAGAAAAGCTACTTTCAGGAGTGAGAAGGCATACTGGAGTAGCTTCCCTAGGAGTAAAATTCTCAACAATGTGGATTACATTGGAAGAAATTAATTATCATGTATGCCACAGTTCACCTGCCCCTAAATTGGTGGTCAGTGTTTGCTGTTCAAGTGATCTTTCCCACATTGTGTTTTTGAGACTCAAAGAGTGCTAGAAAATGTGTGACAGCTTTCCTCAGTTAGGGTTCCTCATCTTAACTGCACAATCCAGAGAATAATTCCAGTGCCTACTATTTCAATCCACCCAAGATGGTACATATGTAATGCCGTTGTAGATGTATAGGAAAGAAGGTCTCTCATTGGATCGAATGGTTATCTCTTAGAACAGTAGCAATTTATGGTCTTGTGTAGTCCCTGTTTAGAAAGGCTGTTAAGAGAAACTGGGCACTTAGCTTTTCCTTACTCATTGGGCTCCCTAAAGGTCTCCATCTTCCTAGGATCCTCCAGTTTCAATAACCATGGGCAAAATACAAACCATGCCAAAAGTCCCTCATCATCCACAGGCCTTGATACAATGTATAGCCTGCTTTGGCTTTGTTTCACCATGAAGTATTAATAGTAATGTCCAGTAAAAAAATGAGCATTAAAAAGCCCTGAGTCCTGAGAATAAAAATGTTTATGTAAATTTAATTAATACTAAATACATTTTATGTGCATATAACTGTGCTAATTTCATAAGGAAAAGGAGTATTGCGATAAGCCAGTTCCTGCCCACCACCCACATTATTATTCAGCTAAGATGTAAAGATTTTATGCATAATATATTTAGAAACAAAAGAGGAGGATAGAATACAACTAAATGCCATCATGATGAAAATAAATAAATATCCATTTACAAGATAAAATTCAATATGTAGGTATTCATATATTGGATCTCCCAAAAAGCCCAGATTTTGGATAGAATATACATTGTATATTGCTAAAATTCTGGTTCACAAGGAGGGCAATATATTACAGAGACAATATAACTAAGAATATAAATAGGTATATATACAGTAATACAATATATATGGAATATATATGTATACACATACACATATATACATATATAATTAAATTAACAAAAGTGTATGTATCCCACAGTCAACTGTGGGAGGCACAGTAGCTCAGTCAGAAATAGGTTAAAATTGACTTGGTTATTCTGGGCTCTGTTGAAAGTGCACAAAAGGAAACTATAATGAACGCTTGCCTCCCTAGTTTGGTTGTATGGTGGTAGAAAATCCACTGTTGTCATCCGGACATGTCTTTTTCCAGTCTGTCCAGACAGGAGGGTGAGTTAGGGGTGTGGATATCAAGAAAATCACTATAAAATCTTATGGTTGACATCTTTACCCAGCCTGAGAAGTACTGTAATTAGGTAGAACTAAATATACCTTATGTTCTGTGTGTCTACAATGTGGCCAGAAGTATGGAGGTTAGGTAATGTCAGTACTCTACATAGAGCAGAGGCTTTAGGGAATCCACCCAATAGTTCAAGATAAAATTCCAGCTCTTCTAACAGTGATTTAACTGTGGGTTTGTCAATCATCAAATCTCTGTGTTCTTACCTCAGAAGTGTGAATAATACATAAATTTGCAGGGTTTTGGGAAAACATTAGCATTTACATACATACACTACACATGCCCAATACATGACAGTTATTTTTTGGATAAATACTTGAAGTCATTTCTCCCCCTAACTGTAATAAAAATATATAAAATCCTGCATCCATCCTAATTTGGGGGATTGTCTGTTTACCCCTGACTGTCTGATTATCCCTGATTTGGGTAATCTTTCTTTTTTACTGTCATTATATATGGTGTTGTTAAGGAGGGGATATTTGGTACAACACTTGGAAATAAACATTGCTTCCTACATCATCCTTCTGCCTGTTCTTTCATTGAGTAGGAAGAATAGGCTGGGCATGGTGGCTCACACCTGTAATCCCAGCACTTTGTGGGGCCGCGGTGGGAGGATCACGAGGTCAAGAGTTTGAGACCATCCTGGCCAACATGGTGAAACCCCGTCTCTACTAAAAATACAAAAATTAGCCTGGCATGGTGGCGGGCGCTTGTAGTCCCAGCTGCTTGGGAGGCTGAGGCAGGAGAATCACTTGAACCCGGGAGGCGGAGGTTGCAGTGAGCCGAGATTGCGCCACTGCACTCCAGCCTGGCGACAGAGCTAGACTTCATCTCAAAAAAAAAAAAAAAAAAAATATATATATATATATATATATATATATATATATATATAACAAGGTACCTTAAAAAGTTGACCAAAAATTGCATTTTATGATAAATATCATGCCGATGGAATGGTCAAAATATTTTTCAATCCAAATGCCTGCAGATGTAGGTGGAACTGGAACAGCAACTTAATTTTTCCTTGTGCTACACAGGACTTTCATTTAGGCCCTAACCAAAGTCACTGAGTCACTGTAATTGAATAAGAAAGAGAGCCCAAGCAAAAGGAAGTGTAAAAGGGAACTTTGGGAAGTTAAATTGGTAATAGACTGAAAAAGCAAGGAAAATTGGTAATGGACTGGCAACCTGAAGCATGGCATTGAGCCTCATACAAATTGTAACTGAAAGTCATTACCTCCTGTGAGCTGCCCGTTCGACTGTTAGAATGTGTCTCCAGCATTGATTCAGTTTCTGCTGGTCACAAGCCCAGTGTAGGGTCTCTTCTTCTAGGACACCTGTGGCACAAAACAGGGCAAAGATTAAAGAAGTAAATAAAAGAGAGGAGGAAAGAGAAGCACGTGCTGGACTAGTATAAAGAGAGTGTAGCCCTTTGCCCTGGATATGTTCTCTGAATA
Organism: Pan paniscus; assembly: GCF_029289425.2. Taxonomy (NCBI): domain Eukaryota; kingdom Metazoa; phylum Chordata; class Mammalia; order Primates; family Hominidae; genus Pan; species Pan paniscus. The sequence goes on from NC_073252.2 coordinate 19,589,959, forward strand.
GGGACACCCATAAGGCAAGAGTGTTTTGCTTGAAAAGAAATGGCCCCCACATATTCAATCCCATTCACAAGCAGCAGCGAATAAATCACAAATAAGCAAAAGGTAAACAATTCTTAAGTATCTATTTTTGAAACTTCTACAACTTCAACATATTAGGAGGGATTACAAATGACCATAGAACTTAAGTGCAGTTGGCAGCAGGAAAAAATGACTATTTAGAGGATATTAGAGGAGACTGGATACATTTTCATTAGAATAGTAGTAATAATAGCAAGAACATTGCAATAGATTGAACAGCTATTGTGAGAGAAAAACTTTACATGAATTTCCCATTTAGTTTCCACAAGAATCTTATTAGTTCAAAGGAAAGGAAGGGGAATGAATGCTTTAGGTTGAATTGTGTCCCTCAACCAAAATTCATATATTAAAGACCTAACCGCTAGTATCTCAGAATGTGAGCAGATTTAAAAATAAAGTTATTGCAGATGTCACTAAGATAAAGTCATAGTAGAGTAGGGTGGGCCCCTAATCCAACGTTATTAGTGTCCTTGTACAAAAAGAAAATTTGGACACACACACACACACACACACACACACACACACACAGGAAGAATGGCATGGAAGCTTGGAATTGTGCTGCCACAAGTCAACACAATACCAGAAGCTAGGGAAGGATCCTGGAATAGATGTCTTCAAAGGGAACATAGTCCTACCAACACCCTGATCTCAGAATTCTAGCTTCTAGAACAGTAGGACAATAAATATCTGCTGTTTAAGCCATACAGCTTGTGGTCCTTGCGATGTCAGCCCTAGGAGACTAATACAAGCAGTTTGAGAGATGTTAATCAGTTTTTCAAACCTTACAGAGCCAGTCATTTATGGAATTGGGATTTGAACAATGACCTCTCACTCCAATCCATTTATGTATCCACTTAAGTTCCCCTGTTTCTTTAAACCAGTGCATGGCAACAGGGAAAGGGGTCTGAAATAATGTTTGGTACTACACACTTGATACCTGATTTTGCTTTACAAATCATATCCATGCCAGTGGTTCATCCCACCTCTCCTTCAACATTATTGTACAGATATCTCCTTGCCTTCCAAGACAGATCATTTCAGTTTTGAATAATCAGCAAAGTTAGAAAGCCATGAATTTCACTCAAAGCTTAGTTCAATCTTAACCTCTGCAAACTTTTCCTCAAATAACCACATCTCAAATTCACAAGAACTAAGAAATCATTTAGAATTTACTCAGTGCAGCCTATATAGTTCCTTCTCTTTCTGCTTTACTCTGATTTAATAAAGCAAGACAATTTAGTGACTTCGAGCACTTGTTCTCAAAGTGTGGTCCCCAAACCTGAAATATCCGTGCCCCTCTCCCTCAAAGAAATTGTCAGAAATGCAAATTATCACCCAACCTGAGGACTGCTGAATAAAAAGTGTGGATGAACCAGCAATTGCATTTTAACAAGTCCTCCAAGTGATGTGATTCACACCAAACTTAGAGAACCAACGGCAGAGGACAGATCCAGTCCTGTATGAAGAAGAAGGCTGAGGCTTAACTACAGTCTTCTGATTGTGTTTGTTCCCATTTTATGGTAGTTTCTTCCATAATAAGATATATCAGACTATCATATTTATATCAGACTATCATATTAATGATTAATACAGTAGAAGAAATTGTGTAGGAATAGGAAATTAAAGCTTTCTTAAACTAAAGAAAAAAACAATATAAACAGAGTGAAAAGACATATCATGTGCCAGGTAAAAATAAACAGACTGTACCTAGGAAAATTAAAAATCATATTATTATTATGAAAAACAATAGCATCTGAGGCCTTTGTTCTGTTCTAATAGTCTATACATCTGTTTTGGTACCAGTACCATGCTGTTTTGGTTGCTGTAGCCTTGTAATATAGTTTAAAGGCAGGTAGCGTGATGCCTCCAGCTTTGTTCATTTTGCTTAGGATTGTCTTAGCTATAAGGGCTCTTTTTTGGTTGCATATGAAATTTAAAGTAGTTTTTTCTAATTCTGTGAAGAAAGTCAATGGTACCTTGTTGGGGATACCATTAAATCTGTAAATTACTTTGGGCAGTATGGCCATTTTCATGATATTGATTCTTCCTATCCATGAGCATGGAATGTTTTGCCATTTGTTTGTGTTCTCTCTTATTTCCTTGTGCAGTGGTTTGTAGTTCTTCTTGAAGAGGTCCTTCACATCCCTTGTAAGTTGTATTCCTAGGTATTGTATTCTCTTTGTAGCAATTGGGAATGGGAGTTCACTCATGATTTGGCTTCCCGTTTGTCTATTACTGGTGTATAGGAATGCTTGCGATTTTTGCACATTAATTTTGTATCCTGAGACTTTGCTGAAGTTGCTTATCAGCTTAAGGAGATTTGAGGCTGAGATGATGGGGTTTTCTAAAAATACAATCCTTTCATCTGCAGAGACAATTTGACTTCCTCTCTTCCTAGTTGAATACCCTTTATTTTTCTCTTGCCTGATTCCCCTGGCCAGAATTTCCAATACTATGTTGAATAGGAGTGGTGTGAGAGGGCATCCTTATCTTGTGCTAGTATTCAAAAGGAATGCTTCCATCTTTTGCCCATTCAGTATGATATTGGCTGTGGGTTTGTCATAAATAGCTTTTATTATTTTGAGATACCTCCATCAATACCTAGTCTGTTGAGATTTTTTAGCATGAAGGGGTGTTGAATTTTATCAAAGGCCTTTTCTGCATCTATTGAGATAATCATGTGTTTTTGCCATTAGTTCTGTTTATGTGATGGATTTCATTTATTGATTTGCGTATGTTGAACCAGCCTTGCATCCCAGGGATGAAGCTGACTTGATCATGGTGGATAAGCTTTTTGATGTGCTGCTGGATATGGTTTGCCAAGATTTTCTTGAGGATTTTCGCATCAATATTCATCACAGATATTGGCCTGAAATTTTCTTTTTTTGTTGTGTAGAGACACAACTTGGCAGAGCCAAGTTTTGGTACCAGGATGATGCTGGCCTCATAAAATGAGTTATGGAGAAGTCCCCCCTTTTTATTTTTTGGAATAGTTTCAGAAAGAATGGTACCAGCTCCTCTTTGTACCTCTGGTAGAATTTGGCAGTGAATCTGTCTGGTCCTGGGTTTTTTGTTTGTTTGTTTGTTTGGTAGGCTATTAATTGCTGCCTCATTTTCAGAACTGGTTATTGGTCTATTCAGGGATTTGACTTCTTCTTGATTTAGTTTGGGAGGGTGTGTGTGTCCAGGAATTTATCCATTTCTTCTAGATTTTCTAGTTTATTTACTTAGAGGTGTTTATAGTATTCTCTCATGGTAGTTTGTATTTCTGTGGGATCAGTGGTGATATCCCCTTTATTATTTTTTTATTGTGTCTATTTGATTCTTCTCTCTTTTCTTCTTTATTAGTCTGGCTAGCAGTCTATTTTGTTAATCTTTTCAAAAAAGCAGTATCTGGATTCACTGATTTTTTGAAGGTTTTTTTCTGTCTCTATCTGCTTCAGTTCTGCGCTGAACTTAGTTATTTCTTGTCTTCTGCTAGCTTTTGCATTTGTTTGCTATTGTTTATCTATTTCTTTTAATTATGATGTTAGGGTGTCAATTTTAGATCTTTCCCGCTTTCTCCTGTGGGCATTTAGTGCTGTAATTTTCCCTCTAAACACTGTGTTAGCTGTGTCCCAGAGATTCTGGTACGTTGTGTCTTTGTTCTTATTGGTTTCAAAGAACATTTATATCTGCCTTAATTTTGTTATTCATTCAGGAGCAGCAGTAATAATTCAGAAGCAGGTTCAGGATTAAGAAACTCACTTAAAACTGCACAAGTACATGGAGGCTATATACTTTTATCAAGTTATATCAAATTATATGTCTGATGAATTTTATTGCCTGTAAATGACAATTCAATAAGACTGATATCACAAAAAGTAAAAATAAAATATAATAAAAAGTATACTCTTCAAACTAAAGTTTTAAGAAGAAATTTTTGAGGGAAAAAGATGAATTTCTAACCTAGTTGGCTTTCATACCTAAGAAAGTAACAGGAAAATATATTCTTTGAGATTAAGAAAGCACACAATGCTACACATGTACAATTATTAAAAGCATACCACCCCCCCCCCCACACAACATGTTTTCTTGACAACATACCCTTAATGAAAGAAAAAAAGAAAGAAAACAAAATCAAATACTCATAAAAAGGAAACTACAGCATAATATCCCAATTGCTCATTCAGTACCATCTGGAGTCCTTATCAGCTTTCCCTCCGCAAGAATTTTTTTATATTCTCTCATTGACGATTTGATGTTTTCTCTGCCTGCCTCAAACCTCTGCCCTCCTTTGTCAATTTTCTATTGATTACACTAACTTATACTACATAGAGTTACATTCTCACCCCACATAGGACCAATTGCATTTCCATACAGATTCAAAATATAGTCTTTCTTCTCTATTCCTACTTTCTCCACTACACTGTAATGGAAAGCTTAATGCATCCTGCCAATGACCACATCTTACACTTATAACCTAGATCCCATCTCCAACTGTCTTCTGAGCCCTTCCCATCCCTCTTTTTTGCCCTTTCCATCCTTCTTTTTTCCACTTCTACCTCACTTTTGTATCCTTCAAAAAAATGTATTGAAAGTGTTAATTCTCTGACTTGACTTTCTCACATTCCAATCTCTTTCACCCATTCTAATCTTGTTCCCTTCTCTGCTAAATCTTGCTGTGTTCACAAGTGACCTAGTTGCTGAATCAAATCCATACTTTTTAGTCCTCATTCTTCATTAATTGTGTATTGCATATTTCAGTTGCCTATTTAGTACTCTTATTCCTTTCTTCCTTCCTAACAGGATTCTAGTTAATCTGGGCAAATAACCCATCGCCACCTAGCCAGGTGCCTTAGGAGATGTCAGTCCTACACTCAGCACCATTGGAATTAGTCAATTAGCATGATACCCCTTCTATGGCACATGTAGAAATGAGCAAGTGTCCCAATTGTAGTGAACAGAACATAAGGAGATGTTAGTAGGTTTAAAAAGATATATATTTTTTCAAGGGATGCATACTCATATAACTCTATTTTCCACTGTCAAGAGGGGCAGCAAACTTAAGAAAATTTATACTGCGGATGGCAAAGAAAAGAGTCATAATAATTATGCTCCTTTATATCCTTGTTGAGATGCTACATTAATAAACCCTAGCATGTTGATATCCTTTGAATGTGTGTCCCCACCCATATATCATATTGAAATGTAATCCCCAATGTTGGAGGTGGGGCTTATTGGAAGGTGACTGGAGCAAGGGGATGGTTTATCATGAATGGTTTAGCATCATTCCACTTGGTACTGTCCTTGCGATAATGAGGGAGCTTGTGAGACCTGGTCATTTAAAAGTATGAGGCATCTCCTCCCTCGCTCTCTTGCTTCTGCTCTGGCCATGTGATGTGCCTCCTTCCTGTTCACCTTGTGCCATGATTTTAAGTTTCGTGAGGCCTCCCCAGAAGCTAAGCAGATGCCAGCATCATGCTTCCTGTAGAGCTTGTAAAATGGAACTATAGGCCAATTAAACCCCTTTTCTTTATAAATTACCCAGTCTCAAGTATTTCTTTATAGCAACATAAGAATGCAGAAATATATGTGTGATCCAGTGTAAGTTCTTGTTGTTTATGACAATCTTAATGCATCCAAAATCTCCTTCTCAGCAGCATTTGAGAACATCTCTATGACAGTTCCCCGATATTCTCCTATCTCTTTAGCTACTTCTCCACATTCTGCTTTGTGTAATCCCATTCCTCTTTCTGACCCCAAATTTGTGTGGTCCTGAGGCCTCATCTCCCACTCTTCAACAGGACTAGTCTACTGTCATTTGCTTAAATTGGATAAGGTTTGTCTTCCTTAAGTTCCCTACACATGCTGATATTTTGCCACAATGTTTCTTTCACAGTCTGTCTGTCTGCATAGATTCTATTCATTCTTCATGGCATATCTTAAATATCATTTCCTCTGAACAGCTTTTATTTTACCCCCTAGTCTATTTCAGTCCTGCTATAATTCCTCATTGTTTCCTCTGCTTTTTTAAATTAGCACTTGACACAATTTATTTTTTAATATCTGGATAACATCAGTAACAACACTTTTTGGAATTGAAGAAACATAAAAATTACAAAATATTACAGATAAATATAGATATAAATATTGGACAGCATAATACTAAATGAAATATATATTGAAATAAACATCATCTATATAGTCTTATATTGAAGAATAAAGAGGTGGTTCGATATCATGAAGTTAATAATATCCATAGTGTGTGAAGAAATGATAATATTCCTTGAATCTAATTAGCCATATATGAATTCAATACCATTTCTCATCAAAGAAAAGTAAATCCTATTCATGTAGTCTTTCTAAATTAATTTTTAGGTTTAATGCAATTCTTACTAACATGTCAACTATGTTTTAAAAATGTTTTTAAAGGAAATTTCTGTAATTTTTTTCCTAAAAATGTTATTTTTAAATAATGGTCCTGAAATAATTGTCCAAAATGATGTTCTAAAGTATGTCTAATAGAGTACATAATCTAGAATATCCAGAACAATTTTGAAAATAAAGTACAATTAAGCAATTTTCAGTCATTATTAAAAGGCATTATAAAATTAAGATTATTAAAATTAGTAAGCAAGGAGACTAGATAGTTGACAGACAGATCAACAGAACTGTTTGAAGACTCAAGAAGTAGAGAAAAGGTATTTATATGTATAGGAATATATATCTATTCATATATACACACATATCAACATATGCATATCATCTTAGAAAAATTATTTTGTAAAAATCATGTAGCAATTTTTTAAGTTAATGTTTTATCATAGAGTAAAATATATATTAAGGAGATTCAATATCTTATTGTAACATAAAAATAAATATTATTAATATACAATAAATTATAGTTGACTGTTTTAGAAATAAGGTAATATTACCAAAGGTTGAAATTTAAAATGAAGTCATTGAGAATACTACAATTATATTGAAAGAGAACACCATGAAGTAAAGTAAAACAAACGGCAAATAGAGAAAATATTTAAAATATATATGTAAAAGACATAACATAGTAAAATGTTATTTCAAACTAGGAACAAAAAGACAACATTCATGCACCAGCCTAGTTTTCTCCTACATTCCCAGTTGTGTGTTCTCAATCCTCTCAGCTAGCCTTCTATTCACTCTACATTGATAATTAAAGAGTTGTATTACATCATAATGTTAAAAGCACAAATTCTCAGGTCCAACAGACCTGAATTCCACTTGTACTGCCATTCTTTATAGCTTTCTGAATTTGGGTAGACTACTTGGCATCAATGATCCCACATTTGTAATGTAGGTAAGAAGCACATATTTTGTAGGATTTTTGTGAAGAACAGAAGATCTATTCTCGAGTAAAGCACTGTGAGTTTTATTCTAGTTCCTAGTACATAGTAAGAGCAATATTTTAGTACACACATAAATAAAAAAATTAAAACACAGCATTAGTATAAAAAATGGAAATTCTATGTTTTAAATTTTTACAGGATTATTGAACATTAGCTAAATTTAGTAAGACATAATGGAAGCATAAAAGCCAATAAGAAATAAACAAATAAGCCAAAATTAATACCAAATAGATCTGATATGATGATAAATGTAAATGTGTTAAACTTTCCAATACAAAATTATCAGAGAGTATGTGAAATCATTAACATGGCTACTTATTGTCTACAGGGATAACATGAAAGATGTGCCCTGTGTCTTGTTTATTATCAAAATTAGAATTTAAAAATATGTATATGTGAAAGGAGCTCATTTGGAAATGAATGAAGTGCTAAGTGGAACCACTCTAATTTTCAGTCATGATGGTAGATGGTTTAAAATTACGGACATTGGGCCAGGCGCGGGGGCTCACGCCTGTTAATTCCAGCACTTTGGGAGGCCGAGGTGGGCGGATCACGAAGTCAGGAGATCGAGACCATCCTGCCTAACATGGTGAAACTCCGTTTCTATTAAAAATACAAAAAATTTGCCAGGCGTGGTGGCAGGTGCCTGTAGTCCCAGCTACTCGGGAGGCTGAGGCAGGAGAATGGTGTGAACCCGGGAGGCGGAGCTTGCAGTAAGCCAAGATCGCACCATTGCACTCCAGCCTGGGAGACAGAGCGAGACTCCATCTCAAAAAAAAAAAAAAAAAAAAAATATGGACATGAAATTGCCAGATCAATTTGACAATGCCAAAAATTAACAAAAATTATATTGCCTTATTTATTGCATATACTATTTTCCTTTTGATGAACAAAGCCGCTGGATAACTCATTGATATGGTTTGGCTCTGTGTCCCCACTCAAATCTCACCTTGAATTGTAATCCCCATAATCCTCATGTGTCAAGGGCGGGATCAGATGGAGGTAGCTGAATCATAGGGGTGGATTCCCTCATGTTATTTTTGTGATAATAAGTTTGTCTCATAAGATCTGATGGTTTTATAAGCACTTTGCATCCCCTGCTTGCACTCATTCTTTCTCCTGCTGCTCTGTGAAGATGTGCCTTCTGCCATGTTTGTAAGTTTCCTGAGGCCTCCCCAGCCATGCAGAACTGTGAGTCAATTAAGTCCCTTTTCTTTATAAATCTTGGGTATCTCTTCATAGCAGTGTGATAATGGACTAATTCACTCACTATATGGCGAGTCCTAGTAAATTTGTTCTTGACAATTTTCACTTATTTTTAGAAGTTAAGTTTTCAAGAGGTTATGTTTGCCAGGTGAAACGATAAAGGGTTTCCCTCACATTAAAGAAGTTTGCATTAAAAATATGCAAGTGTAGTAACTTAACTGGTTCCTATATCCTTTTGGCCTCCACATAATGAGATTGAACAAGCTATCCCAGTGCTGCAGCAAAGGTTAAAGAACTCAGAGGCAACTATATGAGGGAGAAAAAAACTTTTCATTAGAAGAGAGTTATAGTTATATCAAAAAGGCTTTGGAAATTCCCTGGGGAAAATGCCTTAATTAGCAAGGTCACACACTCTGGAGTATATTTATTTATTTTCTTTTAGTTATTTTATTGTTTTAATAGCAACCCATATTGGAGACTTTTCAAGACATCCTATTTTCTCTATACTTTCTTTTATTCAATAGCCTCTTCAAATTTTTATGCAATCTTTTAAGTTGATGTGATTTGTCACTGCTCCCTTTTCTTTCTAATAACTTTTTCTCCCAATTCTATATTTATTTGCTCATTCTTTCAAAAATTTATAATGGAGTCAAGTCCCCTTACTGTGTCTCTTCTCTGGAAATACACTTTTCTCTAACTGGGTAGAAAATCTACAGAAAACAACATTTTTGTTTCAAGGTTGTTTTTTTTTCTAATTTCTATATAATTTTCTCTAGTCACATAATATTTGTTCTTAATTGTTCAAATAGTTTTATACAGTCCACCTATAGGAACTTTGAATATATTTTAAAATTAATTTTGATTTTCAAGTAAATTATTATTTTCATACTGTCAGACTATAGAAACTTGCTTTATTTCTCTTTTGGGACCCTCACTTTTGGGCAGGTTTACTGAATAAATTAATAACCTAATCTTTGTTATATAAAGTATTCAGTATGTACTAGAGTAAAATAAATCTCTATAACTTTAAAACTTCAATATTTTCTTCTCCATGAAACTTTCAATATGCAAAACTATCTAGACTAAATGTGAAATCATATTTTCCCCCAATAAATGCCCTTTTTTTCAAATAAAGGTGGAAAGTCAACATAAAAAGTGTATTAATTCCTCTTTCTTTAAATGCTTTTAGTAAATAGTTCTCTGTCCAAAAATGAGAAAATGTGGAATATTCTAACCCCAGACTAAATCACTCACCAGTTAAGAGTATCTGTTTCTAAATTATTTTAATCATGTTGAAACTGCAAATAAAAATATGTGTGGTATTTTAAAGAATCACAAGCACTTTGAGATTTATGAAATGAGGGCACTTTGGCCATTTTTCCATTCAGCTGTTGCAACCATGAGAGTTATTGATGGATTAACGGTATGTGTAAGTGGCAGCGATATAAGTAGGTGGAAAGTTTCAGAAGTCTGGAATGTGTAAGTTTTACGTCAAGTGACTTTGAAATGTAGAATTCTTGCAGTTCACTTATAGCAACATGAAATAGCTATTCACTTAGGTTCCAATTTTAGCCTCTGTAACTGGTTCACTGAAAAACAATAATACACCAAAATTCTATTGGAGCAATTTTTCTATAGCAACAAGGCTTGCTTTTATTACCTTTGCATTTTGGTTTAGTTTTCAACAGAGTCAGGTAATTACCAAAGAGGTTTGTATGTTTCCATTAAATTTTTTAAAGTAATGAGTTTTCAGCATATAATTGAAAGATAGAATAGAAGGGTAATTTTGCAGTGGAAGTTTCAGGAACCAATAGACCACATTTGTAATGCATTCCAGCAGACAGGGACTTGCCACATTTGTTCGATAGGATCCAAGTGATTACTTCCATCAGTGGTTAATTAGCAGGGGATACAATTTCAGTATGTTCTGAAATGTAAACTGCTACTTAAATGTTTCACCCATTTTATAACTAATATTCAAAATCATGGCAGCTGGTCAGTGAGGTAGGAATTGGGCCCTCATTGTTCCCTGCCACTCACTATGCTGTGTGGGACTACCTGATAGGAGAAAACAGGTGGCTTTTTGGTCTTTAGTTGCCCAAGCAGATAAAATTACTTAAAAATATTATATTGTTAAAAGGTCCATATAAAAAAGAAATTTATAAGTATTTTAAAAATGGCAAAACCTCCTTGCAATAAAATACATGTAAGTCACAGCACACAGTATAGAATCTTTGACACACATTGCTCAGAGCTTCATGTAGGAAACTCGAGCAAGTTAATATGTAGCGGAGTGCTGCCTGAGCGGAGGTCATTCTGTGTGAATGACCACATGTTGAAGTATCTACCAAATCACCATGCCATGTTGAAGCAGCCCTCAAATCACTATGCCATCGCTTCTCTGAACTATGATTCTACTAATAAATGAAGGTTTCCTTTGACAGCTTTAGAAAAAGAATATATTGCCTCAGTAAATCTTATTCTTATTTGGGAAAGCATGGTGGATGTGCTCTAGGATAATACCCATGATCCTCACTTCTTGGTGTTCAAATGCTTGTGTAGTTTCCTTATCCTAAATCTGGACACGGCCTATGGCTTGTCTCTAACCTACAGAACATGGCAAAGGTGAGGTTATGTAGGTAATTAGGCATACATAATCATGCACATAATATTGTAGTGCTTGCCTTCCTGGAGTCTCTCTCTTTTGCTGAATGTGACAAAGCAAGTGGACTTTTTGGGAAACTTCATGTGGCAAGAAGCTGTGAGCACCTCTAAAAATTAGAGCAGTATTTGACTGATAGCCCCGAAGAACCTGGAGCCCTCTGTCTTACACATGCAAGAAATGGAATTCTTATAACAATTTGAGTAAACTTGAAAGTGGATCCTTTCCCTAGTAAAGCCCCAGAAGAGACCATATTCCTGGCCAATGTATTGCTATAGCATTGTAGAGGGCACAGCTAAGCTGTACCAGGACACCTGACTCATAGAAACTGTAAGATAATGAACACCTCATGTTGTTTTAAGCCATTAAATTTGTGTCGATATTGCCACACAGTAATTAATACACGAAGACGCAGCTTATACTGGGATATTTACTCTTTGGCACTTATGCCAACACAAAACCCAGAACAGACACATAGGAGAAACTCAGTAGAAGGTGTTTTTTAATTTAGTATCATATGGTTTCAACCAACATCACAATGAAATCTATTGGTTTTTAGAAGTCTTCATTTAGAGACTATTTTATTGATCCATTTCTCTAAGTAAAAGGTATAAGGTCACAACATACGTAATAGCCAATGGGCCAAATTTGATATGCAGACATGCAGTGTGTGTGGACTACATGTTTTTTTTTTTAATTGATATGTTTAGCCATAAGAAAACAACTTTGCTGTGTTCATGTAAAGTCTAAATATCTGGAATATAATGAAACATCTGGCAACACTGTGTTTATATTCTTTTTGGAAACAAGCAACAGAAGCTGAGAAGTAGCTGCTCTCTTAAACCAAGATGCCTATTGTCCAATTCAGCTCAGTCCAAACCACTTCCTGTTGTTTTCCACACTGAGGCCAAATATCAGTAGTCATTTGTTATTCTCCAGCCATTCCTTTAATTTAACTATTGGCCCATTTAACAAATTTACATAATTCTTTTACCCCATTCTAATATTTCTAAGTATTAAACTTAAATTATATCACCAACAGGTATCACATATGGACTGTATTTATTTATAGTTATTTCTCTTGAAAATCAGTTACTGAGATAAATCATCTTTGACTTTCATTAAAATAACCATCTTCAAGGGACCCAGGGGCTGATTATAAGTCAAAAGTGTATCCAGAATTGTGTGGGATGGTGCCAATTTACTACAATCTAGCATCCCCTTTTATTCATTGATGTGTCCTGGTTCAGATGTTGAATTATTCAGTCAGTTGGTTGTGTATTGCCAAAGACAGATCTTGCATAAAATGACCCAAATTCCCCAGTGTCACACAAATAAGTTGGTAAGATTCAGTTGATTCTGAATCTGGATCATCTGGGCAAGATGATATTTCTTAGGCTAGGTCACACATCTGTGGTCAGTAAGAGATTGGCTATGATGCTCATCTAATGTTGGTTGAACTCAATCAGATGCCCAGGGGCTGGAGGACTACTGGCTGATGTAGGATGGCTTTGGTTGGGATCACTGGAGTGACTCAGTTCTATTCTCTCTGGGCTAACCCAGGAATATTCTCCTGGTTTTGGCAGAGAAGCAAGACTGAGCAAGTTCAATCACACAGTTCCTCTTCAAGTTCCTGCTTTGTCACATCTGTTAGTATCTCATTGGCCAAAATAAACCTCATGGTAGAGTTCACGGTGAGAACTGGAGATCAATAAAAGTTATTTTGCAAAAGATATGGTTACAGAGTAGTTGCAGAATTGGGAATCTTAATACAATCAATCTGTCACAGATGTTACCCTATGTTTATCAGCTTTTTCAATATTGGAACAGTAATTTTAATTAAAATATTCACAAGGAGACCACATGTCTAGATAATTTCATGAAATATTCTGGTTTTACAAAATGTTAGAACTATATAAAGTCAATGGAATAGATTAATCCAGAACGGTTGAAATAAAAATATCACATAGAATTTACTATGCCTTAACTAAATTTACATGTTACACAGTTTGTTTCCAATGATTATTTCAAATCCAGATTCACTACTTATTAGCTAAAATTTATTAATTCAAAATGATTAAGGAATTTGCCTCTGTCAAGATTTTATATTGATCTACTTTTGTGTTATCCATTTACTTCTCATCTTATGTACTGTACCAGGAATAACAATGGTATGTTTATGGTGTGTGTATTTGTTTGTGTTTTGTGTCACAAACCTTTTAAAACATGTGTAAAATACTGAAGTCTCATTTAAAACTGCAAAAACAAAGAATAATTTTAAAAGGTCTCATTAACACAAGTTTCCCAAGCTGCTTCAAAATAAAGGATTTCAAATTCGGAAGACTCTACATATCATATCCAGCCCTTGACAATCCATACAATGCATATTATTATATTTAAAACACCAAGAAGTCTCATAAAAGAAATAAAATTTAAATTTTATTAAAATTACTATTTTACTACATTATTTGCCCAATCACTTTTATAATGAACTTATATATAGCCTGAAAATTTTGTATTTTGTAGTAGGATATGTGGTCAAAAATGTTAACTTTATGGACTCCTTAGAAATTTCATTGACATGTGTGGTTCTCTCCAGTTCCCTGCTAAATACCTGTGTATGGTTTCTGTATTCTATAGTTTAATATTTATATGGCCCTAAAATTTAGTGGCTCTTAAAATCTCGTACACATTCATGCATTCTATTGCTCTCTCTCTCTCTCTTTCTGTATTTCCCCATTCTATCTGATTTCCAACTCAAAAATATTCTGTACTTTTTTCTTAATGTCTTTTATTTTTATTACTTTTATTGTTTCTGCTGTTTGATTTAGCTGCTGTATTCATGGTAAATCATGATTATAGATAGAAATGTTGACATTTTTATTTTGCTAATTAAAAGATTATGTTCTGCTGATAATTGGCCATCTCATCTCTGCACAAAGACTGAATTGTTTTTGGTAGTGCTAAGCGTTGGTTTCTTATATAAATGCCAGTTATACAGTGGAAATATAAGTACCCTGATAAAGCACTGTATAATTGCTACTTTTCCCCTCTATCATAATTTGGACTCCAGATAATCAAATAATTTTTTTCTCAAATCCTCATTTTACAGAAGAGGAAACTGAGGCTTGTGTGGGTGAAGCAATCTGCCTAAGATAATGTAATGAATAAGTGACAGCTTAGATTGAAACCCAATCAGTTCCAATTAACTAAATAAATACATGAGATTGTGAATAAAACATGAGATTGTCAATATGGTGAGAGAGGTCAACCATAATATGTAGGAATGGAGAGTAGAGTGAAAAAATATTCAAAGAGAGTAGTGTAAGTTTGAGGATTCAAGTTAGAAAATATATCTACTCTTAACATATGCATCACTATTCTTAAAAAATTGATTAATTTTTTAATAAAGTAATTTATGTAGCAATGTTAAATATATACTTGAAAGACTAAAATGATATAAGTGGTTTCATTATGAAATCAAGAGCTTTGCATTTCAAAATCACAATCGATAAAACTCAAATACATCAATGCTATGTATATAATTAGACATTTATTAAAAGCAAGACACTGTCACAGATACTGTAAGGTATCCAATTTTTAAGACATGATCATTGGTTTCAAAAGGTGTATCATCAAAGAGGGAAAGAAAATATATGTTCTTTGAAAATTAAAATAAATAGTTGGCAACACCTTTCTCTAGGCAGAGAATGTGCTTAATTTTACATTTATGTTTTTAATTTTCAAATATGTGCAAGCAATTCTGTTGATTGACACGTGACAAAAGCTGCTTTGCTGATGTTGTAATAATATTCATATAATTGTGAAGAAAGGGGTTGTGTCAATCCTCTTGTAGCACCAGGGCTTAGGGCAACAAAAATACTTATTCACTTTGTAGTGGAGAAAGCAAACAGATACCATCTTTTTAATGGTTGAAAGTTAATATTACAAAAGATGGGAAAAATAGACATTGTATTAGTCTTTTCTCACAATACTAATGAAGACATACTCACAACTGGGTAATCTATGAAGGAAAGAGGTTTAATTGACTCACAGTTCCACATGGCTGGGGAGGCCTTACAATCATAGCAGAAGGTGAATAAGAAGTAAAGGCATGCCTTAGATGGCCACAGGCAAGAGAGCGTGTGCAGGGGAACTCCTGTTTGTAAAACCATCACATCTCGTGAAACTTATTCACTATCACAAGAACAGAACTAGAAAGATCTGCCCACGTGATTCAATTACGTTCCACAGGGTCCCTCCCACAAGTGGGAATTATGGGAGTTATAGTTGAAGATGAGACTTGGGTGTGGACAGAGTCAAACCATATCATTTCACCCCAGCCCCTCCCAAATTTAATATCCTCACATTTCAAAACCAATCATGCCTTCCCAGCAGTCTCCCAAAGTCTTAACTCATTTCAGCATTAACTCAAAAGACCACAGTCCAAAGTCTCATCTGAGACAAGTCAAGTCCCTTCCACTTAAGAGCCTGTAAAATCAAAAGCAAGTTAGTTACTTCCTAGATAAAACAGGGGTACAGGCGTTGGGTAAATATACCCATTCTAAATAGGATAAATTGGTCAAAATGAAGGGGCTACGGGCCCCATGCAAGTCTGAAATCCAGTGGGGGAGTCAAATCTTAAAGCTCCAAAATGATTTCCTTTGACTCCATGTCTCAATCCAGGTCACACTAATGCAAGAGGTGGGTTACCGTGGTCTTGGGCAGCTCTGCCCCTGTGGCTTTGCAGGATACAGCTCCCCTCCTGGCTGCTTTCATGGGCTAATGTTGAGTGTCTGTGGCTTTTCTAGGTGCACAGTACAAGCTGTCAGTGGATCTACCATTCTGAGGTCTGGAGGATAGGGCCCCTATTTTCACAGCTCTGCTAGGCAATGCCCTAGTGGTGACTGTGTGTGGGGTCTCCAACCCCAAGTTTCCCATCTGTACTGCCCTAGCAGAGGTTCTCCATGAGGGCTCTGCCTCTGCAGCAAATTTTGCCTGGGCATCCAGGCATTTCTACAGATCCTCTGAAATCTAGGCGGAGGTTCCCAAACCTCAATTCTTGACTTCTGTGCACCTGGAGGCTGAACACCACAAGGAAGCTGCCAAGGCTTGGGGCTTGTGCCCTCTGACACTACAGCCCAGGCTGTACATTGGCCCATTTTTGCCACAGCTGGGATGCAGGGCACTGGGTCCTGAGACTGCACAAAGCTGCAAGGCCCTGGGCCTGGCCCATACAACCATTTTTTCCTTTTAGGTCTCCAGGCCTGTGATTGGAGGGGCTGCCACGAAGACCTCTGACATGCCCTGGAGACATTTTCCCCATTGTCTTGGCTATTAACATTTGGTTCCTCATTACTTATGCAAATTTTGGCAGCCTGTTTGAATTTCTCCTCAGAAAATAGGTTTTCCTTTTCTACTTTTAACAGTGCCCAAGTCACATCTTGAATGCTTTGCTGCTTAGAAATTTCTTCTGCCAGATACCCTAAATCATCTCTCTTAAGTTCAAAGTTTCACAGATCTCTAATGCAGGTGCAGAATGCTTCCAGTCGCTTTGCTAAAACATAGCAAGAGTCACCTTTATTCTAATTTCCAACAAGTCCCTCATCTAAATCTGAGATGAGCAGCATTTTGTGCAATCCATTCAACAACTGTCTAGGAAGTTCCAAACTTTCCCACATTTTTCTATCTTCTTCTAGCCCTCCAAACTATTCCAACCTCTGCCTGTTACTCAGTTCCAAACTCACTTCCACATTTTTGGGTGTCTTTATGGCAGTGCTCTATTCCTGGTACCAATTTACTGTATTCATTTGTTCTCATGCAGCTAATAAAGACATACCCAAGACTGGATAATTTATGAAGGAAAGAGGTTTAATTGACTCACAGTTCCACCTGGCTAGGGAGGCCTCACAATTATGACAGAAGGTGAATGAGAAGCAAAGGCACTTCTTACATGGCCGCAGGCAGGAGAGCCTGTGCAGAGGAACTGCTCTTTATAAGACCATCAGATCTTGTGAGAATTATTCATTATCATGAGAACAGCATGGGAAAGACCCGCCCCCATGATTCAGTTACCTCCCACATAGGAATTATGGGAGCTACCATTCAAGATGATATTTTGGTGGGGACACAGCCAAGCCATATCAGACATCATGTGCCTCCTAATATGATGCTGAGAAGAATGGAACATCACTTCTATGTTCTGTTGTTGTTCTGTGTTCTATGTTGTTTCTGCCAAAAATGGCTAATCTGAATCCATTTAAGGTAAAATAGTTGAAAGACCTACTTGGGAGGGAATTATACAAAATAACTAAACTGTTTTCATTAAAAAAAAATCAAGCTCAAGAAAGGAGGAACTAATCTAAATTCAAGGGAATGAAAGAGGCATGACCACTAAATGAGCTGTGATCCTGGATAGACTTTTGACCAGGAGGTAAAAGGGTAAAAAGGAGGAAGTTTTGTTTATTTGCATATATATATATATGGCATTATTTGAACAAGGACAAAATGTTAATGGGATCTATGATTTATAAGGTGACTGGCATTGTGTCAATGATAATTTCTAAATTTAATGAGGATACCGTGTTTACAAAGCATGGTGTACTTGATCTTAGGAAATGGAAACTGGAGTTATTAGTAGAATGAACATCATGTCACTGACTTACTCTCAAACACACATGCACAAACACACATATACAGAACTGTAAGTCAATAGTGATAAATGGTGGCAACCTTCTGTGTGTTGAACCTATTTCAAAATAAAAATTACAAAGTGAAGAAATAATGATTATACACATAAACTCATGAGGTATTTTATCTTTCTAACTATATACTTGTTATAAGATTACATAATATATAGTATATATTTTAATTAAAACATTTTTCCTTTAACACTTCCCACCAAAAGGGCTAGAAAAAAATGATTAACCCAATAGCAGTAAGGATTCCTGGTGCCCAGACTGTGCTATCGAAATATAATTTTTTTATTTTTTTCTTTTTTTGAGATGGAGTCTCGCTCTGTTGCCATGATGGAGTGCAGTGGCATGATCTCGGCTCACTGCAACCTCCAACTCCCTGGTTCAAGCGATTCTTCTGCCTCTGCCTCCTGAGTAGCTGGGATTACAGGCACATGCCACCATGCCCCACTAATTTTTGTATTTTTAGTAGAGACAGGGTTTCACCATGTTGGCCAGGATGGTCTTGATCTCCTGACCTCATGATCCACCCACCTTGGCCTCTCAAAGAACTGGGATTACAGGTGTGAGCCACCACGCCAGCCTAAAATATCATTTCTTATTAAAATACTTCATATTTCTTAGCAAAAAGACTGATTTGAAATCTGGATCAGAAAATGCACAATTTAAGCCTGAAATGTCTCATTATACCAGAGAGTTTATAAGACAATCAAGGAATGCCTGTATCACATCAAAAGAGTCAACTTAGAGAGGAGTCCCACTAGCAAAAATTGGGACAATTTAAACATTAAAAACAACAATATTTGCACCAGATTGAAACTCATCAAATGTTTTTAATTCATGAATTAATAGTAATATAATAAATAGTCACTTTTAGAAAATAATTTTAAAAGGCAATTGTTTATATTAAACACTAGAAAATCAAAAGCAAGTTATATAGGCAAATTCAATGAAACAGAGTAGTTTGTTAGAAAAGATCAGTGACATTGACAAACCTCTATCAAGAATTGACAAAGAAAATGTTACTGAAGACACAAATTACAAATGTCAAAAATTAAACAGAGGACATCACTAAAGAAACCTGCAGATACCAAAAGGATAGTAAAGAAATGCTTTGAACAACTCTATACACACAAATTTGATAACGGATGAAATGGACCAATTTCTTGAAAAACTCAAACCACTCCACTTCGTCCAATATAAAATAGATAACTTGAGTAATGCTATAACTGAAAAAAATTCCTTTTTAGAAACCTCTTTCTCTTGTTTAAAATAATATTCCATGTCCATATGGTGTCACTGTATAATTCTATCAGACGTTCAATGAATGAATACCAATTCTCTTTCAGAAAATAAAAGGGAACATTTTACATTTAATATATAAAGCTGGTATTACCCTGATAGCAAATCCAGACAAAGACAATATTATCAAAAGAAGAAGACTACACCAATATCCCTCTCTAATATAGATGCAAAAATCTTTAACAAATTATCAACATACAGAATTCAGCAATCTTTTAAAAGAATTACATAGCAAGATCAAGTGGAGTTTATTGGAGGAATTTAAAGCTGGTTTAATATTTTAAAAACCAATCAATATATCGAATTACATTTACAGTGTAAACAAGAAGAATCAGATAACTATATCAATCCTTACAGAAAAATCATTTGACAAAATTCAACATTTGTTCTTGTGAAAAACTTTCAGGAAAATAGAAATAGAAGAGAATCCTTCAACTTGATAAAGAACATGCACAAGAACCTGCAGCTAATTTACACTTAATTGTAAAAGGCTGAATGCTTCTCCCATAAGACTGAGCCCAAGGAAGAATGCCTTCTTTCAACATTTTTACCCATCATAATGCTAGAAGTTTTAGCCAGAGCAATAAGGCAAGGAGTCTACAGATCAGAAAGCAAGAAATGCAACTGGCCCTGTTTGCAGATGACATGATTCTTGATTCTCTACATAGAAAAATATTTACATATCTACAAAAATAAAACAAAAATCCATTAGAAATAACATATGAGTTTGACAAAGCCACAGAATACAAGATAAACACATAAAATTAATTATATTTATATATATTATAAATAAACTTGTGGACACCCAAATTAAATATATATTTTTAAAATTCTCTTCACTACAATTTTGTTTTTAAATTCTCTGAACTACAATTCCTCAAAAACACAATATTTAGATATAAATCTACCAAAATGTGTATAGTACTTGTATGCTAGCAACTACAATATACTGATGAAAAAAATTTAAAAATCCAAATAGATAGAAAGATACATTGTGTTCATGATTAGAGATTCAATGTAGTAGAGATTTCAGTTCTAGATATAGATATGATTGTTCTAAAATTAATATGAAAAGATAAAGAAACTAGAATAGTTAAACCAATTTGTGAAAGAAAAATAAAGTAAGAAAAATAAAGTAATAAAGAATCAGTCCATCTGATTTTAAACTTATATACCTATGTATCAAAACTGTAATTACTAAAGGAATAAACACATAGAGTAATGGAGCAAAATTAAGAACTCAGTAATATATACCCATACAAATATGCCTAACTGAAATTTGACAAAGGTAAAAAAAGAATTCAATGGAAGAATTATCCGTTTTATAAATGATCTTGGGACTAGTGGGAATTTATAAGCCAAAACAAGAAAAAGAGAAATCTTGACCTAATTCAAAAATGTACTCAAAGCAAATCATGGACTTAAATGTGATATGGAAAATTACAAATCTTTAAACAAAAACATAGGGGAAAATTCTCAGGATCTAGGGTTAGGCAAACATTTCTTAGCCCATGACCCATAAGAAAATTCCTAAATTAGAATGAATCAACATTAAAAACTTGCTTTGTGTAAGGCTCTTTTAAGGGGATGAAAAGAGGGCTACACTCTGGGAGAAAATATTTGTAAAGCATATATACAAAATATGATGAATATCTAGAATATATAAGGAATTCTTAAAGGTTGAATAATGAAGTAAAAATTCAATGGAAAATGGGTAAAGGCAAAGAAAAGAGACTTCACTGATGATTATACATAGATGGAAAATAAGCAAATATGTTCAACATCATCGGTTATGAGGAGAATGCAAATGAAAACCAAAATGAAGTATCAGTACATTACTATTAAAATAACTGAAATAAAAAAGAAATAATGAAATAGCCAAATGTTGGGAAGGATGTAGAGAAACTGTATCATTATAATATTGCTGGCGGAAATATAAAATGGCTCAGACATTCTGAAAAGTGGTTTGGTAGTTTCTTTAAAAATTAGCAGGTGACTACCATACGATCCAATAACTGCACTCCTGGGCATTGATTCCATAGAAATAAAAATTTAAGTTCCCACAAAAACGTGTGCACACATGTTCATAGCAGCTTTATTTGTAATAGCTCAAGCTGGAAAATAATACAGGTGTCCTTCAGTGAATAAATTATTAAACAATATCCATACCATAGAATACTACTCAGCAATAAAAGAGGAACAAATTATTCATTCACACAACAAATGGGATGAATCGTCAGAGAATTATGTTGACTCAAAATAGCCAATACAAAAAGATTACTTACTTTATCATTCAATTTATACAATATTTTATAAATAAAAAAATTATAAAACCTATTAGTGGTTGCCAGAAGTTAAAGATGGGGAGGCCTTGGGGCGGGGCGGGAGTAGGAGGAAAATTGATATGGTTTTAAAAGGGCAATATAGGGGATTCTTGAGGTGATGGAAATGTTCTGTATCTTTATTGTATCAAGGTCAGGATTATGATTGCGGTATTGCAGTTTTGCAAGATGTTACCATTGGGGGAAACTGGATAAGGGGTGCGCAGCTTATCTCTATTATTTCTTACAACTGCATGTGAATCTATAATTATCACAAAAATAGTTTAAGTTAAAAAAAAGAACAGTCAGACAACAAAGGAGTTTTAGAGCAGTGAAGCTACTCTTTATGATACCGTAATGCTGGATATTTGTCATTTTTCATTTGTCCAAACCCAGAGAATGTATAACAGCAAGAGTGATCCCTCATGTGAACTTTGGACTTTGGGTGACAACAATGTGTCTGTGTAGGTTTATCAATTGTAAGGAATGTACCAGTCTGGTGAAGGATGTTGATAATGAAGGAGGCTATGCATGGGTTCAAAGAATTATGTGGGAAACCCCTGTACCTTCTCTCAATTTTATCGTGAATTTAAAACTGCACTAAAAAATATAAAATCCATTAAAAATGTCCAACTACTAAATGAGAAACAAAATTAGAAATTCATAATTATTCAACTTTCAGTGAATGAACAGATATTGTAATTAACATCAACAGCTGCAAAAAGGACAAAAAAAGAGAGACAACAGATACGATATGCCCCCTATAGCCTTCAAAATCACCATTTATAGTCACACCAAAGGGAGCAACTCCAAGTTTAATTAACCCTTGGATTCAGACTGGATTATATATATGAATATACATGGATATTAGGGGAAATTTGACCAAAAGCGAATTAAGTAAAATCTTTAAAATAAAGATACATTGCAAATTTTAAATTTTGAATGTATTTATGTTGTGTATGCATGTTCCATAAGACTAATGGATTAATTTAACTTTATAAGGTGACTCATTTAACAAATTATTGAAATACAAATTTGAAGTTATTAAGTTAGAAATAAAAAAAAAGAAAAGTACTTTTGTTGTTCTCAAACAGATGACATTTGCTGAGATTTCACTGTGCCCTCAGTAGAGTACTAGGCATGGTGTGGACTGCAGAAAAGTTTAGACCACACTTCCTGCGCATAAGGATATTACAATCTAGTTGAGAAGACAAGAGCATCATTCAAAAGACAGAGTTGATTAATACAAAACAGGAACATATTCAACAATACATTTTATTGTATTGATAGAAAACAATAGGAATTCAGAGGACAACTCCTCACCAGGCACTGTTATTCCTGATCTTGACAAGGAAGCTTTTAAGAAGATGAATATATTAAATAAAGCCTTGAGGGATTGGTAGAAATTGTCTGAAAAGAGATACAAAAGAAAAGTCAAGATGAGGTATATGAAGAAAGCGAAGAAAACAGAGATTGGCAGGATGAGTGTAGGTTTTGGAGAGGAAACGAGAAGAGGAAAACAATTAAGCAAAAGATTGATTAAGGAGGAATGAAAAGCCAGACAGGAAGAGTGAGGAAGGGGAGATTATTTGATCAAGGAAATTACTAGATAAATCTAGCTTTGGATAAGTGATGGAGAGATTAGAGCTAGAAAAACAATTAGGAAATGATCAAAAATAAGTCATGAGGTAGGGAGCTGAGCTAAGCTAAACTAAGACATTAGTGGAGAAAATGGAAAGAAGTTATTCAAATAGAGGAGTTATTTGAAGGAAAGCCAAGAATTTTCAGTGTAATATGTCTTCAGAAAAATGTATACATCAAACATTAGCCACAGATGGGACTACAAAATAACAAAACAAAACAGATAACCAATGACAGTAAGAAAGAAAATGTGTTTAATGCTTCATGTATTTCACCACCTAATACAGTCGACCCAAAGAACCATTTCTTATATTACCTGTATGACAGTCAATGAAAAAAAGGCCTCATAATGGAAATTTTAAAATAGTTTGATAAATGAAAGATTTGAATCATATAAAAATAGAAAATTCAAAGTTCTAGTTTCTGGTTTAGTGGAATTACTTGCAGTTTACAGTCTAGCCCCTTGAGCTCTCTCGTGTCTTAAATACCTCGCAACAACTATTCCTAGAGCAGGGTTTTATGAGAGTCTACCGCAGTGTATTCTCACTACAGGATTCAGGCTAAAGGAAGGGGCTCTAGCTGGAACATGCTGTTCTTGTGACAAATGAAAAAAACGAAGAGAACCAGTAAAAACGCGTTATGGATATATGTCATTTTCAATAATAGTCCATTGACCAAATCAAGTCACATGACCAGAGCTGCCAATGATCCAAAGAAACATATTGCTCCCCAGGAAGGCACTGCAAATCACACAGCACTGGGCAGCGAGTAATGAGGTTCTATTAAACAAAATGGAGCATAAAACTGGGAACAATAATATATATCCACAATATCTTTTTAAAGTAACAATGGTTTTTCCTGTCTCCTTCCCATTTTCCTTTCCCCTTTCTGCTACTTTTCTATGGCTTTCTTATTTGACAGTGGAGTAGAATGAAAAAAATCATGTTTCAATGTTGTTCAAATATCAGTGATGTAAAATACAATTTTACAGAAAAGTTATAACTGAAATTCTGCCATTGATTGAATTACTTGTATTATAAACTATTGAAATATTTGTAATATGAAATCAATATAATTTTCTTGTGCTTTTATTTGTTTTACAGCCATGAAAAAGGAAAAATATATATACATTAAATACAGATATATCTCATTTTATTTAACTTTGCTTTACTGCACTTCACAGATAATGTCATCCTTACAAATTGAAGCTTTGTGGCAGCCTTGCATGGAGCAAGATTTCCAACAGCATGTGCTTATTTTTGTGTTTCTGTGTCACATTTTTGTAATGCACACAGTATTTCAAACTTTATTGTTCTTATTAATATTATATTTGGTATGATGATCATAAAGAGTGATCTTTGATGTTACTATTTTAATTATTTTGAGGCACCATGAATCAAACCCACATAATCTGGCAAACTTAACGGTTAATATGTGTGTTCCAACTAGTCCACTTCCACTGATCAACCATTCCATATCTCTTTCCTTATCGTCAGACCTCTCTGTTCCTAGAATCACAACAATACTGAAATTAGGCCAATTAATAGGTCTGCAATGACCTCTGTGTGTTCAAGTGAAAGAAAGAGTCTCAGATCTGTAACTTTAAATCAAAAGCTAAAAATGATTAAGCTTAGTCAGGAAGGCATGTTGAAAACTCAGATAAGTCAAAAGCTATGCCTCTTGTGCCAAATAGCACAAGTAGTAAATCCAAAGAAAAAGTTCTTGAAGGAAATTATAAAGTGCTACTCAAGTGAAAACATGAGTGACAAGAAAGTAAAATAGCCTTATTGTTGATATGAAGAAAGTTTGAGTGGTATGGATAAAAGATGAAATCAGCCACAACATTTCTTTAGGCCAAAGCCTAATTCAGAGCAGGGCCATAACTCTCTTCAATGCTATGAAAGCTGAGACAGATGAGGAAGCTACAGAAGAAAAGTTGGAAGGTAGCAGAGATTTGTTCATGAAGTTTAAAAAATAAGCCATCTCCATACCTTCAAACTTCCAGTTGAAGAAGCAAGTACGTGTGTAGAAGCTGAAGCAAATCAAGCAGAGGATTTAGCTAAGATAATTAATGAAGGTGGCTGCACTAAACAACAGATTTTTCAATGAAGACACAACAGCCTTCCATTGGGAGAAGAAGCCATCTAGGACATCCATAGCCAGGGAAGATAAGACAATGTCTGGATTCAAAGTTTGAAAGAACAGGCTAACTCTCTTGTTGAGAGCTAATGCACCTGGTCACTTTAATTTAAAGTTAATAATCATTGACCATTCCAAAAGTTCTGGGTCCCTTAAGAACTATGGTAAACATACTCTACCTGTGCCCTACATATGAACAACAAAGCTTTGATGACAACACATCTGTTTAGAGCATGGCTTACTAGATATTTTAAGCCCAGTGTTGAGACCTAGTGCTCAGTAAAAAAAGGAATCCTTTCAAAATATTGCTCATTGACAATGTGATGGTCACACAAGAGCACTGATGGAGATGCACAAGGAGACGAATGTTGCTTGCATATCTGCCAACAAAACATCAATTCTGTAGCCTGAGTATCAAGGAGTTATTATGACTTTTAATTTTTATTATCTAGGATATATATTTCATAAGGCTATAGCTGCCACAGATAATGATTCCTCTGATAGATCTTGGGAACATGAATTGAAAACCTATGGAAAGCATTCACCATTTGAAAATACAAATGCCATTAAGAACATTTATGATTCATGGGAGGAGGTCAACGTATCAACATTATCAGGAGTTTTGAAGAAGTTGGTTACAGTCCTCACGAATGACTTAGAGAGGTTCAAGACTTCAGTGGAGGAAGTAACTGCGAATGTGGTGAAAACAGTAAAAGAAGTATCATTAGAATTGGAGCCTTAAGATGTGACTGAATTGCTGCAATCTCATCATGGATGAGGAGTTGCTTCTTATGGTTGAGAAAAGAAAGTAGTTTCTTAAGATGGATTTTACTTCTGGTGAAAATGCTGTGAAGGTTATTGAAAGAACAACAAAGGATTTATTATATTACATAAACTTGGTAAAGCAGCAAGTATCTCAAACCCTGCAGTTTGACATAATTGACTCCAATTTTAAAAGAAATTCTACTGCGGCTAAAGTGCCATCAAACAGCATTACATGCAACAGAGAGATCTTTTGTGGTAACAGTCAAGCAATGCTGAAAACTTCATTGCTGTTTAATTTTAGAAATTGTCACAGCCACCCCAAACTTTAGCCAACACCATCCTGATCAGCCAGCAGCCATCAACTTTGAGGCAACACTCTCCACCAGCAAAAAGACTGTGTGACCAAAAAATTGTGTGACTTGCTGTATTTCACTATTTGCTTTATTGCAGTGTTCTGGAACTAAACCTACAATATCTCTGAGGTATGCCTGTATACAAAAAGTGCAAAACATTAAAATTTAACTTTAAATCATTAATTTACTGTGTTTGATGATACTATTTTTCATTAATTGCCTTGCCTTTCCAAAGCTAGACAATGGAAAGAAATATTATCTGGCCCAGTTCAAAGGATAGTAGTGTTTTGACTGTGATAATGTTAATGTAGAAAATGCCTATTTGCAATAATATGTATCAAAAGATGTTAATATATCTAATTTATTTTTGTATCCTCCATGCCATTTACTTTGTTTATGAGTCTCAACATCAGGTTTAATAACAGTTTAAAATCTTCCCACACAGAGAAGCTTGGGTTCAGATGGCTGCGCTGTAAATTCTATGAAATATTTAAAGAATATATAATACTAAGTCTTCACAAGGCATTACAGATGATAGAGGAGAAGAGCACACTACCAAATGAAAACTGTAAGGCCAATGTTACCGTGACACTAAAGCTTGGCAAAAACATCACAGGAAAAGAGTACTACCTACCAATATCAATAAAAATTATATACCTCCAAAGTCCTCAACAAAGTATAAGCACACCATATCCAGCAATCTGTAAACCAATTATACACCATGGTCTAATGGAGCTTGTTCTAGGAATATAATGTTGGTAGAACAATCAAAAAATCAATTAATATTATATACCATATTAATAGAATAAAGAACAATAACCATGTGATTATCTCAATAGAGATAGAAAATGCATTGAAAATTGCAACATCTATTCATAATAAAAACTCCCGACAAATTCAAAGTAGAAGGGTGCCTCTTCAACTGTTAAAGGGTACCTTTATTTTTTTTTTAACTTTTTATTTTTATTTTTTGAGAGGGAGTCTTGCTCTGTTGCCCAGGCTGGAGTGCAGTGGTGCTCACTGCAAACTCCGCCTCCTGGGTTCAAGCAGTTCTCCCATCTCGGCCTCCCGAGTAGCTAGAATTACAGGCACCTGCCACCAGGCCTGGTTAATTTTTGTATTTTTAGTAGAGATGAGGTTTCACCATATTGGTCAGGGTGGTCTTGAACTCCTAACCTCAGGTGATCCACCCGCCTCAGCCTCCCAAATTGCTGGGATTACACGCGTGAGCCACCCTCACCTGGCCTAAAGGGTATCTTTAAAAATCCACAAGTTACATAAAAGTTAATATAGGAAGACAATATATTTTTCCTACTATTTGGAATATGGTGAAGATCTCCGCTTTTGTCAATTCTATTAAACATTGTACTGGAGGTTGTAACCAGTGAAAAAGGCAAAAAGTGAGAGAAAGAGAGAAAAATAAATAGAAATAGAGGTAGAGATGCATTCAGGTTGGAAAGGAACAAGTAAAATGTGTTCATGATACTGATACTCTGAACAAAATTCTAAAGTTTTTATGGGGAAGGAGGAGTGGCACTAGGACTGTAATTCAGTTTAGCATATTGCAGGATACAAGATTAATGTACAAAAATCAATTTTTTCTCTATTGGAAGAATAAAAAACCTGATAAAGAAATTACGAAAGCAGTACTTGTTATAATAGAATCAAAAATAATAAAATTCTGAGTTATAATAACAAATAATAACTCATACACTGAAAATTACAATACACAGCTGAAATAAATTAGTGATAATCTAAAATAAATAAAAAGATAGTTCACTTTTGCAAGTTGGAAGACTCAGTATTGATAAAGAAATATTCCCCTCATATTGATCTGTAAATTCCATTCATTCTTTTTTCAAAATCCTTGTAGGCTTTTAGTTTGTAAAAATTGATATGTGGATCTTATATTTTATATGGAAATTTAAAGAACCAAGCATAGCCATAAAACTTCTGAAAAAGAACCAAGTTAGAGAATGCACACTACTATCCAATTTGAAGACCTACTATAAAGCCGTAATAATCAAGATAGTGTATTGGCACAAAGACACATAGATTAATAAAACACAACTGTGAGTCCAATTGATTTTGAGACAATTGTAAATCCCTATGCCAAAAAGACTAAGAAGGAGAAATAGAAGGAAAAGGAAAGGAACTGAGAATCTCAAGTCATATCGTAATACAAAAAAATTAACTCAAAATTGTTAGTTATCTAAATGTAAGAGCTAAAACTATAAAACTTCTGAAATAAAATGTAGGAGAAAAATCTTCATGATCTAAGGTTGAACAATGAGTGTTAAGAATTACAATAATCATTTTAAAATACATATATTTGACTTTATGAAAACGATAAACTTGGCACCTCAAAAATTTCAGAAAGTCCAGAGACTAAAAGAAAATATTTTAAGCCATATATTCAATAAAATGAATTATATCTGTAATATCAAGGACACTTTCAATTCAATAATAGATAAACAACACAATTAAAATAAGCAAATTATTTAAATAGATATTTTATTGAAGATTTTACTAACAAAGTCTAGTAAGCACATGAAGAGTGCTACTAAAAAGTGTTAGCTATTAGAAAAATGCAATTTAGAAGCACCAAGAGATATAATTACACACAAATTAGATGAATATAATCAAGAAGAGAGACAATACAAGATTTGGGCAGAATATGGAAAAACTGAATCCTTCATACATTGCTGACTGGAATGTGAAATAATACAACCACTTTGGAAAACCATTTGGCAATGTCTTAAACATAGTAGTTAACATTTCCATAAGACTCAGCTATTCCACCCCTAATAGTCTATCCAAAATAAAAGAAAACCTATGTTCCCCAAAGACATGTATACACATGCTCATAGGAACATTTTTTATAATAGTTAAAATTTGGAAATAATCCAAATTCCTACCAACTGGTAAATGGACAAAATGTAAAGCAATATAAAGCAATATTATTATTCAATAAAAAAGAATCAACTATTGATAAATAGTCTAATGTGAAAAAAACTTAAGATGTCATGCAAACTGAAAGAAGCTGGACACAAAAGATTGCATATTGTATAATTGCATTTATATGAAATGCTCAGAAAATGCAAATTTATGAAGATGGATAGCAAATCAGCTGTTGCATAGGATTGGTAGTGAAAGTAAAGATTACATGAAACAGGCACAAGAGAGATTTTGAGGTTTATGAAATGTTCTGAATTATGATGATTGTAATGTAACTATAAATGTACTAAAATCATTCAATTGTACAATTACAATAGGGAAGATTTATATTATGTAAATTATATTTTAATAAAGCTGTTACAAGATGAGTGATTACAGAGAAGAGAACTGTTTGGTGGGTGGTAGATGAGAGATTAGATACAGGAGATTAGTTAGAAATACATTGCACAAGTCTTGGTAAAAGACTATTAAATGAAAGAGCCATGCATACACCAATGCACAGAGTTAGAAATGGAAATGACCCAGGAGATCTTTGTCTTCCCACACTACTGGATTTTAAATTAAAACTCAGTAAAAGTAAATGAGTTTTCTATTTTCAAACAGCTACTTGTTAGAAGAACCTAAACTAGATCCCAGGTCTGATGAAATATCCAGTATTCATTATACGGATCATTTACTCAAGAACTGGTAAGAGCTCAGCTGAAATTGTTAAAAGCAAAGTTTTCTCCTTAAAAACAGTATTGCTTTTTAGAACTGTCACAAGCAAATGCTTTTGTACAAACTGTGTCAGAAGGGGCCTGAGTACATGGTGAGAAAGAAAATAAAACCAGCTAAAGGTGTTTTTCAGAACTTTTATAAATTTGAATGCATTTTTCCAAAGGAAACATAATGAATATCAATTTGTCAAAAAAGAACTATTAATAGTGGAAATTATTCATAATGTGAGTAATTTCCTTGAAATAATAGCAAGACTTGAGTCTGGCAATGTTTGCTCCACCTAACAAATTGGGAGTGGAAATTGGCAGGTGCTAGGGGTGGGTGTGGATGAGGGGAATGTCATCCACAAGATCAGTCAACTCAGAAAATAAAAATTTTGGAACTCAGTTCCATTCACTAATTTTAGAATGACTATTCAATTCATTTATGAACAACAAAGGAAGTGAGGATTCCAAAAGCCGCAATTCCCCTAGGAATAAGATGAGCAAATTTTAGTTTACTTGCCCCAAATCAACAGTGAATTACTGAATTTTATTTATGTAAGGAAAAAAAAGGTGATCCACATTCAACATCTCTGCAATTTCAAAGTGATATTCTCAGCCTGTGACGCACTACATACATGTAAAATCAATCCTAGGGATTTTTATGTTTCCTGTAAAGCAAGTGGCATTTTAATAATTAATCTACCACCAAGTGACACCTACTATAATAAAAATATATTTCTTATAAGGAATTCCAAGAGCTTAATATATAGCACTATTCTTATTCTATAAGCACCTATTTTGATGAGGGATGAATATAGATATCTTGAATGTAATGTTGGCTAATTAAGAGATACTGGATAGAATCACATCTTTACCATAAGTACTCCCTGATTGTAGTGATTGTAAACTCAGTTCCCTAATCCCTTGACTTCTACAGTAAAAAATCTGTAGGATTAAAATATCTGAAATATAATCCCGGTACTATCAGTTATTTCTGAAACTTCAGATAAATTGTTGAAAATCTTTGATCTTTAGCTTATCTAATTGTAAAACAGGAACACTGCATTTGCCATTCCTGTCTCAAAAGATCATAATTAATCCTTTTTGGCTAGGGTGTGTTGTGGTAAAATAAAATAAAATAACCCTAACATGTCCATAGAGACATTTTCCATTCGTGTAAAATTTTATGTGTATTGCTGAACCTCCTTCACTTTGTAGCTATACTATGCAGAACATGTGGCAGCCAAAGTTCCTGTATTAAGGAATGAGAGAGATAAGAAGGAGGCATAGGCCAGGCGCGGTGGCTCATGCCTGTAATCCCAGCACTTTGGGAGGCCGAGGTGGTTGGATCATGAGGTCAGGAAATCGAGACCATCTTGGTCAACACAGAGAAACCCCATCTCTACTAAAAAAAAAAAAATACAAAAATTAGCGAGGCGTGGTGGCATGCGCCTGTAGTCCCAGCTACTCAGGAGGCTGAGGCAGGAGTATCCCTTGAACCTGGGAGGCGGAAGTTGCAGTGAGCCAAGATCGCACCACTTCACTCCAGTGCAGTGGGCAACAGAGCAAGACTCTTTCTCAAAAAAAGAAAAGAAGAAAGAAGGAGGCATACAACTTTGAATTGTCTCAACCTGAATCAACAAACATCATTGTTCCTCACTTCTCATTCCCAGGCAGTCCCAACAAATTGCAAGGGAAGCTGGAAATGTGGAGGACTATTTGATGAGTACTAACTGTCATGGCACAGTACTGTTGATGGCTAAAATAATATTATAATAACCATGATTTATTGAACATTTAGCATATGCAAGATTATGTAAGGATCTTATAGCCATTATATCATATAATCTACTTGACAGTCCTCTCTGAAAAGTACTGCCATGCTCCCTTTTAGAACTGAGAAAAGAGGTTTAATTAGTTTACGGTTTTGCCCAAGGTCACATAGTTAGAAGGTGTTGAATCTGGTAGTCGGATTGAGATCTATCTGATTCAAAAGTTTTCCCCTAAACACTATGTTACGCATTAAAGAGACGTGTGAGACAAATTTAATTCTTATGCTGCCAAATTCCGTGTTGTGCTTGTCATACCTTTAACTTTCGCATCATCCTTTTATGACTATATAGTTCCTACATTCAACTGCACTGGGTCTAGGATCAATGAATTGTCATGGAGCTTAGGAATGAGTGATTTATCATTGAAAACTATGACTGGCTTTGCCAGTACACTCATCTGC
Source organism: Pan paniscus (assembly GCF_029289425.2). NCBI lineage: Eukaryota > Metazoa > Chordata > Mammalia > Primates > Hominidae > Pan > Pan paniscus. Next base: position 19,622,380 of record NC_073252.2, read on the forward strand.
ACTGTCATTGACACATTACCCTACTTGCCCCAATATCCATCAGCCCAAAGCAGATTTTGGCAAGTGCGACCCTGTTCCTATTGTGGCAGCTGGATCACATCATACCTTGTATGCTACAGTGGTGGTGATTTGGAAGGGAGGAACTATGGCATGTTGAAGTCAGAAGAAAAAAGAGAAAAAGAGCTGCAAAAGGTGGGAGAGGTTATGCTAAAATCAAGTTATCACCCATCATCAAAGTTTTTATTTGCCGTGAGGTGGATTGTCCATAAACTAAGCCTTATTTTTTTCAGGATAATTGTTAGTACACTGAAAGAATGATTATACCTTCAGCCAGCAGTTAGTTATATTTCACCTATTTCTTTACTACTTGGTGCTATAGACTCTGATCTTGCCTCCAGGCAACCTAAACAATTATAAGAACTGGCAACTCTTTTCTTTGAGGACTGTTTTCAAGGACTAGCAACTTTTAAATGAGAGTGTTATTTCCATTTTTAAAGTTAAGTATTGTTGATGTTGCTTATGTTAATTGAAATAAAATCAGTTGATATTTCACTAATATAATGCTTTGTTCTTAATTAAAATCTAGATCTTTAATGAGAGCATTTCAATAACACAATTGAAAACCAAAGTGACAAGACAATAGCTATTATTTTGTTAATATGTTATAGTATTTTATATGTATAACTAAACACTATTTTGATTTCTTGACTAAAATTAGATTGGAATATATCGTTTGCCATTTTAACCTTTCTAAATGAATCACTGATTCTATTTTGATTTTTCTTTTAGTACGTAACTCACATTGAACCACTAAAATGCTATCAACAGAGATTGCAAAACAATGACATATGCTTTAACAATGTTATTTAATGAAACATCCTGATACATTGAGAGCATCATAATAGAAAAAGCATATTGGCTGTGATATTAAAGGATCTACAGTTCAGAAAGGTAAGCTGTAAATGATTAAAATATTTATTGCTATTACTTAATTGTAAATCCTTTTTTCCAAGCATTCGAGGCACAAGGTCGTTTATGTAAATGTTAAGAAAAAGATGGCAAAGCCGTATCAATTTACAGAGCAGCTGGCCCATTATAACTTTTCTGACTGGGTTGAGGTCAAGTATTAGATTAAGTTCCACTGTAATGACAATTCTTCCTACTTGCATATTGATTCTTACCTATCCTAAAAACAAAATGATACAACCTTGGGAATTCATAATAAATAATTTGATTAATATGTTTATATCCTGCAATAAAATAATTTTTAAAAGGATGCTTTTTTAAAACATTAAAAGTGTGTTAAACTTGACTGAATAATAGGATCAATTCATGAACTGTTGTTTCTACATTTACAATGCATTTTAAATACTTTACACTCTTAAAGATATTTGCAGTTAGATGAATATGTTTACTATTGTCAAGCATTAATTTTTGTTTGTCTTCTTCCCCACTTTTGCAAACAGAATGTTATTTCTTTCCCTAGGCTCTGGTTGTAAATTAGCATTGATTGCCAATGACAGGATATTCCTTTTCTTTCCCTGTACAATTATTGTCATAAATGTGTTGTTTTTAATACCAAATCAGCTAATTAGAGACAGTGTGGTGTGGAAAATGGAGTTAATCGAATTAGTATTAAAATACTTAGTAATTAATCATTTCTTGGAGTGGCATATTATTCAGAGGTTAAAATTGTTGCCAAAGCTCATTTCTATCTGTATGCTTTCTTAGTATTACCAGAATTTTTCAAAATATATCCTAGGCACGTCCTAAACAGACAAAATCTGCAAGGGAATCATGAACTGATTTAAGATTATATAAGCCTATGTAATTCATAATTTCATTAAATATTCCTTAAGGTCCTATATTGAAATAACTTTCCTATAAAATGAGTTAATATTGCAATGAAGAATCTGAAATAATAAGTTACTACAATTGCTTGTTTTAAATCATGAATTGCCCAAGCAACTGGTTAGCAGCTAGGTGAACACCAGCTGCTCTCTCAGTCTCTCTGACTTATTTCTAAGATGATTTTGACCTTTAGATAGCAGACCTTTCAGCGATTTTTTCCCATTCATCAAGTTTGCCTGAAAAATGAACAACTAGCTCAAATTTTGTGACTGTTTTTCTCTAATTTGTAAACCATCCTAGGAAAAGCTGCCTAATATCTAATGTGTACCGTCTGTTCTCCTTCAGTATATGGAAAACAGATAAATTATAAACAAATTGGATAATTGAGAATAGAAAGTTGGCATGAAGAGTTATTTATTTAAATTAAATAACTGCTTCTGTTCTCTTATAACTTTGCATTTGGCTGTAAAAGACAAGGAAAGATATTAACATGATTGTATAGAAATTTGGGATGTCATTTTTCATTCATTAATTCATTCAATGAATACACTAGTAGGACTCAATCCTCAACCATCTAAGAGGATCTAAAACCCCTTTGGACTATTTTGAAAGTAGACATGTCATTACCCTGGAAGATTCTTTGTAAGTAGGCCTGCAATGGAATCCAGACAGCAATACTATTGAGGCTACATAAAGGATGAAATTCTGATATGCACAGAGTTAAGAACCACCATTCTAGATGCTCTTCTAGGCACTGGAAATACAAAGACCAATAAGGCAGGGTTCCTGTAGAGGCTTCCAGTCTTTAACAGTCATGAACCACTAAATAAAATGAGATCAATAGCCAGGCACGGGGGCTCATGCCTGTAATCCCAGCATTTTGGGAGGCCGAGGCGGGCAGATCACCTGAGATTGGGAATTCGAGACCAGCCTGACCAAAATGGAGAAACCCCATTTCTACTAAAAATACAAAATTAGCTGGACATGGTGGCGCATGCCTGTAGTCCCAGCTACTCGGGAGGCTGAGGCAAGAGAATCACTTGAAACTGTAAGGTGGAGGTTGTGCCAGATCACGCCATTGCACTCCAGCCTGGGCAACAAGAGCAAAACTCAGTCCCCTCCCCCGCACCCCCCCCAAAAAAAGAGTGATGACCCCCATTACATGTGGCATAATTAAACCACACAACTGATGACAGAAATACATCCTATGGCTGAAGAACTTTCTCCCAGAAAAATATTTACTGTTATTTACTTTTTCGTATTCAACTAATATTTATTAAGAGCCTGATGTATGCTAGACACTTTCAAATGCTTATTACATGTCATCCTCATGATTACCTTTTAAGGGAGATACCATCAGTACCATTTGGATAAATGAAAAACTGAGACTCAGAGAGATTAAGTGGCTTAGCCAAAACTCCCCAGACAATAAGTGCAGAAGCAAGGATTTGAATTCAGGCCTGTTTGGTTTCCAGTCCAGAAGCTTCCGCACTGTACCACACTGCCTCTCCAAAAGCATAAAGGAACCTCTACAACTGACATTGCACCAGGTCCTGAGCTGCTGCCTCCCGAACTCCCGCCAGGCTGTACCCAATAGGTGAAGCCAGCCAGAAGGGAGAGGAGTAAGTAAGAAGGTCCCAGAGGCGACTTGCACCTGGCCCTGTCCAAGAGTGCAGTGCAAGCGCTCCCGTGTAGGGGTTATTGTGATGGTTAATATTGAGTGTCGACTTGATTGGATTGAAGGATGCAAAGTATTGCTTTTGGGTGTGTCTGTGAGAGTGTTGCCAAAGGAGATTAACATTTGAGTCAGTGGACTGGGAAAGGCAGACCCACTCCCAATCTGGGTAGGCACCATCTAATCAGCTGCCAACACAGCCAGAATTAAAGCAGGCAGAAGAACGTGGAAAGACTAGACCGGCTGAGTCTTCTGGTTTCCATCTTTCTCCTGTGCTGGATATTTCCTGTCCTTGAACATTGGACTCCAGTTTCTTCAGCTTTGTGACTCCTGGATCTTCAACCACAGACTGAAGACTGCACTGTGGGCTTCCCTACTTTTGAGGCTTTGAGACTCAGACTGGGTTCCTGGCTCCTCCGCTTGCAGATGGCCTATTGTGGGAACTCACCTTGTGATTGTGTGAGTCAATTCTCCTAATAAACTCCCCTTCTCCCGTGTGTGTGTGTGTGTGTGTGTGTGTGTGTATACATATATATATATATCCTATTATTTCTGTCCCTCTAGAGAACCCTAATACAGTTAGAGAGAAACATGACAGGGAGGGGGCTAGAATGCAACCCAGTATTCTCTTTAATGTTCTCTTTTAGTGAAAGAATGTGCTACATTTCTAAGTTTAAAATTCAATAAGTTTTTTTTTCTTAAGATCCTCTATTTGATAATACTTTTATAATATACATTTTAATGATGTACGACTTTGGTAGATTCCTTTTATTGTATACACAAGTATAATGGTACTTATTAAAAATGATAGTAAGAGAAGGGATATCTTCTCAATGACAGCCATGGATTGTAGATTTAGAATCGACATTCCAAACCACATATTTTAAACCTATTAGACTATGGCATATGGATGGCAGGCCCAGGTTTTTGTCATCAATTTATTGCAAGACAAAAACAGTCAGAGACACAAATAAAACATTCAACAAATTTGTGCTGAATTAATGAGTGACTGAGTGAATAGCATAATAGCTCTAAAGAGAATTTGGTAGTGCTTCACTTTGACTAATTTGGATAACCTTTCAGTGAAAGCCAGGGAAAACTTTAAGTATTATAAAAGGGATTTTCTGAATTGCTACCTGAAATTCTAATAGTCATAATGACTAACAGAAATACTTTTCTCACCTGCTGAGCAAACTACCTCACCTCTTTAACAATCTCAGTACAGTCGAATGGTATTGTTGCCAAGATAGGACTTTAAATTCTATAAATCTTGGATCCTTCTTTCTGGAATATATCTAAAACAAGACTCGGAAAATTAAGCAAATGCTGCTGAGTCAATAACAATGTTGCTTTCCAATTCCTGACTCTTTTTAGAGGACAAATAACACTGGGAACAAAATTCTGTCAGTACTTAACTATGAAGTTACATGATAAGAAAAAAGATGATAGGGAATTTGAGCCAACTTGGATAATTAACTTAAGAATTAAAAATACATTAATATGGCAACAATTGAAAAGATTTATAATACAGTATAAGCTTCTGTGCTGATGTCAGCACACTAGTAAACAATGAAAAATCAAACTCTAATTATCAGTCCTCAGAAAGGATGTGAGAGAACTGATGTGTCAGAATCAACTTCCAAGCATAAAAATGGCTCACGTGTATTAAATGTTGTTTGCACGATCTGAGCCCTGCTCTCAGAAGTGTATGACACTGATCCTTTAATCCTCTAAACAACTCTCTGAGGCACCTACAACTATTACTTTTTGTTCTTTTTGTTGTTATGGATGAGGAATGGACAGAGGTGGTAATTGTCAGAGTCAGGATTTGAACCCTAGCATTCTAGTTCCAGTGTCTATGATCTTTACCTCCTGATAAAAATAAACACAATTTCAAAAAATCCTGTTTTGAAGAATATGTTTCCTAGAGGTTCCTTCACTTGTCTTTTAAGAAATGATAAATGAAACATTTTAGGCTCCATTTAGCTTCCAGAAAATATTGTCATATTTTCAAACCCCTCCTCCTTTTGTTACGACATTGTTTTTCCATTACTGAAAAGCCATCCTAGTCAGCATTCATTTTCCCTCCAGAATAGTGTTAAATCATTAGATCTATTGTTAATAAGAACCCACCTGAAACTAAAATATTTAAGGTACAACTATGTACAATAGGCTAGCGAATAAACTGCTGTGATTCCATGACTCTGTAAGATGCTTCACAGTTTCAGTAATATCTTTGGCATTGTATTACTTGTGGGAATTATTTTCTACTATGCTGTAAATATATCTGGAAAACATCCCTGTGTTATGGGTTGTCAGTGTAGAGAGAGAACTGGCAAATGAAAGCAGGAGTGTAATGAATCAGGCTGTGATTTTCAAAATATTTTAAAAAAAGATTTTAATAGAATCAACTTCACTTGTCTTAGCTCTCTTTGAATAGTAGAATGTCAATTATGTTAATAGTCTTGTCAAAAAACCAGTGAGAATCTTTATGCTCTTCTCAAGCCTTCTCAGACAGGCTGCTTGACCAAATGAGCTGAATAATCTCTTCCTTTTACTCGTTGGATTAACCAAGAAAAAAATAACATATGGGCTTACGAGCCTGACATGATGTCTTAAAATTTGAACGTTGATAATTCTAGGCTTTATGCCAAGCCCAGCCTTAGCTGTCCCATAGAGGTAAGAGATGCCATTTACTGATTCAGATGAATTATTTGCCTTTCTACTAACAAGACTGTAAATCTTGAAAAGGTGACATGACTCTGGCATCTCCCAGCTGTAGTCAATAATAACTTTCACCTGCAGGCTTAGTCCAGCCAAATTCCTGAGCACTTTTGAACTTACGATCAGCAGCAGCTTTGGCATATGGATCCTACCTCATGTCTCTCCTTTCAGCTAGATTTGTACATTCAGACTTTAGTTTCTGGATTGAGTGCTCCACTGCCCCTTTGGGATGAAACTCATTCATTGACCTCTGGACTGCTTGACTTAACCCCAAGAGTCATATGCCCTTTGCCACTTTGATTTCCTGCTTTCAATGCTTCTGGTCTCTTGATTTTGTGTGACTGGCTTAAGCTTCCAGAATAATGAACATGAATGCCTTTGCTCTGATACTTTTAGCCATGTCTCTTATCCACATAATCCTTGGTCACATAAGGTACAGCAATCTCTGTGTAAATAAAGAGCCTGAATCTGTATTTGATGTTTGACTGCTAACTGCTTTCAAGATTCCTCACTGCCCTTTCTCTTGTATTCCACATCTGAGCAAACTCATGAGAAAACCCACCTTCTGTCCTTTTTGGTGCCAGTGGAACAAATCAAGCCCCGCAAGCCCCAAATAATGCATGGGAACCCTCACCTCAGCCTCATCCCCTCACCACCCTAAAGCCCCAAGCCAGTCTCCCTTCCCTGCTTTTTCAAGCCATGCTTAGACCAGCTTGGGAGCCCATCCTGTTTCCCGAAAAGCCTCATTATTCAAATAATGAACCTCTCTTACGTACTTGGTGTGTATGTAATATCATTGGAATTGGCATCTGAGCCAAGTTTCTGGGAAGAGTTCATTCTGGTCTTTTGAGTGACTAAAAATATCCTTAATTCTTCTTATATCTTCTCTTATTCTTTTACTTATCTATACAGCCAGTCCTTGGATAATATGAACTTGTTCAAAGTCATTTTGTTATAACATTGATGAGAAAAAAAGTAGATTCCTGGCTGGGGACACTGTCTTTGTGGAGCTTGCACATTCTCCCTATGTCTATGTAGGTTTATGGGGGGTACTCCAGTTTCCTTCCACATCCCAAAGATGTGCACATTAGGTTAATTGGCATCTCTGCATTGTCCCAATGTGAGTGAGTGTGTGTGGGTGTGGGTGTGTGAGCAAGTGCACCTGTGATGGAATGGCATCCCTTTCCAAGGTTGGTTCTCTCATTGTGACCTGAGCTGCTGGGACAGGCTGTGCCCACCTGACTCTGAACTGAAATAAATAGGTTGAAAAATGAAAGAATGAATAAATCAAAATTATCCCAAAATAAAAATGTGTAAAGTATATGGTAATCATACAAATGCACAACAATACATAATATAGTACAAAAGCACTGAGTCATACTTGTTATTGTTTGTTTCTGAACTGTGTGGTGTTAGGAGGTGTTCCTTACAATTTCGTCTTTGCAAACATTTATTCCTTGATTCAACCCACCACCACTACAACTACTATCCCTCACTGATTCACCACAAATTGGGTAAATAGTTATTAATTTACTTATTTTTAAAATTGCTGAAATGTATGTATATGTCACATTTATTTCAATATTTAGTATTAGATGTGATATATCTCTTTTAATTAGAAGTTTGGTGATGGTTTTGTGAAGAGAAGTATGCCATAAGAACTTAATTCTTGTTTACATCAATTCATTTATGGTACAATTGGTTTCATATATGCTGTTTCACTTGAGTCACAGTTCCAAAGGACCGATCCATTATGTGAAGTGATTATTTACCATACTTCTCTGGCTTGATTCCTTTTGATACTGACCTTATTTATAAGTGCTTTCAGAAATTTCTTCTGGAACAAGGAAGGCAGATCCATCTACTTCCTTATCTACTTCGTGGCCTTTTTTCTCTGTCTCCTTATGTTCTCTGAATCCTGGCTCTGCCTGAGAATGCGTCTTCCTCTATTGTGCCGACCAGTGAAAAAATGTTCATTTTGCCAAACCGGCCGTCAATAGCTTCACCTTACTTTCAGGATTCCTATTGTGTATCACAGGTATTATCTCTCACACAAACCTCTATACTCTATACCATAGTGTTTTGTGTCTGGTTTTGAGTTTCATTCTTTATCCTAGACACACTGTAAATCTAGGAGAAATCCATAATTACAAACAAGATTCATCCAACTAACCAGTTCCCAATCCCTGGACTTCCTCCACTTAGTGGCTTTGATCTATGTCCTACTTAATTATCCTCTACTATACCATTACCTGGATCTTATTTTCAGGCATGAGTGTATCATAATAGAAAATTTAACATCCAGCGACACACACTCTGACCACTAAGTCTTGTTATTCCAAGACTCACACACTCACATTCATTAAACTTTTAAATTAAAGTATTGAGGCCACCAAGCCACTGAGCTTTCATTTCTTCTACTTTCGTACTGGAAGCTCAACAAGTTAATAACTGTTAATGTTAATTAATATGAAACAAATAGTTATTGGACACTTCCTTAATTCACCTAGGAAATAAAGTAATTATGCATAGTATTTTTCAGCTTTCCTCTCTTCTGTTTGATTCCCCTCTTTGTTACTTTATACTAATTCCAGACAACGAGATTCCTTTCCCTATCCTTAGCCAGCATCTGACTCTACCAATACCTCTGACCTCATCAGTTCCTGACACCTCTGGGATCTTGTTCCATCAGTGCCCTAACCCCTAGCTCCTCTGTCTTCAACCTCTCTTTCTCTATTCAAACAGCCCTCTCCTCAGCTTATAAATATCTGAAGCCCTAAATAGCTGGAATCACTGTACCCTCAAGCTATTATCCTTCTCTCCCAAGCCATTCTAATGCATGATTTTCAACAGACATCTGCAGTGGCTATGGTCTGTTTTATCATGTCCTTCCTCAATGAATTTTCAGAATCTACTAAAATTGTTGTTACACATGTCACCAATAGCCTTAATTACTGAATATTAATGGATTTTCTACTATTTTCTTCTATCATCTTTACTCTGTATTTAATTTGCCAAGGCCCTCCTTTTGAAATGCTTCATCCTTTTTAATTTTGTGACATCTTTCTCTTCTGCCTAAAGACATTTTTCTGCCTCTTCTGTGGGCTTCTCTTCCTCTGCTCTCACTCTGTATGCTTTCTCAAACTTAGACACCCAATTGCATAGTTTTATGTTAATCATCCTTATGCGTATTGCTCAAGCTACCTTAAAAACTTACTTCTAATTTTCCTGGATCCCTTCACCTGAATGTTCATCAATTGCTATATATTGATAATGTCCCAATCTAACTTCCACTTAATCATGTACTATTCATTTGAGTTGGTCACCTCTAGGTAATCTCTCAAACACTTAGCTATCATTCTCACCTCCCCATACTTTCAGCCACCAAATCCAATTATTTATTAAGTCCTAAATACTTATATCAAATTTATGTATGAAATAAGTATTTCCTATTATTTACATATGTGAAATACACACATACACACACATAAATGTTTTTTCTCTGTCTTCATATCAATGTATCTTTCCTTGTGGATGTCTCTAAACTCAAACAGGTTTATTGCACTAACTTCCTAACTATCCTCTCCGTTTTCAGTTTTGACTCCTTAGATCATGCTGGGACTAGGTTCCATAAATACAAACCCAACTCTGACACTTCTATTTAAAAGTTTCCAGTCACTCCACATTTTCTATGTAATAAAACCAAGTTTTTAAATATGGCTTTCTAGGTATTTTAAAGTTTGAAACTACTCATGCAGATTTATTTCTTGCTATCCTCCTCTTCACCCTTTATACTCCAGCAGCAATGCATTGCTTGTATTTTCTTTACACCCCTCCAGAATATATCACATTACTTTTGCTAATGTTTATCTTTGCCTCGGTGACCCTTTTCTATGCATAGGCCTTCCTCACTAGTCCTCTTTATTCCCCTGTCACCTGCCTGGAAAACTTCTACCCCTCCTTATTTTTTAAGACTCAGGTCAGAGGTCACTCTTTCCAATGCATCTGCTCTGACCCTTCTGGACTGGCTGATGTGTTCCTCTGTATGTATTTTGTTAGATGCTATAGCATGTTTTGTACCTACCTTTACCACTAGACTGTGATGTCCTTTAGAGCAAGGGCTATGTCTCATAAATCGCTGTAACTCCAGCATATAGCAAAGTTCCTGACACATGGCCAATAAACTTTTATTGCATAGGGAGTCTTCAAGCCATAAAATGATTCACAGGAGAATTAACAGAGAAGTAACATGGTCCAAGCACTCCTGGAGGAATCAGTGCTCTGTGTGATGCTGTAGAGGTCACTTCACCTTTCTACAGCTCTATTCCTCAGCTGACAAAAGACCACCTATATTTTAAGGTTCTTTCCTGTTCCATATTTCTATAAAATACGTCTCTTCATGCTGCATTTATGTTTTTCATGTTTTCTATTATAGAATTTTAACAACTCCCTTAAGATACTTCGCAGACATTCCACACACAGTAACTACATTGAAGTTGAGAACCTATTGTGAATTAAGTCATTTACACAGATTAAGTTCCCCAGCAAAGAAAGATGAGTAAATGTAAATTGAATAAATAAATACATTTTATTAGCAACTTTTAAAAATGTACTGAAGAAATATAAATTTATGGATAGAAACTTCAGTCAACCAAGAATAAAGCATACTCAAATAGCCATAGTTTTTTGGGGGGGTATGTGGGAGTATGAATAGTCCAGATAAGCTATGTGTGCTAAAACCTTATTCATTAAGGCAACATATTTTTGAGAATCTATTGAGTGTTATTTATTATATGCAGTTATCAGTCCAGTCATCAATAATTATATTAAAAGTATCAATTTAGTTGTATTTCAATGCTACTCATTCTTTTTCACTCAGTGTTGAGGGAACTTTCTTATTCGTCTCTCTATGTTCCTGGTAGAATGTAAGTTCTTGAAACTCACCACCAGAGTTAAGATTCTGGTCCTGCTACTTTCTATCTGTGTCTCCCAAGGCAAGATATTTGACCTTCCTTTGCGTTAGATTTCTCTCCTATGAAATGGAGATGAATGTACAAGTACCTACACATAGATCAGGTCAGGTATATAAAACGAGTTAATATGTGCAACATAAAAACAAAAACATGTAGAATTAAGTAAGTTAAAATCACATACATATTACATATGCTACTGAACATAATGTGTCCAACAATATCCCTGTATTAGATGTTTACTATGTATTTATTGTATTAATATTAACTTGACAATAACAAAAATCTGTTACATAAGCCATATATACAAAAAGTCCAATGAAAGGTTAAACTATGTCTTAATAGGAGGTAAATTGTGTTGGAGTAGTAAAAGCTGAGAAATATTACTGACATTTAAATTTTTCTAAAGATGCATTGGTATTCATTCAGCAAACATTTATTAAATATGCATTACATTGTAGATGCTGTGCTAGGTGCTGAAAATAATGCGAACAGAACACATGACTCATGCCTTTATGGACTTTCAGTAGGGAAGACACACATTGAATAACTTTTTGTATTTATAGAATATTAAGATGAAAAACTTTGAAGTCCTACACTTGATCTTAGCCAAAAGGTGAAGAAGTGATAAAAAAGTTTGATGTCCTATAGGAACAAATAAAACATAGATCTAATATGTAAATTAGGAAGGACATTTTGAAGGAAGTAACTTTTTGTGTGAAACCGGGAAAGTAAAGAGATATTAATCCATGCTGCAGGATGTGGAAATGAGGAGTGGTAGGAGAAGAGAAACAAGTTTATTAAAAGCGGCAAGATGTAGCAAAAAGTGTATTTATCTAGGGTCAAAAATGCTTCCCATGTTACTTTCCAGAGTATTCAACTCTAAATTCATTTTGCAATAAATCCTCTTTTATAACCACTGGAGTTTATGCATCCTTCTGAGTTACGTTTAAATGTGTTCATATAGAACATTCTTTGGGGGATTATTCACATCACTATATGAGAAAGTTTCCAGGTATGACTAATGCAACAAAATTTTATACAACGGTAACTTCCTAAATATTTATATCAAACTTTAAAACCTTGCTTCATTTAATTGTATCATTTAAATTTTACACCTACTAGTGACCTGCATTTGAGTTTCCTCATTATACAAAAATGGGAAGTAAAGCTGATTGGTGTTTGCAAAGTCACACAGCTAATGTTACTAGAAATCAGGTGACCGAACTGTAGATCCTGAAAATATTGTGGTACAGAGCCCAAGCTTATTTGTATTGATTAGGGCTCACTTTGCATAGTGAATATGAAGGAGAGTCATTCATTCCATAAATGTTTAATGGATACCTTTCGAGCACCAGGCACTGATTTAGATATTGGGGATAAATCAGTGAACAATGCAAGCAACTGTCCTGTCTTCACGAAGCTTACTTCCTAGATGGCAGAGGTAGAAACAAACAAGATGAATGAGTAAATTACAGCATGTTAGCAGTGGCAAGGGCTAAGAAGACAAATAATTGAGAAAGGAGGATAAACAGCATAAATGTGCAGTTTTTGAATAAGCAAAGAAAGCCTCACTGGAATTATAACTTTTAACCAAAGACCCATAGGAGAGGAGGGATAGAGCCACACTGAGATCTCAGAGAAAGTCTTCCAAGTAAAGGCAATTGTTACATAAAAACCACAGGGCTTGGGGGCTGTGTGGAACAGTAAGGTAGCCAACGTGCCTGGAGTGGAAAGAACAAGGCAGAAAGTGGTAGGAAAGGTAACAAGGGGTTAGATTTTACAGGGCATTAGGCCATGGTAAGAAATTTTGCTTTTAGGATGAGTGAGATGGGAAGTCATTGCGGGGTTCAGAGCACAAGAAAGTCAATGCCTGGTTTATATTTTAAGAGGATAACCTAGACGGTTATGTTGTGAGGGGACTATTCGCAAAGGCCAATGCAGAAAGGCCAGTTAGGAGTCCATTAAAATAACAGATGATGGTAGATGTGTCCAGTGAATAGGAGATGACAAGACAAGATCAAATTCTGATATCTTTTTCAGGTTAGGATGACAGGATATAGAATTGTTTTAGCGTTAGATATGGGTGTAAAAGGAAGAGAGGTATCAATGAGTACCACAAGTTTAAAGACAACAGGTAATATATCACCCTCATTTATCTTCCTGCTAGCCTTGTGAGTATGTGTTACTGTTGTTTTATTATTTTTATTGTTGTTTTTCTGTTTATTAGTTATATTGCAGAAGTGGTTTGAGAAAGTTGAATAGAAAGAGTAAGAAGAGTGAGGGTACTTATTGGGCTGGGAACCTGGTGAAAGTTCAAATAAACTTCAGGAAGGATATTTGTAGCTGACCTGTAATAAAAACATCATTTCGGAAGCCAGGAATTTTTTTTTTCACATAGAAAATTGTTACTGTTTTATAGGTAGAAATTAGAGAAAATGGCAGAATTGGGTTATATTTTCTATAGAACTTGGTTGTTTGTAACTAAATCAACAAAAATTATCTCTATACAGCATCCTCTTAGAGCTAGTAACAGCTTGGCCATCCTAAACTCTTCTTTGATATGTTATTTGTTTTGAATAGTATTTCATCTGGAGTAAAAATTAAGAATTGTATTTCCACAAAAAAGCATGCTTATTAGTCTGCAATTTTCTCAAAGTCAGCAGTTGAATCATTTTGAGAGTAAACACCTTGATGTGAATACTTAGAAAGTGTATTTAAGGGGTAGCAAGGATAGACAGTAATTCTGAACAATGACACGTATGACTTCAGTGCTAGACTTCATGCTGAGGGTTCACTGCACTTGTTATTTCACAATGGCTGCCTCAGAAGATGAGCTAACATAACAACCTACTGCCAATGCCATAAACAATTGCCAATTTCATTTTACAGGAGTCACATGGAAGAGCTGAACCAGAAAAAGTGATGATGGTAGACAAAACTGAATACGCATGACTCATTCAGAGCTGGGCATTAGCACAGAATCAATGTTGGATTTCCTAAGTTCAAACCGGAATTTTGCCAGTAATTACTTACATGACCTTGAGGAGACCACTGAGCTTACTTCTTCACTTTAAAACATAAGGAATTAATGTAGACTTCCACTGGAGAATCATGTGACTCAAATGAGACAAGGCATGTGTAAAAATGTTTTAAAACACTGAAACAATACTTGATGTTACTGAACAGATTTTCCATTTGAAAGAAGGAAAGGCGGAGAATTTAGCAATTATTTAAATTATTTAAATGATTTAGCAATTACTCAGTACTTTCCTTGGCTTCAGGAATTGCCCACATGCTACTCCATTGAATCTGAACAACAACATAATTTATCTATCTATCTATCTATCTATCTATCTATCTATCTATCTATCTATCTATCTGTCTGTCTATCATCTGTGTACTTATCAACAACAATCTGTCGTGCATCTTTCCCAATGTCATTGCATATGTCAAAATCAAGATCCAAACTTAGGTGTGTCTTGCTCCCAAACTTGCATAATTCCTGTTATACCAACTCACCCTCTGTCCATTTTACACTGTATCAGGGATGGAGGAAATAATGGAGATCATCTAATGAAATGGTTTTCAAATATTTGTTTGCAAAGTCCTGTTGAGAAACTTAATATTTGCTACAAGTAGGGTTGCCCTTGTTAAAGCAGCAGTGGGAACCCCAAAATTGTTTCTCCACTTGGCTCTCTTCCACTTCTGTCCTTGGGATAGTGAGTACCTTAGAGTTTCAAAAAACATTATTGTAGCCCATTCCCCTCACTTTTGTACTTTTTAAAAAAGCAAAGGCTCTGGGAGTCTAACTGATTTAGCCAAGAGCACACATCTTTTTTTTTTTTTTCTTGTTTTGTCGTTAAAAAAAGGCAATGTTCATATGTAAATAATCTCTATGAATAATATTCCTGTTTCCTATCAAATTGCTGAACCAGTTAAGAGATAAATTTGTTATCTCTTAACTATCAATCACATAATTGATGGAGCTGCTGGGGAAGCATGGCTCACCGTGTGGCAACAAAAGGCTGCTCCCAGAATCAGCAATACCATGTTACAGGTAAGACTGCTTTTCCCTAGCTCAGAGCCTTTCCCAGTAAACTTGCTACTGGGGCAAAAATGGACCAGAATATAAGCTCCTTGGAGGTCAAGTCCTATAGCTGAAGGGGTAGTGAGGTTGAGTTCTGTCTACTCAATTACTTCTGTATTAGTCAATTTTCATGCTGCTGATAAAGATGTGCCCAAGACGGGGCAATCTACGAAAGAAAGAGGTTGAATGGACTTACAGTTCTGCATGGCTGGGGAGACCTCACAATCATGGTGGAAGGAAAAAGTCATGTCTCACATGGCGGCAGATGAGAAAAGAGAGCTTTTGCAGGGAAACTCCCGTTTTAAAAACCATCAGATCTCGTAAGAGTTATTCACTATCACGACAACAACATGGGAAACACCCGCTCCCATGATTCAGGTATCTCCCACCGGATCCTTCCCACAACATGTGGGAATTATGGGAGCTACAAGATGAGATTTGAGTGGGGAAACAGAGCCAAATCCTATCATCCCCCTAACTCACCAGATCACTCATCCATTCCTAGGAATAGTGAGTGTCCATTGTTGCGTTAATATAAGACACTTGTTATGAAATAAACATCAGGAAAATGGGCGTAGTGACACTACATAATGGAGTAATGCAGGTGATGAGAACTGCACATAATAACAATAGTTTTATTTTTTTTAACATCTGGGTTTTACTTCTGATTTGTTTATTGTGCTATTAAGTATTATGGATTTATGGCTTCATAATTTGCAGATGAACTTACTTGTTTCTAAAGTGAATGTTATTGTAGTGAGTTATCATGTGAGGTGAAAGTAAATCTTAAAATACAAATTTTCTCTATCGCCTTAAAGGAGCAAAGTCAGAGGAATTGTCAGGTCTTCAAAACAGGAAACATCCAAAGGACAGGGAGAATGGTGGGGTATCAGAATTAGCGAGACCATGCAGGACTTGTGAGAATCAAATAAAGAGACTGTGGAACAATAGGAACTGATAAAGGAATACTTAGAGATAAAGACAAATTTGACACTTACCCTCTAGGTATTATTAAACAGCTGTTGCAGATCCTATGTAAGATTCCAATATATCTTGAATTTATGAATACGAGGGAATTACTAGATCTGGTTTTTAAATAATCATCCAGTTTAACTCACAAACAAGCTTAATATTTCGGAGCATCAATTAAAAAAAAACATTTGTTGAAAAGTCAACAGACTGCAGCAGATAAGAAAGCCATCAGATTATTAAAATCTTTAGATCTCATTTCAATAAGTAGGCATTCAAAACAAAGTTAAAATGATTTTAGTATAATAAAAATAAAAATATATCCTAGCTTTAATCCCCCTAAAAGAAAAATTACGTATTCCTTTCCATTATTCTCATTTTCCCTCTAAATCCCAGATCTAATTTCTATCGCTGGGATACAGATGACTTTGGTGAAAGACCTGTATCTACTCATGTGGCTGTTGCCACTAACTTCAAGTCATTCTCCAATTCTCAGTTTCAATATCACTTCTGTAAATAACTCTATTATTAATTTGAAATGAGAATTAGTTTCCCTGTTGTGTTCTCTCATATCATCCTAATATTCTTTCCAAAGTAGTGATTACTAAGATTGGAAGGAGGGCAGGATATGTGGAGATATAGGTCAAGAAATCTAGAGTAGTAAATACATAAAATGAACAAATTAAAAAATATACAGAATGAGGAATACAGTCAGCAATAGTGTATTGTATTCAGTAATTTTGCTAATGAGCAAGTTATAGTTGCTCTTGACATAGGGGAGAAAATGGGTAGCTATGTAAGAATATGAATATGTTAATTTGTTTCACTCTAGTAATCATTGATATATATACACATTTTTATAAATATATTTATATACATTTAAAACATTGTATATCTTAAATATACACAGTACAATGTATTTAAAATTTTTTTGCCCATTTTCATAGCATTTTTACCCTTCTAATTTGTTCCTTCAGTTAGTCAAGAATATTTATTGAGCATCTATTACATGTCATCCATTTTTCTAGGATCTTAATATACAATGACAAACAGGATAGACTAGATTCCTGTTCTTATGGAGTGTACATTCTAGTGGGTACTCCAAGTGGTCAAAAATCTTAGACACTTTTTTTTATAACCCACTGATATTTGCTAAACTTCTGTAACAGTTATGGATATACTGTAGGGGCAAATAAATATTTATTGAAGAAATAAATGAAAATTATAAGGAATAAATCATCAGATATTGACAAAAGCTATGCATATGCAGAAAATTAGTATTGGGTGAAGGAATTGATAGTCAGTGACCTATTCTAGATTAATTGTTCATGGAAGTCCTCTCTGAGGACTTGGAATTCAACTTGAGATATGCATAATAGAAAAAGCCAGTTGTATGTACTACTAGCCAGAAGCAACCATTCTCTGAGAAGCCCAAGCAACGGTGAGAGGCTTGCAGATTAAGACACCACAAAAAGACAGACAGGGAAGATGAAAAGAGAGGACAGAAAAGAATGAAAGGAATGAAAGTAAAGAAAAGGGGACAGAAGGTAAGAGAAGAGAAGAGAAGAAAATAGAGTCACTAAGGCAAACCACAGTACCAGGCATGAGTGAAGATGCTTTTGGAAATAGACATTCCAGTCATAACTGTCACTCCACCTGAATTCCTCCTGACCAATAAAATTGCGAGCAAGAATAACATGGCTGTTTTATGTCATTATGTGCTGGAGTTGTTCCACAACCACAGATTACTGAAGCATGTGTCTTTCACAGTCACTGCAGCATCCACAGAGCTTAGTTACTGATCCATACTGAATGAGAAAAAAAAAGTAAAAAGGATAATTAAAGTGAAAAATTATTAATCACTAGCTGTATGATATTTGGTATGCTCTCTCTTTGAGCATCAATGTCTTTACATGTAAAGTAAAAATGCTATATACATTTCAGAGTGTTTAAGAGAATAAAATCAGGTAATATGTGTAAACGTTTTATATTGTGCTTGCACACAGTGGTTATGGAAGTAGTAGAATCACTTTACTTCATTTAATGTTTAGTCTATAGTATCTAAAGCAACACCTATGATATAAAATTTCATTAGATTTTTTTTTAACAAATGAGGAAATGAATGCATTGAATAACTACTAAAAGGCACTGTTCAAGTCCCTAAAATTATGACAAATAAGGTTCAGTGCCATGTGTTTCATGCTACATGAGTTTCCTGTGGCCTAAGAACTGGCCTGGCCTAAACCCATTGCTACTGGCCACACTGCTCCCACCACTTGTGGAGCCACCATGTGTCATGTGTGCCTGCTGGGGCCCAAGAGCTGGCACAGCCAGTGCCCACTGCCACTAGCAATGTCATCCCCTATGACCAGAGAGCAACTGCACTCAGCTTGCATCTCTGCAGGGCCTGAAAACCATCCTTCCAGGTGGTCACTGCCTCCAGCAAAGCCACACTTCTGCCTCCACAAACAATCTAGTCCACTGAGGCACTTGTAGATACCACTGAAATTGATTACAGCCAAATAAATTACATGAAGGCTACAGTACTGTGCCCACCTGTAACCAAAGTCAAATCACCTGACTGAATAAAGCATACACATCTACACAAAACAAATGTTCTTTTATGAAAGCTACTCTGTAAAATTGGAAGATGTAACTGTTCTACCAGATGTGAAAGAATTAATGTAGGGATATAAGAGAAATTTAAAAGGAAATATGATACCTGCAAAATAATGTGATAATTCTCCAATAACATTCTCCAAATAAGAGAAAATCTATGAAATATATGAAAAGGAATTCAAAATAATGACCTTAAAAAACTAAAAAAGATATAAGAAAATTCAGATAGACAATTCACAATATCAGGAAAATAATTTATGATTGAAATGAGAAACATAACAAAGTTATATATCATTAAAAATAAAAAAACAAGGCTGGGCGTGATGGCGCAAGCCTGTATGCCAGCACTTTTGGAGGCTGAGGCAGGTGGATCACCTGAGGTCAGGAGTTCAAGACCAGTCTGGCCAACTTGGCAAAACCCCATCTCTACTAAAAATTACAAAAAATTAGCTGGGCTTGGTGGTGGTTGCCTGTAATCCCAGCAACTGAGGAGGCTGAGGCAGGAGAATTGCTTGAACCCAGAAGGTGGAGGTTGCAGTGAGCCAAGATGGTACCACTGCACTCCAGCCTGGGCAACAGAGAGAGACTCCGTCTCAAAAAAAAAAAAAAAAAAAAAAAGGAAAAACAGGAATCTTCAAGCTTAAGAATTCAATCAGTGAAATATAAATGCAATCAAAAGCTTGAGTAGCAGACTAGATGAAGCAGAAGAAAAGATTTCTCAACTTGAAAATAGGTTTATTGAAATGAAGAAGAAATAAAATTTTCCCCACACAAGCAAAAACAGAGGGGATTTATCACAACTATACAAGCTTTACAAAAATTACTTAAGGTAGTTTTACATTTGGAAGAGAAATGATGATAGATACCATTCTAAAAACACGTAAAATTATGAAACTCACTGGCAGAGCAGTACACATATGAGAAAGAGAGAAGCAGCAAATCTTATCACAATGAAATCTACCAAACTGTCATGATAAACAAAATGAAAGGGAGAAATGCACAAAGGATATTTAAGACAATCAGAAAACAACTAACAAAATGACAGGAATAAGTCTTCACCTATCAGTAGTATCTTTGACTGTAAATGGATGAAATTTCCCAATTAAAAGTTATGGAAAGTCTAAATAGTCAATAAAAACAAGACTCTAATATATTCTGTCTTCAAGAAACTTATCTCACCTGTAAAGATATACATAGAGTGAAAGTGAAGGAAGGGAAAATATATATTACAAGCAAATGCAAACCCAAAGCAAGTAGGAGGGGCCATACTTACATGAAATAGATTTCAAGTTAAAAATTGAAGAAGGAAAAAAAGAAATTCATTATATAATGAGAGGAAAATCAATTCAGCAAGAGGATGTAACAATTGTAAATATACATGAAATGCCAAACCAGAGAAACCAGACATATAAAGCAAATATTATCATATCAAAAGGGAAATATAGACTCCAATATAATAACAGTTGGAGTTATTATTACCGCATTTTAACCATTTGTTAGATTTAGACATATAATCAAAAAAGAAACATTGAACTTAAACCACACTCTAGACCTATTATCTAGATCTATCTAACAGAAATTCACAGAACATTTCAACCAACAGCTGCAAAATTTACATTTTTCTTTTCAGCACATAGAGCATTCTTCAGGAAAAACCAAAATTATGTCACACAACAAGGCTCGACAAATTTTAATAATCAAAATACTGTCAAGGTGTCTGTTCTGACCACAATGACATAAAATTGGAAATCAAGAGAAAGAACTTTGGAAACTGTAAATATATGCATAGTAAACATATTCCTAAATGACCAGTGCATCAATGAGGAAATTAAGAGGAAAACTAATAATGCCTTGATGTGAATAAAAATAAAAACAAAATATATGGGAGAAGGCAAAACCAGCACTAAAAGGATAATCTATCACAATAAATGACTGTATCAAAAAAGGAGAAACATTTTAAATAAACAACCCACTAAAACTTCTTATGAAACTGAAGAAAAGAATAAAAATAAACCACAAATTATAATCATAGAAGGAAAGAAATAATAAAGATCAGAGCAGAAATAAACAAAATTGAGACTAAAAAACAAAACAACAAAAACAAAAAACCAAAAATGTGTTTTTTGAAAAGATAAACAAATTGGCAATCTATTAGCTAGACTAATTAAAAAATAGCAGTTACAAATAAATAAAATCAAAAATAAAAAGGAGACATTAAAATACAATAGATCATTAGATATTATTATGCAGAACTATAATTAAAGAAATGAGAAAAGCAAAAATAGCATTTGATAAAATTCAAATTCCCTTTCGGATAAAACTTCTACACAAATTTGTTTAGAAAAAAGGTACCTCAACATAGTAAAGGTCATATGTAATATAGTAAAGGTCATACATATGTAACAAACCCAAAGCTAACATCATACTGAAAAGGGAATAGTTGAAAACTTTGTCTCTACAAATCGGAACAAGTCGAGGAGATCCATTTTAACCACGCTTATCCAACATAATACTGGAAGTTTTAGCCAAAATAATTAGGCAGGAGAAATAAAGAGCATCCAAACTGGAAATGATGAAGTCCAAATTTCCCAGTTTGCAGACACGATCTTGTATGTAGCAAAACCTAAAGACTCCATCAAAACACTCTCAGAACCGATAAACAAATTTGGTAAAGTTGCAGGATACAAAATCAACATACAAAAACCAGTGGATTTTCTATACTTCAATAATGAATTAGATGAAAAAGAAATTGAGAAAGCAACTCATTTAAAATACCTGCAGAAAAAAGTGAAAGAACTCTATGAGGAAAACTAAAATACTGATGAAAGAAATTAAAGGGTAGACACCACAAAATGGAAAGACATCTCTTGTTGATTAATTTGAATAATTTTATTATTAAAATGTCTATGCCACCAAAAGTGATGTACAGATTCAATGCAACTCTACAAAAATACCAAAGCATACTGTGCAGAAATATAAAAAAATGAGCCAAAAGATTTCATGAAACCACAAAGACCTCAAATAGCCAAAGCCAGACTGAGCAAAAAGAACACGCTGTTGGCATCACACTGCCTAACTTCAAAGTATACTCTAAAGCTATAGTAATCAAAACAATATGTACTGGCATAAAATACAGATACATAGGTCAATGGAACCGAATAGAGGATGCAGAAATAAACACATGTATTTGCAGTCTGATTTCCAGCACAGGCACCAATAAAATACATTGGGGAAAGGACAGTGTCTTCAATAAATGGTGCTGAGAAAAGTGGGTATCAATATGCTGAAGAATAAAACTAGACCCTTATCTCTCACCATATGCAACAATTAACTCAAAATGAATTAACGACAAATATGAGAACCTAAACCTATGAAACCACTAGAGCAAACCATAGGAGAAATGCTTTAGGACCCAGTTGGAACAATGATTTTATGGTCAAGATACCAAAAGCACAGACAGCAGAAGAAAAAGGAGACAAATGGTATTACAACAAACTAAAAATCTTCACAGCAAAGGAAACTTTCACAGAGTGAAGAAACAACCTTCAGAATAGAAAAAATATGTTTGCAAAGTGTTCATCAAATAAGGTAGCAATATCTAGAATATATAAGAAACTCAAACAACTCAACAACAAAAATAAAAATAACTCAAAAATGAGCAACTGATCTAAACAGACATTTCTCAAAAGAAGACAAATGTTCAACATATATGAAAATATGCTCAACATCACTAATTATCAGGGAAATTGGAATATAAAAGAATGACAATTAGAATTATCAGGATAATTTTCAAAAAGACAAAATAAATGCTGGCAAGGTTGCAGAGAAAAGAGGACTCATACATTGTAGGTGGAAATGTAAGTTAGTACAGCTATTATAGAAAGCAGTATGGAGGTTTATCAAAAACTAAATATAGAACTACCATGAGATCCAGGATTCCCACTGCTAAGTATATGTCCAAAGTAAAAAAACAAAGTCATTTTGTCCAAGACATATGTGCACTCTCATTTTTATTGTCGCACTATTCACAATAGCCAAAATATGAAATCAACTTATGTGTTCATCATCAGATTGATAAAGAGAATGTGGCATATATCCACAATAGAATAATATTCAACCATATAAATAAATAAAATTCTGTCATTTGTGGCAACATGAATGAGCATGAAGGACATTGTGTTAGGTAAAATAAGCCAGGCACAGAAAGACAAATACTGCTTGTTCTCCCTCATATGTGGAACTAAATGTTACTTTACAAAAGCAAAGAGTAGGATAGTGGTTACTAGAGGCTGGGAAGAGTAGGGAGATAAGGGTATAGGTAAAAGTTGGTTAAGGAATATGAACTTACGGCTAGATAGGTGGAATAAGTTCCATTATTCCATAGCACTGTAGAGTGGGTATAGTTGAAATATTTTATTGTATATTTTCAAATAGCTAGAGAAGAAAATTCTGAATGATTCCAACACATAGAAATCATAAATGTTTGAGGTAATAGATATGCTAAAAACCCTGATTTGATCATTGCAAATTGTATACACGTATCAGAATATCACACTATGCCCTATAGATATGTACAATTATTATGTGTCAAGACTAATAATAAAAAATTGAAAAAAACAGAATTTTTTTTGTTTTGAGTATAATGACACATCTAATTGTTCCTTATGAATATAAGATCTAATGGCATTTTAAGCAAAGGAAACACCTAGAAGAAATACTGAAATGATACTGACATATGGTATATCAAGGGACTTCAGATGCTATCATTTGGCTGAGGCATAGTATGTACGTGGAGAATGACATCAGTAGTCAGAGAAGCAGAACTCAGATCATGAAGGGTTGAGTATGCCACAACAATGTGTTTGATCTTCTCTGTATAGGGAATACAGAGACAGTTACTAATTTTATTCAGGAGCCAGGCACTCTCGACTTCCATTTTAGGAGAATTATTTTAGATCATTGTGATGAATGAATTAGAATGCTTGAGATGGAAGCAAAGTCTATTCCAAAGCTGATGCTATTACCAACAAGAGGAATGATACTGACATGAACTAAAGCCAGTGTTTAGTGATAAAGTGACAGATATGGAAAAATTTAATAGAAGTAAGGTATAGGCTTTAATTGATTTTATATGGAAGTTGAGGAAAATAGTGGTCAAGATGATGTGCAGTTATTGACTTATATGAACATCAGAGTAATCAGATATTGCTTTCCATAAAAGGACACTTTTTAAACCCTTGAATTCTTGGTAACTAATGAAACAATCATGTATTATTCTGGGTCAAATAACTATAAGTGTGCAAAGGATTGGCTCACCTCCACTGGGCTTGGCTCTTGGTTGTGAGTCTAGCTCAGGCCTGTTTCATGTATCATTCAATCTTCTTGGACCATAAGCTATCTGGAGTACCTGTGTCCCATTGAAAATGCAGGAGCTCAAGAGGAAAAGCAGAAACATGCAAGGCCTCTTATGGCATAGGCACATGAACCATACACTGTCATTTCCACTTACATGCCATTAGCCCAATTAAATAACATGGCCAAGCTCAACATCAGCAGGGCAGCAATACATACTTGATTCACACCAGAAGGCATTCCACGATTATACGCCAAAGATGGGTGTACAATTCTAATATGGAAGAGAGTGAGAAAGTGGAGACAGTGACACAACCACCACAAATCATGTTAGCACATGAAACAGGGACATCCATAAGTAAAGCTGTAGGAAGAAACATTAGACATTTCTATACTGGGTATCTTTCTCCCCACAAAGCTTCATTATACTCACTTCATGGTACTTTGAAGTCATTGCTTTATAGGGTCTCTTATGCTGAGTTACTTACTTGCTATATCACATTTGATTAATTTTGGAACTACTTTATGTGAAGAAGGCTGCCATAATAAAATTCAAGCCAATCTTTTCCAATGCTGACAAGTCATGAACACTGGCAGGTATAGATGAATGTCAGGACCTCATGGTCTCACAGGTTGTTCCCTAAGAATGATTTTTTCCATCGGAAATCAATACCAGTCAAGCTTCAAGTGCTGCTATTTTTCTGAGAATCAAATGTTGACTTGCAACCATTCTCTTACTGTTTGTAAATATGACCAGTACAATGCTGAAGGAGGTAGACAAGACTTTTCTAATAGTTCAGAAATGGCAAAAGATAAACAGCCCAAGAAAGTATCAAGATAAATGTAACTTCACTTTATGATACATGCAGTAACTTACTTACTTGGCCCCTGGAGAACTCTCTCTACCCAGCAGCAGTGGTTACATAGTCATACCTTAAAGTGGGTTAAAACTCATATCCAAGAGAATAGGACCCAGACATTCTTGGTTAAATCCTTGTAGTAGGTAGAATTATGACCTTGAAAGATGTTGATGTCCTAACATACAGCATTTCTGAAAATTTCACTATACATGACAATGGGGAATTAAGGTTGCCAGATAGAATTAAGCTTACTAATCAGTTGATTTTAAGATATAAAAGATTATCCTACATTATCTGAGTAGGCCCAATGTAATCATAAGAATCCCTTAAAAGAGAAGAGGGAGGTAGAATGAGAAGTCAGAGTCAGAGAGGGATTTGAAAAGGCTGTGGAGCTGTATTTGAAGTTAGAAGAAGTGGCCACAATATAAAGAATGCAACTGATCTCTTGAAGTTGGAAAAGGCAAGAAACAGAATATCCCTTATCATCTTCACAAGAAAGGTTGGGTTACCCACAAAGGGAAGCCCATCAGACTAACAGCTGATCTCTCGGCAGAAACTCTACAAGCCAGAAGAGAGTGGGGGCCAATATTTAACATTCTTAAAGAAAAGAATTTTCAACCCAGAATTTCATATCCAGCCAAACTAAGCTTCATAAGTGAAGGAGAAATAAAATACTTTACAGACAAGCAAATGCTGAGAGATTTTGTCACCACCAGGCCTGCCCTAAAAGAGCTCCTGAAGGAAGCACTAAACATGGAAAGGAACAACCGGTACCAGCCACTGCAAAATCATGCCAAATTGTAAAGACCACCGAGGCTAGGAAGAAACTGCATCAACTAACGAGCAAAATAACCAGCTAACATCAAAATGACGGGATCAAATTCACACATAACAATATTAACTTTAAATGTAAATGGACTAAATGCTCCAATTAAGACACAGACTGGCAAATTGGATAAAGAGTCAAGACCCATCAGTGTGCTGTATTCAGGAAACCCATCTCATGTGCAGAGACACACATAGGCTCAAAATAAAAGGATGGAGGAAGATCTACCAAGCAAATGGCAAACAAAAAAAGGCAGGGGTTGCAATCCTAGTCTTGGATAAAACAGACTTTAAACCAACAAAGATCAAAAGAGACAAAGAAGGCCATTACATAATGGTAAAGGGATCAATTCAACAACAAGAGCTAACTATCCTAAATATATATGCACCCATTACAGGAGCACCCAGATTCATAAAGCAAGTCCTGAGTGACCTACAAAGAGACTTAGACTCCCACACAATAATAATGGGAGACTTTAACACCCCACTGTCAACATCAGACAGATCAACGAGACAGAAAGTTAACAAGGATACCCAGGAATTGAACTCAGCTCTGCACCAAGCAGACCTAATAGACATCAACAGAACTCTCCACCCCAAATCAACAGAATATACATTTTTTTTCAGCACCACACCACACCTATTCCAAAATTGACCACATAGTTGGAAGTAAAGCTCTCCTCAGCAAATGTAAAAGATCAGACATTATAACAGTCTCTCAGATCACAGTGCAATCAAACTAGAACTCAGGATTAAGAAACTCACTCAAAACCGCTCAACTACATGGAAACTGAATAACCTGCTCCTGAATGACTACTGGGTACATAACGAAATGAAGGCACAAATAAAGATGTTCTTTGAAACCAACAAGAACAAAGACACAACATACCAGAATCTCTGGGACACATTCAAAGCAGTGTGTAGAGGGAAATTTATAGCACTGAATGCCCACAAGAGAAATCAGTAAAGATCCAAAATTGACACCCTAACATCACAATTAAAAGAACGAGAAAAGCAAGAGCAAACACATTCAAAAGCTAGCAGAAGGCAAGAAATAACTAAAATCAGAGCAGAACTGAAGGAAATAGAGACACAAAAAACCCTTCAAAAATTAATGAATCCAGGAGCTGGTTTTTTGAAAGAATCAACAAAATTGATAGACCACTAGCAAGACTAATAAAGAAGAAAAGAGAGAAGAATCAAATAGCAATAAAAAATGATAAAGAGGATATCACCACCGATCCCACAGAAATACAAACTACCATCAGGGAATACTACAAACACCTCTACGCAAATAAACTAGAAAATCTAGAAGAAATGGATAAATTCCTGGACACATACACCCTCCCAAGACTAAACCAGGAAGAAGTTGAATCTCTGAATAGACCAATAACAGGAGCTGAAATTGTGGCAATAATCAATAGCTTACCAACCAAAAAGAGTCCAGGACCAGATGGATTCACAGCCAAATTCTACCAGAGGTACAAGGAGGAAATGGTACCATTCCTTCTGAAACTAGTCCAATCAATAGAAAAAGAGGGAATCCTCCCTAACTCATTTTATGAGACCAGCATCATCCTGATACCAAAGCCTGGCAGAGACACAACAGAAAAAGAGAATTTTAGACCAATATCCTTGATGAACATTGATGTAAAAATCCTCAATAAAATACTGGCAAACTGAATCCAGCAACACATCAAAAATCTTATCAACGATGATCAAGTGGGCTTCATCCCTGGGATGCAAGGCTGGTTCAATACATGCAAATCAATAAATGTAATCCAGCATATAAACAGAACCAAAGACAAAAACCACATGATTATCTCAACAGATGCAGAAAAGGCCTTTGACAAAATTCAACAACGCTTCATGCTAAAAACTCTCAATAAATTAGGCATTGATGGGACATATCTCAAAATAATAAGAGCTATTTATGACAAACCCACAGCCAATATCATACTGAATGGGCAAAAACTGGAAGCTTTCCCTTTGAAAACTGGCACAAGACAGGGATGCCCTCTCTCACCACTCCTATTCAACATAGTGTTGGAAGTTCTGGCCAGGGCAATTAGGCAGGAGAAGGAAATAAAGGGTATTCAATTAGGAAAAGAGGAAGTCAAATTGTCCCTGTTTGCAGACGACATGATTGTATATCTAGAAAACCCCATTGTCTCAGCCCAAAATCTCCTTAAGCTGATAAGCAACTTCAGCAAAGTCTCAGGATACAAAATCAATGTACAAAAATCACAAGCATTCTTATACACCAATAACAGACAAACAGAGAGCCAAATCATGAGTGAACTCCCATTCACAATTGCTTCAAAGAGAATAAAATACCTAGGAAGGCAACTTACAAGGGATGTGAAGGACCTCTTCAAGGAGAACTACAAACCACTGCTCAATGAAATAAAAGAGGATACAAACAAATGGAAGAACATTCCATGCTCATGGGTAGGAAGAATCAATATCGTGAAAATGGCCATACTGCCCAAGGTAATTTATAGATTCAATGCCATCCCCATCAAGCTACCAATGACTTTCTTCACAGAATTGGAAAAAACTACTTTAAAGTTCATATGGAACCAAAAAAGAGCCCGCATCACCAAGTCAATCCTAAGCCAAAAGAACAAAGCTGGAGGCATCACGCTACCTGACTTCAAACTATACTACAAGGCTACAGTAACCAAAACAGCATGGTACTGGTACCAAAACAGAGATATAGATCAAGGGAACAGAACAGAGCCCTCAGAAATAATGCCACATATCTACAACTATCTGATATTTGACAAACTTGAGAAAAACAAGCAATGGGGAAAGGATTCCCTATTTAATAAATGGTGCTGGGAAAACTGGCTAGCCATATGGAGAAAGATGAAACTGGATCCCTTCCTTAACCTTATACAAAAATTAATTCAAGATGGATTAAAGACTTAAACGTTAGACCTAAAACCATAAAAACCCTAGAAGAAAATCTAGGCGTTACCATTCAGGACATAGGCATGGGCAAGGACTTCATGTCTGAAACACCAAAAGCAATGCCAACAGAAGCCAAAATTGACAAATGGGATCTAATTAAACTAAAGAGCTCCTGCACGGCAAAAGAAACTACCATCAGAGTGAACAGGCAACCTACAAAATGGGAGAAAACTTTTGCAAGCTACTCATCTGACAAAGGACTAATATCCAGAATCTACAATGAACTCAAAACAAATTTTACAAGAAAAAAACAAACAACCCCATCAAAAAGTGGGCGAAGGACATGAACAGACACTTCTCAAAAGAAGACATTTATGCAGCCAAAAAACACATGAAAAAATGCTCATCATCACTGGCCATCAGAGAAATGCAAATCAAAACAACAATGAGATACCATCTCACACCAGTTAGAAAGGCAATCATTAAATATTCAGGAAACAACAGGTGCTGGAGAGGATGTGGAGAAATAGGAACACTTTTACACTGTTGGTGGGACTGTAAAGTAGTTCAACCATTGTGGAAGTCAGTGTGGCGATTCCTCAGGGATCTAGAACTAGAAATACCATTTGACCCAGCCATCCCATTACTGGGTATATACCCAAAGGGCTATAAATCATGCTGCTATAAAGACACATGCACACGTACGTTTATTGCGGCACTATTCACAATAGCAAAG
Source organism: Pan paniscus (assembly GCF_029289425.2). Lineage (NCBI taxonomy): Eukaryota > Metazoa > Chordata > Mammalia > Primates > Hominidae > Pan > Pan paniscus. The sequence continues at coordinate 19,651,967 of NC_073252.2, forward strand.
AATTGGAACCAACCGAAATGTCCAACAATGATAGACTGGATTAAGAAAATGTGTCACATATACGCCATGGAATACTATGCTGCCATAAAAAAGGATGAGTTCATGTCCTTTGTAGGGACATGGATGAAATTGGAAATCATCATTCTCAGTAAACTATCACAAGAACAAAAAATCAAACACTGCATATTCTCACTCATAGGTGGGAACTGAACAATGTGAACACGTGGACACAGGAAGGGGAACATCACACTCTGGGGACTGTTGTGGGGTAGGGGGAGGAGGGATAGCTTTAGGAGATATACCTAATGCTAAATGACGAATTAATGGGTGCAGCACACCAGCATGGCACATGTATACATATGTAACTAACCTGCACATTGTGCACATGTGCCCTAAAACTTAAAGTATAATTAAAAAAAAAAAAAAAAGAAATGCAGCCTGCTGACACTTTGGTTTTAGCCCAGTGAAATCCCTTTTGGACATCTTAACTCCAGAACTGTATGACAATAAATTTGTGATGCTTTGGGCCACTATGTTTGTTTTAATTTGTTACATTAGCCATAGGAAATGAATGTAGCCTCCAAATATTTTGTTGATGATTAATACCAAAAATATTAAAGTCTCTTGAAAGAGAAGGCTCTCCAACAGGAGATTAAAGTTATCCTCCAAAAAATCACACCAGAATGCAATAAAATAAATATAATTCTAAACAAGATAAAGACAGCAATCTAATATGATTTTCTCCCTTTAAATTATTTACCATTTCATCTATTCTTACAGAATTTTCTCAAAAATAATTGACCATTTAAAACAAAAAAAAATAAAAATTATTTAGATTTATTGTGTAGGTCCTAGAAATCTGGCTTTCCTCCCTTCTGGTATGGAAATAGGGTTTACTATGGGAAATTTACAAACTCTTCAACTAAAGTAAAAACTTAATTTGTCCTATGATATTGTAAGGTACCTATAATTTAAAATACACACAAACACACATTTATGAGATATACATTAAATATTTTATATTTTATATTTTATATATTTTTTATTTTTATTTATTTAATAAAAATATAAAATAAAATATTTTATATTTAATATTTGTTACTTTTTAATATTTTGATAATTATATATGTATATATTATGCTTCTTTGTATCCGTCATTATGCTTCACCACCTCAAAACAATCAAAATTCTTATCTCATTCCAATGTCAATGAGCTCAGATTGACTGAAATTTCATGTCTGCCTCTCTAGAGTCTAATGATGTACCTGCCATATAATTCCTGCTCCATAATTATTGTTGGCTTAATTGACATTAAATACTGTTGAATTGGCTCATAGCACTTTACAATTTATAACAGGCCTGAGACAGAGCTTTTATAGACCAGAAACTCTTTTCAGATAATTCAGGCATTATGAGTACACCTAGGCAAAGTAGTACTTACATATTTACCATATTAATATGCTTGGACAATAAAAGACAATAACCAAAGGAAGAAAAATATCTCTAAGCAAAGTTTTAAGAAAAAGAATGATTTATCTTAGAATATATTAAAATGGATTTGCAATAAGACTTTACATTGAACATTTGGTTATTTTAAACTGTTTTTCATTTCTTTGTGCTGTGTTCTAGAATAACTTTTCATTCATATTTTATTTCTAGAACTATAAAATGTAAATTAGTTTAATCAGTACACTCAATGGACTAGTTAGTTAGAGATACTTTCAGGACATTTAAAACTAAAAATACTACAACTAAAAAAGTGAATATACTATAAATTATATTCAAGGACTGTTATTAAAGGAAATAAAAGCTCTTTAAAATAAACAGACTCTTTGGCAGTTGAAACATATGGGTTTCATCTTAAATTACTATTTGGTTTAACCGAATTAATTTTTCCAAGTAAAATAATGACTTGGCTGATATAATGCCCCCCAAGTTCTCATTTGCTATTTTCAGTCCTTGAACATTTCAAGGTCTACAAGTCTTACAGGAATCTGACATCAAAATATTGTATGGCCAAAAGCAGGTAAAGGTGGCCTGGGAAACATAGAGCAATTTGACTCAAATCTATACATAATACTGTGGCTTTAAACATTTGCATAAAATTAATAAAGCCAAATTATTTTAGATTAAACATTTCTTACTTTATCTACTGGTTGCTTCCCCACACTTTGTAACTCTAGGACCTACACACAATGAGATAAAAGTAGGACCAAAATATTTCAGAAAGAGAGAATTTATTCTCTGTGCTCATAACCAGTCCATGAACAAACCAATTAAAGAATGCACTAGTAGGGACAAGTGTTGGCCCCTCCTTTTTTTTTTTTTTTTTCTGAAGTTGCAGCTGTCCAACATTGAGTCACTCACAATCACACACAGCAGGATGCAAACAGCTGGGGCTCAAGGCAGAGGGCACCAGATTTACCCACACAGAAGCCACCATTTAAGCAAAATAGGTGATCTGAAGATATTTGTGGTGGTTGAGATGTGGGAATGTAATTAGAAGATGTGGGACCATGTCTGCTACAAAAATGGCAGTGAAATGTGAAATGAAACTGATAACTAATGCCATTGTAAAGTACTCATGTTGCTATTCATAATATTTTTCTTAAAAATGCAGAGCATATTAGTAGAAAGGCATTAAATTGGGATTCTGTGTATTGGTGTGTGTCTTGGCTCTTGGCTTTTGGCTCTATCACTGAGTAATTTGGGTAGGTATTTAAACTTCTCTGAGTCTCATGAGAGCACTGAAAACTAATTCTCAGAGTTGGGTTTTTTCAAAATCTGGAAATATTTTCTAATTATAGCAGTGACCTAAGAAGCACAGCTGGTTTTCAATGGATTTTTTGCCATTACAAATGGAATAAACCTGCTGGGCTAGAGGGGTAAGAAGACATGTTATTTTGCCTCTACTTTTTGCCCTGTCTCAGAGACTGGAGAATGGTGTACTCTTTTTGAGAGGGATAGAGTACAGTATTCTTCCTTTCCATCAGTATCTTTCTTTCTAAGATTATTTAGTGACTTCCATTTCAAAACAACAACCACCATTGGGGTAGGAAGAAAAATTAAAGCAAAGAACTAGAATTGGCTCATTGCATTCTTGAAATGTGCTTTTCAAGAAAAAAAATAGTGAAGCAAGAGCCAAAAGCATTCTAGAAGTGGTGCGAGCTGTGGCTCATACTTCTGAAATTTATATTCCTATGTATTACATAATGAGAAAATGGTTCCAGTTTTTATTCAGCAGGGCTGCTTTAAATAAATTTATTTTTGATGATGAATATGGGATTATTGTTGCATTTGGCATTTTCTGCAGCTGTAAATCTGAAAAACAGATTCTACTCAAAAACCTAACAGAAAGTGAGAAAAGCTGAGGGAAAGTCCTGTGTTATATCTCCCAGTCTGCATGTAAAGTGCATTTCAAATGCCAGTGTGCCTACAGATCACCTGTGGATCCAGCTAAAATACAGATTCTGGGACACAGCCCAGCTCCTAGCAAGCTCTCAAGCCCTTGCTGTTCAGGACTATATCTTGAGTAGCAAGACAGTAAACTGCACCAAATGAGATAAACTCTGCTTAGAATAAATACACAGAAAACGAAAAACAGAGTGCATGACCAAAAGATATTGTAGGATAAATGACATAATACATGAAAAATACCTAACTTACTTCAGGAAAAAAAGATAGGAAGTTAGGAAGGAAGAAAATTGAAGAAGAAAGAAAAAAAGAGGGAACAAAAGAAGAGAAGAAAGTACAGGAAATCACATTAAAAAGACCAATAAAAATATGCTTGGGAAGAGAGAGAGAGAAAAAAAAATAGACAATCCAAGGGGTGGGGGCGGTGGGGAAGACAATCCAAGGGAAAAGGACTCCCTAAGGAGTGTTTCATTAAAGATTTGAAGTAGTTGTCCTTCTAAAGATTAGAAGTAATTCTGTGTAGTTGAACCTGCCTGGATTTGAAATCCAGCTCAGCCACTAGTTACTATATGACTTTGGCCAATTACTCAATCTCTCTGAGCTTCCATTTCTTTGCCCGAATCAAGGGGATAAAGATAGCAACTTCTTAATTTGGTGTTCTGGGAAGTTAAGAAAGATTCTTGGAGACATGTAAAACAGAAACTGGAGCATTAAGTCTATCTGCAACTCCCTTGCTCATAACTTTCAATGGTTTCTCATATCCCTCAGTACAAAGCAAAATCCCTTGAATGGCTTCCAGAACCCTACGTGACCAAGCTCACTGCTATTTCTCCAAACATTCCCCTACTACACTTGTTCTTGCTCACTCACAAATGTCTAATATATCTAACTTTACAGTCCTAATGTCCTGTCACCAATGGCACTCTGTATCTATGGTACCTTAATGTATAGATAACTTAACATATACTATGTGTGCCCTTGTTGATCATCTGTCTCCCTTTCACTAGAATATAAATTCTGTGAGGTTGGGACTTTAACTATTTGCGCCCTGCTATATGTCTGGTACCTAAACAGTACCTAGGGCTCAATATATATTTGTTAAATGAATAAATTATATGCATAAAATCACTATCAAATTTAAAATAAAACTAAATTTCATGACACACAAACACACAGACACACACACACACACCTACTCAAGCACTCTATCATTTCAACCTAACACATGCCTCTCATCTTACTATTAGGGTGGTGCAAAAGTAGTGGCCAGGACCGTAATTACGTTTTGCACCAACCTAATAGATGTTTTATGTACATTATTTCATTTAATTAAAGCAGCAGTACTGAGAGTTTTTAGTTCCCATTTTTCAGGTTGTCACTAATTCGTAGAATTGGGCCTGTGTGTTTCCAGCACACTCTGCTCATCATTAGGCCTTGCTTGATACATGCATTTGTCCTTGATCTAAAAATGATATAACATATCCCTTCTATAAATTTAGTCCAACTCACACAAATATCATCCACTTATCTTAAAATGTACCCCTTGCCTAATTGTTGGCATTGTTTGGTCAGCAGAGATCCTAAACTGACATTGTGTCCTCTGGTTATACCTTCACAAATATACTTTCATTGAAAATACCTGAACAATTGCAAAATTAAAAAAGCACTGGATTATTTTGCAATTGTTTAGATATTATGTACTTACTTAAAAAAAAAGAACATTGTAAAACAGCAATTGAAATTTTCATGTGAATTATATAAGAGCAATGGTTTGGTAGAAAGACATTTAATTGTGATCCATTTTTTTTCCAGTTTATTAAAACTCTTGGCATCCTCACTCTGATTTCATTTTGGCCCTTGTTCACTGACATGACAGGTCTAATGATCATGTGTCGGTATTCCAAGAGCTTTCTGTTTAACAGAATACTGCTATTTCTCAGGAATACTCCAGTCACCTCTCATCCACTGACCTTTCCCCTCACAACATTTATCACCAGTGACACTGACTGATGAGCAGCATGATCTCCTGACCTCCAATTTATTAATGTTGATGGTCTTGACACACTTCCTAGTCTCCCAGGCTCCACACAGCTGCCTAATATCATCAGTGGATCCTTACTTCCCAGAAATACTTTCCATTTCCTCACTCTATGACACGTATTACTTGTTCTCCTATCAAGCATGACCTGTCACTTTTTTTTTTCACTTACTGCTCTTCAAAATCTTCAGACTCCCACCTCACTGACTCTTCTAGGTCACTCATTTAGTTACATATTGTTTGTCCCTCTTAAGGAGTCATTTTCTAGAAAAGGGATGCTCTTTTTGGTAGAATATCCTCATCAACCAGGTGAGAAATTCTGCATCCCTTATGAAGGAAAAATTAACCTAATTGGAGCCTACACATCTTTTGTTCATGATAACTGTGTTCATGTCTTCACCTAATAATGGCTACTATTATTAATCCCATGTCTGTTTCTTAGAAGATTTAGCAAATCATGATGCTAATAAATATATTGTTCTTGCAAACAATAATAAGTACCATTTATTGTTCACTATTTTTAAAAATAGAATAAAAGAAAGGAATAAACAATATTAATATTTATAATAATAAAAAGCCTTTCTTGAACACTTACCTTGTGTCAGAAACTGTCATTAGTACAGTAAGTTATTATCTTACTTAATCATACCATCAGTATTGTGAGGCCAATTATATTACCACCCTTAGTTGGAAAACAAGGAAACAGACACAGTGAACCTTTCCACAATCACATGGCCGGTCACTGTCAGAAAAAGAATTTAGTTCGGTGATTCAATAATTATTTTGAATTAACTAGCTTCATCTGACAAATCTCTTTCATAAAGGAAAAATAGTAATGACAATGATGATAATAAAGCAATATAAATAATAAAACTAGTATCTCTTGTGCTAGGCAATGTTCTTTATACTTTACATACAGAGTCTTGCTTGTTTTAATTCTTAAAAACATCAGGGTGGTTATTATCATCCCTATTTTATAGATCAGGTGATTGAAAATTAGAGATGTGAAGTATTTTTCTCAAGACAACAGGAGTAACTCTAGGCTGATCCATTTGCCATCTGAATGCTTCCTTTGGTGCCATGTGGGTGTCTAGAACATAAATCTTTTCATTAAGGAAAACCTTTACTAGCAGTTGTAGGCCATGGGCAGCTCTATCAAACTAGAACTGCAGGTAGAAATACATTTTCCTCATCTTTCCCTTAAATTCATTTTCCTCATCTTCCTCTTAAATAGACTTTAGGGTTTTATTTTCAACTCTTATTTTAGATTCTCAGGGTACATGTGCAAATGTGTTACAAAGGTATATTGCATGAGGTTTGGAGTACGCTTGAACCCATCGCCTATGATGTGAGCATAGTACTCAATAGGTATTTTTTTTTTTACCCCTTCCTTCCCTCTCCCCACTCTTTTTTCCCCAGTGGCCATTGTTCCCATCTTTATATTCATGAGTATCCACTGTTTAGCTCCCATTTATAAACTAGGACATGCACTATTTGGTTTTCTGTTTCTGCTTTAGTTGCTTTAGGATAATGACCTCCAGCTGCTTCCAAGTTGCTGCAAAGGACATGATTTTGTTCTTCTTTTATGACTGTGTCATATTTCATGGTGTATATGACTACATTTTCTTTATTCATTCCATTCTTCCAAAAAGACACATGGACCTGTAAGTTCATCACAGCAGTATTGACAATAGATTTCCTGATAGCAAGTGGTTTGTGTTATCTGTCAATGTAGCCCATATATTTCCTCAATAAATAGTTGTTGAATTAAATGGACTAAAGGAAAGGAAGCTTACAAGGTGGAGTGCATAGACTAGGTTTCTAGGGCCAGATGGTAAACAAGAAAAGACTTTGTGCCCCGTTGTGTTCTGATGCTTTTTTCCATGATCATTTTCATGAATTTACAGATGGGGAATTAAAAACATGGAAAATATGTTTGTATGGTATTTTTGGATGGTTATTAGAAATCAGAATGTAACCTCTTAATTGACATTCCAGTATTTATTCCTTTATTACTAATCTACAATTAGCTATTGAACATAGCATTTCTCCCTTATTCATAAAATATTCATCATTTTCATCTCTACTTTGTCTCCTTCAAAAAGCTTTCGCCTCATTAGTCATAATAATGCATTCGCTTGTTTGCAAAAGAATTGCTGTATTTATGTTAAAGTCTTAGAAAACAATAAGTCTTAGATGCGTTGCCTAATTTTGAAAGGACACTTTTTCCTTAAATATTTGTCTATTTACAGTGGATGAAATAAATGAGTTTTTCAAGTATTCCAAAGAGACTTTTGCTCACTTGTCACCACTTGTGACCACATTGTCAACCAGGCACTCTGATTGCTTTACATTACCCAAGAGAATTAACCATATCTGGAAACATGTTTTCATAGAAGAAAGATGTATAAATAATGTGTTTTATATCATCTTTACCTATTGTAAAGTGTAAATGCTTTGACTTAAATAAGTCTTCAAAATAAAACAAAGGGGAGTAAAAAGAAATAGATATAATCATAAAAACATAAATCCATGAATTAGAAGAAATGGCATAATGAATAAATAAAAATTGAGGCCGATGCCTTCAACAAAATTTTTAAAATATTGATACATGCTGCAACATGGATAAAATCTCAAAAACATTATGCTAAGTAAAAGAGGGCAGTCACAAAGGACAACAAATTGTATGATTCCATTTATAGTAATTTTCCATATCAGAAAGTATGTCAGTAATTGCATGGGGCTAGAGGTGGGAATAAGATTGGCTGAAAATGGTATGAGGGGTTATGGGTACGGGGGTTATGGAAAAGTTCCAAAACTGGATTTTGGTGAAAATTAAACAACTCAGTAAATATACTAAAAGAAATGCTGACATGTACACTTAAAATGTGAAATTTTCACAATGTATATTATATCTCAATAAAGTTGTTTTTTAAATAAGACTAAAATATCTTAAGAATAGAAATCTTCTAGTATTTAAATGTAATTATATAAAAAATATATTTACCAAACCTCATTTTTTCCATGATCACCCTTTCATGAGTTTACAGAAGGAAAATTAAGGAAATGAAAAATATGTTTGTATGGTATTTTTCAATGGTCCAGAATGTAACCTCTTAATTGACACTGAAGTTTTTATTTATTTACTATTAATCTGAAATTCGTTATTGAACATGACATTTATCCTTTATTCATAAAGGATACATTTTTCCTCAGTTTTCAAGGAAGAATTACTATATTTATTTCTGTTTTTAATATGTAATTGCTTGCCTTGATCTTTTTATTTTACAGTCATTACAATCAATTGCATCATCTAACAGCAATAGTGTTATCAGTCTTGTTAACATTTCACATTTCATTCTTCCTTAAAAATTGCCTGAATAATTAATCCATACATTCAGTTAAACAATCTCATTAAGAATATACCTGCGCTTACGGCAGCATGGATTCAGTATTTGATTTTCCTAATTGTATGTCCATATCTTGATATTCTCTCAGGGACAATTTGACCTCACATGTAGCTTTTACCAGTAGAATGGCATCGATTAACAATTATTGTAAATCACATGAAGAAAGTTTGAATTAAATGTTAGTGTGCCTCCAGAGATAATGCAACATAGAACACTAATGTGTCTCCTCTACAGTCATTAGATAGTTATCTGGCACTGTATGTATCAGATGTCAGGGATGCTATAATAGCTAACACTCTTAGTGCTCTACAAGAGTAAGTAGTTCAACTGAGGAGGCAAACATACACACTGGAAAGTATAATACAAGGTGAAAATTGGTATGTTTAGGGTTCTTGCTGGGAGATTTAGGAGTTAACATTTTAGCAAGGCTTAGCCAAGATTTGGGGTCAAGGAGACCTCTCTTGATAATGTCTTGCCTACACTAAGTAGGGAAGAGTGCTTAGGAGTTAGTTAGGTGAGAAGGGGTGGGGACATTAATCCAAGTTGAGAAAAGCTGCATTTGGAGAAACTAGGCAGGATAGGAGCTCGACATCAGCAGGTCTGACTGACTGGAACAGAATAGTGAATAGTTTGTGTTTGGAGATTGCCAAGAAAAGGACACTATTATTCAGTTTCTATTGGGCCATGTCCAGGGACAATAACGGACCATGAAGAGAAAGGTAAGAGATATGTAAAAAAATGACTCATTGGATTAATTTGGATTAATATTTCACCAAATTTGTGAAGCAAAATATTACTCTCACTATAACTTAATATGTTTTCAAAGCTTTTATTCATATGAGGATGGTAAAAAATCACAAGTATCTGGAATGATTTCTCTATTTTTGATGTATACTTAGCATGAGAGGACAAGAAAGTATCTGCTTTAGAACCTAAGAATAGACATATAGTAGAAATGTTTAAAAATAACCCTGATTAATTTAATTGTTCAGCAAATATTTGAGTTTTCATTATGTGGTAGATATTGGGCTAACATGAACACTCAGTGATGGACAATGTAGATTTGTTTCCCATTTTCTTAGAACTCATGGTCTAGTCTGTGAGAAAAAAAAAAAGAGCTTAGACAGATAATGTGTGCATCAGATCCCAGCAGGAAATTTCTCCCTAAGGGAGGGGAAAGTTTCCTAGCAGGAAAGCAAAATGCTCACAAATTGCAGTGTTCACAGCTACTATGCAAGGTAACATGAATGCATGAGGCAATTCAGGTGCCAATATGCTTTTATTGCAATAATGATTAATTATGTTGTAGTAATACTGCTGTTTGAAATATAACACATGCCAAATAAAAAGTCAAATCAAAGCACAATCATTACTTGAAAAATAAATCCACTAGTATAATGGAGGATTATGAGGGAGACCTTTGAGAGACTATCACAGAGGCTCCGTGACCCCGGATCATTGAGATTACAGAACAGAAGTATATAGAGGCCCCAAAACTCACAATGATAGTAAATAATTACCACATTAATCAAAGGAAAAAAACGAGAGTAGAGGAAATAGGTTTGTATTATTTATCAGCTTAAGAAGGCAACTGAGAAAATAATAAAATAACCACCTATCCTGGATAATTATGAATACAAGCACAAAACAGACAAACAAAACATTTTATACAATAAGAGGTTCAAAATAACAGCATTTATAATAAGTGGAGAGCCAGGCACGGTGGCTCATGCCTATAATCCTAGCACTTTGAGAGACCAAGGCAGGTGGATCACTTGAGGTTGGGAGTTAGAGACAAGCCTGGCCAACATGTTGAAACCCCGTGCCTACTAAAAATACAAAAATTAGCCAGGCGTTGTGGTGGGTGCCTGTAATCCCAGCTACTTGGGAGGCTGAGGCAGGAGAATCACTTGAACTCGGAAGGTGGAAGTTGCAGTGAGTCGAGATCGCGCCACTGCACTACAGCCTGGGCGATACAGGGAGACCCCGTCTCAAAAAGAAAATAATAGTAATAATGATAATAAGTGGAGAAAATCTAATAGTAAAAATAGTGACCTGGTTAGACAAGTATGGCAGATACTCTGGAATATTACACCACAGTTGAAACACTCCTGAACCAATTGCCTTTATCATAGCTGGGATGTTAGCAAAGTTTCTGTAGGAGCCTCATCATCTTAAGTTCTACCAGCTTTCTTCTCCTGAGACTGTTGGATTCTACTTGTTTTGTCATTTTCATAATGTCAGTAGCATTCACCCTGCATTTCTTTCTCATTCTGAATATTCCATGTGCCTTGTATTGTTATCTAAATTCCTGTTAAATAAATACGTTAAATTCCTATTTATTAGTGATTAATAATGACTTCTCTGCCCAGAGAAAATTACATCCTAAAGTGTATTACAGTCTTATGCTTAACACGGGAATACTTTAGGCAGAAGGGAGTAAACGGAGGGAGATTTCTGGAGGTTGGCTCTATTTATGAAATCTGTAATCACCATAGCATGCAAGTGGTTTTGCACAAAACTGTGCACGCACCCCTCCCTTTCTGATCATCTTTATGTCTTTATTTAATAGATGAAAGAAGTAAGGCTCAGAGGTTTAGTGAAGCTGAGAGACTGACTTTAGCAGTCTGCTTTCAGTTAATGTTTCTCTGCCCTACTGCATGAGGCCTTCCTATTATTTTGAAAGCATTTCTGATTACACCTTACTCTTCAAATATGGTCCTCAGTGTTGCTGGCCCCAATCTTGTTCACCATCATTGAGATTTTCTCTCTTGTTCTGCTGCTTTGACTGCCAGGGACAAGGTCTATCTCCAGACAATTCCAGTTCTAACATTCTAGATCTGAAGTCAAATGTCTTATATTTATATGTGTTACTGATAGAAAGAAATATTCAAAAGGAAACATGAATCATTCCTTAAGTGAAAAATCAAGCAATTTATATATTGCTTGGGGTTAGTATAATTTAATTCAAGTCTGAGTCAATAACTAGTATTTTCCAGAAAATGACAAATAGCACAATGAAATCATGGCCATGAATTCTACCAACATTTAAAAAAAATTTAATATCAAATTATAGTTCACTGATTCTCCAACATTCATTTCATATATAAACTGCTGCACTTAAAATTACTGATTTCTAAATGAGAATTATATCAACATTTTGATAAAGTAAAAGACTTAAAATACTGTCTCAATGTCTAACCGCTGATACCAGTAAAGACAGGGATTAGCTTTTAAACAAAGTAAGTCCTTGTGGATTGGCCGAGATTGTTTTTTTTGGGGAAAAGAAGGAGGAAGGAGAAAGAGAAGAGGAAGGAGAAGGAAAAGGAGGAGATGGAGAAGAGGAAGAAGAAAAAGAAGGAGAAGGAGGAAGAGGAGAAGAAGAGTGTGTGTGTGTGTGTGTGTGTGTGTATAGAGAGAGAGAGAGAGACAACAATAAGATCATGAAAGCTTAAGTAATCGCTGATTTTATTTGGAATATCTGTGTTTACCTAAGTCCTACTTTGTCTTTTGCAGTAAGATTATTAATTTTTTAAGGTTTAAGGTTAAAATCAACTGTCTCCTTGCACTTTTCACTATCACTGTGAAGTGTATCCTCATATAAATGATTTAGTGATTGCTTTCATGTCCATGTCTGCCTGTATTGATTAACCTTCAAGATGGAGGCTATTGTGTGTATGGCAGGCATTAACAGTGCTCACTGGAGATTTTTCTCCTTCTGGGTTCATAAGGATTATACATCCCTAGTCCTGTTAAGTTAGGACTGGTTATGGGATTATTTTAGCCAGTAAGTTGAATGTGGAGATGGCATATGTTATTTCTGGGCCAGAGTATTTAATCTCAAGCATGAGACACTACAGCATTCTCTTCCCCTGCTGTGGATATCACGGATAGTAATGCAGGGATGGAATAGATATCGGGATGTCCCTGAGTATGACATGCAGATTCCCTACATTTAAAAAGAGCAATCTACATTTAAAAAGAGCAAGAACAAGACAAAAGTTTTTCTTTTATTATTTTGTGGGGGTTTTTTTTGCTTTGTATATTTAAATACTTTTCTATTGTTTAGGTTGTTTAGGTTACTCTAACAGAGAATGGATCATATTCATTTTTGATTCCACCATAATACAACACTTACCTCAACGCTTACATATGTTCAGCATTCAAGACATATTTGGAATTGATGATTATTTGTCACCTTTTGTCATTGCTTGTTTATTAATTGGTTATATGACATACTAAATCCTAGGGTTGAATTTTAAGAAGATTATCGACCTTTAAAGGATAAGGATTTCTTTAGAATGTCATAAAGTATGGGTTCATTTCTTTTGATGTAGGCACGTGGAATTCTTAGATTGGGTGAGAATATTACCTATGCATTTATTATTATATTTTTTCATGTCACCTTACCTCAAAGTGCACCCAATGCTTCAAGTTTTGTAGTAGAATCCAGAATTGTGACATTCTTTTCAGAAATTGAAAATGAAAAACGAGCTTTATTTCCAATCAAAATACTCTTAAATGTTCATAGCATTTATTAGATGTTAAAATATTCCACAGTAAAATTCAACCTAATTTAACAAAACATAGCAAAGGCTTTACTCCAATTTTTTTAAGTTATGATTTGCTTTAAGGGGTAATTATATTGAGGCTAAGAAAAACTCCTTTCATGTGCATAAAAATGCAGGATGCATATGTGTACTTAAAAATAATCTTGATGAATTCTGGTAATCAAATACTCAAATGAGACCTCCATATGTTATATGTGGGAGGTAAGATCTCTCTCACTGCAACATTGTGTATGATCACCAAATTCACAATCCCATAGGGATAATATTTATTATCATAAAATGTACTATAGCATTTGAAATCTGAGGTTAAACATTTTACTGCAAGGTTTATGAGGAGACTGTGAATCTCAAGCGAATTCATTGCATGAGAAAAGTGAATTTATTATCAAGGGCATGAAAAGAATCAGTCTTCTGAATGCTTAATACATTCTGTTAAAACATGTTATTCCAAAATCCACAATGCAAGATGTGTCTAACCTCTAAATTTCAGTACTTTTAAGGTCTTGACAAAAAGGTAAATAATTCATGTGTATTTATCATTTAAAAAATACCAAAGAATAGCCAATGTTACAATACTGATTTTTCTAAGCTATTTGGTAAGAAAGGAATCTAATGCAGTCTAAAGGTAAAGGGATTGCCTTTCAATGTGCATCACATACAAAGTGGTCAAAATCTTAAAATATCACAATAAATGCTGGGTGTGGTGGCTCATGCCTGTAATCCCAGCACTTTGGGAGGCCGAGAGGGGTGGATCACGATGTCAAGAGATGGACACTATGCTGGCCAACGTGGTGAAACCCCGTCTCTATTAAAAGTAGAAAAATTAGCCGGGCGTGGTGGCGTGTGCCTGTAGTCCCAGCTACTAGGGAGGCTGAGCCAGAAGAATCGCTTGAACCCGGGAGGCAGAGGTTGCAGTGAGCCAAGATGGTGCCACTGCACTCTACCTCAAAAAAAAAAAAAAAAAAAATCACAATAAAGTTATGGGTGGAGTTGTTGATAATTTTTTAAAACATCTTGGAATATAAAACATACATTCTTGATGGTTCGCAAATATTGAGTTACTACGTGATGTGCTAGATTTTAAAAAATATAACTGTCTTGAAATGTCACCACAGAAAAGGTCAGTAAAACTGAATTGGCAATATCATGAGATCTTTGATGGAATCTAATTAGCACCAAGTTCAGATTCTGAAAACATTTTGTTAGACTGACAAGAGATTAGAAAGGAAACAGATGATACTTGAGAAAGGTCCTTTCCCCCCAATATATATGTATAATTTCTATTATGAAGAATTAGAACTTCATACATGGAACAGTGAAAAAATAGACCAGAACATATTTTCTTTCTTGAAAAGCACTATTTCAGCAGCAATGGAACAGACTGCTGAGGTCAGGAGGGTCTCAGAGCTAGACGGTGTTTGCGAAGCCAGGGAACAGGTTTTAGTGTGAAAGAAATTCTCCGTGGCCAAATGATGGAAATACAAGGAAATTATTCTGATGAATATGAAACATATTGAGCATTATTTACTCTCATCATAAAATAGTATAACCAGCTTTCGTTTTGCCGCATGTAGCTTTTGGGGCCTACTTTTTTTTTTTTTTTTTTTTTTGACAAATAACAAATGAGAAAACAAGTTGGAGTTAGGCAAGCTCTGGTGATGGCATAAGGTAAAATGGCCACCCAAGCTGTGAACTTGCCATTGAATTAATGCTGCTACCGAGTAAATGAATATCCGAAGACGACAGGAACTGCCCCCCGCCCGCCCCCCCCCACCCACCCCACACACACACAAACAAAACTGTACGTGGAAATTTGCAAACAGGTTTTAAGGCAAGTCTATTTTGGCCCCTGATCTAGAACCAAGCATACCTTTTTCCTTCAGAAACTCTGGTATCTTTCAACAAAGAGGTTGCATGAAATGAAAGCAGGTGGCAACACATTTGGAAAGAGATAGGACGGTGCTCATCTTTTTGTGATTTATATGACCCACCCATACAGGACTAGCTTGCAAACTGTTCTTATCTCTGTAGGAGGAGTCATGATAGTCAGTTGCAGTAATCATTTCACAGGGCTTCCTCCCCTTTTACACAGTGATCTTCCTTCAAGGAAGAAGCTGTATGTTCTCTTTGAACCCCCGGAACCTGATTCAATAATGAATGATCATCTTGGGTTTATTCATCAAAATGGATTAAAATATATTTAATCAGTTAATTGCAGGATTTTGACAATAATCCAAATACAGGGAATGTTACAGTGTCTTATATCCTAAGTGATTTACACTTTTCACCATTTTGGTCCAAAGAAGGGGAAAGATTTATTAAATGAGAAATGAGTATAAACAAAGAAGACTTTTTTAAAAAAGCAATCATGAACAAAGGATGATATATTTTTACAAGGGCCATTTTTCTATTAAAATTCTGCTCAAAGCCATCATGTACCAATAAAAACTGTGTAGACAAGAAACAATACCTTTTCCAAAATCCTGGGAGCAAACGCCAGATGGTGACTGTGAAATTAGTGAAAAAAAAAAAAAAAAATAGAAAAACATAATGGCCAGAATGAAGTTCGTACTGGAAGTTCTGTAAGGGCAATCAGCATGGCACCTATCTAATGTTGTCAAGATGGTCAAAAAGAAATAAAAGATAACCAGGTAACTAAAATTGGGAGTGCTTTGAAGAACAGAAGAATTCAGACTTTTCTTGTAGGGCATGTAATAGAAGAAAAAAGTCAAAACAAAATCAGAGGATACCATAGCCTATTTTACATATTAAATTTCAGAGCAACAAATTTTACACAGTGTGAAAGTCCACAAACAGGACTTCTGTAAAGAATACATACACATTTAGGTCCATAGTTAGAAATGGGTATAAAAAGATTTAAGAAATAAGAATAGAAAGTCCCTACATAAAAAGTGCAGAGACAGAAAGGTCTAGAAGCTAAAAACTAAGAGTAGATAATGCAATGCCAGGGTTAAGCAGAAACTCTACATCTGAAAACAAAGGGTGACCACAAGACAAAGTATATCAAATAACACACATAGGAGAGGCAGATGAATGTATGTGGGCCACCCTGGCATCCTTATGCATTATTGTGGAGAGATATTATGTTTGCCTAAGTAAGTGTTTTTGTCATTTTGTTTTGTTCTGCTGCTTTTTCTCCCAATTCCACAGTGCTAGAGAGTACTCCACAGAGAGAAAAGTGTGACAAAAGCTGATACCAGAACACATTGATTCAGGAAGTAATAAAGCCTAACAAGTAAAAAAGGGTGTTGTGAGGGAGAATATCAAACCATTGAGGATGGAAAATCTAATTTTGCTTTTCTGCAATCCCAGCTATCTTCAGGAAAGGAATTTATTTTTTTTTATAACTCATACAATCAAGAAAATGGGGAGATGGGAGAGTAGACATAGTAACAATAGCTTAGAAGCTGGAAAACAGGTGGATGCATGGTAAATGACTTATGAATGAGTACTAACTGGCAGTACCACATTCCTTTGACTGTCGGAGTTGGGGGCAAGGAAGGAAGCATCTAAAATAAAGAGAGAGGGTCAAAGGGATAGTTGAAGGTGTTGGAGAAGTAGTTAAAGCTATTACATATCAATTATAGAGCTGGTCATAAATCAGAGATACTGTAATCAAAGAAAAGCACAGACACTAGGCTAAAACATTAATTACATATCTCGCAAATTTTTTTTTTTTTTAATCAGAAAGGCCTACAGGACTTTATCCACTGTAAGCACACATTTTGCATATTACTTTCCCCGGTTTAGTGATCTGTTTTACAAACACTAAAAATTAAAACTCAATTTAGATTTCATCAGGAAATAGAGCGACTGTAGTCTGCAGCCAGATAAAATAAGAGCATTCAGAAAGAGGAACAAGTGTCTAACTTGTGAAGGAAGTGTATTTGGATGGTTTATGTTGGACAAACACATAGCCATATCCTCAGTGGCATTAATCTCCCAAATATTGTATCAATATCAAACCATGAGCAATCAGCTGCATTTGAGAGAAAAGATGTCTATCGTGTGTTTTAGAAGCTTTTTCATCTAAGACAGAATTATAAAGTCCTAACACTTGAAAATGTACCTTTGGCAACTTGGATTCATTATGTACAAATCTTCATTCCCTGGCAGTATTATATACATGAAGTGTCACCACTTTCACAGTCCCTCCTAGTTAGAACATCTCCTCCTCACTGCATTACCCAAACATTGGGGAATTTACATGCAGAGAAAGCAGAAATCAGCTGAAGGTCCTGGCACTTATAAAATGCAAATGAAAGGGAATCATAAAATATATCTATATTTCTCCAGGGAGCTATGCTTTGGCTAGAAAGGGGAAATGTCATGGTTGTTGAGATTTTGCTCCACTGTAAATGTTAAATTATTAACACATGATTAGGGAAATTTTTAAGTGAATGTATTAAAACTTATTTTAGATATAGATTTTGGTTTGGTAAGGCTATGAAAAACAAGGGTGTATCCATATACATTTTGTGATTTTTCACTCTTATTTTCTCCCAAAATTCATTAATTACACAGAAGTTTCATAAAGAAAAGTTAGATTTCTGACCTCAATTTTCCTGGGGTTAATGTAGCCAAGTAAAGAAGTAAAGCAGGGTAATGCTTTGAAATGTCATCCAAAGTATTTTCTTTTTTCTTTTTTTAATGTATGTTTCCTCCCTGGAATTATCTTGGAATTAAGACTAGGCCAAGGCGATTAGGTTTACTGCTATAGATAAGAGGCAGGAAGACACTGCCTAGGAAAAAAAAAAAAAAAAAAAAAAGGAAAGGAAAAGTCAGTGCTCAGCTTTGAACTTCAAACTAAATGCCCCAGGTTGAGTTCTCTGGAAGCAGATGTTGAGACAGAGTTTAGCATGTGAGAAATTTATTAGAGATTCACACCTGTAGAAAAAAGTGAGAGGAAGCAGGGTCAGGCAAAGGGAAAAGTGGAATTGCCGCGAGGCCAGTGGGCTTACCATTCCCTGAGTAATTTGTATGCAGGTTGAGCTGCTGCTGAAAGCTGAGGTGAAGCTACAAATTACTTCCTTGAAAGAGGATCTAGCAGTGCAAACATGAGTCTATACACTAGATTTTTATAAAACGTCAATTGCAAGTTTCCAGTCATGCTGTCAAAAGAAAGATTTCTTGGACATCCTACAGCTGAGTTTCTACATATCAATGACCAAAATTTAGAGAATTAATCTCAGAGTAAGCTAAAGGGCTAGGAGGAAGGAGAGCTCAAAGTGAAGAAATTTACCACACCAATTAGTCCTTCAAAACTGCTAAGGACAGCTGACGTTGGGAAGAGAGAAAGGAGAGAGAATATGACCATGATCTTCTCATGCCAAAAAACTCAGTTTTGGAGAATCTCCCAGAATTTGAATGTGGTTCTTTGTTTCCTGACTGTGGCCTGGAGATTCTGGAAGACTCTAGGAGGATTCTGCTTCCTATTGCCTGGAAATAGTAGAGTGGCAGTGGCTGGAGAAACCTAAGATCTGGGTCTGAGAGCTTCCTCAGAGAGGTACACACACTCCAGCATTTGTGGTGACATCAGGTAAGATTTCTTTATTCCAAGAGTTAGGAATTAGAAATTCTACCAAAAAAAAAAAAATGTGGTGAGAGAAGGCATCCCAGTTTTCAAAGGGAATGCTTCCCGTTTTTGCCCATTCAGTATGATATTGACTATAGATCGTACATAGATCTTAATTAGAGATCTTATTATCTCTAATAGATATCATAATTAGATCTTATTATCAATATGATATCTAATATCATAAATAGATCTTATTATTTTGAGATATGTCCCATCAATACCTAGTTTATTGAGAGTTTTTAGCATGAAGGCTGTTGAATTTTGTCGAAGGCCTTTTCTGCATCTGTTGAGATAATCACGTGGTTTTTGTCTTTGGTTCTGTTTATATGATGGATTATGTTTATTGATTTGCATATGTTGAACCAGCCTTGCATCCCAGGGATGAAGCCAACTTGATTGTGGTGGATAAGGTTTTTGATGTGCTGCTGGATTTGGTTTGCCAGTATTTGGCCCTCTCTCAGCACTCCTATTCAACATAGTGTTGGAAGTTCTGGCCAGGGCAATCAGGCAGGAGAAAGAAATAAAGGGTATTCAATTAGGAAAAGAGGAAGTCAAATTGTCCCTGTTTGCAGATGACATGATTGTATATCTAGAAAACCCCATCGTCTCAGCCCAAAATCTCCTTAAGCTGATAATCAACTTCAGCAAAGTCTCAGGATACAAAATCAGTGTGCAAAAATCACAGGCATTCCCATACACCAATAACAGACAAACCGAGGCCAAATTATGAGTGAACTCCCATTCGCAATTGCTTCAAAGAGAATAAAATACCTAGGAATACAACTTACAAGGGATGCGAAGGACTTCTTCAAGGAGCACTACAAACTCCTGCTCAACGAAATAAAAGAGGACACAAAAAAATGGAAGAACATTCCATGCTCATGGATAGGAAGAATCAATATCATGAAAATGGCCATACTGCCCAAGGTAATTTATAGATTCAATGCCATCCCCGTCAAGCTACCAATGACTTTCTTCAAAGAATTGGAAAAAACTACTTTAAAGTTCATATGGAACCAAAAAAGAGCCCACATTGCCAAGACAATCCTAATCAAAAAGAACAAAGCTGGAGGCATCATGCTACCTGACTTCCAACTATACTACAAGGCTACAGTAACCAAAACAGCATGGTACTGGTACTAAAACAGAGATATAGACCAATGGAATAGAACAGAGCCCTCAGAAATAATACCACACATCTACAACCATCTGATCTTTGACAAACCTGACAAAAACAAGAAATGGGGAAATGATTCCCTATTCAATAAATGGTGCTAGGAAAACTGGTTAGCCATATGTAGAAAGCTGAAACTGGATCCCTTCCTTACACCTTATACAAAACTCAATTCAAGATGGATTAAAGACTTAAATGTTAGACCTAAAACCATAAAAACCCTAGAAGAAAACCTAGGCAATACCATTCAGGACATAGGCATGGGCAAGGACTTCATGTCTAAAACATCAAAAGCAATGGCAACAAAAGCCAAAATTGACAAATAGGATCTAAGTAAACTAAACAGCTTCTGCACAGCAAAAGAAAATACCAGCAGAGTGAACAGGCAACCTACAGAATGGGAGATAATTTTTACAATCTACCCATCTAACAAAGGGCTAATATCCAGAAGCTACAAAGAACTTAAACAAATTTACAAGAAAAAATCAAACAACCCCATCAAAAAGTGGGTGAAGGATATGAACAGACACTTCTCAAAAGGAGACATTTATGCAGCCAACAGACACATGGAAAAATGCTCATCATCACTGGCCATCAGAGAAATGCAAATCAAAACCACAATGAGATACCATCTCACACCAGTTAGAATGGCAATCATTAAAAAGTCAGGATACAACAGGTGCTGGAGAGGATGTGGAGAAATAGGAACACTTTTACACTGTTGGTGGGACTGTAAACTTATTCAACCATTGTGGAAGACAGTGTGGCGATTCCTCAAGGATCTAGAACTAGAAATACCATTTGACCCAGCCATCCCATTACTGGGTTTATACCCAAAGGATTATAAATCATACTGCTATAAAGACACATGCACACATATGTTTATTGCAGCACTATTTACAATAGCAAAGACTTGGAACCAACCTAAATGTCCATCAATGATAGACTGGAATAAGAAAATGTGGCACATATACACCATGGAATACTATGCAGCCATAAAAAATGATGAGTTCATGTCCTTCATAGGGACATGGATGAAGCTGGAAACCATCATTCTGAGCAAACTATCGCAAGGACAGAAAACCAAACACCGCATGTTCTCACTCATAGGTGGGAATTTGACAATGAGAACACTTGGACACAGGGTAGGGAACATCACACACAGGGGCCTGTAGTGGGGTGGGAAGCTGGGGGAGGGATAGCATTAGGAGATATACCTAATGTAAATGACAAGTTAATGGGTGCAGCACACCAACATGGCACATGTATACATATGTAACCAACCTGCACGTTGTGCACATGTACCCTAGAACTTAAAGTATAATTTTTAAAAATGTGGATTTAAATAGACTTAGGGGTCAGAGGAAGGACACTGACTTATAAGAGGCAAAACTCATAGTTCTCAAGTTTACATGTGAACACAATTGCTAAATCATCAAATGAATTTCTATCCCTTAGCAAGTACTGTTACCAGAACTCTGTACAACCAGAAGGACATAGTTATGAAATCTAGATCCAGATACAAAACAAAGGACTCAAGGAGAACAGAAGCTAAGGTCCAGAGACAAAGGATAATGACACAGCACAGACAATGACCAGACGACATTCCTACAATACTATAAGGATACTTAAACACAGAGAACTGATACTCCTACCACGTCTCAACACTCAGAAACCATTGTGGGGACAGGACAAGAGAAGGTGGGATGTCACAAGAGGACTCTTGAGAATAACAAATTCAGAACGATTTAAAATTAGTTAAAATGGGATGATATAAGATTCACTAAAATAATGCTAAAATTATATTAGTCAAATGTTTTTAGTAGAGTCAAAGATAGATTTAGACTCCCCAAAATGCTAGCCATTAGCCACATGTGGTTAGTTAAATTAATTAACTGATTAAAATTAACTTGAAGTCAAATAAATTAAAATAAAGTTAAATAAAATTAAAGTTAAATAAAATTGAAAATGCAGCTTCCCTTTCGTTGTATTAACATTTCTTAGCTTAATAGTCACATATGCAAGGGGCTTCCATATTGAATAATTTAAATATAGAACATTATCTCCATCACAAAATGTTCTATTGGACAGTACTATAAGATAAATATGAAATTATTTTAAAATATTTATTTTTTACATTTTGGACATTTTAATTGAATGTATATCTTTTAATCATGCTACATGAAGAAACACTTCTTCAACCTGTTTGGAGTGAGAAAGAAATTTAAAAAAAATTCTTTTTGAAACTAGTTTCTTCACTCTTTACGAAAATACCATACTCAGGCTCACTACAACTCTTTTGCTTTCACCAACTTGCCTTCTATTCCAAATAGCACGCATTTGAAAAATTCCTAGATGAATCTGTCTTTTCATAATTGTCTCCACAGCAGAATAAATGTTCCATAAAGTTATCTATTATTTCTCTAATATTTAAGACAAGAGTGATCAAATATGTGTCAGAAGGCTTCCACTTAGCAGGACATTTTTGAGGGCCCTCCACATTGCAGCAGGCATCATTACTTCATTCCATTTCATGGCTAAATATATTCTATGGTAGTGATATACTACACTTTGTTAATCTATTCATCTGTTGATGGATATAGATATTTTGGTTGTTTTTTCCTTTTGACTATTGAAAATAGTACATCTATCAATATTTGTGCACAAGTATTTGAATACCACTTTTCAATGTGGGGGTTATATAAATAGGAGTTGGATGGTTGGGCCATCCATTAATTCTGTGTTTAATTTTTGGAGGAATCACCAAACTGTTCTCACAGCTGTTATATCATTTTATATTCCTATAATTAATGTAAGATGGTTCCTTTTCTCCACAACCTCACAAATTCTTATAAGTGTTGTCTGTTTTTGTTTTGTTTTTAAATATTAGCCATTCTAATGGGTATAAAGTGATTTTGATTTGCATTTCCCTGATTACTGATAATGTTGAGCATCTTTTTCATATGCCTATTGGCCATTCGTATATCTTGTTCAGAGGAACGTCTACTTAGGTCTATTTATTTTTATTTATTTGTTTATTTTATTTTTTTTGAGACGGAGTCTTGCTCTGTCGCCCAGGCTGGAGTGCAGTAGCATGACCTCGGCTCACTGCAAGCTCTGCCTCCCGGGTTCAGGCCATTCTCCTGCCTCAGCCTCCTGAGTAGCTGGGACTACAGGTGCCCGCCACCACGCCCGGCTAATTTTTTGTATTTTTAGTAGAGACGGGGTTTCACCGTGTTAGCCAGGATTGTCTTGATTTCCTGACCTCGTGATCCGCCTGCCTCGGCCTCCCAAAGTGCTGGGATTACAGGCGTGAGCCACCACGTCTGGCACGTCTACTTAGATCTAAAGGATGTACTTAACATGTGGGAAAATAGGCACTTAATAACTTTTAAAAAATGCCTGTGGTTATATACCAATAGACATCATTATCAAATATTAATCCTTATCACCAACAAGGGACATATATAGAGATTTGCAATTATTATTTTACTCCCTTTTAATAATAACCAAAATGTTGTTATGTCTGTTGCTATGGTCTGAATGTTTTTGTCCCCCTAAAATTTTTATGTTGAAATCTTAATCCCCATGCTGTTGGATTAGTGCCCTCATGGGATTAGTGCCCTTTTAAAAGAAGCCTGAGAGAGATTCCACAGCAAAAAGTCCTCTATTATGATTAGGATCTGCTCCAGATAGGACATACAAAAACAAATTGATCTTGGACTTCCCAGCCTTTCCAAATTTTCCGTTTTCTTTGTCTCAATATTCTTTCCATAGATACTGGCTCTATGGCATCACTTTTTAAGGTTGTGCTTCAAGAAAGTGTTGTGATGACAGAGCAGACAATATAAATGGACTTTCCCTGTCCAATTCTAGGGAAATCTGAGAATGAAAAAATAATGGAAATAATGGATTATAAAGTATATGTGTGCAGAGAGAAAAAGAAAGAAGGAAGGAAGGAAGGAAAAAGAAAGAAAAGAAAGAAAGAGAAAGAAAGAAAAAAGAGAGAGAAAGGAAGGAAGGAAGGAAAAGAAAGAAAGGAGGGAGGGGGAGGGAGGAAAGAAGGAAGAAAGGAAAGAAGTAAGAAAGGGAGGACGGAAGGAAGGAAGATTGGTTTTCTTTATAGTGATATGTCAACCAATAAATGCAGAAGTAATGGGAGCATTAGAACAGTAATACCAGTTAGAGATGGATACTTAAACTAGTGGTAGAAGTTTGATCAAGATTATGATACTTACATCATTTCAATGTACTTTTCCAGAAATCCCTTTTCTCTCACACATGGTAATAATAGTAATTTAAAATGAAAAAACCTGACAAACATTACTTTATTAAAGACATCAAAGTTAACATCAGAAATGGGCAAGCCTATACCATGTACCTTTTTATATGTTGCACTAAGAAGGATGCAGTACAAGCATCTGATATTCATAATCTGTCAATATGCATAATCAGAATCTCATCATTAGGAAATAACAAACTCAAACTAAGGAACATTCTACAAAAAAACTTGTTTGTACTCTTCAAAATTGTTACTTTCATATAAGACAAGAAAGTCAAAAGACTATTCTAAAGAAAGTGATCAAACAGATATGAAAAACCTGAAATATATCATTCTAGATTGGTTCCTTGGCTGTGAAAAAACATGTCTATAAAGGACATTATTAGGATAATTAGTAAAATTTTACTATAAAGTATGGATTAAAAATGTGCTATATCAAAATTAAATGTCTTCATTTTGATATTTGTTTCATAGTTATATGAGTATGACCTTATTCTTAGAAAAAGCACACTTTACTATTTTGGGGGCAAAATGGCAATCATGTATACAGTTCATTCTGAAACAGTTCCAATCTATGTACATTGGGCTAATTGTGAATTTTAAAAGTTTACTTTGGACTCAACTCCACAAATACTGCCTTCATTCATTTGAATCACATTAGCCACCTTCACATTGTATCTTACCTCTTTGTGGACAATTTTCTGATCACTCGATGCCCCTACCACATATTCTAAGAAAAATTTTTTCATTATAAAGTGATTGATATGCCACAGAGGTAAATCAAAAACTGTATGTATTGAAGCCAAACATATGGCAACCACCTGAAGAATTGGTCAAGAAAATAATCACTAGTTTGACTACTGCTATAATAACTTTAAATCTATTAGTATTACCTTCTGGCCTTTAAAAATAACGAAGGTTGGAGAAACTCTACAGTAAATATTTTGATGGTTTCTCATACAACTTTATAACCCTCTTCTGTTTATAACTTCAAAGAAACTGTTTTTGGACTTTGTGATGTTTTCAATATTTTATCAGTTGTAAATGAAATTCAGCTTTTCTATGGAAATTGCTAAGAAGCTAGACTACAGATCTTTCAAAGTGGTATTTATTAAGTACTTTAAGTATTATGCAATGCTAAAGGTTTGATTTAAAAGTATAATATAAAAAGTGAGAGTTAAAAGATAAATTCATTGGGGATCAGAATTTTCGTTGTTAAATTGTTGTGGAAAATGCATAATAAGGTTAAAAAAATAAATGTCTGTTCAATATCATGTTGATTTGCTTATTAAGATGTATGCTATAAGACATGGTATAAACTTACTTAACAAATACATTAATTAATCACCACCTACATAATAAGCAAGGAGTTACAATGCTGATACTCTTGGATAATCATAATTCCATATTCAAACAGCTTATAAAACAACACACAGTTAAATAGGGAAGAAAAGAGTATGCTGAGCAGAGGGTTCAGTGAGAGCACACTACTAGGCTGGGCACGGTGGCTCATGCCTGTAATCCCAGCACTTTGGGAGGCCGAGGCAGGCAGATCACGTGGTCAGGAGTTCGAGGTCAGCCTGGCCAATATGGTGAAACCCCATCTCCACTAAAAATACAAAAATTGGCCGGGCGTAGTGTTGCGCACCTGTAGTCCCAGCTACTTGGGAAGCTGAGGCAGAAGAATTGCTTGAACCCAGAGGCAGAGGTTGCAGTGAACGGAGATGCGCCACTGCACTCTAGCCTGGGTGACAGAGCAAGACTGTATCTCAAAAAAAAAAAAAAAAAAAAAAAAAAGAAAGAAAAAAAAGAAAGCCCCAAGTATGGCAGGTTAGGGAAATGGAACTAACTGACCTGCACTGGGATTTTCTAAGTAGTTCATCCTGGCTGAACACAAGATTGTACTGCGAGCCCTGAAGGAAGATGAAATGCTTTATCTTGTCCTTAAAGTTAGCCCAATTATCTATCATAAAATTCCAAACTTTAAGAAAATTAGGCAAATTGGAAAATATGTACAGAGCGCCATTCCTTTATTTTCATAGAAGTGTTACTACATTAGGAGAAAGAAAATAAACCACATTTCTGTTCATCACATAAATCATGCAATTTTTCATACCTTTTAAGTTTGGCAAAAATATAACATGTGGTTCTCTAAGTGCTTTTCTTTCTTAATTTTTAAACCCAGACATTTTTTCACAGAAATTAAATCCTTATGCTCCTCATTCTTTTCCACTTAACACATCAAAAAATGGCTCTGCATAAGATATTTGACATTCAGCATACATTTTATTCTTTATTCTTCTTAAACATATGAAGTTATATTTTGCCAATGGTAAACAATACAAAATATTGAACTTCAGGTTAAATTGATAAAGTAGTATATGCTTGTGTGCCTGCATGTGGATGCTACTTGTGGGAAAACAGATGTCTACTCTGTTCTAAAAGCTATATTGACATGATAACAAGTGAATTGAAGAGGAGAAAAAAGAAATAATATACCTACATTCTGCATAAACAAAAATAGCCATTCTTGTAAAGAAGTCAAGATAATAATTAGTTCACAGGACACAAAAATAATAGATTGATTCCATAATTCTGTTCTCTCCAGTATTTCAGTTGCATTCATTGGTATTAAATATTTTATAAATTAAGCTTTCAGGAAAAATAACATCTAATATTATGAGAAACAATGCCATTTTAATACATATTACCTATTTTTTTAATTTTGAAATCATCTGGAGAAGAACAATTATTTCCATTATACAGATGAGATGTTTAAGGCATTGAAAGATTAAGTGACTTCCTGAGTTGCACATCTGTAATCAATTAAGACAGGACTCATACCCAGATCTCCTGGTTTCTAAAGTATAGGATTTTTCCCCTTATACTTTCTCATTCTCTTTGGCTTGTGAAACTCTATTATCTTCTAATTAATTTAAAGGAATAAATTGTTTTGATCTGGATCAATATGAATCTAACCTTCATCCACTTATGTTAGAAACATATAAAGGATCACCTATTGGTAAAATATTATGCCTCCTTACATAATTTTAATTAGTTTATGATAGCATCAAACAGGGTTCAATTTACAAAATAATATTTGAAGTCCTGGCATTCATATTTAAAGATTATTTTACTTTTCCAAAGATTAATGTCTGCAAGTTCAAGAAATCCACTATTTTTTTTTTATTATACTTTAAGTTTTAGGGTACATGTGCACATTGTGCAGGTTAGTTACATATGTATACATGTGCCATGCTGGTGCGCTGCACCCACTAACTCGTCATCTAGCATTAGGTATATCTCCCAATGCTATCCCTCCCCCCTCCCCCCACCCCACCACAGTCCCCAGAGTGTGATTATTAACAACACATTTAAGGTCATAAATACTAAGTAGACATTACAGATAAAGAACTAAAGGAGTTCATTTGGTAAACTCTTTTTCTCTAAAAGTTTCCATACAAAGTATACAAAAGGTGTTTTCTCCATAAAATTATTATTAAAATGTAGTTAAATACTAGACATAGAGGTCCTCCTGCTATAAGAACTTAGGTCTTAAAAGCTACATTTGCCTTTTCTGAAGTAACTTAAAGATATGTGCATTCATTAATTAGGAAATATGAAGCAAACTGTTCCTTGTGAAACTTAGTGTTCATTTGAATAAATACGTAGACAATTGTTGTGCCAATTTGTTCAAAGAACATGAATGCTTTCCAAAGATGACATGTTAGTCTTATTCTATATTGGAAAATCAGAGAGTGATATTAAGGCTCAGCTGACCAGATATTTCACTAGTGATAACAAAGACATATAATTGATGTTCAGGATGTAGTAAGAGTATATGACAGAGCTTAAAACTGAAAGAACACTGGGCTTGGAGTACTAAAATAGGGTAAACAAATAGATGAATAAAAAGGATGAAGTAGACAGTATTTGGTGCATCAATTTGACCCAGAAGCTGGCTCCTGCTGCTGGATTGGAATATTTTTTCTTTTTTTTATGAATAATATATTGGACAAAATTTACAAAGAGGCAGCTTTCAGTTCAAGTTTGAAAGACTGTTTAAGGAAATAGAGCTAGCCCAAAATACAAAATAGGTCATTAAAGGACATATATTCCCCCTCTCAGATAAGCTGTATTTTTTATTACCCTCATATCCCCACCATAGCACCAATTGCAATGGATATTAATGTTTGTTAGTTCTAAATCTTCTTAAGAAGTCTGCACTCTTCCAAAAGAATGACCTGTTTTATTCATGTCTGTATCCTGGTATAATTAAAGTCTCATGGAAGGCCGTGAACATAAAAACTTTTTATTTTATTAATAATTAGTCAAGTTAATTATTAATTAGTATAATTAACCAAAAATTATAACAATTTAATAAATTATAGTCATTCCTACTTCCTTCTGCCTTTCACACATTGTGAGATTAATTTCAATAGTATCTGAGAGGCAGGTAAATTTTTTCTCTGTGAATGGGATGCTAGGTTAGATGGACAAGACGTACTCTGGAATGACAGAATAAAGACTTTTGAAATCCAAGTTTTAAAAAAGCAATAAGAAAACTTGCAAAAATATCAAAAATACCACTTTCAGAAATCCAAAAATTAAGAAGAAGCTTGAAATAAACTAAAGAACATTTATTCAAGGAAAAATGGTAAGTCTCAGTTACAACAGCAAGATTTGCATCATTTTAACTTGCCCAAATCCACCCTGCTTTCCCCAGGTCTGCAGTAGCCCAGAAAACCAAAGACCATGCAAATGGAGTACCGATAGAAACCAATGGCCTAACAGATGTCAAAGGAAGAAGAAAGGGAATGGCGCTCCCCAAAAACCTCAGCCTGAGAGAACTGTCACAATTTGACCTCTTGGGAAGCTCTCTGAAAGGCTCTAGCTTCAGGACTTGTTTTTATCTGAATCAGAGCTCACTCTGTCTGAACATCATTACTCTTATGGCATCCATTGAAAATTGTCCATGGGAATTTTTAACATCACAGCTGCTTAAGGCAGCAATACCAGTTTGGGTTAATAGGAGGCAGATGTAAAAACCTGAAAGGAGAAACTGAGGAATGTAGTGTCCAAATGGGACTTTCAAAAACTCTCAGGTATTTTTGGGAATATAAGAGCAAGTATATGGTTGTGGGAACACACAGGAAATATCTAAAGAGAGCTAATATCTTACTTATGGCTGATCTTGAAGCTCTGTACCACCAAGAAGTGAAGGCTAAGGCAGAGTTGTAAATTTCCTGCTGGAGCTTTGAAAACATGCCATATGACACACACAAGACCTACTGGCAAACTCTGGCAGACATTAATTCAAGATAGTCAGGTAAATCTCTTTTCAATTTTTAGCCAATCAAGCAGAGATTTTATTGACTGTCTACCAAAGTATATGTATAGTGACAAGGACTACAGACTTTACAGAATTGGTCCAGGAAAGTCACTAATCAAATGACAATCTCAGAAACTACATACAATAAATCCAGGGGGCTCCTTTTCAGAGTTGTTACGTTACATTATTTAAAATGTCAATTAGATGAAGCAGGGTATTTCCCTGACCCTTTCACAGGACCTGTGACAGGAGTGCCTCATCTACTCAGCCCACTGCTCTCAACTTCTTGTGGGAGGGAGTGTGTGAGTAAATGAAGTGGGAACTGGAGTGCATGAGTGGTAGAACCACCCAGCAGCTTCAGTTCAGGCTGCAGTAAATTCCACTCAGCCCCACTGTGTTCCACCCCTTGTGGGAGGGAGTGTGTAGGTGAGTGAGTGCAGGAGATGGGGCAAGCCCTTTTGGGTGCCAGGAGGACCAAACTCCATGCGGGCCCTGCGGCAGCATATGGGGGCAGGGCCTGTAAACCCTGAAGTCCCAGAGGGCATGTTACAGTGCTCTTTTAGCTCTGCCATCTGCAGACAGCTTAAGTGTTAATAGCTCAGTAAGCCCTATGCCTTTTCATATGTGGTGGCTACCCTCCACCAGTGAGGGCAAAGGGCCAGTGTGACAGCCACATGCATGGCTCCCGAGCTCTTGTCTGACATCCAGGAAAAATGAGGTTGCCCGAATGGATTGAAGAATGGTAAATGTGGGGGATTTCATTGATGAAGAAAATGGCTCTCAGTGGGAAAGGGAGCTGAAAAGGGGATGGAGCAGGTAGGTAATCTTCCCCTGAAATCCAGACATCTCCAGTCGGATTCTTCTTTGAAGTTACACCATCAAGCTGTCCCTATGACATAAAGCCACTTCTCTCCAACATCCAGCCCTAGTCCCTGAAGTCCAGCTGCCTTCTCATCTCTGCCAGCTGAGTCTGAGGTCTTTATATGGCACAGGATGGGGGGTGGGGCAGGCCATGGGTAATTTAGGAAAAGATAAAATTCGGGTGGAAAAAACAGGAATAAAAGTTTTCACTTTGCACCGTGGTTTCAGGCTTTTTGACTTGAGGGTGAGGTTTTGTCAGGGACTTGCTCTTTTCTGCCTAGAATTTCTCTGCCCCCTGTCCCTATCAAAAGATGCAAAGAAAGAAGAAAGTATGGCCCAGTCACAGGAGGAAATGCTATCAATAGAACTGTCCCTGATGGAGTCCAAATATTGAGTTCAACAGACAAAGACTTTAAATCAGCTACACTATACATGTTTAAAAATTAAAGAAAACCATATTGTGTGAGTTCAGGCAGGCTGGTGGGAAAAATTTTAAAGATAGTTATAAGAAAAAGATACAAACCTCTTGGAAGGCCCTCGGTTTGGGGGTTGCATAACTTCAGTAATAGATCTGGCTGAAGGTAGCCTAATCCTCTTACCTTAAGTAAACAGCTTAAAGTAGTACAAAAGAATGTAAGGGAGTTTATCTAAATAACTTGCTTACTCATGTGGTCCTAAAACTAACCTTTGATCTTTCAGGGGCAGGATGGCTCTCTCGGAGGGAGGGCAACCAGGTTAATTACCCTCTAGTTGTGTTGACTCAAAGCCTTTGTCCTTTAATGTGTGCTGAATAAATGCCGACAGGGCAGGGCCAGCTAATCAGGACCTCAGCTGCTACAATTCTTTCAGTCAGCGACCTGGCCCCCAGCCTGCTCTTTCACTGAATATTGATGTCTGAGTACGTTATTCATCTGTCATGCAGCTGGGATCTGCAGGATACACCCTTGCACCGTATTTTAAAATGCAAAGGGAAAATGAGAGTGATTTCTCACTGAATAGAGAACATCATTGAGGAGATAGAACTTATCTTCAAAAAGAATAAGTTACAAATTCTGAAGCCAATATACAACTAAACAATAAAAATATACTCTTTGGCCTTAACAGCAGATTTGAACTGGCTGAAGAAAGAATTAGTGACCTTGAAGATAGTTTAATTCAGATTAGCTGGTGTGAGGAATAGAAAGAAAAAAGAATAAAGAAAAATGAACAGGGTTTCATGAGACCTGAGAGACTCAATCATGAATACCAATATATGCATAGTGGAATTCCCAAAAAAAGAGAATATAGAAAAACAGAAACAAAGTATATTTGAAGAAACAATGGCTGAAAACTTTGTAATTTATTGTAAACATTAACCTGCACTCCAGAAACCCAGTAAATGAAAATCAAATAAACTGAAAACATGCACACATAAATGTATCATAGTTAAATTGTCAAAAGACAAAGACAAAGAAAGACTCCCGAAAGCAACAAAAGAAGAGAAATCTATCAAATAGAAATGTCCTCAATAATAAAAAAACAGCTGAGTTTTCCTTAGAAACCATTGAAGCCAAGAGGCAACTGAATGACATACTAATATTATTGAATGAAAAAACACTATCAAGCAAGAATTCTATATCCAGCAAAATCCTTTTTAAAAAATAAAGAAAGGATTTCTAGCTATTGGTTCACTATGTCAAAAGCTTGGAAATAACCCCTCCATCTTAACAAGTAAAAATCTGAACAGACTGTAAACTCAGACATTATTCTTAGATCTGTCTGATAAGTGAGGTCACAGGGCAAACTGCTGCCTCAAAACTAGACAGATAGGCAAATACAGAGAATCAACAACCTATTAGCATAGAAATCCATGAGTACAAACCTCTGTGGGAACCACTGCTGAAGTCTCACCGTGGGACAGGCTCAAGAGATAGAAACTGGAGGGGACTAAGTCATCAGGAGACCCCCTCCCAAACTTTTCTGAGTTTTACCTCCTAGAACTCTTCTAGGGTCTCACAGTGAATATCAGAGAAAATGCTCCTTTTGTGTTTTAGACAAGAGGAGAAAAAGAAAGGAACCATTTTGACATAAGCCACAGAATTCTCTTCTTCTTAACAAAACATGCCCTCAGTAGAAACTACTTAACCAGAAACCAGAGCCTAACCTGCTGGAGTTTTATCGGAGCCTAATGTCCTGTGGGAAGGATAATATCCCATTTCAATCACCTCTAGACTTCCACATGGAGAAATGGAAATTCTCCATGTGGAAATCCAACTCCAACCCATTTTAGCCATCCTATCTCACCTATGGTGGTGAAGGGACGGAGAAACGTGTTTAAAGTTCACATCCAGAGGAACAGGCAGACTTAAAGACTAAGACTTTATCATGGGACTTTAGATTGCTTGTCCTTTTCTCAGAAATTATCATCACATTACTAAAGGCCTATTTATGACAGTACCTTTTAATCAGTACATCATGTCTAGCCATGAAGACAAAAAATGCAGGCATACTAAAATGCAAAAGTCACAAGTTATAAGAGATAGAACAAAAATCAAAACCAGATTCAGATAGGGGAGGGATGTTGGAACCATCAAACTGTGAATTTAAAACAATTGTGATCACTTCTCAAAGGGCTCTACAGGGTAAATTAGACAGTATGCAAAAAGAGATGGACAATGTACACAGAGAAATAAAAATTCTATGAAAGAAGCAATAAATTCTGAAGATCAAGAACATTAAAAGAAATAAATGCCTTTCATAGTTGACTGTACACATGTGAGGAAAGAGTCTCTGACATTGGGTATAACTCAATTGAAACTGCCAAAACCAAAGAGCAAAGAGAAAAAAAAGACTGATAGAACAGAACAGAACTGTGGAACAACGACCAAAAGTGAAATGTACTTATAATGAAATACCAGAAGGAGAGGAAAGAGAGCAAGGAACAGAAGCAATATTTAAAACATTAATAACTGAGAATTTCCACCAATTAATATCAGACAGCTAACTACAGATCCAGGAAGCTCAGAGAACACAAAGCAAGATAAGTGTAGAAACAAATAAATAAACATAAAAACACCTAAGCTAATCATATTCTAACTACATAAGGTCGATTTTTTTTTAATGCTAAAAAAAGCAAGAAAGTGGACAGTGAGAAATGTCTTGCATATAGAAAAGATAAAAAATACATCTCACATGTCTTAGAAATCATGCAATGAAGAAGAGAATGGAGTAAAATATTAAAAATGTTGAGAGACAAAATCCACTATCCTAGAATTCTCTACCCTGCAAAATTGTCCTTCAACAGTAAAGAACATATAAAGACTAAGACAAAAAACGCTACAGGAATTTGGTCCCAGTAGACATGACTTGCAAGAAAGTAAAAAGAAGTTCATTAGAACAAATATGATATAGGTCAGAAACTTGGGTCTACAGAAAGAAGGGTATTGGAGAAGAAATGAGTGGATGTAACATGCAAATTTTAATTTTCTATTCTTAATTACTCTAACATAACAATTTGTTAAAAAATAACAATAGCGACATGCATCTCCCAGGTACAGGATGTCTAAGTATGACCTGTATTTTCACTGTTAGACTTCCTGATTTTAATAAATGAACTGTTTTTATGAAAGAGAGTGTCTTGGTTCATTTAGGCTGCTATAACAAAAGATCATGGACTGCATGTCTTATAAGCAACATACATTTTGTTTCCCAAAGTTTTGAAACCTGAGAAGTTCAAGATGAAGTCACTAGTAGGTTTGGTGTCTGATGAAGGTCCGCTTTGTGATTCATAGATGATGCCTTCTTTTTGTTTGTTTGTTTGTTTTTGAGACAGAGTCTACCTCTGTCACCTAGGCTGGAGTGCAGTGGCAAAATCTTGGCTCCCTGCGACTGCTGCTTCCCAGGTTCAAGTGATTCTCCTACCTCAGCCTCCTGAATAGCTGGGATAACAGGTGCCCAACACCATGCCCAGCTAATTTTTGTATTTTTAGTAGCGACGAGATTTCACTGTGTTGGCCATGCTGGTCTCAAACTCCTGACCTCATGATCCACCAGCTTGGCTTCCCAAAGTGCTAGGATTATAAGCGTGAGCCAGTGTGCCTGGCGAGATGATGACTTCTTATTGTGTTCTCATATGGCAGAAGGATCAAATGAGCTCCCTACTGTTTCTCTCATAAGAACACTAGTCCCATTTATGAAGCCTCCACCCTCATGACCTAATTCCCTCTTGAAAACCTCAATTCCAAATACCATGATATTGGGTATTAGGTTAAACATGTAAGAGTAAAGGGGTACAAATTTTCCAATTTACTTTCGGTTGTTTAGCACACTCACACACACACACACAGGCGCACTTTACAATATGCATTTTTAAACTATCAAAATCTACTGTCAAATCATATTATACCCCTTCATATATAATGTAAACCTTAACAGTATACATTGACTTCCCTGTTTTAACCTTTATACTCATGTTTTTATACATTTTACTTTTGCATATCTTTTAAACTGCTCAATTCATCAACATGATCTTTGCTTTACACAATCAATTTTAATGGTATTAAAATTCAAAAGAAAATATTTAATATGTACCATCACATTTAATATCTTGGTGATCTTTTATTTGTGAAGATCTGAGTTTCCATTATGCAGCATTTTCTCTCAGCCTGAATAATTTTCTTTCACATTTCCTGTAGAGGTCAGCTAGTGATAGTATCCCTTGATGTTTCTTGTCTGAAAAGGTTTCATATTCACTTATAAATTACATTTTTCTTGGATATAAAAATATAGGTTGATATGCATTCTTTTAAGTTCATTAAATAAGCCTCTGGTTTCTATTTATTCCAGTGATAAGTTAACCATAATTTTTATAGATATTGTCCTATGTAATGCCTCTCATAACTGGCTACTTTTAAGATTTTTTTCTTTATCACTGGTTTTCAGCAATTTGATTACACTATGCCCTAATGTAGTGTTATTGTGTTTATCCTGCTTGAAATTTACTGAGCTTCTTGGATCTCTGAGTTTTCAGTTTTCAGTTTTCTTCAAATTTGGAAATACATTCAGCTTTTATTTTATTTTATTTTATTGTATATTTTATTTTATTTTATTTTATTTTATTTTATTTTAGATGGAGTCTTGCTCTGTCTCCAGGCTGGAGTGCAGTGGCACGATGTTGGCTCACTGCAACCTCCGCCTCCCAGTTTCAAGTGATTCTCCTGCCTCAGCCTCCCAAGTAGCTGGGACTACAGGCACGCACCACCATGCCCAGCTAATTTTTTGTATTTTAGTAGAGACGGTGTTTCATCATATTGGTCAGGCTGTTCTCAAACTCTTGACCTCAGATGATCCACCCGCCTTGGCCTCTCAAAGTGCTGGGATTATACATGTGAGCCATTGTGCCTGGCCCTGCCCTTATTTTTTAAACAATTATTTCATGCTTCCCTCACCCCTCATTTTACCCTGGGTCTTGAGTTTCATGTACATTGAACTGATCAATGTTTTTCCACAGTCACTAGATTCCATTCACTATCCTCCATTTTTTTCTCTCTCATTCTCTCTCTGTCTAAAAAATTTCTAATTATTTCTCTGCATGTTTACTAATCTTCTCAGTAGTGTTTTATTTGGTTTTAATCCCATTTATGAGTTATTCAAAAAATTAGGTATTTTATTTTCAGCTCTAGAAGTTATATTTACTATATTTTATATCTTTGAATTCTCATTTTGCTATATATTTTCCATTGAATCATTAAGTATATTTATAACTGTGTAAAGCACTTTGCTTTATATTTTCATTTACTTTGTCATTTCTAGTTGTGTTTCTACAGTTGATTCTTCTCCTACTTATGATTCACACATTCTTGATTCTTTTCTGTTATAGTGCTTGTTGATTGAATGCTGGGGAATGTGCTTGTTTTGTTTTCGAATACGAATTTTATGCTGTTCCTTTAAAGCATATTGAAAGTTGTTTTTGATACTTAGGATACTTTCAAATCAGCTTGCTTTTTATAAAGTTTGATTTTTTAAACTCTGTTAAGATGCTTCTAACATAGATTTTACTCTAGTGCTACTTAGACTTACCACTAGGAGTGATGTTCTGGGATCTTTACTGAATTCCCTGAGTGCTCCCTGACTTCTCTCTTTTATGGTTAGTTAGAATTCAAATGAATTCCAGCCCGGTATATTCTACAAATCTTTCAGCTAATAATTCTGATATCAAATCTCATCTTGAATTGTAACTCCCACAATTCCCATGTGTCATAGGAGGAACCTTATTGGAGGGAGGTGATTTAATTGTGGGGGCAGGTCTTTCCTGTGCTTGCGATAGTGAATGAGTCTCACAAGATCTGATGGTTTCAAAGCGGGAGTTTCCCTGAACAAGCCCTCTCTGCCTGCTGCCATCCATGTTAAGATGTAGCTTGCTCCTCCTTGCCTTCCACCATGATTGTGAGGCCTCCCTGGCCATGTGGAATTCTAAGTCCATTAAACCTCTTTCTTTTGTAAATTTCCCAGTCTCAGGTATGTCATTATCAGCAGTGTGAGAGCAGACTAATACAAATTCCTTGGTAGGTGTTTGGTTTTGTTTTGTTTTGCTTTGCCCAGGCTTGTGGAGTTTCTCTATGAATGTGCAATTTAGTATTAAGCCAGAGACTCAGAAGCCATGTAAGATTTCTGCAACTTTTTGTCTGAATAGCATCTTCATCTCCAGTACTTAGTCCAACAAATTCCAATGATATTGGCTGCCCCGAACACTCTTTCCTCAGCTCAGTGAAACTTCTTTTCACTACGTGTATGTTTTCTCCTTCCATTAATAGAAGTATCAAAAGAGTCTTCAGAAAAAAAAGAAAACTAAATGTATTTATTTCCCTCTGTTATGGAATAGGTTTTAATATAACTTGTTCAGTTTTCTTGTGCTTTACAGTGAGAGGGGAGTATCTAGTTCTGCTTACTTCAACATAATAGCAAATAGAAGCTACTATGTTGACTAATATAAAACAAAATAATATGTACCAGTTTAGTGTATCTGGCACTCTGAGCATGGATACTGATATGGTTAGGTTTCATGTCTCCAATCAAATCTCATCTTGAATTGAAATCCCCAGGTACTGAGGGAGAGACCTGGTGGGACATGATTGGATCATGGGGGTGGTTTCCTGTGTGCTGTTCTCTTGACAGTGAGTGAGATCTCATGAAAGCTGATGATTTTATAAGGCAGTTTTCCCTGCTTTCTCTTGCACACACTCTCTCTCCTGCTGACTTGTGAAGAATATGCCTGCTTGACTTCTCCCGTTATTGTAAGTTTCCCAAGGCCTCCCCAGCCATCTAGAACTGTCAGTCAATTAAACCTTTTTCTTTTACAAATTACCCAGTCTTGGGTATATATTTATAGCAGTGTGAGAATGAACTAATACAGTAAATTGATACTGCGGAGAGTGAGGTACTTCTATAATGATACCTAAAAATGTGGAAGCAACTTTAGAACTGGGTAACAAGCAGAGGTTGGAAGAGTTTGGAGGGCTCAGAAAAAGATAGGATGATGTGGAAAAGTTTAGAATTTCCTGGAGACTTGTTGAATGGTTTTGACCAAAATGCTGATAATGATATGGCCAATGATGCCCAGACTGAGATAGTCTCAGATGGAGATGAGGAACTTGGTGGCAACTGGAATAAAGGTGATTCTTACTATGCTTTGGCAAAGACTGGTGGCATTTTGCTCCTGTTCTAGTGATCTCTGGAACTTTGAATGTGAGAGAAATGATTTGAAATTGGAACTTATGTTTAAAAAGGAAGCAGAAGATAAAAGTTTAAAAAAATTACAGCCTGGTGATGTGATAGAAGAGCAAAACCCATTTTCTGGTGAGAAATTCAAGCCAGCTTCAGAAATTTGCAGAAGAAACCAGGAGCCAAATGTGAATGACCAAGACAATGGGGAAAATGTCTCTAGGTCATGTCAGAGACCTTTGTGGCAGCCCCTCTCATCACAGGCCAGGAGGCCTAGGAGCAAAAAATGGTTTCCTAGGTCGGGTCCATGACCCCCTGCTGTGTGCAGCCTTGGGACTTGGTGCCCTGCATCCCAGTGACTCCAGCAATAGCTAAAAGGGGCCAAGGTATAGCTTGGGCTTTTGCTTCACAGGGTGCAAGCCCCAAGGCTTGGCAGCTTCCACATGGTGTTGGGCCAGAGGGTGTGCTGAAGATAAGAACTGAAGTTTGGGAACCTCCACCTAGATGTCAGAGGACGTATGGAAATGCCTGGATGTCCAGGCCAAGGTGTGCTTCAGGGATGGAGTCCTCATGGAGACCCTCTGCTAGGGCAATGTGGAAGGAAAATGTGGGTTTGGAGCCCCCACACAGAGTCCCCACTGGGGCACTGCCTAATGGAGCTGTGAGAAGAGGGCCACCATCCTCTAGACCCCAGAATGGTAGATCCCCTGACAGCTTGTACAGTGTGCCTGCAACAGCTGCAGATACTCAATGTCAGACGTGAATGCAGCTAGGGCTGGGGGCTGTACCCTGCAAAGCCTGTGAAGGAGCTGCCCAAAGCCATGGGAGCCCACCTCTTGCATCGGCATGCCCTGGATGTGAGATATGGAGTCAAAAATTATTATTTTGGAGTTTTAAAGATTTAATGACAGCCCCACTGGATTTTGGACATGCTTGGGACCTGTAGCCCCCTTGTTTTGGCCAATTGTTCCCATTTGAAATGAGAACATTTATCCAATGCATGTACACCTATTGTATCTTGGAAGTAACTAACTTGCTCTTGATTTTACAGGCTCCTATGCAGGAGGAATTTGCTTTGTCTTAGGTAAAACTTTGGACTTGAACATAATGCTGAAATGAGGTACAACTTTTAGGGACTGTTGGGAAAGCATGATTGCTTTTGAAATGTGAGGACATGAGATTTGGGAGGGGCCAAGGACAGTATGATATGGTTAGGCTTTGTGTCTCCACTCAAATCTCATTTTGAATTGTAATCCCCAGGTGTTGAAGGAAAGACCTGGTGGGAGGTTATTGGATCATGAGGGTGGTTTCTCACAAGATCTGATGGTTTTAGAAGGCAGTTTTCTCTGCTCTCTCTTGCACATGCTGTCTCTCCTGCCACCTTGTGAAGAAGTCGCCTGCTTCCCCTTCCACCTAGATCATAAGTTTCCTAAAGCCTCCTCAGCCATGCAGAAGTGTGAGTAAGTTAAACCTCTTTCCTTTATAAATGACCCAGTCCAGGGAATTTCTTTATAGCAGTGTAAGAATTGACTAATACAAATAATAAGGGATTTCATATGTAAACAATGACTCTAAACATTTTCTGTAGGATGCCTCAATCTTTTTTGCCTACTATTTGGCCTCTGTTTAATACTTTAAGCTCAATATACTCTGATGTGTTTGAAATAAGCTCCTTTTAAAGCATCTTCAAATTTTGGTTAATGCCACATTATTTGTGGACACAGAACATGTTTTCAAAATAGAAGTTGGTTTATATTGTTTACAAGATAACTTTTAAATTAAAAAGCATTTTGATTCTAACATAAAATAAAGTGTAGTATTCCTGGCTAGGAATAAGTTATAGAGTTTTGAAGACTGTCTGTTTTCTGGATTTCCATGGGGAATGTGCAGATTATATTAATGTTCTTGATGTTTCCCAGCTTCACGTATGTCATGACTAGCTATGAAATTCTTGGATCTATAACAATGTAACACATTTTCTTTCCCATGTTTAAATTGATTTAGAGAAGTGAGCATGTATTGAGCATTTGAGTTAAAGCATGGCAGGGAGGCTAGGTTGCTAAACTTCCAAGTTTTCAAATGCAATCCCAATCACTGTACTTCTTTTTCTTCTAGCTCATTGTTCCATTTCCTGATGTGCTGAAAGTTTATGGCAGGGCACGGTGGCTCACGCCTGTAATCCCAGCACTTTGGGAGGCCAGAGTGGGCAGATCACGAGGTCAGGAGATCGAGACCATCCTGGCTAACACGGTGAAACCCCGTCTCTACTAAGAATACAAAAAAAAAAAATGAGCCAGGTGTGGTGGTGGGCACCTATAGTCCCAGCTACTCTGGAGGCTGAGGCAGGAGAATGGCGTGAGCCTGGGAGGCGGAGCTTGCAGTGAGCCAAGATAGTGCCACTGCACTCCAGCCTGGACCACAGAGCAACACTCCGTCTCAAAAAGAAAAAAAAAATTAAAAGTGTATGATCTCTGCAAGTTTCAAGCTGTTATCAAAACAATCTCTTTCCTTTCATTGCACATGAATTGTGTTGTTATATATATACCATATTTTAGGCTTTATCAAATTATCTGAAACTATATGTCCCTGAAGTTCTTGAGCTCATGTGCCTAGATGTGTTCTGCATTCTTTCATAGTGTAATGCAAAGAAGATCAGATTACATTTCCACTTTTTAAAAATTTTACCAATGTCCATGTTAACTGTACAAAAGACTAACTGTATAACGTTAACAATATAAGAATCCTAATTACCCAAATAGCCTCTCCAAATACTAAAAATTAATGGTATATTTGTTAGGAGATATTGTAGTTGGCTAAATACTGCTCCCTGTTCACTTAATGACCACTTTAGCTTCAGAGTGTGACCTTATGTTGAAATTGGGTCATGAGAGATGTATTTAGTTAAGGATTTGGGGATAAAAATCATACTTAATTTAGATTGGGCTCTAAATCCAATGACCACTTTCCCTATAGGAGGAGAAAGAAGACAGAGTTACTCAGAAAAATCTATTTAGGTGGAGCAGAAACTGGCATTATCTTCCCCAGATCCTTTAGAAGCAGCATGGCCCTGCTGATACCTTGAATTTTAATTTCTGGCCTTTATAACTGTAATATAATAATTTCTGTCATTTTAATCCACCGAGTTGTGCTAATTTGTTATGGAAGCTGTACGAAACTAACATGGTGTGTTTTTTAGAAATCTTGAATAATATGCCTCGTATTAATCTATGCATCTCTAAGAATCACTTACTTTTGATGAAAAAATATAAAATGAATATAAATATCCCAAAGATAGAATTGACAAACACATTACATCGTCCATTTAAACCACATATTTTGATGCTGGTTCTGGTAAGTATCTAATATCTGGCTGATTCTGTAGCTCAAGTAGCTACAGTAAACTATAAAAATGTTAAGATTGCTAGCCAGTTAGCTTTAACTCTGTTCTTTTCTAACATGATTTATGATCAGAACTCCAAGTCCAGACAATTTCACATGAAATCTGTATGTGTGTGCATTTTACGTGTGTGAGAGAGGCTGTTCTGTTTTTCCCAGCTTTCCAAGAATAAAGAGCTCTGTAGTTGACCCAATCAACCTTGGAAATTACTGTATCAAATACTGTGGTTAAGTTCATCTTTATATGATACTAACTGAAGAATAAGCTAGACTTTGGGACCATCTCATTATCTGCAGTGAAGTGACTACCATCGAGTAGGATTATGTTACTTAAATTAGGAACTCCACAAGCAAATAATAGGTCTTTACTCCACAAAAGGTTTCTGTGGTGGAAAATATATGATTAAAAAATGTTAAACATATTTATTTAAGAAATCTTCACAGGCCATAAGATACTAGTATGTATTATGAATCTTCAGGAAGAAAAATATGCAGTA
This sequence comes from Pan paniscus, assembly GCF_029289425.2. Taxonomy (NCBI): domain Eukaryota; kingdom Metazoa; phylum Chordata; class Mammalia; order Primates; family Hominidae; genus Pan; species Pan paniscus. Next base: position 19,694,239 of record NC_073252.2, read on the forward strand.
TTTTTCAAGCTTATTTGTTCTTTTAACAGTTTTTATTAAATATCTATAGCAATTCCAAGTGCAAGTGCTCTGGAGAGCATCATGTGGATATAGCACTTCAATGCATGGTGGCATCATGGGCTTTTAGAGTAAGAATGACATAATAGTTACCCTTATACAATATTGTCTTACGTTTTCATAGTCCTTGCATAACTCTTTTTTTTTTTTTTTTTAAGGATGAGTCTCACTCTGTTGCCCAGGCTGGAGTGCAGTGGCACAATCTCAGCTCAGCTCACTGCAACCTCCACCTCCCAGAATCGAGTAATTATCCTGCCTCAGCCTCCCAAGTAGCTGGGATTACAGGCCTCTGCCACCACACCTGGCTAATTTTTTTTTTTTGTATTTTTGGTAGAGACAGGGTTTCGCCATGTTTGCCAGGCTGGTTTTGAACTCCTGATCTCAAGAGATCCACCCACCTCAGCCTCCCAAAGTGTCAGGATTACAAGCATGAGCCACCACACCCAGCCAACTCTTATTCTTATATTGTACATTGTTACAGGTACTAATGTAGGCATTTTACTTTCATTAAGTCACTTAATATTTTCAATACTCTTATAGCATAGGTATTATTATACCTAATTAACATACTTAAATCACATGTCCACTGTAACATAAGGGCATTACATTACAGCAGGAATTTAAAATGCAGGGCATCTGGTTACAGTCTGCAGATTTAACATACAATAAGAACTCATGGTCAAATATTGAAGCTTGATGAAGGCAAGAATAAACTAAGTAAATCAGTGTTCCTTAACTAGATTTGATCATGGATTCACTTGAAAATAGAAAGAAAGCCACAGAAGATATCTTCATAACAGTGTATACACATATATCTAAAAACATGTATATATGACTTTTGGGGCATTGCAAATCTCCTAAATTATCCAATGGACAACAGGGTGATAATCACTAATTGAACTACCTTTATGTGAAGTATGACTAAATTAACAGGTGTCAGATCTAGAAAAACTATTAAAGTAGATTAGTGTGTAATGGAATCATAAGAAATTTTTTGAGGTTGAGGTATGGAAAAAACAAACTATTCCATATCATTCATTGGACTGGAATGTTATCCATACTGATATTGTTGTTTGCTGGCCCACTTTAATAATTCTTAGCTCTTTCTCTGTTTATTTTCTCAAAAATATTTTGGATAGCTAATTACCCTTATTTTGAATCAAAATTGTTGGTAATCTGGTGGGACAGGACAGTCCTCTAGTTCATTTGTTTACTCTAATCTAATTAAATGTATATGGCTTATATCTGGTTTTATTTCCATTTGACTTGGGTTATTAATTTCATCTTACAGGAAAGATGTAAGTTAAAATTATGAAGTACTTTGCAAATTAAAACAGTAAAATAAAATTAAATTAAAATTAATAGGCTTTTATTTTATTATCAAATCAAGAGACATTAAAATGAGTTTTTAATTTAAATGAATATATTAGTAGACTAGAACCTGACTATGCCCCCCAAAAACACAAATATTTTCAGAATAATGACTGAACGGTGGATTACTTGAATGCAGCCATGCATAATGAAAAAGACATGAAAAGTAAAAGAAAATATGCCTGGGTTTATAATCACTTACATTCAACAAATATCCATTGAGTATATTTTGGATAGTGTAACTTGTGCTACTTACCTAAATCTTATGTAAGGGCAGAGATTACATCTTGTTCCCCATAGTATCCTTCAAGTACCCCTGTTCTAACTGTCTACCACTTATAAAGGGACTTCAAAATGGCTGATCAGAGCCACAAAGAAGAACCAAAATACCAAGTAAATTCTTACAGTTCGGATAGATCATCTAAGAGAGAATATTGGTATTCAACAGAGAAGTGACAGGAAATGTCTAAGTCAAGGAAGGAGAGGGAAGTGAGGCAGCCTGCTCGGCCAGGATTGGCTGGGAGCCTGGAAAGGGTCCCCAATGTGGGGCAGGGGTAAGTGAGTGACTCACAGCTATCCACATTCCCACCACAGACTCCTACAATCCTAGCCACCAGAGAGTCCCTTGACCCATGTGGGCTCTGAGACTAACATAGGGAGCTGCATGGTCATGGTGTGACTGCATTGTTCCAGAAAGAAGTTCATGCTGGGTCCCACCCTTATCTTGAGATCTAAGCAGCTACAGCTAGGTGCCATTTTGAGAGCCCAACCCCTATCAGACTGTATCCTGTCCTAGGGCCCAACCACTACTACATCTCCCCATCTCTGGGGATTCATTGATTTCCTTTGCTCACAGCAAGGCATTGCTCTGGCTGTTGCCACCATGGCCAAAGTACAAGACATTGGTAGTAAACCCACTGCCTCCAGGGCCAAAGCACATTTAAAAGTGCTCTGAGAAAAGGCTACCCCACTTATAGCCACCACGTTGGGCCAAAGTACATGCTCTCCAGTCACCTATACATAACTGCTGCCACTAAGATCAACTTTGCCCTTCCTCGAAGCAGGACCACAGTGTAGACACTGATACCACCATCCTCACATTGTGCTTTAGTCCTGGGCGTCATCTTTACTTACCTATCACAGTAAGTTCCTACACACACTGTTGTGTAGGAAAGGCCCACCCACCCAGGCTTCAAACACCCAAACCTGCCCCCTGGAGGATACCATCTAGGGGCCTGGAGATATCCTCACCACATTCGCCATTATTAACACCTGAACATTCCTCCCTGGGGCCTGAGATCAGGCCCACAGAGCCTGCCACTACCATAATAGCTGTCAGTCACATGCATGCACCAACTAGGGGCCTGAGTACTGGGCAGCTACCATCAACAACAACATGGATTGCTCGGGAGCCAGAGGATTGTCCCACCACTGCTATTGTCATTGCCAATCCACACCTACTGCTTTAGGGGCTTAGGGATCCAGATCACCACTGCCACTGCCAGCACCTGAGCAAGCCACATGGAAGTCCAAGAATAAGCCTGCCTGGACTCACTAACACCAGTGCCAGCATATGTTGTCCTAGGGCCTAACTACAGGCATATTTGGTCTATTGCTGCCACCATTGCAACCCAAGGACTGGCCTGCCTGATGTCCCTGTGCCCAGCAGAACTTCACTAATACAGCCTCCACTAACAACTGTACCCTAAGCCATTGAGGAAATCACAGACATAACTGATGCTATTTCCAGCCAAATAAATCATACAGGACTACCCTACTGCACATACTAAGAAACAAAGCCAAAGTACCATGCACAACAAACACCATGGACACATCTTTAGGAAAAAGTCCCCCAGTATAAAAGCAAATTCAAGAAATTGAGAGAGTCAACTATTACATCAGGTGTACAGATATAAGGACAATGTAAGGACACAATAAACATTAGAAAGCAAGGAAATATGATACTTTTAAAGGAACACAATACTTCTCTAACAAAATATGCCAATAAAAAAGTTTATGAAATTCCAGAAAAATAGTTCAAAATAATGACATTAAAAAATGTCATTGAATTTCCAGAGGACTCAGAAAAGCTATACTAACAGTTCAGAAAAAATAATTCAGGATATGAATAATAAACTTACCAAAAAGTTAGACATTATCAAAAAGAATCAAGCAAATCATGAAATTGAAGAATTCAGTGAGGGAAATAAAAAATACATTCAAAAACTTTAACGATAGACTTGATGATGCAGAAAAAAGAATTTCAGAACTTGATAAGTTTTTATTAAGATTATCTAGTCAGACAAAAGTTAAAAAGACTAAGAAGAAATGGAGCCTACATGACATATCGGACACCACAAAGTGATCCAGTGTTGATGCATTGGTGTTCCAGAAGGCAAAGAGAAAATGAAAGGAACAGAAAACCTATTTAACAAAATAATGGCTGAAAAACACCCAAGTCTAGCAAGAGATTTAGACATTTAGATATGGAAGCTTCAAGGTCCCCAAACAAGCACAAACAAAAAGGTTTTCTCCATGGTGCATTACAGTCAAGCTGTCAAAAGTCAAAACAAAAAAGAACTCTAAAACAGTAAGAGATAAATGTCTAGTCACTTATAAGGGAACTTATATCAGACTTACAGTAGATTTTTCAGTGGAAACCTTACAGGCCAGGAAATCAGATGACATACTAAAAGTGCTGGAAGAAAAACAAAAAAACCTCCTAACCAAGAATGTTATATCCAGAAAAGCTAACTTTCATACATGAAGGAGAAATAAAGTACTTCTCATACAAATGTTAGCTGAGAGAATTCACCACCACTAGACCAGCTCAACAAGAAATGCTTACATTAGTCCTATAAGCAGAAATAAAAGAAGGATAACTACCATTATGAAAACACTTAAAAGTACAAAACACACTGGTAGACCAAAGACACCAACAAGGAAAAGAAAGGATTCAAATGTTACTAATACAGAAAATCACCATGTCACAATGATAAACAAAAGGGAAAGAAATAAACAAAACAACCGTAAATAAATGAATAAAATGATACAAATAAGCCCTCACATATCAACAATAACCTTGAATGTAACTAAATTAGACTTTCCACATAAATAATATAGACTGGCTGAATGGATTTAAAAATAACCCAACTATATGCTGCTATAAGAAACTCATCTCACCTGTAAATACACATATACATTAAAAATTAAAGGATAGCAAAAGATATTCCATAAAAAGAGAAACTAAAAATCCACAGGAGCAGCTATACTTCTAATAGATATAACAGACTTTACTTCTAAAACACTAAAAAGAGACAAAGAAAGTCATTCCATAATAACAGGTATCATTCCAATAAGGGTATATAACAATTCTCAATTTTATATATATGTATATATATATATATACACACACACACACATATATATACACATATATATACACATATATATACACACATATATATATACACACACACACACATATATATATATATATACACCCAACACCAGAGTGCCTATATACATAATGCAAATATTAGATTTAAAAAGAGTGGGTTGAGGCCAGGTTTGGTGGCTCATACCTGTAATTCCAGCACTTTGGGAGGCCGAGGTGGATGGAACATGAGGTCAGGAGGTTGAGACCATCCTGGCCAACATGGTGAAACCCCGTCTCTACTAAAAATACAAAAGTTATCTGGGTGTGGTGGCACACGCCTGTAATCCCAGCTACTCAGGAGGCTGAGGCAGGAGAATCGCTCGAACCCGGGAGGTGGAGGTTGCAGTGAGCCGAGATCACGCCACTGTACTCCAGCCTGGTGACAGAGGGAGACTCTGTCTGAAACAAACAAACAAAAAAGAGTGGGTTGAGTGTCGGGGCTCACACCTGTAATCCTAGCACTTTGGGAGGCTGAAGCAGGTAAATCCCTTTAGCCTAGGAGTTCAAGACCAGCCTGGGCAACATGGTGAAACCCTGTCTCTACAAAATACATAAAAATTAGCTGGGCATGGTGGTTCAGACCTGCAGTTCCAGCTACTCAGTAGGCTGCAGCAGGAGGACAAAGCAAGTACCAGCCTGGTACTGACAGAGTGAAACATTCTGTCAAACAAACAAACAAACAAACAAAAATTTAAAGGGAGAGATAGACTCCAATGACTCCAATGTCATGATAGTTTGGGACTTCAAAACCCCACTGCCAGAATTAGACAGGTCATCTAGACAGAAAATTAACAAATAAACATTGGATTTAACCAAACTTTAGACCAAATGAACATAAAGGACATTTACAGAATATTCCCTCCAATCTCCAGGACTGATCATTTATTAGGTGAAAAACAAGTTTCAACAAAGCTTTAAAAATTGATATCATGTTAATTATATTCACAGACCAGAAGAGAATAAAACCAGAATCAATAACAGGAGAAACTTTGGAAGTACAATTACATAGAAATTAAACAGCATGCTCCGGAATGACCATTGGGTCAAGAAATAAATTCAGAAGAAAATTTAAAAAAATCCTTGAAATAAATGAAAATTAAAACTCATACCAAGTTAGGATGCAGCAAAATCAGTACTAAGAAGAAACTTTATAGCAATAAACACCTACATCAAAAAAGTAAAAAGATTTGAAATAAACAATATAATGATGCATACTAATAATGAGTAATGAGATTGAATTTGTAATAATAATGAAAAAACCTCCCAACAACGAAAAGTTCAGGACCCAATGCCTTTACCACTGAATTCTGCTCCACTTACAAGGAAGTGGATACTCTTCAAACTATTCCAAAACACAGAAGAGGAGGGAATACTCCCAAACTCATATTATGAGGCAATAATTACTATAAGACTATATTAAACTAAAAAGTTTCTGCATAGCAATGGAAACAACAGATTGAACAGACAATCTGATGAATGAGAGACAATATTTGCAAACAATTCATTAAGCAGGGGACTAATATCTGGAATATACAAGGAACTCAACAGGAAAAAATCAAATGGTCTCATCAAAAAGGGAACACAGGGCATGAATAAACATTTCTCCAAAGGAGACATACAAATGGTCAACAGGTATATGAGAAAAATGCTCGACATCACTAATGATCAGTGAAATGCAAATAAAAATCACAATGAGACATCATCTTATCCTAGTTAGAATAATTATTATTAAGAAGACAAAAAACAACAGATGTTGGTGAGGATGTAGAGAAAAAGGAACTATTATACATTTTTGGATGGAATGTAAATTAGTATAGCACCATGGAAAACATAATGGTGATTTCTCAAAAAATCATAGATAGAACTACCATACTATCCAGCAATCCCACTACTGGGTATGTATCCAAAGGCAGAGAAATTAATGTATCAAAGGGATACTTGCACTGCCATATTTATTGTAACATTATTCACAATAGCAAAGGCATGGAATCAATCCGAGTGCCCATCAACAGATGAATGAATAAAGAAAACTTGGCATATATACACAATAGAATACTGTTCAGCCATTAAAAAGGAATGACATCATGTCTTTTGGGCAGCATGGACGGAACTGGAAATCATTATGTTAAGCAAACTAAACCAGGCACAGAAAGACAAATATTATGTTTTCTCACTTATATGTGGGAGCTAAAAAAGTTGAATTGATGAAGTAGGGAGTACAGTGATAGATATCAAAGGGCCTGTGAGGTGAAGGAGTATAAAGAGAGTTTGGCTATGTGGGAATTCAAGATGAGATTTGGGTGGGGACATAGCCAAACCATATCACAAAGATAGAAGGAATAAGTTCTAATGTTTGATGACAGAGTAGGCTGACTATATTTAACAACAATATATTGTTTATTTCAGTATAGTTGGAAGAAAGACTTAAAATGTTTCTAACACATAGAAATGTTAAATACTCCAGGTTATGGAAACCCCAAATATCCTGACTTGATCATTACACATACTATGTATGTAACAAAATATTACATGTGCTCCATAAATATGTATGAACACTGTGTATCAATAATAAATAAATGAATGCATAAATTTGAGAGTTTGCTTTTTCAGTGCAAAAAAGAAATAGTTTACCATGTATGGTTTGTATGACAAGGTGCAAATGACTTAATTTCTTTCTTTATGTAAATAGAAACAATAATTATACAATAATTATCACATAATGACTTGCTAATTTAAATAACATGGCAACATACAGACAGCAGTTTATCAGGGTCTAGCACAATGTCTTTGGCTCATAAATATCTGTTGAATGATTGTGTAAATGAAGAAATAAAGAATTAATGTTCTGGGAGTTAAAACATGTCAAATATATTATGGCATATACCAGTGCCCAGTGCACAGTCATTGCTGAAAATATATTTCTTCTTTTTCCTCTATAATTTCACAATGACTAGGAAATCTCAAGTTAACAATAGGATTTCATGGGCATGACAGTTAGTAAACTCGAGAGTAATTAATAACACTGGGTAAAAAAGGTATTTTTCTGAATGTCTCTTAGAGCTTGCTTTACTCTTGTGTGCAGTATTCTCACATTATACATTTATTTGTAAAGAAACAGTGATTTATCAAATTATTTCTCTATAAAGAACTTTGCTTCGAGTGCTATGAAAGCTTACAGTACAGGGAAAGCCAAGTTCCTCTCAAAAAGAATACTATTTTACTAGAGACAAAAGAAGCTTAGTCCTTGAAAACACTATCAAAGGAAAAATATAAACCAATATGACTTTTTAGTGTCAAAATCCATGCCACAAGAAAGGACATGTCTGGAGACAGGTGGACTTAGTTGGGAGGAGATTACTGGAGATGGAATTGCTTTTCATCCACTAAATGTGATATTTATTTGTTTAGCAACTGGCACACTACAAGGTGTTCTACATATGATATTTTACATATGATACATCATAATATACATGATATATTTTAGGTGATACATCGTAATCATCCAAAGTCTATCATTTAAGTTAGCATTAACTCTTGAGTGTTGAACATTCTACGGATTTGTACAAATGTATAATGACATTTATTCACTATTATAGTTTCTTTCAGAGTATTTTCACTGACCTAAAAATCCCCTTTTCTCCAACTATTCATCCTTACCTCCCACTTCCAACTTGTATTTCACTGTTATTTCAATTTGCATTTTCCTTATCAAATATGATGTGGAGCATGTATTCATGTGGTTCTTTGCCACTTGTTTACCTTATTTGGTGAGATGTTTGTTAAGGTCTTTGGCCTATTGTTTTTTTTTTTTTTTTTGAAACAGAGTCTCACTGTGTCGCCAGGCTGGAGTGCAGTGGCACAATCTCCGCTCACTGCAACCTCCGCCTCCCGGGTTCAAGCAATTCTCCTGCCTCAGCTTTCTGAGTAGCTGGGACTACGGGCGCGTGCCAACACGCCCAACTAATTTTTGTACTTTTAGTAGAGACGGGGTTTCACCGTGTTAGCCAGGATGCTCTCGATCTCCTGACCTCGTGATCCGCCCGCCTTGGCCCCCCAAAGTGCTGGGATTACAGGTGTGAGCCACCATGCCTGGCCTTTGGCCTATTTTTTAATCAAGTTGCCTGTTTTCTTATTGTTGAGTTTTAAGAGATCCTTAGAGTTTGGATAACACTCCTTTATCAGATGTATCTTTTGCACATCTTTTCTCCAAGTTTGTGGTTTGTCTCTTTATTCTCTTGACAGTGATTTTTATGGAGCAGAACCTTTAAATTGTAATGAAGTCCAACTTACCAATTATTTGCTTCATAAATTGTGTTTTTGGTGTCGTATCTAAAAAGTCATTGCTACACTCAATGTTACTTAGATTTCTCCACTAGTTATCTTCCAAGAGTTTTACAGTTTTGCATTTTACATTTTGGTCTATGATTCTCTTTTTTTTTTTTTTTTTTTGAGACGTAGTCTCACATTGTCGCCCAGGCTGGAGTGCAGTGGCGCGATCTCGGCTCACTGCAAGCTCTGCCTCCCGGGTTCACGCCATTCTCCTGCCTCAGCCTCCCGAGTAGCTGGGACTACAGGCGCCTGCTACCACACCCGGCTAATTTTTTGTATTTTTGGTAGAGATGAGGTTTCATCGTGTTAGCCAGGATGGTCTCGATCTCCTGGCCTCGTGATCCGCCCGCCCCAGCCTCCCAAAGTGCTGGGATTACACTATGATTCATTTTAAGATACTTTTTGTGAAATATGTAAGGTCTCTGCTTGGATCCTTTTTCTTCCCCCTGTGGATGTCCAGTGGTGCTAGCACCACTTCTTGGAAAGACAATCTTGGCTTCATTGTATTTCCTTTGATACTTTGTAAAAGACAAATTGACTATACAACTGATCCTTGAAGAACACAGAGGTTAGGGTCACTGTATTAGTCCATTCTCACACTGTTCTAAGAACATATCCAAGACCATGTAATAAAGGAAAGAGGTTTAATTGGCTCACAATTCCATATGGCTGGGGAGGTCTCAGGAAACTTATAATAGGGATGAAAGGGGAAGAAAACACATACTTCTTTACAGGGCAGCAGGAGAGAGAAGTGCTGAGCAAAGGGGGAAAAGACCATTATAAAACCATTAGATCTCATGAGAACACACCATCACGAGAACACATGAAGGTAATTGCCTCCATGATTCAATTCCTTCCACTGGATCCCTCCCATGACATATGGGCATTATAGGAACTAAATTCAAGGTAAGACTTGGGTGGGGACATGGCCAAACCATATCATTCCATCCCTGGTCCCACCTAAATCTCATGTCCTCCCATTTCAAACACAATCATGGCCTTTCAACAGTCTCCCAAAGTCTTAACTCATTCCAGCATCAACACAAAATTCCATATCCAAAGTTGCAACAGAGACAAGCAAGTCGCTTCTGCCTATGAGCATGTAAAATCAAAAGCATGTTAGTAAATACGTAGATAAAGTGGGGTTACAGGCATTGGGTAAATACACCTGATCCAAAAGGGAGAAATTGGCCAAAACAAAGGGCCTGCAGGTGCCATGCAAGTCTGAAATCCAAGAAGGCAGTCATTAAGCCTTAACATGCCAAAATGATTTCCTTTGACTCCATGTCTCACATCCAGGGCACATTGATGCAAGAGGTGGGCTCCCATGGCCTTGGGCATCTCTGCCCTTGTGGCTTTGCAGGGTACAGCCCCCCTCCCGCCTGCTTTCTTGAGCCGATGTTGAGTGTCTGTGGCTTTTCCAGGTGCATAGTGCAAACTGTCGGTGGATCTACTACCATTGTGGGGTCTGGAAGACAGTGGCCCTCTTCTCACTGCTCTACTAGGCTGTGCCCTATTAGGGACTCTGTGTGGTGGCTCCAACGCCACATTTCCCTTCCACTCTGCCCTAGCAGAGGATTTTCATGAGGGCCCTGCTGCTGCAGCAAACTTCTGCCTAGTCATTCAGGCATTTTCATACACCCCCTGAAATCCCAAACCTCAATTATTGACTTCCGTGTACCTGCAGGCCCAACACCATGTGCACACTGCCCATGCTTGGGGATTGCACCCTCTGAAGTAATGGCCTAAGCTGTAAATTGGTCCCTTTTAGCCACTGTTGGAGCTGAAGCACCTGGGATTTAGGGCACCATGTCACATGGCTGCACAGAGCAGAGGGACCCTGGGCTTGGCCCATGAAATAATTTTTCCCTCCTAGGCCTCTGGGCCTGTGATGGAAGGGGCTGCTACAAAAGTCTCTGACATGCCATAGAGACATTTTCCCCATTGTCTTGGTGATTAACATTCAGCTCCTCATTACTTATGCAAATTTGTGTAGCCAGCTTCAATTTCTCTCCGAAATGGGGTTTTCTTTTCCAACACATCATTAGGTTTCAAAGTTTCCAGACTTTTATGGTCTACTTTCTCTAAGGCTTTCCCTGTAGACATTTCTTCTGCCAGATACCTTAAATCATCTCTCCCAAGTTCAAAGTTCCACAGATCTCTAGGGTAGTGGCAAAATGCCACCAGTCTCTTTGCATAGCAAGAGTGACCTTTACTCCAGTTCCCAACAAGTTCCTTATCTCCATCTGAGACCCCTTAGCCTGGAACTCAGTGTCCATATTACTCTGATCATTTCGGTCAAAGCTACTCAAGAAGACTCTAGGAAGTTCCAAAGTTTCCCACATCTTCCTGTCTTCTGAGCCCTCCAAGTCTCTAGAAAGTTCCAAATTTTCCCACATTTTCTTATCTTCTTCTGAGCCTTCCAAAATGTTCCAACCTCTACCTGTTACCCAGTTCCAAAGTCACATGCACATTTTCAGGTATCTTTATAGCAGCACCCCATTCCTGGTATGAATTTACTGCATCAGTTTATTCTCATGTTGCTATAAGGCAAACCCAAGACTGAGTAATTTATAAAGAAAAGATGTTGGCCTGGCACAGTGGCTCATGCCTCTAATCTGAGCACTTTGGGAAGCTGAGGCGGGTGGATCACGAGGTCAGGAGATTGAGAGCATCCTGGCTAACATGGTGAAACCCCGTCTCTACTAAAAATACAAAAATAAAATTAGCCAGCCTTGGTGGCGGGTATCTGTAGTCCCAGCTACTCAGGAGACTGAGATGGGAAAATGGTGTAAACCCAGTAGGTGGAGCTTGCAGTGAGCCAAGATGGTGCCACTGCACTGCATCCTGGGTGACAGAGCAAGACTCTGTCTCAAAAAAAAAAAAAAAAAAAAAAAAACAGAAAAGAAAGATGTTTAATTGACTCACAGTTCTGCATAGCTGGGGAGGTCTCCAGAAACTTACAATCGTGGTGGAAGGGGAAGTAAACATGTTCTTCTTCACAGGGCGGCAGGAAAGAGAAGTGTCAGGCAAAGAAGAAAAAATCCCTTATAAAACCATCAGATCTCGAAAGAACTCATTATCATGAGAATAACATGAGGGTAACTGCCCTTATGTTTCAATTACCTCTCACTGGGTCCCTCTCATGACAGTTGCTAACCTTTCCAAGGCATATGATTAAATTTATCATTTCTACAACTGTTAATATAGATCTAGATTTCTTTAGATTCCTGATGTGTCAGTTAAAATTAAAATTTCATTCCATGCTAACCTCCATGGAATGAAAAATCCACTTGTAACTTTTGACTCCTCAAAACTTAACTACTAATGGCTTACTGTTGAACAGAAGCCTGACTGACAACATAAACAGTTGATTAACACATATTTTGTATGTTATATGCATTATATGCATATTACAATATTACAATAAAGTAAGCTAGAGAAAAGTAAATTATAAGAAAATCATAAGAAAAAGAAAATATATTTATTTTTCATTAAGTTAAAGTGGATCATCATAAAGGTTTTCATTCTCATCATCTTCACATTGAGATGGCTGAGATGGAGGAGAAAGAGGAGGGTTTGGTTTTGCTCTCTCAGGGGTAGCAGAGGCAGAAAAAGTTCATATATAAGCAGATCCACACAATTCAAACCCATGCTGTTCAGTGGTCAACTGTATGTATGTGGGCATATTTCTGGGCTCTGTATTGTTCCATTGATCTATTAATCTTTTCTTTTATCAATACCAGACTGTCTTGATTACTGTTTTTATTTTTATCTTTGTGTTTGTAAGATGGTTAACAGCATCAATTGAGAATAAGTGTTCTCAGTAGAGAAAAAGAGAGAGGAGAGAGAGAGAGAGAGAGAGATTTTTTCCAAAACCATCCAATAAAAGTTTTCAGTCTTCCACTGTTGACTCACTTCTGAATAAATTTTTATGGCAAAGCACATAAAGGAGGATGATAGTTCAAGATATCAGGACTAATCACTGGAAAAGTGGATGAGGAAGACTTTTAATTTTAACTGACACATCAGGAATCTAAAGAAATCTAGATCTATATTAACAGTTGTAGAAATGATAAATTTAATCATATGCCTTGGAAAGGAAATGAAATGAAGGAAATGATAGATGTACTAAGCTAATTAAAAACAGAATACCGTTGAATTTTCTAAGACCGAAATTTTGAAAAAAAACAATGGAAAAGTAGAGGTACTAAACACATTATTTAATTCACTCCCTTCTGAGACAATAATATGTCCTCTGGGTTACATGTGTGTCTCAATAAGGTGTTTGACATAATTTGGTTCTGTGTTCCCACTCAAATCTCATCTCGAATTGTAATCCCCATGTGTCAAAGAAGGCAGCTGGTGGGAGGTGATTGCATCAAGGGGGCAGATTTCCCCCATGATGTTCTCATGATAGTGAGTTTTCATGAGATCTGGTTGTTTAATAAATATCTGGTGCTTCCCCCTTCTCACTCTCTCTCTCCTGACACCATGTAAAATGTGCCTTGCTTCCCCTTCACTTTCTACCATAAGTGAAAGTTTCCTGAGGCCTCCCCAGCCATGGGGAACTGTGAATCAATTAAACCTCTTTCCTTTATAAATTACCCAGTCTCAGATAGTATCTTTATAGCAGTGTGAGAACAGAGTGATAGTGTCTCAGTTCGAGTACAGATGAGCTGGATGTCATAATAATATAAATTCTGACATACTGTCTGTGCTTGAGTTCTGACAATGCCAATTCCTAGTTGCATTATTTTGGACAGAAAATGATTTGTGTCCCACTCTGTTTCCTCATCTGTAAAATGCTAACAACAATGGTAACTGCTTTGCACTGTTTCTGCAAACATGATCAAATAATGTATACAATGTATATAATGCTCAGTAAAATGCCTGACATTTGTAAACTCAATTTATGCTAGCTAATAATTTGGTTGAGATCAATCAAGCATTAGAGTTATGAAGATTTATACATTTGTTCTGCAAAGCCATCTATCTGCTTGTTATTTCTATCTAATATTCTGCGTAAATTACTTCCAGTCAATGTCATTGTTTCTATCTGTGAAGAATTAAAAGAAGAGTGATAGGAACAAGGATAAACAACAAGTTGTTTTGGCATTCTTACAAACGGGCTTTCATCTTCGATTTGCTTTCCTGTTCCAGGGATTTGTTTATTTGCAAAACACAAAAATAAAAGCTACTAAGGGCTTCATGCCATGCAATCAGAGGAAAACTTGGCATGGCTTTGAAACTTTGAGATCAAAGCACTTGGGAAAACATGTTAGGGGTACCCAAGAATATTTGGTTTTGTGATGGGTTACATGTGACGTTAAAGAGCTTTAATTTAAAGGCACAAATTGGCATAGACTAGAGAAAAATATAACATATTCAAAGGTACCTGATTGCTCTTAGTTGTCGTTACATGAGGTTATTACCACCACTGACCTTCAATCATAATCAGCTTCACATATATAGTAAAGAGTTGGACAATTAAGAATCCTCATGGTAAGAGAGAACTTTTGGAATCACAAATCCTTGAGTCTTCTCCGTTTCTGCCACCTGCTTGGTGGCCACCATCTTGGACAAGCTGGTTAACATCTATAAGAATTGATTTCCTCATCTGATATATTTGTATAATAACACTGATCTCAGGGCTTTTGAAAGCATTAAATATATATAAAGCCCAGCATGGTGGCTCTCACCTACAGTCCTACCTACTGGGAGTATGTGATTATGGAGTATCCATTGTGTGACGTAAAAGTATGTGTGTCTTATAGTAAAGTGCTCCATAATCACATACTTTATTTTTCATGTGTTCATATGTTCATATACATCACTTGTTATAAAACACACTTTAAGTCCATTATGAAGCTTATATCTACCTTAAACAATGCATGCTTGTATATAATAATTTTTAAAAAGAAAAAAATATAAATAATAGAAAGGCTGGAACAACAAATGAATACAGGAATGATGCTAATATAAAAATACAAACCCTAAATTTTCTTTATATATTTTGAGGGTAAGCTAGTTTCAGATTTTTCTCTAAGGTTTTGTAGGAAGAGAAAAATTGGTCACACTAACGCCATTTTAAAATATGCCCCCATCTGTAAGAGGCAGAGCCACCTGAGGTGAAAAGGTAAACGGCTTGTGTAAGATTTAGCTGACAGTCCAGAAATTAACTCAAGTCCTGGAACATGTCCTGGGACATGTCCTGGGACACTCCCCCGGAACGATTGTTCAAGTCCTGGAGTACGTTTCGGAACGCTGCTCCCGGAACACCGCTCCCGGAGCGATTGTTTCAATGTTGCTTGCTCGGAATGGCCCTCCTGAGCAAACAGCAGACGGTGCTCAAAGTAACAACTGGACTTAATAAAAGGAGCTTACACGAAGGAGTTGCTGAAGGCTGCTGTGGTCGTGTGCTGGGGGCTGCCCCAGCTCCAGCTGCAGGACCCCGGCCGTCCGCCTTCCGACTCCGGTGATGATTCTTCCTGCGGTCTGGTGAGCTTTGGTTACATGTTGTCTTCTATTGTTAGTTCTTTTATACCTACTTAAGACTGCTTTTGCTGTGATATTTGCTCACTTTTTTTTCTTTTTTTTTTCGAGATGGAGTCTCACTCTGTCACCCAGGCTGGAGGGCAGTGGTGCAATCTCGGCTCACTGCAGTCTCCGCCTCCGGGTTCCAGCAATTCTCCTGTCTCAGCTTCCCAAGTAGCTGGGATTACAGGCATGCGCCACCACACCCGGCTAATTTTTGTATTTTTAGTAGAGTGAACTATGTTGACCAGTCTGGTCTCGAACTCCCGACCCTAAGGTGATCCGCCCCCTGGGGCCTCCCAAAGTGCTGAGATTATAGGCGTGAGCCACCGCGCCTGGCCTTGCTTACAACTTGGACTGCAGGCTCCCGGGCATCTCCCTTCAGACTCCCGTGATAAGGCTTCCTGTGGTATTATGAGCTTCCGGTTACATTTTACTGAGCTTTGGTTACATTTTGTTTTCTCTTGTTATAAGGCTAATTTTCTATTGCTATTTGCTTAAAGTAATAAAGTTTTAGTTTACCCCTCCCTCCCACTTGAGTATTCGGCTGTCCTTCTGACACCATCTTGAAACAGGTTTATTCAAAGATAAAAAAGGCAGTACGAACTCTGCAATAATTCACAGAGCCCGTTACATAATGTAAAACAACCAGTCAGTGAAAGCAAAACTCTTCATTCGTTACTGAGACTCCTACTTGTGAAGCTGCTGGGGAGGTGACGGGAGGACAACTGGCTGCACCCCTCAAACACTGCTCTGGCAGCCCAGTCCCCACAGCTCCGTTTCTGAGCCCTGGCGTCCACCACTGTCTGGCCTATGGGCAGTACGCTCCTCAGTTTGGTTTCCCTCTCCTCTGCCCACACCTTGGTAATTAGACCTGCATTAATTAGCTTCCACTGGGTTATGCCGAGATAAAAACTACCCCCACATTTTAGTGTCTTTTAACAATAGTTTTTCACTTACATTGTGTGGAAATCACCGGAGGATGGTGGCAGCTCTGCTCCACCCGTCTCATCTTGAAGAGGATGAGTCCAGACTGAAGATGCAGCCCGTATGTGGAATATGCCACTTCTGAGGCAGACAGGAAGAACCTGAGAGCTGCCAGAAACAAGCAGCCCTCTTAAAGCTTTCATTCGCACTTTGGGAGGCCGAGGCGGGCGGGTCACGAGGTCAGGACATCAAGACCATCCTGGCTAACATGGTGAAACCCCGTCTCTACTAAAAATACAAAAAAAAAAAAAAAAAAAAAAAAATTAGCCGGGCATGATGGCAGGCGCCTGTGGTCCCGCGTACTCGGGAGGCTGAGGCAGGAGAATGGCGTGAACCCGGGAGGCGGAGCTTGCAGTGAGCCGAGATCGCGCCACTGCACTCCAGCCTGGGACACAGAGCGAGACTCCGTCTGGAAAAAAAAAAAAAAAAAAGCTTTCATTCAGCTCTGACACCTCCTGTCCCATGTCATGAGTGTGTCAGGGTGTAGTACAAGCTGCCGAACGTGCTTCTCCCAAAAGAAGGCCTCTTGAGGGACAAAACTCTGGGTTGTGGTTGGAGGGTGTGTATAGGTGAGAGGATGGTGGATGTGTAATTCCCTTACAGGAAAGGGGACTGCTGCTCACCTGGAATGGTAATATAATCTGCAGCCTTTTAAAACTTTGCTCAACTTTCTTAATCAGAATCACTTGTCTCCTAGCATTCTGACCTTTACATTGTTTAGGGGAGAAAGAAAACAGATACTCCAGTTGAGGAGGGATGATATTCAGTGACAAAACCTTGGCAATAAAAATATTGACAAAATGAACATTCATACAATTTTTAAAATGTAAACAAAATGTTTCAAAAATATGTATTATTGTTTGCTATATTCCCTCTTTAAACAATCATGACTTCTTAAATTATCTTACCAGTACCTACCTATTTACTGCACGCTTTACAGAAGAGGAGTCTTTCTAAGGCTGTGTATACATTTGCCACAGAACCAAAAGGGTTTGTTTACTGTTAGTTTTATATATTCCTCTAGGTCATTAATTTTATACAAGATTCAAGAGTATGTATTTGTGTTGGTAAACCGTAATCCATAATTCTCATTTATTTATTTATTGTAGAGACAGAATCTCATTACGTTGCCCAGGCTGGTCTCAGACACCTGGGCTCAGGCAGTCCTCCTGCCTAGGCTTACCAAAGTGCTGGATTAGACGTGAGCCACTGCACCTGGCCCATAATCCATCAATCATTGCACCAATCTACTATACCAGCCCTTTTGGTTATTTCTATTTTTTTTTTACTATTGTAATTTCACTATGCATTTGTCAAATTATTTTCCTTTTTTTTAAAGTCACATCAAGATTTCAAATCTTATCTCTTTTAAATCTCTTGCTAGTTAGCATTAATGGCCATCCAGAAAAAATACCAATTTTTATTTTCTTTAGGGGTCTCTTTCCTTTACATCTTTCATTATATTCCTTTAAAATTATTAATTTTTAAAAAACTTAAAAAAATTTGTGGGTACATTGTAGGTGTATATATTTATGGGTTACCTGAGATATTTTGATACAGGCATGCAATGTGAAATTTGATCTTTGCTAATCTTAAGGTGAATGATCATACTTCTGGCAACTGGTGAATTGAGTGGTGTATAGATATGCTTGATACATGTTTTTATATATAAATACATATATACATGCATATATATAACATGTATATGTACATGTATTATACATATATACATGTATATATATGCAAGTATTTTTATATATCCACATGTTTTAGTTTCAAATAAATATGCTTGCTTTATAATTTTTCTAATATTAATGTATTTTATACAGAATTTAAAAACAAAGTTATTTGATATGATTCTAAAGATCAAAGTTGTATAAATAATCTTTCATAGTTTTGGTACATTATTAAATTTCAAAAAATAAAAATATAATGAATCCACAATTAATTTTTAAATATGGTATGATTTAGGCACCTAATATTTTTTAAATAAACAGTCACATTTCCATATATCATTTATAAAATAACATTTTTAACTTTTATTAATTTGACTACCACCTTTATTATATAATTCAGTTTTTACACATTAGTGTTTTCTTATATACCCCATTAAGTGCCTATTTCTCTGCTACTACAACATAATTTAAATTTTTGTCACTTTATACCCTGTTTCTGTAACAGGCCGATCTCTCCTTTTTCTCTCTTTTTAAGTTAAAATTTTTTTTTCCATATACATAAGTCCATATGAACTTAATTTAAAAACAATGTAAAACAAAATGTTTTTTAATTTTGTTAAATATATACATTATTTTGAAAAAATGCCACTTTTAGTATATTGTCTTCCTGTGCAAGAACATTATCTCTCCATTTACTTTTCTAATATTTATATTGATTAAAGTGTTCTATTTCTCATATTTCTCAAAATTAAAAACATTTCTTGGTTTTTAATTTTTGCCCATTTTCATTATATATCAGATATTTTCAACATAATGTTCGAAAATTATCAATTTAAAACAATAAAATATATTATTGAAAATTTTCTGAATTCTGCCATTGTTTTACAGATATTACTCTTAGTCAAAAATTTTATCCACTGCAGAAAATTATGATTTGAACTCCTCCATTCTGATCAATGATGCTATTGTTGCCTTTGCAATAGCAATGCCAACTCACTTCAGTTACAGTGGTGATTGTAGTATTCTTTCTATTCTTTTATTGTATTTAATTAATATCCTAGTGATTTACCACTAAGTATCATTCTGATCCTTAATTTAAGATTTTTTTCTTCAATAATATGAAGGAACTATATGTCTTTATTGGACCATAAGCTTATTTTATTAAAAA
The DNA here is from genome assembly GCF_029289425.2 of Pan paniscus. NCBI lineage: Eukaryota > Metazoa > Chordata > Mammalia > Primates > Hominidae > Pan > Pan paniscus. The sequence goes on from NC_073252.2 coordinate 19,713,803, forward strand.
GTAATTTTATTAAAGCATTTGAATTTATCAAAACTATTACATATTCATTTTATTTTCCTTCTACATAGAACATGATTCACCCTTTTGAATATTAATTTGCAAGTTCAATTCAAAATAGTGTTCTTCCATTGTATCATTTATTATCATTTCCTTTCCACTTGTTTTTTTCTCTTTCTTTGAACTGGCATTTCTCTTTATCTGGGAATGAAGATCTCTTTTCCTATACTGGACAAGTCTGGAAACCAAGATAAACTAGACACATTTGAATGCAAAGATCCCATTGCTAGCAAGTAGCATTCCCATTTGACATTTGGCTTGAAGTATGGTAAAGAGGACGGGTAGGATAAATATGTAGTGAGAAAAAATAATCATATTTTTACCCCTACATCATTACTTGTGCCCATATTGCAGATATTATATAGAGAACAAATGTTTGTTCTTCCATAGCATGTTAATTCCTAAGAGAGTTGGAAACCAAATGAATAATACACTCACTATTTATTTATTTATTTATTTATTTATTTATTTCTGAGATGAGGTCTGGCTCTGTTGCCTAGGCTCAAGTACAGTGGTGCAATCACAGTTCACTGCAGTTGAGCCTCAAACTCTCAGACTCAAAGGATCTTCCTGCCTCCACCTCCCACGTAGCTGGGACTAGCGCATTTGTCTAGCACATTAAAGGTGGTTCCTTGTAGAGATAATGTACAATCATATTTTTTTTACTATTTATCTCATTATGTAATCTACAAATAGAAACCATGAAAACCTGTGTATATATACTATATGTCCTTAAATGTACATATGTATGCACCACCATGCCTGGCTTATGTTTTAAAATTTTTTGTAGAGATGAGGTCTCACTGTGTTGCCCAGGTTGATTTTGAACTCCTGGGCTCAAGCAATCCTCCCACTTTGGACCCTCAAAATGCTAGGATTACAGGCATAAGCCACTCATGTTTGTAATAACAGAGTTCAATTGCCTCATCAGGAGATATTTCTGAATTTTCTTCATTCATTAGAACTAGAAGATCTGAATTCTCATGTAGTCATTTTTGTGTCATGTGCTTTCAAAACAAATGGAAGGTATTTCTACTCATTTGGAATGTGTCAATTTGGGAACAATTGTCAATACATATGTAATAGAACTACTTTATTGAGAATGAAAGGAGTGCAATCGAGCATGTGGATTGTAATTTTACCCTCAGCCTATCTCTCACAATATCACTGGAACACCCAACCCTCTTTATTGCCTTTTCCTACACCTTATTCTCTTCACTTGAAACTCTATTTTTTCCAAGAGTAAAGCCATGTTATCATCAGATTAAACAAGGCTCTGGCAGCTACTCTTCACTGTTACTCTTCACCTAGACTGTCTAGCGATTTTCTCTTTTGCTGTTGAATAGCTTCAGAATGTGGCTCTTGCTCCCTACTCTATTCACAGTTGCCACTGGTCCTCTCACTCTTCCTACCATAATTCATGGCCTGGAATGGAGGTTTCTCTTCCATCAGTGACTTGATAGAGAAGAGAAGAGAAATGAGCTTCTTGCTCATTCCCCAAAGGACATGCTGAAACTTCTTGTGCTTTATGGGCTTTACTTTCATGAATGTTAAGATGTTTTCTTTTTGGGCATTGTCAGAGAACAATGAAAGGATAGCTTACAATCAAAAGTCTTTTTTTAATAATAGCAAATAGGTTTTCCAGGAACATCTTAGTCATAGTGTCAGTATCTGCCATATGGAAATATTTTTATGAGTATCTGCCATACTCATCTGCTGTCTCTGAATATCTGCTATAAGTACTCCTGCCTTTCCTTTGTTTCAGAATCTTAATTTTTATATATTAGTCCCAGTTTTCTTCCAGTATTTTTTTTATAGTAGGCCTAGGTTTTCATGCAGTAGAAGACACATTGGTCTACCAGGATATTCTACTATTCCCAAAGTAGACTTACTAATTAAGTTCCATGGTCTTAAAAGATATTTTACTTTGTGGTTATCTGCCTTTTCTGTTTAAGGGAACATATCTGATGTTGAAGCCATTTTTTGCCTTAGTTTAGCCTATCCTAAAGGTTACATATACATCCACTGATAAATTAGCGAGACCAACAAATATTAATTTGGGATGTAGCTGCCAGAGCCTTGTTTAATCTGGTGATAACATGGATTTACTCTTGGAAAACATAGAGTTTAAATAACACTTTTATAGAAATGATCTCATTTTATCTTTACAAGAGGACAACAAATTGTACTTCATTTTATGGGGGAAAATCTTAGTAAGGCTGAGAGAAACTAAACCACTTGCCCATAGTTAGCCTGCCAAGAGAGTGAAACAACTAGGGTTTCCCCTCAGGATTTTTGTCTCTCATTACTAAATAATTAAATTTCCAAACTGGACTTTTGGACACAAGACATTGTCTTGAAGGGCTCATCTATTTCTTATTTGAAACTAGATATAGTTTTGAAATCAACTCATCCTTCCCCTCTCAAACTAGTTTCTTCTCTTACATTATCAATATTCTCCTAGAAATCTGGGGGCCTTTTGTCAGCCATTAACCCTTCCCCTCATGTACACATATACATACGTGTCAAGTCCTAGTGACTTTCCTCCTAAATGTTTTTTGAACTTTTCTCCTTACACAATGCCCCTACTTCCATTTCCTTAGTTCTGAATCTTGAAACTCTTCACAGGAATCACTACACTGTCTTTTCAACTGTTCCTCTTCTCTCCAAAGATTTATTGCCACCAACAGAGCATGATCAAATAGATATGACTCATTGTGTTAAAATAGATATAAGATTCACTATAAACAGACCTTTTTCTACCTCAGCAATGCATCATTTGACACTCCCTGCCTCGTAGTCTATGCTTTAGAAATCCTGATTTACCAATTACCTACATTTTCTGTGGTTCATCTTTCTCTTGTCTCTATCTTTTCTGTATACTTCTCTTTCTGTTGGAGATTTCTTTATCTTCTCCATATGCCTCATTCCTTTTTGTTCATGCATTGCCTTCATCATGCAACTTTCACTAACATCTTCAATTATTGTGCAAAGGATCCCTTCCTGGTGTTGCTATAACACCATAATACAATGTTAATACATTTATTGCTGTACTTTATTAGTTGTTAAGATTTATATTATTTCCAGTGTGTTGGTATAATGTATTTATCTCTTTATTTGATAATTAAATATTTATGTCAGATATCTTGTCTGTTTATATGCTCTCTCTCCTAATTAAACTGTAATCTTTTTAAGGGAATTATTTTCACTGACTCCTTACTTTGTCTAGCATATTAAAGGTGGTACCTTGTAAAGATAATGTACAATCACATATTTATTTACTATTTATCTCATTATGTAATCTACAAATAGAAACCATGAACATCTGTGTATATATACGTATATCCTTAAATGTACATATAAATGGACATACATGTGCACACATACATACATGGGATATATACACAAATATCCATGTGTGTATACAACATATATGTATGTGTTCTTTTTTTCTCTCCCTCTCCAACTGAAAGGATACATGTTCTTTGAATTTAAAGTTTGGAATATAAAGACTTGAAGAAATATTTTACACAAAGTTAAACATCTGATTCTAAAATCCAAACCCTACTCTAAGGAGTATGCTTGTGTGGGCCAGTAAAACTGAATGAGTTGGGCATGAGTTGGATGGGAGGATATAGATGGTTTTGCAGTCGTTTCTCAGCTATTCCCTGATTAGAATAATGTCTTGGGTTGTGTATTGAGGTCAAGTTGTTGACAAAGGTGACACTATCATCTTCCCTACAGTGTTATATAAAATATAAAACGGTTAGTGTAAGTGAATCCAAGAATGTAGAAAAGTCAAATCCTTAGAAAAACTCCTGTAATTCACAAAGTCTGTGCATTCTGAGAAGTGAATACAAAAAAAATTGCAATTTGTTTTATATATTGTACGTAATCATTACACACTATGCAAACACATTCATTAAAGGGATTTTAAAGTATAGATTAAATAAATAATGATGTTTCAAACATATAATATTAAGCAGAAATATTTTGTGGATTGCTAAATAAGGCGGTAAAGTATTTAATATCCTGGATAATTTTTTGGGCTTTTAGATGGGTTGAAAACACGTTTTTCACCATTTAAAATAAGGCATACAGGCTTCCACTACCAGAAATATTGCTAACACCTTGTGGGGAAATAATTTGATTGAGAAAAGCAGGAGAATACACACCCAAAGATAATAATAAATATATATATATATCACATATAAATACATATATATGTATATATACATTTATATGTACATGTGTATGTGTGTGTGTTTACATATCAATCATATGTAAAGCACATGAGACAAAGCCGTATCACAGTCCTACTGCTTTACTACTATTTTCCTGGTTGTGAGATATGACTGATTTCAGCAAAAGTCTCAATACTTATTAAGTGGACCTACATTAGAATATTTTTTCTATTCTAATGCTATATTATTAGAACATTTTAATATATTTTAGTCTTATATTTTGATATGTATGTTTCAATTAAAAAAAATTTTTTTTGTCTCTTGTACAAACAGCTTCCATTTTCTGATTAAATCACCTCTAATTTTATGTAAAGCATCTAATACACTGTCTTTGTGAAACTGAAGTCTGTGACATGGGGAAGTGGGGTTCTATGATTAAGAATGAAAGACTTGATGCCCTCTTATTGTGTTGTTTTCCTTTTTTTTTTTTTTTTTTTTTTTTTAATGAGTGGTTGGGACATGCAAGGTTTCTCTGTTTCTGCAAGGCCAGGATTCTGTATCAAATATCACTTCCCCCAAATTAAGATTCTAACTCAATCTAAATACCAAACACCTCATCTACTAATTAATGGCATCTGTAGATTCCAAGCCTAGAATTTCCTTTGATTTATTTCATGTTCAAACTTAAACTGTTCTTTAGGGATATAAGTATCCTTATTTCATCAGTCCTAATAAAGCTCAATTTATTCAAATCCCTTGCAAGAACTTGAGCATCTCACATTTAAAACATAGTGATTATTTCTAATCCTTGTTAAGCAAATCACTCTAACCATCATACCGTTGACATCTAGAGGAGCATATTCAGGGTTAGGGAATTCTTTTTCCCTAGCTGGAAAGTTTCACAGTGTAATGAACCTAGCTCTAGATCAGCAGTTCTCATACTCGTCATATAAGTGTAAGCAGCACAATCACCTGGAAGGCTTATTTAGACACAGATTGCTGAACCCCACCCCCAGAGTATTAGATTCAATAGGCCTCGGGTAGAGCCCAAAATTTGCATTTCTAACAACTTCCCAAGTTACCTCATGCTGCTGGAGCCAAAACTGCACTTTGAGAACTATTGCTCTAGATCAAAACCCAACACTCTTGCTTCTTACACTTAACTCTTTATTAAACATGTAACTTTAAGTTTGTACCTTGTTCTCCCTGAGCTTCAAGTTCCTCATTAGCTCTGTAACATAGTTCAGTGCTCATAAGGGCCACACACATGCTAAGCAGCTGAGCTATGAAAGAGAGAACATACCCATGAACAATGGTCAGACCATATATAACAGTAGAACCTCTGTCCCAAAATCTCTGCAGCAACCAGCCCAGAAACCGCAACCTCTAAAGCAATTGGCCCAGAATGTCAGGACTTGGACAACAACTTACAGCTTTTCCATTATGCCCGTTTCCACCTCAGCACCAACTAGAGAAAACTGACTATGCTCCCCAAACCAACCACAATTCTAGATAACACAAATACAGTTTTCCCATGTCAAAACATCCAATTAGGGCACACCTGAAGCCTTCCCTTTGTTTTCACTATAACATTTTCCCATTTCCATGCTTGCCTTTGAATCTCTGCCAAACACAAGTGATTGCGGCTTACTCCTTTGCTATAGAAAGCTCTGAATATTTATGAATATTATGGAAAGCTATTTAGCCTCTGTTTTTACACATTTGGGTGGTCTTAATTTGTTTTCACAGCTAGTACTGAACCAAAACTTCTAAGTTCAGTGGTATTTCTACTTCATCGTAGCTACCACCAGTAAAAATAATAATGTCACAGTTGCATTTTTTCCTGGTATGTTTCTCAGTTTTATAGGGGAGCCACCTTATATGTGAAACATTGTTTATTTCCTGGGGAAAATATAGATAAGTTGTTTTAAGGAGATCACGTTTTAGGGTAAAAAAAAAATCTGCTTTACAACAATAGAGGTAAATGCAGAGTATCACAATTGTGCGCACAAAGAGCATATAACCCAAACATGGAGGAAGGAGGGAATCATTCAAAGTGGATTCAGTATAAAATAATCATTTATAGGATACATTTCTACAGGTGCAGGATTCTTAGGAGAGTGATGATAAACTACCCCACAAAGAAAATTCCAGGCTCAAATTGCTTCACCAGTATTTTCTGCCAAACCTTTAAAGAAGAGATTGTACTAATTGTATAAAATTCTTCTAAAAATTTGAAGAGGTGGCAATATTTTTCAACTCATTCTATGATGCCAGCATTTCTTTGATACCAAAACCAGACAAAAGTGTTAAAAAGAAAGAACGCTGTAGACATAAAACATCTCTTACGAACATACGTGGAAAAGTTCTTAATACAATCTCAGAAAAATGAATCTAACAATACATAAAATAACATGAAGGACAAATGGAGTTTATATCAGGAATACAAGGTTAATTTAGCATTCACAATTCAATCAATGTAATTCCTGCTATGAACATACTTGTATTAGCCTGTTTTTGTTTTGCTACAAAGAAATACCTGAGACTGGATAATTTATGAAGAAAAGAGGTTGAACTGGCTCATGGTTCCACAGGCTGTACAGGAAGCATGATGGCTTCTGGTGAAGGGGAAGTGGGCACATCTTATATGGCCAGAGCAGGAAGAAGAGAGAGAGGGGGGAGGTACCACACGTTTAAACAACCAGATCTTGTGAGCATTCACTCACTATCACAAGGGCAGCATTGAGGGGAAAAATCTGCCCCCATAATCTAATTGCCTGCCACCAGGCCCTACCTCCACCATTGGGCATTACAATTTGACATGAGATTTGGGTGGGATATGATTGAATAATGGGGGCAGATCCAAACCATATAAATACTAAGAAAGTAAGAAAACATAGAATCATCTCCATAGACTCCATAGGCATTTTACAAATCTAACTCCCGTTCCTAATAAAACTTTGTAGCAAACTAGGAACAGAATGGGCTTATTTCAGCTTGAAAAAGAGCCTATACAAAAATTCTACTTCCTTGTTAATTTACTAATTAAGTAGTTAATTAGTAATCATAACTCACTAGGATTCTTACATCCTAGTAAATAGTAAAATATTTAGTGCTTCCCACTTATATAAAGAATTAGGAAAAGAAGGCCATTCTAGAACTTGCATTCATCATTGCTACATCCATGGAAAGGTATACTACTCAGTAATAAAAAGGAACAACCCACTAAAAGACACCACATAGATAAAATAATTATACTAAATGAAAGAAGTCAGAGGAGAAAAAAAGCTACATGATATGGACAAAATATTCTATTTATATAAAATTTGAGAAAATGCAAAGTAATCTGTAGTTAAAAAAAGCATATCAGTTGTTGTCTGGAGATGGGCTAGTTTGGAGGCAGGGAGTGAGGGAGGGAGGAGTTAGTTACACAGGGGCCTGAGAAAACCTAATGGGTAATTTATTTTTTCATTTCTTGATCATAGTAAAGTTTTTAACTTGTACAGATATATGTCCAAACATCAAATTGTGCATTTCAAATATGTGCAGGTTATTTTATATATATTATACCTCAATAGAGCTACTAAAAATCAATTAAAAATGTGAAAGGGAGCCAAGAGAATCTTTTAAATTTATTTTTTAAATCTTATTTTAGAACACTAGAGCATAATTCTCCCAAATCTATGAACATTTCTTGCTACACTTGTGTAATTTTGTTCCACAGAATCATGTTTATAGCAATATTATCTGTGCTGTGGTGGAGGTATTTACAGAGAAGTTTCTATAGTTACTCTGTACCTCGTACCCCTCTGACCACAAAGAGAGAATAAGAGAATGAGAGGGCAAAAATATTAAATAAAACATTTCAAATTTACAGAGTACACACACACATAAATTATGTATTCACATGCCCCATGCATCACAAATATTTGTGTGTCTGTGTGTGTATATATATATATATTTAATATGCATATATAGTTGTATGTGTATTTATATTATACACAAAAATGTATTTTGGGAGTGTGGAGAACCAATAATTGGACAAAATGAGCTTATTGTTTTGTAAACTCATTATGAAGAAATGTATACTGAATATACAGGTATTACTTAGTGACTCGTGGTCTTTAATAGGTTGAAAAATGATTATTCTACTTTATTACAGAGTACATCAATGTCTATTATAAAACTCCGTACAACGTTTTCCTCCTAAAACACTGTCATTAAAATACACATAGTGCTGTGTAAATTCCATTAAGTAGCATGTTTTTCAACACAGAAGCCAATGAATATGATTGCATTCAAGTTTTCTCAAAGTTGTTAATAAAAGTTATATCATGCAGCTTAGACACTATAAAGACAGCAGATAAAGAAATGTGCTTCATTCCTCCCTTCTCATCATGCTTCTAATAGGGCAATGAAAAGTTGTTTTAATTAAACTTCAGATTGTGCAGATAGTAGAATGTCTCATTTCCTTTTATTTCTGTGCTCCTGCAGAAACGTGCTTGTCTCGGAAAGTGTCAGATGTTCCACATTTTCCTTTTTTTTTTTTTTAATATGACAAAGGATGGAAGTTGAAATCTGACGATTTTTCATGGAAAGAGAAGACACAAAAAGACTTGTGTAGGAAGAAGGGTTAGGGGAAGCAAAGAGAAAATATCACATCTCTAAAAGGATGCTTTCTAAGTCAATGCCCGTTTCTGACAGATGTGGAAATAGATATCCAAGACAGGAAGTGAGTATCAAGATTGCAAAGTAAGTTGGAGGAGACTCAGGAGTAAAATCTGTTGCCTCTTGAAAGGCACCTAACTCAGGGAGGCTAGTGGAGGTTTTCTCACAACAGGACCTCCAATGTTCTATATCCACATTGATTAAATGGGGGGAAAAGCCTAGGAATCAGATTTTAACCAAAACATGTACTTGGCTGTGTAATACACTTTGCCTTTTTAAAGTGAATAACCTATGACGGACTCAGCAAATTTGTTCCAGTTAGATAAAGTACTTTCAACTCCTCTCAACAACTGGCAATGCTTAAGTGCCAATAGGCAGGAGTTAAATCAAGGTTTCTAACCTCAGCACTATTGACAGTTAGGGCTGGATACTTTATTGTTGGGGGCTGTTCTGTGCATTGTAAGGTGTTTAACAGCATCCTTGGTCTCTTCCCGCTAGATGCCAGTAGGCCCCATTCCATTTGTGACAACCAAAATGTCTCCAACCATTGCCAAATAGTCCCTTAGGAGGCAAAATGTCACCAGGTAAAAATCGTGAGGTAAACCATCTCTAGATGGTTTATTTCTGATATCGCCTATTAAGTTTAACCTGAAGAATACTTGTATTCATTCTGATATAGTTTATTTCTCATCAACTTTTATTTTGTATTTTCCTTTTTTTTTTTTTTAATTTCTTGAGACAAGTCTCACTCTGTCACCCATGCAGTGGCACTATCTCGGCTCACTGTAACCTCCGCCTCCCAGGTTCAAGTGGTTCTCCTGCTTCAGCCTCCCAAGTAGCTGGGATTACAGGTGTGTACTACTACACCTGGCAAATTTTTTGTATTTTCAGTAGAGACGGGGTTTCACCATGTTGGTCAGGCTGGTCTCAAACTCCTGACCTCAAATGATCTGCCCACCTCGGCCTCTCAAGGTTTGAGGATTATAGGCGTGAGCCACTGAGCCAGACCCATATTTTCCTATTTTAGATTCACAGGGTACAAGCCTGGGTATGTTACATGGATATGTTGTGTAATGCTAGGGTTTAAGCTTCTGTTTAACCCATCAATCAAACAGTGAATGTATTCCCCAATAGATAGTTTTCAGTCTCCAAACTACTTTCCGTAGTGGGAGAACCCATTCATTGTGGAGGCAAACGTTAACTCCATCTAATCTGCCATGTTGGCTTCTGATTAATGCCTAATCCAGGAAGGCCTCTAAGATTTCAGCTTATCTTTTGTTCCTTGTGTTAGAGCAGGTACTAACTGTAAGCCTCTAGGTAAAATGACCTTGACATTATTGCACTTCAATTGTCTTACATATCTCTTCTGAACTACTCCTTCCTTATGGTATAAGAGCACTGGGTCTGGGAGATAATGGCCTGGGGATCCACCATCTTGTCTCCCTGTGACACAACACACAAACATGGCTTCTGTTCACAAGTCCCTATTTAATGTTTCTTTTGGTGAAACTGGATTTATCAGCCTCTTTTTTTGGCCTCTCCTCAGATTTTGGGGTAGGTGGGCATAGACCCGCCCACTGTGGAACATTTACGTTCCCACCAGCAGTTTAAAAGCACTCTCTTTTCACTGTAGGCTCACTAGCATATTTTTTCAATGTTTTAATAATAGCTATTCTAGCTTTTGTGAGATGGTATCTCGTTGTGGTTTTAATTTGCATTTCTGTCATACTGAGGTTGAGCATTTTTTCATGTTAGTTGACCACTTGTATATCTTCTTTTAAGAAGTGTCAGCCGGGCATGGTGGCTCAGGCCTGTAATTTCAGCACCTTGGGAGGCCAAGGTGGGTGGATCATCTGAGGTCAGGAGTTCAAGACCAGCCTGGTCAACATGGTGAAAACCCTGTCTCTACTAAAAATACAAAAATTATCCGGGAATGGTGGTGTGTGCCTATAGTCCCAGCTATTCGAGAGGCTGAGGCACGAGAATCCCTTGAACCCAGGAGGCCGAGGTTGCAGTGAGCCAAGATCACACCATTGAACTCTAGCCTGGGCAACAAGAGTGAAACTCCATCTCAAAAAAAAAAAAGTGTCTATTCATAACTTTTGCCCACTTTTTAATGGGATTATTCATATTTTCTTCCTGATTTGTTTAGCTTCCTTATAGATTCCAGATATTAGCCCTTTGTCAGATGCATAATGTGCAAATATTTTCTCCCATTGCCTGTTTACACTGTTGATAGTTTCTTTTGCTGTGCAGAAGTCTTCAGTTTAAGTCCCATTCGTCAATTTTTATTTTTGTTACATTTGCCTTTGAGGCTTTAGTCATAAATTCTTTGCCTAGGCCAATGTCCAGAAGAGTATTTCCTAGATTTTCTTCTAGGGTGTTTATAGTTTGGGGTCTTACAGGTAAGTCTTAATCCATATTGAGTTAATTTTTGTATATGGTGAGAGATAGGGGTCCAGTTTCATTCTTCTGCATATGGATAGCCAGTTTTCCTGGCCTTATTTATTAAATAGGGTGTCCTTTCGTCATTGTTTATTTTTATCAGTTTTGTGAAAGATCATTTTGTTGTAGAAGTGTGGCTTTGTTTCTGGGCTCTCTATTCTGTTACATTGTTTTGTACCTATACCATGCTGTTTTAGTTACTATACCCTTTTAGTATAGTTTGAAATTAGGTAATGTGATGGCTTCAGCTTTGTTCTTTTTGCTTAGGATTGCTTTAGCTATTTTGGTTCTTTTTTGGCTCCATATGAATTTTAGAATTGTTTTTCCTAATTCTGTGAAAAATTATGTTAGTAATTTGATAAGGATTTTATTGCATCTCTGATTGCTTTGGGCATTATAGACATTTTAATAATACTGATTCTTCCAGTCTGTGAGCATGGGGTGTTTTTTTTCATTTGTTTGTGTCTCTTATGATTTCTCTTAACCGTGTTTTATAATTCTCCTTGTAGAGATCTTTGACCTCCCTAGTTAGATGTATTCCTCGATATTTTATATATTTTGGCTATTCTAAGTGAGATTGTTTTCTTGATTTAAGTATCAGCTTGAATTTTACTGGTGTATAGACATGCTACGGATTTTTGCATGCTGACTTTGTATCCTAATATTTTACTCAAGTTGCTTATCAGGTCTAAGAGTCTTTTCACAGAATCTTTATGATTGTCTAGGTATAGAGTCATATTGTTTGTAATCAGAGATCAGATCACTGGACAGCCTCTTTTCCTATTTGAGTGCCTTTTACTTCATTCTTTTGCCTGATTTCTCTGATTAGGATGCTCAGTACTATGAATATATGAAAACTCAACAACTAAGTTGCTCCTGAATGAGTTTTGGGTAAGCAAAAAGAAATTAAGGGAGACATCAAAATAATATTTGAAACAAAAGAAAATAGAGACATGACATACCAGATCTTCTGGGATGCAGCAAAAGCTGTTAGGAGGAAAGTTTAAAGCACTATATTCCTACATCACGAAGACAGAAAGCTATCAAATTAACAGCTTAACATCACACACAACTATAAAAACAAGAACAGACCAAATCCAGAGCTAGCAGAAGAAAGAAATAACTAAGTTCAGAGTAGAACTAAATGAAATTGGTATCAAAAATAAATACAAAGTATCAAAAAAATGAAAAGTTGGTTTTTTGAAAGGATGAACAGGATTGATAGACAGCTAACTTGATTGACAAAGGAAAAATAGAGTATCCAAACAAGCACAATGAGAAATGAAAAAGGTGACATTACAAATGTACCACAGATATATACAAAAGACCCTTAGAGACCACTGCTAGCATCTCTACAAGCACAAACTAGAAAACCTAGAGGAAGTGGATAAATTCCTGGAAACAGCCTCCCAAAACTGAATCAGGAAGAAACTGAAATCCTGAATGAGTTACAAATTTGAGTCAGTAATAAAAAACCTACCAATGAAAAAGCCCTAGATCAAATGGATCCACAGCCCAATTCTACCAGACATACAAAGAAGAACTGGTATGGATCTTTCTGAAACTATTCCAAGAAAGTAACTCATTCTACAAACCAGTATCATCCTGATACCAAAGTCTGGCAAGGATACAGCAACAGCAAAAAGAAAACTACAGGCAATATCCGTGATGAACACAGATACGAAAATCCTCAACAAAATACTAGCAAACTGAATCCAGCAGCACATCAAAAAGATAATTCATCATAACCAAGTGGACTTCATTCCTGGGATACAAAGATGTTTCAACATATGCAGATCAATAAATGTAATTCATCATATAAACAGTATTTAAAAAGTATGATAATCTTAATAGATGCAGAAAAAGTATTTGAAAAAAATCCAACATCCTTTCATTATAAAAATCCTCAACAAACTTGGCATCGAGGACCATATCTTAAAATAACATCACACTGAATGCCCAAAAGTTGCAAAGGAATTCTCCCTAAGTATTGGAATAAGACAAGAATGTCTACACTTAACCACTCCCATTCAACACAGTATTGTAAGTCTCATCAAAGTTCAAGTGACTTGACTTTTTTGTGGTTTGTTTTACTTTGTTTTAATCTACATATAATTGGCTTATTGAAGAATCTCAGTTTTGACTACAAACAAAATGTTTATTTTGTCTAATTATTGTGATGTTATGTTGATCACTCCTTTCCTGCAGAAGAATAAACCATTTAATGGAAGTTTAAGCATATTCCATGGGCTTTTGTTCAACTTTCATTTTAATGGTGGTTAATATTCATCTAGTTTTGTCCTCATATCAGATCCTAAGCTCATCTCCAGTATTCCCAATTCAGATCATCTATGGTTCTAGTTGCATGGAGGTGCAAGGTTTGGAAGCTTCATCTTGTCTCAGACACATGCTCCAGAGAGAGGAAAACATAGTTCCTTATTTGGCTGACAAAAGAGATATTCACTCCTCCTTGATTGCCATCATGTGTTTTAAAGATAATTTAACCCCTTGTGAGTGTTTTAATTTCAATGCATGGTTGCCATCTAATTTGCCTAGTTTTTGTAGGTTCCTTGAATCCTTTGGATGATTAAGCCTCATTTGTTTCTGAGCTCCAGCTCACAGTCTTGATCAACAGTGCTCTCATTTGTGTATTCTTAATCTATGGTGCCTTCTAGCAAGTCCATGGTTCACATTTTCCTCCGTGGTCTTCAATTTCAGGGCTTGAGGACATATTATTGATTCCTTGTCTCAGAACCCAGAAATTAGAAAAATGGCCCTACCCTCTCTGTTAGCCTGTCTCACATCTTACCAGGGACCTTTCTCTTGCTTATTTCTCCAATCCTCAGAAGCAGTAGGCAATATTCCAGGACAATGACTTGGCAAATTTTAGATAGGAGATAATTACAGTCTTAACATTTGGCAACAAAGAGACACTTTGTGTACCCCTAACATAAAAAGTGAGTCTCTCCCCATTTTCTCTCTCCTCATTGTTTTGGTAGGGAATTTGGATGCCTTGCATTAGAATTCTGTTTTAAAGATCTTTAAAAGTTATGAAATTCCTGCCATTATCACTATGATTGCCATACCTCAAATGGTATTACAACTGATTATTTTTCTAATCTGTCATTCTCAGTATTTTGTAAATTTCATTGCAGTAATTGAACCTTCAGCACCAAACACAATTTCTGGAACATAGTATGTCAACAATTATTGAACAAGTAAATACCTGAATAATGTATTCTCTCTCTGTGTGTGTGTGTGTGTGTGTGTGTGTGTGAGAGAGAGAGAGACTGTATGTTTCTTATGTATATCTTGGGTTTTATTTATATTTCCAATTCTCGTATCAGTATCGCGGTGATTTTATTAATTTAGTTTTATAATAATTTAAATGGCTTATTCCCTTTTGAGAGTCTTTATTTTAATAACAATGGCATCTTAATTTTTCTTGCTGTTTAAGTTTCCAAGAGATACATAGATTTCTTTTTATCAAGTTACAAAAATAAACAAAAATAACAAAAAGCAGATGAGATTTTGAAAACTGAGTGCCTACTTTGGCCCACATATTGTGCTAAACACTGTGCATTCATTACCTTATTTAATTTTCACATGAATTTGGGGTAAATACTATTATATTCCCATTCTACTCATGCCCACAGCTACAAAACTCATACATCACAGAGACAGAATTTGAGCCCATGCTCTTAAATAGTAAAATGTATAGTTTTAACCACTATACTGTGAATGTATTATTTATAAAATAGTCTAAGAATAAATGACCTGTTTGTAAAGTAAGTCCTTTCATCAGGTGCATTGGATTAATCTGTATTTCTTCAATTTTCATTTTTATGTTTTTATAGAATGCTATTCCTTCATATAAATGCTAGTCAATGTTAAATTTACTTCCTTTTGTTTTTGATTGCCATTGTGTATGGGATCTGTTTACTGCTATGTTTTTTATTTTGTAATTTAGTGCTATATAGAAAAGATATTTATTTTGACATTTACATTTTGCATCATACTGTCTTAATAAACAGCACCAATTTAAAAAATGCTCAAGCTGAATAGGTATTCAAGCATACTTTCTGAAAATAATAGTAATGTTAACCAATCAGTATTATTTATCCGTAATAATTTTACAGTATCAAATATATTTTTATTCTCAAACTTCTATAAAGCATAAAACAAGGAATGGGTTTTACATTTTGTCAAAATTTTTTGTATCTTTCTTTACCTAGAATTCATGGAAGGCATTGTTTAGATATTTTTGTATAATTGCCAAGCTTAAAATTAAACTAATATTTTTAAAGCTATTAGTCTCATATTTTCATTTTATTAAATGTTGAAAATGAATAAAAATATATATGATATAAACAAAATGAATGAACTACAATAAATACTAATGAGTCCCAACCCTTTGGCAATCACTGTTAATATTTCTGTGCATTTCCTATCCTTTAGGCACATTACTCTCCTTTTAATTATTATTTCATATACTTATCATTGTCCTATGTAAAATGTGGCCTATAGTATTAATAACCATACATTTCTAATTTTACTTAACTATTTCTCTTATGGGGATATATTCTTGGTGGTGGGGAACAAAGAGAGCATTCAGAGATTAAATAAGGAATAAATATAATAATAATTAAATTGTATAGTATGTTAAAATGGGATAAATTTTATTTAATTTTATTTTTTCCCACCCCTTCAGGAGGTGATAAATTTTACAGAACAAAACTAAAGCAGGAAGAAGGGGCTAAGTAGTGCTGAAACTAGTATTGCAATTTTTAATAGGTGGCTATATTTAATAGGTGCAATTTTTAATAGGTATTGTAATTTTTAATTTGAGCACTGACTTGGAGAAAAGAAGTAAGCCCCACCAACAGGCAGAGAATGCTGAAAGCAGAGGACTCTCCTGGGAAAATATCCTATGGAAATGTACCTGATGTGTTTGAAAAACAGCAAGGAGGACGGTGTGATTGAAACTGAGAGGGTGAGAGGAATATGCAAGGTCAGAAAGCAACGGGTCACCCAAATTACATGTGCCTTCTTGGCTATTGCAAGGCCTCTGAGGACAATCTTTTATTCATAGAGAAATGGAGATAAACTGGAGAATTTTCAGTAAAGGTGGCAGAGAAACTCTCCTATACAAATCTTTGGCCACATATTTAATGATTTTTTTTTTTTTTTTTTTTTTTTTTTTAGACAGAGTCTCACTCTGTTGCAGTTGGAGTGCAGTGGTGTGATCTTGGCTCGCTACAGCCTCTGCCTCCCAGGTTCAAGCAATTCTCCTGCCTCAGCCTCCCGAGTAGCTGGGACTACAGGTGCGTGCCACCATGCCCAGCTAATTTTTGTATTTTTACTAGAGACAGAGTTTCACCATGTTGGTCAGGCTGGTCTCAAACTCCTGACTTCGTGATCTGCCCGCCTGGGCCTCCCACAGTGTTGGGATTACAGGCATGGGCCACCACGCCTGGCCATGAATTTTTATGGAAAGGGGCTCTTGCATAATTTTAAACTAATTTTTCAGATAGATCATATAATAATGAATACCCCCAAAACAGGACAAGAAAATGCTGCATTTTACCACACCCTCATCATTATAGTGCAGTATTTTTCAGGCTCCTGTGTCTCCTGTCTACTGAAGAAATAAACTGTACATCATAAATCTAGTGCATAAATACATATGTGGATGCTCTATAGTAGGGATCTCCAAGCCCCAGGACACTTATCGCTACCTGTCTGTGCCCTGTTAGGAAACTGGCTGCACAGGAGATGAGCAGTTAGCATTACCACCTGTACCACCTGACCTCTGCCTCCTGTCAGATTAGCAGTGGCATTAGATTCTCATACGCATGTGAACCCTGTTGTGAACTGCGCATGTGAGTGATCTAGGTTGTGGGCTGCTGATGAGAATCTAACAACTGATGATCTGTCACTGTCTCCCATCACCCCCAGATGGAACTGTCTAGTCACAGGAAAATAAATTCAGGGCTCCCACTGATTCTACCTACAGTGAGTTGTATAATTATTTTATCATATATGACAATATAATAATAGAAATAAAGTGCACAATAAATATAATGCACTTAAATCATCCAGAAACCATCCCCACTTACCCCCCACTCCATGGAAAAATTGTCTTCCATAAAACTGGTACCTGGTGCCAAAAAAGGTTGAGGACCACTGCTCTATAGGTAACACAGATAGAGACATAGATGTAGATGTCATGAATAAGTTCTAGTTATACTTTATGAGGAAGATGCTCTCTTATGTTTGCTATCCCATTGTTTTCTTTATCTGAAACAATCCTGTTCTTAAGCTATTGAATTAATTTCACAACACACTTTTCAGGTCACATTTGCTAGCCAATTATTTTGGGTATTAGAGATTATCTTAATCCTTTGTGTAAATTCTTTGTGTATTCATGACATTAACTTTATAATATTTGCCTGTTAATGTAGTTGATATTGACTTAGAACAGTCAGATATTTTATTTGCATGAAATAAAAATTACCATTTTTTTCTGCAATACTGTTAATTATTAAAATTTTAGGGATTTAGAAGTCAGAAAAATATTCAACTTTTAAAATATCTTATGGAAGGACTATTTTATATTTAATAATTTAATCCATAGGATTACGCTTTGCCACATACTTTGAGGTGAGGCTTTAACTTGAATTTTACTCTAAAACAAAAGGCTTATTTGTGATGTCTCTTATTTTAGATCTATTTCAAAAGTCTTTGCAATTCATTTTTTTTTCCCATGGCTGATCATCTATAACCGTCAAATTAGTTCAAGTATAATAACCTTATAGAATTGTCTAATACTAATATTAATAAGCAGCTTTCTAGTGCTTCTTAATACAGTTATTTTAGAGTTTAATACATTTAAAAGTTATTAACATGGTGAATAGGTATTTAATCACAATTTTAAAAATGGAAAAAAATAGACTTTGGAGTCAAGACAAAACTGAATTTGAATCCTGGCTATTGCAATTTCTAGCTGTGGAACCCCAGGAAGGTTACTTAATGTCTGTGAGCTTTTCTTCCTTAGTCTAAAAACGAGAATGACAATTAAATTACATAATATATTCAAGATACTTAAGACAATGCATGATATAAAGGGAATGCTCAGTCAATTGCAATCATCAATTTACAATTTCGTTAAAGTTATTCTTAGATTATGTTTACATAATACATTTTTCTTACATGAAATAATTTTGCTAAGTAATCTTTTAATATTATCTACATATAAGCATGTTTACCAGCAAATGTTAAAAATGATTATTCCTTATCTGATATCTATTTACTACCTTCTTGCATTCATAAAACTTTCCCCCTAAAATGAAAATTTATAATTTTGTTTCTAATTTTAATTAAGGCATCTGTTTTGTTTAACCAGCAATTAAAATTTTCACATTTGCTTTTTCATGTTAAAAAGATGGCTGTGTTTTGGTCAGTTTTTTAGGAGTTATCACTGAGGCAGGGCCTTACTTCTATGGAATTTCCATTGTGCTCTTTCTCATTAATCCTGTTGAAATCAACTTGATAATAGTTCATTTTTTAAAATTTATATCCATAAATGATATCATTTTATATTTTTCGTTTGATAGTTTCTTTGTCAGATGTAAATGAGCTTCATAAAATAAATTATGTAATATTCCATAATTCTGGAAAATAGTTTATGGAGCATCTCAATTAAACTTTTTAAACAAAAATTTAAAGTAACAGGCTGGGCGAGGTGGCTCACGCCTGTAATCCCAGCACTTTGGGAGGCTGAGGCAGGCGGATCACAAGGTCAGGAGATCGAAACCATCCTGGCTAACATGGTGAAACCCTGTCTCTACTAAAAATACAAAAAATTAGCCAGGCATGATGGCACTCACCTGTAGTCCCAGCTACTTGGGAAACTGAGGCAGGAGAATTGCTTGAACCAGGGAGGTGGAGGTTGCAGTGAGCTGAGATCACAACACTGCACTCCAGCCTAGGCGACAGAGCAAGACTCCGTCTCAAAAATAAATAAATAAATGAATTGAAAATAACACACAAAAATTTCCTAAGTCTACAGTATTTTGGTAATTCTTTCTTGGTAAGTTTTGCATGTTTACTCTATGGTCATTGACTCACTTAGGAATTTGAATCATTTTTTTGACTCAGTTTTAGTAAGTTATGTTTTATTCTGCATGAAAGGTATTCATTCTATGAACATTTTCTAAAAGCCTATAGTTGTACATAGTATTATCCCATACAAACTTAGTCCTAAGTATCCTATTCTATATTTGTATCTCCATAGTTATAGATTTCAGTATTATTCCTTGATAATTCCCTGCCTTTTACATTTTATACAATTATTTACTTTCAAAGAACTAGGTATTTATTATTTTCCATTTCTACTCCATTTTAAAATTCTTACATTTTGCTTTTATATCATAACTATATTTATATGTGCATTCTTGTGGTTCTGCTTATCACTTTTGTAAATCTATGAACTGAAATTATTTCACTTTACTTTCTGTTTAAATACTACAAATAAAATAGCCATAAATTCTGCTTAGACAATGACCAAAGCATTATTTTCTCAAGAGTGTCTGACTAAAATTCTTACTCCCCTTTTGGTTTGTGTTTTGGTAAAGAGGGTGTTGGGGTTGAATCTCCTAATGGTTAATTCTTCATACATTTCTTTTTCTTTCACTGAAAACACAAATATCTTTATAGTCTATCTTGTCATGAACAGGTAGAAGACATTTCAAGTAGAGCCTGATCTATAGACTTTGGCATAATACTATTTCAGGAATATGAAATGACTAAATACTTATTAAATTATCATTAAAATATATTAACATTACAGAAAAACAAGAGTTTGGATTAAAAATAAAGATATGATAAATACCTGTTTTAATATTAAACAGATATGTGTTTATACATATAAATACAAATACGAATATATACATACAAGTATGATCTTTCAACTGAGATAATATTTCACCACAAATTTGTTGATGTATGGTCTCTATAATGAAATCAATTGAGGGTTGAATTTGTATGCCTTGGCAGTAGTGGGTCCTTGAAAAAATTATTTAATTGATGTGAGTCACAGTTTGCTGATTTTCCTTCATCAAATGGTAAAAAAAAAAAAAAAAAAAAAAAGCCTCACATGATTAGACGAGGGAACACTTCCAAGGCCCACCACAGTGCTGGTTTCATAGTTTTTGCTTAATAAATATTGTTAAAAAGTGTCCAACACAGCATCCATTTCCATTGGACCCCACCTTTATCCTCCACCAACATGCTGCCCACTACCCAAGCTTAGTGTTCTTTTATACCTGCAATCGTTCCTGAGTGAAATATGAGATAGCTGCATGCTAAATATTTTATACTCCAACTACCCAGTGGCCTCCCTCCTTCTACCTATTAACACCTTCCATCACAAGATTATATCCCAGGGCAGGTCTTGTATCAGATGAATCACTGCCTTCTGTAAAAGAAACCTGTTACCTTCCCTGATTGCCCAAATGGCCAAATGCTTTATGGAGGAAAAAAGCTAGAAAGTTGGAAACCAATATATTGTTATTTATTTATTTAGAGACACAGTCTTGCTTTGTCACCCAGGCTGGAGTGCAATGGCTTGATCTTGGCTCACTGCAACCTCTGCCTCCTGGGTTCAAGCAATTCTCCTGCCTCAGCCTCCCAATTAGCTGGGATTACAGGTGTGCGCCACCACACCTGGCTAATTTTTTGTATTTTTAGTAGAGATGGGGTTTCACTGTATTAGCCAGAATGGTCTCGATCTCCTGACCTTGTGATCTGCCTACCTCAGCCTCCCAAAGTGCTGGGATTACAGGCGTGAGCCACCGCACCCTGCCTAGACTGGAATTTAAATGTCAGCTTTGGCTTTGTGAACCTGGTCAAGTTATTTAATCTAATGTAAACTGTGTATACCTATTTTCAAAAGAAAGTAATCACAATCAATACCCAGTGGTGTTCTGTAAATTGGATGAGATAAAACAGGAAGAAGTTCCAGGTACAGGTCATACCTTTGAAACACTGCCTTACCCACCTTTCCTCCCTTCCTCCCTCCCTCCCTTCCTCCCTCCTCCCTCTCTCCCTCTGTCCCTCCCTTTCCTTCCTTCCTTCCTTCCTTCCTTCCTTCCTTCCTTCCTTCCTTCCTTCTTTCCTTCCTTCCTTCCTTCCTTCCTTCCTTCCTTCCTTCCTTCCTTCCTTCCTTCTCTTCCCCTTCCTCCCTTTCTTCTTTACTTTATGCCTGTCATATCCACTTTAATGTACAAAATCAGCTTTGGAAATATTTTTTTCTTTTTTTTAAATTATACTTTAAATTCTGCGATACATATGCAGAACATGCAGGTTTGTTGCATAGGTATACACGTGTCATGGTAGTTTGCCACACCCATTAACCCTTCATCTACATTAGGTGTTTCTTCTAATGCTATACCTCCCCTAGGCCCCCACCTCCCAACAGGCCCCAGTGTGTGATGTTCCCCTCTGTGTCCATGTGTTCTCATTGTTCAACTCCCACTTATGAGTAAGAACATGTGGTGTTTGGTTTTCTGTTCTTGTGTTAGTTTGCTGAAATCTTTAATATAA
Source organism: Pan paniscus (assembly GCF_029289425.2). Classification (NCBI taxonomy): domain Eukaryota; kingdom Metazoa; phylum Chordata; class Mammalia; order Primates; family Hominidae; genus Pan; species Pan paniscus. The sequence goes on from NC_073252.2 coordinate 19,735,762, forward strand.
AAAAACGAGTAAGTCTTCTGCAGACAAATGTCAAACATGGAGTTCAAATTCACAAAAATAGGAAGATGCGATTTCTTGAGTAGTTCTGTATTCCTTAGATTTTAATCTTAGAATATCACAAAACAATTATCTATTACTTTTAACTGCTAATTACTACAGTGAATACAGTTATGTTTCCAAGAAGTTGTGTATTTTTTATTTAGCATTAACCCAGTTCTTAATTATCATATAATGATGTAGTATACAAATTGCTTAATTTTAATTGTTGAAATAAGGTTTGGCAAATGAGAAAATATTTTTAAATTGTTAATGTTGAGATAATTTCTATATAAATGATTTAAACTAGAAACGAGATTTGGGTTTTTTCAACTTATTTCTTAAAGAAAATAAAACTTAAATTTCCACTTTTTGTATGGTGAACATTTCCATTTTTGAATATTGAATAATTTTAACTAGCCTAGGCAACACAGAACTTTTAAAACATGTATTCTGTTATTGCTAGGTATGTTTTTCAAAAACAAGTATGTCTAGTCAATTTCTATCACTTACCTCTATGCAAATAGGAGATAGTTAGAAACAGAGATAGAGAGATACATAGTCAGAGACAGAATGCCAGAGCCAGAGAAATGAATGAGATGAGGGATACTAAGAGAGCTGAAAGACACACAAGACAGAGAACGAACAATTTACACTGTAAGGAGAGTTTGCCCACATAAAGAGTGAAACTTGGGAGTGACCATGACATGCAATGTGGGATTTGCCATTCTTTCATTCGTTCTCAGGTCCATTGTGCTTCTGATTTTATCATCATCTGAGCATATTGAATTTGTTTTTTATGGAACCATGCTGCATATACACATTTCTGGAACCTGAAATGTTTAAAAAGAAAAGTGAGGTACTCTAGGCAATGCTTAGAAACGTATAAAGCTGCATTGTGGAGCATCCAAGGTATTCAAATGAGTATTGTATGACATAAATAAACTATCTCTACTCAGGATAACCTAGACTATCCCAGTCAACCCAGGGAGCTGTCAGAATTATTACTGCATTTATTTTAAACACTGACTCTGTTCCTCAATATCTGGCATATCTTACATCACACTGTCTATAGTTGGTGATTTCTTATGTACAGTCTTTTTTTTTTCTTTCTTCAAAGTTTTCTGCTAGTATTAATCATCACAAAGCTTCAATTTGGTTTCATAAACTATTTTATCTCTCATCTGCATTTCTATTCCCTTTCTTTCCAGGATACCACTGAAATCTTATGATAGTTCAGGCATTTTGCACTTCCTGAAACATTTAAACTCTATTTACTATTGATACTATTTTAATATATATAAAATAGATATTAAAGTGAGTATCTGCTCAAAAGATTTTACAATACTTTGATAAAGAAAGTACATAAACATTTAGGAACACATGCAGCTCCTATAAACACTTTATGCCTGGTATTAAGTTTAAAATTGCTGACACATTTAATGTCACATTTGAAAAAATTCAAAGTGTCTTGTAGAAAATATTAAGCAAATAAATGTCAGAAACACACTTTTTTTTTTGATGGAGCACTATCTGTCACCTGATAGTAACAGCATTTATAAATTATTGGATATAGTTTGCATAGCACATAATTATCCATCGATTGACCATTATTTGGAAAATGTTGATAATATTCCTCACTAACTCATCATAAAAAATTAGCAAACTGGAAATAAAAAGAAATGTCTTTACCTGAGCCTTCAAAAATAGCATGCTGAAGTATATTTTAAAAAGAGTGGGCTGGGCGCGGTGGCTCAGGCCTGTAATCTCAGCACTTTGGGAGGCCGAGGCAGGGGGATCACGAGGTCAAGAGATGGAGACCATCCTGGCCAACATGGTGAAACCCCGTCTCTACTAAAAATACAAAAATTAGCCGGGTGTGGTGGTGTGTGCCTATAATCCCACCTACTCGGGAGGCTGAGCAGGAGAATCGCTTGAACCAGGGAGGCGGAGGTTGCAGTGAGCAGAGATCTCGCCACCGCACTCCAGCCTGGCGGTAGAGGGAGACTCTCTGTCTAAAAGAAAAATAAAAAGAGTACCATTAGAATTAAGCAGAAAGCAAGTATGTGCACCAGCCTACTTACTACTATATTAACCAGGACCCCCTAAACAATAAAAAATTTTGTGTGACAATTGAAAAAGAAGAGATAAAAATAATCGATTATTTTCAGGAAATAGGTTTCAATTTATATAAAATGTATATAAAAGCCAAGAATGTGTATAAATTATTAAAAGTAATAAGACGATTTAATAAGAATGCTGGTGCAGGCCAGGCGTGGTGGCTCATGCCTGTAATCCCAGCACTTTGGGAGGCCGAGGCGGGAGGATCACAAGGTCAGGAGATGGAGACCATCCTGGCTAACACGGTGAAACCCCATCTCTACTAAAAATACAAAAAATTAGCCGGGCGTGGTGGTGGGCCCCTGTAGTCGCAGCTACTCGGGAGGCTGAGGCCGGGAATTGCGTGAACCTGGGAGGCAGAGCTTGCTGTGAGCCGAAATCGCGCCACTGCACTCCAGCCTGGGCAACAGATTGAGACTCCGTCTCAAAAAAAAAAAAAAAGAAAAAAAAAGAATGCTGGTGCAAAACAGTGTTCAAATTAAGGTATTCTCAGACACCATTAATCGCCAATGAATATAGGAATAAATTATAACACATAATAGAAGAACAATCTGATGGTATGTAGTAAATTTTGTTTAAATAAAGTACTGGAATTTTACATGTAGATTCAAAATCTTTCTTCACCTAAATTAAGACTAAAGACAAAGAAGTCCGGGTGCAGTGTCTCACCTCTGTAATATCAGCACTTTGGGAGGCCGAGGCGGGTGTTATCACGAGGTCAGGAGTTTGGGACCAGCCTGGCCAACATGGTGAAATGCCGTCTCTACTAAAAATACAAAAAATTAGCCAGGCGTGGTGGCACGCGCCTGTGATCCCAACTACTCGGGAGGCTGAGGCGGGAGAATCACTTGAACCTGCGAGGTAGGTGTTGCAGTGAGCCGAGATCATGCTACTGCACTCCAGCCTGGGCAACAGAGCGAGACTCTGTCTAAAAAAAAAAAAAAAAAAAGACAACGATAAGGTAGCCAATGTCCTGAATAACAAGACTCACTAACATAAAAATGTCAGATAACATCAGATAACACCACAAGTAAATTGTGAAGACAATGTAATTTAAATTTAAATTCCTCTAGGGTTTGTTGTGGATCTTGGCAAGTTGATCCTAAAATTCCTATTGAAGCGTAAAGGGCTAAGAATAAGAAGAACAAAGTTGGGCAATTGATCATCTCATATATCAAAAGTCTTTTAAAAGTATATTAATTAAGACCACATGATATAGGGAGAGTATTAGACAAATGGGTCATTGGAATAGGAAAGAAAACCCAGAAATAGAGCCTTAAAATATTATTTATAGGTAAGAGGTCATGTTACAATCAAATGCAGAGAAAATACATTGCTCACTAAATGATGAAAGAAACATTGAATTTTTTAATGAGAACATAGTTCTCTACATTATATTATGGACCAAAGTAAATTTCACGTATATTAAAAGTATAAATATTAAAATCAAATTATCAGACTTTCAGAATAACATGTAGGACGATAGATTTTTGTTAGTAGCAGAATGAATTATTTCACAGAAACTGAGAACAAGTCATAAAAATTAGACTCTGGTAAATAAAATAAATAACTCCTACCAAAATGAATACACAAATTTAAAATATGAATCATAGGCTCAGAGAAGATATTTGCAATGTATATTAGACAAAGATTTAGTGTCCACAAAACATTACACCATTCTGCATGTTGTTTTTGAAAACAAACGTCCCTTCTCTCACACACAAACACAAAATGGTTAAAGCATTTATTAGATACTTCACATAATAATAGAATTGAGTGAATAAAAATTATGAAAAAGTATACAAATTTACTAATAATCATGGAAAGGTGAATACAGACAATAAAATACTTATATCTACAAAATTTAAACAATGATGATAACAAGGTAGGCTATTGTGTGGAGAAAGTCTTATAAGTTAATAATTTGTGGAGGCACATGCCCTATAAGCCAGCTGTTCCACCTTTTGATTTAATTACTAAGAGAATGTACCACGTATCTACATGTATTAACTTCTGAAGGTTGCCGTAATAAATTAAAACAAACTGAGTGGATTAAAGCAGTAGAAATGTATTCTTTCAAAATTCTGAAGGCCAAAAATCTGAAATTAAGGATAGTTCTTTGTGGAACTCTGAGGGTAAGTCTGTTTCATGACTCCCTTCTACCTCTGGTGGATGTGAACAATTGGTGGCGTTCCTTGATTTGCAGACACATCACTCCAGTCTGGCTTTGTCTTCACGTGGTGTCCTCCTCTATGTGTGCTCTTTGTCTAATTTCCCTCTCTTCTTACAAGGACACAGTTATTAGATTAGGGTCCACCCTAATCCGTTAGGCCCTTGTCTTAACTTGGTACATCTGCAGCACCCTTATTTCCAAACACAGTCATGTCCTAACAGTCTGTGTGAAAATGAATTTGGGGGGACACTATTCAATCCAGTACACCACACAGAGAAAAATGTATAATAAAGTTTATCACAGCCCTCTTTGTCAAGGAGAACAATTTAAAACAACAGAATGTCCACTTATACACTAATGGATAAAAAATAAGGGCAAAAGACATATAATGGTTATACAGGTGTTAAAACCAGTGACTCAGACATATGAATATCAAAGTTGATAAATATTAAAAACATATTGAGTGAAAGAAATTGTAGGATATTCGACAGTTTTCTATCTGATATGTAAGAATAATGAATACACAACAAAACATAGTGTTTAATATATATGAAATAAAATATACAAATATGCAGTGTTACCTGCACATCAGTTTTAGGTTAGAGGTTATCTCTAAAGTGGGAAAGGGAAGAATGAGATCAGGAGTAAAGAAATCCTTTGAATATATTTATAATATTTTTCTTATTTAAAGGAGAGGAGATTTGGAGCAAATGTGTTGAAATGTTAACATCTGATACAGTTGAATGGTGAGTTTAGAGCAGAGTTTCTCAACACCTGCACTACTGGTATTTGGCACAGGATTCTTTGCTGTGTGGAGCTGTCCCAGGCATTGCAGATCATTTTGATGTTTATCAGTTTGCCTGGCCTGTGTCCACTAGATGCCAGTAGCAAACCTTCCCCTCACCCCCAGTTATGACAATCAAAAATGTTGCCAAACGTTTTGTTCTGTGGATAAAAATCAACTCTGGTTTAGAACTACCGGTGTAGAGTATTCATTATATGTTTCTGTTTGTCTTTGCACATATTTAAAATATATTATTGTATATTGTGATAAAATAAAATAAAAATGTATTTCTTGCATACTAAGTTTTAATAAAAAATAAAGGTAATTATCAACATATAAACATATATAATATAAAGTTTGCCATGTCATAAATTCAAGATATAAAAAATACTTACATAATAAAGAAAATTTGCAACTAACTTTGAGCTGTTTAAGATAGGCTACACTAAAGAAAAAAATGTGTTGGTTTCACCTTTAAAGATGTGTAGTATTTTATAAGTTTGAGAAGTGTGGAATACCATTATAAGCAGGAATGGCAAGGGAGCAGAAGCTACATAATTATTTTACAGAATAATGAATTCTTCTGTGAAACTGAAACATAGAGTCTCAAATTTTCATGCCTTCAATGGCAATAGCATATGTGTGTAGAGCAAATGGTTGTAAGAAATTTTAGAACAGTGCGGCCTACAACAGATTGGAGAGGGCACCTAGCAGACCATGCAAAACAAGTTTGAGGGCAGATTCAGTCCATATTTTTAATTGCCCTTGTCTTAAAATGTATGGAGGGAACTACTAGAAATATGCTGGCAAGAAATAATTGATACCATTAAGAAACAGTCATTTAAATTAATATTCTTGTAGAATGTTGACATGTTAAAATTGCTTGAGTAATATACAACTTCATGGATTAGACATTTTAATATGATTAATATATCAATACTCCACAAATTAACTTGCTGATTAAATGCATTGACAAGTATAATTCTGGCAGGATTTTTGAAAAATTGGCATGATGACTTTGAAAATCCATATGAAAATGCAAAGTATCAAGAACAAATTTGGAGATCTCATACTGCATGTCTTTGAGAGGTATTGTGAAGCTATCTGATCACGAAGTGTGATAGTGACATAAGAATCATCAAATAGATCAGTGGAACAAAATGAACAGACCAGCAACAGAGCCACACTTATTCAGTCCTTTAATTTTCTACAAAGCTTTCAATATTATTCAATTTGTATCAGTATTTGTCTTTTCGACAAGCGGTGGGATAAATAGATACTATAACTTGACGATCTTTACATTATAATATATACAAAACATAATTCAAGACACACCATAGACCTTAACATAAAAGCTAAAACCATAAGGTTTTTAGAGGAGAACATCAGAATTTCTTTGTGATTTGGAAATATGTGAAAGTATCCCAGACTAGAAACAAAAAACAATAATAACAAAAAAACTGACAAATTAGGCTTGATCAAAAATTTAAAATAAATCTTAAAATATTTTCTAAGAAAATGATTCCATTAAGCAAAATAACAGGAATGTTACACATCTAGAGAAAATACTTGCAATACGTATATGTCTTACTGAGAACTGGTATCGAGGATTTTACGTAACTTCTACAAATCAATGATAATAAGATTCAAAATGAGCAAAGAATCCAGAAACTCCACAACAAAATCTACAGAAATAGTCAATAGGCACTAGAAAATATGTCTATCACAGTAATCTGAGAAATGACAATTAAAGGCATAACTGGAGACTCATCAGCAATAACAATGACATATTTTGAGAGTAAGTGGATCAATTGATATTCTCACACATTTCTGGGAGAAATGCAAAATGTTAAACTATTTTAGAAACAGGTTTGGACATTTTTATTTATTTATTTTTGTCAAGGACTGTGTTCTCTATTAGAGAAAGATCAGAAAAGGGTCTCTTTGTTTCTGCAACACTATGAATATTTTATGTATACCATTCAATAACTTTCCAGCAGCAGTTGCTTTTAACATGTTAATTTAATGCTGAAGGCCATGCCCATTATAAAATCATGTACTAATCTCTGGTGTGTATTTGAGTTTTTATATATTCTGAAGAGAGTCCCAAGAAATGCACAATTAGAACTACAATTAAAAATTCTCTGGGTAAATAATCATATGTCATATCTGTGTTATTATTTTTTATCTATATACTATGAAGAATTTTTGTTGGATAAAACATGCATGCTCTTTATTATATTCATATAGATAAGGTATGTTAACTATTTACTTAAAAGTGTTTGCCTTTTCATAGACTCAAATACCAGGAGGGCAAAAATTGTGTCTTGTTCACATTTGTTTCCCAGTGCTTAGAAGAATATCTGGCATATAATAAAAACCCAATGAATATTTGCCAAATGAAGGAATATGACAACCAGAATCGAATAGCTGCAAGACTATAAATGTTTATGAGTTATCTGTGTCTTCATTAAAAATGACATTTTAGGAGGCCATGTGGCTTGCTGAATATCTGCAGTTAATATATACTATTTTGTAAGAAATTATAAAATATTTTTTACCTTTGTAGATTTTTTAAAGTTTAAATTTTTCTTCAAATATTCTATAGAGCAGGAATTTGTATTTGCATCTTTTAATAATACATGCTAATTACAATTTAGGGACATGAAGGCTTATATAAATGCCGAGTAAATTTTATATGTACACATTTCCCATTCAAATGATTTTCATAGCTCATGGGGCATTCGGTTAAACGCAATCACTCTTTATGTTTCATGGAAATGGAATGGGATCTGAGAGAGATGCATTTTTTTCCTCACCAATTCATTTCTCATTATAGTTCAGCGCTATATTTCTTTAATACAATAAGAATTGCATTTTGTTGTTGCTGATTTTTCTTTATACCTGTTATTTTCTACAATATTATTGGGAATCAAAATCTTCTATTTTTATATTAGTTTTTTTTTAATTTAGTTTTTTCTTGGACAATTTAGGTCATTTTTTATATATTAGGTTTTTCTTTGGCAATTTCTACTAGTGCAGGTGAACAATATGTGATGATTGTAGGATTGCCAAAATTAGATCTCTACATAACAAGAAGTAAGTCATTTGTTTCCATTATCACTTTTTAACAATTATGCATGCATAGGGATTGAATCTCACTTTTAAAAAGTCAATTTTTGATCTTGCAAATATGTTTTACTCTCCCATTGCCTGATCAGTGTATGTTTTCAGTAGAAAGCCAAAAGAGGAAATGACTGCTTTCATGTTTTCTAATTAAAACACACACACACACACACACACACAGACACCACACAAACACATACATCTGATTTAAGAGGTGGCCAGCAAAGAATTGCAAATAGCTCTTATAGTTAGAAGAAAAAAAGAAATAATCACAGTCTTTTTCATAATTTCCTTTCAAAAAATGAAGATTAAAAAATATTGTGTTTCTGGAAACTTAAGTAATCATGCTTATTATGAAAAATATAGGAGGAAATAAAATGGCATAAAAAAGGAGATGAGGTGATCCAGTATATAAACTATTAACAATTTAGTATACGTCACTCCAGTTATCTACGAATTTATAAAACAGATTATTAGTATATTGTATTTACTGTGTTGTAATTTGAATGTATCATTTTTCCCTTAGCAATAATCTTGAATGATTAAATATTAATCTGCAATATGATTCTTAATGACTTTTTAGTATTCCACAGTTAGCTGGAGAATGTTTTACCAGATCAATCACTTATTATTGAACATTTCTTCTGTTTCCAATTGCAATGATTACCCCTGTCTTTACTTTCATATCTGATAGCCTTCTTATAGGGTGTTTTAGAGTAAAACTGATACTTTCCATTAGCTTAAACTATTAACAAGAAAAGAACGTGATTATTTTGACTTAATGGAATAAGCTGTGGTGTGACTCTGGTTCTCATCCAAATTAATTATATGAACTTGAGGTATTTCAGTTCTTTGAGCTTCAGTTTCTTCTTCTGTAAAGTAGGTATTGGATGAATAATTACTGATTATCCTTCAAGTCCTAACATTCTCTAACAGCTGTGGGTGTTCCCTACAGATTTAATGGTATACAGTTCCTGAGTACAAAGCAGGAAGTAGTTTTATCCATGGTTTTCAAGTTATCTGTCCAATTTTAAGCTACAGTAGGTGTCCAAGGGGGAGAATACAGTCATGAATTCCTAGCTTCTGTTTCTGGTTGGGCGAGTAAGGCCCCTTCCTAGTCCCTTTTTTCTGCTAATCACTAGAGACAGAAAATAAAAACCATAGCTTCAGGCTGCTAAAAGCCTAAAACAAAAGAAAACAGGACAACAACAAAATAAGGTGGGTTGGACAAGCCAGAACATTTATCCTCTGCTTACAGAGTTTGAAGATTCTTCCATGTCTGGCTTTTAATCTCAAGTGCCTGAATCAAAGTGAACAATAATGACACGAGTGTGTATCACATGGTCCTCATCCATATTGAGTGGCTAACTGCGAGGATTCCAACTCTGCAAAAAGGGATCTCTCCATAAAGAAAGCTAGACCAAACTCTAGTACTGTTCTATCTTTCTTTAATTTTCTTCTCTTGATACATATTTTATAGTTTTAGTTTCATCAATATCTGCTTTGCTTTTGAACATTCATTTGTTTGGATTTATTTTTCTCACTTTTGCTTTCTACTTAATCTAAGCTGTAATTTAAAATGACCAGCAAATGACACAGCACTGGAAATAGTAAAGTTAGTCATACTCAGTAGAACCAGGATGCATTTCATCCATAGGGTGCCCCAAAGAGATCATTAAGTATATCACACTGTAACAACAGATCTCTCATGTATTCGTAAATACTGTCTTCAGATGGCTTGAACTTAACTCCCCCTATCATTCTCTTTGGATTGCAGTCTTGATTTAGTTAAATGTGATCATTCTAAACCTCCTATATCATCTAGCCTTTACTGGAGGCTTGTAGCTAATGTATTTTATGACTACACATTTTTACATATTTTATTGGAATGAAACTATTTATCTTCAAGACTGATTGTGCCAATAGCAAATAAAGATGGTCCCACCTCTCTGTGTTCCTACTGGGAAGTTCCACTAAATTAACAGGAATTAGATTGTGTCACATAGATCTATCCAGAAATAAGAGGCATATGAGAATGAGGCTCATATTACCTCTAAGACGTGAGCCTAGGTGACTTCTAAAAAATGTTTATGACAAAAATGAACAGCTGAGATGGAGTCTTTTAATATTTGTCTTCTCAAGGAATGTTGATTATTCTTTGCATGAATTTTCTGAAAATGGCATTTAACCTAGTAATATTCTGAATAGTTACTGAATTATTAGAGTACTCTCACATTTATTTCCAAAGATGGATGTCTATTAGAACCCACTCTAGTACAGGTAACCTGGGGGATAAATTTGTAGGCATACCTATTTCAGAGAAACAGTTAGATGTATTGTATCTGGACCTACAGGAGCCAGATAATCAGATCTAGGTTAAGTCATTCTGAAGAAAACAGAGGCTTAAGTAGATATTTTGAAAGTCCGAAGATTGTTCATTACATTTTCTTCTTTTTATAAACACTCAGAGCTGTTACAGCATAACTGTTATAGCACAGCTATTATAGCATAACTATCTTGTTTTTATTTTGCTTGGTAAAACAATCACCTTGGTTAATTCTATCACCTACTTTGTGTCCTAACCCATCAGCCCAACAAGGTTGAAGAAACACAAGAAAATAAAACTAGTCTCATTTTATATTTATGACCCCTGATCTTGGTACTCATTGCTGTGAAGCAATAATATTCCATTTCCAAATTCTATTCTCTGTTCAAGTCTTTTAGACATATCTTTTACCTTTTAATTCTCCTTAAATATATAATACCTCTTCTCCCATTCTCACACATAGGTGATGAACTTGTTTTATGTCACTAACAAAATTGCAAAAATCAGAAGAGAACACCTACAGGCTTCGACCATCATATTTATCCCATAACTTTCATCTGTACCCAGGCACTGTCCTTCACAGTCTATGACTATAGATTATTAATTCTACCGATTCTCACAGAAGACTACCCTATCTAACAAACACAAATATATAATTCCAGGAATTCACCTTTTTCTCCTATATTATGAATTATCCCCCTGCTAGGCTGTTAATATTCAAACATACTGTCTTTTCTCCCATCTTAAGAAATACATTTTTTTAGTACCTACTCACCAGTCCAGCTATTGCCTCATTTCTCTTCCTTTTGCGGGAAAACTCATAAATGTTAATCATACTGATGTTTCAAATTTACATCTTCCCATATCCTTTGAAATAGCTCTAAATAGGCCTTTACTCTTACCATTCTTCTAAAACTGTTATATTTAAGGTCACCTATAATGCTGTTGATCAGTTTTTAGTAGTCATGTTATTTGTTCCATCAGAAGTATTTGACACAGCAGAATTATGTTTCTTCATTGGCTGTCCAGGACCTCACATTCTTACTTTTACTTGTAAATTGCTGGCCATTAGTTACTCAGGGATTGATGCTTCAATATGTCTTTTCTGAATTCTAATACTTGCAATGGTAATGACATCCAGTTTCATGGCTTTGATATCATCTGTCAGTCAATCTCTGTCTCTATGTATCTCTGTCTGTCTGTCTATCTATCTATCTATCTATCTATCTATCTATCTATCTATCTATCTACCTCCTACCTACCTATAATTGGTCTATCCCAGAACTCTTGCCTGGGTTCCAAGTTCATACTTCCAACTGCTTGCTACATTTTTTCCATGTGAATATCTAATAGACACTTAGATCCTAACATGGACAATTGACTTTCTAACCTTTTCTTCATGCACTGGTTCTGGTCCAGTTCTTCCTATCTCAGTTAATGATTAAACTCTAGGTCAAAATTTGGTTTATACTTGACTCTCCTCTTTCAAATCGTACATTTAATCTGTCTATAAATCTTGTGGCTCTTCATTTGAACTGTATCTCAACACTTCTGCTGCTACCACCCTTCCATAAATGATAAGCTTCTCTCTCCTGGATTATAGCAACCACTTATTTCCTTGCTGGTCTCTCTTTTCTGAACAATCTCTTCCAGAAATCATGTAACTCATGTAGTCATCTCTTTGCCTTATCACTGAAGTCTTTCCCAACCAACATATGTGAAGTTTCTAGTAACCCCTATCTCATTGCTGGCCCTATTTCTCCCTAGCAAAAATCACATTCTACCATGTTCTATATTTTAACATTTTATACTGTTATTTATCTGTCCACACAAGTATGTAAACTCCTTGACAATCGAAATAAAGATTTCTGCTTTATTTATTACTAGGAACAAAGTAGCAGTTAAATAAATATGAGCACTTTTCTAATCCAGAATACTTTTTTTGTTTGCTGATAATATTCTTCATTTAGATTCTAGAATGTGAGCCAGTTGAGAATTAATATTAAGCTTTATATAAGTTTTTAAATGCTATATGCTTATGAGAAGACTCAAAAATACTCATATTCCTACATTTAAGGGTTTTGACCTCTCAGGAGAAAAATAGAGTGATTAAGGGTGTTTTGGTCACCACTCTCATATTCGTTATTTTCAGGAGAATATGTCTTAAGCCTCCTAGCTCCCTTAACTAAAATTATTATCTTCCTTCCAGTCCTCAGTCAATTTTCTGACAAATTGGACATGATTTGTCTTAACACTTACAATTCCCTGTCAAGGCAAACGCAGTCTGCTCACACATATGGTCTCTTTTGGACAATATTTTAACTTTAATTTATTCTGCACACCTCTAAGACTTGGCGATCTCTGGGGACCTTGCCTGGATTGGAGGCAGATCAGATGAAGGCCTTCTTGGACTCAATGGCTAATGAGTGAATTTCTTCCTATTCTTTCACATACAGCATCATTAATCTAAATTGAAAATGTATCACCATCATTTATGGTTCTGAATGGCACCATATGGTGTTAATTAATCTGGAGGAATTTTACTTTTACTATTACTTTTTTGGCCATTGACCTAGATGTTACTAAAATGAGGGTACCTCACGTTTGACTACTGATCTTTTGATGGCTCTTCTGTATGAGAACACAAAGGCAGAGTTTCTTCTTGGTTTTAATTCTGGGCATAGCAAGTCTAGAACATTTCAACTGCAATTTTCCCTAAGAGAGAAAGAAAGATAAAAGGTCTAAGATACACACAAGGACTTTCAAACTCTATTAGTGACTCACAGTTGTATTTTCTCCTCATAATGGCTGCATTCTCTAATATAAACAGGTAGAATAAAGGTGTGTAACAAATTGATCTGTTGAAATTATTTATTATTTTTAATATTAAATTAATTATTTTAATTATTTGGGAGTATGCCATTCTATAGTCTATGGACACATTTCAATACCAGAAATAACTAAAGATATTCTGAATTGTGTTTGGTGAATCAGTGAGTGATCAGTCTAGGTGACAAATACAAACTAATAGTCATATTTACAAAAAAAGTCTGAAGATAATTCTCTAAAATTTGTTAAGCTATAACTTAACCTTTAGAATAATGAACCTACTTTGAAGCAATGCATTCATGAAGATTGCACATTCTGGCATACTTAGTAATTTCACAGTAATAATGAGTCATTCCTGAATGCTTTCAAAAATAATATTTGAAGATGTATTCTTAGGATCACTATGTATATTCTAGTAATAAGAGCTAATATTTGTTAGCACTTTTCATGTACCAGACAATATGCTAACATTTTTATAACATCTTTCAGTTTTTCTTTCAGTAAATATATATTGAATGCTTGCTCAATGTCAAGTACTGTGCCAAGAACTTGAGGTACATAATAAACAAAAAGACGAAGGCCCCTGCTACCATAGAGCATTATGGTGGAAGACAATTGGCAAAAAGTGGCAGACATAGACTGTAACAGACTAATTACAATATCGCTATGGGTTGAATTGTATACCCCTAAAATTCTTGTTAAAATCTTCAGCTTCATTGCCTCAGAAAGTGACCTCATTTGGAAATAGGGTCTTTATAGAGATAATTCAGTTTAAAAAAGGTTATTCCAATAAGCCCCAATCCAATATGTCTGGTGCACTTTTAAAAGGTATAACTTTGAAGACAGACCCACATGCAGAAAGAATGCCAAGTGAAGATGAAGGCAGAATCAGAGGATGCTTCCACAAGCCAAGGAACATCAAAGACTTCCAGAAACTCCCCAGTAGCTAGGCAAGAAGCAAGGGTAGGTTTTCTCTCACAACCCCAGGAAGAAACCAGTCCTACTAACAACTTGATCTTAAACTGAGTCTTCAGAACTGAATAATAAATTTCTGTTTATAAGCCACCCATTTGTGGTACTTTAAGGTAGCCCAGTAGTGTATGTAGCCCAAGTATGTAAGATGGTATGGAAGAATGCCTTTAAATATGGCTACGAAAAATGTGTTTTCCACATAGATGCATTTCAATCTTCCCATCATAAAATGGAGTGTATTTACTTTTGTATCCAAACTAGTCATGCGCTTTACTTTTAACAACAGCATGAGGCTGTGCCAGTGCCAGGAAGAGCTTAAAAAGACCTGGCAGTTTTACCTTGGTTTTCTGGGAGTCCAGCTTCCATGCTTTAAACTGGAATCAAGTCTAGACTTCTGGAGGAAGAATAGGCACATGCAGCATAATCAACATATCTCAGATCCAACCAGTACCAACTCACAAATAGATCAGTGAGGTGGTGGTGTACATTCCAATCCCCAACTGAACCCCCATCTTAATGCAGCTGCATAAGCGACCTGAACTAACATTGCGCAGAGCCAAACTGCACAACTGAATCTTAGCTAGATTCATAGTCATGAGAAATGATACACCATTGTTGAGTTAAACATTTATGTTTTCAGGTGATTTGTTACACATCAATAAATCATTAAAACATAGACCAACAAGTTCCAGGAAAATAACAAAGGTAGAATGGAAATTGAATAAGAGTGTTTCTATGTGCCACAGTAGTGGTGGGGGAGAGTAGGAGGCTGCAATCCTCACAGCAGTTTATGAGGTTGATACCTCATAACTGTTTGTCAGTTACAGACAAACAACTGAAATTACAGAGGTTAAGCAGAGTGGCAATTGCTACCTAGTGAAGGCTAGATTCAAATTCAGAGTATCTGTCCAAACCACACTATCAAATAAATTACTGGAGATGAGAGTAGAGTAGGTCATTAATGACGACAAAGTGTCAACAGAGTGAATTTTTCTCTCCAAGATAACAGTCTAGAAAAATACTTTTAAAATAAATACTTTAAAAAAAAAACTTTTAAAATAAATATTTTAAGGAAGATGTCATGTTTATTCTATGTGTTGACTTAGCCCTGCTGATATGGTTTGGCTTTATGTCATCACCCAAATCTTATTTCAAATTGTAGTCCTCACATGTTGAGGGAGTGACCTGGTGAGAGGTGATTGGATCATGGGATTTATTTCCCTCATGCTGTTCTTGTGATAACCAGTGAGTGTTCATGAGATCTTGTTGTTTAAGTGTCTGTCACTACCCCCTTCTTGCTCTCTCTCTCCTGTCGCCATGTAAAATGTGCCTTGCTTCTCCTTTGCCTTCTACCATGATTGTAAGTCTCCTGAGGTCTCCCCAGCCACGTGGAGCTATGAGTCAATTAAACATATTTTCTTTATAAATTACCCAGTCTCAGGCAGTATCTTTTTGTTGTTGTTGTTGTTGAGACGGAGTCTCACTTTGTTGCCTAGCTTGAAGGGCAGTGGCATGATCTCAGCTCACTGCAACCTCCATCTCCTGGGTTCAAGCAATTCTCCTGTCTCATCCTTCTCAGTAGCTGGGACTACAATCGCATGCCACCATGCTTGGCTAATTTTTATATTTTTAGTAGAGATGGGGTTTCACCATAATGGTCAGGCTGGTCTAGAACTCCTGCTATCAGGTGATCCACCCACCTTTGCCTCCTAAAGTGCTGAGATTACAGGTGTGAGCCCCATGCCTGGACTCAGGCAGTATCTTTATAGCAGTGTGAAAATGGACTATAACACATTCAGTGCCCAGACATTCAGTAAAACATTATTCTGGGTGTGTCTGTGATAGTGTTTCAGGAGACTGAGTAAAGGGGTTTGACTTCCCAAATATGAGTAGACCTCATCCAACTATTTGATCTATTTGATGGCCTGAATAGGAAAAAAAGAAAAAAAAAGACTGACTATCCTCAAGTAAGCAGGAACTCCTCCTGCCTGGCTACCTTTGAGCTAGAACATTAACTTTTTCCTGCCCTTGGATTTATACTCAAATATTAGCTCCTGCTAGGTCTCAAGCCTATCAGCCTTCAGTCTGGAATGACATCATCAGCTCTGCAGGTTCTCAGGCCTTCAGACTCAGACTGGAACCACATCATCATCTCTGCTGTGCCTCCAGTTTGAGGACTACAGACCTTGAGACCTGTCAGCTTCTATAATCATTTGAGACAATCCTCACAATAAATCTTTCTACACATTTATGGATCCTATTTGTTTTTTGTTTGTTTGCTGTGGAAAACCTTGATTAATATAGAAGTTATGTCTCCACCCTGTGTGTGTGCATGTGCATGTGTGTGTGTGTGTTTGTTTGTGTGTGTGTGTGTATGATAGGTGAATATGGCATCTGGGATTTAGAGAGAAATTTTGGAAACCCAGTCTAAACCTCCTTTTCTTAAAGTTATTAAAAAGCCAAGAAGAATAACGCTTATAGAAGGGGCTGACTAGTAGGAATATTGTATAACACACTAAAAGCCTGCATGAGATTCATAAAATCAAAATTGAGTTTTCCATCTATATTTCTGGTTTTTTTTGAGACACAGATTCACTCTTGCCAAGGCTGGAGTGCAATGGCACGATCTCGGCTGACTGCATGACTGCAACATCTGCCTCCCCGGTTAAAGGGATTCTCCTGACTCAGCCTCCCAAGTAGCTGGGATTATAGGCATGTGCCACCATGCTTGGCTAATTTTGCTACTTTTAGTAGAGACGGGATTTCACTATGTTGGTTGAACTCCTGACCTCAGGTGATCCACCCACCTCAGCCCATCTAGATTTCTTTATATTTTATATTTTAAATGATTTTTAAAGTAACATATTAATGGAAAATTGAAAAAGCAGCATCAAGAGAAATGAATCACATATAAGCCTGCAAATTAAGCAACTTGTATTTTTAAGTGAAGTTTTCTTTTTCATAACATGATCGCTGCATTTGTAGGCAAACTTGCATGTGAAAAATACATTTTGTGGGAGAATAAATGGATATCGCTTAGGGAGTTTCAGATTCTAAATAAAGACATCCATCATATCTTTAACTGTATTTGGTATGGTATGCAAAAATAATAATTTGATTAAGCACAATTTATCCAATAAATAAATAAAGTTCTTTCCTTTGTCCTTCAGTCTTCCAGATGGTCATAGTCTCTTTCATCCTCTTTTACCTGACCTTGTAGTTTTGATTGTTGCATTGTGCACAGTCACCAAAAGTGAAACAAAAATGACACTACATTCAAGTTATAAAGAAGAAAAAGAGAAAAAGAAAATGGAATACTAACATGCTAACATAACAATAACATCAAAAATACCTGTGTGTTCCCGTTTTCCTCATATAAAAACTAAATTATTACTTCCATCTTTCATGGATTCAGATCTTGATTGTACTGGAACTAGTAATAGTCTGTGTAATGCAAATAATGTTTTCTTATTAATCAAATTCCAATTATCCTATTTGCTTTATGAAATCTCACACTGTAGGAGAACTGCCTCTGCTTATATTTTGCAGCATTTCCTTTGAAAGGGAAGTGATTTTTCTTCATACATTTTTAAATAGAATCAGAAAATATATGGTTTGTGGTTTTCAGCTAGCACAGTTTTCATAAATTGTATCTTCTTGGGGGGTGGGGGTGGGAAACCCAGATACTTTCTAACTGTATTTTCTTCATGATGAAAAATTTTGTTCGTTTTGTGATAAGAGAAAGGCATGTGGAGATGAAGTAGAATGACTCATTCCAGCTTCATTATTAATTTTCTATATGACTGTAGTCATATTACACCAACTTTCTGAAGCTACATTTTTCTCTCTCAATAACGATAATAATAATAATAATAACAAAAATGATGATAACAATTCTTAATTAGAAGGGTTTTGAAATGATTAAAGGTAGTATATGAGATATAACTTAGTCCATCTTGAGTTTTCTGATAACGTTAGTTGTCCATAATATTGCTGCTCTTTTTTGATTACTACCATTACTTTGTTTTCTTTCTTTTTTTTTTTTTGTTTGAGATGGAGCCTCGCTCTATCACCAGGCTGGAGTGCAGTGGCGGCATCTTGGCTCACTGCAACCTCTGCCTCCTGGGTTCAAGTGATTCTCTTGCCTCACCCTCCTGAGTAGCTGGGAATATAGCCACGGGCCACCACACCCAGATAATTTTTGTATTTTTAGTGGAGACGGGGTTTCACCATGTTTGCCAGGATTGTCTCGATCTTTTGACCTCGTGATCCACCCGCCTTGGCCTCCCAAAGTGCTGGGATTATAGGCGTGAGCCACCGCGCCCAGCCAATTAATACTATTATTACTGCTTTTTAGAAACATGTCATCTATTTTAATTGTCTGAATAGGGAAGAAAAAGGAGCCATACTCCTTCCTCAATGATTTGGTAATGACATAAGTGCCACACATAGATACAGATCCATGAAAGAAGCACTGTTGGGCTGGATTTCTAAAACCTACACCTTCATGATTATAAAGATTGTCTCTCTCCTATGAACAAATGTGGATATAACATCGGAAGTTCCATTTTGATTTTTCCATGTAGTCTATAAGCTATTGGGCCATAAATTCTACTTTCATGAACTTGTCCTAGTGATCCTGGGAAGCCACTTATCCTTTCCTAATGTCAGTTTTTCATTTGAAAATGGTCAATAATGTTTTAATTATATTAATCTTGAGATTATGAGACTGCTATAAGCAAATGAGATTATATATGTATGCACATACACATATACATGAATATATATACATATATATGTATATATGTATTTCTTTATATCAGTGTGTTTCTTTATATCAGTGTGAGAATGGACTAATACACACCTATTATAATTATTTTACTTATGATTCCTATTTTTTTCTGTGTCTTTCCCACGTCCTTTGTCCTTTAACAGTAAGATGATCCAATAGTGTTTATCAAAAAATAAGTGTTTTTGTAAATCAGAGAATTTATTTGTGTTTTCTTTTTTTAGATGCATATATGTATATATATGCATATATATGTAATTTATAAATTGCAAAAATAGTTACACAAATACCGCTAATGAAGTGTTACAGCAATTAAACACAATATAAATATTTATTCATATTTTGTAATATTGAAAACACAAATGTCAACTAAGTTCAATACTATAAACTGAGTTCAATTAGTTTTAACATTATGATTCTTATGAGATATAAATATGTAGGGTTTTTTTCATAATATTACCTTTCCATAGCATTGTTTCCAGGCAGTACTCTGATTTTCACGTTAAGACTGCAGATACTTATATTTTGATCTATTATAAAATTACATTTCAATCCACATTTTTTGTGACAGTTGTTTATTTACTTATATACTCAGCCATGTATATAGAGACTGTGACTTTTTTTCCAGCAAGACAATTTTTGCATTCATGAACAGTGATAGCTCTTAAAAACGACACTGTTGTGGCATTCTTTCTGGACAGATACTAATTCTTACCACATGGAAAGTTTCAACCTGATCAAAGATTTTATCACTAGTTACTGTCTTACTGGGGTAAGCCATATTTGAAAAAAGTATATAAAAATTGTGACACCCATCTAAATAAATTTTATATATATATATATATATATGAGCAAATGTGGAAGCTATTTACTCTAGTATAGAAATCATGATAACTACATCCAGATAGAATTTGAAAACTCTAACCAAAAATCTGCCATACATTACCTGATTTTCTTTCTTTCTTTTTTAAGGGATTCTTAGCAAAAATTGTTTCTGTATTTGCACATAACTAATTAGTGTAGGTGAATCCGTATTACAGGAAGCCTCCTTTGGATGAAGCTCTCTTAGTAATTTAGTTTCCCCTGAGTGATCATCAGAGTTGTAAGGATTAAAATAGTAAGCTTATAAAACACTTGGACCAGTCCCTGGAAAATAATAAGAACTCAATAATTTATAATTTTTTTTTTTTTACTAATAAAGAAAACTATACTGCAAAGGCTAGAGAGACAAATTTCCTCACTACCAGGTCCTGTTGTTTTGAAACACCACAAACTGAAGCTCAGTTTCCTCTTCTGCAAGTTTAAACTGTTTCCTCCTTGATATTTTCTTGGTGCCTTCTCCATGCATCAGTTATAGCGTTTTCCACCTTGATATGGTTTGGCTGTGTCCCCACCAAAATCTCATCTTGAATTGTAGTTCCCATAATCTCCATGCATTGTGGGAGGGAGCCAGTGGGAGGTAATTGAATCATGGGGCGGTTACCCTCATGCTATTCTTGTGGTAGTGAGTGAGTTCTCACAAGATCTGCTTATTTTATAAGGGGCTTTCCTCCTTAGCTAGGCACTTCTCTCTCCTGCTGCTATATCAAAAGATTTTGTTTGCTAGTCCCTTTCTGCCATGCTTGTAAGTTTCCTGAGGCCTCCCCAGCAATGTGGAACTGTGAGTCAATTAAACCTCTTTTCCTTTATAAATTACCCAGTCTCGGGTATTTCTTTATATCAGTGTGAGAATGGACTAATACACACCTATTATAATTCTTTTACTTATGATTCCTATTTTTTTCTGTGTCTTTCCCACATCCTTTGTCCTTTAACAGTAAGATGATCCAATAGTGTTTATCAAAAAATAAGTGTTTTTGTAAATCAGTCAGAGAATTGATTTGTGTTTTCTTTTTTTTAATTTATTTTATTTATTTATTATTTTTAGACAGAGTCTCGCTCTGTCGCCGGGCTGGAGTGCCGTGGCGCGATCTCAGATCACTGCAACCTCCACCTCCTGGGTTCAAATGATTCTCCTGCCTCAGTCTCCCGAGTAGCTGGGACTACAGGCATGCGCCACCATGCCGGGATAATTTTTGTATTTTTAGTAGAAACGGGGTTTCCCTATGTTGGCCAGGCTGGTCTTGAACTCTCGACCTCGTGATTCACCGCCTTGGCCTTCCAAAGTGTTGGGATTACAGGCGTGAGCCACCACGCCTAGCCTGATTTGTGTTTTCTATTTAGGTAACTTGTGATTTTCATTTTGCCCTAGTTTGGATTGAAATGAGGCTAACTCAAGTACTGTTTTCAATGTTTAATTTTATATTTTATCTTATATGGCTCATGATATCCTGATGAAAGAGGTGTGGTGTCATTTCCTAGATGACAAACTGAGGCTTAGCCAGCATGTTAAATATTCACAACAAAGCTGCGGGGTCAGAGCCAGGGTTTAGACCAGGTCTTTTAGTCAGTAGTCTTTGTATACTATCTTATGCTGATTCTGTTGATATTTACATTGACAAAAAAAGAAAAGAAAAGAAATATTGAACAATCTTAAAAGATATCAGTTAAATAACTAACTAACATCTGAATATAGGGCCACATCTATCTTACATGGATAGTGAGGCATGTAAGAGACCTGAATGATGTTGCCAGCCTTCTGGGAGATTAATTACAACATTTCCCAAACAAACACACACACAAGCACAGTTACCACTTAGTGGTTCTTTAACAAGTTCAAAGTGTTACTCAATCCTGGGTGCATCACAGCTACAGTTGTGTGTTTGAAGATAAGGTGTAGGAACAGCTGTTGTCAGTGTTTTATGATCTCCTGCCTAACAGGTTCAACACTGTGTCTTCTTTACCTAGGAAATGGACAGAGCGTATAACAAAGGCTCAATAAATATGTGTTGAATAAATTTGTTGAATGAATTTTGTTTAATATAAAAATTTGTTTTAAAAAGTCCTGTTTATGGTATTCCAGGTCTGTGCCATAAAATTGATATACATTTATTCGTTCATTTGATTCAACAATTATTGATACCTTCATGTTTTAGATTCTATATGTCCATGGAACTCATTTTCTGTGTCTCCTTTATTCTGTTAGAATTGCCTAGTTTGTTGTTACCTAGAATTCTGTATCACATTCATTATTTTTACCATACTATAGTATTTTTAAAATAAATTTTCTTTTTTCTTTTTAAATTCAATAGTATTAGTCTCATGCTAAAAGATAATATCCGTGAAGTCACCTATTCGATGTGATTGTTATATTTTTCTAATACATAAAATTAAATAAATATATTATTGATATAGACATACGTATTTATCATTTGAAACTATTGCACAAAAAGTTTTTGGGTTTAAGGAACAGTTTGGAAAATACTGATCTGAATTGACCCTGTTAATTTGGAGTTAACACATTGAAGACGATGGTGGTTAACTGGTATCATCAAGGTCAAATAAATGGTTCATGGCAGCACACACCAAAACACAGGTTTTCTTTTATGAATAAGATAGTGATGCCTCATATACTTCACTTTAAATTAGAAGCATTATCAGTACGTACTACAATATTCATTCATTTCATAGTGTAACATTATTATTTTTTGCTTCTTACAGTATTGTAAAAAAATATTTGTGGGGACATGGGCCCAGTCATGTTTACCGATTGAGGGCTCTAGGTTCAGGTTGTAGTCAAATCCCGGCTCTAACACTTACCAGATTTTTAATATTAGGAAAGTGATTTCAGTTCCTTGGGCTGCGATGTCCTTATCTATATAAATATTCATAATAAATATTATTTTTAAAGATAGGATAATAATACCTATGTAGAGACATAGTTTTGTCATTAAATAAAATTATCTATGCTGGCATTTCAACAATACCTGGCACATATTAATTAGCTATGTTAACTCTTAAAATTGCTATGACTATTGGATAATTTGATTAATGCTATTGATCTTATTTATTGAAAACTATATAGTTGCACATAAAATCAAAATTTTGAACACAAAGATCAGAGTTTTCTCAGACTTCTTAAAGCTTGAAACTTCTAGCTTAAGAGATCTATTGAAATTCTTAAAGATTCAAGTAATAGGTAAAAATAATTGCCCTATTTCTAATAGTTTTTCTTGAAAACAAATTGGTTATCAACTTCCTAAGTCAACTCAGCAAATACAACAACTTTTTAAAATAAATTATAATATAGTGAGCTGAGGAAATGTTATTGTAGTAATCTTAATTATATAAGATCATGTGAACCCACTTTTTAAATATAGAGGGCAAGAATATTGCTCATATAAAGCAATCTGTTTAAATTATTGATAACAGAGTTATGGAACATGTTAGAAGTAAAGATTTTTAATAAAAAGGCATATAGCATTTCTGCACACATAGGGATATGTTGGATAGATAAGGATAGATAATAATTCTAGTTATCTGAAGCTCCATTCTTTTCCTTGCTTGTCTACAGTGCTGTTCCTTGAGAAGTTTCAGAAGAAAAATAGGTGGATTGGATGTGAGTGACTGAGTTATGAAGCCATTAGGTATCTAAGAACCAACATTCTTAGATATAGCCCTACACTTCTCACAAACATGAGAGAGAAATCATAGAGGAGGCCTATAGGAGAGTGACAGAGTTAAAAAGAAATTCAAGAATAGTGAAAGAAGGCACATAGAGAAAAGAAGAAAGAGAGGCCATGTCTAGACTAATAACATTCTGAGGACAGAGGACTGCAGATAGAAATAGGAGAGGGTTTTGGAAAAAATATTTCATAGGGCAAGAATAGACCAAGAATAAAAAAGAATCTTGAAAATTATCAGTATACTTCAACCAAACCACAGGAAATTTATAGTTAAAAAAAGAATAGACTTTCAATGGAAGCAAAAGAAGTCGACATGATCATCATCATCCTCTGTCTTCTGTTAGAGTATAAACACAGGCACAAGGGCTTTAGCCAGACCACTGGATGCATAGAACCCAACTGAGAATGGTGGTACCAGTGGATAGATGGGCCAAATGAGAAAGCAAAACATAAGGACAAACCTAAATTGAGACATAAGAGCATGCCTGAATCCATGAATTTATTTAAATATTTTAAAAAGAAAGTATAAAATTACTAATGAATTTTAAAATTCATCTCAGAAAACAGCAGACCATGAAGATTATTTTTAATATATTCAGAGCTTAAAAGAAAATTGATAGGTTGGGCTAAATCATAGAATACAGAATTACCTCTTTCTTGTCCAATATTGCAGGCATGTGTGTTCTTCCTACCTCCCACTAAAATACATTATTAATAATACAGTAATACCTTCTCAACTACAAATTTTGCTTCATATGGATAAAACATATAATTTTGGATTTTTTTGTAAATGTGAGGATTTTGTTTCCCTTATACCTACGATGTGGACTTTTCTCCATGAGAATAATTAAGAAACCTGGAAAATGGTCATGGCAACTAGGAGACGGAGCCAAACAGCACCTAAGTGTGAATGAGGCTTTTGCTATCACTAATGGAGGAATAAAAGAAGTAGGAGAAAGTAAAGTCAGATTTGAACTACATGGTCTTATGTGCTAGGATATATGGGGCAGGTATGAATAAGAGGGACTGAACAGATAATGCTTTTGTCCTTCTATGAGACCATAATAGTTCCGAAAGGTGGTAGATCAGTATTCTTAAGTACAACATCAGAGAGCTTTAGACTTTCGAATGGACAACAAAGTGTAGAAAAATCATGCCTGTTAATTAAATAATATCATCAACAAAGCTCAATTGTTTACAAGCAACTTATTATAACTGTAGAATAAGGAAAGCCTGTAATTATTATTAAGGGAAGAATAAATAGAAATTAAATGAACAGTATATAAATTATTGATTAAAATATATAAAATATAATTGATTATTTACTTATTGTTTTATTTAATATATTGAGTACCAAATAGGTCAAGGACTTGGCTAGGCAATTTTAAAAATGTTATTTTATTTTTATATTTTAACAGCTTCTTAAAAGAGGAATTTTAGGTTCACACCAAAATTGAGAGGAAGGTAAGACATCCCATATACTCCTGCTCCCTATATGTTCATGACCTCCCTCATTAACAACATCCCCCAACAGAGTGGTGAATTTGTAATAAATGACAAATCTATGTTAATACAACATTATCACTTAATGACCATAGTTTACATTAGGATTCATTCTTCTACATAGATTTGAGACCAGGTAATTTTAATACATTATCTCTTAATTTTGAAACAGCCACAATGTAACTTAAGCTTTGCTAAAATAAATGATATATTTAAATCATAAAACTGACAAGTGATAAACTCACAAGTGACAATAACCATTATCTTTCATTGAGGTCATAGTGCAAGGTTGGTACAAAGATAAATCGGCTATTTATATTACCTTGTTTAATCCTCATATTAACCTTATAAGAGAGATGTTATTGTTTCCATTTTAAAGATTAGGAAACTGTGGTTTATAAATGCTAAGAAACATGCAAGGATCACCCAACCAGTAAATGATAAAGCTTGTATTTAAACCCATGCCAACAAAAGATGTAAATCTTACCTTTAAAATGTGAGTTATTACAGCAATCATATCTATCAGAAAAGCAGAATTTCTGTGACTAACAAAGTATAAGGGTTTATTTTTAGGAATTAGACCTTACACAATTATGGGGGCTGGTTAAGAAGTCTGTGTGGCCAGGCGCAGTGGCTCATGCCTGTAATCCCAGCACTTTAGGAGGCCAAGGCGAGTGGATCACTTGAGACCAGGAGTTTGAGAACAGCCTGGTCAACATAGTGAAACTCCATCTCTACTAAATACAAAGATTAGCCGGGCGTGGTGGCACATGCTTTAATCTCAGCTACTTGGGAGGCTGAGGGAGGAGGATCGCTTTAATCGGGAGGCAGAGGCTGCAGTGAGCCGAGATTGAGCCATTGCACTCCAATCTGGGCAACAAGAGAAAACTCTGTCTCAAAAAAAAAAAAGAAGAAGAAGTCTATGCAACAGCATTGTCTTTGCATTTGGTGTTGGGTGGGCCTGAATGATCCATAAGTTAGCTGGGGCATCTGATGGGTAGGGTAACTCAAGTGTAGAAGAGCAAAGACCATCAGAAACTTATGAAGACATACATCTTCACAGATACCCACATCCGTATCTCATGATTGCCAACTCTGATGGTGCAGGTGACCTGCAAGAGAATTTGGCACCTTTTGCCATGGAGCTAATTACACATCTGGCCCAGGATTTGCAGAATTTGAAGGGAGAAGCCTGGTAAGATTGGGGGTAGCTGTGGGCCAGGCAGCTTTCCCTCACTCAGCTAAGTGTTTCAGTACATTAATGAAGACACGTGCAAGATGTCATGGTGCCTATCACACTATGTCTGTCTTCTGAGTGTCAAACTGGTTCTTCCTTCATCTCTTTCCAAAAATCTTGCAAATCTCTCTGTATGCATCTCTCACTTGGAACCACATAGAGAAGAGAATTCTACAAAAAGTATCAGTTGAGCTAAGTTTTATCACCACAGGGACCTAGTGAGAATATATCATGAAAATACACACATGTAGGTGCATGTGCATGTGTCTGTGTGTTCACTTTTGACATTAGTTTTATTGATTTTTTCCCCCATTAGTTGTCAGTTTCTTCAACTCTTACTTTCCTCAACTTCATCAGCTCTCTTAATCATAGTGGTTTTCAGCAACTCCATGATTAGAGTGGGACTACTGAATGCAGTATTTTCTTTGAAGAGCAGAATAGCCATAATAATAGAATTTTAAATAACATAATAATTATTATTCAATTGTCCAACCCAAATAACAATAATAAATAACTCAAATAACAATAAATCTCTAACCCAAATAACAATAAATAAAATTGTTGCATAGTTTCACTTAACAGTTCCTGGAAGTAAAAATGCATCGTATTTTGCATTGACACGTCCAATCAATCTGTAGTGGCTGTTGAAAGTGCTGCCTCAAGACAACCTCTGAAGAACATATGAGGTCAATGGGCTTGAGGGTGATTAATTACCAATGCGTTTCAAAGATTCTAATCAAAGAGTGCGTCACATATGCTGCACAATAGATATTGCATTCACACTTTAAAAAACAATCATTATACATAGATAGCTACCGTCACCCATCTCATGCCCTGGTTATTAGTAATACAGAAGTCCTTCCTGTGACCTGAATACTTTGCTTCTACTAATGCAGCCTAAATTTGCCTTTTTTTTTCAGCCACAAATTACATTAAATCCCCAAGATTGTAACTGCGTGTTCTGGTTGCAAACAAGGACTTTGTCATCCTATACTTAGTTGAATTTCTGAAGCAAAGCAAAGGACTCTTTATATTGATTTTGTAAGGGAGATACTATTGTTCCCATTTTATGGATAAGGAAATTGAGGCGCCTAAATGCTAAGTAACTTGCAAGCATCACTTAACCAGTAGATGGCAAAGTTTACATTTAAACAAACCCATGACAACAAAAGGTTGGCATTTTATATATTTCTATGTGTCTGTTTTGACCCACTGTTTCAGCCTGTTGACAAACATTTTGAATATCGTAGTGATCAACTGGATATTTTTTAGATGACCTATCTGTCTGAGCCTGCTAGAATGAGTTTTTGCTTTCCAAGTAAAAGTGTTTTAAGCAGTTCTCCATAGCTATAAGAACACCATTCTGTCATTTGGTTCTCCCACTTCTTGGTTGACCTCATATGTTTCCTTTTTTTTTTTTTTTTTTTTTTTTTTGTGAGACAGAGTCTCACTCTGTCACCCAGGCTGGAGTGCAGTGGCGCAATCTCAGCTCACTGCAAACTTCGCCTCCCAGATTCAAGCTATTTTCCTGCCTCAGCCTCCGGAGTAGCTGGGATTACAGGTGCCTGCCACCACGCCCAGCTAATTTTTGTAGTTTTAGTAGAGACAGGGTTTCCCCATCTTGGCTAAGCTGGTCTTGAACTCCTGACCTTGTGATCCACCTGCCTTGGTCTCTCAAAGTGCTGGGATTACAGGCATGAGCCAGCATGCCTGGCCTATTTCCTTTTTAAAAATATTTAAGAAATTTAAGTAATTTTTAAATTAATATCCACTTCCTTGAGGTTCAAAATCAACATTATACTCTGACATCTCGCTTTATATATGAATTTTTGAAGGGTAAGGCCTTCTTTTGTTTTCTTTCTTGAAATGCATATCCTTCCTTCTTAAGTTGTTTTTGCACTTTCTCTTTTACATTAGCAAACCTTCAGTGATTAACACTGAACACTATGTAATCATCCCCTGATCCATATAATTGGGGCATTCATTATATTCACCACATAGGGTTGTTGAGATGATAAAAGCACAAAATAATTCATGTAGCATGCTGAATAGAATGCTGAAAATGCTCACTTTGAGTTAACTCTTGATTACTAGTCATGTGGCTTATCTGTTCTTCAGATATCTCTTTTGATTTTTGTCCAGGTCCCTGAAATCATCTCTTAGATAATTATCTTTTGCTTCTGGCCCTATTACTTTCTTCTTTCCTCACTGTGTTGGACACAAAGTATATCAGAGTGAGCATAATACCAGAAAACAGGAAATGTGTAGGGTGATCAATAGGCCTGAAGGGATAAAAGGCTTACTGCGCCTATTAATTTTAAAAGGGGAAGATACCAGCTCCCTGCTACACCTAAAGACATGAGTGAGAGACTTCTGGTCATCACAAGGTCTGGAGTTGCTATCTATGCTCAGAAGCTGGAAGTGTTAAATGCTTTTCACTGAATGGGATGTTTGGCCTTAAGTGCCATAATAGTCAGGTGAAATCAATGCAATGAGCAACACAGCAGAAGAATCATGAGGGTTACTTGGTGGGGATATGGAGAAACAGGAATAGTGGGGCTCATAGGCTATATTCATATGCAGTCTGGAAGCATTTTATATGGATTTGAAATACAATATCATAATGTAATATAAAGCTATAATCGGTTGTGCCCAATTTGAAAGTATGTGATATCTCCCAGATCTTCAGAATTTATCAAGGAATACAAAATTTCCAAGATTACAATTTAGATAACTTATATACTGTACTTTAATATTATTAAAAGGAAGTGCCATTTATATGGCAAATAGAAATACTAACAATCCTTGTTTGTATTACTTGAATCTCACAGTTATTTCCCTGTGTTGAAACTTCTGCAGATGCTTTGGTGATGCAAGCTCTGTGCTTACACTATTATTATAATTTAAAATCTTCTTAAATGTTCTACAACACTGCTGTGTAAAAGCTAGAGATAATGCAGTAAAATGCACTAAGAGATCAATAACCTGGAAAGGAAGTTAAATAACATAAAAATGCCACAAAAAAGACCAAATGACCTCCATAATATGCCATACATTTAATTTAAGAGTGAGTAACCTGAGAAATATTAGTGATAATTCTGAGGAAACCACAAAGCATTATTAAAGAAACTATAGCTTTAATTTTACAAAAATAATCATATAAGTGGTCAAGGGTAATGAGAAGATGCTGACTGCAAGATCAATGCTACTGACATGTGCTTCTAACCCAAGTTACCATCTGTACTAAGGCATAAAGTATTCTTGATTTTAGAGGAGATAATATATTTAAATATACATATTTTTGCAAGAATTTAATTGTGCTTAGAAAGTATATACATATGCAAATATGTATTACAATGTTTGTAGATGCATGTGCTCTGAAAAACAACCTCCCTTTTTAATTTTAGTCTGTGAGAAAAGTACCCTTAAATGCTTTCATTCTGCTATTGTGTTATGAATTTAGAAGTCAGACTGGTTTCTCTATTTTACCACTGTAAAACTCTGAGCTACAAATCTCAGATCTGTTTTCTCAAACACACAACTTCCCAGATTTGATTGAAGAGTAAACGAAATGATGTGTGTTAAGTTCTTAATAGAGAACAAGCTCTTAACCTTTGGCACATACCATCAAAATAGTAATAGCTAATGCTACTGTAGCCCTTATGACAGGACAGTCTTCATTCTAAATGTCTCACACGTATCATCTCCTTTAGTCCTCAAAATACTTCTCTGATGTAAATACTATACTATCACTCCCATTTTTCAGATGAGGACATTGAGCAACAAGAAAGCTAAGCAGCTTTTATAAATTCCCATGCCAGAAAGTAGCTAATTTGAACCTCAGCAATCCAGCTTTAAAAACCTGTGTACAGCTTAGTGCTTGCCATTGACAAACGTTAGCTCTCGACTTAATCCTGGGTCACTTATAAGCAGACTGCTACTTCAACCTAGATCTCCACTCATTATGTATAAGTTGTTCATCCAGCATTCAAAATAAGACCAAATTAGATATTTGGTGATGATGCTGATGAGTGATTGTCAGCAAATCGGACACTGGTTGGAGTTTGGGACTATTTTCTATATAGACGCATACGCCAAAGTTAACTATTGCTTTGAAAAGTCCTCATTAATGAAGAATAGAAAGAACCAGAAACATAAGATGGAGGACTGGGCTCTAACTAGAGATCTTGAAAAGAAGCATAATATTCCAATAGTGGTAGTGTGGAGTGGGGAAGCTTGCAGTGCACAGGGGCCAAAAATATCATGATCCTGAGAAAATTTTAAGATAGCCATGGAAAACTAAAGGCATAGGCAATATTATGCTTGAAAACTGCCTAGCATTTTAATGGAGAGCTCTTTTCTCTTGTTAGAGAATATTAAAGCATGTAACAGCTGGCCAAGGGCCAAATGCACTTGAATACCCCATGTTCTCAAAAATGGTAGGGTTGTTGTTTCTACCTGGGTTAGAGCTGACCAGAAAAATGAAATCCTTTAACTACTTTGCTTTTTAAATGGCGTTTGGGGGTTTATACTCAGAGTGAACTCACTAAACCACCTGTGTTTTTATTTTACTTAAACAAAAATGCTCTTTCCAAACTCTAATTAAAGTTTGCTGTTTAAGCTAGCCTTTTATGTGGTGACTGCAGCCATGGAGTGTGAGATCCTTTAATGTCTTATTGAGCCACTACTGTTGTTCATGGATAGGGGAATAATGGAAAGCCAAAATGTACATTTATTTCTGCCCAGTGGTAAATATTTGAAATTATAGTGCTTACATTTCAGAAAGCCATTAAACATAGAATAAATTGATATGAGTTTGACCCAGTTCAGGTTTGGAATTGTTGCAGACATCATGCATTGTGATGCTATAGAAGGAAAGCTTTCTAAAACCTGCTGGTATCACCCTGGCACAATGCTATAAAAATTCTTGAAATCTTTTATTTCTGTATTAGACTTATGACCACACAAGGTGGAAGTAAGGACAACATTGCTGAAAATGACCTAGGCATTAATGAGATGGACTGCTGTGCAGGGAGTATAGAGCTCCTGATACTGGAAGAGTGAAAATCTTTTTCTTAACTCCTGACCTCCTCAGGCACCACATTTAGAAGGTTAATAGTGTGATGAATGAGAGGCACCTGAGTTGAAACCTTGATGTGGCTTCATCTCTTGCTCATTTGAAGACCTTTAGAAAAAAAAATTTTCTTTAACTTCTCTGTGGTTATGAAACTACACAGAAGTATTGGAGGATAGAATGATATAAAATGTATAAAGCTCATAGTGATAAATTTATATACATTTTTTATGGCTCAGCTCAAATCTGCCTCCTATAAACTGACGCCTATGGCCATTCCTTCCTCTGCTTCTGTCACATGAATCTTTGTGCTGCATAATTAACAAGAGAGGAAACACTACATATGCTCTAAGAGTGTCTGCTAAGAAGGGGAGCAGCATTACATGCTTATTTACCTTTGGAAGTAAAAAAGAAAATATGCTCCCCACCCCAATAAAAAGTTATTATGCTAACAATTTAGACCAGGGGTCAGCCAACTAGGGCTCTCAGGCCAATTCCAGCCAGCTGCTTAGGTCAATAAAGTTTTATTGGAAAACAGCTATGCCCATTTATTTCCATATGTCTATGGCAACTCTAGTGCCACAACAGCAAATGTCAAGTATTTGCAGCAAAGACCATATAACCTACTAGACCTAAAGTAGTTACCATCAAGCCTTTTACAGAAAAAGTTTGTAGACTCCACTCTATGAACGTATGCCCCTAATAAATTATATGAATCTATCATTCTCTCAGTTGGCTTCTGTTTTATTCTGTGGTTTGAAGGTGGTTCCCAATGTTTAAAGGTCAAGAAAGCAAGGGTTTTTTCCTATTGTCTATTATATGCAATGTATGCAACTCCTTCATATGATACAGCTAAGGAAACAGTAACCTATTCATACATAAGAAGAAAACTGACTATTGAAATAATTCATAGGCTGGGTGCGGTGGCTCAGGCCTGTAATCCCAGCATTTTGGGAGGCCGAGTGGGCGGATCACTTGAGGCCAGGGGTTCAAGACCAGCCTGGCCAACATGGTGAAACCCAATCTCTACTAAAAATACAAAAAAAAAAAAAAATAGGTGGGCGTGGTGGTGTGCACCTGTAATCTTAGCTACTCAGGAGGCCGAGGCAGGAGAATCACTTGAACCCGGGAGGCAGAGGTTGCAGTGAGCTGAGATCGTGCCATTGCACTCTGCCCTTGGAAATATAGTGCAACTCTGTTTTAAAAAAAAAGAAAGTATTCATAGATGGTTTGTAGATTCTTCAGTGTGCCATTACTCAGAGGAAAGACAATTATAATTTCCACACTAAAGTGATACTCTCACTTTAGGCACTAATGTTTAAGCTTCAGTCATGCTCCCTAATACCAATTTAAGTTGTGATTCGACTATACAATACAGCATAGTGAAAAATACCTTCAGCTGTTTCTTCAGATGTTTTGCAGCATTTTTAATGTTATGCTTTATCATCCAGTCATAATCCTACATGCTTTTAGTCAAGGTACTCAATTAAGTTCTCTTTGAGCATGCTGACTCACATATGTATCTCTAGGCCTCTGACTTCCTTGTTCCTTCTACTTGGTGTAGCAGATACCACCAGGTGTCTTTCAATATCTACCCTTCCCTTTTTCTTGGAAATAGCATTTTTTTTTTTTACCAGAACATATGCCTGCATAGCCTCCCTTTTGGCTTGGAGTGGTCATGTGATTAGGTTATGCCTAATGGAAAATATAAGGGGAAGTGGTATGTGCAACTTCTGGGTCATGACCATATAGGGAGAGATTGTCCTTCTTGCCCTGGCTAATCTTCCACTATTCTGCAGCCTAGATTGTTAATGTAATAATGAGATACCCTGGACAACACAGAAATATTCTAAGAATAGTGGAGAAACATGATAGGTTCCAGGTTTCTGATATCGGGGAGCTGCCAGAAAAGGTATAACAGTTGTAAGCAAGAGAAACATGCCTCTGACTTCTTGAAGCTACTTTATTTGGAGTCTCTCTTTTATGAAGCAATATCTACTTTCTTTTTGTTTTTGCTGTTTTCCTGGGACAGGGTCTTGCTCTGTCACCCAGGCTGGAGTTCAGTGCAGTTTCAAACTTCTGGGCTCAAGAAATCCGCTTGCCTCAGCTTCCCAAGTAGCTGGGACTATAGGTGCATGCCACCATGCCTAGCTAATATGTTTACTTATTTATTTATTTATTTTGTCCAGACAGAGTCTTACTATGTTGCCCAGGTTGGTCTCAAACTCCTGGGTTCAAGTGATTCTCCTGCCTCAGCCTCCAAAAATATTGGGATTACAGGCATGAGCCTCAATGTCCTGACCAATACCTATTTTCTGATGGAAACCCAGTCACTAGCCTCAAGTGTGTACAGTCAAGTAATTAAGGTAACTGTTTATCAACTCATTATATCAATGAGTATGTAATTTAAGTTTAAATATATGCAGGAATCTGTATCTTATAGAGGCTTTTAAAATTTTTATTTTTTTACAAAAGGATCTAATCAATGTGCTGTGAGAGGAAAATAAAGTTCTCTTCTGAAGTAAAGACATCGAAAGTTCTAGAATTTATTATTTATTTCTGATACTTTGCACTTTGCTCTTTTCTGCCTGGTAAGCTCTTTCTTCCATGTGTATAGCATATACAGCTTTAGCATAGGAGTTTCTCCCTCACTTTCTTTAGGCCTCTGCACAAATATCACATGAATGGAAAAGATTTCCTGATGTTATGCAAAAGCATCCCTAATAGCATTGTTAACCACCTGACATACTCTATAGTCATGTATTTACTAAATGCCTGACCCTCCACACTCATACACTAAAAAATATGTTCTAGGCAATTCCAAACTGCATCTGTTTTACTTTATTAACTATTCTTTGGAATGAAGAAAAATGCCTGACAAGAACTAGATCCTTTGATATGGCTTGGCTGTGTCCCCACCCAAATTTAATCTTGTAGCTCTCCAAATTCCCATGTGTCATAGGAGGGACCTGGTGGGAGATAATTGAATCATGGGGATGGGTTTTTCTCATGCTGTTCTCATGAAAGTGAATAAATCTCACCAGATCTGATGGTTTTAAAAACCACAACTTCCCTGTACAAGCTCTCTTCTTTTGTCTGCTGCCATGTGAGATGTGCCTTTCACCTTCTGCCATGATCGTGAGGCCTCCCCAGCCACATTGAACTGTAAGTCCAATAAACCTCTTTCTTTTGTAAATTGGCCAGTCTTGAGTATATCTTTATCAGCAGCATGAAAACAAAATAATACAGTAAATAGGTAACAGTAGAGTGGAGCACTGATAAAAAGATACGCTAAAATGTGAAAGCAACTTTGGAACTGGGTAACAGGCAGAGGTTGGAATGGTTTGGAGGGCTCAGAAGACGACGGAAAAGTGTGGGAAAGTTTGGAACTTCTTAGAGCATTGTTGAATGGCTTTGACCAAAATGCTGATAGTGATATGAACCATAAGGTCCAGGCTGAGGAGGTCTCAGATAGAGATGAGGAAATTGTTGGGAACTGGAACAAAGGTGACTCTTGTTATGTTTTAGCCAAGAGACTGGCAGTATTTGCCCCCGCCCTAGAGATTTGTAGAACTTGCAACTTGAGAGAGATGATTTAGGGTATCTGATGAAAGAATTTCGAAGCAGCAAAGCATTCAAGAGATGACTTGGGTGCTGTTAAAGGCATTCAGCTTTATAAGGGAAGCAGAGCATAAAAGTTCAGGAAATTTGCAGACTGACAATGTGATAGAAAAGAAAATCCCATTTTCTGAGGAGAAACTCAATCTGGCTGCAGAAATTTGCATAAATAACAAGGAGCTGAATGTTATTCCCCAAGACAATGGGGAAAATATCTCCAGGGCATGCCAGAGGTCTTCACAGCAGCCACTCCCATCACAGGCCCAGAGGCCTAGGAGGAAGAAGTGGTTTTCTGGACTGGGCCCAGGGTCCCTGTGCTGTGTGCAGCCTAGGAACTTGGTGCCCTGCATCCCAGCCACTCCAACTGCAGCTGAAAGGGGCCAATGTAGAGTTTGGGCAGTGGTTTCAGAGGGTGCAAGCCCCATGCCTTGACAGCTTCCACATGGTGTTGAGCCTGCATGCAGGTGCACAGAAATCAAGAATTGAGGCTTGGGAACCTTGGCCTAGATTTCAGAGGATGTATGGAAATGCCCAGATGTCTAGGCAGAAGTTTGCTAAAAGAATGGTGCTCTCATGGAGAACCTCTGCTAGAGCAGTGCAGAAGGGAAATGTGGGGTTGGAGCCCCCACACAGAGTCCCTACTGGGGCACCACCTGGTGGAACTGTGAAAAGAGGGCCATTGTCCTCCAGACCCCAGAATGGTAGATCCACTGACAGCTTGCACTGTGTGCCTGGAAAAGCCGCAGACACTCAACACCAGCTCATGAAGGCAGCCAGGAGGGAGGCTATATCCTGCAAAGCCACAGGGGCAGAGCTGAACAAGAACATGAGAATCCACCTGTTGGATCAGTATGAGCTGGATGTGAGACATGAATTCAAAGGAGATCATTTTGGAGCTTTAAGATTTGACTGCCCTGCTGGATTTCAAATGTGCATGGGGCCTGTAGCCCTTTTGTTTTGGCCAATTTGGAACAGCTGTCTTTACCTGATGCCTATACCCCCATTGTATCTAGGAAGCAACTAACTTGCTTTTGATTTTATGGGCTCATAGGAGGAAAGGACTTGCCTTGCCTCAGATGAGACTTTGGACTGTGGACTTTTGTGTTAATGCTGAAATGAGTTAAGACTTTGGGAAACTGCTGGGAAGGCATGATTGGTTTTGAAATGTGAAGACATGAGATTTAGGAGGGGTTGGGGTGAAATTATATGGTATGGCTCTGTGTCCCCACCCAAATCTCACCTTGTAGCTCCCATAATTCCCGCATGTTGTGGGAAGAACCTGGTGGGAATTAATTGAATCATGGGGGTGGGTCTTTCCCATACTGTTCTTGTGATAGTGAATAAGTCTCACAAGATTTAATGGTTTAAAAAAAGGGGGGGGGGTCCCTGCATAAGCTCTATTCTCTTGTCTGCCACCATGTGAGATGTGCTTTTCACCTTTGCCTATCATTGTGAGGCCTCCCTAGACATGTGGAACTGTTTTATTTGAGTCCAATAAGCCTCTTTCTTTTGTAAATTGCCTAGTCTTGGGTATGCCTTTATCAGCAGTGCCAAAAAAGATTAATACACCCCTAATAAAGTTTTGCTGAGTGATTGAATGAATCAATGACCACTTATCAAGAAGACCAGAACCACCATCATATAGACAGTAAAGGAGTAGTGACTGAGATGGGCCTCAGAGCTAGGCTGAACCAGCTCCTGAAGGTGCATGTCAGTCACATGAAGAGTTTTGTCTTTCTCCCAAGAGCAGTAGAAGATATTGAAAGGTTTTAAAGGGACCAGAGTGCTTGTGATCAGATTAGGGAATGTGAAGAGACCATTCTCTCTCCAGTGTGGAAAAGGGAGGGAAGTCAGAGTTGTAGTGGGGGAGCTGTGGCAGACCATTGTACTCATTTAGGGAAGAGATTGTGGTCATGTGGATTTGGGTGGAACAGCAAGGCTATGCTTTGGAAAGAGTGCTGGTCGTTTTTCAAGTTTCTCTCATTTCATCTGCTCTCCCTAGGCTCTGTGTCCCAGGGCCTTAGTCAGCCCAGGCAGCTATAACAAATTACTATAGGCTGGGAGGCTTATATGCAACAGAAATTTATTTCTTACTGGGAGGCTGGAAATCTGAGATCAGGGTGCCAGCATGGCCAGGTTTTGCTGAGGGATCTCTTCAGAATTTCAGACTGCTGATTTTTTTTTTTTTTTTTTTTTTGAGACGGAGTTTCACTCTTGTTGCCCAGGCTGGAGTGCAGTGGCACGATCGCAGCTCACTGCAACCTCCACCCCACGGTTCAAGTGATTCTCCTGCCTCAGCCTCCTGAGTAGCTGGGATTACAGGCACATACCACCACGCCTGGCTTATTTTCGTATTTTTTTAGTAGAGACGGGGTTTCACCATGTTGGCCAGGCTAGTCTGAAACCCCTGACCTCAGATGATCCAACCACCTCGGCCTCCCAAAGTGCTGGGATTACAGGAATGAGCCACCACACCACGTCCAGACTGCTGACTTCTAACTTTATCCTTTCATGGCAAAAAGGGGAAGGACCCCTTCTAAGGTCTCTTGTATAAGGGCACTAAATCCATGCATATGAGTGGGCCCCAACTCCTGAAGGCCTCCACATATCATCATAGTGAGGATGGATTAGATTTTAACATATTTATTTTGGGGAAACATAAACATTCAATCTATAGCACCTAGATACCTTGCCTACTGGCTTCTGGCTGGATTTGCCAATAGGAAGCACCTGCAGGAGACTTGTGGGTGTAGGAAAGGGAGAATCAAAGTATTAATCCCACTTCTGCCTGAAAACAGTTTTCAGCGCAGTTACTGTGTGTCTTTTATGGTTCCAGCTGTCACCTCCCTCAGCCCCTCTTTCTGTGGTCTCAGCTGCCACGGGGCAGTCAACCTCCTTGGATCCAGCTCCTACGTGGTGTTCCCAGCTTTGAGTGGTACCATGCTTTCTGCTCTCTCCCATTGTGAGACTGATAGATGTCTCCTGTAGTTGGTCATCTCTGGCTGGCCTTTTAGTCCCCTGTTTGGTTTCCCAATAATTCATTATCTGACTAACCAATTTCCTCTATTATATTATGTATTTCTGAAAAACTCAAGGCATTTTTGTTTTATGGACAGGACACTGGCAGATACAGTTCTATAGTCTGCCACATTGATACCTTTGTTTAAAAAACTTCATTATAGAAATGAGTATTATACATATATATGTATATACATATATATACATACATATATATGTATATACATACATATACACATACATATATACATATACATACATATATATATATATATTCATGTAGTACAATTTCTTCTAGGAAGAAATTGCTACTTTAAATATGATGAATAGCATTGCAAGCTTCTTGGAAACAATGTTTACATCCCTTTATCTTCTTACTTTCCAGGTACTAGCTCCAAGTTTGCCTTGTTTAAATCAGAGAGAAAATGTTAGCAACACTGTGGCCTTAGGCATATGGATGTTTGGAAGTAAAGATTCTAATCATTGACTCTCTTTTGCTGTCATCTCTCTAAATAAAATGGACAACATAGGCTTTTTATGTTTTACTATTTTTCCATTAAAAATTATAGATCTTATTACACCATATTTCTGCTGCAAATTAGCTTAATAGCAGTTAGCACAGTATATCATCGGTGTGGCCCAGCTGCTATTGTTTTTATTGCACTATTCCACTGCCTCGGGGTAATTACCTTTGAGACCTCAAATGCATTTTCATATGTAAAACTCATTCTTTCATGTTTAGTATTTTGAAGTATACAACCTCAGCATTTGTTTTATTTTCTCATATTTATTCATTCACAATGACCATTTCATAATTAGCTTTAGATGTTCTCATAGAAGTCTCAAGGAGCACATCCAAGGGCACGCAAATGCACTCCGTGTTTTTCAGAACCCAAGAGGTATTTAACACTTTGGCAGGAGTTTGGGGCTGTGTAGAAGCCATGAGTGATGATTCTAGTTCCTGCCTTTGCATGCATTAACTGCTGGTCGCCTCTGAATAATTGGCTAAAAATATTGGTTAACATATCAAGTGAAAATGTATGTGGCAGTGCCTGTCTCCATCGTCCCAGGAGAACATCTGTCCACTTCCCAAATCCACTAAACAATTTGGCTCTGTCTGTGTGACTGGCAGCCGTTCCCAGTGAGGCCCTTTGCCACAAAGCAGGGACGGAGGAAGTTTGGGCTTGAGTTGTGTTGGCAGGTTTTGTTGAAACACTTGGAGAGTAATTTTACAAAATTTGCCCTCTGGTGATATTAGCCCTTTATTTTTGTGAAAGTCAAGAGGAAAAAAGAAATCACAACTCTTTCTGTGCATATAAATTGCTTTGGGAAATAACTCGTTGGGTATATTCAGGTTATTCTGTAAAAATGTGTTGAGCTTCTCCAAGCTGAAGGCTTGACCCCTACTCTCAAAATATTCAGTTTTTCACAGGGCCAGAAACATTAAAAAAATACAATTTCTTATAGTAAAGCATACAGACTATTCTGAGGGACAAAGTTATTGCATCTGCATGGAAAAAAAAAGAAAACTCAGAAAAAAAATCAAACAAATTCAAAATGTCATAGTACAATTTAATTAAAAAGAAATTGAATCAAGGACAAATTGTTCAACTAGATTCAAGATTGCAAATCAATGCTAAAGCTTAGAATTTGCCATCTGAAGAGCCATTTTCTATTGTTTGGTTTATGTATCCAAGCTATATGTGGACATGCTGTCATAATGATCATGAGGGTGTTGGCCCCCTTGTAAGATATACGTACTATCAAGAATTGCCTGAATTGCTGGAATTAGCATAGGAATTTCAAAACATTCATCTCTAAAATCATCCACCTGCATTTTCTGCTAATACCAAAAACTTCTATATTACATATTTTCCTGCATCATTAATAGTTTATTTTGAACTTTAAAGTCACTGCATATTTAGGCTCTCTGAAGGAAGCAAGGAATGTGCAGATTACCAAAGAGGCTTTCCATCATCCCTGGCTGAAATATATAGTCATCAGCCCAAATCTCCATGGTTTTCTAGACCTAACTCTGTTGTATCAGAAATTTCAAAAGATGATTTGATCTGTTTAACATAGATCTGGAGTTTCTGTTGGTGACATGGATTATCTGCTGGAGCTTCCAACTTCATTAAGGGTTGATCATTTCTCTTGATGGAAATCAATTTCTGGTATTTATGTAGATAAGTAGTGGTTCAAAGCATCTCCAAATTAACAGGCTAGGAAGTCAGATAAAATTTAGAAGACTGCTATTCCTGTTATTTTAAAAACCTTAATGACTTTACAAGGGAAATGTTTGCACACAATTCTCCCATTTAGGATAAGATTTTGACAAGGATCCCGGATGAACTTAAAGGCACATAAACTTGAATCTGGATATATTTTTTAAAAATGGAATATGCAGGCCGGTCACGGTGGCTCACACCTGTAATCCTAGCACTTTGGGAGGCCGAGGTGGTGGATCACGAGGTCAGGAGATCGAGACCATGCTGGCTAACCTGGTGAAACCCCATCTCTACTAAAAATACAAAAAATTAGCCGGCATGGTGGCATGCACCTGTAGTCCCAGCTACTCAGGAGGCTGAGGTAGGAGAATCACTTGAATCCGGGAGGCAAAGGTTGCAGTGATCCGAGATCACGCCACTGCACTCCAGCCTGGGTGACAGAGAGGCTCTGTCTCAGAAAAGCAAACAAACAAACAAACAAAAACCCAAAAACAAAACGGTATATGCATCTAAGAGTGGTTTATGCATGTATTAATATATAAATATATAATATGTTATATACATAAAAATAAATATAATCAGTCTCCTAATTTTCATATCTGCATCTGTTTTATTGGTGTTTTCATGCAACTGCACTTACTATAGTAATTTAGCACAAAGGAATGACATTAATCCCCTCACCACCTCACCAAGATCCTGTTCCACATATGCATCTTAAATTATGAAACCCTTTGGAAATGCATGTTTTCTCACTCTTTCTGCATTCCTATACAGTCACTCATGGGCCCCTTGTAATATATGTTCTACCCCTGCCACTTTTCTAGAACTGCTGCTTTGTAATGATAAAATATAGTTACAGTCTTAGACATCTCATCATTTGACCTCACTCCGATATTCCTCGTTGGAACCATTTCTTTCCTTCGTGAACTCACTTCTCTTTGAATCCTCATTGTTGATACCTCACTGTAAGTCTCCCCTTCGGTTCTATTTGAACTCACTTTCCTTATCTTCTCTAAATTCTCTCCCTCTGAAATTGCATTCCAGTGTGTTATTTGACATCTTCCATATCGTCAGATCCCCATCAGCTTCTCTGCCAAGCAGACATCCTCTATTTCTAATGGATACTGATCATCCCCTCCTAAATGTCCCGAGGGCATCCTTAAGCAACATATCCCCAAATCAAGTTCATCCTTTTTTTTTACACCCAGAATAGCTACTCTGACTAATCTCTATTTCCATGAATGTCATAAAAGATCTGTTATAAAAGATTGAACCCTGGGAGTTATCAATAGCTCCTCCTGTTCTCTTAGTCTACCCGGGTGACAGAGAGACAAGCTCTGGAAATGCTGCCATATCTCTGGAATATGTGCCACCCCTTTATCCTTTCTGCCTCAGTCCAGTTCAGACAATTATTACCTGTTCTATGGATTATTCCAGCAACTTTATAATAGATCCTTTTCTATAAGCTATCCATTCTCCCAACTGTCCTAATTAACGCTGATACTTTAACTCAGGGCAGCACAAATAATTAGAATCACTTCCACCAATCTCTAAACTATCTTCTAATCTCTGGACATAAGCATTTTCTAGTACTATCTTAAAATTTTCTCACACCCATGCTCTACATTTATGCTAAATTGAACTATTCATTGAACCTCAAAAATACGATCTGCCCTGTGTCTACTTTACTCATGCTGTTTGCTCCACTACATAAGTCATACGCCTTATCCTGCCCATCAAATATTACTCATCTTTCAAGGGTTAACTTACTTGCCACCTCTATTATAAAGCCTTTTAAATGTCCACAGTCTAATAGTGTGTAGTCATTTTTTGAAGTGCCTTGAGATTTAATATACTTGTGTTACAATCCTACCACATATTGGAGCTCAGTATATAAATAAAGTTCATTATTTACTCAACTGCATTTGTATTCCTCAAATTTGAAACTTACATTATTCCATTCTGTATGGTTAGAAGTGCCTGGAACAAATGCCATTTGTTAAGTCATTATTAAGTGAAAGAGAAAAATGTCTGACACAAATAACTCAGTAACTACAATTTTGATAGTTATTTTCAGTTTTTAGTTATATACTAATAATTCTAGAATTTTAAAATTTATGATTAACTTTTGAACTTAAAAAACCAAGTGTACTAATGTCATGATAAATGGAACAATTGTCTTAGATATGAGCCATTTCATTTAGACATTTAATTATGTCCTATTTCTCTGGCTAAATACATTGAAAGTTATAAGCTGTTCATGTAGAAGGCATGTAATAAATGTATAGGATAACAATATGGGCAATAGTCACCCTCCAGACTCTTAAAAATTCCCACCTGGCTGGGCGCCGTGGCTCACACCTGTAATCCCAGTACTTTGGGACGCCAAGGCGGGCAGATCATGAGGTCAGGAGATCGAGACCATCCTGGTTAACACGGTGAAACCCTGTCTCTACTAAAAATACAAAAAAATTAGCCTGTAATCCCAGCTACTCAGGAGGCTGAGGCAGGAGAATCGCTTGAACCTGGGAGGTGGAGGTTGCAGTGAGCCAAGATCGCCACTGCACTCCAACCTGAGTGACAGAGCAAACCTCAAAAAAAAAAAAAAAAAAAAAAAAAAAAAAAAAAAAAAAAAGTACCACCAACTCTTGGCCCAGATGGCTACACTTGTCCTTTCTGGAGACAAGATGGAATATTGGCTTGAATGGATCTTTAGGTTTTTTCTAAGCTCTAGAGTTCCATAGAAAAGTATTAATTGGGACAGACATGGTGGCTCACACCTGTAATCCCAGCAGTTTGGAAGGCTGAAGTGGGCAGATCAGCTGAGGTCAGGATTTCAAGACCAGCCTGGCTAACGTGGTGAAACCCCGTTTCTACTAAAAAATACAAAAAATTAGCCAGGAGCGGTGGCATGCACCTGTAATCCCAGGTACTCGGGAGGTTGAGGCAGGAGAATCGCTTGAACCTGGGAGGCGGAGGTTGCAGTGAGCCGAGATAGCGCCATTGCACTCCAGCTTGGACAACAGGAACGAAACTCCGTCTCTATTAAAAAAAGAAGAAAAAAAAAAGGGCCAGGCGCGGTGGCTCACGCCTGTAATCTGA
Source organism: Pan paniscus (assembly GCF_029289425.2). Lineage (NCBI taxonomy): Eukaryota > Metazoa > Chordata > Mammalia > Primates > Hominidae > Pan > Pan paniscus. Next base: position 19,779,263 of record NC_073252.2, read on the forward strand.
GCACTTTGGGAGGCCAAGGCAGGCGGATCACCTGAAGTCAGGAAATGGAGACCATCCTCAGCAAGATGGTGAAACCTCGTCTCTACTAAATATACAAAAATTAGCTGGGTGTGGTGGTGCACACCTATAGTCCCAGCTACTCTGGAGGCTGAGGCAGGAGAATCGCTTGAACCTGAGAGGCCAAGGTTGCAGTGAGCTGAGATCGTGACATTGCACTTTAGCCTCCTGGAGACAGAGCGAGACTCCCTCCCTCACCACAAAAAAAAAAAAAAAAAAAAAAATTAATTGGTGAAAACACATCACATTCCCTTTAAATTAAGTAAATTACTCATAATGAGAATGGAAATTGTTATTTAAACATTAAAATTTTATTCGTTGTTGCGCATGTGAAAAAAACAGCAGCTAAACAATATACTTGCATGTCTAACATGTGGCCCACAGCATGCTAAAAATGTCTGGCCATTTTTTTACAAGTAAATTAAAAAATACTTGACAATATACTTTGATAAAAAATAAGACTCGATAACTATATTATTTCTCAAGAATGCAGTATACAATAATATACTGCATTCTTGAGAAATGCCAAGATAGTATATATTGAGTGCTCTTTCCACAAAAATAATATGTGGGATGATGCATTTGTTAGCTAGCTAGATTTCATCATTCATTTATACATATGCATCAGAAATTATGTTGTACATGACAAATACATATATCAATTTAAAACATAAATTTGAAAAAAGTAGTTGGGGACACGACAAAAAGTAAACGTGTGATTGAATTAGTGTTTCACTTTCAATTTATTTCTTTGGTGTTATGAAGATACAGTCAAAAGCTGAGATATATTACCTACATTATATTGTGAATATGTTATATATTGCTGGAGACTGTCAAATAGAACCAGAGCCAGATGCTAGTTAAAGGCAGCAAATACAATAATATTTGTTCTGTGGCTGTTAGATGAAATGCTCTACCTTTGTCTCTTAGGTCCATTTGGTTTAAAGTAGGGTTCAAGTCCAGTGTTTCCTTATTGATTTTCTGTTTGGATGATCTATCTATTGTTGAAAGTAAGGTATTAAAGGCCACTACTATAACTGTATTCCTGTCTATCCTTTCAGATCTTTTAACATTTTCTTTATATATTGAGGTGCTCCAATGTTGGGTGCATATATACTTATAATTGTTACATATCCCTGATGAATTGACCCCTTTATCATTATGTAATGAGTTTGTCTCTTTCTATAGTTTTAGACTTCAAGTATATTTTGTCTGATATAAGTGTAGTTACCCTAGCTTTCTTTCAGTTTCCATTTGCATGATTTTTTTTTATCCCTTCACTTTCAGTCTATGTTTGTTCTTCAAGCTGAGGTGGGTCTCTTTAAGCAGCATATAATTGAGTTTTGTTTTATCCATTCAGCCACTTTATGTCTTTTGATTGAAAGATTTAATCCACTTACATTTATCTTGATTGTAGTAATCATTTCACAATTATATGTATATCAGAACACCATATTTTATACCTTGAATATGTACAATTTTATTTGTCAATTATACCTCAATAAAGCTGAAAAATACAATAAGTAAATAAATAAAGCAGTAAAGATGTATTTTATTTAGTAACTCTTGTAAACAGAGAAAAGAGACATCAGTATAGAAGGAAGCTCAATTCTGAATACAACAGGAACAAGTAGGAATTTATAGCCAAGGAGCAGGGACTAGAGGGTGGTAGTGGTAAATGAAAAATTAGCGAGAGACTTCAAGGGTAGGATAATCTAACACAATCACATGGAATTTATTCCAGAAATGCAAGGATGTTTTAACATAAATAAATAAATCACATCAATAGAATACAAAACAAATACCATATAATCATCTCAATAGACACAGAAAAAGCATATGAAAAAAGTCAGTATCATTTCATGATAAAAGTGCTCAAGAATTAGGCATAGAAAAAACACTCCTCAACATAATAAATGCCATATATAACAAACCCACAGCTAACATCACACAGAATGGGGAAAATCCAAAAGCCTTTCCTCTAAGAACTGGAACAAGACAAGGATGCCCACTTTGAGCACTTGCATTCAGCATACACTGGAAGTTCTAGCCAGAGCAATTAAGCAAGAGAAAAAAAAAGTCATCCACATGGGAAAAGAAAAAGTCAAATTGTCCTTCTTTGTAAATAATATGAGCTTACAGATCGAAAACCCCAAAGTTTGCACTACAGAACTCTTAGAATTTATATACTACTGTATCTTGCAACAGTAAAATTGTGGGATAAAAAATCAACTTAAAAAATTAGTAGTGTTTCTATTCACCAAAAATGGACTAACTGAACAAGGAATAAAGAAAATAATCCCATTTACAATAGCTACAAAAATGTCTAAAATAGGTAAAAATAAATTTAATCAAAGATACAAAATAACACTATAACATAAACTACAAAACACTGATGAAAGAAATTGAATAGAACACAAACAAATGGAAAGTCACACCAAATTCAGTGGAATAATTAATATTGTTAAAATGACCGTCCTACCCAAAGCAATCTAAAATTCAATGCAATTCCTATCAAACTACCAACTACATTTTTCATGGAAATAGAAAAAGAAATAGTTCTAAAATTTATATGGAACTACAAAAAACTTGAATAGCTAAAGCAGTACTGATCAAAAAGAACAAAACCAGAAGCATCCCACTACCTGCCTTCAAAATATATTAAAAAGCAACAGTCACCAAAAGAGCATGGTATTCCTATAAAAACAGACAATAGAGAATGAAACACAATAGAGAATCTAGGAAAAAAACACACATTTAGAGCCAGCTGATTTTTGAAAAGGTGCCAAGAGCGTACATTAAATGGAGCTGGGAAAACTGAATATCCACATGCACAAGAATGAGACTGGACTCTCCTGTCTTTCACTATATAAAAAAATTAACCCAAAATGGATTAAAGACATGAATGTAAGCCCCCAAATTATGAAGCTACTAGAAGAAAACTGGGAAAGCATTTTAGAATATTAGCCTAGGCAAAGACTTTATAGTGAAGACATCAAAGCCATGGGCAAAAAGAAAAAGAGAGACAGAGAGAGAGAAATGGAACTATATTGTACTGAAAACCTTCTCTACAGCAAAGGAAACAATTAACAGAATGAAGAAACAACCTATTGAATGAGAGAAAATATTTGAAAATTATTCATCCAACCAGGGACCACTATCCAGAATATACAATAAACTCAAACAACTAAACAGCAAAAAAAATGACAACAGGCAATTCCATTAAAAAAGAATTCTCAAAAGAGGACATACAAATGACCAACATACATGAAAAAATACTCAACAACACTAATAATCAGATGAATGCAAATCAAAACCATAATGAGATATCATCTTATCACAGTTATAATGGCTACTATCAAAAAGACAAAGAAAATGTTGGCTAAGATGCAGAAAAAGAAAACTCTTAATACACTGTGAGAATATAAATTATTGCAGCCATTATGAAAAACAGTATGGAGGCCTCTCAAAAAACTAAAAATAGAACAACCATGCATTCCAGCAATCCTACAGTGGGTATTTATCCAGAGGAAAGGAAATCAGTATTTTAAAGGAATACCAGCCAGATGCAGTGGCTCATGCCTGTAATCCCAGCACTTTGGGAGGCCGAAGCAGGTGGATCACCTGAGGTCAGGAGTTTGGGACCAACCTGACCAATATGGTGAAAACCTGTCTGTACTAAAATACAAAAATTAGCTGGGCGAGGTGGTGTGCGCCTATAGTCCCAGCTACTCGGGAGGCTAAGACAGGAGAATTGCTTGAAACTGGGAGGCGGAGGTTGCAGTGAGTGAGTGAGATTGTGCCACTGCACTCCAGCCTGAGCAACAGAGCGAGACTCCATCTCAAAAAAAAAAAATAATAATAATACATAAAGAAATAAAAGGAATATCTATAGGCCCATGTTTATTGCAGCACTATTCACAATAGCTAAGATATGTCCATCCACAGATGAATGGATAAAGAAAATGTGGTGTAGATGCATAGTGGAATACTATTCCGCCATAAAAAATAATAAAATCCTGTTATTTGTGCAACATGGATGAGCCTAGAGGACAATATGTTAAGTGAAATAAGTCACGTACAGAAAGAAAAATACCTTATGTTCTCACTCATGTGGGAGCCAAAATGATTTTTTTAAGCTCATGGAAATAGAAAGTAGAATTCTAGTTATTAGAGGCTGGTAAGTGTAGGAGGGAAAGGAAGACAGAGAGAGGTTGATTAAGGGATACAAAATTATAGCTAGATAGAGAGAATGAGTTTTTGTGTTTTGCAGCACTGTAGCATGAATATGGTTAGCTATAATTTATTGTATACTTTCAAAAAGCTGGAGGAGGATTTTGAATGTTCACAACAACAAAGAAATGATGAAGGTTTGAGGCAAAACATATGCTAGTTACTGTGATTTGATTATTATATATTGTATGCACAGATCAAAATATCACTCTATCTCCCATAAATATGTAGAATTATTACTTGTCAACTAAAAAAGAAAAAGAAAAGCCAGAGGACAGTGCTACAGGACTCCTTTAGATGGTTGTTCCCTCTGAAGATAATCAGAGATGAGCATCATGCCTCCAAATTTTAAATGCCAGATCATGATATTTTATGAAGAAAAACAAAAGAAGCAATATATTTAGATAACATTTCACCTTTATTAGTTTTCTATTGTTGCTGGAGCAAATTACCACAAATTTAGCAGCATAAAACAACACAAATTTCTCATCCCAAGTTTTGTGTGTCAGAAGTCTGACCCAGGACTCACTAGGATCACATCAAGGTGTCATGAGGGCTACATTCTTTTCTGGGCATTCTAGGGGAGAATCTATTTATTTGTGTTTTCTAACTTTTTAGAGGCAGGGTTTGCTCATAGTCTACCTTCCTCCATCTTGAAAGCCAGAATTAATCATTGGAGTCTCAGGTTACCTTAGTCTAATTTACTTTGACCATCACATCTTTTTCTCTGATTCTTCTCCTTGCCTCTCTTTATCACTTTTGAGAACCTGGTAATTATATTGAGGACACTCAGATAATCCAGCTGATGAGCTGCTTTAATTATCTTTTGCCTTGTAATATAACATATTCTCAGACTGTTAGCATTAGGATTTGTATATCTTTTCAGGCCATTATTCTGCCTACCACCCAACAATTGGCACAGAATCTAAATGTATATAAACATACACAAAATGCAATATGTAAAATTTAGAAATTATTTTTATAAGGAAAATGAACAAGACTTACATGTTTTCCCACAAAGAACTGCGTATCTCATTTACTGTATTTCCTTATACACAGAAAAATAACTAAAAGTAACTAAAAGATAAGCCATCTCTCAGATCTGACAATCTCATGACAAAAAGCAATTCAGGAGAAAATGATATCTACTTCAAAAATGCAAAATACATTGCCGGGCACGGTGGCTCATGCCTGTAATCCCAGTACTTTTGGACACCGAGGCAGGCGGATCACTTGAGGTCAGGAGTTCGAGACCAGCCTGGCCAACATGGCGAAACCCCGTCTCTATTAAAAGTACAAAAATTAACTGGGCATGGTGGCACACACCTGTAATCCCAGCTACTTGGGAGGTTGAGGCAGGAGAATTGCTTGAACCCAGGAGGCAGAGGTTGCAGTGAGCCTGAGCTGAGATAGTGCCACTGCACTCCAGCCTGGGCAACAGAGACTCTGTCTCAACATATTCTGTACCTTGTATTGAAATGATTTGATATAATTGTAACATTTAATTACCACAATCTTTTTTGTTTTCTGCTTCAACCCTAAATCCAGTTTAAGAAATCCACTAACTGATAGTTCTCATCTTTGAGGAAAGTTATTCTTGGCAATTTTTTTGCACTTTTCACATATGTAGGACCCACCCTCAGGTTAATCTCACATCAACCTGTCCATAAACTCTTGGGCCCATACCTTGTATTACAGGTAGCAATGTTCTGTGACTTGGTTTGAGCCTTCCAGTAGGAAACTCTCTGCTTTGCTTCTTCAGTGGAGATCCCTAACACTTCATAGCAAGCACTGCTTTGTCTTTGACTGAGGATGACAATGTCTACCTCAATTAAATGAAGTAATTCACTAAAAATGCTGAGGACAGAACATGTTATACATAAAACATGTGATATGCGATGCTTATATTTAATATTCTGATCTTCTTATTCCTCTTTGAACTCAGGGTGCACTTGTTATGTCTGGCATTTGACGCTCAACTTCGTCTGATCAACTTTATCTTGGACTGGCTCCTACCTTTTGCAGTTCTGAACTGCCTTGGTTGTTAGGGCCCTTGGGAACCCCAACTTTGGCATTCTTTTCTTGCCTCTTATCCCAGCTGGTTTATATTCCCCACCCTTTCTTCATGGGGCATGGGAGGATTCAGAACTATTTGGAGTTCAGCTGCTTCATAAATTACATAGCATTTCAATTTATTCAATTTTTTATGAATAATTTGTGGAGACAAAGGAAAGAAGGGCATTTGTATTACTTAGGGGGCTTAGGAGTGTCTGTGTTGCTGGCGGTTACATTGCATTCAGGGAGAGTCAGCTCTGCTCTGGTATGTCTGCCAGATCTGGACAAAAGATGCCTGTCATTCCCATCCAGACGAAAGAACATCAATATCAACAATACGTGCAGATTTGGAGTTATCTGAAGCCAGGGCATTCTGTCTTTTCAGCCAAGTTTGAGGCGAACAGAGGGTGTCTACTATGCCAAACATGTGGGATACACAAGCATTCTTTACAAGTCCCGTCTCCAACCTGCTGCAATCTGCCCTCAGTCTGAACTTTAGACCAGAGCTATGCAGAAGAGTTCCTGTGCAAGCTCCTGTTACACTTCTTGGCATCACCAGCCAAACACTGAGCATAGAGCAGTGGGCAATGTTCAGAGGCTTTTTCTAGGTTCCAAAGGGAAAGGTTTATGGTTAGGAGCACTTGATTCTCTCAAATCCTGATCCTGCCAATTAAAAAGAGGAGTGACCTCTGGAAAACTGCATGCCCCAGTTTCCTCCTCTGAAAAACAGAATTTTTTGGGTTGCTCCTTTTAGGGTTGTTGTGAGGAATAAGTTACATAAGTCACGCAAAATACCTAGGACAGTTCCCAGCACATAGCGGGAGCCTCCTATATGGCAGCTGCCACTCCTTCTTATTCAGTGAAAACCTTTGTGATCCTACTCGAAAGAATTCAGAGTTCCTTTGTCCAGACAAAACGGGTGGGAGTAAAGGGAGCTGCACAGTGTTTCTGGAGACCTCATTCTCTCTATGCTAGTTTCTTTCTTCAAATTACTACTTAGGCCTCAGTAGTCTTTCTTCACATGACCCCAAGAAATTATCTGAAATTCATTTGCACTATCATGAAACGATTACTAGAAACTTTAATCAGACCTCTACAAACTTTAAAGGGAAAAAATATTCTAATGGGAAATTCATGCATTCATTCATTTATCCATTCATCAAACCTGTCTTAACACCAACCCATAACCAGGCACCCTGCTAGGTACTCCCTGATACAGGAAAGATTAAGGTAAGTTCTTTTTAAGGTTCATGGGGATCTCATACCTATAACCAGAAATCTGTTTTAAGATGACTGCTACAATGACTTATTCATAAAAAAGCTTTAATTGTATAGAGACAGGAGGGCCTTCTTTTACTTCTAGGGAAAGAAAAAAAATGATTTGAAGGGGAAAATTTATATATTCGAAGGAATATGAAATCAGATCATGTGGGTGGCCACTTACTTGCCTATGTGTTGTGCTTACGACTTCTGTTTATGTTAAGATTGACTTTGGGTCTCTTGTAGCTGGCAGGAGCACCAATACACATTATCCTCCAAATAGGTACAATCAATTGCAATGCTTTCTCAAGAATCGGGATATGTTTGAGATATAAAATGTGTTTTAAATTTGTAATTTAATAAATATTCCATAAGTGATGTCCTTGCATCTTTTGAATATAATTGTGATATTGGTATTATCATTTCCATTTTACAGATCAAGATTCTACCCAGTTAACTTTGTATCCAAGGATCTATAGCCGAGAAATTTGGAGCTCAGTTTCAAACGTAAGTATTCTGGGTCCAAATTTTCTGCCCTTTCCCTTAAAACAACTGAATTTTATTTTATTGGGAAACAGAAATACAGAATTCAAGAGTTATTAGATATTATAAAATCTAACACTCTAAGTTAACATACAAGGAGACATAGCGTTTCAATGACAAATGTCATACATAAAACTGCTTCATATCAGAGGCAGAAAGAGAGCTTGCTTTTCCTATAGTTTCTGTAACACAGAGCTGTCCAGCTCATTCTATGTATGAAATTGATATATAATCAAGACAGATTTCCCATCCCATAAATTTTATGCCACTTGATTGTGTCTTTGTTATTTGTTAGCAGCAGTTTATGTAAGAGAATATTTTGGAGCCAATTCAAATCTGCCATTAATTATTTCACTGAATATTAAGAAAATTGAGATTATAGTATTTAGCTAGGAGATATGAACATGTTTTTTTTCTTGTTGTCTAAATCATAAATACCCTCATTTAATCATCTTCATTTAAAAGGGGGATTTGGACTAGAAACTATAATTGGAAGCCTGTGGCCCAGGAGAGCTTAGCCTATTTATTAAAAGTATCACTGCGTATTCAGAGTTATAAAACTGAGTTCTAAGGAGGCCTAATATTCTGCAGCTGGGAGTGGAAGGGCAAAAGGTGAATTGTATTTTTTAAGCCTGTCACTTTGAAAACTCCCTGCTTCAAAACTCAATGCATTTCCAGGATTGTCGACTTCACAGCAGCAGTGAAGCGGGAGATGCAAAGGCATCTTTGGAAGCAGCTACATGTAGAAGTGCTTAATATCTCCCCAGGCTTGTGAGAACTTGTTTATCTGGCAGGTATTTCCAAGCACTCTCTGTTCTTTGGACAATGGAGTTGGCAATCTGGAGACTGTAACTTCATAATAGAGAGGCTTTAGGGAGAGAAGCTTCCATTTAAATTCATTTAAATGGATAAGTATTAGATAACTTCCCTGAAAAAATGTTAACATAGTTATTAAATATATTCAGGTTCCATTCTGATCTCATTCTCTGAACAATTGAACCCCTTTTCACTGGGCATTATGCTGCAATTTTACGGTAGGTTAAATGATACCAAGTGCATTGAAGTTATTCTTAAAATGCCTCTCAGTATTTCTTATATAGTACTGAATAGTTCATCAATGAATAAAATCTCTATTTTCCAGCCATTTTTGAAATAGCACATGGCACATAACTGAAAAAGCCCACGTGGCTAACCTATATTCTGGGTACCATTACATCACAATTGAATTCTGTTGTGATTTTAGTCAAAGCCCTTAACTTCATAAATATATCACAAAAAGCCTGTATCAAGGCCATTGGTCATTGCTACTTGCAAGAAATAGAAACGCATGTGAAGTAGGAAAAAAAGGCTTGTTTAGTGACAATAGAGAAGACAATCACAATACAAAATTATTTTAGATTTAGCTGGGCTTCATGGAGATTGATTCAATTGAGGATTTAAAGGTCTGAAAATGAAATCATTTATGAATTAAGATGCTTATAACCACACAGAAATTATATGCCCAAGTACTATGGCTAGAATAAATAAGGATATTTTTTATCTAACATACCAAAAAATTTAATGATACTTCAGTTGTATATATGTTAATTCAAAACTTAACACAATCACCAGAGACCAAGTCTTTTTTCCTGTTTCAGTCTACTATCTTCAGTGTTCTGTCTGTGGTCCTTTGGTTTATCACCTCCTGGTTACAAGATGGCTGCTGTAGCGCCATAACACTATGTCTTTACTTAGCACCATCCAAGGGTAAAAAGTGCATTTTTTTTCTTGTCTCTCTTTTTAACCAGAAGGGAACCATTCCCAGAAGTCCTCCATAGGTCATAAACCCACTCTTTAGCTATAAGGGAAGCTGAAGAAATATGTATCTGGCATCATTAGCCTATATAATAAGAAATGCCTCTGCCAGAATGGGGAAATATTTGGGAGATATATACTTGGAAAATCACGAGCAAAGTCAGCCATTGCTTTTCCCTTTCTCAGAGCCCAAATTGATATTATCTGTTGTTCTTTCTGTTTCCACTAACTTTTGATCAGTTTGTTGTGCTTACTGAGCCTGTGGCTGTAAAATGTGTATCTGCCGTAGATCCTTCATGAACTACCCAGACTTAACATTTGTCTCATTAAAATTGGTTGAGGAGGGAGTAAAGGCTGGTGTCACATAGTCCACTTTGAATTCAGCAGGAGTTGTGGATGCTAAACATGTCTAGAATTCTATGAATGTATTTTCCCAAGACACACACAGATGCACTTTCTCTTCTAGTTTGCTGGTGTTTTTATAGTATATGATTCTGGTTCTCAACTACTTCATTTGCTTATTTATTAAATTCAGCCTCAGTCAGTCAAAATAACCCTTATCCTACTAACCAAATATCCTTTTTTTCTAGATATAAATACCTTTAAATTTATAACTAAATAATGAATATGAGTGTACTTTAAAGTTAAAAAAAGCTACAATTGTAAATTATTTTAATTGCAAAATTAAAATACCTAATTCAATCATCCTAAAAATGTTCTACAATAAAATACAAACTCAAATATATATTTTTATAATATATGGTATGGTAACACAAAATATAGAAGATATGCTGCTTCTGCATTGTTTAAAATATAGAGGTTAGTTATTACTGAGCAAGCACCAATGTCTATTATATTTATTGGTCATCGTCTAATAATTCAGCCTGATCTGCATTGGTAATATACTAAAAAAGTAGCCACAGTAATGGACTTTTTATATTGCATACTTAGAGTTGTATTTCAAGACACTAGGGAGAAATATATTAATTTATTCCTGTTTGAAGTCTCTGAATACCTGTGTGATTCATTATTAAATTTAAATAGCTTCACTTTGATATGGTTGTCATCAGCTACACCTCACTTTTGTAGAAACCATGACCCCTCTAATAAGAATTCTTAGAGAATATAATCGTGGAAATGTGAAATTAAAATTCTGAAATCTATTAAAATCTGTTCTTAGATGAAGTCAGTAAACACCTCAATATCTAGAACTGTGTCCTAACTATTTGTACCTCCAGAACCTAGCACATTACATTCAATTTTTATTGTTGAAATGAACCAAAACAGTCTATGATTTATACATTAAATCTGCAACTAAGGACCTCCGGCATGATCCAGTGCTAGTCTGTGTTTCAGGTACAAATAGTAAAATAATGTTTCTGCTCTCAATTATCTTTCAACTTGGGTGAAATGATGCATTATAGAAGAATAAAAATATGGCAAACATATTAAGGCTGTCTGTGAGAAGAACCAAATTTGTGACACATAAACACTAAGAATTGAAGATAAATTATTTCTTGTTTTATGAAGGACCTGGACAGATATAAGAATTCAGTTTGTCTCTTTTCTAGGCCAAAGGAAATTGTAGTGGGAAATTCCAAGGGTAGCAGAGTTATGCAAAGTCACAGAAAAAAGAAATAATAGCAGAAGTAGGTATTATAATTTTGAACTTCCCTTTTATTCCTATATCTATCTTCTATCTATCCATCCATCTATTCTTAGTTACCATCCTTTATATCTAACTATGATCTATGTATCTGTCAACTTTATCTGCTATCTATCAGTTTATTTATCTTCCTATTCTTTAATTATTTATTATTGACTATTTGGTGATTTAATGACTATAATAAGCCTTGACACCAGAAAAATACACATATTTGCTCATACAAAACTTGCTTTGCTACAGAGTCAAAAACAACTCATTTCTACTTGTGAACGTACATTAGGTTATTCCCCCAAGTAGAGTAACTTGGGTAGAATCACATTTTCATTGGAGCTATTGGTTCTAATAGCTCTTCATATGTAACTTAAAAGCAGAAGATAATAAATGAAGAGGAGATAATAGACTCTAATAAAAATTAACCCACTCAAATCCTGAGATTTCTTTAATTTCTGTGGTTTAAAGAAATCCAAATTGTTTTATATATATATATATATATATCTCACATATATCTATTTACTGCAACATAAAATCACATTGCGAATTATTTTCCATCTAAAACTCATATTTATCTTACAGTTTTACATGTCATCTTCATAATAATGGATATCACCCCCTGCCTGCTAATCCTCTGGGTGTGAGATTATATTGAGAACTACTGAATAAGAGACCAGTTCAAATAATGTTAAAATTATCCTCCTTAGCCTGAATGATGGAATCCTGCATGATCTGACCCTTCTATAGTTGTATCTCTTACTCCTCCCTTCCTAGCATTAAAATACCTAGTCCAGTCTCAAACTCCCTCCAGAACTCTGTCTGTTCTCTTCTCCATGTGTTTGTACACATGATAGTCCACTGCCCACATGTACTCACTCCCTTCACTGCACCATCTCTTATTCATCCTTTCAGACTATGTCAATGAGTCTTCTGGAAGCCTTTTCTCAACCTCTGGGTCTACCACTGATATTATATTTATTTATTACACATTAGTCTTCTCTTTATGAGTCTGTGTCTTCTTCTAGCTCCATAATCCATCTTCATTGTCTCTCATGTGTCCCAGGAGAAGGCCTGGAATATAATAGATGCTCAGTTAATACTGGTTGAAGTAAACTTATTTGAGCACAGTAGAATTAACTTGACAATCACTGATGACAGCACTGATAAAAGTAACTTTTTTGATGTATTCTGGCATTGAGGAGAGGAGTACATACATGTGGGTAGAGGTCAGGCACACCAACTAGGAAGCTACCGCTTATGGTTCAGGAATGGGTTAATATCAGCCAGCACTAACGTGGGAATAGGTGGAGTGAAACAGAAGAAGCAAATTTAAGAGGCAAGCCTTGGAAAATGAGAGAGGCAAAACAAGGAGCCAAAGTTATCCCTGAAGTTTCCAGGCTGAATGATGGTGAATGAAACTGGACCAGTCTTTAGTTGTGTTAAAAGGACCTCCTAGATTTGTCTCCCTGAAGGGAGAGGGTACATGTATAGGCTGCTGCAGGGGCAGTGGTAGTGGACAGAAGTCATTTCGAAAGGGGAAGATGGAAGCAAAGCTTAGAAACCAGCTGCAAAGAAACCAGAGAGCTTTAATATTAGTGGACAAAATGAAGGCCGCTTGCTGAAACCAAGAGCCTTCTACATCAGAGACAGTCAGGTTGAAGATGAACCTTATAGTGGCAGCAGGAGGGAAAGGAAGCTTGTCATCCTCCTAGGGGATGCTCCATTAGGCATCCCAAGACAGCCATTAACAACCAGTGAAGTTGAGTCTAAGCCAGCCCAGGGTGGAACCCACAACGGTCTCTCATCACACCCACACTCCCAAGGCACAGCTTCACAAGCAGCATTATTTCCAAGTTCAAAATTCCTATTATTGCCACTTTAAAAACTGCTCTAACATCTATAAAATTCCAATATTAATTTCTCTTTGTTTCAATGCCAATTTTGTTTAAGACCAATTTAGTTGTATACTCATTATTATCACCTGTGTTCTGTTTCCATGCCGTGATCTCAGTCCACTCCAGTTGACAAGGAAATCACCCAACTAGCCTTACTATTTGAATTGAGCCAGTTTAACCTCCAAAATAATTTCATGTATGGACAGAAATTTTCTTAACTGGAAACTGAATTGAATGAGGCAAGAACCTGCTATCTCCCGTGGGCTTCTTCCAAATGGCAACTTTTGCCTATTATACCATAGGACGTCAACCTCTGCTAACAATCTCCTGTGGGCCCCTCTCTTACCTGTGTCCTGATTGTGTCTTCTTCCTTCATGGACTTATTTAAATGAGTACTCTCAGCTGGGGTTTTTCCTCAGGAAGCCTGTGCCAGAGCTGGCCTAGAGGTGAGGTTGGGCAGTCCCTAAATATGTGGAGTGATAGAAACACAGCCATAAGTACTTCCTGAAAAACACATTTATTCATTTATTCCTTTGTTCATTTTCTTATTCGTTCATACATGTATTCATTCTCTAATTATGCATTCCTCCTTTATAGTTAATATTTCTTGGATATTACTTAAGTCCCATCCATTGTATTCACAATGTTTGGTAGATCTGAAGGATAGTCAGGAGTAGAATAAGAGAAAAATATAAGGAATATGGGAATAAAGGAAACAGACAAAGTGGTACTCAAGCTGTGGTCTATCAAAGACAACATGCATTTTAAAATTTCACATTCCTGGGTTCACTTTGCATCAACTGATTCAGAATACTAAGATGAAGACCCAGAAATATTTATTTTACATCCACGGCCAAATTTTCTTACACACGTTAACACGTGTGAACCCCTGCAGTATAGAAAGAAAGAGGATAAGGACAAATTTGGAAATCAAAGATGAGCTTAGAAATAATTTGTTAAATAATGCTGAATCTTTAAAAATATATATTTGTTTAAGTGCTTAAGGCTAAGAACAAACATGAAGATATTACACTTTTGTAAAAATACAGACCAAGATTGGATCCTCTTATTTTATATATGACGTGAGGTGACTTGTTTAATGCCATAGAACTTTGATTTCTCATAATTTTGTTTCCAAACAAGAGTAAGATAATTATAGGGAATTTATTTTACATCTTATATAGAGAAAAACTACCAAATACAAAAGAGTATATTTAATTATGGGGGGGAACATCTGCCCATAAATAATATAAATGTATACATTAACATCTTTTTTGGAATTTTTGCCTGAATTTCCAGGAATCTAGATTTTCTCTTTTTATTAAATTTAAATTTAAATTAATTTAATTTAATTTAATTTTTATTTAAATATAGGTTTATTTTTATTCTTTTTATAGTCACACAAGTGGATATACCTCTGAAATTACTTTTTTAAAATTTATTTTATTTTAAGTTCAGCGGTACATGTGTTGAAGTGAACTTAGTTTAAGCTTGTTGATTTATTTAGAAACAAAACAAAACAAAAACACTGATTGAGCACTACTGTAGGTCCCGAAGATACAGTGGTGGGTGAATCATGGTCTCTGCATTTGAAAAGCTGAAAAATGAATAGGCAAATAAAACATAATTGGTAAATAATGTGATGGGATAACATGGGGCCTCATGAGGAGATGGAGTTAGCCAAGGGAGCCTTCTTGGAGAAGATGATAGCTAAGCCAGGGTTTGAGAAACTAGTCGATATTAACCAGGAACATTGAGTAAATGTGTGTCCAATGTGAAGGACAGTCAATGGGAGTGTGAAGTAGAATATCTCCACAATATTCCATCTTTGTTCACTTCTGTCTATGCAGCTCACCTGCTTTCTTCCCCCACTTTGTAGACTGATCCAAAATCAAAATAAAAACAAAAGCAATGACTAAACAATCACAAAATGAGTTTGCTTAGGCCCCAAACACCCTTATTTTGAAAGCTGCCGTGATTTTAAAGCCTCTATCCTCAGTTCTATCTAATTCTCTGAGCCTTGCCTAGACTCTCAGTATCTGTGTGGGCCACCTGGGTGATTGCTATTTCTGGGTCCTCTCTGACACCTTGTCTGTCTCTATTTTCTGTTTTATTCTTGGGTCCTGCCTGCAGTCATGCTTCGGTTTTACCTTCTGAATTCTGCTTTACCATAGTGGTTTACATGTGACATCATTCAAAATCTGGCTCTTTCTGGGTTAGCAATGAACCGTATATATATATATATTTTTTTCCTGAGGCACGTTGTTGGATGACTTCACTCGTATTTGTTCTACTTCAAGCCAGTCTGTACCAGGCTTCATCTGATTACTTTATTCTACAACTGAGCCAAATACATAATTAAGTGGGTGTAACCAATGAGTTGCTAAGACTCCAGGAATTGACATTTCTTTGTTTGGGGAAATGAGAAAAAAAAAATGCACCATTAAAACATAAGCATGGGATTAACAACACATAAAATCGTCCTTTAAATCTGCTTTCTCATCTCAGAAATAAAATCAAACACGTAAAAATGGCTGCCTCAGCTTCTTGAATGATGTTAGATATTAAGAAAGAAAAAAAGTAAGGATATGTTCATTTCTAATTGTAAGTGTCAATTTCAATCAATTGAACTATTTATTAGGGACAATGTTCCGTCCTGGTCCTTTGCCTTTAACTCAAGCACCCCACTGCTTTCTCAAAGTAAAAATCCTATTCTGCCAAAGTGAATATTTGTTTTGGAAGTTGAGGGCCAATATCCTCACTCTTCTTCTGGTAAGCGCTTTTCTCGATTCCCACTTTCTGACTCTGGGGCATGGATGAGCTTACCTTATTTTCATTTTTAGTGGCTGGCTCATGAATGAATGTATGATCCAATTTTGGGTAATGAGTGTCAGACCTAGGACTTGTATTTGAATTTTTAAGAACAAACCCCTTCTTTGTTACAAACTTGGAGTTGGGGTCAAGCATGTTGTTGGCATTCATTTTACCTGAGAATAAACAGGGCCAACTAAGTGAAAAACAGGTGAGAGGTGAGAGATACGGTGTCCTGAAAATTTCCTTGAGCCTGTGAATCTAGCCATTCTTTGAAGGCAAAGCTTCCCTCGTTTTTAAGAGTGTAAAACGCTGATTCTGGTTCATGTTTACGTTATGGTTTTTGAGGCTGTTTGATTTAGATCATTTAGATCTTTGGAAAATGAAACTAAAAGTTTTGCTTAATGTACTTGAGAAAATTTACTCAATCCTATTTTCTCCCGATGCTTTCCCAAATCTTTTACATTGATCTTAATCTGCAGTCCCATTTCCTTGTGTTGATGAATGTGGATTATCTGTCAGAGCACCCTATGTAGTTTATTTTACAGGATAGCTACTTTTGCATAAGTGTGTCTTCCCCAGTACTTTCTTACAACTTGGAGGATAAGGACTACACACATTCATCTACCCATACACACAGTGAAACACACGTGTAGCTTAAATAAAACAGACATTCTCCAAGGATTTCTCCAATTATAATAATTGATTGGGCTTCAAAAACTCAAGGTTGAATTTCAGCTTCTAACTTGATGAGAATGGCTATCTTAATTCTGTCATTTTTTGTTAATTTTACTTCCAGAAAGTCAGGGCTGTGATTTGAGGCTTTTTTCTCTAAGCTTCTGTGATGGAGATGAATTTATTAAAGTGGGGCCGTAATGTCTTTTTGAGCAACATTAAAACTGAGTCATCAGAATTAGGAAGTATCAGAAGTCAAGATCAATTTTCAAGAACAGGAGCATAAAATTCGAACTCAATCTGTGTTAACATTAAGAGATTTAGAAGCTCATTCAGACTGATAACTAACGAATAATATAGCTTTCATTTGTTGGAGACTTTATGTGAGCCAGCCAGTTATACATGTTATTTATAATCCCCACAGTAACACTGCAAGGTAGTTATCAACTCTATTTTACAGTTGAGGAAATTGAGGCTAAGAAATATGCCATTTAACTTTTGCTGCATAACAAACTACCCCAAAAGTTAATGGTTTAAAACAATATGCATCTTTTGTGTCTCAGCATTTTGAGGTCCCAGTGAGTAGCTCTTCTGGTCTGGATTAGTTCAGCTATCTGCAGTCTGCTAACATATCTGGTGCTAGATGATCTACAATGACTTTACCCACTTAGTAAATCTAGTTGATGGTAGGTTTTGTTCAGGTACCCTCAACTCTCCTCCATGAGACTGGTGTGAAAAGCTGCCTTGAGCTCAATCATGTCATGGACTCAAGTTTTCAAGCACAGCAAGGGAGGAAAAGCCCCAGTAATTGAGCATTTTTTCAAATATATGCTTGTGTTAAATTTTCTAATTTAAAAATTTTCCATTTTAAAATTTCTAACTTCTAGTTGACCAAACAATTTAGATGACCATTCCCAGATTTGAGAAGTAGAGAAATAGAGCCATGTCAAGAGAGGAGGAATGGCTCAGTTGCATTTCAAAGGGGTGTGCATATGATGACCAGAAGAATTACTGTGATTAATTTAAAAATAAAATGAAGTCTACCAAAAAAAAAGTAACTCAACTAATGATACAGAGCTCATACTAAAGCACAAAAGAGCTTGACTTAAAAACATGATAGTTAGTATTCTATATTTTATGAGACTGACTCACACACACCAGAAAAACACACACACACACACACACACACACAAACAAACAAAAAGAAACCAAAAAAGCACCTAGCTAAGGGCACAGTTGTAATTCATCCTACAGAGTGCATTTTTTTTATATTTTCTGTTCCCAGCAGGGCTTCTTCTTTCACCACACCAGTGTTTGTGTCTCCCTGGATCAAATGAGAATGTCTATGTCTAGATAACTTGTTGGAGAAATCGTCTTTAATGAATATCTCATCTGTAGTGGTATTCAGTAGCAAAAGTCACATGTAAGAATGGCCCAAACTCAAGTTTAAGACAATAGGGAGATAAAGCGTCTGTGGCAATATGAAGCATCTGCCCCATCTAAAAGTATCCAAATTAGGGAAAAAAAGCACAACACTCTATTGCCCAAAGTAAATCTGTCTCGGAGCCAGAAATGGCCGACAACTACCTGTTTGTGGTCTCTGCCATATAAACACCTACCTACTCGTACCTGGAATTAGCAACATTCCAACAAAAACTGTCCCCCCAGAGTCCTGTCCTTCTACAACTGAGACATGGAGAAGTGGGAATCTTTTCAAAAGAAACCCCAATGGGCTTTTTGGTAATGGTGAGATAACCAGCATATCTGCATCTTCACAGGGTCCTGTCATTTGATGCATCCAGCAGAGGGATTGTCTGTTCAGGAAGTCACATAGACACTGAGGCTGAGTGAGACATCATTCTCCACCTGCAGATGTGGGTTCATGTGTCATGAAAACTGCCAGGTAGAGGAAATATACCCCAAGATTCACACACACAAAAGGCCTGGAGGTTCAGTTTGTCAGCCGTCAAAGGGCAATGGAAAGCTGTGTGCTTTTTCTCTAAAACTGTGAGAAAACCAAGAATTTAATACCTCCGTTCCAACTTCAAACCAATCAAACATTGGCAGTTTGGGATTGTTTTATTTTGAGGCTTTAGCTTATCTCCGTGGGATAAAAGCCTTTCCAAACTGGCTTTAACTAAAAATGTCATCAATCCCAGCTGCTCACTGGTTAGCAAAAAGAGTGGTAACAGAAGGTCCCTTTTGATAGTCCCCTTCCATAATATCATTATCCAAATTTGCATGGCAAAGATGTGGGAGCTATTTATATGTTGATTATTACAGTGCTGCAGTTTATATTTTTCCCAGCACAGTTGAAAATTATATTTAGAAAGGCTGACTTCATCTTTAAATATATATTATAGCTCTCATTTGATGGAGATGAGATGTTGAAATACATGCCACCTACTCAACGTCTCAGAAAAATGGCATAGATATTTCACACATGGTTATATATAAACGTGTACACTGGCATGGAACTGAACTGGCAGCTATAAGACTTTGAAGGAGTTTTGTGGGCTCTGGTTTTTGCCTTCTCAGTTTGCTCTTTATTTAAAAAGGAGGGTGGGCACTGTGATTTGGTTGTAAGAACAGGGCTTCATAGCCAGAAAGTAGGGGTTCTGAATTCTAGCTCTGCTAGAATAGTAGAATAGTAGCTGTGTGATTCTGAAAAAGATACTTATCCACTGTAAACATCTATATTTCTCAAGTATAAGATGTCACTGAGTGCTCACTTGAGAGATATTAGAAGTAAATTGTGCAGCACAGTTAACAGTTAATGAAAAAGAATGATTAGCATTATGAAACATTTTCCCAACAATGGAATGCATGCTTTACATAAATTGTGATGGTTAATTTTGTGTGTCAACTTGATTGGACCATGGGGTGCAAAGATATTTGATCAAACAGTATTCTTGGGTGGCTTTGGATGAGATTAATATCAAAATCAGTAGAATGAGGAAAGAAGATTGCCCTCCCTAATGTAGGTAGGCCTCACCCAATCAGTTGAAGGTCTAAATTGAACAAAGTAGTTGACCCTCTCCTGAGTAAGATAACTTTTCCTTCTTGGCTGCCTTTGAAATAGAAACATCTGCATTTTTTTCTTGTCTTTGGACTGAACGTTTGCTCTTCTTGGGTTTTATCAGCTTTTGGATAGGAATCATACCATCAGTTCTTCTAGTTCTCAGGGCTTCAGGCTACACCTGGGACTAAATCATGCACTCTCCCAGAACTCCACTTGCAGACTCACCCTGCAGTTCTTGAGACTTGCCAGTCTTCATAATCATGTGAGCCAATTCTTTATAATAAATCTTTCTCTCTCTCTCTCCCCATACATATAGATAGATAGATATAAAGATATAGATAGATAGATTAGATAGATAGATATGTGTCTGTGTGTGTATATATATGTATATGTAGGTATAAATGTACAGTATATATATCATATGTTTCTTATTCTGTTTCTTTGCAGAACTCTGAAAAATACACAGATTATTCACTTAAGTATTTTGTTTCCTAGGATAATTTATTAAGATAGAAGATATTGCTCTAAGTTTCCCTATCCTTATCCTGTTTAAGAGATGACGAAATTGAGGCCTACAGAAGCAAAATAATGTGTTCTAAGGATATAGAGGCATGACCTGGTGGAGGCAGAATTTGAAACTTGGAAATCCGATGTTATATTTTACCCATTTAACTACTTCCTTAGCTTGTCTAGAGGTTAGACAAAGTTAGCTGCTGTCCCAACCCTGAGAAGATTCTGGAAGCCTGAACTCACAGTGAATCACAACCAAGGGCACTGTAAGATAACAGCCCACCTCAGGACAATGTGTAAGGAGCATCTGACTGTAGTGTGGTGGGGTGCAGAGCAAGCGATAAAACCTGCAGGCATAACTCCGTGGAGTGTAGTTGGAACTGGGTAATATTTTGATTTCTATGGCCCATCAATCTCCACCCATCTATCTTGAACCTGGAATCTGACTGCTGACTCAGGTTAGATTTGTGTTTGCAATTCTGTGGCACATCTGAGAGACCATGGCCCAGGAGGGATATTCATAACTCAAATTTAATCAAATTTGTTTTAATTCTATAAGAAAGCAAATTTAAAATAGCATTTTCTTTCTTAGCTTTTAAGTGTCAGAGTCCACAATTTCACCAACAGGGCTTCATAGTTTAGAGTGATTAAAAATTAAATTTTTGATATATATGCCAGCTTTCATTATTCAATGAGAAGAGCTAGATATTAAAGATAAATGTACCTCTTGAAGGATTATAGTACCATCATATTTAATAATGTGAGGCCCCTAAATGACACTTAGGTGTTGTATTTTGCCAAACTTGACTATTATAAAAAATTCTTTGAAAATCATTTACCCCACAAATGGAAATAAAAATACAGCTGCAAGTGCTAAGAGTAGTGAGATGACATTTTATTTTTTATAAACTAGTTGGCAAAAAATCAAGTTTCATAAGCACATATGCCTGTCCTGAGCTTTTAAGGAGTCAGTTTTATGTTTCATGTCATTCTCTCTTCTTGCCTAGTTAGCAATTTTCAGTTTGAGCCAAGATCAGTTTTTACATGAAGCTCAGAGGTAAAACATTTTATATAACATTTGCATAGACATAATTGTTTCCACACGTTTCTTCCCCACTACCCCCCATGGACTGCATATCATTGTCAAAGTGATTGGTTTGAAACCTCACTCTCAATGTGTCATGCCCTGGTTCAAGAAAAAGGCTCTATTTCATTAAAACAAAATGTTTCATGCTGGCATCCATGGTCCTATATAATCTGACCCCACTTTCTTTTGTAGTTATAATGAGAATAATTTCCTTTTTTTTATAAAAGAGGTTTTTTTAAATCTTTTTTTTCCCCTCTTTCTTTTTGACTTCTATGAAACCTCAAGGAGAGGTTTGAAGCAGACCATAAATAATAATTGCCTTGGCCTCTGTAGTTCAGAAACAATTGAGAATTAAGATATGAGAGCCATGAAGATTCAGATCAAAGACTCAACATCATTAATATTAAGGTCAATATGAGAACAACATGGCTTGCAATGTCCGTCATGTAGGCCCTTCAAAGATCCTCTCTCCTTTACTCTAATTTGTCCCCACAAACGGTGGAGAATCCCTTGTAGGGGCAGTTCTTATTCCTGGTTAGCTCACCACACCAGCAAGAACAGACAAGAATTTGCCCTCTCAGCAAGAAGGTGACTTGAAAAACTGGGAGAATAGGCTGATTCAATATGTCCTTCCTTCTCTCACTCTCCAGTGCAAGAAATCCAGATCAAGCAGGCATAAGTAGAAAGAAGATGGGTATATTTCTCATTAGAGCCCTGTATTAATTTTCCATTGCTGCATTACAAATTACCACAAACTTAGGAATATTAAAACCCCTATGAGCTGGCACTTCTATAAGTCAGAAGATTAGAAACAGCATAGCAAAGTTTGCTACTCAGAGTAACAGGCTAGAGTCAAGACTTGGTGCTCATCTGGCACCTTTGTCCCCCTTGTGCACTTTATTTTTTTTCTTTTTTTTGATACAGTTTCACTCTTGTTGCCCAGGCGTGCAGTGGCATGATCTCGGCTCACTGCAACCTCCACCTCCCAGGTTCAAGCAATTATTCTGCCTCAGCCTCCTGAGTAGATGGAATTACAGGCAACTGCCACCATGCCCAGCTAATTTTTTTGTATTTTAGCAGAGACGGGGGTTTCACCATGTTGGCCAGGCTGGTCTCAAACTCCTGACCTCAGGTGATCCACCCACCTCGGCCTCCCAAAGTGCTGGGATTACAGGCGTGAGCCACCAGGCCCTGTCCCCTTGTTCACTTGCAAGCTCATTGTTGGTGTTGGAAGAATTTAGTTGCTGTAATTGTAGGACTGAGATCACTGATTTCTTGTTGGCTGCTACACAGGGGCTACTCTCAGTTACAGGAGGCCACACTCACTCCTTGTCCCATGACCCCCCTTACTTTCAAGTTAGCAACAATACATCAAATGTGTCTTGTGCTTCAAATCTCTAATTTCTGTCTCTGACCTCTACACCCAGATTTTTTTTTAATTGGCTTTTTACATAAGAACTGTCTTAAATTTATAGTATCATTGTGAATACAGAATAACCTGGTTCCCAATTATTGATATCTTTCATTAGTATGGGATGTTTGTCACAAATAAAGAACCAATGCTGACATATTATTAACTAAACTCCCTATTTAACCAGAACTCTCGTTTTTTTTGTTTTTGTTTTTCCTAAGGTATTTTTTTCTGTTACAGAGTTCATCCATTATGCCACACTGTATTTAGTAAGCATGGATTTTAGTCCTCTTGGTCATAATAATTTCTTAGATTTGCCTACTTTTGATGACCTTGACAGTTTTGAGAACTACTAATTGGGTATTTTGTAGAATGTCCCACAATTGAGGCTTGTCTAATGTTTTTATCATGATGAGACTGGTGCAATGTGTTTATAGATGGAAGACCACAGGTAAGAAGCAATCCTTAACACATTTTATCAAGTATACTTACTATCAACGTTACTTATTACCACTGATGTTAAACTTGGCCATTTGGCTTGAGGTAGTGTTTATTTTTACTTACTTTTTCATTCTCCCATTTCACTACTATATTATTGAAAAGTAAGTTAGAAAATATGGTCCACATGTAGAGATGGAAAGTTAGACTTCACTTCTTTCGTGGTAGAGTATGTACATAAACTATTGAAATTCTTATGCATGGAATATTTGTCTCTTCTCTCTCATTTATTTACTCAGTCATTCATTTATATTTTAGGGACTCATGGATATTTAGTTAACACATTGGGTTATGGTCCAATATTTATTTATCTATTTCATATATCAAATTGTTTCAGCTTTAGCCACTGGGAGCTCCTTCAGTTGGTCCCTGTGTGTGTATATATATGTATATGTAGGTATAAATGTACAGTATATATATCATATGTTTCTTATTTGTTCTGTTTCTTTGGAGAACCCCAGTCATCCCATCATCATGATTTTTTTTTAGCACTTCCTTACTTTCTGACACTACAAGTTGCTCCAGGCTCACTGTTTATTTCCTACCCATGTTAGCACTAGCTAGGACTTCCAGTATATTGTTGAATAGGGGTGGTAAAAAAGGACATCCTTTCCTGGTTCCTGATATTAAGGGGAAAACATTTAGTTTATCATCATTAAGTATGATGTTACTTGTAGATTTTCATAGATATTCTTTATCAAGTAGAGGATGTTCATCTCTGTTATGAGCTAAACTTTGTCCCTGCTAAGCAAATGTACACATTCAAGCCCTGACCTTCAGTACCTCAGAATGTGACTATATTTGGAAGT
The DNA here is from genome assembly GCF_029289425.2 of Pan paniscus. NCBI lineage: Eukaryota > Metazoa > Chordata > Mammalia > Primates > Hominidae > Pan > Pan paniscus. The sequence continues at coordinate 19,803,580 of NC_073252.2, forward strand.
TGAGCCTTTATAGAGGTAATTACGTTAAAATGAGTTCATTCAAATGATTTCTAATCCTATCTCACTAGTATGCTTATAAAAATAAAATTTGGTAACACAAGAGACACCAAAGGTGCACATGCACAGAGAAAAGACCATATGAAGATACAGTGAAAAAGTGACCATTTGCAAACTAAGGAGAGAGGCTTTAGAAGAACCAATTCTGGCCGGGTGCGGTGGCTCACGCCTGTAATCCCAGCACTTTGGGAGACTGAGGCAGGTGGATCACGAGGTCAGGAGATCAAGACCATCCTAGCTAACACAGTGAAACCCTGTCTCTACTGAAAATACAAAAAATTAGCCAGGCATGGTGGTGGGCACCTGTTGTCCCAGCTACTCGGGAGGCTGAGGCAGGAGAATGGCATGAACCCAGGAGGCAGAGCTTGCAGTGAGAGGAGATCAGGCCACTGCACTCCAGCCTGGGCGACAGAGCGAGACTCCGTCTCAAAAAACAAGAACAACAACAAAAGAAACCAATTCTGCTGACACCTTGATTTTGGATTTCCAACCTCAAACAGAAATGAAGAACATATTATTAAACACTGTAGAAAAGGTGATATTTATTATAAAGTAGCAGATAACTGGGGTGAATTGTGTTCTAGTATTTTTTCAGAGGATAGAACTTGCGAGTGATGACCCTGGATATTTAACTGAACCTGTTTCTAAGCAAAGCGTTGAAAATGCAGCCTGGCATCTCCTTGCCTCTTCTCATAAAGTGCAAAAGGGTAGACAGAAATGGAAGAAGTCATTGTTTAGCAAAAAAGGAACTAGAACTTGAAGATCTGGAAATTTTTCAGCCTATCCATATTTCAAAAGATGAGAAAGTATTTTCTGGAGAGCACATGAGGAGTGTATCTAGAAAATCATGTGATAATATATCAAGGTGTGATTTATGTATCTAATCAGCCATCTCAACAGAAGCCAAGAATAGTGATTTGAGTGTTACCATCAGAAACACTTTCAGCTTAGACTAAGAGGATCAGGAATGGACAAAAGTGAAGAATTGTTTTCAGACTCTGTGATTTTACATTATAGAAAAATAGAGTTAATTGGTTTTGAATATGTGTTATCCTTCAAGAAAGTGGAAGAATGGCCATGAATATAATTCTCACATTGGCAAGGCTGATACTCTTACCCCAGGTCTGATGGATGAGGCTGTCTCCTCCTCAGTTTAGACAGTGGTACTACCTTTTGGATGTTCTTAGAAAAGTGGGCCAGGCTGCTGCTACAACAGGGTCCCAGTAGTAGGGTAGCCACCCAGGGCCTTAAGGATTAGGCTCCTGCCTTGGGCCTCAAGGGCAGCACTGCTGCCTCAGTGTACCTGGAAGGAGAGATTTTAGGCCTCCAGAAATAATACTCTGGCTCAGTGTTTGTGCCCTGCATCCAGTGGAGTATTGTTCCTGGAGGTGTAAAACCTGAAAATCTGAAATTTGCTCTGCTAGGTTTTGGGATTGCTTGTGACCCATTACTGCCTTCTTTTCGGTTTCTCCCTTGCATTAGTTTGTTTTCATGCTGCTGATAAAGACATGCCCAAGACTGGGTAATTTATAAAGTAAAAGAGGTGTAATGGACTCACAGTTTCACGTGGTTGGAGAGGTCTCACAATCATGGTGGAAGGTGAAAGGTACATCTTACATGGTGGCAGACAAAAGCGAATGAGAGCCAAGGAAAAGAGGAAACCCCTTATAAAACCATCAGCTCTTGTGAGACTCATTCACTACCATGAGAACAGTATGGGGAAACCACCACCATGATTCAACTATCTCCCACAGGGTCCCTCCCACAGCACATAGGAATTATGAGCTTTACAATTCAAGATAAGATTTTGGTGGGATCACAGCCACACCATATTATCCTTTTTGGGAAGGGACATGTTTATCCTATACCTGTCTCACCATTGTATTTTGGGAGCACATAACTTGTCTTGTTTCACAGCTAGAGAGGAATTTTGTCTCATAAGTTTTACCTCAAATCTCACCCACACTTGAGTTAGATGATATTTAGATAAAATTTTGAATTTAGAGTTGGTGCTGAAATTTATTAATACTTTTAGGCTGTCAGGATATATTGAATGTATTTTTTTTTTTACATCAGAAGGACATGAATTTGGAGGGTACAGAATGTTATAAACTAAACCATGCTCCCTAAAATTGTTATGTTGAAGTCCCAACCCCCAGTACTCACAATGTAATCATATTTGGAGACAAATCATTTAAACAGGTGATTAAGTTAAAGGTCTGTTAGTGTAGGCCCCTAGTCCAATATAACTGGTGTCATTTTAAAAAGAGAAAGAGCCACCATAGATGCGCATGCATGAAGAAAAGGTTTTGTGAAAACACAGCACAAGAAAGTTGCCATCTGCAAGCCAAGCAGACAGGACTTGAAAGAAGAAAATCTGCTGACATCTTGATCTTACACTTCTAACCTCCAGAACTCTGAGAAAATAGATTTCTGTTGTTTAAGTCATTCAGTCTGTGATAATTTGTTATGATAGCTCTTTCAAACTAATATATCGATTTTGCAGGCTGGGCCGCCTTCTCATCTTCAGCAGACCCATTTGCTACCCAGGGTCTCAGGGGTGAGGTTGCCACTTAGGGCCTCAGAATATATTGGCGTAATTCTTTTTTATCTTTCTTAAAGGCATTAGAGAACTAACCAATGAACCTATATGAGCTAATACTTTCTGTTTTGCAAAACTATGAATTATTAATTCAGTGTATTAAATGTAGATAATAGGCCAATATAGATTATCTATTTCTCTTTGTGTGAGTTTTGGTTCATTGTGTTTTTTTTAAAGAATTTATCCATTTTACTGAGGTTATCAAATTCATAGGTATATATGTGTTTTATTAAATTTTATTTATTTATTTATTTTTAGAGAGACGATCTTACTCTGTCCTCCCAGGCTGGAATACAGTAGTGTGATCATAGCTTATTATAACCTTGACCGCCTGGTCTCAAGTGATACTCCTGTCTCAGCCCTCTGAGTAGCTATAACTACAGGTGTGCACCATCATGCCTAGCTAATTTTTGAATTTTCTGTAGAGATGGGGCCTCAGTATGTTGCCCCAGCTGGTCTTGAATTTCCAGCCTCAAGCTATCCCCTCTCCTTGGCCTCCCAACTTGCTGGAATTACAAATGTAAAATACCTTGCCAGGCCTACAATAATTCTTTATTATTCTTTTAATATCCTTGGAATTAGGAAAGATGACCTCTCTTTAATTTCTGATGTTAATAATTTGTGGCTTCTGTCTTTTTATTGTTGTTTGTATTTTCATTAACCCGGCTTTCGGTTTGTTTGTTTTTTTTTTTTTTTTCATTTTTCTCTATTATTTTCCTATTTTTAATTTCATTGATTTCTGCTCTAATTTTTATTATTTTTAATTATACTGTTTTTGTTTTAAATTGTTTTTCCTTTTTGTAGTTTCCTATGATGTAAACTTAGATTAGTTATGTTAGATCTTTATTCGTTTCTAATATATGCAGATAATTCTATAGATTTCCTTCAAACCACTGTTTTCATTGGTTGCTACAAATTTTGATAAATTGTTTTTAAATTTCCATTTAGTTAAAAATATGTTTTTATTTCACTTGAGACTTCTTTGATTCATGCTATTAGGAGTAACTTTTACAATTTGCAAATGTTTAAGTATGTTTTAGTTATCTTTTTGTTACTATTTTTCTGTACAATTACTTGAGGTCTGAGAACATACTCATTTTTTGTATGTTTTTGAATATATTTTGATTTTTTTTAGCTAGAGTGTAGTTTAACTTGGTAAATATTTCCTGTGAGCTTGAGAAGACTGTGTCTTCTTCTATTGCTGATAGAGTATTATATAAATGTCAACTAAATCAAGTAGACGGAGAGTATTATTGATGTTCAACAATATTCATAGTGAATTTTTGCCTCTTTGCTCTAAAAATTATTGATAGGAAGGTGTTGAAGTCTGCAACTATACTAGCAGATTTGCCTGTATTTTCTTTCAGTTGTATTCAATTTTGCTTGACATATTTTGATGTTTGATTTTTAATTTGATTGTCAGTTTTGTTATGTATTTTTGGAGAATTTACCTATTTATCATATAGTGCTTATTTTATTCCTGAAAGTACTCTTGATCTACTTTGTCTGAAATTGGCATATTCACTGCAACTTTCTTTATTGTTAACATGCTGTATTTTTATATATTTTTCTTCTCTTTACTTTTGAACTTACAATTTTTTTAACAGACAATATATAGTTAATTGTTTGGTTTTATTTGCTCTGACAAAATCCGTCTTTTAATTAATGTATTCAGATCAATCATATTTAAAGTGATATTGATATATTAGGATTAATATCAACCATGTTTGTATATGTTTTATATTCATTGCTAATGACTTCTCTTTTTGCCTCTTCAGTTTTTAGTTCAGCATTTTATATGATTTCACACTTTTGGCATATAATTTATACTTCTTTAAAAATAGTTTTTGGTTGCTGCCCTAGAGTTTACTAAATATATATATATATACATATATATATATATACACACATATATATATACACATATATATATACATATATATACACACATATATATATATATGTATATATATATATACATTTTTTTCTCTGTTGCCCAGGCTGGAGTGCAGTGACACGATCTCAGCTCAGTGCATCCTCTGCCTCCCAGGTTTAAGAGATTCTCCTGCCTCAGCCTACTGAATAGTTGGGATTACAGACACTAGCCACCATTACTGGCTAATTTTTGTATTTTTAGTAGAGACGGGATTTCACCATGTTGGCTAGGCTGGTCTCGAATTCCTGGCCTCAGGTGATTCACCTACCTCGGCCTCCCAAAGTGCTGGGATTACAGGCATGAGCTACTGCACCCTGCAATAAACATTTTTTTTAATAATACAAGTCTAAATTCAAACAACACTTGCTGCCCTAGAGTTTACAATAAATATTTTTTAATTATATAATTTTTAATAATGATATTTTTAATAATTAAAATATTTTAATAATGTAAGTCTAAATTCAAACAACACTATTTCACCTCACGTGTAGTGCAAGTACCACATAACAAAGTATTCCCAGTTACTACTCATTTCCATGGTATTGTGGCATTAATTTCATTTTTTTATATGTCATGATCAGCTAATACATTGATTGTATCATTACCTTACATAAGTTGCTTTAGATTAATTTAATTTAATTTTTTTTTTGATATGGAGTTTTGCTCTTGTTGCCCAGGCTGGAGTGCAGTGGCGTGATCTCAGCTCACTGCAACCTCCCAGTCCCAGGTTCAAGTGATTCTCCTGCCTCAGCCTCCCAAGTAGCTGGGATTACAGGTGCCCACAACCATAACCGGCTAATTTTTTTTCTTATTTTTAGTAGAGACAGGGTTTCATCATGTTGCCCAGGCTGGTCTTGAACTCGTGACCTCAGGTGATCTGCCTGCCTTGGCCTCCCAAAGTGCTAGGATTACAAGCATGAGCCACTGAGCCCAGCCACTTTAGATTAATTTTAAAAATAAAAATAAAACATTTTATTTTACCATCAGTTATTCCTTTTTCAGTGATCTCCTTTTCTTTATGCAGATTCATAACATTTCACTCCATTCTTTTTTTGCTTGCATGGTTTCTGATGAGAAATTTACTGTACTTTCTTTTCTTTTCTTTTCTTTTCTGAGATGGAGTCTTGCTCTGTCACCCAGGCTGGAGTGCAAAGGCGTGATCTCGGCTCACTGCAACCTCCACCTCCCGGGTTCAAGTGATTCTCCTGCCTCAGCTTCCTGAGTGGCTAGGACTACAGACATGCACCACCATGTCTGGCTAGTTTTTGTGTATTTTTAGTAGAGATGGTGTTTCACCATGTTGGCCAAGCTGGTCTCGAACTCCTGACCTCAAGCAATCCTCCCGCCTCATCCTTCCAAACTTCTAGGTTTTCAGGTGTGAGCCACCACGCCCGGCCATTTATTGTACTTCTTATCCCTGTTTATCTATAGGTAAGATTCACTTCCTCCCTCTGGCATCTTTCAATATTTTCTGTTTGTCTTTGTCTTTCCGCTGTTTGAATATGATATACCTAAATGTAGTTGTTGTTTCTGTTAATTCTGCTTAATGTTCTCTGAGGTTCCTGGATTTGTGGTTTGGTGTCTGTTATTAATTTGAAAATGTCAGGGCTTTAATATTTTAAATATTTATTCCGTTCCATTCTTTCCATTTTCTCCTTCTGATATCCCAATTACACATGCACTGTATATTTTGAGACCATAATTCTCATTCTTGGCTCTTCTGTTTTTGCTTATGTGGGACAGAGAGTTTCTACGGTGTCAGATGAGTTGGTCTCCTGTGTGTGAGGCACCCATGGGGAGCCATGGGCGGCCTCTAAGGAGAAAAGTCTCCTTATTGCCTTCATGTCTTTATACCCCTAGAGCATAAACGCTCTGCGGCATTCCACAGGTTGCTCCGGGAGATAACACTCCCTGAAGCGGTGGAGTATAATCAAACATCTTGGCTCCTCCTGAAACCCACTCCCATCCATTTCAGTCCCGATAAGTTAAAGATCTTGAGTAGTTTAGATACACGCCTTTACTCAAGGAAATTCACAGAAACCGCCACTACTATACATATTATTGAATGATTCACGAGTTCTCCTTCACTGATTAATCCTTTTCCTCGTCCCTTCCTACCCCTCCCATCTGCCCTAAGAACAAAGAGCTTGTAAATCAATAAATTAGGCGGAGCCAAAGAGCTCTGGGCCGTGAGCAAGCCTCCAATGCTCCGGTCCCCTGGACCCGCCTTTTAAACTCTTGTTCTGTCTCTTTCTAACTCCTTTGTCTCCGCTGGACTCGGGGTACCCGCTGGGTGGTGTGGGGCTGGCTTCCCCAACAGCTTATTTGTATTGTTTCTTCTATTTGCATTTTGAGAAGTTTCTATTGGCCTGTATTCAAGATTACTAATTCTTCCCTTGGTCTTACTGAGTCTACTATTGAACCCATCAATGATATTTTTCATTTCTTTATACTAATTTTGATTACTAACATTTCCTTTTGAATTTTCTCTTAGAATTTTGATCTCTTTGCTTACATTGCCCATTTGCTCTTAATGTTGCCTACTTTTTCAATGGAAGCCTTGATATCATAGTTATTGTAAATTTCCTTGTAATTAATCTGCATCGTGTCTGAGTATAACTCTGACCCATTCATTTTATCACTAGATTATAACAATGCAAATTGATGTTAATGTTTAATCTTGTCTCTTTTGTGAAGCAGCAAGCAGAGACAGATGGTATAGCAGAAATAGTAGCAGGCTTTAGGACAGGAAAGACTGAAATCAAACTCAGGCTGTTACTACCTTTGTGGCCTAAGAGGTTAATTTCTCTGAATTCCAATTAAAAGATCAAAGAAAACAGTGCATTCTTTCTGTCAGGTAGATTTGGGTTTTAATCATAGATCCACTACATACTAGTGTAACTTTAGAACAGTTTCTTGGGTTTTTAGAGGCATAATGACTTCATCTGTAAGATGGGTCATAGTAATAATTTCTCCCATGTAGGATGACTGTGAGGTTAAATGGATACCTACATAAGAATCACCTACCCTGGTGATGGAAACATTATTTGTAGTCAGTATAAGTTAGCTTTTATTAATATGAATACTTTTATACATATTGATATAATATACATGATTATATTGTTAACATCAATATAATTTCAATGGCATAAAGTGTGTTAAATAGTATCCATTATCTTCTTACATCTTTTATTTGGAAACAGCATAGAGATAGATATAAGAATAACAGGCCTGATGCAGTGTCTCTTGCCTATAATCCCAGCAATTTGGGGGGCTGAGACAGAAGGATTCCTTTAGGCCAAGAGTTTGAGACCAGCCTGGGCAACATAGCAAGACTTAATCTCTACAAAAAATTAAAACATAAGCCAGGTGTGGTGATGGGCATCTGTAGTCCCAGCTACTTGGGAGGCTGAGGCAGGAGAATCACTTGAGTCCAGAAGTTCGAGGTTACAGTGAGTTATGATGACACCACTGCACTCCAGACTGGGTGACAGAGCGAGACCCTGTCCCTAAAATAAAAAGTTAAAATAATAATAATAGTAAAAACTACCATTTATAGAAGAATTTATTATAAGCCTAAGCAACTAGATGATTAACAGGTGATAAACAGGTGTTGACATTCTACATTTAGCTAACTCTTCTGTGGAACTTTGAGAAAAACATATAAATTACTATCTATTAGTTTTAAACTATGGGATGTTGCTGTTCAATGAGTATACAGTTTCAGTTGTGCTTATAGTTTACAGTATAGTATAGTACATTAAAGATTGAGAGGGTAGATCTCATGTTACTTTTTTTACTGCAATAAAAATGCATATATATATATAATTTTTTTTGAGACAGGATCTCACTGTGTTGCCCATCCTGGAATGCAGTGGCACAATCTTGGCCCACTGCAGCCTCTGCCTCCCAAGTTCAAGCAATTCTCCCACCTCAGCCTCCTGAGTAGCTGGGATTACAGTGGCGCACCATCACGCCTGGCTAATTTTTGTATTTTTAGTAGAGAAGGGGTTTCACCATGTTGGCTAGGCTACTCTCGAACTCCTGACCTTAGGTGATCCACCTGCCTTGGCCTCCCAAAGTGCTGGGATTATAGGCATGAGCCACCATGCCCACCTGTAAATATTTTTATTATTTTCTAAAAATCTGCTCATAGTATCTCACAAATTATCTGTTCCTATGTAAGGGCAGATCAAACAAAAACTTAAAAGAGTCATTTTTTTTTTTTTTACTCCTAAGCCATATAAAATACTCATAAAATTATGATTATAGAGTACTATTTTATTTTACCTTGATTTATTATTACGTGAGTCTGTGAAATTCTTCATTACTTTTGAAATACCATTTAATTAAACTTTAGTGTTCTGACAAAGAAAGAATGAGGGGGAGTTCTTTTCTGTAAAAACCAAAAGCCAAACCAAAACAAAAACCCAGTTAATATGTGGAGGAAGCTAGATAGATTTCAAAAATAATCATTCAGCCCCCTTAAATAAAGTAATTAGTTTAGGCAGTTATAATCAATGGATAAAACTCTTAGATGGAAATTGATGATGAACTTTATGATGGAATCATCAGACAGTCTCAACCTGGACCTGTTAATAATCTTAGCCCCACTAAAAGTGGGATAAACAGACATGTGTGAGTTGACGTACCTTACCATTTATGAACTACTGTTTTAAAAAATGTGAAGTTAATCAAGCTTCTGGAAGAAATTTTTGTTCCGAGGGACAACTCACATGGTGTCTGCAATAAGTCAAAGACATGAAAAAAAAAAAAAAGTCATGAAGAATGGACCCAACCAAGCTTAGCAGTAGTCTCTGTTCAGATCCTGATATGAACAAACCAACTGTGAAAGCACATTTTGATATACTTTAGAAAATATGAAAATGGGCTGAATGTTAAAGGAATATTGAGAATATTGCTAATTATTCTTATTTACAATAGTGTGATTTGAGAGAAAGAAAATGCTTATATTGAAAATATTATTTGTGAAGCGCATAGAGTTGAAATGATAAAACATCTGAAATTGGCTTTAAAATATTTCATTGCAGAGGATAAAAGTCAAAAGGGAAAACGAAACAAATACGACCAAATCTTGATAAATGTCGAGTTCAGTGACATATGGAAATACTTTATATTGGTTGACTGTCACACATGTTCATATGTTTTAATTAAAATAAAAAAGAAAACAAAGTAAAACCCACTCTATCTCTAGAATATGGACTTTCCACTATGGTTAAGTTTTCCATATGGTTAAGGTCTCTGTTCTTAGAGACCTTTTACCTGACTGGAGTGTCCATTCACATGCTATCCTCAGTCTGAGTGTGGGATAAGTGTATCATCCTCTTCACAAACTCCTTCTTCCCTTTGTCTTTAGTCTTATAAATCATACAGTGAGCATCATACTCTCCCCTTCTTGCATTAGCGTAATCTCAATTTCTGACTATTCTGAGCTGTCATGAGAGCATCGCAATGCATGAACTGAAGTCCTAAGCCCTGGTCCTTGCACACATTCCTGTGCTAAAACATGGATTGTGATAATCATGAAATAATTTGTTGAAAATCAAGAAAGGAATAACAGTTTTTATTTTTAAAGAATAAGGCTTTGTCATTACAGGTCAAGGAATTAGGGGAAAAATAGCCCAAAGGCCTTTGTGAGCCCAGTAAACTTTAGATTGCTAAGGATAATCAAGAGACTAGCTTGCTTATTAATTATAGCAATGAAATTAATAACCAGTTTCTTTTCATTCAGTTTATACTAGGCACTGGGATGAGGAATTTAGAATCATCATATCATTTATTTCCTGCAATAATCCCTCAATATGGTCTATAGGAATGTTCATATTTCACAATGCTTAATTAACTCATACAAATAGAACAACTACAAAGAGAAGGAGCCAGGATTTTGCCCCAGATCTGATTCCATAGCTCCCATTCTGCTTAAAACAAATAGAGAAAATAAATTTGCATCCAAAATGTGAGAACCTCCATTAAGTCCAGAAACATTTTTTAAAAAAGGACACTTTTTAAATTTTATTTAATCACTATTCACTCATTGTCTGTTATGTATCAGGTCTTGTGCCAATATTAGAAGCATAGTGATATATATGACCTGGTTCCAGCTTTGGGGAGCTCAAAATTTAGTTGATGAGACACACAATTTCATCATCAGAATGCAATATTATAGGTGTTAAAATCGAGGTGGATAAAGTGGTTGTTTTTCTGTCTTTCAGTTTGCCTGGGAGTCATACTTCAGAATAAGAGCTAAAATTGGGGTCTAAGAAAGGTGTGAATAAGGAAAACATTAAATACTTTTACCTAAAAGAGAGTTGGGAGAGACAGTTTAGGGGACAAGTTACTGAATAAGAAAAATTAGTAAGACGTCAGCAGGGCATAGAGTGGCAGAGGTAAGCAAGAGAATGGAAGGCTCACGGAGGTCACATCCCACAGGACCGAGAAGAGCTGAGGTGTGGATCTGAAGATGGCTGGAGGCCTATAGGGGTGGCTTTTCCCAGGATACCTTGATACCCTTATTTTTTTTTTCTGGCAGACATAGAAAAAGGTGGTCAGTATGTAAAAAAAAAAAAAAAAAAAAAAAAAAATACCGAATCTTTTTGACCAGTGCCCAATTTTGAGTATGAATTGTGTGATAAACTATTAAAGACAACCTTTCCTTGAAACAATTCTATTTTTTTTCTTTTTCAGTAGGGAACCAAATATCTATACACTTGGACTGTATTTTGATCTTACCATGTTAAGGGAAGTAAAACCCACTACACTGTTTTATAAATGAGTCGTCCCTTCAGAATGCCACCTGAGCCCGTTGGCAAGCACAAAGTCTGCTTGTGATGCCAGCCCTGGCCATGGCAGATAGCGGGGATAATAGTAATTGCTGTTTCCAACCCTTTTGGAAGTTTCCAAGCTGTCTTTGGCATCTGCTCCATTCATGCTCCACTGGCAGCAAGGGAGTAAGGGATTTTGAAGATACTATTAACATTTTTTGCCAATTAGGAAATGTGTGATCAAATAATTGCCCTAAACTATTCAAGATGGCCCACCTCAGAGAGCTGGATTGAAGCAATGGAAAGCTGCCTGTACTTCACCTTAGAAGTGGAGCTTAACGCATGATACAGTGTTACATGAAAAATGTAACTTATGAAAGATTCTTCGGTGTTTGTTGCTCGACGTGATTTGGAAAAAAATCAGCTTATTTGATCATTCTTTATTCAACTCAGTTTCCTGGCAAAATAAACTATTCCATTTTCTCCATATATTAATATAACCTGGCATGCCCTACTTCAGTGCCCATAATGATTCTCTTTCCTCCATAAGGGAGATGTGTTCCTTTCATCTTAACCTTTTTAAATGTTGTTTGTTCCATCCACACCTGAATTAATTCCCGATTTTAACATTTAACAGTTGAGTGACCTTGGACAAGCCTATTAACTTTTTTTACACCCCAGTTCCCTCTTCTGTAAAATGGAGATGACTATACTTAACACTTAGAATCCTTGTAAGAATTAAAGAAGATAATGTGCATGAAGCCCTTTGCACATGTAAGTGCTTAGTAATTGTCACCTATCATTCTAATATAAATTATAAACTGTTAATAGCCTGCTCTAGTGCCATCATCCTGGTGCAGTAATTCTGATTCTCTGTTCGGAAGTTATCTTCTGCTGACCTTGCGTTCCCATTGCAATGTATCCACACCCTTCTCATGGAGTGCATCACTTCTTACCTTAGGTTTCAGATCATTACACAAGTTCTGTCTGCCCTGAAACTTTTAGAGGTCAGTGTCCACATTTGATTTACCTATATATCCTCATTTTCTAGACTGGTGATACATGTAGGGAAATACTTAACAAATTTGTCCCATGAAAATCTGATCCCCTTCATGTTTTGAAAGTGATCATCAGATAACTTTTCCATGTAAGTTAGAACATCTCAATGGAGCCACCGGGTGCTCTTCCTCAGACGGTCCTCAGGTTCTCCTGACTGTCCTTCTTGTCTCCAGCCCTGGTGCCTCCACCCACGATATCTACTCAGAGTGATTTTCCAAAGGCACAGAGCTGATGAGGTTACTCCCTTGCTTTGCAATCTAAAATGGCGTTCTATGGTTACTCTAATGCTTAGCATTGCCATAGGAAAAAACTTCATGATTGTCTGGTGTTTATTCTCTCTTCTCTAGCCTTATCCCCCACCCTTCTGTTTCCTTACGCAATGTGTAGTACCCATACTGGACTGCTTAAAATATTAAAATGTCCTAACTCATTTTTACCCGTCTAATGTGTACTCTTTCTCTTTGTCTGGAATAAATTCCTTACCACTTTCCACTATCACCTAGTTTACTGAGTCTCACGTGTTAGGATTGGGTTTAAATGTAACCTGTGTCGCCTCACCCAGAAAGCCTTTCCAGTCTACCCCTGCTTTGATTATTTCCCTATCCTCTATGCTGCCTTGGTTCCGTGTGTGCCTCTCCACAACAGCAATTAGAGCACATATGATTTATTATCTCACATATTGGTCTCAACTTTCAGTCTATGAAGTCTCTGCGCACAGAAGCTCATGAGCGTTTTCTTCCTTTCTGTGGATTACCTTTGCAAAGGCCCGAGACCACCAGAGAACCTGCCTTCCTACCTCTCTTCCTCATCTCCACCCATTCCCTGCCTCACACTCAGTTAACACCAAACCGCATGACGTTTTCTTCAGGTGCTACTTGATTGATGCTTTCATGCATCTCTGTATGCTGCTCAACCTTCCTTTGTGACTCTTTTTCACTTTACTTTCCTGATCAATACTTCACTTATTACACAATCTTACATATTAGAGATTTATCTCTGGAGTTATTTTTTCTAGGAAAATTTTATGAACACTAAATTTGGGTTAGATACCCTACCCTGTTCTCTGACACATATAACACTTATGACTTCTGTTGCTTTATGAATAGGTTTTTTTTTTCAACACAAATAAGGTGCTATTGAGATCTTAGACCAGATAATTCTTGTTGTAGGGACCGTACTGTGTGTTATAGTATGTTTAGTAATATTCCTGACCCCTATGCACTAGATGCCAGCAGTGTAAACCCTTGCCCTTGCTGAAAGAAAGAAAAAGAAAGAAAGAAAGAACGAACCTCTGGATGTTGCCAAATATCACCATATCACCTATGGGGAAAAAATCTCTTGAAACGTGGTCTCACTCTGTCACACAGAGTGGAATGAAGTGGCATGATCTCAGCTCACTGCAACCTCTGCCTCCCTGACTCAAGCAATCCTCTCATCTCAGCCTCTTGAGTAGCTGGGACTACAGGCACACGCCACCACACCTGGCTAATTTTTGTGTATTTTGTAGAGACAGTTTTGCTATGTTGCTCAGGCTGGTCTGGAACTCCTGGACTCAAGCAATTTACCTGCCTCAGCCTCCCACAAGTGCTGAGCCACTGTGCCTGGCCAAAAAAAACTTTCTCAGTTGAGGAATATTGCTCTAGATAATAAAACTAGATCTTAGAATTCATCTTTCTGCTTATAGTGATGGTTATTTGACCTTGTTCAACAAAGACTACTTATTTTGGTAGCATTATTACTAGTAAAAGGTACATGATTAGAACATAGGAAATGAATTATATTTGTCATTCATGTCTGACTCTTTTATTTATAAGAAGTTTATCTGTTTATAAACAAAACAAACAAGAAGTTTTTCTATTTGTATCAAATACACGAGGTAATAACCAAACATATTATAACATTACCACTGCAAGTAATAGAGAGTAAAAACTAAGTAAATTAGTAGCCTAAGATCAAACCAAAAATGTTGCCGAAGAGTTGTAGATGTGAACAAGTTATTGTTCATTTAACGTTCTTCAGTATTTCATTTTCAGTAACATTAATTGTGTCAACATTCACTACTTTTCAAAAACATTCTAAATTACTCTGTGAATTACATGTATTTCCTTTATGGCCTGCTGATAGGGCTCATTCCTTTTCAATTTAACTGAAAACAAGTGAGGTTTATACAATTAAGCATACTTTATAAACCTTGTCTGTGTGCCTAACTTTTGCATAAAGGTGTAGGACATTGCCCCTATATTCAGTTGTGTCTGATTTCCAAAGAAAGACTACAATTAGGTGAAAAAAATCTTGTTGGTTGTAGAGGGTTTTCAGTAGATGGAATGGGTTTGAAGAATGAGTAGGAATCTGCAGGTAGAAAAGTAATGGAAATCAGGATACCATTTCCCCAAATGTGGCATCTCAGTATTTGAGGACACAGCAGAAGTAGGAAAGTCACTCTCACCTTCCCCTCAATTTTCTCCCCTAAAGCAGGCCATAAAATAATTCTCTAAATTTCCTCTACAGCAGGTCATAAAACCCTCATTCTAGAGGGGTACTGCTATACCCAGAATAAAGGAATGTCACACAGGGATGCCAGTAAGAATCTGGCAACAACCAGACCTTGCTAAATTGCCTCAGGTTATTAACATTAAGTCATACTTTATTGTCCTCTAGTAATACTTCTGCACCATTGTCCATAAAAGTACACACATTTCTCTGTTTCTTTGAGTCTGCAATTTTGAAAGTTCCTATGTCACATAAAACCTATGTG
The DNA here is from genome assembly GCF_029289425.2 of Pan paniscus. NCBI lineage: Eukaryota > Metazoa > Chordata > Mammalia > Primates > Hominidae > Pan > Pan paniscus. The sequence continues at coordinate 19,818,771 of NC_073252.2, forward strand.
ATATGGTTTGGCCTTGTGTCCCCTCCCAAATCTCATCTTGAATTTTGTAATCCTATATGTCAAGAGAGGAACCCTATAAGAGGTTATTGGATCATGGGGGCAGCTTCCCCCATGCTGTTCTCATGATACTGAGTGAGTTCTCATGAGATCTGATGGTTTTATAAGTGTCTCGCCTTTCCCCCTACTCCTCTCTCCTGCCGCCCTGTGAAGAAGGTCCTTGTTTCCCTTTCACCTTCTGCCATGATTGTAAGTTTCCTGAGGCCTCCCCAGGCATGTGGAACTGTAAGTCAATGAAACCTCTTTCCTTAATGAATTACCCAGTCTTTGGTATTTATGGTAGTATGAGGACAGACTAATACACTATGTTAAATACATTTGTATTTTTTCTCTTGTTAATCTCTCTTTCGTTATAGGATTCTCAGCCATGAACCAAGAAATGGATGAGAAAAAGTATCATTTCTTCTTTTCAAAACAAGGCAGTAGGAAGGTACCACAGGTTGACACCAGAAAGCAAATCAATTTTTGCTACCAGAAACTCAACAGTACAGAATATTTAAATTCTGGCTTAAGGTTCTTGTTGCTTTGAGACTGGTAAATTAACTTTTTTGTTGACTAGAAGAGGTTCACTATCTATGCTTTAAGTAACTTTTTTGTAGGCACAAAGAGCAGTATTTATGGACCTGAGTCACAATATCATCGTAGTAAACTTATTCTATCAGAATTTCTGCTGATTTAACTATAGCATAACATTGAATATGATGAAGGTAAAAATTAAATTAAGAAAAAAAGCCCTTTCCTCTCTACAGTGAAACAGGTCTAAGTCATGCTATTTTCTTATAACTCAATATTTGGATGAGACATATTTGAAAACTCTCCAAACTATATACTCCTAACATTTTTGAAAAGCTAAAACTATTCTATAATAAAATGCTTATTTTCTTAAAGATTTCACAAGCAGAAAAAATAGCCTGAACAAAAGAAGGTCAGCAGGGGAGGATTGTTAGGCAAAGCCAGGCAGTGAACCATTGGAAAAGGATTGAGTTTCCTATATTTTTGCAATTGCAGATCTCTAACCTTAGCCCCTCCGTGATCCTTTTCTTACTATTTGCACCCTTGCTCCCACTTCCTACTATTACTAATTAGCCTGTTTTATGTGAATTTCAGCATTCAATATTTCATATTTAATAACCCTGCATCAGAAGAAATGGGAAGTCAAAGAAGCTGGAATTTATTGCCAGGTGTTCTGGAAAGCACCAGGGGGCATTTATAGGGAACCCACAAAATTCCTCAATACCCTGAGGAGTCCACAACCCACACTTTCAGGAATCCAATAAGTTTCAGCTGAGAATACTATAAATACCACAGAATAAGAGCCATACCCTGATCAAGCTCATTCACTGGTTAGTCAGGAGACAGGAAGTTGAAGTTCAGGGGTAGCCATAATTGGCCTTTGCATTTAGCACCTTGTTAACATAAATGGAGTAAGTTCACACCTCTAATCTTTCATTACTAATGTCACCTACTAGAATCTGAACTCAATAAGATGAGGTTGGCTTGCTGGCAACGCCGCTTATTTTTCTGAACAGGAGGAAAGGGATTTAAATGTTTCAACTGAGAGACATGGAACCTGACATAGGCGGTATCTTAAGTCTTTGAGGCAACTTCCAAAGCTAGAGGTTAAAGTCTTAAGGTCACTAAGGTTGTCACTCAGAGTACTCATGATTTCAGTCTCATCTTGTTTTATATATAGCTTTTCTTATTTTCTCTTTTCTTATGTCAGATCCTAGAGCCAAATTGATTACTGTGATTCATCCAGATAGATTACCCTCCTCTCTCCTTTACTCACAATGTACCTATCCTCTCAATACCATTTCCTCCTGTTATCAAAAGTCTACTTCCCATTATCCCTTTAAACTCCTGTTCAAATTCATCCTCTTTCAAAAAGTCTAAAGAATTTAAATTTTAATTTATTCTTAAAGTCTTCTTTACTTCTTCAAATGCCACTGTTTATTCCTGTCTATGATTGCTATCTTTATTATCACAAAATGTGACAACTTGTTATATGTGACCTTGTGTCTTAACATTTGTCATTTATTCTTCCTTAGCAAAATATCAAGCTTTTTGCAGACAACTATCTCAAACTTCTCTATTCTAACAGTGCCTAAGACAGTGCCAGTGTTAGTTATGGCACTGTCAAAAAGAAAGTCACCTTTTGTAAAGCTTGCTCTTGGGAGATTGCTTACTTTGGCTGATAGACATTAGGATAGTGATTATAAGTTAAGATTGTTTAAGCCAGATAAAGAGAGATAAGCCTCTCTTTAAAAATGCCAGAGTTGGGGACATTAAAAAGGCAGTGGAAGGGTTATCTGAAAAGAGATGAGCAAGAACTTCAGGACTGAGAGAGCAGAATAAGGCTGATTAAACAGAATTTCATTTCCTCAGCTCAGAACCCAATAAATATATATTTATTTAATTATACATATTAAATAATATATATTATATAAAAATAATATAATATATAATATATAAATAATAAATTATATATATTATATATATAAAATAAATGTAGAAAATTTATTTCTACAGCAACAAAACACAGGAAATAGAATCACCTAGTTTCTAATGATTCAGAAGTTGGAGGTCACATAATGAATTATTTAGGTAGTAGCTTAAAATGTCTATACACCTTGACATTGCTTTCACCTTAGAAGCCTTACTAACAACCTTACAAATCTGGAGATTTTTTTTTACCATCTCCCTAACATTTTGAAAGAAACAAACTAAGTGGGTATTGTTAAATTCCATTATCACTGGTAAGTAGTAGATAGAGGTGCTAAAATACCTACTAAAAGAAGGAAACCCAGGGCTCCAGGGGCACCCTGAAATTGGATAGTCGTAAGCATGCCATGAGAATGGATTATATTTCACAACTAGGAGAAATGAAACTTGATGAAGAACCCTTAATCAAACATCAAAAGTTAAAAATAAAAAAGATTAGGTAATGTAAAAACTTTGCACACTCACTATCCCAGAGTTCTTTATGCCACCATGCTATAGAGGAGTGGACAGAATAGCAAATATCTAACACTCAAACCACTCTTTGATAAGGAAAACAAAATAGTCATGGATAAATAAGGAAGAGATTCTGTTTCAAAAAGTCACCGTGGAAATAGTAGAGACAATTGAAAATCTAGACAGAACTGCCCAGAAGTGAGGAAAATTTCAAAAACAAATGGCAGAATAACTATACAGACTTAGCTAAGGAAAAGGAGTGAGGAGTATCAAAAACATAGCATTTCAAATACAAATCAAATCTAAAAGGAAAAGTAAACAAAGGGGCAGAAGAAAATTCCTTGTAAGTGGTATCTTCTATGACAAATATAATTACTATATGAATTCAATAAACCAAAGTCTCAAAATTATGAAGATAAACTAACAACAAAAATCATGAACATAAAGCAGCAACAAAAGTTGAAAGGATATATTGAAAACCTAACGAAGAAAACAGCATTATTACCAAATTAATAAATAAGTTGGAATCAGCAAGGGACCAAACACAGCCAGCTGAAAAATCAAATTACAACAGAAAAAAAAAAGGCTTGAGACAAGCAACAATAATGCAGGCAAGAAAAGCAAATTATATTAAACCGATCAGACAGGTGATAGGATAAATTGATATACTTGAAACAGAGAAAAAAATAAAAAGCAACCAAAGAACATTTTCTTAAAATGAACATAGAACTAAGTTGGCAGATATTAAGAATAGACAATATTTGAGTAAAATGTGATATAGAACAATCATCACCAATTATTATGTTTAAGTTATTGAATTTTAAGTGCAAAGAACATTTTATTTAAGCATTCAGGCAGCAAAAACAAGTTAGTCATATAATGCATAGATAGAGATAAGTAGTTATAACCCATAGGAAGATATAACCAGACTGGCTTCAGACCACTCTTCATAGAAACCTTCAATGCTAAAAGACAATTGTTCTTTGCTTATAAATATCTGAGGAGAATAAATGTGTGTAATAATGTATGTTTCAAAACATCATGTTGTATACCACAAGTATACACAATTTTTGTCAACTATAAATGACTAAATAAAAGTTGGACAGAAGTAATTTTATTCATATATTAAATCAGTGGTTATGCATGCCTTTATTTTTCATTTATGTTATTAGCAACTGTAAGATATAAAAGTTGAGTGATTATTGTAAGTGGCATAACACTTTATATACACAAATATTTATAGACATTTTGACATAAACTGTGAGGTGTAAGTTTTAATTATTATGTAACTTTTAATTATTTAAGGGAGATAAGTATTGGCATATTTGGGTGGTCTGACAGTTTTTATAGTGGTGGCTGTTGAATGCAATGAAGGATGAGTGGAACATGGAAGTGTGATGGAGAGGAGACAGTTCAAGCAGCAGGAATAGGATAAGCAAAGGCATGAAAATGGAAGTTGTCTGGTCCATTCTGGGTAGTGAAACTCAGGTCATGGTGGCATGGTTGGCAGACATGGGTGAAGGTAACAATAGAATAGTGGGTTGACACGCATTTATGAAATGCCTTGTACACCTCTTATATTTTATGCATGAACTAGCATGAAACCACAGAAGCTTTTAGAAATAGAAGTGCCTTTTAGGGTATCTAGTTTCTAACCCACCACCTAGAAAGATTAATATAGGAACAGCTTCTGTATTATCTTACATACTTTAATTCAGATGCATTCATTATCTTTTATTCTTTTAAGAGAAAAGAAATGCATGACTTTCAAAGGATATCCTGACATAATTTTTTGAACAGCTACACATGTATTAAATATGTAGCACGTGTAAGACCCTGTTCTTGGAACAGGATCATTTCTGAATTTATAGTACTGTATTATAATCATTAATGTTTAGCTGGATAACCTGAAGTTTTGTCAGTAAAAATACTATCAGGATTAGTAACATAAGGGAATCAATTCATTGATCTAAACAGGTTCTTAAAATGGTTAGAAAATATAAGGCTTTGTCTTAGAAATCAAGAAAATTCAATTTTGCCAAACATTATGTTCCCTAAGTTTCTGCTTTTCTGAATTCTACTCTAGTGAGTAAAGCACTGTGAAAGACTGGCTCTTTTATTTATCCCCATGGCTGAGAATATCAACTGTGTTAATCATTTTCAAATCCTTACCCCCTGTAGAAATGGACAATTTCTTTTTTCCTCAATGACCTGATAGCTAGTTTCTTGTGTAGAAAAGAACATTGATTATACCTCAGGACGTAATTGTTAGCTGTATAATCTTGGCTATGAGAGTCAGCCTCTGGGACTGTAAGTTTCCTTACCTGTAAACAGGAAGAATACTAAGTAGTGGCCACGGTTATGGTAAACATTAAGTGAGTTAATATATAGAAAGGATCTACAAAGGCATACTGTATGTGCACAATAAATATTAATCAGCTACATTTCTCCTTTTGTCAATAGTGTGGAATCAAGAAACCAGATATTTTTATGATTTAATTTCATAGTATTAGCTTGTACAGACACTTAAGCAATTAAAGCCCTTGACTATAATACATCTCTTATGTTTCTTCCAGGACTGAAACCTGTGAGATAAATATTGTGTAAAGTTGTTTTCAAGAGCAGTTATAGGGTGCAGGGGAGTGAAAGCATTTAGCATTGCTACCCAAATGGTTATAAAATCTGGTCTGTACAATGCCTGAGAAGTAACTCATTGCTTCACAAAGAGTCAGGGAAGCGCAGACACTAAGAAGAGCATGACTATTGTACACAGACAACTTTTACTGTTATTTTTGCCTATTTTACTCTGAAGGATATTGTTCACAGACGGCAAATTCACACACCCGAATGAAACTCCTATGTGACCCACATGCACGGATTTATTCAGGTCAGTCTGATCACTGGCTGAAACTTGTGCATCCCAAATGCTATAATTTAGGTTTTTTGGGAGAGAATTATTTTGGAAAAGTTCTCATCCAGAAGCTGATTATGAAATGGCTGGCCAGGTGCAGTGGCTCATGCCTGTAATCCCAGCACTTTTGGAGGCCGAGCCAGGCGGATTACCTGAGATCAGGAGTTCAAGACCAGTCTGGCCAACATGGTGAAACCCCATCTCTACTAAAAATACAAAAAAATTATCCAGGTGTGGTGGCGTGCACCTGTAATCCCAGCTACTCGGTAGGCTGAGGCACGAGAGTTGCTTGAACCCAGGAGGCCAGAGGAGCCAAGCTCATGCCTCTGTACTCTAGCCTGGGCAACAGAGCAAGACTCAGTCTCAAAAAAATTAAAAAAAAAGAAATGGCAGGACTTTGATTTTCCATTTACAGTTCTTCCTTTCTGTGAAGAGCCTGGAAAGTGACGGGCCAGAAGTGAAATGGCAGGCAGTAAGAAATGAGTTTCATTGTCATTCTGAATTTTCTCAAACCTCTTCATCATTTAGGATAACTGGTAACATTTTACGATTTTGGAGAATAAGTTAAATAGTATTTCTCTTTGATGAATTATTACTGATTTAACCAATGGAAAACTTGAAAGAACTTCAGCACACATAGGTTAAACAAATTATGAACTGTGGCCCACATATGTGAATACTGACTTTAAATTTCAGCTGGGCTACATTTTATAGGCGTTAAGAAACAATCATACTAGAAGAATAACAAATAGTGTAGAAGACTGCATAAATTATATGCTTTTTATTTAGTTAGGTTTTCTGGCATTCCTGCAGAATATGGTTCTTATGAAAGATCATTTATTTCTTCATTAGGTGGTATTGGAATCCATTTAAGCAGAGGTGATATGGATCTAGACTCCACTGAATGGCCACACTGATTTAAGTGTCTTGGTCTTAAGTGGAGGCTACTCAAAATAAAGACTAAGTATGAAAATATTCCAGATGGAAATACTACTATGTTAGAGCTATTATGACTTTTCTTGTTAAATCTTCTCTAAAATTAACCCTTGGCTCAAACACTGCGGGTAAACAAGCATCACTTCAAGATATTTAGATCTATGGGTTCAATAGGGCAATATAGCAACTTATTTCAAAAGTAAAAATATCATGTGCGAAGATCAACTCTATTCCCTTGCCAAACAAAATTCCATTAACTAACTTAAATTGGACTTAATAACAATCACATAAACTAATTAGTTTCCATTTATAACTCCATTAGGAGTATTATTCATCACAGCATTGCCCAATAGAGCTGTGCTTCTTCAGACTTTCAACAGATTAAATAAATATAACCTGGGGTGCTAATTATACAATGATGATGCAGAGACTCCAAGATTACTCCCTTAATATGGATAGAATTTTTGTGAAATGGATTTTTTTTTCAGAAAATGTCCTTGGTCTAAACTCTTGATTTTCTTATTTTATATTTTAAATGAGTGTGCATCCCTAACATATGATTGGAGCTATCATTTCCTGTGGGCATTGGTGATAACTTTGCTTTTGCAAATCCAGACAACCTTTATTTTTGCATTATTCACAAGGTACATCACTTTCCAAGCACTCTGTCTTATGTAGTTTTAGAATTCTTTGTGGTTCATAGACGGAAATTAGATGACCCATAGCTCATGCCCTACTTCTGGAACTCTACCAGTATTGTGTCTCAGGGCTTGCTCCTGAAACTTTAAAAAAATTTAAAGCATTTTCCTCCATAATCTCATGCTCGTAATACTATGTGCTTATACCTCCCAAATCCATAACCACAACTAGAATCTCTTGGGTATCTCCACTTGATTTGATTACAATGAAACTTTCATTTATGCTCATCTAGGGCACAGACAATGGAGCCAAATGACCTGAGTTGGTAGCCTGAATTGGAAAACCATCTAGCACCAAATAAACTCTCAATACATACTAATCATCTGTTATTATTACTGAAGAGCTGTGAAGCCTAATGCAGACTTCCAGGTTTTCTTCATTAAGAACATGGTGAAAAACTACAGACAGATATAACTAAGAATAGCTCCCTAATGATACCTAAATATCTCTTTTTTATTGTGTAGCCATTCCTCAGGTTCTTTTCAAGTTATCCTGTTTTTGCTTTCAGAATCATTTAGTTTGAATGCCACTTCCTTGTTCAAGACCTTATTACTATTCTCAGAATTCTTACTGTCTGCAGTTAAAATCCAGAGCCAAAACTGAATACCAGAATATTCCCAAGGACTAAATATTTATCCCTCAGAAGGAGTGCTCTCACTAATATACTCTAGAACTTGGGTGGCTGGGAGTAGGGGGAATTCCATCAGTGGATTATTTTATAAATAAAGTTTATTGATACAGTCATATCCATTATTCATTTGTGTTGTATCTGTGGCTATTTTCACACCACAATGGCAGCATTAAGTAGCTGCAAAACAGAATATATGGCCAATAAAACCTAAGATGTTTGTTATTTGGCCTTCTACAAAACAATTTTGCCAGCTCCTGCTTTAGAAATTTCTGTCCTCACTAAAACCTGTATCATAGCAGTTGACATCATATTCCCATTTAAGAATTTTCAATTTCAATGAAACATGTTATATACTTAATTGTATACTCAAATTTGTATTAGTTTCATAATTTGATAGTTAAAGTATTTTGGCTTTATGTTTGCATAAGAACTATAAACATAAGGAGTTTATGTGTTTTTGTTTGAAATTAAAGTATTATAAGTAATTTAAGTATGTATTAAAGGTCTAGGAGCATTTGATTTTCTTTAACAAAGTCCTTTTCTCTTAAGTTTGAAAAATCTTTCACTAGATAATTAATTAAAAATTCTGACCTACATGGCTGTAAGCTGGCACTGGGCTTCATGAGCCTTCTCTGGGCTTCATCTGTACTCTGGATCTATAGCAGCTACTCAAACTCTTTTGACATTAAGAACTGGTTTTTTTCACCCCATATATCTAATTAATACTCTTTTAAAAATCAATAAAATAATTATTGAAATCTGATCATGAACTTGGATGTGCAATTATGTCAAATAGCTACAAAATTTACTGAATGTACATTCTCAATTTCTGTAGTCATCTCATGGAATATCAGAAACAACGAGAAGTGGATGAACACCAGCTAATGGACCATGGTAGCACTGGACTGCAGTATGCATATGGGATATGGAAGCCATTGAAAAGGGAAAAGGGGAAGGGATTGTCTCTAAATTTAAGGATCATCTGGATTTCTAAAGTAAGCTTAGAAATGAGTAAATTTCTCCCCATTCTTTGTAGAAAATCTTTAGGACCCTTAAATCTACTTTGCATAATGTCTACATTTGGACACTGAGGACCATGACTTTTTGGAAACACATTTGAAAATATATCCACTGTCCACTATGTTCATTTATTAATCATAAATGTAGCAAATATTGAACAGATAAGATGTTCCAAAAACTTCTAGTTACTGAAGATAGAGCCTTGAGCAAGACAAAAATCCCTGCTCTCATATGGTATATATCATAGTAAGGGAAATTGGAAAATGAACAAACAAATACATCAGCAAGAAAAAACTGAGAATAACAATTGGTGTTATGCAGGGAATTAAAACAATGTGATTTGATACATCTTGACACGGTGTCTGCTTTCGTTTGGGTAGCTAGCCAAGCCCTCACTAAAAAGCTGCCCTTTAGGCTGAAATGTGAATGATAAGAAGGAAGTGGCCATGATTAGGGAAAAATAATTCACAAAGAAAAAAACAGGAAGTGAAAAGTTCTCAATGAGATCATGACTTTGGCAAGTCAGAATGAAGAAACAAGGCTTTGTGGCTGAATTGTCATAGGTGACAAGGAACACGATAAAAGGTAAAATCATAGAGGTCACCGGGCGCAGTGGCTCACACCTGTAATCCCTTTGTAAGCCCTTTGGGAGGCTGAGGCAGGGAGATCACCTGAGGTCAGGAGCTTGAGACCAGCCTGGCCAACATGGTGAAACCCTGTCTCTACTAAAAGTACAAAAATTAGCTTGGTGTGGTGGCATGCCGCCTGTAGTCCCAGCAACTCTGGAGGTTGACGCAGGAGAATCGCTTGAACCAGGGAGGTGGAGGCAGAGTTTGCAGTGAGCCGAGATAGTGCCACTGCACTCCAGCCTGGGCAACAGAGTGAGATGCTGTCTCAAAAAAAAAAAAAAAATCATAGAGGTAATCTGGGGACAGGTAATATAGATTAAAGTCCAAAACCAGGCCAGAGTAGGAATGCGTTTACTGAAATGCCCTGCCAAAAAGCAAATTAAATATGCCTATCTTTTAGCAACACTAGAGTGTAGAGCAAAAACCATGCTCTGTTGTAAACAATCACATGTATTTGGGATATCTGCATCTTCACGTACTAGCTATCAGATTTAAGTTGCTTAATTTCTCTGAATCCTAATGTCCTTAACATATAACGGGAAAGGAAGGTGTAATTTTTAGATTGTAGTGAGAATTAGAGAAAATAAAGCTAAAATATTTTATGAATTAGTTTTGTATATAGTTAATTGTCTTATTTTGGGGTTGTCTTCAAGTGATGACTTATATTCAGGTAGAGCTGATAGGATGATCTCAGCATGGGATCTCATTGACAGTGATGTTGACTTGGGAGAATCATCTTTCCCATCACTACACTCTCCTCCTTAGAAAAAGATCTTTATTCTTTATTCCACCAACCAAGGAACAGCCCAAACAGACAGACTATGCATATGCATTCCAGATCAGTAATGTGAAGCATAAGAGAGAGGAACTCTAAATTTAAAAGTGGAATAACACTCTTATTCCCTCCAATTGCTAAAATCGCAGAGAGGAACAATATTTTCATCCAAATTGTCTGGCTTTCATTGTACATATTAGAGCCAGACATGTAGTAAACCAGATGTAATTTGAGACTTGTGGAATTTATTTCTCAGCCAAGCAAGAAGCTGAATTAATAGATTTTTACTTTTACTTTTGTTGAAATGAGAAAGCTAAAGAGTTTCCAGCATATTCCTACCAGATGGCCTGCTTCATTGCATGCAATTTTGCTCCCTGCAACTTGGTCTCCTCAAAGGTGAAGAGGAAAAATATGTATCTGCCTATTTGTGTGGTAATCAAAGTAGAAGAGATAGGAAAGATCAATCTGCCCACCTCCAGCTGTGGTTCACCTTAACCTAACTGTGCATTTATTTAGAACTCTGGTGAGATAAGACATGTCTTCCTAAAAGCAGGGAGTATTATTCAATTTTGGTATGACAAATAAAGTGAATTCGTGTTTGATGGTTAATAACCTAAATATGCGATAATGTCCTGATATTTATGAGGTCTCTAGGTGATGATAGAAAAGAAGGGCTGACTTTATTGATCAAAACCAACTGAGCACGTCTACCACTTGAAAGTCATTGTTTAAACCATAAGCATCAATTTGTAACTTATATTTTCATATGAGATTGCTAAAAATCTTTGGTGGGTCACAGAAAGTGTTATAAATAACAGTAGAATCAGAAAAGAGTTTTACTGATAATTATATTTAGGTCACTTTAGATTAAAATCTTGCATTTTACAGTTAAGTGATCCAGAGAAGTGAGAAATGTAACAGCAAGTAAGAATAAATGAATGTTTATACAGTGATTTGAAGCTGAATTCTAAGCTCTCCCTAATAACTGATCATTACAAGTAGCATATTTCTGATAATCTTTACAAAACCTATCAGTAAATATGATAAGGGATAGTTTAAAAAATACCTAGTAATCTTTCAGGATGGCACTGCTCTGTTAATCCCATAATTGGCCCATTTTTATATTGGTTTGTTGGGAAAGCAAGTGACCATGCACCAGTGTAGAAACTAACATCAGTGAAGTAGAGCCAGTACTTTTGCAAGTTTCTACCTGTTCTCACATTGCTGATTAAAATGGCTAGAGACCATCCTTAATTTATTTTACTTTGCCCTCAAGTGGGCACAGATGTCAGCTTCAAGGAGGAAGTGCTGATTGCATAAATTTTTAAACATAATATTTGGCCCAGCACTTTATAAATCATATCCACATACATCATCTCTTTTAAGCTCCATAATATCTCTTCCCATTTCAGGTCACTATGTTAAAAACTATGGAAAATATTTATTGTTGCTCCTTGGGTTAACTGATTGACTCTGGCTGTGATAGGACAGAAAATATGTATTTTGAATCCTTTACAGCCAGGGTGGAGGATGTCCACCTAGAATGATCTTCCCTCACTAATACATAAAATAGGAGGCAATCATGCCACAAAAAAATACATAGACTTAAGTCAGAATAACAGGGTGGATTCTAGGAAGTAAAAAAATAAAATCAAATCAAATCACATTTCTCCTCTGCAAGGCAAAAATGAGATTCAAACCTTTGACTCGTTAACATTGTGCCTTGACTATTTTTATCCCTCCATACTTCCCACCTTTCCCTAACATGAAATGTTTTCCTCCAAGAGTTAGATCCTCTGAACTTGGCATCTTCATATGAATATTTCCATATATTTCTTCTATTTTATGTAACTTTAGAAACTCATTGCAGGCCCTCATTTGCTACACTGAAAATGCCACATTTATCAAGTGAGTCAGTTGTGTGTTCTCTTATTGTTATATAATATTAACCCTGAATATAATTTTAATAAGTACTCCAGTCTTTCCAGAATGCCTTATCATATCTGCCAGTTATCCAGGGAATTCATTCTGGAGCAGTGTTATATTAGCAATACTAAAACTGGGCTGCAGCATAGATGGGAATGGTAATGAGTACAAATTAGTGAGAAAGAATGGATAAGACCTACTATTTCATAGCAAAATAAGTTGACTATAGTCAATAATAACTTAATTTTACATTTTAAAATAATTTATAGTGTAATTGGATTGTTTGTAACTCAAAGTATAAATGCTTGAGAGGATGAATGTCTCATTCTCGATGTGCTTATTTCATATTGCATGCCTGTATCAAAACATCTTATGTATCCCCATATAGATACACCTACTATATACCCATGAAAATTTGAAAAATAAAATTAAATTTTATGTTTTTTGTTTTTTGGGTGGAAAGTGATTCAAGGATTACTTAAAAAAATTACAGTTGAGATTCACTTGTTCCAGTAATTTCTTAATACTCAAGACATTAAATTAAAGATCATTTCTATTTATTTTGTGCTATGGGAGCAACTGTAATTTGTGGCAATAAGGATTTTTAGTTTATAGCACATGAGGGGGTAAAAAGTGTTAGCTGTTCAACTGCCTAGGAAAAGGAAATGTAGTGATTTATAGCTTGAGGGGAATTTACTGGTGTCATCGAATACAACTCCTTCTGTTATAAATTAAAAAATAAAGTCATGTCCTGCACTAGCCCTGTATTTATTTTACCTTGTGGTCTATAAATAAACTCTATAAAGGCAAAGTGATAAAACTTTTAAAGTGCTCTTTTCTTTTTGACATAGATCTTGATTTCCTCTTACTGGCCAACTGAAGGCAGAAAATACTGAACCATATGTTTATCCAATTGCACTCTTTAATCAAGAACTCCAACCATTCCTTTCCCCACAATTCCTCCCGGCCCTCGTACTGCCCACTCAGTGCACTCTGCATCCAGGTCAAGGCTCCTCACCTGAACTTTGACTGTTTACTTCTCTGGCCCATGGCAAGAGTAACAAGTATCCTCACTTGAACAAAACACAATAAAATAAAATGTTATAAAATAGAAAAAAATATATTAGTTTTTCAGTAGATAAGAAAGCACCAAATCTGTTGTATATCAAATACGATGGAAGACACCCTATGAAATATTTTGAATAATCCACCCTGTTCTAGAATTGTGCAATAGCATTTCCTTCTTTTGGCTTTCTCAATTAACAGACGGAAAATCTCTTACTCTCCCACATGCTTGGCTATTAAACTTTCAATACACTGCCAAAAAATTCTTGTCAAACAAATAACCAGACATACCGCAGAAAGCAAGTTCTAGAATGATGAAGTGAAATCTAATCATGCTAACAGGTATAATGTTAGAATTATAACATTGAAAGTTTTTGTGTGTGAAATATTCCATGCTTAGCAACCCTTAAGTAGTTTAAGAGTTATTTAAATATTTTTCCTGAATCTGAATCACATCTTATAAAATTCCAGGGACTTTCATTCACTTCCTCGAATATACACCCTCATGAACAAATGACATAACTTGATTTGATTGGAATTCCTTTAAACTCTTGTGGAAAAGGAGAAGACTTCTTTTTCTTCTTCTTGCTTTTGACTTTTCTTTTCTTTCTTCGTTTTTTTAAGAATAGAAAGACAAAAGTCAAGAACATACAAATAAACAAGGAAGAAAATGAGGAGGAAGAAGAGGAAGTGGAGGAGGAAGGAAAAGAAAAAGGGAAAAAATAACTACAGACATAAAAATGGCTTTATGTTCTATTAATCAGAGAAATTTGCATCCATCAACGTGAAAACCAAAATACCATTTATAATATACAATTTATAAAGTTTCCCACTTTTTGAAATACAAGACATAATCTGGGAAGAGTTATGACTCCTTCTTAATTGACATTAGATAAGTTACAAAGTCTTTTATTGAAGCCAGAGACTTATTTTTAACTCCGAAATTCCACTATACTATTAGGTCAAATGGATTACTTTTTTATGTAACTTAAAAATTTGAGAGAGTTATATATAAAAGGATGTCTAAATCACATGCAAGTACACACACATGCATGAGCGCACACACACATACAAAGTTTAATGAGTAGGTAGGCTAAAGCGAGCATGTGAATAATACTACTGAGATTTTAAGGAATAAAAATAGAATTTTGCCCATTCCTTGGAAAGCACAGGGCCCCACCCCAGTTATTCCCCGCTTCCTGTCTCCCACACAAGGCTATTAATATATTTGTGTTAAAATCTGGATTTATTGCTTTTCTTGGTAATTTTCTAATTTATGTACCTATCCTAAAAAAGATACAGTTTAGTTTTTCTGTAATTGGGATCTATATAAATAGACTCATGCCGTATGAGTATGTATTCATTGGTGACATGTTCCTTTCACCCCATGTGTTGAGGTCCATCCATGTTCATGTGTGGATTTGTAGTTCCATCATTTTCATTGTTATATAGTAATCCATTGACTATTCAATTGTTTAGCAGAACTTTTTACTTTTGGTAATCATTTGAGATGTTTCAAGTTGGAAAGTACCATTAACAATGATATTACGATCAGTTTTATATATGTACCTTGATATAGATATGCATACTTTTTTCTGAGACAGGAATCTTGGAGAAAGCCAAAATATTTCCAAAATATTTAAATGTATGCTTCTATGATGAGGTTATTAGGATTCTTGTTGCACTCATTTGCTGGAGATTTTCACGTTTTTATTCTTCGCTAGTAGGGTCATGTGGTTTTAATTGCACACCCTTATTGCTAATAGCTTTGCACATTTGTTTTTCTGCAATACTATCACTACCCTGTGTCGAGTGTCAACATATATTCATTGGCTATATGAATTTTCACTTCTGTGAAATTATTATTTGGGCTTTCTGTTCATGTCCTGTAGTTTTAAAAAATGATATATGACTTTTTTTAATATCAAGAATGTTAATTCCACAATATAAACTGCTGTTGCTAAAAATATAACTTACTATATTAACATATTTGCCTCAGAACTTTATAACAAATTACTCAGATTTCTGTACAAGCTCATCACCTTGACTGAAGGTCCTCTTCAGTATAGTAACAATCCATTTTTCCATACTGGAATAATTTTCTATGATGTTCCTGTAAAAATACTCTTTTTTTCAAAATGAATTATCTTTTACCTTTTCTAGAGAGCATTTTGCTCAGTCTTCATTTGCTCAGTCCAATCCATCAAGACATATCTTGACTATCACATCCTCCACAATTTTACTCTTGATTCTCATCTAGAGATGAGTCCTTCCTCATTTTCCCATTTTTTTCCCATTTTTGCAAATTTGTTTTGCTTCTGGGAAGTAAAGGAACTCTAGCTTTTTGTGTCTATTTGCTAAAATGTCAGACCAGATTTTATTTATGTATTTATTTTATTTCATTGTATTTTATTTATTTATTTAAATCTTCATCAAATAATGTGGCAAAAAGTATTAAACACATTTTGTAGATTAAAAAAAAAGCTGAAATTTGGGTCAAGGAGGGGGAAAACCAACTGGTGATGGTAAAGCCAAAGTTCAAACTCCTTTCTGCCTGATACCAATGATTGCGCCTTCTCTACTATTCAGATCTACCAAGAGGTATGTTACTATGCCATTCAATATATTTACTTAATATACGGAGTTACAGCAATGGCATTGCAGCCAGAAAGCTTGGCGTAGCAGGTTGATGGTGTTTCCTAAAAAGGTATGTTCACATCCTAACCCCATAAACTATGAATGTGATTATATTCAAAAATAAAAAAGTTTAGCAGATGTAATCACATGAAGGATTTTAATATAAAATCATCCTGGATTATCTGGTTGGACCCTATCCAATGGCATGTGTCCTTATAAAAGGAGACAGAAGAAAAGAAGATAAAGAGAGTCAAGGAGAAGGTCATATGAAGACAAGACAAGGAAGGATTGTAGTGATGCAGCTACAGGGAATATCGGCGATAACCAGAAGCTAGAAGAAGCAAGGAAGGATTCTCCCTAAAGCATCAAGGGCGCCTCTGTTAACACCTTCATTTCAGACTTCTTGTTTCCAGAGCTGTGAGAGAATAAGTTTCTGTTATTTTAAGCCACTGAATAATAGCAATTTATTATGGTAACCCTAGGCAACTAATATACCTGGATTGGCAACATAGTTGACAAAATTTTTTTTGCCATGTAACCTAGAGCAAAATGTTAAAGCTCTCTGGGACTCAGTGCCTTCATTTATAAAATGGGAATAAAAAGAGCAATCTGGTTGTTTTAACAATTAAATGATTCAATAAATGTCATGTATTCCTCAAAAAAATCTTAACTATTTTTATTATTTATTATCTTGCCAGCTAAACTTTAAAGTTTTTGAGAGCAAGATCTAAAATATGCTTATCCTTATATTCTTACAGAAGAGCCTAGAGTGATTCGCATTTAAATAGTTACCAAACTGAAATAGGGAACAGCTAGGGCTAACCGACAAATTAATCTTCTCCATCCCAGTTCTAGGAATATAAGGTATTAAGAAAATAAGTATTATTTTCAACCACACTTTAGTCATGGCTTAAACTTTTAAGAAAACAGCTCCCTGGCACTTCAATAATGTTTGCATTTTAGAAAATATAGGAGGTTAAATGTTAAGGAGACTATAATATCAAATATAGAATTTATTTTTAAATATTTTGGAAAACAACTGAAAATTAAATATGGTTCCCTACCTCTAATTGCTTTAACTGTCTCAAGATTATCAGTCTTTGACAAACCAAATTCAACATTTTTTATTCACATTACTTCTCGGGCACTCACAAAATGTGTTGAGTGTGGCCACAGTTCTCTCTGAGTGAACTTGAGCACAAGAACTTTTTTTTTCACAAACCAGTCAGAAGCAACCCTGGCTTGGAGGGCTGTGGTCATAGTGTCGATTACATCATCTGTTCATTTTGGCTCATCCTCATAATGTCTAGGTGTTTCTGCAGTGTCTCTTTGGCTAGAGTTTCTCATTTCACCTATTAAGATACCTTCTTACCAGTGAGTCTGCCACGGCCCTTCTGGGCTCCACCCAAGGAGCTTGTATCCAAACCCTTCTTGGCTGGTAAACAGGAACCAGGGGTAATAATTGTATCTGGCAGGACTCTACCAGCCTGAACAAGGGGGAGCTGCCTAACTGGATTAACAATCTCTGCTTCTGGTGAATTTTTCAATGAAACTCAATTGTATAAATAATTATTACAAAAATCCATCAGTTTCTCTATTTTACATTTCTATCATTATAAATGCACTTCTTTCTTTTTTCTTTTTTTTTTCTTTGAGACGGAGTCTTGCTCTGTCACCCAGGATGGAATGCAATGGCGCAATCTTGGCTCACTGCAACCTCCAACTCCTGGGCTCAAGCAATTCTACTGCCTCAGCCTCCTGAGTAGCTGGGATTACAGGCACCCACCACCACACCTAGATAATTTTTGTATTTTTAATAGATACAGGGTTTCACCATGTTGCTCAGGCTGGTCTCGAACTCCTGACCTCAGGCGATCCACATGCTTTGGCCTCCGAAAGTGCTGGGATTACAGGCATGAGCCACCATGGCTGGCCACAAATGCACTTCTATCAAAGTACATATCAAGCAAGTACCAAGACATTTAGCATACTATCAGGTTATATGAGCATGTCTGGACACAAAATCTGAGTTCAAATTTTAGCAAAGCCAAATGATATAAATAATTGTGTCAAAAATACATCAATGTCTGTATTTTTGACACAAAATACAGACATTGTATTTTGTCTATCATTACAAGTAGAAAGTACATATCAAGAAAGTACCAATACATTCAGCTTGTATCAGTTATGTGAGCATGTCTGGACACAAAATCTGAGTTCAAATTTCAGCATCATCATGGGGAGTAAGAATGTGGGCAAGTTGCTTGACCCCTCTGTTATACTTTTACTTTGTAAAATGGGTTGATAAAAGGACCCAAAACAGTGGGTTGTCATAAGGATTCAGTGAGTTGATGCATTTCTGCTATATAAATAAGCAATCAATAAATATTAGCTATTATTTCAATAAATATTTATTTTG
This sequence comes from Pan paniscus, assembly GCF_029289425.2. Classification (NCBI taxonomy): domain Eukaryota; kingdom Metazoa; phylum Chordata; class Mammalia; order Primates; family Hominidae; genus Pan; species Pan paniscus. The sequence continues at coordinate 19,837,431 of NC_073252.2, forward strand.
AAGGAAAGTTTAGGAAATGTGAGAGTTTATGTTTATTGGTTGAAGAAAAGACAAAGTTAGCCTTTTCGCAATGACTTGGTCTACTTTTTCAAAATGGTTCACTTTAAAATGCGTCCAGCCAGAGCTTATAGATGGGGTGTTATAGGCAGAATTGTGTCCTTCACCCGAATCACAGATTTATATGTTGAAGCTGTAATCCCCAATGTGAGTGTCTTTGCAGACAGGGACTTTAAACAAGTAATTAAGCTTAAATGAGGTCCATGGTGAGTCCTCATCTAATATGACAGGTGTCCTTATAAGAAGAGGAAGAGATATCAGGGATGCCTGTGCATAGATCAAGGAACATGGGAAGGCACAGCAAGAAGTCAGCCATCTCCAAGGCAAGTAGAGAAGGCTTAGAAGAAACTAAACCTGCCAGTACCTGCATCTTGTACTTCCAGCATCCAGAACTGTGAGAAAATGAATTTCTGTTTGGCTTAAACACCATCCAGCCTGTGGTATTTTGTTATGGCAGCCCTAGCAGACTAATACATGAGGTCCATTAAAAGGCAAATAAATAAAATAAATAGCACCCCTTTTTCTAACCAAAGTTTGGAACCAATTTTGATGTAATGTAAAGGAGTTGGCTTTCTTATAAACACAAGTGTGGTGCACTCTAAGCTCACTATTCTTTAGGTGTCATCTTGGAATGACAGTCCCAATAAAAGATTGAGTCTGCAGAATAGACAAAAATGCCAGGTTGATATCTCCTGCTAGTCTCAAGGCATCGGGAAGAAGCAAGGGAACAAAGCCACTACCCATGCCCACTCTACACTCAGAGTCTTCAACAGATTTTTCACCACAAATGAGAAACATGAACAAATGGCTGACACCAACCAGGTCACTCTCAGCACCTCTGCAAAGGCCTCCATCTTCAGAAAAACTGCATGAATGAGTGAGGAGCACTGGAGAAGAGCTTCCTGAACCACACTGGAGTGGTCACACGGGGTCATCCCATGTAACTTCCCAGTATTTTATTTTGGAGACAGGATCTTGTTCTGCTGCCCAGGCTGGAGTACAGTGGTGTGATCATAGCTCACTGCAGCCTTGAACTAGGCTCAAGTGATCCTCCTGCCTCAGCCTCCCCAGGAGTAGCTGGGATTACAGGCATGAGCCATCATGCCTAGCCCAATATAACTTTCTAATGGTATTTCCACAAGACCTCTTCTCTCTTGGCTAGGGAGAATGCAGTATAAAAAATGATTAAAACAAATGTTTTATCTAACAAATGGGCTAAAACACATTTGAAATACAGTAGTAGATCATGAGCATCTAGATGTAAGCCTTTGCCACTAATGGAAACAAAGAATTCTGCAGTTAGACATCTTGGGTTTGAATTCTGGCTTTGCCCATTATTAGTCATGTGACCAGTAAGTTATTTAACTTCTTTGAATCTCAGTTTTCTCAAACATAAAATAGTGAAAATTGCGCCTACCTTAAGGGATGATTAAGGTTTAAGTGAATAAATAAATACATTACTTAGAAGAGTGCCCAGTACACAATAAGCACTTAATATCTATTAATAACATTGTTCTTAAAATTGCTCTTTTTCCTTTGTCGTCTCCAAAGTGACTAGCACATAGCAGATGTTTATGAACTATTTGATGGATATATGAAAAACAATTATTTATCAATTACTTCAATATGATGTTTCAAGGGCTCTAGAAGTATAATGAGATGAATCTACAACAGGACAAACTTTCATAAATGTAGGCAACTGGTAACTCAAATTTCATTTACACAGAAAGGAAATTACCAAACAAAAACTAAAATTAAATCCAGCAATGAGCCATTTAGCATTGATTTATCAAAAACATATCGAAAAACACTTATTGAAGCTTAAAGTCAGTGTACATAAGTGGTTGTAGTGATCATAGTCAACCCAGTTTTAAAAAGAGCCATCCCTTTAAGGATGCATAAACTTTATTTGGAGAAATAATGCCAATGATATCACAATTTTTAAGCTGTGCAAAAGATTTTAAAATGTAAAATGGGATGAAGAAATTAACATGGACTACGTGCCAACCTAGTGCTGGGAACTGCATTAAGCACATCAGATATTCAATCTTATTTAATCCTTACCCCCACCCTGTGAGGCAAGTATAATTATCCTTTTTCTTTTCTTTTTGTTTAAGAGATGAGGACACAGACACTCAAATGATTATGTGAATTTTCAAGACCAGACAACTAGTAAGGGAAGGAGCTGGAATTGACAGTTGGCACTTACCTTTATTTAACTACAACTATCTTGCTGTTAGCAATATTAGAAGATAATGGAGACAGATAGGAAGGGAAGAATTTTATGAAACTTAAAATTAATTTCCTGCTTTAGTAAAACTGTACTGAAACATGTAATGATATTTTACTAAACATGGAAATATCATAGGAGAATAAAAAATCATAAATGAGAATTCATGTGGATCTGCATATGTTATTTTATGATTTTTAAATGTTACTCCATGAGAAATTGTATCAGCTGTAATTTAAAATATGAAGGTAGTTGAGAAGTCACATAAAGATTCAGACATAATAATCTGACTTCCTTTCAATGATATATATTCCCTTGAACCTATCCTGCTATAATTTAAGATGAATTTGGCTACCTGGCAAGCTACAGTGCTGACGTGCCTTGGACCATGAAAGGCAGGTAGATCAAGTTGCCAAAAATGCTTTTAAAAGAAAGGGTAAAAATAAAATGTGGTCAAATAGATTACATCCAATATATAATTTCTAGATGCAGTTATGCAAGTGGTATAAATATTTTAATAGTGTGTCCACGCACTGTAAAAGATACGGAGAGAGTAGCCAGTTTCTGTAGAGCAAACTTAACCTGAAAAACCACCCCCACCTTCTTCTTAAACTAACCATACATTAAATTGGCAGATTTTAAAACTTCTTACGGACATTTTTTTTAAATGGCCCTTTCTGATAAACACTGTTGCAATTAAACAAGTTTCCTTTTAGAAAATTTGCTAGAAAAAGCTGTATGATGATAAAACTCTGAGGTGGTCATAACCCTGCACACATAATTCCCTTCCCTTGACTGTATGTCTGACCTGTCATTTGCTTCTAACCAACAGAATACAGAAAGGGAGAGGAGATGTGTGTATGTGCATATGATCACAACACATGAGTTATGACACCCATCTTCCTAAGGCTCCCTGATTTGCTTGAGAAAGCAAGGGGCTATTTTGAGAAGGCACACATGGCAAGAAATTGATATAAGCCTCTGGCTGAAAGACAGCAAGATACTGAGGTCCTTAGTCCTCCAACATGATAGGAACTGGAAGCTGCCAACAGTCACATGAGCTTGGAGAGGTAGATAACCCCCCACCGCCAGTCAAGCTCAGATGAGACTGCAGCCCTCACTGCCACTGAGTGCAGCTTTGTGAGAACGTGAAGTAGAGAGCCCTGCTAGGGAAACCCAGAGTTTTTTACCCACAAAAAGTGCGAAATAATAAATACTTGTTGTTTTAAGTCACAAAGGTTGTGATAACACTGCAATGCAGCAATAGATAACTAAGACAAATCACATAGTATCCTCCTGATTTCAGATTTTCCATCGACAGTTATTTACTGAGCACCTACCATCTGCCAAGATTCATCCTAGGGTAAACATATGCTTACTGGCCTCAAGGATGTTTATTCTTTTGGAAAAGACCAGGTGTGTATAACACAAAGAGCAAAGTATGATAACTATCTCACAATATTATTATAATGAAAAAATGAGATAATGGATACAAAAACATTAAGCAGTATGCCTGATGCATGGTAGTTATTAATGTAATTAAAGAAAATAATTTTGTTTAAAATTAAAAGCTATGCTACCTGTTGCTTAGGCAAAGAGTTAAGAGAGGTGAGATTTCTATCAGCTGTGGAAATATAAATGTTCTTATAGAAGGAGAGTGGAGCTGTGGAAATATAAATGTTCTCATAGAAGGCCTGAGTGGACTTTTCCTGGGGGAAACGAATGGTATTGTCTTAGTAGGTATATTTGTAAATAGTAGAGTCATAGATGGCCTGTATTTGAGTACTAGGAAGGGGAGGAATATGAGTAACAATAGTAGTAAATATAATAGTTTTTATATATTGCAAAAGAAAGGACAAGCAATTGCTTTTTAATTAGCTAAAGAACTAGATCCTAAGCCAGAAATTATCCTACTAATTAAAAAAAAAAAGGAAAACTACTTCTTGAGAAGAATTTTAATGTTTCAAAAGAAATAATAAATGTTTGAGGTGATGAATATCCTAATTACCCTGATTTGATCATCAAACATTGTATACATATATCAAAATATCACATGTTCTCCCAAAATATGGGTATCTATGATATATCAATAAACAACCTACTTCTCAAATCATTGCAATGTGAAAAGAATTGATGATCTATTGAAGTTTTCCAAAAAGCATTCAAACAAATTAGAAAATATTCAATTGAGAATTATGTTCTGACCTAAATCACTGTGCTTATCAGTGGTGTTTGTAATTTCAGCTGCAGCAGTCAACTGTAGCTGCTACCAGACGAATTTGTGCTTAGTAACTCTATTGCCAATTCATTGGTTTTTATGATTTATGTTCGAAATTTCAGCAGTGGCATTAGCCATAGCTTCTAGCCGATACAATTATGCTTGGGAAATCTGTTGCCAAGTAAATCTGAGTGTACTGCTCAGTGGTATATGTTAATGAATTTCACTTTGCTTCTTAATCAGAATAGTTATGTTAGCCTATTAACAAATGCTTAAATAAAAATAGCACAATGCTTCATAAAATAGGGCCAGATTATCTCAAGACATCTGTTATTTAAAATAGTCATTCCAATTATTAAAGACCCACAGGCTTCAATGAAATTAAAGCTATCCAAGAAAAATCAGGAAGGATTCAAATATAGCATAATTCAAACATAAAGCAAAACAAAAATCTTATTACTAGAGTATTTATGTACTGTAATTTGTCATCTAAACTGGGACACTTGTGAGTTCCATGTTGTCTCATGATGCAACATCCAGGTGAAATCTATGGCTATCACAAGCACAGTGTGATGTATGGTCACCTTTTACTGTTAGGTATTAATGATTATTGTTCTTAGTCAAATTGTGGGCCCTCAGTGATTTATTTGTTTTTGAAATTAAATAGCCTCATAGACATAGTGGTAATTCTGAAGTGGAGTAATAAAAATGCGATGGTTGGAGATGTTCTACTGTAGCAGTCCTATATGTCTGTTTAGTTTTTTATAGTTGTATTACTCTGTTCTCACACTGCTATAAAGAACTACCTGAGACTGGGTAATTTATAAAGAAAAGAGGTTTAATTGAATCACAATTCTGCAGATTTAATAGGAATAATGATTGGGAGGCCTTAGGAAACTTACAGTCATGGGGAAATTGAAGGGGAAGCAAGCACGTCTTATCATGGTGGAGCAAGAAAGAGACAGCGAGAAGGGGGAGGTGCCACACACCTTTAAACCATTAGATCTCATGAGAACCCACTCACTGTCAAGAGAACAGCAAGGTGAAAATCTGCCCCCCGATACAATTACCTCATACCAGGTCCCTCTCTTGACACATGGGGATTACAATTCGTCATGAGATTTGGGTGGGGACACAGGGCAAAACCATATCAATAGGTAATAGTTTCAAAGAAACATTACATGAACTTACTACATAGGACAATAGTTTATTATCTAAGTATATATCCATTCAATAAATACTGAGTACTTTCTATGTGCCAGGCACTGCTGTAGCTCTTGGGTATATATTGGACACAAGATAGACAAGGTTCCTGCTCTATGAAATTTATATTCCAATGAAAATATAGAAAATGAAGGTTGTGGAGAAAAAGGAACACTTATACACAGTTGATGGGAATGTAAATTAGTTCAGCCATTGTGGAAGACAGTGTGGCAATTCCTCAAAGACCTAAAAACAGAAATATCATTTGACTTAGCAATCCCATTACTGAATATATACCCAAAGGAATGTAAATTATTCTATATAGATACATGCACACATATGTTCATTGCAGCACTATTCACAATAACAAAGACATGGAATCAACCTAAATTCCCATCAATGATAGACTGGATAAGGAAAATGTGGTACATATACACCATGGAATACTACACAGCCATAAAAAAGAATAAGATCATGTCCTTTGCAGGGACATGGATGATGCTGGAAGTCATTATCCTTAGCAAACTGACACCGGAATAGAAAACTAAATACTGCGTGTTCTCACTTTTAAGTGGGAGTTAATTAATGAGAGCACATGGACACTTAGTGGGGAACAACAAACACTGGGGCTTTTCAGAAAGCAGAGGGTGGGATGAGGGAGACAATCAGGAAAAATAACAAATGGGTACTAAGCTTAATACCTGGGTGATGCAATAATCTGTACAACAAATCCCCATGACACAAATTTACCTATGTAACAAACCTTCACTTGTACTCCTGAACTTAAAATGAAAGTTAAAAAAAAGATTAAAAAAATACAAAATAATTTCATCAGAACAAAGTTACCTAATTAACACCAATCTAGAAACATTCATCCAACACTTTTTAATGTCCTATGACTGAGCTAAACAACTGGTCGCTTTGGGAGTTATTAATGTCATTTAAGAAATTAAGAAATTGGCCGGGCACAGTGGTTCATGCCTGTAATCCCAGCACCTTGGGAGGCCAAGATGGGCAGAGCATGAGGTCTGCCCAAAATGAACATTATACTTTAAAGACATTATACATATCAGAGAAGAGATCAAGACCATCCTGGCTAACATGGTGAAACTCTATCTCTAACAACAACAACAAAAAAATTAGCTGAGTGTGGTGGCATTCACCTGTAATCCCAGCTACTTGGGAGGCTGAGGCAGGAGAATTGCTTGAACATGGGAGGCAGAGGTTGCAGTGAGCAGAGATGGTGCCACTGCACTCCAGCCTGGTGACAGAGCGAGACTAGAAAGAGAGAGAGAGAGAGAGACACTGAGAGAGAGAGAGAGGGAGGAAGGAAGGGAGGAAGGAAGGAAGGAAGGAAGGAAGGAAGGAAGGAAGGAAGGAAGGAAGTCTCAAACTGACCAAGCAGAGCTTAACTTAAATCTGTAACGTCATAAGTAAAGAAACCTATCACAAATAAAAGCCAAGATGAACATTATAATTTAAAGATGTTTTACATGTCAGAGAAGAGACTGTCACCAACATCCATATTTTCGTTTTCTTCCTAATAACACACAGAAACTATGAGTTTAGTGTCCCTTTCAGTTAGATTAGGCCACGTGAATGAAATCTAGATAATAGAAAGTTAAAAGCGATGCCTGCCATTTTCAGACCTGGCTCCTATAAACCTCCCATATGGTAACACTCAACATATCTTCTCCATTCCAGCTAGAATTGAAATAGTATCCACCAGGTGAGTCATTGAATGACTGCACAGGAAGGGCTGTCCCACAATCCTGTTCAATTGTGCCATATTCTCTTGAGACCTAGAAACAAACATCAGTTGTGTGTTAACCAATGCACATTTCAGTCTATTGTACACAGCAGTTCACCTATCTTAAGTAAAACAGAAACCTGCAAATGTCCTGCGATTGTACAGCCACTCCTCTCTATTGTGACTTCCTATTGATTTCTTTTTTATTCTGAGTCAACATAGAGCTCAAAATTTTTCAAGATCCAGTGCTGCACAGAGCCAATGTCAGTTGAATAGAATAATGATACAAAGTGAAACCTGGTGGTCACTTTATTAACCCTCTTTAATTTACAGATGATAGAATGAAGCCTTAGAGAGGTTATAACATTTAACCTAAATCATCTGGGGCATTAAGTTAGCCATAGATATCAGGGCTGTCCCTCTATCCCAGCATGCTGGAGAATATCATACCAAGGGGTAAATGAAATTTGTTGTCTTAAATTTTGAATAAGCTTTTTGGTTAAAATGCATTGGAATATTATCTAATCTGCATTCTGGACTCTTACTAAAGACAACTATTTTTATTTTTATTTTCATTTTGTTTTTTTCAAGGATGTGACATCATATTTTAATAAAACTCAAGTCACAATTAACAGAACTAAATGAAACAAATATAACTTGAAATAATGGAGTAGTGGTAAGAACTACATTAAATTTTGCTATATGGAATTTCTTTAAAATTATTTGCAGTGATAGCATTGACTCTTGTTACTGAAACATATATAATAAATACATGTTTAGCATGAAGTTGGCACATGATAATTATTCCATATATAATTATGGAATAATATTATATATGGAATATTATTATTCCATATATAATAACTTATATATGTGTGATTATGATTGTGCTATGTTTCTAAGGAAATATGGAGGAGTGGTTAAGAGAATGGGCTGTGCTGTTGTACTATCTGAGTTGCAATCTTTACTCCACCACTACCTATTCAATATTGACCAAGCCATAAGCTCTTTCTGGTTTAGTTTCCCCCTGAAACATCAGAAAATTGAAAAAAAAAAAAAAAACATGAAGGTGTTAAGAAAATTGAATAGTAACTGCATAGGAATTACCTCTAACAAAACAACAGGTGCTGGAGAGGATGTGGAGAAATAGGAACACTTTTACACTGTTGGTAGGACTGTAAACTGGTTCAATCATTGTGGAAATCAATGTGGTGATTCCTCAGGGATCTAGAACTAGACATACCGTTTGACCCAGCCATCCCATTACTGGGTATATACCCAAAGGACTATAAATCATGCTGCTATAAAGACACATGCACACATATGTTTATTGCGGCACTATTCACAATAGCAAAGACTTGGAACCAACCCAAATGTCCAACAATGATAGACTGGATTAAGAAAATGTGTCACATATACACCATGGAATACTATGCAGCCATAAAAATGATGAGTTCATGTCTTTGTAGGGACATGGATGAAATTGAAAATCATCATTCTCAGTAAACTATCGCAAGGACAAAAAACCAAACACCGCATGTTCTCACTCATAGGTGGGAATTGAACAATGAGAACACATGGACACAGGAAGGGGAACATCACACACTGGGGACGGTTGTGGGGTGGGGGGAGGGGGGAGGGATAGCATTAGGAGATATACCTAATGCTAAATGACGAGTTAATGGGTGCAGCACACCAGCATGGCACATGTATACATATGTAACTAACCTACACATTGTGCACATGTACCCTACAACTTAAAGTATAATAATAATAAAAGAAAAAAAAAAGAAAAAAGAAAAAGAAAATGTCACTGGAAAAAAAAAGAAACAATTCAATTAATGTTAGCTTTTGTTAACACAAGGGACATGAAAAGGATTTCTTTTTTGAATGCAGCTGCTTCTGGAACTGAATGAATAGTTTTGGCATTTTTCTCCCCATTTCTAAAGAGATGAGAATAAAGTTTTTAAAAATGGTGCAGATCTCTAAGCCCCTTCTATAGTAATTAAAGGCAATGGTTAAAAATAATGCTGTCGACTGGGCACAGTGGCTCACATCTGTAATCCCAGCAATTTGGGAGGCCAAAGTGAGTGGATCATTTGAGGTCAGGAGTTCGATACCAGCTTGGCCAACATGGTGAAACCCTGCCTTTACTAAAAATACAAAGATTATCAGGGTGTGGTGGCAGGCGCCTGTAGTCCCAGCTACTAGGGAGGCTGAAGCAGGAGAATCGCTCGAACCCGGGGAAGCAGAGGTTGCAGTGAGCCAAGATCTCACCACTGCACTCCAGCCTGGACAACAGAGCGAAACTCACTCTCAAAAAAAAAAAAAAAAAAAAGTTGTCTATTAGAAAGTAATATCTAAAAGGGTATTTAAAATACCATATTATAAACACATATCAAAACATTACATTGTATCCCATAAATATATACAATGATTGTCAATTAAAAAATATATATATTTTAAAAGTACTCACTAATGAGTCAGCATGAAAATTCTGCCCTCCTGCAATTGACTTTGAGCTAATATTTTCAACTGGGCTATTTTAGGATGGTTGCAATATTATGATTTTTATGACAAAATGGTTAACTCCAGATAACATATCACTGAGTTCAGTTCAAAGGCTGTGATTAAACCTTTGAAAGGAGAACTTGAAATTCAAATGTATCTTACTTTTTCTTGTCATTTTATTAGCTGACTGCATGCAAGTAGAAAAGAAGTTATTAATCAAAAAATAATTATCTGGTCAGAAAAAAACTTTCTTCTAATTTTTCAAAGAGGATAAAAGAAGAAAAGAAAAGAAAAGTAAAATGTTGGCAGCCCAGCAGTTTAGAAACTTTGCTAAGACTTTGAAATTTGAATGTGAACTGCAAGAGAACATTCAGGAAAAGATTGAAATTAGTAGGTTTCATTGTATTTAGTTTGGCCTCTTAAATGTAACACGATGGAACTTGTAACCTAGAAATATTTTCTTAGGTATATTCACTGGGGAAGGCGAGCATAATTACATCTGTTCAGACTTCATGCAAACCAAATTGGCGTTGTGGACAATTAATCTTTTGAAATGTTAAGATAGCTCTGTAATTTCTCACTTTTGTAAAAAGTAAGAAGAAGGCAACATAAATCAAAATTTAGTCAGTAGGCCAGAAGTTTACTTAATTGACAGTGTAAGACAAAGCCTCATTAAATTTTTATTACATTAGAGCAACCATAATTCACAACAGTCTATATGCTACTGAGCATGCATAATTACTAATACATCCTAATTAGGAATTACCTAGGAGGGTACCAGATAGGCTTTTTTCCTACTGTAGTTTTGGGTTTAAGTTTGATTGAGATAACTTATCAACAGGTTGGGATTTCTTAGAATAAAATAATATTATGACATGTTATTCACTCATACATGCTAAATGCCTTATGCTGCTTGTAACCTTGACAACGAAAAACACATTTCACACACATACATACACACACACACACACACACACACACACACACAAACACACACCATGATTCAAGTGGATTTGATGAAATGGAAACCAGATTAGCTACTATGGACTTGTAGAAATCAATAAACATTGTAAAAAAAAGTCTCTTACCATTGAAGAAAATCACTAAATTTAGTTTTGCAATGGTGACCGGTTATATTTAGGATAGATATGGAAAGTGTTGGGCTCAATGTGTATCTGGGATAAAGAAATTGTCCAAGTTAAATTAGAGTGGGAAAAGGATCGCTGCTATTTATGACACATTTATTGAAAGTCAGTGCTGGCTTTAAGCTGAGTTTCTTATAAATTCAGAAATATATAGATTGCTATATGCAACTCTTTGGTTATGTGCCTGCATGTAACAGAGAGAAGCCAATTACCTTTACCATATGCTTCCCTCCTTTTCCACTGGGAGTCTCTCATGTTTTGCCTCTGCCTGTTCTTGTGTACTGTATTGCATTTTATTTTAATTGCCACCTTACAATCAAATGAAAGGGAAATACTGCTGTAGGGAAGGGTGGAAATTATAGGATTTTCAACATTCCCCAGATGGGCTGGCTGCCTGACTTAGGGACCACGTTTTCCAGAATGTTAAGTTTGAAGGTCATGGCCCATTTTCTAAGATCTATGGAAAACAACACAGCTTGTGGCTTGGAAAAGAAGATTTTGAGCACAAGCTGTGGAGTAGAAGGAGCTCAGGCTGTCCAGTTCTGGACTGTGTGGCCATGTCATGTAATCTCTCTCAGCCTCAACTCTAAAATTAATTCTGTGGACTCGTTAACCTCTAATACCTCTTTTAGTTATAACATATTTTTCCTCTGAAATTGAGATGAGATTCTGTCTTCTCTGTAGGACTTTTCTTCTCCCCATCACTCCCAAGACTGAGTTAGGTGCATTCCTATATCGAGATACTCTATTGTAATTTCTGTTTTCCTGTAGATATTTCCATAGTCATAGACCTGTTTCCTGTAGACAGAAATTCTGCCTTACTCGTGATTCGAGCTTCAGCTCTTTGCATAGCGTCTAGCCCATGGTAGACACTCAGTAATCACTGACTGAGTTAAAAAAGAAAGAAAGAATGAAATAAATGACTTAATGGTATTAATCATACAAACAACAGCTTTAAACAACAGTGAACCTCTTGAACATCCAATTTTTTTTTTTTACTTCTTGAGTGCAATACTGACACTAGAGAAGCCTAAAAGGTAAGAGAATATACCCCTCTTATTTCACACAGGATGGTATGAACAATAATAGCTAAAATGATTGGGTGCTTAGTGCAGACACCATGAATGAAGACGTCTTATTTAATATGCACAAAATCCTTGATACAAGTATAATTAACATCATCATTTTATGGACAAAAACCCTGAGTTTTAGAGTTTTCTAATCTGTTCAACATTTCACAGCTAGTGAGCAATGAAGTTTGGTTTGTGACCAATCTGAACCACTACGTAATTGTCTCCAAGCCCCAACCTCTACAGCCAACTCAGGGTCTGAACTACGACTCCAGTTCTAAACGTTGTCCCATACCTCTAGCACATTCTGTCAATCTTCATGAAAGCAAAGTCAGTCATAACTAACTATAATTGGAATTATCTGCCCACAAGTTTTTGAAAGTGGACTGATGTTAATTCACTAGGAGTTGCCCTTGTTGCTTGTGAGTTAATGAAGTAGGGGGATGCACCAAATCTATAAATTTCCTTAGTCAGTTTCAGTCACAAAGAAAAACAGAGCACCACTAACTACAAAAGAATATGCAAAAACAACGTGGATGATATAGTTGTAGCATTTCCATATTATCAAAAAAGAAAATACAATGAGGAAATGAAATTTGGTAAGATGTTTTCAGATTATAAAGCAAGGTACTTGGATGATATAATGGCTAAAACACATCTTAAAAGCAGGAGTGGAGTGTTCATTGAGAGAAATAAAGAACATATATATTTCTGTGTTTGTGGACACATTGTATAGTATGAAAACTGACAAAGTACATATATATATATTTAAATGCATGTATTCCATATATGTGTAGGTATATCTTAAGATTTTCTGAAGTGAGGTAATTGTTTATTCCTTCTGTTTATATGAAATCACCAAAAATATCTTTTTCACACCTTGCCACCTAAATGCCTCTGATAATGTCATGACATGACTTTTGCCTGCCTTTTTTATCTTTCATTTTTTTACCTGGTTATATAGCTCCCTTTTCCGCGTCAATAGACACTTTTTTGTTTTGCTTCTTCATTCTTCATGAAGATGGTGCCAACAGCTGAAGGCAGGTATATGCGGGTTTTTTTTTGTTTTTTGTTTTTTGTTTTAATTTATGGTAGCCGTAACTCCTTAGCAATAGTTTACATTGAATTTAGAAACAAGGGCCTTTAAACCCTGCTGTGAATCTAAAACTTTTCAGCTGTATAATGCCTATGGTGTTGGAAATGATAACAATTCAGCTATAATGTTTTTATTAAGTGCCTTTTGTTCAACCACGGATAGCAAAATAGTGCAAGAAAAAAAGAAAAAAACGTATCTTCTTTCCATTTAGACTTATTAAATATTCAAGTGATTCCTCAAATATACTCAGCCTTGCTGTGGCTTCATTAAAGTGCAGCTCCATTGCATTTTACAATGGAACACTGATACAATATGCTTCCTGCAGTGGCTACCCACAAGCAAACAGATTGCTGCATTCCTCACCAGCCGAAGCTCAAAAGTAGCCCAAAGTCAAGAGTATTATAGTAATCAAGGCCGCAGGTTAGAGGCATGGATAATGATGGCAAAATCCACATCAGTGAAAAAAGAGGCCACAACTTCCTCATCAAGTGCAGATGGAAATAACAAACAGCTATTCCTAGTCAAGGCTTAGTGCCCCTTATTTAAGAAGTCACTTCTGAAGATCTGCCTCAGAAAGCTTACATCTCCATCCGGAGGTCAATTCACTAGAGACAGTATTTGAAGTGATTAAAAATGAACATTTGACTATGTTAAAAAATAAACTAAATGCCTACTGTGAAAAAATAAATGAAATCAAATCACAACATGAAGGAATCAAGCACATTTGTGAATTTTGATTGCAATTGCTAAAAGTATATGGCCATAGGGACTGAGATTAGAAAAATACACAGCAAACCTTAAAACCTATAATGATAAGTTCCATTGTTTGAGCAACTATTTCAAGCATTTCTTGAGGCTTTTTATTTATATTATTGTATATAATTCTTTAAACAATCCAGATATGTAGATATAGGCACACATTTATAAATAGGAAAACAAAGCCACTGCTACAAAATGTGATGTGCCCAATGATATATAGCTAGATAAGCATATAAAACTGTGTTCTGTGGGACTCTAAATAATTTCCACTATGCTATATTACTTTCTCAGGATAAACATTATTTGGTCAGATGACAGAATTATACGTAAAATATATCTTTTATTTTTCTAATTGTATTAAACTCATTTTAAATTAACGTTTTTAAATCTTCTTTGGAATATACACAAATATCATGTTTGTGTCTAGCTGTAATAGTTCAGATGCTCCTTCCAGAGGTTTTTCTTACTTAAGTGCAGATACTGAGTCATGCTGGAGCTGCTTTTTGTTAGCTTTAGCTCAGATTGTCACTCTAGTCTTTTTAGAAGAAATCTGAACACAAGCTTATAGGGAACATTCAGCCTAGAAGGTTCAGTTTTGAAGTGAACTGTGCATTATACCATTTGAGGTGGAATTTTGAATCTACTTTGGAACATGTGATAGTCTCTTCCAAAGTCTTCTGCAAAACCTAATGATATATTGGTGTCATTACTTCTGAAGTTCTCAGAAGTCACCATAGTTATGCTAGGATGATCTATCTGTACAGATAATCCAATGGAAGTCTTTGGACATAAAATAATGAAATATATTTTAAGTAAAATATCTTTAACACCTGCATCCTCCATCTCCATCCCCTCCAACTTCTCTAGAAGAAACTGCCTTTAATTGTAGGTTGTAGTCAGATTTTCATTCATTCATATATGATAGAAATATTTGTGTGTGTTTTTATTGCTGGGTACTCTCACAGCCCTGGGGAAGGGAAGGCGCAGTAATTATCAATAGGCTGATAGACTCTCAGAGAAGAAAGTCAAGTAAAAAGGCAATTACAGTAGGATTACAAGCACATGACTCTTCAAGATTAATCTTTTGGCAAGTGTGAATAATAATGGCTCTTAAATAAGATAAACTTACAAACCTTCCATACCACTGCCTAACAGAACTGGAATAATTAGAAAGGTTTTTGTCTCTCTTCATAATCAATTGGTCATTTTGCAGGCTGCCTATGAAAATTCAGTAAATCAATTTTAGTGCAGTCCATAAAGAAAAGTCAATATATTCAGCCTGAATGCCCTCAACATATTTATTATTTTTTTGCAAAACATCAATACTTATCTTTGGAATATGTTAATTCATCTCCATCGCTCTTTTATGTAGGATATTTCTAAACATATCAGTGACCAGCTAGAGTCAACTACTGGCAAATACAAGAGACCTAAAATGTTTAAGAATTTAAAAAGCTAAAATTTAGAAGGAATGCAAGCTTATTTTATAACCCGTTTCTTCATTTGTTTCAATATTCATTCTCTTAAGGCAAGGAGAGAAAGCTATGTGTGTTGTGGGGATAGGGGTAGATGTGTAGGTGTGCGTGTACACTGCTAGGCATTCTGTGGGTTCAGGATCTGGGGAAGAAGATGAGGTATTATGCTCCTAAGTAGCTTATGGCTTCCATCTCCAAGGATCTTACAGTCGAGTGGGTACATATGAAATGAATAATTATCTCATCAAAAAGGGTAAAATAATAAGCATAAGAGATTGTTTGATAGAAGCTTAAAAGAAGAGAGAGAATGTCAATCTTAGGTCAAAGTTTTATAAGTGGCATTAAATAAAAAACTAAATTCAGAAGACCTTAAGCCCCAAAGGCTATAGTTTTTCAGGGAAGAGCCAAAGAAGAAGTCTTCTTTCTAGCTTTAAATTCAGTGATTTGACCCTATTCTGTGTGCTCCAGGTAAAGTAATGATGAAAATTATTTCTTCCTCATATGATACCCTAGAATTAAGGATTTTTTTAAATTGGGAAATAACTTCTATTAAAGATGGATATCAAGTTAAAAATTAGACTTAATATATCATAGATAAAATTAGTGTGTTTATTATTTTATTTGTCCTTATAAATGACATTTTTATTATTTTGTTTTATTTTTATTGGTATAAATTTAGTGAGGACAAGTGAAGTTTTGTTACATAGATGCATTATATAGTGGTGAAGTCTGGGCTTTTAGTATACTCATTGCTCAGTGGATACACTAAATTACTTACTGCACCCATTAAGTTTTTTCTCATCTCCCCTCCCCTTTCACCCTCCCTTCCTTCTGGCTCTCTAAGGACTGTATTAGTCCATTCTCACACTTCTATAAAGATCTACCTGAGAGTGGGTAATTTATGAAGAAAAGAGCTTTAATTGATTCACAGTTCCGTGGGTTTAACAGGGAGCGTGACTGGGAGGCCTCAGGAAACTTACAAACAGGGCGGAAGGTGAAGAAGGAGCAAGCACTTTCTTCACAAGGTGGTAGGAGAGAAAGCAAGAAAAGGGGTAAGTGCCACACACTTTTAAAACATCAGATTTTATGAAAACTCACTTACTATCATGAGAACAGCAAGGGGAAAATCAGCCCTCATGATTCAATCATCTCCCGCCAGACCCCTCCTCCAATTTGACATGAGTTTTGGGAGGGGACACAAATTCAAATGACAACACTATTATTCCACATTCTATGTCCATATCTATACTTTATTTAGCTCCCACTTATAAATGAGAACATGCAGTGATTGACTTGTATTAACAAATAAAAAAGTTGGTTCAAAGATTCTTGTCTTCCCAGTAATGTTTTCTTGTAAGTTACCCTAAATTGCTCATCCTGTCTTCCCCATATCCCGTCAGAGACAAAAATCAAATTTAGTGCATACACTCAGCTAAGTGAAGCTAGTAAGGGCTACCATGTGCCACAGTCTTTAATTACATCATTTAATGAATTCTCAATACAGCTTTATAGAGGTGATATATTCTTCCTCTTTGATAAAGAGGGATCTGTTCTTGCGATAGTTTACTGAGAATGATGATTTCCAATTTCATCCATGTCCCTACAAAGGACATGAACTCATCATTTTTTATGGCTGCATAGTATTCCATGGTGTATATGTGCCACATTTTCTTAACCCAGTCTATCATTGTTGGACATTTGGGTTGGTTCCAAGTCTTTGCTATTGTGAATAATGCTGCAATAAACATACGTGTGCATGTGTCTTTATAGCAGCATGATTTATAGTCCTTTGGGTATATACCCAGTAATGGGATGGCTGGGTCAAATGGTATTTCTAGTTCTAGATCCCTGAGGAATCGCCACACTGACTTCCACAATGGTTGGGAATTGAACAATGAGAACACATGGACACAGGAAGGGGAACATCACACTCTGAGGCCTGTTGTGGGGTCGGGGGAGAGGGGAGGGATAGCATTGGGAGATATACCTAATGCTAGATGACGAGTTAGTGGGTGCAGCGCACCAGCATGGCACATGTATACATATGTAACTAACCTGCACATTGTGCACACGTACCCTAAAACTTAAAGTATAATAATAATAAAAAAAAAGGATCTGATGTTAAATAAGCTATTTAGTAATATTTAAAGCCAAACATAATGTGTGTTAGTCTGTTTTGGCTTCTATCACAAAATGCTGTCAATTGGGTAGCTTATAAACAACATAAATTTATTTATCACACAGTTCTAGAGTCTAAGTCCAAGATCAAGGTGCTAGCAGGTTCCGTGTCTGAGGCAACCCATTTCCTGGTTTATGGATCATGTCTTCTGGCTGCATTCTTCCATGGTGTAAAGGGTCAGTTAGCTCTGTGTGGTCTCTTTTTTATGGGTGTTAATCTCATGAATGAGAGAGGATCCTTTAATGCCTAATTGCCTCCAAACGGGTCTGTCCCCCTAATATCATCACTATCATTTTTTATTGATAAATATACAGGCAAATTGATGCCATGATATTTGTTATTTCATAGCATTATGCACAGACCAGTGAACACATAAATGTTTTGAATAATGTAAATTTCATGGGCTTTAGGGGATTTTGTTTGCTTGTTTAATGTCATTTGGTAAAAATATTTTTCTTCTAAATTTTAATAGCATTTAAAGTTTTCATTTACTCTTAGACTAAGATGTAGAACAAGCATAAACAATAATTGAAAATTCTAGGTAATATAGATAGATGATGTATAAGGTGTAGGTTTAAGGGCAGCTGTAAGTAATAGAAATAGATATCAATATAGATGTAGACATATACAGATAGAGATAAAGATAGAGAGAGAGATATAGAGAGATCACACTAACATTTAAATTCTGCTTACTAAGCACAGGGCATGATTCTGAGTACATTATATAGATTGACTCCTTAATTCTCCTAAAACCTCTATGAAGCAAGTACTATTTTCACCCTCGCTTTACAGCTGGAGAAATTAAAGTAAAACTAGGTGTTACTCATTTCCTTTGGCATCTGCAGCAAATAATCACAAAGTGAGTGATTTAGAACAAGAGAAATTTATTCTCACAGTCTGGAAACCTGAGGTCCAAAATCATTATCATTGGGACAAATCAAGATGTCATCAGAGTTGCACCATCTCGGGGCTCTAGGGGCACATTGTTTCTTGCCTTTTCCAGCTTCTGGCTGCTCTCCTGGCATTCCTTCTTTGGGGTTGCATCACCCCTTTATGCCTTCATCTTCACACTGCTCTCACCTTTGTGTGTGTGCCCTTTGTCTTCTGTCTGTGTCAATATTCCTCTGCCTTTCTGTTATAGGACACTTGCTATTACAGTCATTGCCCAGCTGAAAATCCAGGACAAAATTATCATCCCAAGATTGTTAATTCAACCACATCTGCAAATATCATTTTTCCTTATTAGGTAACATTTACAGGTTCCAGAAATTAGGAATTGATATCATTGGGTGACTTTTATTCAACCTTCTCCACAGCTAGGCAACTTATGAAAAGATCACACAGCTTGAAATTTGGGGAGCCTGTCAAACACACAGTGCATATATATTCTATATATCAACAATTCTTATCACTGACCACTGCCTATTACTTCTTTCTAGAATATTGCTGAGGATAAAGTGATTCCAAGAGAATGAAATGTTTTCATTTTATAATAAATTAGTCTTAAATTATATCCACTTCATTCATAGTGACTGTGAACAACAGGTACCAATGACTGTCCACAGGAGGCCAGACCTAATCTGTGATAGTTGGGGCCAAACTATGTCATGTGAATCCATTGCTCAAAAATTGATATTTGAGTCCTTCTATGATGCCACAACAGAGTAATAAAAAGTAATCAGAATTTATTTCAATCTTTTAAAGTTTATCTCAAAGGCATGTTTTGATTCTAACAGAAAGCCCTTTCTTGCTTGCTTTATAAGTAATTATTTCATGTGGTTTAAACATTTTCCTAAATTTTATCTCATGGCAATATGAGGAAAATTTACAAAATAATCCGTTTTTTCAAAATAATCCAATTAATTTGACCCCAAATCATTAATGCCACATTTAAAATAGTGTGTTTATGCTTTAATTTGTCCTTACAAATGATGTTTTTATTATATTGTCTTACTTTTATTGGTATAAATTTAGAGGGGACAAGTGCAGTTTTGTCACATGGATGCATTATATAGTGGCGAAGTCTGGCATTATCCTATCATTGAGGATATTTTAATATTGATTTTCCCCAAGACCAGTGAAACCACCTGAAACACTGGATGCTTCCATCAACACTTTGCAATATAGCAGGATTACAAAGAACCTTCTGTTGAAGTTATTTAAATTCCTTAGTGACAGTGCTGCA
Source organism: Pan paniscus (assembly GCF_029289425.2). Lineage (NCBI taxonomy): Eukaryota > Metazoa > Chordata > Mammalia > Primates > Hominidae > Pan > Pan paniscus. Next base: position 19,857,309 of record NC_073252.2, read on the forward strand.
AAGAAAATTACTCGAGTACAAACTTAGTTAATTTTATTCTGTGTAGGCAGTCTGATATTAATTATAAGGTATGGTATAACTACCACTTTCTGGATGGGTTGCATAATCAACTGAATAATAATGTGTTTATACTTAAGAATACAGTTGTTTGATAGATTTTCAAAGTGTTAAGGTTTGTGAATATTATGACATATTATGAAGGTAAGAATATAATATAAAATAATATATATGTATTTTGTTATATGTAATATCATATACTCTTGTACCCTCTTATGAAACGTCAGTGAAGATTTGAATACAGCTTAGAGAAAACTTGTCATTAGCACAGTATGAGCTGAGTGACACCACAGAACCATGGATATAGGATGAACTAGAGTTCTAAATATAAGGTTGATTTCCTGGCTTTCTATTAATTACTGGGTATAGAGTCTTGGACACTTTTGCTGATCTCTCTTAGGCTCAGTTTCCCTGTGCCACCTATCTTATAAGATGGTTGCATTGGTCGGAATTGAATAGGGTGTGTTTTTCAGACTGCATGTCACCTTCAAGTGTTTTCTGTCTACACTGTTAATGCATCCTGACATTTGAGGAGGGGAACCCTTTACATACGTGAAAGTCCCAAGGCTAAACCGGATGAAACTGTTGCTGTAGCAGGATGCCTAAGACCCATCCTCTATCCTCCCTTATTACTGCTCACCTAACCCCTACATCTGGCACCTGCATAATGGAAACCCAGGGATCGGGGGAGTAAACCCATAAACACACACTGCATTATCTGCCCTTAAAGATAAATGTTTTAATTCCTCTCTCTCTCCCTCCCCTACCTCTCTATTGAACATATATTTGACTAAGTGTCTCCTCCCATTCCGGGGGCAAGGGGCAAAGTACAAATGGATGCCCACATTATCATATGTCTAAATAATTACAACATAAGCTAATATTTATTCTGCTAAATAAAAAATATCTTCCCTCCTGTATTGAGACACTTGCTTCTAAATGACCTAGAAAGCCAAGTTCAAACTGAAAATTTTCAGATTTCTTGGAGTTCTGACCTCTGGTCCCTGACCCCCAGCATGTTCTCCCTCTTTTCCCATCTCCAATTTCATCCATACCATGACAGGTGTTGTACACACACAAGTGGACATTCCAACCAATATGTCAAAACTTTATCCATCCCAAACAGCAAAAAAGCTCATTCTATTCTTAACCACCACTGTGGCCTAGGGGTGCTTATATTGGCAGAATGATCATTCCTTAGGACTGATCTGGGAAATAGGCTCTGACAGACCATGAGAGAGGGTACAAAGCCTTTGGAGCTTGGACTCCCAGGGCTGCAGGTCCTTGACGCGTATGGTAGAAGGAGAGTTTTGCCTATTAAATGAACATGTGTTCTTAGTCCCTGTGACTCCTTATCCCATGGGAAAGGTAATTAATAAAGAAAGGATTTTTTTTCCTCTTTACAAATCTAAAGGGAGAAGAAGGTTCCCAATTTTGACATAATTTTTCAGTTGTAATATTGTTATAGTTGAGAGTTATTGTGTTGATCCAGGCATCTTTCCCTACAGTTGCTCCTGGTAACTGAAATCATTTACTTGACCAGCATTTCATAAGGAAATAAAATTCTGAAGGCAAATTAGAGACAATTCTTGTTTTCAGCTTCAATAGTAGGTGATGAATTTGGGTGGGTATATTAGTCTGCTAGGAATGCCATAACACAATATCACAGACTGAGTGGGTGGCTTAAATAACATAAATTAATTTTTCACAGTACTGAAGCCTGGGAGCCCAAGATGAAGGTGCTAGCAGGGTTGTTTTTTTCTGTGATCGTCTTTCCTGGATTGCAATCTTCTTCTTATGTCCTCACATGTCCTTTTCTCTATGCATGTGCACTCATGATGTCTCTGTCTCTTCTTATAAGGCCATCATTCCTATTGTATTATGTCCCCATTCTTATAATCTAATTTAAACTTAGTTGCCCTATCTCCAAATACAGTCACATTGGGGGTTAGGGCTTCAATACAGGATTTTAGGGAAGGGAGGCAAAATTCAGTCCATAATGGCGGGTCATATAGATTCCAATCAACAGGTTTAAATATCAGATACAAAGAACTGTGCTAGGTACTCTGGAGAATAAAAAGACTAAATGGCTTAACTTCACCCTCTTACTTCCCTGCACACTTACTCCCAAAACTTTGCAAGTTGGACAATCATAAAATTTTTGTTAACTAAAAAAGTTGGTCCAAAGTTTCTTACCTTTCCAGGATTGTTTTCTTGTAAAGTTAACGTAAAGTGTTCATCCTGTCTGCCTTATAACCTATGAAAGAGAAAAATCAAATTTATTACATGTTCTCAATTAAGAGAAGCTAGTAAGGGCCCACCATGTGCCAGGGTCTTTAATTCCATCATTTAATGAATTATCAGTACTACTCAATACAATATAAAAGTGATATATATCCTCCCTATAAAGGAGGAATCTGAAGTTCCTCCTTTAAATTGTTTAAATATTACTAAATAAGTTGCTTAGTAATCTTTGAAGCCAAAAACAATGTATCTTCATGTGTTTGAGATTCTATAACAAAATACCATAGACTGGGTAGCTTATAAACAATAGAAATTTATTTCTCACAGTTCTGGAGGCTGGGAAGTCCAAGATGAAGGTGCTAGCAGATTACCTGTCTGATAAGGGCCCATTTTCTGATTTATAAATACTGTCTTCTAGCTGCATCCTTACTTGGTGGAAATGACTAGTTAGTTCTGTGAGGTCTCCTTTCTACAGGTGCCATTCATAAGAGAGGATCCCTTACAACCTAATAATCTCCAAAAGGGCCTGCCCCTGTTAATGCCATCACTTTTGGGGTTAGAATTGTATATTAATCATGAGAGGGCAGAAATAGGCCATAGCACTGTGTGATATCACCACTTTGTCCTGTCGCAGTAGCTCTGCTGCAGGTAGACTGGGATCTTCCTTCCTACCCAGCTCATAGTTTCCTGAGGCAAAGCAGAAAAATAATATGCTGCACTACACAATTTAGATCACCACTAATTCTTTAAATGAATGGTAGTAGAGGCATAGCTCCAAGACCTAGATATCTCTATATTCTTGAATTGACAATAGCAATAACTTTGTATTAAAAAATTGATATAAATTGAAGATAATTTTTAAGCCATATGATTCCATAAAGTAAAATTTATCACAAAGTAATTGATCCTATTGTCTTTGGTTTATTTTTTTCTTTATCAATTCCTGCTAAAACATTATCCTTGATGAGAATGTGAAGGCTTCCTTGAAGGCAGTAAGGGAAATTTAACTCCCAATAATGGTAATCACAATAATGAACAAAGGAGGAACCCTAAAAATAAATCGAATTGAGAATATTACTTTGTTATTTTCTGGCAGTATTTTGATCACAATATCCCATCATTGCTGATTTGTAAGAAAAAGGGAGGAACTTAAGGCTTTTCTTTTAAATTCTTCTCTTCTTTGGAAGATAGTGACAGAGCAAAGCATTGGCTGCAGGAGACATTACTTGCTATAGCATTTGTCTCTCCTCATGGCTCCAGATGTGGTTTTACTGACTATATTGGAATTGCCTCTGGTCCTGGGTTTTTGGAAGAGGCTGTTCTGATTTAACTAGAAAACCTTTCTTCCTAGAAGCTGTTCTCCTTTGAATAACCTTCAATTTTAATTTGTAAACTAGGAAAAATATAAGTGAAAATTTTGGGGGTCTATTTTCCTGTAATACAAATATAAAGCAAGTCAAATATGCAAAAAATATAATTTTCATTTGACTCACTCTAGTTAAAATTGTGCAATTATAAGTAATAATATATAGATGATTGTTTCAGCAAATTTGGAATAATTCACTAAATACAGTGGCTTCTTTTTTTTTTTATTTATTTGTATTTAATTTTTTATTTTATTTTATTTTTTGAGACGGATTCTTGCTCTGTCACCCAGGCTGGAGTGCAATAGCACGATCTTGGCTCACTGCAACCTCTGCCTCCAGGGTTCAAGCCATTCTCAATGCCTCAGCCTCCTGAGTAGCTGGGACTACAGGCATGTGCCACCATGCCCGGCTAATTTTTGTATTTTTTTATTAGAGACGGGGTTTCACTATGTGGGCCAGGCCAGTCTTGAACTCCTGACCTCAAGTGATCCACCCACCTCAGCCTCCCAAAGTGTTGGAATTACAGGCATCAACCACAGTCCCCGTCCCAATTGCTTCTTTAAAGACAGATTTAATAATAGGAAAATATATGTTTTGCAGGTATTAATTTTATGATCATTATTATTATTAACCTAATTATAATGTTATGACATCAGAAACCTTTTTACTATTCTGTTATATAACAAGTTTTGCTTTTTATTTTTTCTATTTTTAAAATACCTATCAGGATAATTTTTGCAGAAAAGAGTAAGAAATGCAAGCATTCTCCAGATAACACGAATGATAGGAAGTTGAATGAGGATAATAATGGGAATTAGATTGATCCAATATGGACATGTTTCATAGATCTTTAAACTATATTAAATTATCATAATAAATAAACTATTTAAATTTTATTAAATTGTCCATTTAAAATGTTTATTTATGGGACAATGATGTGAGTTGAATGTGCAGAGTGTGGAACATAAAATGTAAATAGTTTGGTACATAGTATGGAAACAATAGTGCCACAGAACTAGTCTTTAAGCCTACCTAGATGGCATAAATAATAGAATCTTCTGGTTATTTTCCTAAAGATAATTTTCATGGCTAAGAAAGAAATAATATTCAAATGAGGTTGAGCTACCAAGTCATAAAAAAGACCTGAAGAACTTTAAAAGCATATTGCTAAGTGAAAGAAGCCAATCTAAAATGGCTACATCTATATTATTCTAACTACATGACATTTTAGAAAAGGCAAGACTATTAAGAGAGTAAAAAGATCATTCATTGGCTGGGGCATTGAGGGAGGGTGGATGTATAGGTGAAGTCTAGGAGAGTGTATGAGCCGTGAAACTACTTCGTATGATAATATAATGCTAAATATATGTCATTATACGTTTGTCAAAATCCAGAGACTGTACAATATGAAGAGTGAATTCTAATGTAAATTAGGAGCTCTAGTCACAAAGTGTCAATATTGGCTGATCAATTAAAACAAATATAACACACTAATGCAAAACATTAATAACGGGGGAAATGGAGAGGGGGGATTTGTGAGGTGATATATGAAAACTCTACTGTGAGCTCATTTTGCTGAATACTTACAACTGTTCTAACAGCAAAGTCTCAGGATACAAAATCAATGTACAAAAATCACAAGCATTCTTATACACCAATAACAGACAAACAGAGAGCCAAATCATGAGTGAACTCCCATTCACAACTGCTTCAAAGAGAATAAAATACCTAGGAATCCAACTTACAAGGGACTTGAAGGACCTCTTCAAGGAGAACTACAAACCACTGTTCAAGGAAATAAAAGAGGATACAAACAAATGGAAGAACATTCCATGCTCATGGGTAGGAAGAATCAGTATCATGAAAATGGCCATATTGCCCAAGGTAATTTATAGATTCAATGCCATCCCCATCAAGCTACCAATGACTTTCTTCACAGAATTGGAAAAAACTACTTTAAAGTTCATATGGAACCAAAAAAGAGCCTGCATTGCCAAGTCAATCCTAAGCCAAAAGAACAAAGCTGGAGGCATCATGCTACCTGACTTCAAACTATACTACAAGGCTACAGTAACCAAAACAGCATGGTACTGGTACCAAAACAGAGATATAGACCAATAGAACAGAACAGAGCCCTCAGAAATAATGCCACATATCTACAACCATCTGATCTTTGACAAACCTGACAAAAACAAGAAATAGGGAAAGGATTCCCTATTTAATAAATGGTGCTGGGAAAACTGGCTAGCCATATGGAGAAAACTGAAACTGGATCCCTTCCTTACACCTTATACAAAAATCAATTCAAGATGGATTAAAGACTTAAACGTTAGACCTAAAACCATAAAAACCCTAGACAATACCATTCAGGACATAGGCATGGGCAAGGACTTCATGTCTAAAACACCAAAAGCAATGGCAACAAAAGCCAAAATTGACAAATGGGATCTAATTAAACTAAAGAGCTTCTGCACAGCAAAAGAAACTACCATCAGCATGAACAGGCAACCTATAGAATGGGAGAAAATTTTTGCAATCTACTCATCTGACAAAGGGCTAATATCCAGAATCTACAATGAACTCAAACAAATTTACAAGAAAAAAACAAACAACCCCATCGAAAAGTGGGCAAAGGATATGAACAGACATTTCTCAAAAGAAGACATTTATGCAGCCAAAAGACACATGAAAAAATGCTCATCATCACTGGCCATCAGGGAAATGCAAATCAAAACTACAATGAGATACCGTCTCACACCAGTTAGAATGGCAATCATTAAAAAGTCAGGAAACAGCAGGTGCTGGAGAGGATGTGGAGAAATAGGAACACTTTTGCACTGTTGGTGGGACTGTAAACTAGTTCAACCATTGTGGAAGTCAGTGTGGCAATTCCTCAGGGATCTAAAACTAGAAATACTATTTGACCCAGCCATCCCATTACTGGGTATATACCCAAAGGATTATAAATCATGCTGCTATAAAGACACATGCACACGTACGTTTATTGCGGCACTATTCACAATAGCAAAGACTTGGAACCAACCCAAATGTCCAACAATGATAGACTGGATTAAGAAAATGTGGCACATATACACCATGGAATACTATGCAGCCATAGAAAATGATGAGTTCATGTCCTTTGTAGGGACATGGATGAAGCTGGAAACCGTCATTCTCAGCAAACTATCGCAAGGACAAAAAACCAAACACCGCATGTTCTCACTCATAGGTGGGAATCGAACAATGAGAACACATGGACACAGGAAGGGGAACATCACACACTGGGGCCTGTTGTGGGGTGGGAGGAGGGGGTAGGGATAACATTTGGAGATGTACCTAATGTTAAATGACGAGTTACTGGGTTCAGCACACCAACATGGCACATGTATACATATGTAACTAACCTACACGTTGTTCACATGTACCCTAAAATTTAAAGTATAATAATAAAAAGATCTATCTATATATATATATATATATAAAGTCTGTTAATTCAAAAAATAATAATCAGCTCCTCTCTAACAAGAGCAGCGATGGAGTATGCTGTTGGCATTCATATGTCCCTTCATACCACAAGAACATACAGATGAGCATAAAGATGACAGCTTTGACAGATGTCAAAAGACAGCTGTAAGGGACAGGGAAATTGACAGGTAACATTCCACTATTGAATTCCAGTTGTTACTGAAGTCCAAATTTATTTCTGATTTTCCTATATTTTTATTGCTCAACTGTTCTTACTTGTGTTCTGGGATCAGCATACTATTCTCCCTTCTCAATTTTCTCACTAAAATCATTAAAATTAAGTTGTTTGTTGGTTTGTTATGTATAGCTAAGAGTGCTAGTACTGCCAGAGACATGAAGAGTGAATTGTACCTAATCAGCAAGCTTATCTATCATTGCATTTCAAGATTCAAATAGGCAGTTGTGTACCATTGTGCCAGCTTTTACCCTTATGTTGATTATGTAAGTTAATTTTTAATCTTACCATAGCCACAGATAGAGAAATTGAAGACAGTGCATCTTTAACAATTGAGTGTTCGCAAAATCACAGGAAACAAAAGAAAAGTGTGTGCTTCCCAGTCATCTGCATATATTTCCTTCCTAAATAGGATCACCAATTTAGGAAGATGAAAGTGTAGTAAAAATTTAAAAAACAGCTGTCTGTACCTAACATGTGAAACATGGGGTTGGGAAATAGAGCTATTGTGAAGATTTAGAAATCACTCTAATTGTACATGAGCACCCCCAGGATTATTATTATTTTAACATACAGTAGGACAAAGTCATTCACTTTTCTATTTTCTAGACCTAAGAAAGTTTGGTGCATGGTCCCAGTATCTCCATCATAGTCCTTCAAAATTTAGGCCTTGGGGGTCAGGTGTGGTGGTGCACACCTGTAATTCCAGCACTTTGGGAGTCCGAGTTGGGTGGATCACCTGAGGTCAGGAGTTCGAAACCAGCCTGACCAACACGGTAAAACCCCATCTCTGTTAAATACAAAAAATTAGCTAGGTGTGGTGGTGCATGCCTGTAATCCTAGCTACTTGGGAGGCTGAGGTAGGAGAATCACTTGAACCCAGGAGGCAGAGGCAGAGGTTGTAGTGAGCCGAGATGGTGCCATTGCACTCCAGCCTGGCCAACAAGAGTGAAACTCCATCTAAAAAAAAAAAAAAGAAAAAGCAATTTAGGCCTTGGATAATTGTTCTAATTTTGTGTTCCCCAGGGTTGTCAATCTTTGATGTCATTGGTTTCAATGTTAGAAAAATGCTAGATTTCTGCAGAAGATCATTCATAAATACTGAAAGATATTGCCTACTGGTTTCAAAGGTTTAAAGTCTGGGATATATTGATAGGGTTCATGGACTCTATTCTACATATAGATAGAAAAATGCATGCAACATACTATCCTTTTCAGGTATTAAATCAGCTGACCAAAGGGTATCTGTGTTTCTTCCTTTATCTTATATTTTTAAATGATATCTCTACATTACTGTGTTTTCAGACCTAATAATGAGGAGATAAGTTGTACAGATTTGAAAGCATTTTGTACTACTTATGCAGTTGCAATAAATTATCTTTTTAAATTATTTATCTTCTCATATATATTTCAAACTGTATTATTATGTAGATTTTCCACAGCATTTCAGATAATTAGTGTAACCTCGACCCTGATGTTCAGAAAAATTTGCAACCAAAAAATAATATTTTGATTTATTTTGATTTCTTAACAATACTTTGATGTACTTGGTTGTATAAATGAATAGAACCAGAATTCATTATTTTTACAAGGAAGTAATTATAAAATATACTTAAAAATAATATGTAAGTGATATCACACCACAATACGTGTGCATTTAAAAAATGCTGAAAAAACTGTTTTCAAATGAATAATGGTTAAAAGTTGACTATAATATATTAGTACCTTTGTAGAGTTTCAGATTGTCATTATATAATTTCACTTATTTGTTCATCACAATAGGACATTTCTCCCCTTCCCTTTTATACATAAAAGAACAATGAACCTCAGGAATTTAAGTGACTAAAGTGCCCAGAAATCAGGCAGACAAGCTGGGTCATGTTTTTGCTTGGACTTGAACCACAATATTCTACCCTTATATTCATTGCATAATCTGCTGGCCCACAACAACATTGACCCATTCTTTCGCCAAGTATTTTTAAAGTACACTATATAAGCCACATTCTGAGGATTTCTTTGTAATGTGCAAAAGTTATACTTTTCTCCATGGTTGTTTCAATCTAATGAGTAAAACAGTGATCCAAGTAACAATTGAAAATGTAATCAAGAGGATCTTCAAGAGAGCTGACTTGAAGCATCTGCTACTCACCCCCTCCACAAGAAGAACTAAAATAGAGAGTAGATAATCACACTAGAATAGATCATCTAAGAAAGAACATTGGAATTCAACAGAGAAGTGAGAGGAAACACCTAAAGCAAGAAAGGAGAGGGAAATGAGCCAGCCTACTTGGCCATGATCAGCTCAGAGCCTTGAGAGTCTTCCAAATGCAGGGAAAGCATAAGCGAATGACCCCCAGCAGTCCACATTGGCACTGCAGACTTCTGGAAGTCTGCAGCCATGAGAAAGCCCTTAGACTCATGTGGACCCTAAGACTGACTTAGGGAGCTGCCTGGAGACTGTGGGAAGACATTGCTCCAGAGAGGAAGATAATCCTGGGTCCCACACACCCCCCACCCATGCTCTAAGCAGCTACAGCAAGATGCCATTTGGAGAGCCCAGCCGCCACCAACCCCCATCCTACCTGGGAGCCAGTAGCTTCTGTATCTCCACATCTGTGGAGCCACATTGACATTTCCTGCCCACAGCTCCTGTTGTCAGGGCTGAAGCATAAGCCATTGCCAAAGACCTTCCTACATCCAGCAATGACACCTCAGCACATATTTACACATTTGTAGGGCAAGCTCCCTTGACCACAGCAACTGCTGCTGTGGGCTGCCATTGCCAGGGAGGAAATGCAAGAGAAGTGTGTGCTTCCCAGTCATTTGCATACAGCTGTTGCCACTGAAAGCAACCCCTCTCACTTGGAGCAGGGCTGCAGTGCAGCCACTGCCATCATGACCTGAGCATTACAGCATAGGTCTAGTATCACCTCCCACCCACACCTACTCCAAGAAGCACCTGCACACATCACCAGAGGTCCTGAGAACAGGTCTGACTGGTCTGGCTCCAACCCCCAAGTGCCCAAGCACACCTTCTGGGGGCCAGAGGATTGCATAGCCCAGTCCACGACAGTTGACACCTGAGAATTCCTCCCAGGTGACTGAGTTTGGGCGCACCAAACCTGCTGCTATCAGCTACCTGTGGACCTGGTACTGGCCTGCCAAGCCAATCACTGTCGCTGTCAATACCGGGATAGACAACTCAGAAGCCAGAGGTTTGTCCTGCCACGGCTACTGATATTGCCCATAGCATACTTCATGCCCAGGAGCCCAAAAACCTGCCCACCCAACTGGCCTACTGCTGTCACTACCAGTAACCAGGCAAGCCACCTGGAGGTTCAAGAATCAGCTATCTGGACTAGCTAACACTAATGCCATTATACACTGCCCTAGATCCCAAGGAAAGGAATATTTGGCCTACCACTGCCGTGACTAGAACCTGAAGACACGCCTACCTGGCATCCAAGTCACCAGCAAAACTTCACCATAGCCTGTACTAACAACTGCACCTTAAGCCACTGAGGAAATCACAGACACTGCTGACACTTATAACAGCTGAAGAAATAATATGTAGATTACACTACTGCAAACACCCTGAATTGAAACCAAAATGTCCTGCCCAAGCAACATCATAGATAATATGTTTAGGAAAAAGTTCTTCCCTACAATAGCAAAATCAAAAATTTGAAAAAGTGACTGTCACAGCCGATGCAGAGATAGCAATATAACAACATAAGAATCATAAAAAAACAAGGAAATATAATACCTCCAAAAGAAAACTATAATTCTTCAGTAAAATATTCGAATGAAAAACTATAAAAAATCACAGAAAAATAATTTATATTAACAATATTAAATAAGCCAAATGACATACAAAGAATGCAGAAAAACAATACAAAGAAATCAGAAAAACAACTCAGGATACTAATGACAAACTTACTGAAGAGAAGTATCACAAAAAAGAATCAAACAGAAATTCTGGAACTGAAGAATTTATTAGATGGAATACAAAATATATTCAAAAGTTTCAACAATAGAATAGATGAAGCAGAAGAAAGAATTTTAGACAAAGATTTTTCACAGGAATTTGTTTAAAAAGCTAATTTGACATATGGGACATCATAAAGCAAATAAATGTTTGAATTTTCTGGATCCCACAAGGTTAAAAAAAGGGATAGAAATGCTATTTAACAAAATAATAGCTGAAAACTTCTTAAGTCTAGCAAGAGATTTAGAAATCCAGTTACAGGAAGTTCAGAGATACCCAAACAGGCACAATTCCAAAAAGTATTCTCCATAAGATATTATAGTTAAATTCTAAAAAGTCAAAGACAGAGAGAATTCTAAAAGCAGCAAGAAAAAATGTCTAGTCACCTATAACGGAACCCCCATTCGACTAACAGAGGGTTTCTCACCAGTAACCTTAAAAGCCAAGAGAACATGGGATGATATATTCAAAGCACTGAAAGAAAAATATTGCCAGCCAGGGATACTATACCCAGAAAACTTATCATTCATACATAAAGACTGGTCCTACAAGAAATGGGAGTCCTGCACCTGGAAGTAAAAGGACAATATGTACCATTATGAAAGTACATGAAAGTCTGAAGCCTGCTAGTAAAGCAAACACACAAATAAAGAAGAGAAAGAACTCAAATGTTACCAATACAGAAAAACCACCAAATGACAATAAGAAAAAATAAAAGAGAAGGAAAGGAATAAAGAATAACAAAAGATAGGAAACAACCAGAAATTATTTAATATAATGACAGAAATAAGCTCTTGCATGTCAATATAAGCCTCACATTGAATGTAAATGGTTAAAATTCCATTTACATGGAATTTTATAAAAGATATGTTTTATAAAATATATAAATTTTATAAAAGATATAAAGTAACTGGCTATATGCAAATAAATGAGTAAACAAAAAAGACCCTGCTATATGTTGCCTACAAGAAAACTCATCTCACCAATAAAGACACATGTACAGTGAAAATAAAGGAATAGAAAATATATTCTATGCAAATGGAAACCAAAACAATTCTAAGTAGCTATATTTATATCAGGTAAAACAGACTCTAAGTCAAAAATAATAAAAAGAGACAAAGAAGGTTGCTATGTAATAATAATAAAGTATCAAATAAAATAATTTAGAACAATCCTAAACATATGCACACCCAACACTGCAGTAACCAAAAGTATAAAGCAAATCTTATGCCAATACAATAGTAGTTGGGACAGCAAAACCACACTGTCAGCATTAGACAGATCATCCAGACAAAAACTTTAGAAGGAAATATTGGAGTTAAACTGCAATTTAGAACAAATGGAAACAGCAGACATATGCAGAATATTTCATCCAATAGCTACAGAATACACATTATCCTCATTAGCATATGAAATACTCTTTAGGAAAGGCCATATATCAGGCCACAAAACAAGTGTCAACAATTTTTTTAAAATCAGGTTATATCAAGTATCTGTTTGGACCATAATAAAATAAAAATAGAAATAAATAATTTTTTAAAAACTTTGTAAATTGTACAAATCCATGGAGATTAAACAGCATGCTCCTGAATTGCCAATGGGTCAAGGAAGAAATTAAGAAAAAAATCAAAATATTTCTTGAAATAAATTAAAAATTTAAAAAATCTTAACAAAACCTGTGACATATGGCAAAAGCAGTACTAATAAGAAACTGTATAGCAATAAATGCCTATCTCAGAAAAGTATAAGTATTTTTAATAAAGAATACAATAATGCACCTCAAAAAAAATGGAAAAGCAAGAGGAAACCAGGCACAAAATTAGTAGAAAGAAAGAAAGGATAAAGATCACAGCAGAATGAAAGTACTGGAGATTAGAAAAAAAAAACAATAAGCTTTGTATTTCATTATATATAGATATAGTATATATATTCATAATGTATGTATATACATATAAAATACAAAGAACAAATGAAATGAAAAATTTGTTTTCTGAAAAGACAGACAAAATCAACAAATTGTTAACTGGACTAAGCAAATCAAAAAGAGGAAGACAGCCTAAATACACAAAATCAGAAATGAAAAAGGAGACGTTACAATTGATACTACTGAAAAACAAATGATTATTACAGACTACTATGAACACCTATATGCTAACAAACTGGAGAACCTAGAGGAAATGGATAAATTCCTCAATCCATACAACCTACCATGTTAGAATTAAGAAGAGAAAATCTGAATAGATCAATAATAAACAATGAGATGTTGTCAGTAATAAAAGGTTTCCCAACAAAGAAAAGTCAAGGACAAAATGGCTTCACTGTCAAATTCTACCAAACTGCTAAAGAAACACTAACACTAATTGTTATCAAACTTTACCAAAATATTGAAAAGGTGGAAATTCTATTTCTATGAGGCCAATATTACCCTAATACCAAAACCAGATGAGGAGACAACAACAAAAGAAAACTGTAGGCCAATAACCCTGATGAACACACATAGATGCAAATATCCTCCACAAAATACTAGCAAACTGAATCTAACAGCACATCAAAAAGATAACGCAGGGCAGGCATGGTGGCTCACTCCTCTAATCCCAGCACTCAGGGAGGCCAAGACAAGTGGATCACTTGAGTTCGGGAGTTCGAGATCAGCCTGGCCAACATGGTGAAACCCTGTCTCTACTAGAAATACAAAAATTAGCTGGGCATGGTGGCAGGCACTTGTGATCCCAGCTACTCGGGTGGCTGAGGCAGGAGAATGGCTTGAACCTGGGAGGTGGAGGTTGCAGTGGGCCGAGATTGCACCACTGCACTCCACCCTGGGCGACAGAAGGAGACTCTGTCCAAAAAAAAAAAAAAAGGTAATGCATCACAATTAAGTGGGTTTCCCACCCCACCCCCCCAGGGATTCAAGTATGGCTCAACATATTCAAATCAATAAATTCAATTCACCACATAAGCAGAATTAAAAACAAAAAACATATAATTATCTCAATAGATGCAGAGAAAGCATTTGATAAAATCCCTCAACAATTTAGGCATTGAAAACACATACCTTGCAATTATAAAAGCCAAATATGACAAACCCACGGCCAACATCATACTTAATTGGCAAAAGTTGGGATCATTTATTCTAAGAACTAGAACAAGACAAGGATGCCTATTTTCACCATAGTACTGGAAGTCATATTTAACCTATCACTGGAAGTCCTAGCCAGAGCATTTAGACGAAAGAAATAAAAGTCATTCAAACTGGAAAAGAGGAAGTCAAATTTCCTCTGTTCAATGACGACATGATCTTATATACAGAAAATCCTAAACACTTCTCCAAGATACTGTAATTGATAAATCACTTCAGTAAAGTTTCAGGATACAAAATCAACCTTAAAAAATTAGTAACATTTCTATACACCAATAACATTCAAGCTAAAAACCAAATCAAGAACTCAATCCCTTTTACAATAGCCACACACAAACACAGATATGCAGGGATACATTTAACTAAAGAGACTGGCAAAAGAAATCTCTACGCAAATACTACAAAACATCAATTAAAGAAAATACAGGCAACACAAACAGATAAATATCTCATGCTCGTGGATTGGAATAATAAATAGCATTAGAATGTTAATACTGCTCAAAGCAATCTACAGATTCAATACAATTCCTATCAAAATATCAACATAATTTTTCACAGAATTAGAAAAAAAATTTTAAATTTACATGAAACCAAAAGTGCCTGAATAGCCAAATCAATCCTAAGCAAAAATAACAAAGCTGTATGCATCACATTTGCCAACTTCAAATTATAATCCAGGGATATGTTAACCAAAACAGTATAATACTAGCATAAAAATCAACACATAGATGAATGAAATAGAATAGAAAACCCAGAAATAAGTTATTTACCTACAAGCAACTGATCTTCAACAAAGTTGACAAAATATACAATAGGGAAAAGACATCCTCCTATTCAATTAATGATGCTGGGAAAATTTGCTAGCCATATTCAAAATAATGAAGCTAAACACTTAGCTCTCACCAGTTACAAAAAAGTGATTCATCATGGAGTAAAGACTTAAATGTAAGACCTGGCACTGCAAAAATTATAGAAGATAACCTAGGAAAAAGTCTTCAGGATAGTGTCTTAGGCAAAGAATTTATGACTAAGATCTCAAAAGTAAATGCAATGTACACCAAAATAGACACAGAAATTCTATCAAACTGAAAAACTTCACAGCAATAGTAATAATAATCAACAGAGTAAACAGCCTGCAGAATGGGAAAAATATTTGCAAACTACGCATCCAACAGAGGGCTAATATCTAGAACCTAGAAGGAACTCAAACAACCCAAAAATATAACAAATAACCTCATTACAAAATGGGCAAATGACATGAACAGACATTTCTCAAGAAATGGACATATCAACAGCCAACAAACATATTAAACAATGTCCAACATCAGAGGAATGATAATTAAAACCACCCTAAGTTAGCATCTCACCCAGTCAGAATGGGTGTTACAAAAATGAAAAAATAATGTGGGCAAGGATGAAGAGAAAAAGGGAACACTTACATTCTGATGGTGGGAATGTAAACTAGCACAAACTCTATGCAGAACAGTATGAAGATATTTCAATCAACTGAAAACAGAAATACCATTTTATGCACCAACCCCACTACAGGATATATACAGAAAGGAAAATAAATTATTGCCTCACAAATACACCTGCACTTGTATGTTTATTGCAGCACTATTTACAATAGCAAAATCATAGACTCAACCAAATTGTCCATCAATGGATGACTGAAACTGGATAAAGAACATGTGGTACATATACAGAATACCATGCAATCATTATGAAGAATAAAATCATGTCTTTTGCAGCAACATGGAACTGGAGGCCCTTATCCTAAGTGAGATAATTCATAAGCAAAAAGTCAAAAACCACATGTTCTCACTTATAAGAGGGAGCTCAAAAATGGGTGCACCTATGGACATACAGAGGGGCATATTAGACCCTGGGGACTACAAAACTGAAGAGTGGGAGGGGGGTGAGAATTGAAAAATTAGCTATTGGGTATAATGTTCACTATTGATTTAATGGGAACACTAGATGCCCAAGCCCCACTACTACACAGTCTGTCCATGTAACAAACCTGTACATGTACTCCTCAAATCCATAAAAATTAAAAACAAACAAATACATAAATAATTAAATATAACTCATACAAATGGCCAACTCACTAATAATCAGATAAATGCAAATCAAAACCACAAAGAGATATTATCTTACCCAGTTATAATGGCTATTATTAAAAAGACAAAAATACTGAGAAGGCTGTGCAAAAAAAAGGAATTATTGGTGGTGGGAATGTAAATTAGGTCAGCCACTATGGAAAACAGTATAAAGATTTCTGTAAAAAGCCAAAACAGAGCTTCCATGTGATCCAGCAATCCACTACTAGGTTGATACGATTTGCCTCTACCCCACCCAAATCTCATCTTGTAGCTTCCATAATTCCCACAGGTTGTGGGAGGGACCCAATGGGAGATCATTGAATTATAGGGGAGGGTCTTTCCCATGCTGTTCTCATGATAGTGAATAAGTCTTACAAAATTTGATGGTTTAAAAATGGTAGTTCCCCTGCATAAGCTCTCCTTGCCTGCTGCCATCCATGTAAGATGTGACTTGCTGCTTTCTGCCTTCCAGCATGATTGTGAGGCCTCCCCAGCTATGTGTAACTATAAGTCCATTAAACGTCTTTTTCTTTCCAGTTTTGGGTGCATCTTGATCAGCAGAATAAAAACAGACTAATACATGTGTATTTATCCAAAGGAAAATAAATAGTATATCAAAGGCATACCTTTATTTATTATTTATTTATTACAGCATTATTCACAATTACAAAGATAGGGAAGCAATGTAATGTTCATTAACAGGTGAATGGATAAAACGTTAAATATATATGCCCAGTGAAATACTATTTGGCCTTAGTGAATAATGAAATCTTGTTATTTGCAGCAAAATTAATGGGACTGGTGGTCATTGTGTTAAGTGAAGTAAGCCAGGCACAGAAGGGCAAATATTGCCTACTGTCACTCATATGTGGGAGCTAAGAGGTTGAACTCATGGAGGTAGAGAGTAGAGTGACAGATACCAGACACTGGGAAGGATGTGTGGTTGGGGGTAGATAAAGAGATATTGGTTAATGGTTAAAAACATACAGTTAAACAGAAGGAATAAATTATAATGTTTCATAGTAGACAGAAGGAATAAATTATAATGTTTGATAGCAGACAGAAGGAATAAAATGTTTGTTAGTAGAGTAGGGTCACCATACCTTACAACAGTGTATTGTATATTGCAAAATAGCTAGGACAGAGGACTAGAAATGATGCCAACACATAGAAGTGATAAATACTCAAGGACACACTCAAGGATAAATACTCAAGGGCACCTGACTTCATCATTGCACAGGCTATGCATATAATAAAATGTCACTTGTACACCATAAACGTGTACACATATGTGTATGTATTATGTATATTTACACATAATAATATTTTCTCAAAAACTTAAACATGAAACTTTCATGCAATCCATCATTTCTCCTTTAGGGTATAAACCCAAAGGAGTTCAAGCAGGGACTCAAATATTTGTACACTGAGGTTCATAGGATGATTTTTCATAATAGCCAAATGAGAGAAAAAATCCAAATGCGCATTGATTGGTGAATGGATAAGCATAACGTAATATATATGTACAATGAAATATTCAAGCTCAAAAAGGAAGGGAATACTGACGGATGCCACAAAATAGATGTGCCTTAAGATGTTATACTAAGTGAAACAAGTCACTCACAAAAGACAAATATTTATGTGGTTCCATTTTATATGAATAAGAACATAAACTTGTGAGAATCTAAAAGACATTTTTTACAAATTTCAGATAAGCCCAGAAACTTTTACAAGACCATCATTTAAAAATTTGCATATCAAGCATTATCTATATCCCAAATACTCCCAAGTGAAAAATAATTTGCTTATTTCATTTAGAGAAAGATAGATGTTAAAGTTTAGGTTTCAAGAATTATTCAGAAATGTCCATTTAGTATGAATACTTTGTATTTTTAGTAGACCACATGTAAAGAATGTGTCTGTTTTTTTTTTATGAAATACATTTTGGGTTGCAAATTTCTTTTGTTTAACAATAGTCTGTGTCCCACCAGTAGCAGGAAAGAATCATGGAGGCATTTAAATATATTTATGATAAATCCAGGTTTGTTTGTTTTTTTCATTCTAGCTGACAGTTCAGGAGGAAAGTTTCTTGGCTCTGACAGATAGCCCACTCCTCTACCTCCACAAAATACTGAGATACACACAGGGGAACAATGCATATTTTCATTGTTGTTTTTTGAATTTGAAATTTTAGTTGCGTCATGAGTCTGATACCAAAAAGCAGCCTTAGAGGAAAATACCTTTTATTGACTGCAATAGTATTGTGAAAAGTTTCAATCATGTGGATGCGTATAGACCTTGTGTTTGAAGATAAACATTCAATTGCAGTAATCTTATTTTGGTATTGGGTGTCTTATTAGGAAATGGCATAACTCACTGCTCAGTGAGTCATATAAGTGGGTCAAAAGAGGTGAATGCAAGTTTATGGTTTGGGACCAACCAATTTGATAGTGATTATTTTGATATTTCTTAAAATCAAGTTGACCATTTATGGTCAAAATAATAATAGAAAAACACAATATGTCCATTGTACCTTGGCTTAAAAAATACATGAACATCATTTTCTAAATAGCATTTTGTATTATCTACCTGGCTTGTAAAGTAGGTAGAGCAAATCTGGAAACAAAGACACAAGAACGTGTCTGAAAACCTAAAATTAAAAGTATAAATATAGGGCATTGGATTTGCCTTTGTTTTGGTTTTATTTTTAAATTATATTTAAAAATTGATAGATAAAATTTTATGTATTTACCATGTATAACATAGTGTTTTCAAGCATATGTCTATTGTGAAATGACAAAATCTAACCATTCAAAATCTACGTTACCTCACATTGTCATCATTTTTGTGTTGGAAACATTTTGCATAGGAGCATCAGATTTGAAATTTAAAACAAGTCTTCCATTGATCATTTCAAATCATTACACATATTTTGAATGTATACATCTACTTGTCTTCACAAAACTTTTCTCTTTTATTCTAAAGTTTCCTTTTGGCTTATGAGTATGCTCCATAACAACTACTTCCGTGCTAAATTTATTAATTTTTTTATTTATTTTTTAAACTTTAAGTTCAGAGTACATGTGCAGGCTTGTTATATAGGTAAACTAGTGGCATGGGGGTTTGTTGTACAGATTATTTCATTACCCAGGTATTAAGCCTAGTACACATTAGTTATTTTTCCTGATCCTCTCCCACCTTCTCCTGCCCTTCACCTTCCAGTAGGCTCCAGTGTCTGTGTGTGCCCCCTCTGTATGTCCATGTATTCTCCTCCTTTAGCTCCCACTTATAAGAGAGACGGTGAGATTTGGTTTCTGTTCCTTCGTTAGTTTGCTGAGGATAATGGCCTCTAGCTTCAGCCATGTTCCTGAAAAGGACATGAACTTGTTCTTTTTTATGGCTACATAGTATTCCATGGCATATATGTGCCACATGTTCTTTATTTAAGAAACCATTGGTGAGCATTTAAGTTGATACCATATCTCTGCTATTGTGAATAGTGCTGCAGTGAACATACATGTGCATGTATCTTTATGACAGATTGATTTATATTCCTTTGGGTATACCCAGTGATATGGTTTGGCTCTGTGTCCCCACCCAAGTCTCATCTCAAATTGTAATCCCTATGCATCAAGGGAGTGACTTGGTAGGAGGTGATTGGCTCATGGGGGTGGTTTCCCCCACGCTGTGAGAATGAGGGAGTTCTCATGAAATCTAATGGTTTTAAACTTCCTTGCTCTGTCTTGCTCTTGTCTGCCACATATAAGATGTGCTTCGCTTCCCCTTTACCTTCCGTCATGATTGTAAGTTTCCTGAGTCTTCTCCAGCCATGCAGAGCTGTGAGTCAGTTAAACCTCTTTTGTTTACAAATTACCCAGTCTCAGGTAGTGTCTTTATAGCAGTATGAAAATGGACTAACATACCCAGTAATGGGATTGGATTGCTGAGTTGAATGATAGTTCTGTTTTTAGCTCATATAGGAAAAACCCACACTGCTTTCCACAATGACTGAACTAAGTTACACTCCCACAAACAGTGTATAAGCATTCCTTTTTCTCTGCAACCTCACCAGCATCTATTATTTTTTTCACTTTTTAATAGTAGCCATTCTGACTGGTGTTAGATGGCATCTCATTGTGGTTTTGATTTTCATTTATCTAATGATCAGTGATGGTGAGCTTTTTTTTATGTGCTTGTTGGCCACATGTATGTCTTCTTTTGAAAAATGTCTGTTCATGTCTTCTGCCCACTTTTTTGTGGGGTAGTTTGTTTTCTTGTAAATTCATTTAACTTCCTTATAGATACTGTATATTAGACCTTTGTCAGATGCATAGTTTGCAAAATTTTCTCTCACTGTAGATTATCTGTTTATGCTGCTTATAGTTTCTTTTGCTGTGCAGAAGCTCTTTAGTTTAATTAGCTAACATTTCTCAATATTTGCTTTTTTTGCAGTTGCTTTTGGCATCTTCTTCATGACGTCTTCACCCTTGCCTATGTCCAGAATGGTATTTCCTAGGTTGTCTTCCAGGGCTTTTGCAGTTTTGCATTTTACATTTAAATCTTTAACCCATCTCGAGTTGACTTTTTTTATATGGTGTAAGGAAAAGGTCCAGTTTGAATCTTCTGCATATGCCATATCCCAGCACCATTTATTTACAATGGAGTCCTTTTCCTATTGCTTATTTTTGTCAGCTTTGTCAAATATCAGTTGGTTTTAGGTGTGTGGCCCTATTTCTTGGCCTCTATTCTGTTCCACTGGGCTATGTGTCTGTTTTTGTACCAGTACCATGATGTTTTGGTTATTGTAGCCCTGTATCATAGTTTGAAGTTGAGTAATGCGATGCCTCCACCTTTGTTCTTTTTGCTTAAAATCGCCTTGGTTATTTGGACTCTTTTGTGGTTCCATATGAATTTTAAAATAGTTTTTTTTTCTAGTTCTGTGAAGAATATCATTGGTAATTGGGTAGGAATAGCATTAAATCTATAAATTGCTTTGGAGAGGATGACAGCCCTAAATTTAAATGAGCTTTTCTTAATAGACATTTATTTCATGTTTACCTATTCTATGGTTTCTCAACCATGGCACTATACACATTTTGGCTCATATAATTCATTGTTCTGGAGGTTGTCCACTGCATTGTAGGATGTTTAGCAGCATCCCTGGCCCCTCTACCCACCAGATGCCAGAATTATCCTTGCTTTCCCAGTTGTGACAACTGAAGATGTCTTCAAACATTGCAAAATGTCATCTGGGGTTTTAAATAACATCCAACTGAGAACAACCAATTTATGCAAAATATTTATATAACTTCATTTACTATTTGGATATGTTTGGGTACTGATAAGCCTAAAGATTCTTCCTTTAGTTCAGTTGCTTGCTCCTTGCTTAAGTCTTTGGGCTGGTTCACAGGGAATTAAGTAAAAGCCATTGTCCCACAACGGGTCTTATGGTGGGTATATTTCTCCTTTTAGGAAGACGTACAGGCTGGTTGACATAAGTACCAACAACTCTAGCACTGGCTGAATGTGTTTTGCCAACTGAGTAATCTAGGTTGATAAGCCAAACACAGTTGGCAGGAGGATATCTTTCTCACCAGAAGCCTTGGCCTTGAAGTGATTCTAGTTGTGGGTACATGATTTTATCTTTGTAAACTTCTTGTTATGGATTATAATATTGGTAATTATCATCAACTAATAATTAACAAGAAGAAGGGTATTTAATGTAGACCCAAGGCAGAAGTTGATTTCCCCCCCTTTTTTAGTAAAGGAAATAACAATTCCAGGTTTTAATGATCCTGGTGGTACTGAGTCCCTGACCAGTTTTTTAGGAATTATCAAAGATAAATCTGGATTCCATTTTAACATTAGGAAATCCAGCTTAATACTCTTAAATTCAAACCAGTATGCTAAGTGTATCCGTTTTCCCAAACTTTAATTACTCAAGCAACAGAATATGGCATACTAGAAATCTATAGAAGGCAGGTAGCATTTTTTGGCTCCTTCTAATTCCGTATACTCAGTAAGAACTTGAACTTATCACGTTATTTTAATATTTACAGTGCTTATTGCCTAATCTTACCATCACACCCTCAAAGAGGTTAAGTAACTTACCCAATGTCTAACAGCTAGGAACAAGTAGCGCCATGGTTCAAATTCAAGTATTTCTGTTTTCAGAGCCCACTCTTTCTAAACTACTCTGCCTTTAGTGACAATGAATCATTTTTCCTGAAGAAAGAGATGATGTTTCACACTGCATTTGAGCGTAGTACAGCACACCTGATGTAGAGAAAGTAATTGTTTCTTTCTCTTTGTTTATCTTTAGAGATGCATACTTTATATACTTCTGCTGAGAGGAATAGGACATAAAGATTCCTACCACTAATAAACTGCTACTGGTTTGATTACTGAGCCTTAATAAGTCCATTCAAGAGCGTTATTTGTAAGGCATGGAATAATATAATTCTGATATAGTGCATAAAGTGTGCGAGGAAACTCATAAGCTCATAAAAAGTGAGAATTTATACTTTTGATTCCGAAGTATTATTATCTATTTTATGCCTGTCTTCCACATGCCGACTTTATGCTAGGTATTTGGGGTAAAACGTTATATAAGCATAGTCTGTTTCCTTAGTTCCTAGGGCTGCTATAACAAATCACCACAAATGTGGTGGCTTAATATGACATACATTTTATTCTATCACAGTTCTTTAGGACAGAAACAGAAATCAAGGTATCAGTAGTACCATGGCCACTCTGAAGGTTATGAGGGAAAGATTCCTCCTTGCCTCTTTGAGCTTCTGAATGTGGCTCCCAGAATTCCTTGGCCTTTGGCTGTATGACACTAATCTCTGCCTCTGTCTTCACATGCTCTTATCCTCTGTCTGTGCTTTTCTCCTTTGTCTGTTATAAGGACATGTATCATTGGATTTAGGACCCTTGCAATCCCTGCCCTTACAACTTAGATCTGGGAGGGTTTATTGTTAAGCAGAAGATTTCTAATATAGAAAGTGTGATCTATTTTAGTCTTCACTATGATGTCATATTAAACTTGAAACTTGTGTTTAGGAAGAAACTGGACATGTTGACTGGGGGCCAGGACATCTTCTGGTCACTGGCTATTTCTGTTCCTTCAAAGGCCTGGCCTGCTAATCAAAAAGAACTCATCTGATATCCACATCACTCTATATGTGGCCCCAAATCCCATAATATTCTTACACAGCATGATAACTACTGGCAACACCAAATCATACATTGCTGTAGGTCAGACAATATTTGGGCTCTTCGCATGGCTGTAGATTTGGAGACGTTTGGACTTGCTTGTTTTCAGATAACAAATGTCCACCTAAATCTGATAATTGGTTTATTATGTAATTTATTGGTTTTATTTTAGTAGAGAGTGGTAACCTACGGTAAGATTTTCAGATAACCTGGTAATCAGATAACTCAGATAATCCAGGATGATGTTATTTTGATATCCCTAACTTAATTACTTCTGCAAAGACCCCTTTTCCAAAGAGAGTCACATTCAAAAGACCTGGGGTGTCGGGCATGGCATACTTTTGGGGGCCACCGGTCAAGCCACTGCAATTTCTTCTCTGGAGGAATTCAAAATTTAACATTGGAAATTGTCAGGCAAACAAATACATGCTAGAATTTTACAGATCCTGTGACAGAAGTCTGTACATGGCATAGTAGAGGACACAAAGGAGTAAAACACGTACCATCTGGAGGGAATTCAAGAAAGGCTGCATTTAAAAAAAGATACTTCTTCAACTTGTTCTTGAAACCAAAGAATGAAAATATAGGAGAAAGAAATTATTTGGGCTTCCTAAGCAGAAGTAATACACTGTATTTCATTGCCTGCAGATGTATTTTGTTTGGCCCATACCATATTTGCCTACACAATGTTTAAAAATTAACTGAATTAGTTGTCAACGTTTAAATCCTGAAACATTTTGCACAATAATCTGGATTTCCTGCTTCTTTTTAAAAAGTGGAAGATCTAGCATTATTAGTCCTATATTAATGTTTGACAAAAATCAGCTGGAGCTGAGTGGAAATACTACCTTTGGATGAACCTGCACTTTCCAGTTCTAAAATATCCATAGAACTCCCTCTCATTTATGACATAATTAGGCCAAGTGTCAAGTGGCATTTGTTGTTGTTGCTGCTATCATACTTGTGCTGTTTTCTGCATGATAGAGTTAGGAGTAAAGACAAACATTAACTGTGTCTCTATGAAAAAAAGCTAAGTAATGATAGAGAGGACTTTGTTATTTAAAACAATGTGAGAGTGCATACTTGTATATAGAAGGAAATAACTTTTTTGTCTTTAATATGCAAAGTGTGTCTGGGCTGAAAATAGAAAATGTTCTTATCCTTGCTCACTTGATTCACTTGATTTATTGATGTTCCCTGTGCATTTTGCTTCTGTGGGCATTGGAATTGCAACCCCCGCCCTTACAACTTAGATCTGGGAGGGTTTATTGTTAAGCAGAAGATTTCTAATATAGAAAGTGTGATCTATTTTTGTCCTCACTATGATGTCATATTAAGCTTGAAACTTATGTTTAGGAAGAAACTGGACATGTCGACTAGGGGCCAGGACATTTTCTGGGCACTAGCTATTTCTGTTCCTTCAAAGGCCTGGCCTGCTAATCAAAAAGAACTCATTTGATATCCACATCACTCTATATGTGGCCCCAAATCCCATAATATTCTTGCACAGCACGATAACTAATGGCAACACCAAATCATACATTGCTGTAGTCCAAAGAATATTTGGGCTCTTCGCATGGCTGTAGATTTGGAGACGTTTGGACTTGCATGTTTTCAGATGACAAATGTCCACCTAAATCTGATAACTGGCTTATTATGTAATTTATTGGTGTTATTATAGTAGAGATTGGTAATCTACAGTAAGATTTTCAGTTAGGATTTGAGATTATGATAATAACTAATAGAATATTTCTAAATTGGAATTAGAAGATTGTTGTATGACAGAGAGTCAGGACTTGCCATTTGGCAAACATCAAAGTCATTGTTTGGTGTGTAATAGTACAAAATCATCTTGCTTAACAGAGAAAGGATATCTGTTGCTCCCGAATGAAACAATTTTCCTGAAATAGAGGGCCCAGAATTGGTCTCTGACAATTAATAAAGACATCAAAGATAGCAAAATAATTTTTATATCTTAGGGCCAATACTACCAATTTAATAATTAAAACAAGTTCTGGTGAGCTCTGAACTTGGCAGAATTGGTGGCAACATAGACTTTGGATTTTCCAAATTCCCCACATAAAACAAAGGGGATCAACTAGATAGAAAAACCAGAAACCTTTGGAAATATCTGTTAAAAAAAGAAAAAAAAAACTTGCAGTAAGCAAGTGCAAAAACGTAAACAAAACAAACAACAACAACAAAAACACCAATAGTCACAAAACTCTTATATCATCACTGGAAATCACGGAAGGATACTTGACAACAGCTGAATCTGAGGAGGTCTTTGTTCACTCAAAAAATTAGTTAATACAAGGGGTTGTTGTCAGAGATTTTAGGGGCTAAAACTGTCTATTCCCTATGAATTCTAGAAATGGACTATCTGGGGAGCTGTATTAAAACAGAACCGAACACTGGAAACAGTGCTGTAAATGGAAGAAGAACTGAGAAGGATAAAATAAAAATAGATGAATAATAGATATGATTAAAATACAAGTGGAAGGGGAAAACAAAGCCAGGGAATCTCAGGAAATCAAGACATTATATTTTAGTTTACACCACAAAAACAACAGAAAATGAAAAAAATTAGAAATACATAACTTTAGAAAAATATAATTTCTTCTAAAAGTTAAAAAGCTAAATTTATATAAAAATAAATGACAGAAATTTATAAAGCCAAAATCCGATGCAATGTTACTATAAAACATAAAAAGAATAAAGAGCAAAATAACATCCCTGGAAATCATGAAAGCACACTGCATAGACATGCTCACAAAATCAATGCTGTAATATACAGTATCAAAGCAAGCTAGAAGACATTAGAAGATGATACCAGAGTGAAACAATATAAACCATAATTTAAGAAAACTAATAAAATACTTGAAAATAGTCAACAAAGAATTAAAAATAAAACCTTTTTCAGAATTAAACACAAAATATGAATAAAATTAAGAACTAACAAACACAGCAAATAATGATTCAAAAGAAATAAATACTGAAAAGCATAAAACTTTATAACAAAAAAAGAGCTAAAAGGATTCAAAAGAGAAAGAATATTAAAAATAGGTAAAGAAGATACAACTTATAAACAATAGAAGTCCCTGAATAATAAAAACAAAGCAAGAGAATAGAAGAAATACTAAATGCTACAATAAAGAAATCTTTCTTAAAATTAAGGAGAGAGAGAGAGAGACAGAGAGAGAGAGAGAGAACTACATATCAGAAACATACATTATATGTCAAATCAGGAAAATCAACACTAAAACATATTCTAGTAAAGTTACGTGAAAGAAAACAAATCATTTAAATAATGGACCAAAAATAGCACACAATATATAATTAGACTTTTATCTGACTTCTTGACAGCAACACTTTATCCCAGAAGATAATGAAGTAAATTTTTTAGGAAAAGGAAAAGAATGTGAACCAAAGAGTTTATATTTAGCAAAGCTGAATGAAGAGCATAAATAAAATGTGGTCAGCATGCAATAATTCAACAAAAGCCTAAGTTATTCTTAAATCTACTAGTGAATGATGTCAGACAACCAAAATGACTAGAGAGACATGTATATTAAGACTAGTAAAGATAATTAAATATGTAAGTTTTTATAGAATTGCTATTGAGGATTAAAGGAAGATACTAACCTGTGTAATAGCTATGTGATCTGACAATATGGACATAGACAAACTCTAAAAAGGGACACTGGAGATAGCATGCATGAAAATATTTAATTGTTTTTAGTAATCACAAATGAATACTTTTTTAAAAATTCTTTATACCCTTGAGGACCTGGATTCTCAGTTTGGAATCAAGGAGATAAGAATGTAATAGAGAAGAAATTACAATATGGTAAAAACACCATATTTCTGAATTTAAATGGGAAATTGTGGATGAACTCAGTGTGCATCATCTATCTATAAACAATAAATAACTCAATGTCAGTGAGTATCTCTAGCACCCAGATTTTGGTCCTAAAATACTATCTATTATTAAAAATGTTGAGACTTTTGCAGAAAAGATGGCTGATTTCAAGTCTGAAGAAAAAATGCACACTAAAACTGGAACATCTTTATACATCACAAATGAGACTACTAGTGTCATATTAATAGACTCAGAGGCAAACATGAAGAGCTCACCACTGACTTCAAATAGGAAATTTTTAGCTCCAGTAAGGATAACAATGTTAGTGGATTGAAACTCATCAAATATATTTAAACTCATGAGTTTATAATAACATTAAAAAACAGCTAATTGGTAATTTTGAAAGATGATGAGGAACCAACTTATTATCTTGAAAACTGAATATGTAATGGAAGAAGTCAAGCATTTATTTTTCTTTTCTATATGAACTGCACAACTGAGTAACCAAATAGTGTGTAAATAAAATCACTACCTTATAAAGTTATCTCTGTTAAAATAAAAGCCAAATTACAAAATTTAAATCCAGACATTCAATGTCAATGGCTGCTAACAACACAAAAGAGAAAGCAGGTACAATGATAAAAGAACAAATCTATCCAAAAGTTTATCACAGGGATAGAACTCAAGTCTGATCAAGACTCCACCAGTCCATTTACACTAAATACAGAGTTCAGAAGAACATGTTGGAACACAGCACAATATACCATCAACAAAATCCAGATTGTAGGGAATTCTGTGGGTCAAATGTTCTGGGTCTTTGAGAGATAAATTATTAAGGAAAAAAAAAATAAAGAGAGAAAGACATGGAGTGGAAACTATAGCTTTAAATAAAAGACATTGTCAAGTTGAAAGAAAATGTGCTGGCCATGTTCTGCCTAAGTTTGAAAAAAATGGTCTAGAATTTCTACCTTTAAGTCACATGACATCTAGACTGTTACTAATCTCAGTTTGACATTCTTCTAAGCAGTTCAATAAACATGCGACTTTCTGGAATTAGAAAGTAATTTTCCAACTGGAATAGTTGTTTACAAAACATGTTAAGAATTTTTAGGATAAAAAGGAAGAATATATGTTTATTTTAACTCAATTTTGTCCTCTTTCCCTACTCAGTGCTTTCAAATATGCCATTTTCTGTGTCTGAAATTGGATCTGATAGCTCATCATCCTTCATTTCTGTGTCTAACATGTCAAATTTTGAGACAAGCTCCTCTGTGATCACTCTTTAAGCCAACTTCTGTTCCTTATGAAAACAAATTCTTGTTTTATTGACTCTGCCCATGCTGTGTAGAGTTGCCCATGTGAGAAGTGTTGCCCGTATCTCAATCAGTAGCAATTTTGGGGATCTCATTAGAAACCTGTTGGGGAACAGGACCCCAAATCTGGCCATAAACTGGCCCCAAAATTGGCCATAAACAAAATCTCTGCAGCACTGTGACATGTTTGTGATGGCCATGACTCCCACGCTGAAGGTTGTGGGTTTACCAGAATGAGGGCAAGAAACACCTGGCCTACTCAGGGTGGAAAAACCGCTTAAAGGCATTCCTAAGCCACAAACGATAGCATGAGCAATCTGTGCCTTAAGGACATGTTCCTGCTGCAGATAACTAGCCAGAGCCCATCGCTTTGTTTCTGCCCATCCCTTTGTTTCCCATAAGGAATATTTTTGGTAAATCTATAATCTACAGAAACAATGCTTACCACTGGTTTGCTATCAATAAATATGTGGGGAAATCTCTGTCCGAGGCTCTCAGCTTTGAAGGCTGTGAGACCCCTGATTTCCCACTCCACACACTATATTTCTGTGTGTGTGTGTCTTTAATTCCTCTAGTGCCAATGGGTTAGGGTCTCCACAACCGAGCTGGTCTTGGCAGAAACCACCCCTTGTTTTCTCTATCCATTGCAACCGAGTATCTGTTAAATGTCTCTCACAGGCCTCTCATTACACTGTATATTTTGCAACTCTGGAAAATGTTTTTCTTTAATATTTCCCAAAACATACACAGAATCTCAAGAAGCAAATTTATTATAGGCTGTGTAGCTTATAATCATACCTTTTAATGTATATCCTTGAATTTCGTGATCATTTTTAGTCATCTTTTTAAAAAATGTGGCAACATACATGCAAAAAATTTTGCATATATATGTATACATTGTATTCTTTATATATTTATTGCCCAGTGTCCCTACACATTAGAAATGATGGTTCATGAAAGCATTAAATGTGTATCTATATATTTTTTCATCACAATTCCCAGTTCCTAGCATTATACATGAAAGAGAAGCCTGTTGATATCTATTAAGTAAATGCCTAAGTGTCTAAACAAATTTAATTTGTTAGTATCTTTCTTTATGTGCATTACCCAGTATAAATACATGATTCCAAATGTGATCTATGGCAGAGTGCAGTGATTCCACATGTTCCCTTAATCTGAATGTCCTCCAACCAACTTTTATTATTGACATTTTTAATACAGTGAAATTTGATTGTTATTTATCTTTGTTAAATTTTCTTTTACATTTTCTAATCTAGGAGTCCAACTTGTTGAGATCATTTTGGATATTCCAAAATATGAGCTGTCTTTCCCAGATTTATAGAAGCAACAAATTTGCCTTCATACAAGGCATTGACAAAAATATTGCACAATGAAGCCCACTATAGAATACTGAGGGCCTAAATGGCCTTTTCTTTTATAGGCGAGGGTCTCAAAATCAACTACATTTATAATATTCTTCCTCAGAATTGTAATCCAACTCTACTTTATTCTTTCTGTTTCCAAAGGTTGCTTGAGGAAATTTCTCAAATGATGGGATGAAAACAAAGTGAGACTGAAACTTAAAGAGAGAAACAGAGGAAATGGGAAAGAGAGAACTATTGATTAAATAATCCGTTAATGTGATCAAGATGAAAATGAGGATCATTTGGCATAGTTTATTTTTAACAAAAGTATTTTTGAATTCCTGTGATACTGCCTTTATTTCTGAGTCCTAAAATATTATTCAGTTAGCATTGCTTTCTCAGAAAGTTGTGGAATTCATTCATTGTTTCCCTAGTTTAGTTTTTAAAATATATACCTTCTTTCCCTTGGAAATTTGAGAAAATATTTGCATAAACACCAGCCTTTATCAACCTTAAACATTTTGTATAATTATGCTTGATGGATTTCAAGAGGCTTTATAGTAAAATATACATATTAATTTTATAATAAATATTTATCAGATATTAATTTTGTCAGAGTGTTGGGAATCTGGCCATACTCTAATAGATATTACAGATAGGTGCATTTATTTGTTGAAAAATATTTGGAATATTTTTCAGCAGCATCTGATAAAGACTAAGATTTAATTTTTACATCTAATTTATTTTACATCTAATTTATTTATAAACTTTCTTGATCAATTCTGATGGCTCAGACTTTGACTTCACTTCTAACCGTTGCTACTGCCACTTAACTAGACAGGTAAACTTTTCCCCATTTCTTAAACTTGCCAGCCTTTCTCCTATTTGTGTTATGAGATAATAGTCCTTTACATAATACAGTTTTGAAAAATGAAAGTAAAGTGGTAGATTTAAGGCAATTTTCATAGTACTTAACACCTAAAAATATCTCAATAAATGTTTATTTTCATAATAACTTCCATAATGAAAAAGACTGCAACTGCTCATTAATGTGCATTTGTGCAATTCATCTATTAATACATTATAAATGAGCTAGAATAGAACCTAAAACCATAAAGTGTATTTTTCTGTATGCATATGTTTATATTCTCCTTATTTTGGATCACCCAGCCTAATGCAATCCAGATTTGACAGAGGACAGAGAAAAATTAGGTTGGGTGGAGCCTTGTAAACTTCATAACATAACAGTAGGGGGCTGTTTTTGGAGTAAGATTGTTTTATAGCCAAACAACAACAACAACAACAATTCTGAAGAAGCAATGGTATATATTCTGAGACTTGGCCTGAAAGACACCAAGCAATTCAGTTTCCTGACCAAAAATAGTTTCTGTTATTTCTTTACCACAAAAATCAGAACAGTCTGTAACATGCTTTTGGGAAATGAAAAGATACCAAAGTTCAAATTAGGAAAATATATGGAAATATGAGAAATGAAAGACTTGAACCAATTTGGCTTTATCTACATTTTATAATAAAGAGGTTTAAATCATTGGGATTTTTCTGACTATCAGGCTTAGAAACATTGTCATTAAAATAAAACATGTGGTGGCCATATTAAAAATGAGAACAACTAGTTTCTTCATTCTTAAGAAAATGCATCATCAGGCTTGATTTTGCCTCTGAACTCTGAAATATGGAATGAAAAAGAAAACCCATGAAAGAACTAAACTTGGGCTTAATTTGTTTTGAAATTATTATTCTCTTTGGAAAAAAAGAACAAAAAAATCATGTTCCTCCTTATTAGTAAATTAGAAGACCCTTAAGAATTTTCTGAGAAACTTCTGTAAGTCTGCCCAATAATACTCTGAAGAATGTTTGCAAACTATTCTCACTTAAGATTACAGGTTATCCTGGCAAAATATAATTTTTCTTGGTCACAATAAGTAGGTTTGATTCTCAGCTACCTCACCTCTTATGTCATTGTGGAGAAATTACTTAATCTCTCTAAGGCTCAGTGTCATCATCTGTAGTAAGGTGACAACAGTTTTAAAGATTAAACATGATAAAGAGTATAAAGTACTAAGCACAATACTAGGTACATGTAGGGTCAATAATAAAAATAATAATATAAAATGTATATTAATAATATATAAATATATATTATGTTTATAAATGTTATTAATTATATTCAACTAGTAATTATAAATGTACAATATATTTATAATATAGTATAACTTTATAATAAATATAATATAATAATATTAGTAGTATCATTGTTTTTGTTATTTGAAGTCAAACTGTTCAGTTGTAAATCATCCCAACTCTGCACTTCATTAGTTATGGCATCTAGAACAAGTGAGAATCATTTTGTGACTTAGATGTTCATCTGTAAAATGGGAATAACAGTAGCACTTACCTCTTAAAATTGCTTTTAAAGATTTATTGAGTTAGGGTATGAAAAATATTCACATACAAAGAACTTGCACACAGACACAGCCAGCTACCTAAGAGCCAGTGTTATTATTTTTTCCTTCTTTCCTCCTTCCCTTCCCTCGCCTCCCCTCCCCTCCTCTCCCCTCCTCTCTCCTTTCCGTTCCTTTCCTATTTTTTTTTCTCTTTTTTCAAGACAGGGTCTCACTCTGCTGTCGTCCAGGCTGGAGTGCAGTGGTGCCATCATAGCTCACTGTATCCTCAACATCCCAGGCTCAAGTGATTCTCCTGCGTCAGCCTCCTGAGTAGCTGGGACTACAGGCACGTGCGACCATGTTTGGCTAATTTTTTTTTTTTAACTATTATACTTTAAGTTTTAGGGTATATGTGCACAATGTGCAGGTTAGTTACATATGTATACATGTGCTGCTGGTGCACTGCACCCAATAACTCATCATCTAGCATTAGATATATCTCCCATTGCTATCCCTCCCCCCTCCCCCCACCCCACAACAGGCCCCAGAGTGTGATATTCCCCTTCCTGTGTCCATGTGTTCTCATTGTTCAGTTCCCACCTATGAGTGAGAATATGCGGTGTTTGGTTTTTTTTCTTGCGATAGTCTACTGAGAATGATGATTTCCAATTTCATCCATGTCCCTACAAAGGACATGAACTCATCATTTTTTATGGCTGCATAGTATTCCGTGGTGTATATGTGCCACATTTTCTTAATCCAGTCTATCATTGTTGGACATTTGGGTTGGTTCCAAGTCTTTGCTATTGTGAATAATGCCGCAATAAACATACGTGTGCATGTGTCTTTATAGCAGCATGATTTATAGTCCTTTGGGTATATACCCAGTAATGGGATGACTGGGTCAAATGGTATTTCTAGTTCTAGATCCCTGAGGAATCGCCACACTGACTTCCACAATGGTTGAACTAGTTTACAGTCCCACCAACAGTGTAAAAGTGTTCCTATTTCTCCACATCCTCTCCGGCACCTGTTGTTTCCTGACTTTTTAATGATCGCCATTCTAACTGATGTGAGATGATATCTCATTGTGGATTTGATTTGCATTTCTTTGATGGCCAGTGATGGTGAGCATTTTTTCATGTGTTTTTTGGCTGCATAAATGTCTTCTTTTGAGAAGTGTCTGTTCATGTCCTTCGCCCACTTTTTGATGGGGTTGTTTGTTTTTTTCTTGTAAATTTGTTTGAGTTCATTGTGGATTCTGGATATTAGCCCTTTGTCAGATGAGTAGGTTGTGAAAATTTTCTCCCATTTTGTAGACTGCCTGTTCACTCTGATGGTAGTTTCTTTTGCTGTGCAGAAGCTCTTTAGTTTAATGGGATCCCATTTGTCAATTTTGGCTTTTGTTGCCATTGCTTTTGGTGTTTTAGACATGAAGTCTTTGTCCATGCCTATGTCCTGAATGGTAAAGCCTAGGTTTTCTTCTAGGGTTTTTATGGTTTTAGGTCTAACATTTAAGTCTTTAATCCATCTTGAATTAATTTTTGTATAAGGTGTAAGGAAAGGATCCAGTTTCAGCTTTCTACATATGGCTAGCCAGTTTTCCCAGCACCATTTATTAAATAGGGAATACTTTCCCCGTTGCTTGTTTTTCTCAGGTTTGTCAAAGATCAGATAGTTGTAGATATGCGACGTTATTCCTGAGGGCTCTGTTCCGTTCCATTGATCTATATCTCTGTTTTGGTACCAGTACCATGCTGTTTTGGTTACTGTAGCCTTGTAGTATAGTTTGAAGTCAGGTAGTGTGATGCCTCCAGGTTTGTTCTTTTGACTTAGGATTGACTTGGCGATGCGGGCTCTTTTTTGGTTCTATATGAACTTTAAAGTAGTTTTTCCAATTCTGTGAAGAAAGTCATTGGTAGCTTGATGGGGATGGCATTGAATCTGTAAATTACCTTGGGCAGTATGGCCATTTTCACGATACTGATTCTTCCTACCCATGAGCATGGAATGTTCTTCCATTTGTTTGTATCCTCTTTTATTTCCTTGAGCAGTGGTTTGTAGTTCTCCTTGAAGAGGTCCTTCACATCCCTTGTAAGTTGGATTCCTAGGTATTTTATTCTCTTTGAAGCAATTGTGAATGGGAGTTCACTCATGATTTGGCTCTCTGTTTGTCTATTGTTGGTGTATAAGAATGCTTGTGATTTTTTACATTGATTTTGTATCCTGAGACTTTGCTGAAGTTGCTTATCAGCTTAAGGAGATTTTGGGCTGAGACAATGGGGTTTTCTAGATATACAATCATGTCATCTGCAAACAGGGACAATTTGACTTCCTCTTTTCCTAATTGAATACCCTTTATTTCTGTCTCCTGCCTAATTACCCTGGCCAGAACTTCCAACACTATGTTGAATAGGAGTAGCGAGAGAGGGCATCCCTGTCTTGTGCCAGTTTTCAAAGGGAAAGCTTCCAGTTTTTGCCCATTCAGTATGCTATTGGCTGTGGGTTTGTCATAGATAGCTCTTGTTATTTTGAGATACACCCCATCAATACCTAATTTATTGAGAGTTTTTAGCATGAAGGGTTGTTGAATATTGTCAAAGGCCTTTTCTGCATCTATTGAGATAATCATGTGGTTTTTGTCTTTGGTTCTGTTTATATGCTGGATTACATTTATTGATTTGCGTATATTGAACCAGCCTTGCATCCCAGGGATGAAGCCCACTTGATCATGATGGATAAGCTTTTTGATGTGCTGCTGGATTCGGTTTGCCAGTATTTTATTGAGGATTTTTGCATCAATGTTCATCAAGGGTATTGGTCTAAAATTCTCTTTTTTTGTTGTGTCTCTGCCCGGCTTTGGTATCAGGATGATGCTAATTTTTTGTATTTTTTGTAGGGGTGGGGTTGGTTTCCCTACGTTGCCTGTGCTGGTCTCGAACTCCTGGGCTCAAGTGATCCACTGGCCTTGGCCTCCCTAATTGCTGGGATTACAGGTGTGAGCCACCATGCCTGGCCTATCTTCTGTTCACTATAGATAATTGCTTTTTGTGTTTTTCATCTTTCCCTACCAAGTTGGAATCTGTGGCAGTGCCAAAGAAAGCATTAGTGGATGAAAAAATTGAGCATATTATCTTCTACCTACATATAAGTGAATATTTTTGTTTTTTCTCTTAAAGAGAAAGCTATTTTCTGCATCCAGGGCTTTGCCATGATTTCCTGTTTGTCCAGTGGCTATATTTTACTCCTCTCTTGGTTCTTTGTAGTCATCCTTCAGGTCTCCATGTAGACAACTACACTAGAAAGCCTTCCCTGAACCTCCTCTAAGAGTGGACTCTCATGTACTCCAGTGATGTTCTGTATTTTATTCCCCATATCACACCACCACATTGACTTACAATTGCCTGTGCAATCACTACCTTTTCTTGCAAAACAATAACCTCCTTGATGGTAGGGCCCATATTTATTTTTTCATCATTATATCCTCAGCAATATAATCAGTTGTCTGGTATGGCATAATATATTGTCTTCGTATTTATTAGTTTAATTAACAAGCAGATGAATCTGCACAGACCAGCATGTAACATTTGCATGGCTTGGGGCAAAAGTTAAATTGAAGCCCAAATTAACAGATGTCCAAATATTTAAAAGTTATATGCCGCTTTAACGAGTTTTTTTTGGTGTAAATTTAAGGGGTACAACTGCAATTTAGTTACATCGATAAAGTGCACAGTGGCGAAGTCTGAGCTTTCAGTGTATCCATCACCCAAAAAATGTACGTTGTACCTGTTAAGTAATTTCTCATCATCCAACCCCCTGATCCCAATGTTCTTTTGAGCCTTCATTGTCTATCATTATACACCCTATGTCCATGTATACATATTTTGCTCCCATTGTACCTGAAAACATGCAGTATTTTTGTTTCTGTTTCTCAGTTGTTTCACTTAAGAAAATGTCCTCCAATTCCATCCATGTTTCTACAAAATACATGATGGTATTCATTTTATGGATGATTTGTATTCCATCGTGTATATATACCAAATTTTCTTTATTAAATCATCTGTTGATGGACAGTTAGGTTGCTTCCAAATCTTTGCTATTCTGAATAGTGCTACAATAAACATACAAATGCAGGTATCTTTTGGATAATGATGATTTTTTTTCCTTTGCGTAGATTCTCAGTAGTGGAATTGTTGGATTGAATGGTAGGTAGTACCATAGTGTTTTCCATAAGGATTATACTAATTTACAACCCCACAAACAGTAGGAAATGTAAATCTCCATACTGTTTTCCATAAAGATTATACTAATTTACATTCCCACAAACAGTGTATAAGTGTTCCCTTTTCCCTCCATCCTTACCAACAACATCTGTTATTTTTTGTCTTTTTAATAATAGCCATTCTGACTGGTATGATAGCTCATTGTGGTTTTAATTTGCATTTCTCTGATAATTAGTGATGCTGAACATTTTTACCATGTGTTTATTGGCCAATTTTATTTCTTCTTTTGAAAAATGTTTATTCATGTCGTTTGCCCAATTTTGAAGGGGTTATTTCTTGTTGTTGTTGTTGTTGTTGAGTTGTTTTACTTGTTTATTTCAGATATTGGTACCCTGTCAGATGCACAGTTTGCAAATATTTCTCCCATTTTGCAAGTTGTCTGTTCACTTTGTTGATTATTTGTTTTGCTGTGCAGTAGCTTTTTAGTTTAACTGAGTCCAGCTTGTCTATTTTTGGTTTTGTGACATGTGCTTTTGATGTCTTAGTCATAAATTATTTACCCAGACCAATGTCCAGAAGTTTTTCTAGGTTTTCTCTTAGGATTGTATAGTGTCAGGTCTATCATCTAAGTATTTAATTCACCTTAAGTTGATTTTTTTTTTTAACATGGTGAGAGATAGGGGATCCACTTGCGTTCTTCTGCAGATGATAATCTTATTTTCCCAGCAACATTTATTTAAAAGGCTGCACTTTCCTTAATGTATGTTTTTGTCGACTTTGTCCAAGATCTTTTTGCTAAAGATATGTGGCTTTAGGATATGTGGCTTTAAGGAACCACAAATAGTGGGTTCCTTATTCTGTCCTATTAATCTATATGTCTATTTTTATTGTGTTACCTTATTGTGTTGGTTACTATAGGTTTGTAGTATAATTTGATGTCAAGTAGTGTGATGCCCCCAGCTTTCTTATTGGTGCTTAGGATTGCTTTGGCTATTCAACTTCCTTTTTTGATTCCATATGAATATTAGGGATTTTTTTTCCCTAATTCTGT
This sequence comes from Pan paniscus, assembly GCF_029289425.2. Taxonomy (NCBI): domain Eukaryota; kingdom Metazoa; phylum Chordata; class Mammalia; order Primates; family Hominidae; genus Pan; species Pan paniscus. The sequence goes on from NC_073252.2 coordinate 19,895,345, forward strand.
GAAAAATGATGTTGGTATTTTGATAGGGTTTGCATTGTATCTGTAGATTGCTTTGGACAGTATGGTCATTTAAACAATATTAATTATTCTTATCCATGGCCCTGAGATGTTTTTCAGTTTGTTTGTTTCATCTACAATTTATTTCATCAGTGTTTTGTAGTTTTTCATGTAGAGATCTTTCACCTTTTTTGTTTACATATATTCCTGGGTATTTTAATTTTTTACAGCCTTTGCAAATGGAATTGAATTTTTTATTTTTTTATTCTTCATTTGATTCTCCGATAGATCATTATTGGTGTATAGAAATGCAACTGATTCTTGTATATTGATTTTGTATTCCAAAACTATACTGAATTTATTTATCAAATCTGAGTTTTTTTCATAGAATTGTAGGGTTTTCTAAATATAAGATTATGTCATCAGTGGGAGAGATAATTTGTCTTCCTCTCTTCCAATTTGAGTGCCTTTTTTTTCCCTCTTTCCTGATTGCTCTGGCTATCATTTCATGTACTATGTTGAAATGTGAAAGTGGGCATCCTTTCCTTGTTCCAGTTCTTACAGGGAATATTTTTAACTTTTTCCCATTCAGTATAATGTTGGCTGTAGGTTTGTTGTATATGGCCTTTATCAGGTTGAGATATTTTCCTTCCATGCCTAGTTTGTTGAGGATTTTTATCATGAAAGAATGCTAAATTTTATCAAATGCTTTTTCTGCATTTATTAAGATGATCATATGATTTTTTTACTTAATTGTGTTTTTGTGATGAATCAAATATACTGATTTGTATATATGAAACATTCTTGCACCCCTGGTATAAAATTCACTTGATCATGTTGTATTATTGATGTGCTGTTGGATTTTATTTGCTAGTATTTTCTTGAAGATTTTTGCATGTACCTTTATCAGGGATATTGGTGTGTACTTTTACTTTTTGTTGAGTTTTGTCTGGTTTTGGTATCAGGGTGGTACTGGCTTTGTAGAATAAGTTAAGGAGAATTATCTTCCCTTATTTTGGGGGGAACAGTTTTGGGAGGATTTGTATCAGTTCATCATTGTTTGTTTAGTAGAATTTGGCTGTGAATTCATCTGGTTCTATGTGTTTTCCATTGAGAGATACTTTTTTTTTTTATTACTGCTTCAGTCACACCACTCACTACTGGTAGTATCTATTCTCTTATTTTGATATGCTTAAGTCTATGATTTTTATATAATTAAAATTTAGTAAAAATGTTAAAAATGAATTAAAGTATTGCAAGTGTCTGGGAGTTCTACTGATGGTCTGGAGATATTTGGAAGAGTAATTTTTAAAGGAGTAGAAATATATGATATGGTTTTGCTGTGTCCCCATCCAAATCTCATCTTGAATTCCCACATGGTATGAGAGGGAACTGCTGGGAGGTAATTGAATTATGGGGGCAGCTCTTTCCCATGCTGTTCTCATGGTAGTGAATAAGTATCATGAGATCTGATCAAGCTCTCTTTGCCTGCTGCCATCCATGTAAAGTGTGACTAGCTCCTCCTTGACTTCCACCATGATTGTGAGGCCTCCTCAGCCACTTGGAATTGTAAATCCATTAAACCTCTTTCTTTTGTAAATTGCCCAGTCTCAGGTATGTATTTATCAGCAGTGTGAAAATGAACTAAATAAATATATATGTATATAATGTCTCATAATTTTGTTCTTGAAAAATTGTTATGTAGTAAAATTAAGATATTCATATGTTTATTCAAATAATGATAATCAAATGAATTAAAGTAAAATGTAATTGCATTATAACTATTCACAATCTGAATATACATTCACAAAATAAAGAGCAGCTTAAAATAAAACATGATTTCACGTTTTTCAAAACATAGTTTTCTTCTCAAATATTAAATAACTTTAAAATTAAAAACTAAGTAAAAAGAATAATAAATTAATAGTAATTTTTAAATTTAATAAATCAAGGTTGACATTTCATTTAATTTTTAATTCAAAATAATTTGCAGTATAGTATTTTATATTATATTGCACCCAATATAGATGTAATATGGTGATGTTAACATTATATTATGTACTATATATGTATATATTTTAATGCATGAACCACACATTGGAACTCTAGAACTATATAAGAAATTGGACATATTTTGATATGTAAGAATATATTGTTTCCATGCTATCTCAGATAAGGAAACTGACAATTTGGCCAAGTTGTCTTTGCTTTTATTTATGCACTGCACTGTCAAATTCTTTCTCAACTCCAAAGTAGCCTTCTTCTCCAACATCAGAAGCAGAGCAACCACAAACATTTACAGAACTCAGATGCACTTGCCTTTTGTTTCAAGGACATAGGCACAGAGAAGTAGAGAAATATTACTCTGAGGCCTGAACAGTATCAGTCATGAGATCACATATTTAAGGTTACTGGTTTATGCTGCAATACGAATGAACACTGTACCTCAAGTCACAGAGGCATCCATGAATTGTTTAATACATTTATTCACTTTTTCCCTGTGAAGTCCTCTAAAGCAAGGGACTGTGGGAAAAGACCCTTCTTACCTTCATGATACAAATCTGCATCACTGTGCATATTGTAAAAGTCTTTATGAATTGCCTGAATGCTTAATTCCAAACAAAAGTCAGCCCATTGAAGGCAGAGACTGTAATTTTTCATTTTTATTAAGTAACAAATGCAGTGCCAGCTACAAGAACTCACTTAATGCAAACGCTTTAAAAAATGAATGAATAATTGAATGAATAGGTTAATATTATTGTGGTAAGTACCATCTAACTTCCATAGAGGCTTAGAAAGCTTTCTTCTAGGACTTTAAATCATCTAACTTCCATAGAGCCTTAGAAAGCTTTCTTCTAGGACTTTAAATCGCTAAAGCATCATATTTTTCCTATTTAGTTCCCAGTGGTTATAGTTTACATCATTGACATTCAAAAGTAAAAATGTGATTTTTTTATACATCTTCACTCAGTAATGACAAGAAAAAAATATTTTCTTGGTTTAGGCTAGGACATCATTTACATTCTATTTCCATCCATAAATATTAAGACATTCACCTTGATCTACATATATATAATTTTATTGCTTAAAATCTGTTTACTATTTTATTTAAAAATATTGTTTTTGATTTTTTTATGTTTACAGCTCAAACATATACTGCAAGACTACTAGAGGGCTTGCGATTTTAATTTAAGATGGACGTGGGAACTACTGCAATATCTATCTCAATGACTTTTTGAAATTTTTTGAAAAAGATCAGTGATTTTCTATGCAAATGTATATGAAACACACAAATACACAAGTCCCTATGATGAAGAAATACTAGGAATATTCATAATGGAAAGCCTTTTTGTGTATGTCTGTGAATGTCCTGTATTATCAATAGGGCTTTTCAAGATAATTAAATGATACCAGGCAAATTTTGTCTGCACTTAGAAAAGTTTTCTTCTTAGATATTCAAAGAAAGCAGTTGTCAAATGTCCTCTTGCAAGTTCACCTAATGTATTGTTTCCACATGTGTTAAACTTATAGCTCACTGCTAACTTGGAGACGAGGGTATCTGGTTGTCAAAGCTTTCAATAATAGGCTGTTTAATTCATTTTACTATGGTGATGTTTGGGAAACATTTTCATTCAACAAATTATAAAAGGTCACTTTACGCAAACTTGTAGTTTAACATTAGAGAATCTTTCCACTAAATAAAATCTTAATGTTTCATGTCTGCGCTTGAGATGAAATTTTAGAGCACATTCTTTATCTTCATTTCTCAGTAAAATTTACAGACTTGTACATCTTTCAGTTTGGTCACAGACAAAAATCTAGATGAATACACACAGCATAAAATCCAGTACGTGTTTATGTGTTGCCTACTCAGTGAAAAGATTTTACTGTTTAATTCATCACCTGTATTAGTCAGGGTTCTCTAGAGGGACAGATCTAATAGGATACACGTATATATAAAGGGGAGTTTATCAGGATAATTGACTCACACGATCACAAGGTGAAGTCCCCACAATAGGCCATCTGCAAGTTGAGAAGCCAGGAAGCCAGTACGAGTCCCCAAATCTCAAAAGTAGGGAAGCCAATAGGGCAGTCTTTAGTCTGTGTCCAAAGGCCCAAAAGCCCCTGGCAAATTACTAGTGTAAGTCCAGGAATCCAAAAGCTGAAGAACTTGGATTCTATTATTCAAGGACAGGAAGCATCCAGCACAGGAGAAAGATGGAGGCCAGAAGCCTTAGCCAATCTAGTCTTTCCATGTTCTTCTGCCTGCTTTTATTCTGGCTGTACTAGCAGCTGGTTAGATTGTGCCTACCCAGATTGAGGGTGAGTCTGCCTTTCCCAGTCCACTGACTCAAGTGTTAATCTCCTTTGGCAACATCCCCACAGACACACCCAGGAATAATACTTTGCATCCTTCAATCCAATCAAGTTGACAACATTGACCATCACAAGTCTACCCTGTGTCAACTTGAACCCATAAACATCTTCTCAAAAAATTGGTTTTTCTTTTCTAACGTATTGTCAGGCTGCAAATTTTCTGAACTTTTATGCTCTGCTTCTCTTTTAAACATAAGGTCCAATTCCCAACCGCATTGTTGTGAAAACACAAAACGTAATGCTTTTAACAGCACCCAAGTCATCTCTTGAATGTTTTGCTGCTTAAAAATTCCTTCCACCAGATACTCTAAATCATCTCTCTCAAGTTCAAAGTTCCACAGATCACTAGGGCAGGGGCAAAATGCTGCCAGTCTTCTTGCTAAAGCATGATAAGAGTCACCTTTGCTCCAGTTCCCAACAAGTTCCTCATCTCCATCTGAGACCACCTCAACCTGGACTTCATTGTCCATGTCACAATCAGCATTTTGGTAAAAGCCATTCAACAAGTCTCTAGGAAGTTTCCCAGATTTTCCTGTTTTCTGAGCCCTCCAAACTCTTCCAACCTCTACCTGTTACCCAGTTCCAAAGTCACTTCCACATTTTCAGGTATCTTTACAGCAGCACCAAATCCTGGTTCCAATTTACTGTATTAGTCTGTTCTCACACTGCTAATAAAGACATACTTGAGACTGGGTAATTTACAATGGAGACAATATTTAATGGACTCACAGTTCCACATGGGTGGGGAGGTCTCACAATCATGGTGGAAGGCAAAGGAAGAGCAAGGCATGTCTTCCATGGTGGCAGGCAAGAGAGCATGTGCAGGGGAACTCCCCTTTATAATATCTTCAGGTCTCATGAGACTCATTCACTGTCACAAGAACAGCATGGGAAAAACTCGCCCCATGATTCAAGTACATCCCACTGGGTGCCTCCCACAACACATGGGGATTATTACAATTCAAGTTGAGATTTGGTCTTGGACATAGAGTCACCCTTGATACTTTGTATCTGATGATACAAAAAGTTTACATATTTTAAACCAAAAAATTGTCCGCATATATATGCACTTGTCATTGTGGTACCTGCTTGTCATTAAAAAAAAAATGGTCTGTAGTTATAGCCAAAAGATGTCTTATGCATTCTCATGTTTCTCTTCCTCTCTCTCTCTCTCTCTCTGTCTCTTTCTTTCTCTCTCTCTCTTTCTCCTTTAACTTGACAAATTTTTCAATGTTAAGTATGTGCTAGGTGCTATTGTAGACTTCAAATGGTGGGGTTTGAATAAGAAACAAGGCAGAGATCCTTGTATAATGGATCTTATATTTGAAAGGCCAACAAGCTGTGCTATTAAATAAGAAAATTTGTAGGAAAAATAAGAAAGAGAATGATAGGTGTAAAGAAAATGACTCAAGAGAGTAGAGAATGGAAAGTTTCTTCAGAGATGTGATGATGTCAGGTGGGTAAACAGGAGGGGATGCTCTCTGAAGTGACAGAAGGGATGGGCAGCTTCCTGTCTAAAACTGACCCTTCTACCAGTTCTCCAGATCTCATCCAGTTTTCTTGGAAATCTTCTTCTATTAATTTATTATTTCTCTAACTGGTATCTTCAACTCCTCCTCTATACTGAACACCAATGTATTTTTGCTTTTAAGCCCCCTTTTTCCCTTTTACTGGAAACATCAACCATCCTAAAGAGAACAATTCCTCCACCATCTCTAATTGTTTCAATGGCATTCTAAGTCATAGTTTTCCACCCCCTCTGGATTGTAGTAGGATGGTGCCTACTACGATCCTGGCCAATTATATTTTATAGTCCTCTACTCATAGCTAATGTCTCAGAGATGGACAGATGAACCTAATCTGATCAAAGTTCTCTAAGATTATATGTGTGCTGATGCTGTGAGAGTGATATTTTCTTATTTATATGGAATGTGAAACAACATCATTTGGAGCCCTGGATTCTCAGTCAGTCCCATTCCTGAATATCGCTGATTTCTGATTTAGTACCTATCCTTTAATTTTCTTTAATTATTTGATATAAGTCTCTGCAACCAGAAGAGTCCTGAATATGTGTCCACTGCTTTGGTTCTTCTTTCCATTATGTAGATATGCTCAATCCTTTCCTGTTAAAAGAAAAATAAATTGCCTATTCTCATACGATGTTCTTATCTAGATACTGTTTCTCTTATTCTCTCTCTCTCCCTCTTTCTCTTCTTTTACACTAAGTACTTAATAAAGTTGTATGCCTTAATGTATCTATTCCCTTACTTCACCATTTTATTCCTTATTTTATTAACTAGTCATTTTTCAGTTTGATTTCTGTTCCCACCACAGAACTCTGAAATTATTTGTAACAAAATTATTACTAATGACCTTGTTGAAAAATTGAATGAACATTGCTCAGATCTTGCTCCACTTGATGTGAAATACAGAAATATTTTGTGCTGTTGCTGGTGAAGGCATCAGTCCTGACTTGGTTTTCCACTTACCTCTCTACTGACTCTCTCTCCTGATTATTGTTCACATTTATGTCTCTTACATATTTGGTGTTTCCTGTGGTGCTCTCTTTGTATCTCTTCTCTTGTGGTTCCTTCTCTATAGACTGTCTCAAGCTTTCTTAGGGTTCCAATTGCCACATATTCTTCATGAATACAAAATCAACATTTCCTGCCACTAACCTGAATTCAAAGATCCAGACACACATAGATATTAAGGCTTTAAATATTTTCTATACTTCAACAGGACCTTAAATGCGATAGGTGCAAAACTGAGCTCATCATATTATTTCTGTATCTCCATCCTGAGTTCCCCATCTCATTAAAGAGCACTACAGACCACCTGTGTTTCAAGCCAGACACTGGCATCTAAAAGGCAATTTAACTTAAGGGCTATTCTGAGACCTAAATAACATAGAAATTACCTAACGGTTATCCTAGCCTAACATGCTCAATTAAGAGCATGAATGCAAAAAACATGCTCTAAAACAATAAAGAGAATATTACACATTTTAATAAATAAGGCTTCTTACTGTCACTCTCAGTATAAACATCCATTTTAAGAACAGACCTATTTTAAGAAATTGTGACATGGATAATATTCACCTTTCACACAGATAAATAGGATCAAGGTCATTCCATCTCATTTATGTAGTGTTTCATTAAAAGAAAATCTCCACTTCCTCAGCACAAAGCCCTTTCTACTTCCTAACACAGGCTGTAGCTGTGTTTGAAAAATCCCTGCTCATTCTTAAGACTGCATGCCAACCATTGCTTTCTCAGAGAAGCCTCTGAACATTGATTCCTTCCCACTGAGGGCTCCCCCAGCTTCTGGTGCATTCTCCTGTAAGAACATTTATCATGTTCTACAGCCATTGTTTGTTTATGAGTGAGTCCCCTGCTGTATGCTTGGAACTTCTTGAACATGAGGGCTTTGTCTTCACCAACACTACATCTCTAAATTTAAATTGATGAGAACTTTCTGTGAAACATGCACATTTTACATGGACTATAAAATCCTCCCTTTCCTAATTACAAACTTGTGAGTTGTGAGACATTCCCAGAAAAGCAGAGTGACTGACTACAGCAGTCAAAGAGATGCTTCCCTTATAATTCACAGTTGTATAGTAAATCAACATTTTTTCCTGTGTACCTCCGGCCATATAAGACATATATGTAAAATGGCATTTATCAATTGGGTCTTCATTTTGAATACCCACAAAGCTGTACATGGGATTGTCCTGACCATCGTCTTAGATTTAGAAAGTTTGTTGTGAAGAACATTTGCTTATCTCAGCTGTCTTTGATTTACTCTGTAGCTTGACTTTCAAATGGAATCTTCTGATTTGAGTTTATTTCATGACTAATGCTGTGAAATGCTGATTGCTTGAATTAAATCCTCTTTGCTCCTACAGCCGCTTAAACACGCAATCACTAACAAAAAGAACAAAACAATGTGAGCTTTCCAAGATTCAAAAGCACTCTGTGCAGTGTTTCCAGGTAGGCTAAATAAGAAATGACGGAAAGTGGTGGTAGAAAGGTGCTTAATCTCAGCATGCATCCATGAAGGGTGATTTCTAGGTCTTGGTTCGTATTTTTGAACGTCTTTTATAAAATTATCAAAAATGTGTGATTCAAGAAATCCAGTCTACCCTTACAGCTCAATGACCTTCAATACATTTATAAAAATATCTGTATGTTTCCTATAGATAGCATAAAAATTACTATAAATTTATTATCTTAACAACACAAATGTTTTGCATCATAGTTCTAGAGGTCAGAAGTCCAACAATGGTCTCCCTAAGCTTAAATCAAGATGTCAGAAGTGATGGATTCCTTACTACAGGTTCGAGGGGAGAATTCATTTTCTGGCCTCTTCCAGCTTCTAGAGGCCAGTCACTTCCTTGGCTCACAGCACCCTCCTCCATCTTCAAAGCCTGCAATGTTGGGCTGAGTGCTTCTTACACCGCCATCTCTCTAGTTCACTCTTCTGCCTCCATCTCTCACTTAAAAATCTCTGGTGATCACATTGGGCCCACCTAGATTATCCGGGGTAATCTTCCCATGTCAGCATCAGTGCAGTAGCAAACTTGATTTAATCTGCGACATTATTTTCCTTTGCTATGTAACCTAGGTTCTGAAAGTTAAGACATCAACATCTTTCAGGGCTATTATTCTGCCTACCATAACATATGAGAAACATCTTTGTTGAAAGCTACCAGACACAGGATACTCAAATAAATTTGATTTTCTGATAAATAGTATTTTCAGTGTAATTATGTCCAATGTAGTATTAGTAGATCTTAGATATATGTGAATATGAAAAAATTATTTGTCATTTATCTAAAATTCAAATTTAACTGGGTATTTTGTATTTTTACTAATTTTAGCAATTGTACCAGGAATAAGTGAAGTAATCTTGGACTATATTCCAGACACAAAAGCACCTAAAATAGTTTCTTGACTGCTTTTGATACTTACTACACTGTTATATTTAAATGTAAAATTTATAAATCCAACCCTGTGGGGATCGTTAATAAAATGTAAAGTATCTTTTTCATGAATAATATATGCCCAAAATGTTATTTTATTAATTCTGTTAGTTTACAGAAAAAATTCATTTCACTTAAGGTTATGAGAAAGCAGGATACACAATTACACGCAAAGTATAATTTTTTTTTTTTTTTTTTGAGACAGAGTCTCACTCTGTCACCAGGCTGGGGTGCAGAGGCGCAATCTCAGCTCCCTGCAACCTCCGCCTCCTGGGCTTCAAGCAATTCTCCTGCCTCAGCCTCCCGAGTAGCTGGGACTACAGGCGCCCACCACCATGCCCGGCTAATGTTTGTATTTTTAGTAGAGACGAGGTTTCACCATATTGGCCAGGCTGGTCTCAAACTCCTGACCTTGTGATCTGCCCGCCTCAGCCTCCCAAAGTGCTTGGATTACAGGCATGAGCCATCCCTCCCAGCATAGTATAATTATAGCAACATAAACAAAAGAGGTTAGGCCCATAAAGATAATAGAAGCAAATCGGCGAGGTGTGGTGGCTAATGCCTGTAATCACAGCACTTTGGAGGCTGAGCTGGGCAGATCACCTAAGGTTAGGAGTTCAAGAGCAGCCTGAGCAACATGGAGAAACCCTGTCTCTACTAAAAATACAAAATTAGCCGGGCGTGGTGGCACATGCCTGTAATCCCAGCTACTCAGTAGGCTGAGGCAGGAGAATCACTTGAACTCAGGAGGTTGAGGTTGCTGTGAACTGAGATCGTGCATTGCAATCTAGCCTGGGCAACAAGAGCGAAACTCCATCTCCGAAAAAATAAAAAATAAAAAATAATAATTATAATAGAAGCAAATACTTCAAAATGTTGAGAGGTTGGTCTTTCTTGATGGGAATGGGGCGATTATTTTAAAATTTCTTTTTTTAATGTTACATAATAATTGCACATATTTATGGGAACATGGAAAATACTGATAAAAACATACAATGTGTAATGATCAAATCAAGGTAATTGGGATATCAATTCCCTTTTTTGTATTTTTCCCTTAATTTCTTTAATGTATAGCATTCATTGTCTAAAAATATAATAAGATATCCTATGAGTAGATAATAGTAGCGTTTATCCTGCTTCTCAGAGTAATATTATTTTTATGGCAGAGCTAGTTAGCCTACATTGGATTAATAAAAGAAAAATTAGCATATGCTCCATTTATTCACCATTTGTGAAAGGAAAATATTATGTATTGCTGTCATTTCACAAATATTTTACACTCGATTCTGTCCAAAAGTAAAGAGTAAAAATGTAGATTTTGTTTCCTTTAAAGTAAATGTATTGAAATTTGAAATGCCTATTGGTTTAATAATACTTGAGAAAACACGTCACATTGTGGGTATTTAAAGTTGTGATACAATCATGCAGATAACAGTGGCAGGAATCAGTGTCATACAACTTCAATGCCTTTGCTAATTAGCAACGTTTGTGAGAACCTGGTCATTTCCAGAAACTTGCTCTTTTGATTAATGCCTTGAAACTAAAGCCAGCTGTTAATTACGTTAACAACCAATTCCTTGGGAATCATCATAATCCATTTTAATGGACTGACAATTATTATTAATAAAATCCAGAGACCTGAAGTGTCACAAACTTGAAAATTCAGCTTTGTTGTGCATTGGGGTATATAAGATGTGTGTGAATGCAAAGAATAACAAAATTGTCATTTATTTTTTTAACGAAGAAAGTAGGTTTTTTCCTAAATCTGTGAGTAGTTCTTACATTGTACTGTTTAATTAAGCTTCCTTACCTGATGCATAACAGCCAGATACAGAGTGGAAAAAGTAATTCAAAATTAGTTGCTTGGCATATTTCAGAAAAGAAAAGGGATGTTAGACTTCAGTGAGAAACATAAAACAAAATCTGACATTATGAGCATAAATTCGAGAGAAAGTTCATTGAAAGAGGAAAGAAACTGGAAAAGTCTTAGAAGAGGGTGTAGGAGAACTTGGTGAGTCTCGTTCTTCCCTCACCTTTCCACACCTTCTAACATTTGCCACTTCTATTTATTTGTTTTTTGTAAATATATCAAGGGCCCAATGACATGCAAACCACTGATATCATGGACAATGTCACATGCATTAGTTCCTTTTCACTGAAATTACTGGTTTTAATTATAATTATTTTCATACATTTGAAAAAGATTGAAGTAACATAATTAAGTTATGCCATTTTGCATTTCTAGTTAACAGATCTATATCAATGGCATTAAATCATCCATTTATTCATTCGTTCATGTATTTTTTAAATTTTAGACTGTGTCTCATTCTGTGGCCCAGGCTGGAATGCAGTGGGGCAATCTCAGCTCACTGCAATCTCCACCTCCTGGGTTCAAGTGATTCTTCTGTCTCAGCCTTCCAACTAACTGGGATTACAGGCGTGCGCCACCACGCCCCAGCTAATTTTTGTAGTTTTAGTAGAGATGGGGTTTCCTCATGTTAGTCAGGCTGGTCTTGAACTCCTGACCTCAGATAATCCACCCACCTTGGCCTCCCAAAGTGCTGGGATTACAGGCATGAGCCACTGCCCCTGGCCTCGTTCATGTATTTATTAACTCCTTTGTTTATCTGACATTAATTATTGAACTCCTACAAAGGCGCTGTTGTAAGTGCTACAGATACAGAGATGTCAAGAATGTCAAGAAAGATACAGCCTTGGCTTTAGGGAGCTTATGGCGTGCTGAGTGGAGGATAGCAGACATGAAAGTCAGTGAATACACACATAATTCAGGTAATGCTAATTTGGTGGTAAGAATTGCAAAGGGAAAAAAGGACAATGTGATAGAGAATCAAGAGGGGATGGGAAAGGAATGATAATTTAGATGGGATAAACAGTGGAAGATTCTCTGAGGATGTCACATTTGTACAGAAACCTGAATAACTAGAAGGAATCAGCCGGGCAAAATCCTGGCAGAACAACATTCTGGGCAGAGGGTGCTAGCACACCGCCTCTAGTGTGGAAAGGCATTTAAGTTGTTTGAGGGATGAAAAGAGACCTGTGGGCTCCGCTTATAGTGAGCAACAAAGTGGAGAATGACAAAATTGGAGCTGTAGATCAAAGAACAGATGTCAACAGGCCTCATAGGCCATAGAGAGGGTTTGTTGAGATTGCAGTGGAAAGTGATTGACCTGTTAAACAGATCAATGGCATCCGAAATTAACACATTCCTAAGAGCAAAGATTTTTCAAATGGATAATGGCAGAAATAATTGATGGAATATACACAGGAGTAGGTTTTGAAAGCAAATCAAATGTTTTCCTCATCTTTGTTTTTCAACAAAACACCTCTAACATCCAACAAAAAAGGATTTTGATATTGCATTAATATGCATATAATTTGTCTAATACTCTTTTTTTGTGAACCTCATTGATTATTCAAAAATGTCTCTTCAATTACAGACACTCAGTCATATACTGTATTAATCATCTATCCTAACCAGTCTGTCTCTGATAAAAAAGGGAAGTTTCCCAGTATGGATCTTCAAGGCTGTCAATACAAATGGGGTGTTAGAATATGGCAAAGATCAGGGGTTTTCAGATATTAGGCAAAAACTGTGCCTAAAGTCTCACTATAGATTTATTTTCTATTTATACTGTGTCCTTGATGAGTTTGGCCTCCAACCTTACTTGCTGTCTTTGCATCACTTTTTTAACATTCGAAGGCTTTTGATAAGCATCCAGCTATTAGAAAGAGCCCCGGCCAGGCGTGGTGGCTCACGCCTGTAATCCCAGCACTTTGGGAGGCCTAGGCGGGTGGATCACGAGGTCAGGAGATCAAGACTATCCTGGCTAACACGGTGAAACCCCGTCTCTACTAAAAATACAAAAAAAATTAGCCGGGCGTGGTGGCGGGCACCTGTAGTCCCAGCTACTCGGGAGGCTGAGACAGGAGAACGGCGTGAACCCGGGAGGCGGAGCTTACAGTGAGCCAAGATCGCACCACTGCACTCCAGCCTGGGCGACAGAGCCAGACTTCGTCTCGAAAAAAAAAAAAAAAAGAAGAAGAAGAAAGAACGAAAAAGCCCCGTGGGAGTTTTGGGTATATTATTAGGAGTTAAAAAATAACTTCCCATGAAATCCTTTATTGAACACATGAAACAGGAACATAACTAGAACCCAAGTTCTCTATTTCTTATAGCACGTACTTTCCATTACACCAAGAGGTCTATCTTGCTTTGTATTTATGGAAACCCAGGCACATCCACTTGTCAGAGCTTGGCACAGACAAGTGGCACATTGCCTTTTCTTATTAATGTGAAGAATGAGCCAAATCGCTTCCTTAGCCTATGTATCCTTAGCTATGTATAGCCTATCTATCGAGATCTAAAACAGGCATAAAATACTATAACTTTTGTAGCTCTAAAGAGCTTAGGAAAACATTTTGTGTAGTATAAACACAGACACACACACATACATATATTCAATGCTATATATGAATTAGAGTTTTGAAATATTTCAATGAATTTGTCATAGATCATTGTTTCATAGAAAAATAAAAAGGATAAGAATCTTAGAGAAATTCTGGAAAAATTGTTGACCCCAATTAATAAATGATATGCTGTTATATTTGATATATGGCTATTCTTTTGCCATGGTTAGAACAAAAGTAGACTTCAATTCGATATTTGAATAATATGTAAGTGTTGGGGCAAGATTTTCTTCAATGCTATTTGTGATAAGTGTGGTGTAGGTGAGAGTAAGACCAATGTCTTGCTTTTGCAGGAAAAAAGAAAAACACACTGACTGGGATATAGCAGTCCTGAATGCCAATTTGAGACAAATTCCAGCAAGCAATGTGATCTAGGTGAAAATATTGCATAGCTGTAAGTCCTCAGTTATCCTTCTGTATAATGAGGCAGTAATAGGAAAGTCTTTCTAAAATCCCTTTCTGTAATTCCATGATGTTTCAGAAGTAGGAAGAGCCACAGATTGTCAAGCTGGCCCTAATTGTGCCACCAACTAATTGTGTGACTTTATTCCCTAACTCCTCCCTTTCTGAGCTCAAGTCATTTTCTCTATACACATGAAGGACTATGACTTGCAATTTCCCTTGCAGATTAAAATTCCATTTAATGACCAGAAAAAGGATAAGGCTTTCTGCATTACATTGTTTGTATACTGGCAAGATTACTTTGTGCTGCCTGTTTTCTCAGACCTCTTGCCCATCAAATATGTGGGTTTATAGCTTGAGCATCTGGCATTTGCCTCGTGCATGATTACGTAAGAAAAGATATCATACTCAGGAGAGTGTATAGACAATATGAAGGGGATGGATGTATATTGTTTTAGGTTTGAAAAAATTTCCTGAAAAGATTTAAATCACGCAATGATACCAATGCATTTCAAATTGTATAGCATTGTCTAAGTATAAAAAAGTTTATAAGTGTTCTCTACTCACAAAAATAATAAATTATTTTTTTACAGATTTTTGAAACTACAAAAACCACAAGTATAACTCACTTCTAATTCTATGATCTGTGACAATCTGTATTATATTGGTACACTTCTGTTCCGTATTTTTATATTTGCATATACTTTGGATTACAATATAAATGTTTAGTATCAAATTCAGCTAAAATATTTTAAATATTTTTGGCACATGAATGCTCTTTTAAATATATTTTTAAATATCTTTGTCAGCATTAAAGAAACTTACCCTTACATCATTGTTTTTTCCTAATTTGTTTTCTATGATTCTAAATTATCACCTTATTATTTCTAAATTCCTTTTCATTATATTCTATTTTAGCATTGCCATATTATATTATACGCAATTTATTTCTGCATCAGACATTTACTAGGCACTTTCTAGCTTTCAGTGTTCCTGATAGTGTTAGGTTCTGGGATGCCCATTGATGAGTATATAGTAGCTGTGTTTGAAGAATTTACACCTTAGCTAGAGGAAAAACATGCAAAGAATATAACAGATATAATTGTAAAAATAATAAAAATAGAGGCCTAGGAGAACAGAAAATAGAGAGAACTTATATCTATCCAGTAATGTTTGAGGAAGCAAGAAAAGAAAGTTAGAACTCCATCTGAAATAAAAAGTGGGAGTTGATCAGACCAAATTTGTGGAAAACGCATATATGCAAATACATAAGGGAAAGCCCATTATGACCAGGGAAATGTCTAGAATTACCCAGACCAGCTCAACCAAAGGCTTAGGAGGAGATAACTAGCAATGAGCTAATAAAATAAACTAGAACCAACCAGAGGCCACAGGTATCATGGGAATGATTTTGAAAAAAAATCTAATCATAAAGTTAATGACTAAGATAACATTTACAGCATGTTTCCTTTGGGCCAAATACTGTGCTTACCACTTAATCTTCTGAGATCACCACTATTACTATACTCCTCTTAAACATGAAGAAATGGAGTCATAGAGAGAATGATTAACTCAGCAGTACACAGGTAACAATGAAGCTGGAGCTTAACCTCAGTGCCACCTGACACCATCACGGCGTTCTTAGCAATCCACTTAGCTACAGCTCCTTGACGCCTCTCCATAGGTCACAGCACAGTATCAAAGAAGTATAAAAGTAGAAGTGCAAACCCATGATTTACAGAAATTTCTTTATTAGGAGGAAAATGCTTGTTTCTTCATCTGGCAATCTCCCGTGCCTCCAATACTGTAGCATCTTTGAATTACAATAAAGATAACTCTTTTGATTTATATTTAGCTGAATTTACTTCCCAGAACACGACTGAAGAAAGTTTCCTACAATTGTTTAAAGCTTTAGTTTTTGACCACAGGCCAAGAAAAGTGCTTTTCTTATCAACTTCTCTCATCATTTTTTCACTGGATCATCAAACAGATCCCCTCATTTTTCCTGTGATATTAATTTATTTATACTAACACTACTGTTCAGTGGCTTCATCTACGGATATCACGGAATATTTAAATGATATTGAGCAGGGTTTGAATGCCATAATTTCAGGGCCAAGCCTATTTTTACTTGAGGACCTTGACTAGTTACAGGAGCCACTGGGAAATTCATTAGCACTCAGCGACATGGCTTCCATGGTAGGCAGGCAGGAAATGAGCTCTGGGTGAGTTTCTTGGAATCTTTAGCTAATCATATATTTATCAGAGACCAGGATATGTGGGTAAAGCTTTGTAAATCTTCTTAAACTTAACCTCAACTTTAAGTCTTCTTACTCTTCATCTGTTTTAACCTACTGGATTATTTCAAAAGCACTTGGGGGATTTGTTACACTTGGTGGACCCTGTAGCTTATTGTAGATATAGACATCTGAATAACCTGGAAAATGCCCAAGAGAAGGCAATGGAATTGATTTAAGAGTTGGGAAGTAGATCATAAAGGAAAACTAGAGAAGCCAAGGAGAAATGAAGAGGAAAGGGTGCTTAACATATCTTGATGTTCTGGAGGGATGTTTTACAGATGGAGGCAATGAATTTGTTTCCTTCCTTCTCATTTAGATCAAGGGAAAATGAGCCATGCTAATGTAGAAGTATAAGGCATTAAGATGTGAGTTTACAGATATGTACATAAAGCAAATATTATAATCAAAGCACAAAGAAAACATGTTCTAGTATCTTTCCCTGAAGTTTGTTTTTTCTTAACATGGTAATTTATTAGATTTAATTAATACAGCATCAAATATATGCCTCAAGAACTCAAGTACCATGAAGATAGAGATAAATAAGCCATTCAGTAGTTTGTAGAAAATAGTAGAGGGAAATATGTATAGGAATAGTAGAGGAAAATATGTGTAGGAATGTGTATAGGAATAGTAGAGGAAAATATGCTTTGGATAGTGCTAAAATAGAGATAACTAGAAGACAAGATGGCAGCACCAATATATCCAGTACACAGTTGGAAACTGAAGGTTAGAATCGTCATCTAAAAATAAATATGCATCAATCATCAGATTAGAGGTGATATTTTGAGGAAATTGCCAAAGAATAGTCAATAAGCACCAAATCTAGTTTTAGTGATGTTAATCATATGATCAGACACTAATTTGTGATTATAAAAATATTTTCCCAGCAAATCCATATATGTAAATATTGTAGATATGTATTTTATTTTTAATGTATGTTGTCTCAGTTTTTTGTGCATTAATAGGTATTGAAAAGGAAAAAAACAGTGTTGGTAATTCCAAGTAGGAGCAGCCAGGCAGTGCATGTTGAGATCCTTCTAAAGTTGAGCCCATATAACAGGTGGAACCATAATGAAGAGTGTAAGGTGAAATTCTTTCACTTCCAGGAGCTGATAATCCACCTGGGAGAGAACACAAACATTTATAAAGTTCAAAGTGATAAAAGACAGCTTATTTTAACACATGGCACCAGAATTCATAAGGTGGAAGGGACATATTATTTACATGGTTTTGAAAAAATGAAACATCTCTCTTTCAAATGTTGAGGAAGATGTTGCTACAGTAGAGTATTTGAGATCTGCAAGAAGAGAACTTTGCTTTTTTCTTTGAGGGAAAAATGTAGCGTGCAAGGATGTTGAGAATAGAGTTTCAAAAAAGGGATAGAAATTGTAGATAATCTATCTTAATAAAAAGTAAAGCCAAGTAATATGATGGTTATTGTTAATAATGAGATGCTTAGTCAATTCAAAATTATGTTTATAATTCCCACATCTTTCTTCCAACTAGAAAAAAATAAGTATTCTCAATGTAATTTTCAAGCATTGTCAGTGACAAAATAGGAAATTCAGATTAAACCTCTTGTTGAGAATTTTTTTAGATAGGCAAATGAGTGTTTTTTCTGCTCAAAGACATCCAAAAGCTAAAAAGGCAGTAAGGATAACAGGGCCAGGATTCAGGAAAAGGTGGTTCTGTGCTTGTCCTAGTGGCACTTGCCAATTGCAGAAGAAAATACTGAGAGCCTAACAGAGATCTTGATAGTCTTATGAGCTGAGAGATCTAAAATGTGGGGTCCAAGGCCAACCACAGGTAGGTGCATGATAAAACCCACACACGTTAGGTTGGGGCCTTGAAAGACTATGCTTTTAAAGAAGGGGCCGGGCGCAGTGGCTCACACCTGTAATCCCAGCACTTTGGGAGGCTGAGACGGTCGGATCACGAGGTCAGGGGATCGAGACCATCATGGCTAACACGGTGAAACCCTGTCTCTACTAAAAATACAAAAAATTAGCCAGGTGTGGTGGCGGGCACCTGTAGTCCCAGCTACTCGGGAGGCTGAGACAGAAGAATGGCGTGAACCCGGGAGGCGGAGCTTGCAGTGAGCTGAGATCGGGCCACTGCACTCCAGTCTGGGTGACAGAGTGAGACTTCATCTCAAAAAAACTAACTAAATAAATAACATAAAATAAAAATAAAATAAGGAAGGGATGAACCGCAAGTAGAAAAATTCTAGCATGGATGAAACCAGCTTTAACTCTTACCAATCCCTAAAATAGGACTTAGGTCATATGGCATCACCAGTGCCCCAGCATCCTTGTAGAAGACAGGGGAAATGCATCTATTCTGAAGAAATATAACATCATCTTAAGTTTCAAATTATTTGTACAATCTGTTCACATACAATGCACAGCAGTCAATGAAAAAATCACCAGACACATATAAACCCCAGAAAAATATAGGGACAGACAGGGATTCCAGATAATGGAATTATTTGGCATAGAGGTTAAAGTAACTGCTTAGTACATTAAGTAATAAAAGATAGGATGGATTATTTGGACATAGAACTGAAATTGTTTAAGGAATAAAAGAACCAAATAGCAATCCTGGAGCTGAAATATATAATATCAAAAATTAATAATTCAATGGACTGACTTAACGGAGTACTTGGCACTGAAGAAGTTACAATACATTAGGTAATAGGTCAGAAGAAAAATTCAGAAATGATGGAGAAATGCAAAAGAGAGACTAAAAGACATAGTGAATAAAGTAGAAAAAAAATCACATGTTTAATTGGAGTCCTAGAAGGAGAGGAGAGAAAAAAATATGACAAAGAATATATTAAGAAATTATAACAGAAAAATTTACAAGCTTTCAAAGACCTCAAATCATAGGATGAAAAGACTGCTATAAAACTTCCTTCCAGCTTTGACATAATAAGCACATTCCAACATCATCATTTCACAAACAACAATAAAAACCATAGACAATTTACTAAAACAACTCACCAAATGCTATAATAGTTGGAGCAAAGGAAGTCTACCTGGGAGTCGCAGGACTTGAGGAACAACACGATGGAATTTCTGTTCTGCAGCTACAGATGCTATGGGCAATACCCAGTCTTTATTGACAATTCTGCAATAACAAGGAAATGCACCCCCTCATAACAATAGAGTTGGGGGATGAATTCAGAGAGGATGAAGTTGCAGGAAAGGATTGTCAAACTCGGTATGAGCCTGAATTCCCCAGCAGACCTCTGAGTGACCCGAGCATAAAAATGACAAGAAACAGCAAAGCAAAAGAGTGGAGAACTGAGCCCTCGTCTGGAACATCACCCAGGATTCAGGTAAGCCTCTGGCAAACACAAATGAGGCAGTCCGAATTAGCACTGCAAAGGCTTTGAAAACCAAACTGACATTTGGACCACAACCCACAAAAGTAGACAAGTGTATGTATTTTGGAGCTAAATAGGCTTACTGCCTGCTAAATAGAAGATGCAAATCAGAGCCAAAGTCTTGTAATATAATTATTATAATGTATAGTATAATTCAAAATTATTCATTTTAGCAAGAGCCAATATAATGTTGATATCAACTTAAAAGACAATTAGTAGATACTAAAACTGAGATGACACAAATGTTAAAATTATTTGACAATGATATTAAAGCAATGTTGTGGACTTCATGATTGTGCCACACAAATTTGTTGGTTTAAGCCCTAACTAACCCCTAATGTGATGGTATTTGGAGATGGGGCCTTTGGGAGGTAATTAGCAACAGAATATATCATGAGAATGAGGTCTTCGTATGACAGAATTAGTGTCTTTATAAAAAGAGACACCAGAGAGCTTCTCTCTTTCTCTCTGCCCTGTGAGGATATAGCCAGAAGGCGGACACCTACAAGGGAGTAAGAAAGCCCTCATTAGAACCCAACCAGGCTGGGACCCTGATCTCAAACTCCCAGCATCCACAACCATGAAAAACACATTTCCATTGTTGAAGCCTTTCAGTCCATGGTGTTTTCTTATGGTAGCCCACTGTGACTAAGATAAGCAACTAGCTTAAAAATGTTCCAGAAAACAATTACAAACCCTCTTGCCACAAGCTTTTTAAAATAGGTAGTCTTGGTTAAAAAAAAATAGAAGGTATAAGGTAGAACTAAATGAGAATTTTAAACTAAAAATACATTAAGAAACTACAAAAAAACTAACCTCACAATTGTGTTCAATAAGAGAATGGAGATGAGAGGAGAAAATGTAATAAATTGGAAAATCTATCAAAATAAATTGTCCAATCTGAAAAATAGAAGGTAGATGGAGACAAAAATTTACAAAACATTGCAGATAAGAGAGAGCTCAGGAACAATAACAAAGGAGCTGACATTAATGTAATCAAAGTCCCAGAAAGAAAAGAAAAAGTGTAGGATTAAAAAACTATCTGTGCGATATTGGCATAAGGAGAGATGTACAGAATAATAAAACAGAATAGATTCTACACATAGAGCACACATATAAAGTCAATTCATTTTTGTCAAAAGTACCAAAGTATTTTAATGAAGAAATAAAATTATTTTCAATAAATGGTACTGGAACTAGATAACCATATTTTTAAAAATTAGTAACCTTAATCTTTACCACCTACTAAATGAAAAAATTAATGTGAAATGAAACATAGAAACAAAAGCAAACATCAAAGGAAATCTTTATAATCATGCAGTGAGCAAAGTTTGTGTTATTCTTTAAGACAGAGATTCTAAACCCATAACTGTAAAGAAAAAAAATAGTAAATTGTATTTCATCAAAATTTTAAAAAATTCTGCTTTTAAAGAAACACTATGAATAAAATGAAAAGACAAGCTTATAAGACACACACACTGGGTAAAAATATTTGTAAACTTTTTCTAAGAATATACTTTATCCAGATTACATAAACAATTTATAATAAAAAGAGAAGAAAACACAGTTTTTAAAATGGGCAAAAATGTGAACACTCTAGCAAAAAAGAAACACAAATGGCTAATCAGCACATGAAAAAGTACTCAACATTAGTTATCAAAGAAATGAAAATTAAAACCACAGCATGCGTCAATATTCACTAAAAGAGCTAAAATTTAAAAAAGACTGACACTAGCAAATTTTTCCAGAGATATAAAGACATGTAAATTATTATGTATTGCAAGGGAAGAAAAAAATGTGAAAAAGACATTGGAGAACCTAAGAACTACTTTGGGTGTTTTTTATAAATTTAAACATACAACTTCAGAATGACAGAAATTTCCCTCCTGGATACCTATTAATAGAAATGCAAACATATATGGACACAAATATCTATACAACAATGGTTGTAGCAGCCTTTTTCATAATAGTTCCAGGTTGGAAACAACTCAATTGTCCATCAATAGGTGAATAGATAAACAAACTTGAATTTGTTCAATCAAATTACTAATGACCAAAAAAGAAACAGCACGTATGGATCTCAAAGGCTTTATGATGAGTGAATGCAGAAAGATACAAAAGGGGCCTGCTGTATTTTCCTATATACAGAAATATTAGAACAGGTTAAACTAATTGCTAGTGGTAAAAAGCAGATCTGTGTTTGCTTCATCTGTAATGAGATTATGGAGACTGATATAAAAGAGGACAAGAAACTCAATGGGATGATGAAATGTTGGTTCTCTTGATAATGGTGGTAGATACATTTTTCAAAATTCATCAACTTGTATGCTTAAATGGATACATTTTATCGAATATAAATTATATCTCAACCAAGTTATACATGCATATTTATGTATATATATGTTTAAATATATATAATGCATATGACTTGATGTGTGTGTATGTGTGTGTATGTGTATAGTTTTCCAGAAAGAAAGAAATGAAAACTTTGTCAGTGTGCCCTGAAGAAAGATTTTTTTAGGAACAAATTATTCTAGAATGTCCAGTACTACAATTCACCACCCAAAATAAGAAAACTAAAAAATGCCCATAGAATTGAATACAATTAAAATCACAAAAATAATTATTGCATTACATTATTCTCAGTTATGCATTCTTTGGCCTCCATAACTTTTTGTCTTAAAACAAAATTATTAAATGCAGTCAGGAATACACTATTTAGGGGACTTTACAGTAGCAGTTGATGAAGTGGTGTTTTATTTTCTAAGGCAACCAATTTTCTCCTGATGTGACAATTTTGTAAAGCTGAATTGTTATTTTAAGGTGTTCTTAAAATTTAAATATATTTGTACGTGTCATAGACTCGTATGGAAATAATATATTTTATTTTCTTCTGCAGCCAGAAAGATGGTTATCAATGCTAATATCCTTTTGCTGAAAAAATAAATCAGAACAAGCTTCTAGATTTCATAAAGTTGTTGCTTCACTATTAACCTGCCTGTAATATTATTTAACAGGCACATTTTTACATCTTAATTGGCTATTAAATATTTGGGGAGAAATGAACTGCAAATTTGATGTAAATGATATTTGAGAAATGTGTCCTTTAGTGGCAATTAATTATTTCAGTCCTTGGTAATTTTCATAAGTCTCTAGAGAGAAGTGGGGAAAAGTCTATTTCCTTTTCTTCTTCTTTCTTTTTTTTTTGTTTTAAACATCTGTGTTTGGGGTAATGTTCCCTTCTAAGTGAAATTGTATTGCTGATTTCACAATCCCCGAAGTTTTGATTTTTTTTTTTAAAGACGTGAATTTCAAAGATAATTTGAGATTTCCAGGTCATTACATTTCTGCCTTGTTTCCTTTGGTATAAATGGAGTAAATACCCTGAGAATATTAAATAACAAACACAAAATATGTACACAAAATTAAGCCGCATTTTTCGTTTGTAGCTAGCAATGGCATATACTCCACAACTCACATTTTTACTTCAAACAGATTTATTAACAAAATTTGAAGGGCTTAATAATTTTCAAAGAAAAATATTGCCTCTGGGAGTCAAGGGCCTTTTGTGTTGTGAGCCAAACCTGTCTTCTGTGTTCCAGATACCTCTCAACTTTCTAGTGGGAGTTTTGCAACATGCCGTTTTTATTAAGGATAAGAATTATTGGATCAAATGTGGACGTAAACCCAAATAAAAAATAATAATTAACAATACGAACTTGAAAAACATTTATTTTATTTCTCAAGTACCATTTGTTCTTTATTTGAACAGTTTTAAATTTCCTGCAGTTGTGCAGAGAGCAAATTCTATGCTGGTCACGTAGACCAGCATAGAATCATGGTAGCATACCCATTGAGTTTAGCCAGTTGTACTGTGTTTGACACATACAAATCAGAATTCTTTGTTTTTCTTTTCCCCCAGTAACTCAGGAAAAAATCATAACAAAAGGTAAAAAAATGAATAAATTTATTCTTCCCCAACCCACATTCTTTCCTCACCTAAGGCAGCCCCATCACAAATGTCACAAATCTTAGCATATGTTGAATATCTTGGCCTTTTTCTAATTAAAGGCGGCTGCTCAATTCCCAAGGCAGTGCAAAAACCCTTCAGGTCCTAAAAAGAAATGACTTCCAAATCGAAAAGCTAGTAAATAAGTCAGTTTGGGACCCAAAGCAATTATCATTACAAGGAAGTATCGTGTTAAAAGTCTATCTTGAGTTAGCTAGTTTTGGTCTTCTAGTAATTTGGAGGCAGACAGGCAGCAATTTCAGTCCCAAACATATACAAATGCAATTTCTCCATATTGTGATGATGTTTAGTTGAAAGTACTTGTGCTAGAAAGGCCTAAACAGCAGCTTGAATTCTTTACCTGCAAAAAATCTGAGGATAATGAAACAAATTTGTTCTAAACAGCATATAAGTAATTCTAATTATACTTGCATTGCCAGCCATTTTAACTGGTTATATAATACTATTCAATTGATGATCTGAGTGTTTATTAGATGCAAAGTACTGTGTTAAACTTCAGCAGGGAAAGTATTATCAAGGTGGTTAAAGTACACAGAACTTGAAATTTGCAAAAGAAGGAGACAAAATTCCAGAGCATAAGGCCTAAGAGAAATTCTCAGGCCTTATGCTCTGTGTGAAAGGCACACGGCCTTGGGAATATTAGAAGGAGAAACAAGAGCATATGGAACTGGGGAAAGGGAGAGGTGATGAGGAAAGATTTCATGGAGAACATGATGTTCCAGAAGGTCTTTGTGAGCCAACATTATTTCCATAAGCAAAGTTGAGAAAACAGGGCTTTCTAGGAAGTAGAAGAGCATGGTTAAAAGCCTGGAGATGGAAGAGTTTGGGGGTATGTTGTGAAAGTATAAACCATACGGTTTCAAAGGAGGAGAGAAAATGAATAAGGTAAAAATAGACAATGTTTCTCCACTCAAACTGTGACGAATATGTGAAATTTCCTATTTTCAAGACCTAGGCAGCCAATAAAGTATTTTTAGCACAGAATAATAGGAATATGTCTCCATGCAGAATAGTAGATTGAAGGTGGTAGGAGCAGAGGTAGGAGGAGTTGTGAATCACTAGTGGTGACTGAAGCAAGAGAATTAGATAAAATGAATGACTGATTAACTCTCAAGCCCTTGGAATAGCAGAAGAGGAGTTATGTGAATTATTAAAATTCATATTTGAATTACATAAAAGGCATAATATGAAAAACTCACAAAATGCTTAAGATGGTAAAAGAGAGAGAAGAAGGAAATTCTTATAACTTAAAGTTTAAAAATTTGGCAAGATGCGACCTGAAGCAGGTTGGGATGTCGCCTCACCTGGGAAGTGCAAGTGGTTGGGGGAATTCCCTTTCCTATCCAAGAGAAACCAAGAGAAACTGTACCAGGAGGAATGGTGCATTCCAGCCCAGATACTGTGCTTTTCACAGGGTCTTCACCACCAGCAAACCAGGAGGTTCTCTCTGGTGCCTGACTCGGCTGGCTCAGCGGGTCCCACCCCTATGGAGCCCAGCAAGCTAAGATCCACTGGCTTGAAATTCTCCCTGCTAGTACAACAGTCTGAGGTAGACCTGGGAAGGTGTCAGGGGAGGGGCATCCGCCATTGCTAAGGTTTGAATAGGTGGTTTTACCTTCATAGGGTAAACAAAGACGCCAGGAAGTTGGAACTGGGTGGAGTCCATAGCAGCTCCCTGGGACAGAGCACATGTGGGAAGGGGCAGCTGATTTCAGCAGACTTAAATGTCCTTGTCTGACAGCTCTGAAGAGAGCAGTGGCTCTCCCAGCACAGTATACAAGCTCTGATAAAGGCAGACTGCCTGCTTCCTCAAGTGGGTCCCTGACCCCCTTGTATCCTGACTGGGAGACACCTCCTGGCAGGGGTCAACAGACACCTCATACAGGAGAAGTCTGGCTGGCATCTGGCAGGTGCCCTTCTGGGACAAAGCTTCCAGAGGTAGGAACAGGCAGCAATCTTTGTTGTTCTGCAGCCTCTGCTGGTGATACCCAGGCAAACAGGGTCTGGAGTGGACCTCCAGCAAACTCCAGCAGACCTGCATGACAGAGGCCTGACTGTTAGAAGAAAAACTAACAAACAGAAAGGTGTAGTATCAACATTACCAACATCAAAGACCAAAGGTAGATAAATCCATGAAGATGGGGAGAAACCAGCACAAAAAGGCTGAAAATTCCAAAAACCAGAGTGCCTCTTCTCCTCCAAAGGATCACAACTCTTCGCTAGCAAAGGAACAAAACTGGATGGAGAATGAGTTTGATGAATTGACAGAAGTAGCCTTCAGAAGGTGGATAACCATAAACTCCTCTGAGCTGCAGAAGGATGTTCTAACCCAATGAAAGGAAGTAAAAACCTGGAAAAAAGGTTTGACAAATTGCGAACTAGAATAACCAGCTTAGAGAAGAACATAAATGACCTGATGGAGCTGAAAAACACAGCACAAGAACTTCGTGATGCATACACAAGTATCAATAGCCAAATCGATCAAGTGGAAGAAAGGATACTAGAGATTGAAAATAAACTCAATGAAATAAAGCAAGAAGACAAGATTAGAGAAAAAAGGGTAAAAAGAACAAAGCCTCCAAGAAGTATGGGACTATGTGAAAAGACCAGATCTACATTTGATTGGTGTACCTGAAAGTGACTGGGAGAATGGAATCAAGTTGGAAAACGCTCTTCAGGATATTATCCAGGAGAAATTCCCCAACCTAGCAAGGCAGGCCAACATTCAAATTCAGGAAATACAGAGAACA
Source organism: Pan paniscus (assembly GCF_029289425.2). Classification (NCBI taxonomy): domain Eukaryota; kingdom Metazoa; phylum Chordata; class Mammalia; order Primates; family Hominidae; genus Pan; species Pan paniscus. Next base: position 19,922,064 of record NC_073252.2, read on the forward strand.
CCACAAAGATCTTCCTCGAGAAGAGCAACCCAAGACACATGATCGTCAGATACACCAAGGTTGAAATGAAGGAAAAATGTTAAGGGCAGCCAGAGAGAAAGGTCAGGTTACCCACAAAGGGAAGCCCATCAGACTAACAGCAGATCTCTAGGCAGAAACCCTACAAGCCAGAAGAGAGTGTGGGCCAATATTCAACATTCTTCAAGAAAAGAATTTTCATTATTTTCATATCTAGCCAAACTAAGCTTCATAAGCGAAGCTTAGTTTGGAATTTCATATCCAACCAAACTAAGCTTCATAAGCGAAGGAGAAATAAAACCCTTTACAGGCAAGCAAATGTGGAGAGATTTTGTCACCAGGAGGCCTACCTTACAAAAGCTCTTGAAGGAAGCATTGAACATGGAAAGGAACAACCAGTACTAGCCACTGCAAAAACATACCAAATTGTAAAGACCATTGAGGCTATGAAGAAACTGCATCAATTAACAGGCAAAATAACCAGCTAGCATCATAATGACAGGATCAAATTCACACATAACAATACGAAACTTAAATGTAAATGGGTTAAATGCCCCAAATTAAAAGACACAGATTTGCAAATTTGATAGAGTCAAGACCTCATCAGTGTGCTGTATTCAGGATACCCATCTCATGTGCAAAGACACACATAGGCTCAACATAAAGGGATTGAGGAAGATTTACCAAGCAAATGTAAAGCAAAAAAATAAAAATAAAAATAAGCAGGGGTTGCAATCCTAGTCTCTGATAAAACAGACTTTAAACCAACAAGGATCAAGAGACAAAGAAAGGCATGACATAATGGTAAAAGGATCAATGCAACAAAAAGAGCTAACTATCCTAAATATATATGCACCCAATACAGGTGGACCCAGATTCATAAAGCAAGCTCTTAAAGACTTACAAAGAGACATAGACTCCCACACAATAATAGTGGGAGACTTTAACACCACATTGTCAATATTAGACAGCTAATTCCTGTATACGAATAATAGACAAACAGGGAGCCAAATCATGAGTGAACTCCCATTCACAATTGCTACAAAGAGAATACATTACCTATGAATACAACTTACAAGGGATGTGAAAGAATTCTTCAAGGAGAACTACAAACCACTGCTCAAGGAAGTAAAGACAGGACACAAACAAATGGAAAAACATTCCATGCTCATGGATAGGAAGAATCAATATCGTGAAAATGGCTGTACTGCCCAAAGTAATTTATAGATTCAATGCCTTCCCCATCAAACTACCATCGACTTTCTTCACAGAAGTAGAAAAAAACCTACTTTAAATTTCACATTGAACCAAAAAAGAGCCTGCATAGCCAAGATAATCCTAAACAAAAAGAGCCTGCATAGCCAAGATAATCCTAAACAAAAAGAGCAGAGCTGGAGGCATCATGTTACCTGACTTCAAACCATACTACAAGTCTACAGTAAACAAAACAGCATGGTACTGGTACCAAAACAGAGATATAGACCAATGGAACAGAACAGAGGCCTCAGAAAAAACACCACACATGTACAACCATCTGATCTTTGACAAACCTGACAAAAATAAGCAATGGGGAAAAGATTCCCTATTTAATAAATGGTGTTGGGAAAACTGTCCAGCCATATGCAGAAAGCTAAAACTGGATCCCTTCCTTATACCTTATACAAAAATTAAATCAAGATGGATTAAAGACTTAAACATAAGACCTAAAACCATAAAAACCCTAGAAGAAAACCTAGACAATACCATTCAGGACATAGGCATGGGCAAAGACTTCATGAGTAAACCTCCAAAGCAATGGCAACAAAAGCCAAAATAGATAAGTGGGACCTAATTAAACTAAAGAGCAGATGCACAGCAAAAGAAACTATCAGAGTGAAGAGGCAACCTACAGAATGGGAGGAATTTTTTTCAATCTATCCATCTGACAAAGGGCTATTATCCAACATCTACAAGGAACTTAAACAAACGTACTAGAAAAAAACAAACAACCCCACCAAAAAGTGGGCAAAGGATATGAACAGACACTTCTCAAAACAAGACATTTATGCAGCCAACAAACATATGAAAAAATGCTCGTCATTGGTCATTAGAGAAATGCAAATGAAAACCACAATTAGATACCATCTCACGCCAGTTAGAATGGCGATCATTAAAAAGTCAGGAAACAACAGATGCTGGAGAGGATGTGGAGAATTAGCAATGATTTTACACTGTTGGTGGGAGCATAAATGAGTTCAACCATTGTGGAAGACAGTGTGGCGATTCCTCAAGGATCTAGAACTAGAAATACTATTTGACCCCGCAATCCCATTACTGTGTATATACCCAAAGGATTATAAATCATTCTACTATAAAGACACATTCACATGTATGTTTATTGCAGCACCGTTCACAATTGCAAACATGTGGAACCAACGCAAATGCCCATCAATGATAGACTGGATAAAGAAAATGTGGCACACATACACAGTGGAAATACTATGCAGCCATACAAAAGGATGAGTTCACATCCTTTGCAAGAACATGGATGAAGCTGGAAAGCATCATTCTCAGCAAACTAACATGAGAACAGAAAACCAAATACCACATGTTCTCACTCATAAATGGGAACTGAACAATGAGAACACATGGACACAGGGATGGGAATATCACACACTAGGGCCTGTCAAGGGTTGGGGGAAGGGGGAAGGGGGAAGGATAGCATTAGGAGAAATACCTAATGTAGATGACAGGTTGATGGGTGCAACAAACCACTATGGCACATGTATACCTATGTAACAAACCTGCAAGTTCTGCACATGTATCCCAGAACTTAAAATATAATAAAAAATAAATATATAAATATAAAAAAGTATTTACAATAAAAAATAGTTACAATTTCAAAAAAAGTTAGCAAGATGATTTGGATAAAAAACAAGTGTAGCTAATTCATTTGGGGTTATATTTTAAATGGAGAGCAAATAGGGAGAAATAAGTAAGAATTTCTCTCATTCTTTCACAGTCAGCCATCACTGCTGTGAGGACAAAAATAACATGAATACATTTGTTCATTCAAAAAATATTTATTCTAAAACAGAGAGTGTTTTGAAAGTTTTGAATTGACTGTTACATGTACTTAAAACATATAAATAACAGCTAATATATACTTAAGACCTATGCAGGAATCATTCTCAATGATATAATCATTTAATCTTCACAATTATATTATCTTCATTTGATAGTTAGAAGATCAAGGTATAGAGAGAGGGGTTGGAAAAATTACCCAAGAACACAAAGCTAATATATATAACAAGCTTGACTAAAATCAAGGTTTACTTGTTTCCAAAACACATTCTTTATTCTACATTATGCTATGTAAATTGCCGTTGAAGCCCAAGGGATAACTGTTGGTAAAATGACAGCAAGAAGCTTCCTTAGAAGATATTGACCATGTAGCTGAGTCTTGAAGAAGAAAATGGAGGTGGCTAAATTTAAGATAGAGTGGGAGAGAATGCCAGGGGAGAAGTGGTTTTCCAGGCAGTGGAAGCTGCCTATGAAAAGCCTGGAGGTGAGAAGCAAGGCACATTTGGGGAATAGCAATTCATCATGAACCTTATTATACTGTCATAAGCAGTGCCTCTGGGGAAGTGGGCACTGTTATGTCACACTGTCATTACTCTTTGAAAATATCAGAAAGTTATTAAATTAGATCTCAATTAAGCAGAGACTTCAATTAGTCAGATTGTGTCTCCCAAAATATTATTTTTAATAAGAAAAGAAAAATGACAAGCATTCAACTCTCAGTCAGTCTCTTGGGCTGAGGCAGAACAGAGCCTAAATCTCTCTTGTGTTAAGTGAGGTTTGATGAGAACATCTCTGAGGTCCATCAACAAAGAAGAAAAAATGAATGGTATTTTCTAGGTTATCATGCAGAGTTTTTATAGTTTTAGGTTTTTCATTTAAGTCTTTAATTCATCCTGAATTGATTTTTGTATCACTCTAAGGAAAAGGTCCAGTTTCAATCTTCTGCATATGGCTAGCCAGTTATTCCAGCATCATTTGTTGAATAAGGAGTCCTTTCCCAATTGCTTGTTTTTGTCAGCTTCCTCGGAGATCAAATTGTCATAGGGAACATTTATACGCTACTGGTGAAAATGTGAATTAGGTCAGCCATTGTGAAAAGCAGTTCGGTTATTTTATTTTATTTATTTTATTTTATTTTATTTTATTTTGAGATGGAGTCTCACTCTGTCATCAGGCTGGAGTGCAGTGGCGTGATCTTGACTCACTGCACCCTTTGCCTCCCAGGTTCAAGCGATTCTCCTGCCTCAGCCTCCGGAGTTGCCAGGATTACCAGCGCGTGCCACCACACCCAGCTAATTTTTGTATTTTTAGTGGAGATGGGGTTTCAACATGTTGGCCAGGATGGTCTCTACTTCCTGACCTCATGATCTGCCCACCTCAGCCTCCCAAAGTGCTGGCTGCATTACAGGCTTGAGCCACCACGCCCAGCTGCAATTTGGTCATTTTTCAAAGAAATTAAGACAGATTTACCATTTGACCCAGCAACCCTATTACTGGGTATATACCCAAAGGAATATAAAATCACGCTACCATAAAGACACATACACACCTATGTTCATTGCAGCACTATTCACAATAGCAAATACATGAAATCAACCTGAATGCCCATCAATACTAGACTAGATAAAGAAAATGTGGTACATATATACTACTATATGGATACTATATAACCATAAGAAAGAATGAGATCATGTTGTTTTGCAGCAACTTGGATAAAGCTGGAGGCCATCATCCTAAGTGAACTGACATAGGAACAGAAGACAAAACACCATATGTTGTCACCTGTAAGTAGTAGCTAAACATTGAGAATACATGGACACAGGAAAGGGAAAAAACAGACACTGGAACCTACTTGAAGGTCGATGGAGGGAGGAGAGAGAGGATCAAAAAACTACCTATTGGGGGCCGGGTGTGGTGGCTCAAGCCTGTAATCCCAGCACTTTTGGAGGCCGAAGACAAGAAATGCCATTTCTTTTATTTATTTATTTTATTCCTAAAGATCCGTAAAACCTAGTTGTGGAACTATGAAGGTCATGGCTTCCTGTGATATCAGGGTTACTTTGGGATGGGGATAGTAATGGTAGGTTTGTGGTCTGTGACACTGTGTCATCAAGAGAGACAACAGGAGGTACTGGGTAAAATCATTGACTTTGCAGAACACTGCTTGGGCTTGGGCTTGGGTCCTGGTTCCTGTGTAACCTTTGGCAAATGCATTTGTTATCCATTGCTATGTAACAAATTATCCTGAAGTTGGCAGCTTAAAACAACAAACATTTATCACACACCACATCTGAAAGTGAGGAATCTAGGAGAGGCTTAGCTAGCTGGTTTTGGCTCAGGATCAGGCCTGAGAATCCAAGCTAACTGCTGTGGCTGTTGGCAGGAGGTTTCAGTTCCTCACTGCGTAGTTGTTTTTGTAGAGCTGCTTACAGACATAGTAGCTGGCTTTTTCTGCTGCAAGGGACCTGAGAAAGAGAGAGAAAGGCAGAGAGAAATGGAGAGAGGGTGCTCAAGATAAAAGCCATTATGTTTTTACAACTTAGTCTTAAGAAGTATGACTATCACCTCTGCCCTATATCATTCATTAGAATTTAATTATTATGTCCAGCCCAAAATCAAGGAGAGGAATTAAGCTTGACCTCTTCAGAAGAATATTAAAGAATCTTTGAACATACATTTAAACCACCAAAGAAAAATTATTTAACTTCTTAGTGTGTGTTTCTCTATCTTTAAAATGAAGATATCAATAGTAACTACAACATAGGGTTAGTATTAGAGTTCTCCAGAGAAACAGAACCAACACAATGTGTTGTGTGTGTTTGTGTATACGTATGTGCACAAGATTTATTATAAGGAATTGCCTTACATTATTAGAATTGCCTGAGATCGGCAATCACCAAGCTAAAAACCCAGGAGATCCAATGTGTAGTACCAGTTTGAGTTTGAAGGCCTGAGAACCAGGAAAGACAATGGTGTGAGTTCCAGTCCAAAAGTCAGCAGGCTTGAAAGTCAAGAAGAGTGGATGTTTCAATCCTAGTCAGAAGGCTGAAAAATACAAATGTCCCAGCTCAAGGCAGTTAAGCAGAAAAAAATTCCACCTCATTCAGCCTTTAGTATCCAGGTCTTGAAGTCCTGGATTAGATCCACTCTCATGAAGGACTGCAATCTGCTTTATTCGGTCTACTGATTCAAATGTTAATCTCATCCAGAAACACCCTCACAGACACACCCAGAATAATGTTTGGTCAAATGTCTGGGCACCCTGTGGCTCAGTCAAGTTGACACATTAATTGTTATAGGGTTGTAACATAAACTTAATTACTTCATAATTGATAAATGCTTAGAACAGTGCATAATAAGGATTTGTTAAAGTTAATATTATTTTCAGATGAAATTGATATCTAGAGAAATAAAATGATTTTTTGTTTAGTAATAACATATGAACTATCAGATCTGTATTTTTCTTTATATTGTCATTCTCTTTAATGTGACTTTGGGGACAGCCAGAAAACTACCATCCCCTCACTCTAAAATCAAAATACCTCCTGCATCCATCAATGGTGATATCACATGTTGACTATTTTTATGCTTTTCTGTGTTAAATATTATATTCCCTAGGTAATTTCCTTATAAAATTAAAATTTCCCTATTAAAATTTTTTCTTATAAAACTCATTACATTAATTTAATAAATAACAACAATGTTAAAGTATTTCAATAAATGAGGCTGGCAGCCTGGGAGGGAAACATAGTAGATGACGTTCACCATAGACTGTATCAACTTCATTGGGTTATTTTTTTTTTTTTCTTAAAAGCACTGAGATTTTCAGAGAGAGGAAGCAGAAAATAATATAGGGATACAGAGAAAGAAGATGCTGCACAAAAGTTCTTCAATTTATTTCCCCCAAATCAACTGTCTATCAGAGAATATGGGGAAACGACTGTGATATAAACTAAAGAAACACTTGCAGCTCAGCTCAGATGTTCTAACCACTGCTCTGAAGTCTTCCTCTCAGAAAAATTTGTGTCGGACCAATTAAAGGAACATGAAGGATCTACTCCAATAGCTTCCTATTGCACAGCTGTTTCTAAATGCCTTGTTTCTGGTCTCTGAAGAAGATATAATCAAGGGAATGTTCCTCCAAATACATAAAATTTCCCCAAATCCCAAAGTGCAGGTCCTTCTTGCTTTTGGCAAGCAGTAAGATGTTTCAGCTTTCAAGCCAGAATTGCCTCTTCAAGGTTTCCAGGTTATTGTGGGATTGCAGTTAAACAAAGACATGCTTTTCATGGAGAGTTTTCAATAAGACCTTCTTATTCACAAGGAAAATGAATCAACATATTAGCCTCCATTGTCTTCTCTGGCTCTTTATTGAAGGAAAAAGACAATGAAATAAAATAAGAGAGAGGAAAAAGAAAATAGATCTTCGAAAACAAAGTTATCTTCTAGGTCTGAAGGGCAACATCAGAATATTCCTTTTTAAAATATTTTTAAAATGTGTCATGTCATTTGTAAAGAGCAGAGCCACATAATAAATAGAGAGCTAAGAAAAAAATTAAGTATAATATTTGGTACATAATATGTGTTCAGAAAATGTCTGGTGAATGAAATTGTTAACCAATGAAAGACGAAGCCATGTACATTTACCATTTGCACAAATCAGACTTTCCTTAAATCTTCTTATCATCTCAGACCCAAACTCTGCACCTGAAGTTACCTTTGAAAAACTGCTGGCCTAAATTATACTAACCTCAGAAAGGCATGATGGTGTGGCTGGCTACAATACTCGTCCTCTGTGACTTGCATATAACTAGGAGCAGGACTTCTTAAAACACAGATTGCTCGGTCACATCCTCAGAGTTCTTGATTCGTTAGGTCTGGGTGGGGCCAGATAATTCACATTTCTGATAATTTGCATTTCTAATAAGTTCTCAAGAGATACCAGTGCTGCTGGTCCAGGGAACACACTTGAAGAATCACTGTTGTAAGGGGCAAAACAATGATCTGAAAGTTCTGAGAGGTGTTTTGTTGTTATTTCTTTTACATAGAAGTTCTACTTTTGATACCTCACCCTTTGAAAATTACTTGAAAGTAATAATCTATATAAATCTACCAGATATAATTGTATAATCTTTTGCAATTAATATTTTCCATATGTCTTAACAGATTGGATTTTTTATGATAACTCAATAAATTAGAAAGAACAGTGATTATTATAATGATATTTTAATAGGTAATAAATTAAACTTAGATGGTGTAAAAATAAATATCTTGAAGACAGTGATCATGTCTCACTTAGTATCCTTGAAACTTAACAATGTAAACAAAATGTACACAGCATTTAAGAAATATTTAATTAGTTAATTTTGCACAAGGAAATTACTTGTAAGTGATTGAACCAGGGATCAAATAGTCATATGACTCCAAATTCAGTGCTCTGTCCAATTCTCCATAATACTCTCATAACAGAGTACTCTGGTCCCTAATTTTCCTTCCATATGTATGGAAAGGGGTAAATTGAGAGCAACATAGAATTAGCATAAAACAATAAGCTACTTAGATAAAGAAACAATGGCATCTCCATTTCCGGTTGCATAGGATGATGCCTGACACATAGGATACACATCACCCATATTTGTGGGATTGACTTGCGTGTTTATCTTCATCCCCACCTACGTAACCGTGACTGTATGTATATGTCATCCCAGAATTGTTAGCAGGCCTCAGGCTTGGGGAATAAAGTTCAGGGAAACCACAAGCCACAGAGGAGAGCCACCTGGGGTTTGGGCTATATGGTTCTGACTTCTTCCTCATGAAAGGGAAGCAGCATCCTTAGACCAAAAAGCTTCGGATGGGTGACTGCCAATTCTGTTAACTGTCAGCTCCAGACTCTAACCCTTGAGCTTGCTCTGCTCTGCTTCCAAATCCTCAAATGTGTTCCAATCAAGGGAATGCTGCTGAATTGAAATGGATTTACCTATGGCTGCAAGGAAACACGGCAAGCCTTAACTTAGACTTCTAAGCAGAGTCCCAGAGGGAGGATGACTAATTAGACCAAGGACCAAACTCCTTCATGCCCTGCCAGAGAGGCCCACTGAGTTTCTGTGGAATGATGGCGACAGAATCTGTTTTCTGCTCATAGTGGCCTGGCTTCCCACAGTGTGGGGGAAAATCTTTTTTTTTTTTTTGAGATGGAGTCTCGCTCTGTCTCCCAGGCTAGAGTGCAGTGGCGTGATCTTGGCTCACTGCAACGTCTGCCTCCCAGGTTCAAGCGATTCTCCTGCCTCAGCCTCCCTAGTAACTGGGACTACAGGCGCCCACCACCACGCCTGGCTAATTTTTTGTATTTTTAGTAGAGACAAGTTTCATCGTGTTAGCCAGGATGGTCTCGATCTCCTGGCTTCGTGATCTACCTGCCTCAGCCTCCCAAAGTGCTGGGATTACAGGTATGAGCCACTGAGCCCAGCCCTGTGGGGGTGGGGGGGGGATATTTTAACGCATATTGTATTATCCAAAGAATTTATAATGTTAGAAGATGTTCGCTAAAGCATTAATGAACTAAACTTTGTATTTCTGGCAATTTCACAAAAAGAAACAGCTCTCATAAATCGTCCCATTAATTACATCTATGCACTTCATTTTGTTGTTGTTGTTGTTGTTTATTTATTTATTATACTTTAAGTTCTGGGATACATGTGCAGAACATGCAGGTTTGTTATATAGGCATACATGTGCCATGGTGCTTGGCTGCACCCATCAACTGGTCATCTACATTAGGTATTTCTCCTAACGCTATCCCTCCCCCTTCCCCCCACCCCCAACAAGCCCCAGTGTGTGATGTTCCCCTCCCTGTGTCCAAGTGTTCTCATTGTTCAACTCCCACTTATGAGTGAGAACATGTGGTGTTTGGTTTTCTGTTCTTGTGTTAATTTTCTTATCCAGTCTATCATTGATGGGCATTTGGGTTGGTTCCAAGGCTTTGCTATTGTGAGCAGTGCTGCAAAAAACATATGTGTACAGGTGTCTTTATAGTAGAATGATTTATAATCCTTTGGGTATGTACCCAGTAATGGGATTGCTAGGTCAAATGGTATTTGTGGTTCTAGATCCTTGAGGAATTGTCACACTGTTTTCCACAATGGTTGAACTCATTTACACTCCCACCGACAGTGTAAAAGTGTTCCTATTTCTCCACAGCCTCGCCAACATCTGTTGCTTCCTGAGTTCATTTCATTATTTGAATAATTACATGAGAAATAAAAATTAGACTTTCTTTACAAATTTTGAGCAACTTTAAAACCACTTTCATAAAATCTACATCATTTTTCTTTGTTTTCAAAATTAACTTTAAAATTAATTTATGAATTATTAATTCATAATGTGGTTATTAATTAATGAACCACAATTACTATAAAAACTGAGTTTACCGAAAACATTTAAAAACCAAGAATCAGATTGTGCTTCCTTAAAGAACTCATTTTAAGTGGACGTATTATTTTTTGTTAAATAGGTGACATAACTGCACAAATATTTTCTTTCTGGTGCTCTTAGTAACTAAACAGTATTTTTAAAAATCAAAAGATCACACTTGGGTGTTCTGTATTTTTATTATTAAACCCCACACAATAGTGCCAGGAGGTTCATCTTTATATCCTATCAAACTTATAAGATACCAGTTGACAAGAGAAGGGACGGTGATCCTGGGGAAGCCCGCTAGGGCCAGGTGCATTGAGCCATCAGGAGAATAAGCAAGAGAGAATACTAGAAGTGAAGGTTAGAGGTGATTTGTAAGGGCTAGCTATAGCTGATACAACAGCAAACTATGAGAAACTAGAAAAAATAATTTACCAGGGGAACAGGAAGAGACAGAAGCCAGATGAGAGAAAGGCAGCAGGTTGGGACAAGGGATAAGACTAGCGTCAGGGTGCTCAAGTGCTGTCTGACAGAGCGACAAATTTTAACTGCTACATCTTTTTTTGTGGTCTCATCTCCACTGATATAAAGAGACAGTAACCATAGGCTATTTCCTGACATCTACATAGTTTCTAAAAATCTGTCTTATAAGAGAAGTCTAATTTATGCAATGAATATTTATTAAGCATTAATACATACCAGATGACATACTACATGCTATTTATACATTGTGTTTGCACTCTTGAAACTCACAACTCAGTGGGAGAGGCAAACATTTCATATTATTTGAATTCAGGTAAATGTTTTCTGAATTATTGATAAAATGTGTGTGTGCATGCACACATGTAGATGCAACAATTAAAGAAACCTATAATTGGAATAATTTTAAAGAAACATCCTGCAATAACTAATACCAGATTAAATATTTAGCAAAATAGGTCAACCACCAAAATACCTCTAACTTGCCTAAGAAGCAAACCAGGCAGTATCAGATTAGTGTCTAAGAGTGACTAAGACTTTGAGGTAATGGAGTTTATGGCTATCTTGTTGCTATTACTTACTAGTAGAATCACCTATGGAAAATTTCTGTTCTACTTGAAATCTCAGCTTTGTCTCACATCACTGAATTGTAGAAATTAAACAGAAATGTCTTGCATGTAGAAAATACTTGTCAAACGCTCACTATTTCTATAAGAAGGAGATGCCAGTACCATTGTATGAGATGACCAACTGCCTTGCCCATTTTCAATGATGAGAGTGAAAGGATTTTCTCCTATGTTATCATCTAGGAGTTTTATAGTTTCGTATTTTAAGTTCAGGTCTATGATTCACTTGAGATAATTTTGTGAAAGGTGTAAAGTCTGCCTAGACTCATTTGTTTGCGTGTGGATGTCCAACTGTGCCAGCACCTTTTATTGAAGAGACTATCCTTTCTCCATTGGATTGCCTTTGCTCCTGTGTCAAAGACCAGTTTACTATGTTCCCGTGAGTCTATATCTGGGTTGTCCATTTTGTTCCACTGATTTCTGCATTTATTTTTCACAAACATCATACTTTTTTGATAATTGTAGCCTCATAGGAAGTCTCGAAGTCGAGTAGAATCAGCCTTCCGATTTTCTTCTTCTCTTTCAATATTGTGGTTGGCTGTTCTGGGTCTTTTACCTTTCCACACAAATTTCAAACTCGGTTTGTCAATATCTGCAAAATAACTTGCTGGGATTTTGATCATGATTGCATTGAATCTATAGGTAAAGTTAATCTTTTCATTGCCTGGACCTAGCACAGTAAATAGCAAATTTTAGGAGCCTCTTTAATTTTGATGAAGCAGCTATTCATTGAGACAAATTAAAGGTGGGGAATTTTCTATTACTCCAAAACCTTAGTAGGTTTGAATTAGCAGTGCATATTAACTCCCTCCTTCCTTTATCATAAGAATTTGGGAGGAGGAAGAGGGGACAACGAGGATGGATCACAGAATATGCTTCATTAAGACAAGAAACTTTTTCTTCTGCTTTGCTGATGATTGTACCCCAAACACCTGGAGCACTTCCTGCCATATCAAACAAATTTTTTGTTTCTTTGAGAGGGTCTTTCACTCTGTCACCCAGGCTGGAGGGCAGTGCTATCTCGGCTCACTACAGCCTCTTCCTCCCGGGTTCAAGCAATTCTTATGCCTCAGCCTCCCCAGTAGCTGGGATTATAGTCATGCTCCACTACGCCTGGCTAATTTTTGTATTTTTAGTAGAGATGTGGCTTCGCCATGTTGGCCAGGCTGATCTTGAACTCCTGGCCTCAAGTGATCCACCTGCCTCGGCCTCCCAAAGTGCTGGGATTACAGGAGTGAGCCACTGCACCTGGCCTCCCCAAAATTTTGTAATGTAAATTATTATTATTATTATTATTATTGGCTGGAGACCAATATGCTGAAGGAACTTCACTTGCAAATACACAGTGATGTCTTTGCACCTAGGTCCTTGCCTGCCTTTCCTGAACTATTTGCCTCTGCCTGCAACTCTCTTCTTACTTCTACACTTTCAACTTAAGTAACTACTATTGCAGGTACCTCAGATACCTGTTTACACATTGCTACTTCTTTGTGTCTCCATGTGCTTTGTTTCCTATTCCATTTCCAAGAACCAGAACACTTTGGCATGCATGAGGTACTCAATACATAATTGCTGTTTAAAATAACATATTTCACCCTGTTCATGGACCCACTCAAGACTGTAAAAACACACACTTGTGAATAATTCCTGAGTGAATTATTCATACACAGAGGCCAAAATCTACACTCTAGATTAAGGTCTACAGTATATCTTTGGATGTAGTATTGCACTTTTAAAACTATTTGGCATTTTCCTCTCCTGCCTTGTGGTGTAAACAGAATGGTCACTCTGGATTCAAGTTCTCTCTCTCATTAGAAAAATTGCCTCCAATATAGGAAGCCATCTTGCATCTCATCACCTTCAAGACAGCTGTTATCCATTTCCTGAGTGTTCCAGTCGCAGCTTCTGGTCTTCTGCTGAAAGATTTCGTTCCATTATTTATGATTCAACTTATTAAATGTTGATGGGAAGATTCCCTGGAAAGGTGTGTTACTGTAGTTACCAGAAGCTTCTCTCATCCCAGGAAGAATCTGCTTTCTGGGCTATAGAACGGGCTTTAAAATCAGCAGGAACCAGACATGTTGAAGCAGAGACGAGTGAGGGGCACAAAGAACCTATGATTATTTTCAAAGCATCCTGGGAAATTCCAGGAAAGATTCTGGAGTTTTCTTTCAAAATGATAACTTATGGACAGTTTGAGGAAAAGCTATGGAAATTAAATGATTTGATTTTCCTGCCATAGATAGAACAGTGACTTTTTATTCTACAGCTATCCTCCCCCACCTCAAAAAATGCATTTTTTATGAGAAAGTCAAACTGGCCTTGTCTCACAGGCAAACACTCCTCACAGAACAGATGAGTCTTTTTTGTTAAATTACAGAAACAGTGAAAGATTTATGATTCTGCTAGACAAAATTCTTTTGTTTTAAATAGTTGCCACTTTTCCATGAAGAAATCAGACACCTTGTTGGTGTTTTCTTATAGTAAACATAAGGTCACTGAAAGGAAACAGGCTAGATGAAAGATCACCACGGTATTAAATTACTTCCATCTGCAAACACTGTAAATCCCATCGACATAAAAAGAGAAGTTATGGTTATAGCTCTGAAGTGTCATGTTTTTGGACTTGAAAAAAGTCCTTCTGCTGAGGACTTTATTCTATTGCCAAGAGTAAGAAACATGAAGTCGTGACGCAGTAACTGGACCATGTCAAAAGCATTCTACAGTAGACATCGCGTTTACTCTCTTTTTCTCAGCCCCTTTTCGGTCGGTTCACTTCTAACATTATCTAACGTTCAAGTTTATATTGGGAGAAATTTCTATGAATTAGAGTCAAAGTCCCATAGTATTAGTTTTCAATAGATTGTCAAGAATTCATTCAAATCATTCAATTATTCTCTACAGTTTTTATTAATTAATTAATTTATTTATTTTAATGATTATGAATTGTTCATGCTGAGGGTAGAATTCAAAGTGGTATCTTTTAGAAGCAAAGTCATTTACATTTGTAGTCAATTAATGGTGTCCACAGTTGCAATTTTCCTAAATTGCATGGTAGGCTTTAAGTAGAACTTAGATTTTTTCATCCAAGGTTATTGGTAGTTACTGTAAGAGAGAGCAGTGACTATTTTACGGGGGGCTGCTAAGCATTTGAACTCAATTCCTAGTTTTGAGAAATTTATTACTGTGTGAGTCTTACCATCAAAGGCCAGAGACTGGCTTTCTAACTTCCTCAAAGATAGGACATAGACATGAGATATGGTAGGACCCTATAGATACAGCCAGGACGTGAATCTGGAACGAGTGATACAAAATAATGTGCTAGTTTATAAGCATTTTTCTGACAGTGCGCAGCACTCAATGTCCAGTGCCGGCAATAGCAATCGTGGGAGAAACACTATATGGTTGCTAGTGGAGGCAGCAGCAACTCCCGAAGAAGAATGTTCCTGTGGTATGACCTTGAATGCTGTTCCATTTCCACCATTTAGTATTTTAATATATCTTTGGATAAAAGCTTCAATGACTTTTCCTCAGTTTCTTTATGTGTAAAGTAGGGATAATTATAGGCATTATCTCATAATGCTTGTTTAAGGATAGATGAGTTCATGTGCATAAAACATTGTCTGACAAAGGGAGGGAGGTCTTCATTGGCATTACCTTGGATGAGCCACTATTACCTTCACATGTATGTGCACATAGATAGACCCAACCACATTCCTCAGCATTTTTGTTGATGAATTTTTACAATATTTTCTTCTTAAGTTTACCAGTTAAGAAAAAAGTTTAGTTTCTAAATAATAACCAGAATAATTTTCTGCTGAATACAACCAAGAGTCCTTGCTGAAGTCTACCTCATTTTCCACAATAAAACACTCACATTAGAGACACATTTTAAGTTCAGAAGTAGAATGTTTGTGAGAAAATCATTTTTTCTAGATAGTGCTCTATTTGTATTATGTGATCATATAACATAATGCATATTATAAATGTATCATATAGCATAAATTCTGTGTTAAACTTTGACAACAACCATCCTGGCAACATTGGTGTATTATCTGTTCTCACGCTGCTAATAAAGACATACCCAAGACTGGGTAATTTATAAAAGAAAGATATTTAATGGACTCACAGTTCCACATGGCTGAGGAGGCCTCTCAATCATGGTAGAAGGCAAAGGAGAAGCAAAGGCACATCTTGCATGGCAGCAGGCAAGAAAGCATGTGCAGGGGAATTGCCCTTTATAAAACCATTAGCTCACCTGAGACTTATTCACTACCAGGAGAACAGTATGGGGGAACTGCCCCCATGATTCAATGATCTCCACCTGGCCCTGACCTTGACACATGAGAATTATTACAATGCAAGGTGAGATTTCAGTGGGGACGGAGCCAGATCATATCATTTGGCATATTTATATGTTGTCATGTGATATAATTGAAGGGTGATCCACAGTCTGCTGCTAGAACTTCTGAAGTTCTGTTAGAGTAGAATCAGTGTTAGAGTTCTGCTGAAAGTAGGGAAGGAGAGGTAGTTTGTGTATTTGTTTTAACCTGTATGTCCTCATATTTGCCTGAGAGGAAGAAGAGCAAATAATACTTATAAATTCACAAGGACGACTGGATCTTCACCTCCTGAAAACACAGGGCAAAGGTGGAAGCTCTGTCTGGCTGTCGTCAACATAGCCTGACGATATTATGGAGAGGCTGTCAGGTAGAAAACACCAGTGCAAACCACATCATGACTGTCAAGAATCTGGCTCCATGTTTAAGAAATCCAGAAAGTTGCCTGGGAAAGAGTAATACCAGAAGCTTCCTTGGATTATTTATTTGATAAGATCTCTTCTCAGTGCTTCTGAAGAGAAAGAGAGAGACAAAAGATGGTATTGACAAAAAGTTCTAGCTCTTTCAAAGGAAATCCATGTGGTTTGCATGCCTTATATAGCTCTTCCTAAAAAAGGAAGACAGCTGTTTGCTGAAGGAAGGCCCAGACTACTGTGGCCAGGAGCTTCAGGCCACTAATTACAGTTTCAGAGGCATCAGAGAAGCCAAATTCTTTAAAATTTGTCTCACATCCTTCAAAATCTCTAATTTCTTCTAAGTGTGGACTGCTTCTCATGACCTCAGATAGACCTAGAAGGATCCGATATGTCACTACCTTTCCATGGAGTCATTATTATCCTTTTTACTAATGGGAAGTCAAATGCAGTGCTCTTGTGAGTGCTTGGTGAGTTTTTCACCCCAAATAGAGCTCCAAGCAAATGTTACACACATTTTGGTAGTCAGTTAACTGGAAGAACCTTTCTCCATTAGCAATGACATATTGGCGCTGGAGAGTGTGGTTAAGCTGGAAAGCACAAGAATAGGACTCGGAACACTTCAGCTCTTCTTCTCACTCAAGTATTAATTGCCTGTGTGATCTTGAAAGGGGTCCCACACCTATATTATCATTAGGCTTTTTTTTTTCTACATAAGACAGAGTTGACTGAGATCACTTCCAAGGCAACTGCCAAGTATAAATTACGTAATTTTTAATTTTAGAGATAACCTTTTTGCAGCGAAAAACACGAATAGCAATAATTCATAACATTCAAGTAGGCCACATATGCCAGAATGGAATACCCATGGTCATGGTTATAATTGTTTACTTTATAATATGAATACATATATGTTGACCTATGTTTTGGTAAATATTTTACATATAAAATGATAGCAAATAGTTTATGAATAACATTTAGTTGTTAAATATTGAACCATTTCTAAATATCCTATAATACAATTATAACAATAATGATGATGGTAGGTAGTATTTATTGAGCACTTCTTATATGCCGCCACTGGCAAAATGCTTGAGATACAGTCACTCATGTATTCCTCAAACCGTCCTCGATGTTAAAAAAAAATTATAACTCTCATTTTACAAATTAGAAAATTGAGTCAAGACTATACAGCTAAAATGTGGCAGAGTTAGAATTTAAGCCAAGGCAAGCTGGCTCCATATTCAGTGCTCTTAAACACTCTACATTTTAACACTGAAGTTATACTTGGAGAGCAAGATAGCCCAACAATTTATTTTATAATATTATAATGAAAAAAAAATACCAAGTAAAATGAGCTCAAATTCTAATTGTGTCATTTATTACTTCTTTAATCTTGGAAAATGTTTAATCCTCTTAGTATTCAGTTTTTTCACCTGTAAAATGGGGATAATATTCAGAATCATCAAATGGGTTTGATGAAATAAAAATTTATGTTTTAGCAAATATATACTGGTAAGAGGTATCCAGTAGTAAACAGAACAAAGTTTATGCCATCATGGAGCTGGAAAAATTGTAGGGAGATAGACATTTTTTAAAACATACAAGTAACAGGATAATTACAAAGAATGATCAGTGAGTGAATGCTTTCCTTATCTGTTGCTGTGTAACAATACAACAATAAATAAAGAGATTCTGAAAAGGCACAGTGAAGATGGTTCTTTGCTCAATGGAATGATTTGAGTACCTGAAGGGTAGAACAACTGGGGCTGGAGAATGGGTTTCCAAGAGAGCTTCATTGCCTACATATAGAGTACCAGGACTGGGATGGCTCAAACTCACCCCGGCTCAGTGAGAATGTGAACATGTGGCATCTCCAACATGTCAAGATATCTGTAGAATTAAAATAGGAGATGTGAAGATACGGAGTGACTAGCAGATTAATTTGGAGAGTGTTCAAGGAAGTGTCTCTGAAGAATTAATGAAGAGCTGAAGAGGGAAAAGGATCCAGTCAAATAAAGATGATGAAGGATAATTCCAGGCAGAGCTAGTGCAAATGTTCTGTGGAGAAAATACGAAGCCTGGTAGGATGGGGAATGAGATAAAGCCAATGATTTGTACAGAGGCCAGATTAAGTGGTGTTATGCCAGGTTAGAGTTAGGAGCTTATTATAGTCCCGATGGGAAGCCATTCGAAGGTTTTGAGTAGGAGAATGACAGAATCTTAAACTAAAAGAAATAAATGAAAAGAAAACAAGGAACACAAGAAAACAAACAACAAGAAAATGGAATCCATCCTCAATTTCTTCTGACTACATCTGCTATAATCCAACTTCAGTATCTTCACAGCAGATGCTACTTACCAATTATCTTCATCTTCTATGCTGGTAATTTATGAAATAAAATATTTGCCTTTCTTTAATCTCCAAATAATATGTGTACACCATGTTTACAAGACTAGTATACATCTAAAATGGGAATGAAATATTTGGGAGTTGCTGAATCTCATAAACTAATACTGATTTAACTCCAAAAATAGACAAAAGCATTTCATTCATGTGTCATTCATTCAAGCATCCATTCACTAAGCGATTTTTCCACTGATCTCCAGATATCAATAAACCAGTATCATAAAAATGAGTGTGACAGCTTCTGCTTGCATGGCATTCCTATGACACACAGTAATTTCCCTTTCTTTCTTTCCTTCTTTCTTTCTTTCCTTCCTTCCTTCTTTCTTTCTTTCTTTCTTTTTCTTTCTCTTTCTCTCTTTCTCTTTCTCTCTCTTTCTTTCTCTTTCTCTTTCTCTCTTTCCCTCCCTTCCTCCCTTCCTTTCCTCCTCCCTTCCTCCCTTCCTTCCCTCCCTTCCTTCCTTCCTTGCTTCATTCCTTCCTTTCTTCCTTTCCATCTGATATTCCAAAGCAGAAAACACTGAAGATTTTTTGGAAAACTATGTGTCCTGTAAAAAATACACTTAAACTAATTAAAATGAAATTGGTTTCAAGTCTTTGTATTTTGACCCAAAAAGGTTTTGCCATAGTCATAGAAAAAGATCTGCATTTGGTGCTTCTAACAAGTGTGATTTCAGCAAACTGAAAATGGAAGTATTCCTTATGGGCTTTCTGTGCAGAGTATTTGTCCATTGTCAACAGTCCTCAGGAACTGGATTCCTTCCACATGAAAGAAATCCCAAAATGCAATACATTCCTTAGCTTCCAAAGCAGAACCAAAAGTCTAGACAATCGTTCTCGGTGAATGACACATACACACACAATTTGCAGAGAGGACTGGTGACAAATATCTTAGCAATTTTTTTTCCAGTTTGTTGTTATCTCTCATTCTGTACCTCATTGGAAAATAACTACAGACTTTTCAAGGCAAATATATTTGTCCAGATTTAAAAGCTAATCATTTAAAGTCTAATATTGGCCAAAGTGAATAATTGGTTCTTTGTAATCTATGGATGGCTTTCCAAATGAAACTGATCCTTTCATTATCATATCAACCATAAAGTTATTTGTGATGCCAGAGTCTCAAAACCAATATTATTGGAAGTCAATTTTTTATTTTTGTTTTTTTCTGAACCATACATTTAAATATTTGAAGCTAAGTTTTTTTCTATGCTATCTTGACTAAAATCATGAATGCAGAATTTATATCAGTGACCATTCCCCCCACAACTTTCCTCCCAAAATTCATGCAAGCACCCAGACTCACATTAAACCTTCCATGCACAGCCATAATAACCATGTTATTCTACTTCCTGTCTGTATTGCTGTATTAACTAGTGGTTTAGGATATGATGTCTAGAGTAAAATAGCTGGGGCCCATTTCTGTCTGCACCTCTTATTTTCTGTGTGACCTTAACAGTTACTTAACTTCTGTGTCTCAGTATTCTCATGGAGACATGATGCCAACATTATGTTATTATGACAATTAATTTAGTTAGTATATGTAAAGTACTTAGAAGTGCCTGGAACACCATTAATATTTAACCAATGCAATATTCCTAGGAATTCAGTTAGATTTTTTTTTCTGTTGTTTTGTTTTGTTTTCTGGGTTCTCATTTTCCTTCTTAGTGTCCCTGTCTGCTTTCTTGTTTCCAAAACTAGGATTACAACCTCTCATTCTTAATAACATACATAATATGATGTATTATTATTATGTATGTTCTCTTATTTTGCTCCTTTGTTAAAGGCCACTGATAGCTTCACACTGAAGTTCAAGTATTTCCTGCATACGAGGGAGACTGAGGAGCAAAGAGAGTGTTAGAATCACCAGCATTAGAGGTGTAGGGGGCTTTCCAGAGGACAAAGAACTCTGGGATGTAATCCATGGATTATTGTCATAGAGGTATCTGACTAGGTATCAAAAAGACTTTCAAACAGTCTGTTCGTAGATCCATCAATTCAACATGAGGGTCAGAGCAATGTGAGATATCAAAACATAAAATATAATTATCTTGACTCTAACAAGCTTTTAGATGACTGTGTATATATGAGGGGGAGAGGAGAGAATGATAAATCAACTATCTAAAAATTGATAAATCAACTATCTAAAAATTACATTGTGTTATTAGTTTTACATCCTTCAAGAAATACTGAAAGAATGAGAGAGGCAGGAACAAAATTTGTTCACCTAAAATAGGTGAAAGTAGGAGCAAGGAAAGGACATTGAAAATATCTGAAGATTAAAGAAATGTTATGGACCAATATGGGTATAGAGGAATAGCAGAAAATATATTAGATGAAGAGATATTGTAGTTTGGGATGGGAATGAATGAGGTCTCAAAAGTGCAATTGGTGTCCACATTAGGAAGGTCAACAGATTAGAAGGCCAGGTCTTTCTTAGCTATATGTCCAAATATATTTAATAAATACTGTAGACAAAGACCAGGCTCTCTTAGCTATGTCATTATGGTGAGGATTGTTTTTGAGAACACAAAGCCAGAACCTGTCATTCTAGTGACAGCTACTCTGACCTCACTCAAGAGTGCAGAAAAGTCTAGCCACTCCATTTCAAATCAGTTTTAGCCCTTACACTTTGGCAGCCAAAGCAGTATGGCATGACAAAATACAATATTTTCCACAATGATGCTGACCAGGATAAAAATCAATTTGGCTGGAAAGAATACACATTTTTCTAGTTCTCATAACATAATTAGAAATTGATCACAGAATAATACATGTAGCACAAATTTTGAGCACAAATTCCCCCAAAGCTTGTGCTCAGCAATGAAGATGCAAGGATTAAGGATGCAGTCACACATTTGGGTGGCCTGAAGTCACATAATCTCTCTCATCACAATTTTCCTGCCTATAGTATTGAAACTGATCAACAGTGCATCAACAAAACATCCTACTTCTGTTTCTGTCTCCTCTAGACAGAGTCTTCTATTGTAACTACAGATTGGACCAAGAGGTGGGATGCTAGATCATGTATGCACTTGATTTATCTTTGCACCTCCAATACTCAACATGATAAAAGCAGAGATAAGATATTCAATGGAGTTTTGTTGAATTAGTGACTGAGTTAATAAATTAATGTATAAATTGATTGTTGAAAAGATAGAAAAATGAATGATTAAATGAATAAGTGAAAAACAAATTGTAGGTTTTTCTAAGATTTTTAATGACATAATGAATAAATGAGTTAATGAATCAAGCATTATTTCCCCTAATTACTCTTCCTAGTAGATACTGTGACATGGAGAAAAAAATCTATGTTTTTTACAGTTAAGTCAGGTGCAGTGAGCTGGCTACTTTTGTTAAGTATGCTTGGGGTTCTGCATATTTTTCTGCCTCATTGAAGACAGTTTTGTTGTAAATGTTACCTTCATACTGATCCTTGAAGAGGGCCATCCAAAAATAGCCCAGCATGACAAGTTCATCATGCTGTTTCCTTCACTTCCCTAGGCTACTCCCCTATGAAAAATATTTTGATTTAGTTGGTTCATTTCACATGATGGCAGAATGAATTGTCATTTTATAGTGGACATCAGCAAAAGGATAAGAATTTACCATTAAAACAGAGTGAAACTGAAACTATTTTCGCCTCCCTCTGCTATCCTTGAAGATAAACGATTATGATGTCTGTGCAATTTGAAAGAATATTAAATCAGAAGCTGAAAACACCTAGCAGTTCCAACTCCCTCATATAACAAGGCTCGTATTTTCACAGACTTGAAAAACTAAGATGTTTCTTTCATTCTCATTATCATTCTCAAAAAAACAAATAGCTTGTTTGCAGCTAGTTACTTGACACATTGAGTAGAAAAAATTCCTCTTCGTTCATCATGGTCTTACACTTACAATTGGCTACATAATTTGATTTTCTTCCAGATGCTTTTCAAACATAATTGAGATAAATAAAACACCAGGCCTTAAACACTCACCAAAGAAGGAAACAAATCCATACCATAAGTATAATATTTCTGCTTTCTTATAGCTTTTAAAACTTGTTCATGTTAATCTTAATACCTTCACCATTTATTTTTTTTACCTCTGAGAAGAGTGATCAGATGATGATATATTGAGCAAAAGAGCAAATGAGTCCATGTTACTCTAATCCTGATAGGAGAAGAGTAAAGAAGAGCTGAAATTTGTTTCATGCCTTTTTGTACTAAAACCTGCAATATATGCATAATGACCCCCTCAAAGATGTCCACATCCTAATCCCTGGAAACTGTAAATGCATTACCTTTCATGGAAAGTATATTACGTTATATGGCATCCTAATTCCTACAAATTGTGAATATGTTACCTTATATGATAAATGAGCATATGTGGTATATGTGATTAAGTTAATGATATTGAATTGGGTGGGTTATCGTGATAGACCCTATATAATCACAAGGGTTCTTATAAGAAGGAGGTAGGATAATAGAGAGGAAAGAAGGCAATGTGATGACAGAAGCACAGATTGGAATGATGTATCCACAAGCTTTGGAGAGTTGCTTCTTTGTCTGCCACAGGGAATGATGAACAGCAGCCCTTCAAAGCTGGGAGAGGCAAAGAATCAACTCTCTCTTGGAGTGTCTAGAAGGAAAAATCTCTGCTGACCCCTTAATTATAGCCCTGTAAGACTCATTGCAGGAATTCTGACTGCCAGATTTGTAAGAAATTAAATTTGTGTTTGTGATAATTTGTTACAGCAGCAATAAGAAAATAAGGAAGCATCTTTGTCTTACCTCATGAAGGATTCATAACAGTATGAAGAAGAAGTAATGTCTCCATTTTACAGTGGCACCCAATGCTTGGTGAGGCCCACCCGAGTGCACACTGTCAAGTAATAGTGGAAGTAGGCCTTAAATAAAGATTTGTCAGACAACAAAGACCATGATTTTTTTCACAGGGCTATGCAACCAATAATATCATCTAAATTTCTCCGTTACCATCGATGTCAAACTGATAGCTTGCTCATGCTTCTGTGTTATCTAGGAGTCCATTCTGCTCCATAGACCATTGTTTTCATACATAGATTGTGTGGATTACCCAGAATACTTTAATTTACAAATTTTCCTTCACTCAACTACAAATTTGGAAGTTATCTGCTTTGCAAGAGAAGGCAGGGACATAGAGCAGAAAGGGGAAGAAAGTAAGAAAGTGAAAGCCAAGACAGGCCTCCTTTATGAATCGTGTCCAGGAGTCTTTTGTCCAGCAGTGTTAGAGTCTTGTGGAATGAGTGCAGGGCTTTTATTTCTCCTTTATAACTTCAACAGGAAGTTACTACAACACATGACACTTTCTGCCAAAACAGCTGACTTTGGGGATGTTCATGAAAACGATTGAAATGGATGCCTTCTCCCTGAGCTACCAGGGAGCTGTACCTAATATCTTGAAGGGCAGCTTGGCCTTCTTCCAGCAGAGATACTATCTGATTTACTGCAGTGCCTACTGTGATGCCTGCACAGCCCAACTTCCCACCTGACCAGTGGGAAACAGCTGCAGGAACATACCCTCCCCCTCCCCTTCGCCTCACTCCAGCGGGAAGGAGAAGGCCAGCTCAACATCTGTCTGTCTTATCTGTTTCTGATGTGCACAAAATTTCACATTTTCGGGTTGTTGTTTGTCAAAGAAGCTTTCAGGCATGTAAGTCGTCGCTCCTCTACTTCTTGTTTAGATCTTTCTGCAACTCATTTGGGATCCTCAAAAAATAAAAATAATCCCTCCTTCACAGAGCTCAACTAGGGGATGTTAATGCAGAGACGTATTTTATGTATCAGTTTCTCTTAATAGATTTCCACTGTTTTCATTATAAAAATAAAGTCCTTAGGAATAGGAAAGATGAAACATGTGACTATGCTGCATTTTAGTCACCATCAAATTGGTAATGACACTTACCGGTCTTGGCAAATGTGAACCCAAGGTGCTAAGAAGTACAACAGTAATTTGTGTTTGCTTTAGATTTTTCTCCATTAGTTTTTCTAGTCCCCTCTCCCCTCATCAAAAGCTTTCATTCTGAGAGTGAATAAAGCATTCTTCAGCAACTTTTGTAGCTTACTCCTAGACAGTTTGATTAGTTCTAAACTTGGCGCGCTTTGTGCTATCCTGTTGTTCTGATCTGTGCATGTGAAAGAGGAAGCAGGGACTAGTGTGGAACTGGAAAAGCTGACAAACAATACAGAGTGCCTCATGCATTTCTATAAAACCCATTATTTACAGTTAGGGTTTTTGGAAAGGAAAAAAAGCAAAGCAAAACTCTAGAATAACTATTTTAGCCTAATGCTATTTGGTCATTTGTGATGTTTGAGTTAGCCAACAAATGGGGAGGGCAGCAAAAAGGAGAAACTGTAACGTGTGCGTTTTTTTTTAAATTTAGATAAATATTTTAAATATATACCGGGAAGTTGGGGAGGAAATGCTGGTGGGAAACATACAGATAGCAGAACATCTGATAGAGAACATCAGATAAACATATAGATAATATATAGTATGATTTTAAAGTACCATTAATTATTTTGATTCCTAATTTTTAACATGTGTGGGGGGAAAATTTTAGAAGTTAGGTTGATGAAAATAGATATGCTTATATGTATTCTAACACAAATATTTCTTGTCTGAAAAGATGTGCAAATTGGAAATTGTTGCTGATTTCCAGAGCAGAGGAATCCAGTGAGGTGTTTATTAGAAAATGATTCTGAAACATTGTTTGAAATAAAACTACACCTTTTTTTTTTCTTTGTTGCCCAGACTGGAGTGCAGTGGTGCGATCTCAGCTCACCACAACCTCCACCTCCTGGGTTCAAGCGATTCTCCTGCCTCAGCTCGATACTCCTGCCCGAGTAGCTGGGATTACAGGCATGCACCACCAGGCCTGGCTAATTTTGTACTTTTAGTAGAGACAGGGTTTCTCCATGTTGGTCAGGTTGGTCTCGAAGGCCCAACTGCAGGTGATCCACCCGCCTCGGCCTCCCAAAGTGCTGGGATTACAGGCGTGAGCCACCACGCCCAGCCACTTATTTTTTAATCATCATTGAAGAAGATGATAATATATAACTTTGAGTGAGACTTGGAGAACATGCCATAGATCAGCTTATACTTTGAAACTTAATCGTTTTCACCCTTTCATTGATTTCTTAATAAACCAGAACAAGTTTTATCTGCCTTAACATCACACTGATTCCTCGATTTCAGTCGTACGTGGCTACTCTTAGGTGCCCAAGTAGACCCCACAGTTTCACCTGCACTCCCTGTTGCATTCTTATCTGATGAATCTTGATCCACTTTTTCAGCCCCCACTCTCCTTCTTCCATATAGACAGCTCTCCTTTCTTAAAAACTCAATACAAACTACAACAATGAATTTCAAGGATGGCACTTAAAAAAGTTAACACAAATCATATTTATCTAAACACACATATATATATACTTTCTGTTGGTTTTCAAACTCCTCAAAAAGATGGATTGTGTCATTTTTATCTTGTATTATCTCAAGTAAATCCTACAGTGCCTAGAGCACAAATGACAAAAAATAAATATTTATTGAAAACTAGTAAGTTTGTAGATTTTGGTTTTGATTTTCCTTGATGCAATTACATACTTATTTATAATCATAAAATACCTGATAGAAAAAGAGAAACTATTGGTAACCGTCACTTTTTATTGAATCCACTATCTTCAAAGCTCAATGGCAATCTCTATTCATATTACCTCATCTAATTCTTACAACAATTTTTCATGCTTTGAAGAAAAGTTTGAATATTTACTACATGCAAATCTAAGTACACATTTATGTTTATTTTGCTTATGAGGAAAATGATGCTTAGAAAATTAAAGGTCACAGAGCTAATAAATAAAAGAACCAGTATTCAAATTTAGTTATACTTTGATGCCAACATCCCAACTTTTTAATTAAAGGGCATAATTTGAAACAAACTATTAAAAACTGACACTCTCCTTTCTATTTTCTCCATCTAATAGTCCACAGTGACTATTGTTCCCATGTTTATATCCATGTGTGCTTAATGTTTAGCTCCCACTTATAAATGAGAAAACGTGGTATTTGATTTCCCATTCCTGTGTTAATTCGCTTAGAATAATGGCCTCCAGCTTCATCAATTTTGCTGCAAAGAACAAGATTGCTTTCTTTTTAATGAATGCATTGTATTCCATAGTGTATATGTACCACATTCTCTTTATCCAATCCACCATTAATAGGTATCTCAGTTGATTCCATGCCTTTGCTATTGCAAATAGCATGGCAACAAACATACAAGTACATATTTTTTTGGTATAATATTCTACTTTTCTTTCAGTATATATCCAGTAATGGTATTGCTGGATTGAATGGTAGCTGTTTTAAGTTCTTTGAGAAATCTTCAAAGTGCTTTCATAATAGCTGAAATAATTTACATTTCCACCAACAGTGTATAAGAGTTCCCTTTTCTCCATAGCCTTGCCAGGATCTGTTGTTCTTTGGCTTTTTAAAATAAAAGCCATTCTGACTGGTGTGAAATGGTATCACATTTTGTTATTGATTTGCATTTCTCTGATGATTATTTATAATGAGAATTTTCTCATATGTTTGTTGGCCACTTACGTGTCTTCTTTTCAGAAGTGCCTGTTCATGTTCTTTGTCCATTTTTTAAATGGTATTATTTGCTCTTTGCCTGTTGATTTAAGTTCCTTGTAGATACTGGATATTAGACCTTTGTTGGAGGCATAGATTGCAAATATTTTTCTCTCATTTTGTAGGTTGTCTTTTTACTCTTTTGATAGTTTCTTTCACTGTGCAGAAACTCATTAATTTAGTAAGGTCCCATATGTCAAATTTTGTTCTTATTGCAATTGTTTTTGGGGACATAGCCAAAAATTCTTTGTGAAAGTGGATGTCAAGAAGAACATTTCATAGGTTTTCTTCTAGGATTTTCATAGTTTGAAGTCTTATATTTAAATCTTTAATACATCTTGAGTTAATTTTTGTATATTGTGAAAGGTAAGGATCCAATTTCATTCTTCTGCATATGTCTAGTCAGTTATCCCAGCACTATTTATTGAAATCCTTTCCCAATTGCTTGCTTTTGCTCAGCCTTGCCAAAGATCAGGTGACTGTAGGTGTGCAGCTTTATCTCTGAGTTTTCTGTTCTATTCCACTGGCCCATGTTTTTCTTGCTCTACCACTGGTGCCATGCTGTTTTGATTATTGTAGCCTTATATTATAGTTTGGAGTTGAGTAATGTGATGCCTCCAAGAAGATCCAAGAAAATACAATCAGAAATGACAAAGATGATATTACAACTGACCTCACAGGAATACAAAAGATCCACAGAGAATACTATGAACCACTCTATGCACACAAATTAGAAAAAATGAGTTAGAAGAAATGAATAAATTCCTGGAAACAGACAATCTTCCAAGATTGAATAAGGAAGATATTGAAACCCTGAGTAGACCAATGTTGAGCTCTGAAATCAAATCAGTAGTAGAAAACCTAACAACCAGAAAAAGCCCTGGGCCAGAAGGATTCACAGCCAAACTCTACCAGGTATATAAAGAAAAACGTGTACCAGTCTTATTGAAACTATTCCAAAAAAACTGGGGAGGAGTGACTCCTCCCTCTTGTTCTGTGAAGCCAGCATACCCTAATACCAAAATCTGGCAGAGACACAATGAAAAAAAAAACCTCACGCCAGTATCCCTGATGAACATAGATGCAAAAATCTTTAACAGAATACTAGCAAACCAAATTTAGAAGCACAGTGAGAAGTTAATTCACCACAATCAAGCAGGCTTTATCCCTAGGATGCAAGGTTGGTTTAATACGTACAAATCAATAATTGTGATTCACCGTGTAAACAGAATTAAAAGCAAAAACCATATGATCATCTCAACAGATGTAGAAGAAGCTTTTGATAAAATGCAACATCCTGTCATGATAAAAACCTTCAATACACTAGGCATTGAAGAAACATACCTCAAAATAATAACAGCCATCTCTGATAAACCCATAGCCAACATTATACTGAATGAGCAAAAAGCCCTTGAGAACTGAAACAAGAAAAGAATGCTTGCTGTCACCACTCCTGTTAAACATAGAACCAGAAGTCCTAGCCAGAGCAATCAGGCAAGATAAAGAAATAAAAGGCATCCAAATAGAAAGAGAAGAAGTCATACTATCTCTGTTCACTGATGACATGATTCTATATCTAGAAATTCCTAAAGACTCCACAAAAATGCTTCTGGGACTGAAAAATGACTTAAGTAAAGTTGCAAGGTACAAAATCAGTGTACACAAATCAGTAGCATTTCTATAAACCAAGAATGTCCAGGCTGACAGTCAAATCAAGAACACAATTCCATTTACAACAGCCACAAAGAAAATGAAATACCTAGAAATACAGCTAACCAAAGAGGTGAAAGATCTCTACCAGAAGAATTACAAAACACTGCTGAAAGAAATCAGAGATGACACAAATAAATGGAAAAATATTCCATGCTCATGGATTGGAAGAATCAATATTGTTAAAATGGTTATACTGCCCAAAGCAATTTACAGATTCAATGCTATTCCTATCAAACTACCAATGTCATTCTTCACAGAATTAGAAAAAATCTACTGTAAAATTCATATAGAACCAAAAGGGAGCCCAAGTAGCCAAAGCAATCCTTAGCAAAAAGAAATGAACTGTTCTTGACTGTAACAAAGCAATGAGAAGATAGCTTCTAAATGTATTCTTAGTTCATCACAAGCAGATTGATTTGTATTTATTTTCCAAGGCATTAAGGAAAAACTCTTCTAAAATATCATTCAAAAATGTTTCTGATTTTGTTCAGTTGCTGAATTTTGCCTTGCATACAATGACTTTTAAATTTTTAGTAAGCTATTATTCAATCTCTTCTTGCAACTAAGAAAGATTTGCTCACTATTCTCCCTGTGGTCAATGTTGTTCAACATTCATCTTTTGTTTCAGTTCTCTTTTATTTACAAATAACAGAAAATCACTTCTAACTGTCTAAGTAAAATAATAAAATAATAAAGAAAAAAGGTACTTTATTGGCCTATGGAACTAAAAACAAATCTGAGATAAATTGGTTTCAGGCACTGCTAAAACAAGGAGTTCAAATGTACCAAGTCTTAGTCCTCTTGTTTCTTAATCATATTTTCTTCCTGCCTCTGTGTCTTCCTCTGTTCATTTCTATCTTTCTATTTATATCTTAACTTTGCTTTCCTCTATGTTCGTTGCATTTTCAAACAGGCTTTCTCTGAATTTAGCAAGATGGCTACTCACAACTCTAGAGTTAAATCTAATACAATCAGCAACACATTTGAGAGAAAAAGACCTCTATCCAGTTAGCTCAAACAAAGTCTGTGGAAGTACAGTCAGTTCTCTTTATTCATGTTAGTTATATTCTAGAAAGTTGCCATAAATGCTTAGTTAGAAAATACTGAACAATTGCCCCAAGGTAAAATACAAGAATATGGAGCTAGATCGCTGTGAATCTGAGCCTAATCAAACCATTCTCATCAATCATTACATAATCTTGTTTTATGTGGGCTTTCATTTAAAAACCATTTATGGAAAAACACATAAAACAAGATTATGTATTTTATGTATATACTATATATATAGTTAATATATAAAACTATGTATATGACACTATATATATGTAGTTTATATATACACATATATATATGCACACACACGTAAAGTTATATAGTTGATTTATTTACATTAAACTCATGACCAACAGCACTATAGCTCATGCTTGAACAAAGCTTATATAACATGCATATTTTATCCAAAATGTACATCAAAGCCTCCTTGCTCTTTGGAACAGTAGACAGCACTTTTTAGCACTATTCTTGCAGTAATTTTAAACAGTAAAATCACACACACACACACCAAAAAAAAAAAACCCTACAAAAATGTGAAAAACATGGCCCAGAATAGACTTCAAAAAGAACATGTTTACTGTATGAGAGCTGAAACAAAAAGTCAAACCTTCACCTTGTTCAGCCTCGGCTGGAAACATACACATGGGGTGACCCAAATTTTTTCTGCTCTGTTTGTGTCTTTGAATAATCAGGATTTGGGGATTACAAATACATTTTAGAAGAATTTATATCAGTACCCATTTACAAATATAAAAGCCATGATTAATGAAGATGTACTGGAAGTCTTTTGGCTGTGATTTACCAAGTTCTGAGTCACCTACTCACTCTTTGACACAAAGGGACTGATGTCAGTTCCCTGTGAGGAACATGGACGATTCAGTCAATTCAGGATGGCTCCCTAAGGGAAATAGATGCAATTATTAGTAGCAGGGGAAGGAGAGATTGGAAGTGGTCAGGAAAAGAAAATTACTAAGTATTATTGACATCTTGTTTCAGCCTACTCCTTCCTGGGTAAAAGACATTTATTTCTTAAGACTTTTACTTTTTAAAATTCTCTCCCATTAGCATAGAGCTTTCCTGCTATTTATACAAAGACTCATGCAGAAAATGTATACTCTATATAGTAATTATTAATTAGTGTAAAACCATCAAACTATCCTGAATAATCTTACCTATTATATACAAGTTTATCTAGTATTTTCTTTAAATTAAATTTAATTTGTGATAATTCTGTTCTCATTTTCTTTCTTGAGGCTGATCACTAGTGAAATAACAAGAGTAAAGTTTTCTTATTAACTGGGAAAAAGTGATCATACTATACTTATGCCAAGCCCAGTTTGTTT
This sequence comes from Pan paniscus, assembly GCF_029289425.2. NCBI lineage: Eukaryota > Metazoa > Chordata > Mammalia > Primates > Hominidae > Pan > Pan paniscus. The sequence goes on from NC_073252.2 coordinate 19,953,591, forward strand.
TTATTTCTTAAAAGACAGGGAAATACTGCTTATTTCGCTTTCCTATGGATAGGCTTCTTGCCTTTACAGATGGTGTCTTTTATCATCAAAAATGTTTCTTCTGAGAAAACATAATGGAAGCACAGTTTGGTTACATAATTTCACCCATTGATGTACAAATTCAGTTAGCACTTATTATTTTCTCTGTGCTTGGCATTGCAGACTCAATTCTCTGAAAGACAGGTAAATAGAGGGTTACTTAGCACATTCATTCAAGAAATAAATAATTCTTAAAGATGTCTTCGTGCCAAAATTGGATTGGTTTGGGGAGATGGGGAGAGGGGTAGGCCCTGTCTTTACAGAGTGTGCAGTCAAGTGAGACACTTAACTCAGTACAAGAGGACCCATTAGAGGTGAGCATGGTTTACCTGGATACCACACATGTGGAAGCAGAGATGAGGATAGGTGACATTTTAATGACACCTTAAAGGATGAGTCAGTGTATCTGAGCTGATTGAGAGATTTGGAAGTCTCTAGGGAAGTTTACTAATATTTGGTTGACTGTAGTCCTTTGGGAACTCATAGGACTGTGTTTCCCACTGGTGAGCTCCAGTCTTGTGAAACATGAGAAGTGACACATGGAAATAAAATCTTTAGGACCCAGCATTCTGGGGGAACATCCAGTGTTGCCATTCACTCAGATTAGGAATTCACATAGTAATATAGGGGTTCCCAACTACTGTTCATTGGAATAATAGTTACCTGTGATATTAAGTAGTATTTTGGGCAAAAGAATTCTTAGACCAAATAAATGCCCAAATTACTGTGTCAAAGAGGTCGAATGTGTACCTCTACTAAACTATTTCCTAGTACTCTTAGAATTTTTTTTTTTTTTTTTTTTTTGATGAATTCTCACACTGTTGCCCAGGCTGGAGTGCAGTGTCGCAATCTCGGCTCACTGCAAGCTCCGCCTCCCAGGTTCAACTCCTGCCTCAGCCTCTCAAGTAGCTGAGACTACAGGCACCTGCCACCATGTCCAGATATATATATATTTTTTTCTTGTATTTTTAGTAGAGATGGGGTTTCACCATGATAGCCAGGATGATCTCAACCTCCTGACCTTGTGATCCACCCATCTTGGCCTCCCAAAATGCTGGGATTACAGGCGTGAGCCACCATGCCCGGCCTAGTACTCTTAGAATTCTAATAAAACTTGTGAAGTTACAGAAGGAAGATATGTATATAGCATTCCTGATAATTGTTTTACCCACAGGTCACTAAATCCAACATATATTTTTCAGTCCTTGTATTGTTTGACTGCTTTGGGTTATTTGACAATGTTGACCTCCTTTCCTAAGGCATCTTATTTCATCCCTTCACCTGAGTATGTGTTAATTATTCCAGTTACTATTTATGAATCACATCACATGTGTTAGGCCTGTGTAGTCACTTAGGAAATAAAACAGTGAGCACAAACAGCCACGATTCACCATTTCACAGAGCCTAAGTGGGCTGAATGAGCTTGACTTTAGCTCAGCAAAAGGATGCTTCAGTTCGAGATAAGTAAAAACCTTATAACCAAGGAGACTGGTCTATCCAGTGGAAGAGGGAAAACTAGGTGCTTGTGTCAATCCTGAAAGATGAGGAGGAGTTACCGAAGCTAAGGAGGCAGGGACCACAGGGCAAAGGAACAAGCATTTCAAATGATTTGCCATGTGTAGGCAAACAGCAATACAAGACCAAAGAAATGTTAGTAAGTCTAGTGTGGCTCAAGAACAGAAAAAGTAATTAATGGCGATAACTACCCAGTCATGAAGACCTGATGCCGGTGTGTTAGGCTTCAGTACTTTCTTTATCCTAAGCAATTTGACAATTCATTGAAGGAATTCAAGCTAGAAAGAAGCATGCCGGAGAAGGGAGTGCCCCTTTTTTTGGGCACCTTTCATGGTTGATCATCATACATGTTTACATATGATTATTTGATTTACATAGTATTTATGACTCAGAAGAATAGAGACTACCTGTAATCGTTCACCATGGTGTTCCTGGAGTCCAGCAGAATGAGCAGTCCATAGCATTCTGTAAGTTTTTATTAAATGATTGAAAGAATTCATTATATGATATTTTTCATCTATCATCTGTCATCTCTCCCATAGATTTTCCACAATTTGAAAAGCAACACTCTAATTCAGTAATTTTCAAACTTTAATGTGAATATGAATCACCTGAGAATCTTTTTTAAACTGCAGCAGTCTAAGGTGGAGTTTAAAATCCTTCAACTCTAATAACTCCAAATGAGGATGATACTGGTGGCCCATGGAATACGCTTACAGTAGCATTGAGTCCTAAGCCCTGAATCCAAACCTAGGTGCAAAGAATAGAGTGAATTCAGCATATTCCCTCCTGTACCAGTGAGTCTCATATTCTCATAATTGGATGCCCATAGAAATAATCTGGAAAGTTGTCTCTCTCTCTCAATATATTTAGATATATATCTTTTTTACACTCTCTGGGCCCCATCACTAGAGATTTTGAATCAGCTGATCTGGAGTAGAGTTGCAAGCATTGGAAATCTGAAATAACTATCCTTGATAGCCCAATAAACACCCATGGCTGAGATTCAGCGTTTTATATAAAGGCCCACCTCTGGGTTGCTTGGAGTTAAATCCAACTCTTTTGCCTTCTCTCCTCATTCCTCCAGTCCCTGGCCTGCCCCTACTCACTTCGCTCATTAGTCTAGCTCCTGCACAGATGGTGTTTGTGGGCATGCTGATGACTTCCATCACCATCAGGGTGCTCAATGCCAGAGGGTGCAGCAAATAAATTGACTGTGCAGGTGTAATGGGGAAAGGAGGATTGATGCTCAGAGGAGTGTCTTCTTTTGTGATACATTCTATCAAAATCAAAATCCCCCTGGCTGACTTGCCAGGAAGTATACTTCGTCATGTTAATATGAAAAAGAGCTAATGACACTACATATATTTACTTTTCTTTCTTCTTCTTCTTCTTTTTAAACCATCCAGATGTTCAGAAGCTAGGCATTTAATATCCCGTGTTTGACCTTATAGCCCTCTGCCATCTGCTACACAGGATGTTTCAGCAAGCTAATGTGAAAAGGCATTTGATAACAAATTAACTAGATTGTAACACATTTTGATGATCCCAATTCAAGGTAAAAATTTTCATGCTAATAATTAATTAGATGAGGACTCTCATGGATCTTCCTCAAATTTTCTGATGCCTTAAGTTTCCTGCAACTGTGTGAAGATAGGACTACATCCCAGCATAGCCTGTTGTCTTCCTTAAACTACAGTTTTATCTCTTTTCCCTGATAACTGGGATAATCTCATCTAATTTGGAAACATAACTTTATTTGGCCTTTAAAGAGTTAACAAATTCCCAGAAAATACTGTATCAGTGAAAGTAATAACAAAATACTAATTATATCCATGTATATATTAGTTACTTAGTCAATCTTTTCTTTTTATTCTCTTGACAGTGTTTTTTCACAGAGTAGAAATTATTAATTTTAATTAAGTCCTGCTTATCAATTCTTTCTTCTTTGAATTTTGCCTTTGCTGTTGTATCTAAAAAGTCATTGACAGACCCAAGGTTCTATAGATTTTCTCCTATGTTATCTTCCATAGGTTTTATAGTTTTGTGTTTTACATTTAGGTCTGTGAATCATTGTGGGTTACTTTCTGTGAAGGGTGTAAGGTCTGTGTCTAGACTTTTTTTCCCCTGAGGATGTCCTGTTGTTCTAAGAGGTTTTCAACTCTCTATTTATTCTTCACTCCCCCTAATTCTTCATTCTGAGCAAACTCAGAATAAGAGGATAAGAGAAATCTCACGAGGATTATTGTTTTCTATTCACCAATATGTAGATCACCTTCATTTTTACTTGGATGCTAATATAATTCTTTCCCCCATATTTGGATTGAGGACAGTTGCAATTCCAATACATGTTTTTCTGGATACAAAAGGAATTTAACCGGTGCAAAGGTGGTGCGCATGGGGTATGTACAGTTGAATATCCAGCCCATTCGATGTTAGGAGCACAGTTTATGAGAGTGGATCTTTAAGGACCTTCTATAGCTTTTGTGCAGCAAGACAAACAATCATAAAATGAGAAGATAAGCAAGAGATTGGGAGAAAATACTTGCAAACTATAAATCTGATGTATGTTATTATCCAAAATACATAAGAAACTTCCGCAACTCAATAGGAAAAACAAAACAAAACAAAAAGAAATAATCCAATTTAAAAATGGGCAAAGGACCTGATTTTCTCAAAGAGACATATAAATGGCCAACAGGTATATGAAAAGGTTTTCAGTATGACTACTAATCAAGAAAATGCCAATCAGAATCACAACAAAACTTCACACCTGTTAGATGGCTACTATCAAAAAGATAAGAGATAACAAGTGTTGGTGAGGGTGTGAAGAAAAGGGATCCCTGATATACTGTTGGTGGGGATGTTACTTGGTATAGCCATTATGAAAAACAGCATGGAAGTTTCTAAAAAAATTAAAAATAGAACTACTGTATGTCCCAGCAATGCCTCTGCTAGTTATATATCCAAAGGAAATGAAATCATCACCTCCTAGAGATATCTGCACTCTTATGTTCATTGCAGCATCACTCACAATGGCCAAGATATGAAAACAACCTCACTGTTCCTTTATGGATAAGTAAAGACATAGTGATATAGTGATATAATTCAGCCTTGAAAAAAAAACCCAGAAATTCTGTCATTTGTGACAACAAGGTTGAAGCTGGAGAATATTATGCTAAGTGAAATAAGCCAGACATGAAAAGACAAATACTACATAAACTCACTTGTGCATGAAATCTAAACAAAGAGCAGAATACACAGAAACAGAATAGAATGGTGATCACTATGGGCAAGAAGGAGGGGGAAATAGGTCAAAGTGTGCAAACTTGCAGTTGCGTAGAATGAATAATTCTAGAGATCTAATGTTCGGCATGAGGACAATAGTTAATAATATTGTATACTGAAATTTTACAAAGAGAACACATTTTAGGGGCTCTTACCCCAAAATGTATGGAAGATAGTGAATAGCTTAATCTGCTTGACTATAGTAGTAATTTCATTATGTGTATGTATACGAAAACATCAGGTTCTACATCTTAAATATGTCCAAAATACTTTTAAATAAAGGTATTTTGTAGTGCAGTTGGATGGAGGTGGTAATAAAATAATTTTCAAGTTGGCTCAGGAATAGGATCTTTCAGTTCAGGGTGTGCCAATGAGATGGGTAGATGCCTTTTTTTCTCCTCTCAGTTTTATTCTATTAGAGAATTTAAACCTGAGATGAAGACTGATAGTTACTGAGTGATGCTGGATGAATTCCTCATGAAATCTTCAGGGAGGAAGATGTATTCTATAATATGTGTAGAAAAATAGTACATAATATTATTAACTAAATGCTTAAACTACTTTTCTCAAAAGTGAAATAACAAGACAGATATAAATAGATTGATATATGCATACATACATGCATAAGTAGAAAAAAATGTGTGCATGCTTGTCTCTGCATGCCCAAATTATATTTATTTTTCTTGTTCCACAGTTCAGGATCTGCCAACTTTTCCTCAGTTGGCTAAATTACTTTCATAACCAGTAAACATATGTTATTTAAGACAGAAAAAAAGCTATTTGATAGATTTACTCATTGTATTTTAAAAATGTATTTTAATTTTATAGCACCTCTATAAGAATCAGTACACCTCCACCTGGAAGCTAGGACAAATATCTCAAGTATCAGGGCTCTGGGTGGAAACCCCACCAAACACCCAAAGTAGCAGGCCTCTTCTACACACACCCTTTCTTCTCCTAAATAGGTAAGAACCGTCTAGCCTGATGAAAATTACCTTATTCCCTTCAGAGGATTTCAAATTCACCAGCTATTATTAATCTTTCTTTACCCTCCGTAAGTGTTCTAAATCATATCGATAACTCACATTCTTTTAGGACATACCATCCTGGACATTCATAATTCCAATTTTTTTTTTTTTTTTTTTTTTTATGGAATCGCACTCTGTCACCCAGGTCAGAGTACAGTGGCACAATCTCTGCCCACTTCAACCTCCACCTCCCAGGTTCAAGTGATTCTCCTGTCTCAGCCTTCTGAGTAGCTGGGACTACAGGCGGATGCCACCACACCGGCTAATGGTATTTTTAGTAGAGACGGAGTTTCACCATATTGGCCAGCCTTGTCTCTTGAACTCCTGATCTCATGATCCACCCACCTTGGCCTCCCAAAGTGCTGGAATTACAGGCCAAAATTTTGTCGATCCAGGTTTTCCACAAATCAAAAAGTCTAAGCCTTCTTTGCTGTTCTAAATACTTTCTGGGCATCCTATGCGTTTAGTTCTATGCTCTGAGAGTCCTTGCTGTTCCTAAGCTTATTTGCTCCATTCTTTCTCTATTATTCCAACTCCTGTCTTTGAGAGAGGACCATGTCATGGATAACAAAAGAGAATATGACTAAGGCACCACTGCCCTATCAAAGTTGCCAAAGCTGGTGGTGCCTTGCATCCCCAAGGTATCTCCAAGATTGCTGAGGCAAGATTCTTTTATTAGAAACCACTGTAAACAAATTGGCTCAGGGGCTCATTTAAATGCTGGTCAATTTGCAGTTCTCAGAACCCCTGTCTAAATCTGACCCACAAGTTTTAGAACTTTTTTATACTTCTTGATTTTCTCTTTTTAAAGAACAGCTGATTCCTTGGGAGCTTCTTAACACCTCTTCTACACAGTTTTCTCACTGCCACCTTCCCCATCACCAATCCTGCCCAGCTAGCATACTAGACATTTCTGATTACTAGTGAGCCTCTAGCATATATCCCTTATAGATGTTCCTAAAATTAAGCCATGGTTGCATAAATTAGAAGTAATCAAATGTCCAGCTATCAATAAAATCTTGAACTGCATCAATGTAATTTGAGTGCTAAAATGCACAGATATGAGTGATGTAGTGTAGCTATTTATTAATTCTGGTGCAGAGTACAAGAAAGAATGTTGAATTGAAAAATCAAGAGATGGATTAGGACCTTCCTGTTTATTTCAGAATTAGCTTTATAAGCTTCCAAAATTCTCACAATTCCTAGCTTATTTAAAACTTAGAGGGTTGAACTCAGTCTCTAAATTTTCTTCCAAGGTGCTATGGATTAAATGTTTTTGACCCCCCAAATCCATATGTTGAAACCTAATCCCCCATGTGATGGTATTTGGAAGTGGGACCTCTGAGATGTAATTAGGTCGTGATAGTGGAGCCCTCATGAATAGGATTAGTGCCTTTATAAAAGAGGCTCCAGAGAGCGCTCTCATCCCATCCGCCATGTGAGGACATAGTGAGAAGACAGATACCTAAACACTAGAAAGCATGTCCTCATCAGGTACTGAATCTTCCAGAGCCTTGATTTTGAGTTTCCTGGCATCCAGAACTGTGAGACATACATATCTGTTGTTTATAAGCTACCCATTTTTTTATTGCAGCTTGAACAGACTAAAACACAAGGTTCCTTTCAGTTCTAAATGAAAATATTTTAAGGGGACCCTGTTTTGGGAGAACAACAGTGAGAAGGAGCCTATCAACAGAATGTAGGTTCTGTAGTTTAACACTGACGCATCCATTTGCATGATCTGTGTGAGAATAGTGAAAAAGAGGAACCTTGTCAGCCCGACCTCAGACAATACACTTAAAAATTTTTTATTTCAAGGCTTGTAGGTAGAAAAAAGATTTATCATTGCTTTCAAGTTATATTTCTATCTACACAAGAGAAAATAGGTCTTTGAAATAATACCAAAGTCTGGGAACTGTCACAGTGCAATTTAGGAAGGATTGTAAGTAAAACTATTTAAGGATAAAATATAATGCAAAGAGTCAAATTCAAAGAAGAGAAAGACATTTATAAGTTTAGTAAGAACCCTCAGCCACTCTTTTTTCAATGAATATAAATCTTTTGGAAAAAAATTCCTACTGAGATTCAAATTACGTAAACAGAGAAGAAGAGAGAATATATGAGTTATTTATGGCAGTGTTACTAAGGTAAATGCAAATGCCACTGCAAAATGGCTGTGCTCGTAATGGTAAAATGTAGGTTATATACATATTTTCCCTAGCATCTTACTAGTGGATTTGAAAGTAAAACTACAATTGCAATTCAACTTGAAGAATGAGAAATGTTCCTACCTGGGAAGAAGATTAATCTCTCTTTAATTGACTCTTTGATCAGAATAAAGGTTTATAAGATGAAAATGCAATATGCCTCTGATAAGGAATTAGGGATGATGAATGGAGAAGCCATTAGCATTATGGGGATTCTAGGAAGGCATATGTTTCAAGACAAAGTAACCTTTATTGAAGCAAGGTAATTTAAGAAGTGAACTTTTTGGTTAAATTCAAATTTATCTGCAAAGTACTTTCTAAACTTTCTAGTGACAAAATCCCAATTCTTGCATTGTTACAATGGCAGTTTAGAACAAGTTCTTCTGCCTTTATTAGGTACTTGACAAAAACACGGACTAGCCTATAAAGTGCCATAAAAGCAAGGAGAATGTTGTTTATATTTTCCATAAAGGTCTCAGCTCACTATGAATGCTCAGTGGATGCTAAATGTGAGTCATGAAAATGCCTCTCTAATGAGTAGTAAAGAATTCCCAGAATAAGATCATGTCTTTGTAACCAGTGTCAAAAATCAACCTTCCTCCCTTTGTATCAAAATGGTTCCCAGAAACTCTGCCCATAATCCTTTATTATCCACAAACCAGGTACTCAGGCAATGTCGATTAAATTAATTTGAGAGTTTTGTTGAAATAAAATGCCTCAGTAAAAAGGTTTAGTACAACCGATATTTCCAGCTCTATTACCATATTGGAAAAGATGTTTTTGTTTGTTTGTTTTGTTTCAATGCTATAACACTATCACTATACTAGTAAAATTCCAGATTCAGTTTCGGGGACACTCATGAAAACCGTTCTCCTGCCTACGGTCTCAATTTTTTTCTCTTTTCTTTCTTCATCCCACTCACTTTTCAATGCCAGCCCTGGTTAAATTCTACTTTGCATCTATACCCACACAGCTAAAAATGGTTGGAGACCAGAGCTATGCCAGCTGGTCTCATTTTGAATTCAAGATCACCCAATCACAAGTAGGCCCTGAATGCTCTCCAGCCACCAGAACTTATTCTCCTATTCTAATTAGTTTCTCTGGCTCCTAGACAACAACTACACCATCTTTCTTTTCTCTCTTCAAGCATCTAGCCTCTCTACTTCCATTCTCCATTTCTGCTGATGACCTTGTTTCCTATTTCACTTAAAAAATAGAAATCATTTCACTATCTCACATCTCCTCACATAATGGTATCAGTTAAACACGTTCTATCTTCTCTCCTAATGCCTTTGATGAATTTCCCTGCAAAAACATTGACCCAGCAATTTTCTCTCCACTGAATCACTCCCAGCAGCACACAGACATGCTGTTACTTTTCCCAACCGAATAAACAAAATTGACAAACAAAAGGAAAACAAAAATCTCTCTAAATCTCTTAACCTATTCCTTCAACTGCAGCCCCTCTTTGTCTTATAATAGCAAAATTCTTAACAAATGTTGCCTACATTTGCAACTCTATTTATCTTCTCCATTTGCTTTTGAACCTAGTTCAAGTAAGGTTTTGCTCCCCACCCCTCCACCGAGGTTACTGGGTCAAGGTCACCATGAGTTTCGTATTGTTTAGCCTGCAGATCAATTCTGTCCTCATCTAACTGTACCTGTCTGCATCATTTGAGAGTCAATTCCTCTTTCCTCTTTTGTTCACCTTGTTTTTCTGACTTTACTTTCTTTGTATCACTTCTTTTGGCTTTTCTGATTTAATCTCCTTTTCTGGTTTGTTCTTTTCTCTCCAATCACTTCAATTTTAGGTAGGAGTATACCAGAGATACATTCCCTGGCTTCTTCTCTTACTTATCTATGACTTTCTCTTGGTGATCTCATCTGGTCACTGATGACTACAGAATGCCCATCTTTGGCATCATGTTCTCTCCTAATTCCAGACCACATTATATAATACCTGCCCATTTAATATTTCTATGTAGATATGTAATCAACATCTCAAAATTAGTACCCCCAAACAACCATCTAAAAATATACCATTCCTGCCAGGTGCCAAACTTGCTTTTTCAGTTTCTTGGACAAAAATTCTGGGACCATCCTTGAATTTTCTATTTCCCAGATACACTGCAGTTAATTCACTAGCAAATTGTGTTATCTGCGCCTTAAAAACATGCCCAGGGCCGGGCGTGTTGGCTCACGCCTCTAATCCTAGCACTTTGGGAGGCAGAGGCAGGTGGATCACAAGGTCAGGAGTTCAAGACCAACCTGGCTTACACAGTGAAACCCCGTCTCTATTAAAAATACAAAAATTAGCTGGGCATGGTGGCGGTCACCTGTAATCCCCGGTACTCGGGAGGCTGAGGCAGAGAATTGCTTGTACCTAGGAGGCGGAGGTTGCAGTGAGCTGAGATTGTGCCACTGCACTCCAGCCTGGGCGACAGAGTGAGACTCCATCTCAACAACAACAACAAAAATTCCCACAATCTGACTCCTTGATACTAATACTTTCACATTCACCCCACTGGTCCAAGCTGCTTTACTGTCCCACCAGCATTATTATAGTAGCCTCCTAACTAGTCTCTCCTCTTCTACTCTTATCAAACACAATCTATTCTTAATAAAGCAAGAATATAAATCCTCTTAAAACTTAAATCATGATTCCAATCAGAAACCTGCAAGAAATACTGTTATGGCTATCTATTGCTGCATAAAAAATCATGCTAAAACATAATAGTTTTAAACAAGTTATTATATCTCTCTGTGTTGACTTGGTGTTAGCTGAGTGGCTCTAGCTTGAGGCCTCTCATGTGGATTTTGGATGCTAACAGATAGTGACTGGGACTGGAGTCATCTAAAGGGTTGACTAGAAGGATGTCCTAGATAACTCATCCTCATGGCTGGCAGTAGGTGCTGACATTTGACTGGAAGCTCAGCTAGCTGTCAGATTGTCTATGCTTCTCTCCATGTGAGTTGGGTTTCTAAGAGCGTGATAACTGAGTTTCAAGAATAAGTCTTTCTTTCACATAACAGGAAGTAGAAGATGACATTCTACAAACTGGGACTCAGAAACTGGCACAGTGCTGCTTCTTTTGCATTCTGTTGGTCAAAGCAGGCACAAAATCTACTAAAGTTCAAGGAAAGGAGACATACCCTGCCTCTCAATGGAAGAAATGTCAAACCTTTTGAGACCATGCTTAATCTTCCATAGTTTCCATATTATTCATAGTAGAAGGCAACATTCTTGCAGTGATCTTCAAAGCCCATTATATAATAAGAACTCAAGATACCTCTCTGATCTCATCTTCTACTAACTTCCCCTTTCTTACTTCATTCTAGCTACTCCTCAAAGCTCCAAAGCCTTAAAGTTGGTTATTTTCTCTTTCTAGAATCCCTTTCCTTTGGTATTTATATATCCATATGGCTTGATCCTTCTTTTAATGTCTGTTTAAATGTAACCTTCACAGGGAAGCATTCTCTGACAACCCAATATATATATTTGTTGTCTGACTCTTATCAATAAAAAGAAAGATGCAAAGTGCAGGGAATTCTCACAATTTTATTTACTGCTGCATTTGTGGTGTCTAGAATAGTTCTTGGAACATTAAAGAAGCTCAATAAATACACTTTTTGAACGAAGAAACATAGTGTGTTTCTTTAATTCCTAGCAGTAGATTTATTCCATTTAACTGCAACAATTAAGGATTTTTCCCACTTGAATCACTTTGAGTTCACAAAAAAAAAAAGAAAAAAATCTATTTGTGGAAGAGATGCTTATTGCCCAAATACTTGATCACACTCAGAGAACAACTCCAGATACATCCAGCATTAGAAGAGTGATCTTCTAAATCTTAAGACAGACAACTGAACTATTAACCCTGGCAAAGATGGTATCTCATTAGGGAGCAAATGTGGCAGTAGAAGATCAATTAACTCTTTGACACCACCTTGGAATTTGGAGAATCCAAATAACTAAAGTAACTACTTTATAATATGCTAAGGTTTTGAGGTTTACAAACATATTTCCTAAGCTTTTTATGTACATAGATGTAAATCACGCTAAATTCAATGAATATTATAAGCTTAGAAGCCATCCACTGAATCCTTTTTGTTTCTCTTGACCTTTAGTTCAGTTCTCTATCCATCAAACCATTTTGCTCCCAGGAAACACACAGAGCATTTACAGGTAAGCATTCACTCTAGTCCTTCATGTATGAAGCCCTCCTAAGATTTCTCACCAGAAGCTCAGTTTCATTTAAAACTACAAGATATAAGGAAATTCTTGAACTTTCAAATGTACTGTTTTTATCATGAGTATGAGTCATTATTAAACATTATGAAGTTCACAATTAATTAATTCACATTTTATTGTGGTTGTTTCTGATAATTTTTCAGGACTATGCTCTCCACACACCATCGTTTGAAACATTAGGAAAAATTGTGTTGGTATAGCCTGTGTATGAAACACAATGAAGTTTTCCAAAGGCACTTTCGCCTGAACAAAATTTGACCCCTGTCAGTGAGATGTCAGCACTATATGTCAAATGAACTACAGGGGAAGCTTCTAATATAAATATGTTATTGAAGACAAAGTCACTGGGCTCTTTGCAGCAGGGTCAGCTGAACCCAGGAAATATGTCCTACATTTTATCTGAAGATCAGCATAGAACGGCAGCCCCTGCTCCATCTGTGAAAGGTTAAAGTGATGTTCTTGCAGATGCAAAGAGGCAGAGTGCAAGTTTGGCAGGAAGAAGGGTGACACTGCAAAAAATGTCATTTAAAATGGGGTTGAAGGATGTCCAGTAACTTCTAGACAGTTGCTTCTCCTGGTATTAGGAGATGATTATTCACTTTGCAGCAGATTCCAACTGTTTCATATTTAGTAGGTCAGCATGCTTCAGAATCCTGCATTGATTATAATAATTCCAATTCTGTTAGCTTTTTTCGAGGGCTTACTCTGTGTTATAACAATCAGCTGAATGAGGCATTATGTCACTAATCCTAAAACAGCACCAGGAGACCCTTTAATTTTTTTTCTAATGCACATTAATCTACCCATGTTAGTCCATCTCTGCTAAAAACACCAGCCAGCATTGTCTCTCACTTAAAGTATTTCAGTAACATCAAGGTAGCTCTCCTTGTTTCCATTCTTATACCTTAATCATTTCTGTATACAGCAAAGAGATGGATATTTTTATGGTCATGATATATCCTTGTGTGATCTGTGCCCTGCCTACTCTATCAGCTTAATTTCATATCACTCTCCCCTCAATTTCTGTGTTCTAGTTGTATTAGTCTTTTTCTTTTTGTAGTTTCTTGACTATTTCTTGTCTCTTCATCACTTACACATATTTTCCTACAGAAGAAAGATTTCTATACCTATTTCTTCTCCCTGCCCCTGGAAAACTCTATTCTTCTTTGTCCCAAATCTCATTAGACACTTTTTAAAACCATATGTTCCTTCTTACTCGCATTTAGAATAACTGCATTTCAACAGTCCTTGGACAATTAATTTGTTTTCATCTCTGATGCACAAGAATGCAAGCTTTGAAAGGGCAGAGAACACATCTTTTTGTTAATTTCTTACTTCCTTAGCAAGCCATTGTATCACCTACACATAAGTAGCACTAAATATAAGTATTCAAATAAATGAAAGGCCCTTTATGCTTATAATATTAGGAAAAATTGACGTTTTGAATGAGAAGGATCACTTTTACAGAGAAGATAACACATAAAAACAGGTAAAAGATAGTCTTTGGAGGAACATCATCATAATTTTTGGGCCAATACTAGGTAATAATAATGACTCCCAGAGAGGGTGACCATGGAAAGTAGCAGGAACTTACAAGCAGAACTGAGAGTCATTCCATATATATATACACACATATATATGTATATATACACACACATCTATATGTGTGTGTGTGTGTGTGTATATATATATATATATATATATATATTCAGGTGCAGCATCAGTTCACTTTTAAAAGAAGAAATGTTTTTCTCTACTCCAAAAAACATTGACAGAAGCGATGAAGATTAATGATTGTCCATGCTGACTTGACGTTTGTGAGGTGCTTGGTTCAGGAGCCTGCTCACTTTCCCATAATGTGTTTTCCTTCCTTAGCTGAATATGCTACTCTCTTCTCTTGCTCTTGGACTTGTTTCCCTGATATTTCCTTCTCTGTCCCTTCTTTAATGCTCTGGGTTTTTCCAGTGTTCTATCGTAAGCCTTCTCTCTTTTCATATTTTCTTTTTTTCTTTTATTATTATACTTTAAGTTTTAGGGTACATGTGCACATTTTGCAGGTTAGTTACATATGTATACATGTGCCACGCTGGTGCGCTACACCCACTAACTCGTCATCTAGCATTAGGTATATCTCCCAATGCTGTCCCTCCCTGCCTCCCCCACCCCACAACAGTCCTCAGAGTGTGATGTTCCCCTTCCTGTGTCCATGTGATCTCATTGTTCAATTCCCACCTACGAGTGAGAATATGCGGTGTTTGGTTTTTTGTTCTTGCAATAGTTTACTGAGAATGATGATTTCCAATTTCATCCATGTCCCTACAAAGGACATGAACTCATCATTTTTTATGGCTGCATAGTATTCCACGGTGTATATGTGCCACATTTTCTTAATCCAGTCTATCATTGTTGGACATTTGGGTTGGTTCCAAGTCTTTGCTATTGTGAATAGTGCCACAATAAACATACGTGTGCATGTGTCTTTATAGCAGCATGATTTATAGTCCTTTAGGTATATACCCAGTAATGGGATGGCTGGGTCAAATGGTATTTCTAGTTCTAGATCCCTGAGAAATCGCCACACTGACTTCCACAATGGTTGAACTAGTTTACAGTCCCACCAGCAGTGTAAAAGTGTTCCTATTTCTCCACATCCTCTCCAGCACCTGTTGTTTCCTGACTTTTGAATGATTGCCATTCTAACTGGTGTGAGATGATATCTCATTGTGGTTTTGATTTGCATTTCTCTGATGGCCAGTGATGGTGAGCATTTTTTCATGTGTTTTTTGGCTGCATAAATGTCTTCTTTTGAGAAGTGTCTGTTCATGTCCCTATTTAATAAATGGTGCTGGGAAAACTGGCTAGCCATATGTAGAAAGCTGAAACTGGATCCCTTCCTTACACCTTATACAAAAATCAATTCAAGGTGGATTAAAGACTTAAACGTTAGACCTAAAACCATAAAAACCCTAGAAGAAAACCTAGGCAATACCATTCAGGACATAGGCATGGGCAAGGACTTCATGTCTAAAACATCAAAAGCAATGGCAACAAAAGACAAAATTGACAAATGGGATCTAATTAAACTAAAGAGCTTCTGTCCAGCAAAAGAAACTACCATCAGAGTGAACAGGCAACCTACAAAATGGGAGAAAATTTTT
Organism: Pan paniscus; assembly: GCF_029289425.2. NCBI lineage: Eukaryota > Metazoa > Chordata > Mammalia > Primates > Hominidae > Pan > Pan paniscus. Next base: position 19,969,117 of record NC_073252.2, read on the forward strand.
GCAACCTACTCATCTGACAAAGGGCTAATATCCAGAATCTACAATGAACTCAAACAAATTTACAAGAAAAAAACAAACAACCCCATCAAAAATTGGGCAAAGGACATGAACAGACACTTCTCATATTTTCTACTTACCTTATCTGATCTTCTCCATTGACTGGGCTTTAATCACTAAAATTTAAAACAAACAAAAATCATAGTTTCTTCCTTATTTCATATTGGCTTCTCAGATACATCACTTCCTACTCAAAGTATCTGTTGAATGTTTATTATGAGCTAATGCGTTATCCATTGAGTTGGCAATCTGGAACAAAATGGGGAAGATCTGTGCCCTCACTGAATTTATGAATGCAGAAGAGACTATAAGCCAATACATACAAATAAATTAATAAAAATCAGATAGGTTATGATTCTGAAGAAAAATCTAGACTATGTTATATAAGAGAAAAGCACAGGAGACATAAATTTGACGGGATCTAGAATGAGCTTTCTGATATAGAGGACTTCCAGCTGATTTCTGAGGGCTGAAATATTTTAGACAGGCCAATTATATGAAGAAGAGAAATCCGGCCCAAAGACAAGAACGAAGCTATGTGTTTCAGGTGGGACAGGAGTTGTGTTAAAAAGACAATCTGTAATCCACCTCTGCTTCACAAAATATCCAATCATCAGAAAATTAAATCAGTGTATCTGAGCTGGTAATTGAAGAAACCATGTTGCTTTATGATTAGGGAAGGGAATGACCCTCCAAGACTTGTTTGGATCTTCAGGATACAAAAGAACATGGGGGTTTCTGGATATGCAAAAACCCAATACCTTGGAGGTGGCAGGAACTTCACTGGGTGCCTGTGTGGACTAGGTACTAATTGTTACAACGTTGGAAGATTTGATGATGCTTCCTGTAGTCCAGCTCGACATTGAGTTAAGGCTATTGAAAGGACTTCCCAGATGATTTCCAGAAAGGGACTCGCTAGAGCAATGGTCAGCAAACTGTGGTCCATGAACTGAATGCCTATCTTTACGTATAGTTTTTGCAAACACAGCTACATTCATTTGTATTACCTGCCACTGCCTTCATATGACAACGGAAGATGTGAATAGTTACCCACAAAGCCTAAAATATTTTCTGTCTGTATTTTTTTTTCAGAAAAAGTTTCCTAATCATTACTGTGACCCTTACTTTGTTTCTTCCATCTAGGTTGTCCTTAATGTCATCTTTTGACTGACAGAACCCCTAACTAAACAAGTCACAGCCCATGTCACTGGGCTGAGACTTTAAAGAGTCCCTTTCTACCATCACCCCACAGAGCTGATCACTCCTATCCTATCCTGCACTGCACTTATCATAGTATCTCAATTGCAACATTTCTTCTTCTTCTAATAGACTCTGGGTATTTTGAGGCCAAGCCCTGTGTCTCACTCACTTCTGTATATCTCACATACTTTGCAGTGTATCTTGCATATAGCAGGGCAAATTAAGATTCAACTGGGCAAGGAAAGGCATCAATGTGAAATAGATTGGAGATTCCTCACTTGAAATATGCATTTCTCCTCTTTGGATATGTCAGAATTTAATTGTAAGTTAACATTCTGCAATCACAGGTCTCATCAAGAATGTCAAGATTGTTTTATACTAGTTTACTAGCTTCAGAGACCATAACAGTCAACTGACTCTATTAACACAAATGACCAGGGTGATTTTCAAATGAAAGATTTGTTTTTGCCAGTTCTGTGAATTAAATCATTTGGATATTTTGCATTTCCATAAAATGCTAATAGATTCACTAATGTAATCCAGCAGTCCTCCTCTAGATATGCAATTAAAGTCCACTCCCATCTCAGCCACCATTTATCAGAAACTTGCTGGCCCTGAAGGTCATCAGAATTTAGCACCAACTGAGTATAGAGAGAGCAGATGTCCTTTCGTAGAGAATTACCCAAATAAATTTTTTCTGAACAAAGAATTAATACAAAGCATTATAATAACTCACAAATATTTCTCAGGTGGAAGGTGGTTTTCAGGATAACTATTAAGAAAAAAACAATTTCAATCATAAATGTTCACAAAATTTTATATTGATTTTAAATAGCAAATGAGTTGGAACTGCTATTCCCTGATCAATTTGTGCCAAAATCATCAGGAAATAGTTACTGCAATTTCATATTTGGCAGAATTTTATTTTGATTTCTTAGCAAATGCTTTGTCTCATTAGACATTGAGATATTTCTCATAATAATTGTAGAAAAGTGGTAAAAGAGACAGTACCTTAGATTTCCTCCCAAAAAGGCTAAGCCTCTCTAGATAACAATAAAGAGTCTGTAACAATGACCTTAATTTAAGATTTAGTGGTCAAGGCCCAACTAAATGATCAGAATTCTTTTGTAGGAGTACATTCCAAATGATAAATTCTGTTATCTGTTTTCCTTAAAATGTTTCTATACTATAAGTACTTGTGAAATAAACAAGCAAAAATATAGAACAAAAGAGAAAAGACTCAAAATGCCCTGGAGGTAAATTTTTTATAAAAGTTCATGTAGCCATACTTAAACAATAATTCATACACAGCTTTAATCACTTGAAGTCTTACATAGCCATTTTCCTTCACTCCAGAGGCTGGCTAGAAGGAAAGTCTTGGTCTCAATGCTCATTCTCCTCCTTGTCTCTCTTCATGTCTTCAGTTCACTGGAATTCCCTTAGCTAGGGGGACTTTCAGACTCAGTCTTTGCCCAAAGACAGATCAGAGTAAAGGCCTTGTTATCCAGACCACAATCTTCCCTCTCCCACTGTGGCTGCTGCTCCTCTGTTTATCTGCTCTCTGCGAAGTGTGCAACAGCATGGCACCACTTTAAACCAAACTTCCTCCCTGTGCTGTCCTCTAGAACTTCTCTCAGGATAGCATTTCTCCTTTGATCATCAACCTCAACAAGAAGTTTGGGACTTTCTAATCTGGTAAAGAATCTCACTCTTGGTGAGTTATTTTCATTTATCTCATTGATCGCATATTTCTGTAGTATTGCTGATTACACTGACTACCTTGTGTGCAACACTCAACTCTAACATCTTGCTGTGGTCTGTCTTTCCATCCACTATTATACCTATTATTCTCTATTTTTAATACATACTCTGGTGGTATCATGATATTACAAGATGGAGATTATTAGTTTCACATCCTCAGTGCAGAATCTTAGGCTGAGAGAGTTTAAGTTGAATGTCCAAAGTCACCAGTTAGCTGCCAAAGTCAGTATCTGAACTCAGATATAATTTTAAAATATGAATGAGCTACAATATTAAAAATCAACAGTCTCTGTATGAAAATCTGGAGCTTTTGTTGAATTATCAGATGTTCACAGTATCTCATGAACTTGCAACAGCCAATCAACCAGTGTAAAGTACTGTGGCATAAATCCATAGTGGCCAGGTCTGTGCCAGCTACTTTGAGGTTATAGAGAATTTTCATAACATATAGAAGCTGACCTTGGGAAGCTAAGAATCTTATTGAAGAGAATGAACAATGATACAAGAAACATTTTCAGAATTGTAGATCATTATCTGGTGCTAAAATAATTGGAAGGAAAAATGCATTAGTGACTCTCAACAACACAATTGGAGGAAGAAATAAATACGGGCCAGAATATCAATGAAAGTCACATGAATGAGGTGACTCAGAGGAGGTACGTTAGTCTGGGGATAGTAAGTCTGGGTTAATCTATTATTAAATTATTAGCCTGGGTCTCCTTGGAAGCAGACAGTGAGACAAGGACTTGACTTCAAATGGTTTATTTGAGATATAATCCCAGAATATAATGATTAAAAAGTACAAAAAGGAGACAGGGAAGGAAGAGAACCAGGAAAAGAAAAAAAAAAGTGGCAAGCCATTTAATATGTGGAAAACTAAGCATGTTACTACTGTAGACAATTGGAGTTTAATACCACTGGGAATTCTGGCAGACCATATACAATATACATCAGAGTTGCCCCAGCTAAGGGATGAGAAAGATGAATCTGCCATTGACTAAGAGCTGCTCAAAGTGGTATTAACTCTTCATTGCTGCTGGTCACCTATACACAGATGGAATTTGCTCTGCTAGACAGAGAAGATTTTAACGTGGCTGTGTTTTTCATTCAGAGATGCAGAGATGAGTGCTATGAGGATGTGAGTGGGTCACTGATAGTCAGCAATAGGTGGGACCAAAAAAACAGAGAGAGAGAGAGAGAGAGAAAGAGAGAGAGATTTTGGAAAAAGAAGTGGAAAAGAGAGTTATTTTTATATGATAGAAATTTAAGTATGCACATGAAGGTGAAGTGAGTACAAATAATCACCCCTAATGTATATCATTTTATAATGTATAAATTGCTTTCACATATTAAATATTAAATCGAGTACTTTATATGCTATTGTGAGAGAACTAATAGAGGAGACCAAATCTCAGAGGGCTTATTGAAGAGTGATGAAAACTAAAATTGAGTAAGTCTGTTTTCTAGATACCCCACAAAGTAGATAAAAAGATTAGTGCTTCTCATGGCACAGAAAAGAAGGAGCACCGGTGGATTTGAATAGGGAAGGGCTATGATAAATGCAGCATTTCAGAAGGATTTTTGACAACTATGTAGCCATTCATTCATTTGTTGCAGAAATATTTGTTAGTTACCCTCTATGTGCCAGATGCTGAGAAAGAATAAAACTGTGAATAAGATGCAAGAGATGCACATGCAGACAAATAATAGCAAGACTAAGTGTTCGTGAAAAAGAAGGAAAACTGTGACACAAATAGGGACATTCATTGGTGGCAGGAGAAACTGGAATTCAGAGAGTAGACAGAGAGTATTTTTTGTAGTAAATCCATTGGCGGTTCTGTGACTTCCTAAAAAAGGAAAAGTATCAGGGCAATTGTAGAGAAAATGACGGAGAATGTAGCAGGCATTGTTAGTTGCCTAAACCAGTAGGCTTGCTAACAAAATTCCAGTTTATTTGGGATTGCAATGGGGCCAGCCCCAGAGATGAAAATATGATACACGTGACACAACCAATCAAGACAATCATTTTCTTTGCCTGATATATCCAGCCTCTCTTGAAGCTAGAAGAAACTGTGTGGAGCTACATATGGCCAAAGATATTTTCAGAAATACGATGGGAATGGAGATATGAATGTAGTTCTCTCTGATAAAAATAAATATAATTTGTTCCTACCTTGTATATTGAAGGATAGCCCAAGAACATGATTCTTAGACCTTTTCTTGTGGCTGGGTGTAGTGACTTGAATAAAGAAAAAGAGGCAGTATGATCACAATAGCTGAGCAAAACAATGGGGAAACCCTGGAACTTTATTGCCTAACTAAGCTCCTGAACAAGCCCTGTAATTACAGGCCACTGTTTTGTTTTGTTTTGTTTTGTTTTTCTTTTACTTTAAGTTCTGGGGTACATGTGCAGAACACGCAGGTTTGTTACATAGGTATACATGTGGCACGGTGGTTTGCCACACCTATCAATCCGTCATCTAGGTTTTAAGCTCTGCATGCATTAGGTATTTGTCCTAATGCTCTCCCTCCTCAGCCCCCCACTCCCCCGACAGGCCAGTGTGCGATGTTCCCTTCCCTGTGTCCGTGTGTTCTCATTGTTCAGTTCTCACTCATGAGTGAGAACATGCAGTGTTTGGTTTTCTGTTCCTGTATTAGTTTGCTGAGGATGATGGTTTCCAGCTTCATCCATATCCCTGCAAAGGACTTGAACTCATATTTTTATGGCTGCATAGTATTCCATGGTGTATATGTGCCACATTTTCTTTATCTGGTCTATCATTGATGAGCATTTGGGTTGGTTCCAAGTCTTTGCTATTGTAAATAGTGCTGCAATAAACATATGTGTTCATGTGTCTTTATAGTACAGTGATTTATAATCCTTTGGGTATATACCCAGTAATAGGATTCTGGGTCAAATGGTATTTCTGTTTCTAGATTGTTGAGGAATCGCCACACTGTCTTCCACAATGGTTGAAGTAATTTACACTCCCACTGCACTGTTTTGTTTTAAGTTTATGATTATTTGGATTTTTCTAGGCACTCTTATTCAATATTCTACTACATGTAGCTACAATCTTTCCTGTCACAATAAGTGTAACACTGTATAAAAGCACTGTCCTAAAAGAAACAGAAATGGCAAGTGGCAATGGGTTTAGCTGGTGACATACTTAAATTTTTTTTTATTATACATATTTAAATTAAAGGAGTAGTTCTAAAAGTGAATATGATATAAATGGTTCGAAAATACCACATGGAAGAGTCATTCTAAGTTGGCCGATAAGGTTTGAGTAATGTTTCATGTACAACAGGAAAGGAGGTTTCTAAGAGAATGCCTAAGATAATTTGCTGTTGACCTTGTTTTTGTCAACATTTCCTTCTAAGTTTTTTGGTTAAAGACAAAGAAAACATACATACTATATTGCAAGTGAATCACATATTAGATAGTTGATACCTTGCTTCAAATAATTGAGACTCTAAAAATATTTCGGCTAGAAAAATAACCTAAAATATAGCAGATGAAACAAAATATTGGAAAAAATATAAGCTTTTAGAATTAGGTCCCTTAAACAAGCACTTAAACAATGCAGCTAAATGTTACAATTCAATAGCAGTTGATGTGAAAATGACATATGTTATTTGGCTACTTTAAAACTCAATGTAAGTCAAATGTATATTCATTCATTCATTCATTCATTTATCCGAGCCTCACGTTAGATAATGGACATAGGCACACTCAGAAAACAAGACATCCAAAGAGCTTAAAATGTGTTGAAAGGATTAATAAGTAAATTACTGATCACAATACGGTTGATAAATGTTTTAGTGATACTATACTTTAAAGGTATATATGTAGAACCTTTCCTTTTGTAGGTAAAATACACCCTAGCAAACATACTAGCTATTAATAACATCATGAAAGTTCCTAAATATCAAACCTTTATTCATGTATTCCCCAAATAATTAAACACCAACTATGTGTAAGGCTCTGTCTTCCTTGGGGCATTTTAATATTTAGGTGAAGAATAATAGAAGGAGTGGCCAGCAAGTTAGGAGTAACATTCTTTCAGCAAAGAGGGATGTTTCAGAAGTCAATGAAGGAGTAACTCAAGATGAGAAGCTTTATCAACTAGGATTTACATTCATGTGAGAGATGGATAAAGAAAAGGAATAAGAATTGACCATTGGATCTGGGGGGATGGCAGTAGTTGGGAACTTTGTGGATTCAGTAGATGGATGTGGATTAAATAATAACTGAACATAACTGGGGGTAAGCAATTGAAGGAAGCAAGCACAGAAAAATAATGTTAAAAGTTTGTATATACAGTCCAATGAGAAATGAAGTTGTAGGTGGAGAGGCAACTTGTCTGAGGAGGATTTTAAAAATAGACAATATCGTAGCTCAATGTGTAATGCAAAATCCCATGGAGAAGGTGATTTGATGATAAAAGAGGAAGAAGGGATTAGTGTAAAGAATCAAGATATGGAATAAGGCAGAGAACATGAAATTATAGTTCTTCTTTACACATGTAATGACAGCTCTCCCATTTTAATAGAAAATAATACAGAACATATGAGTATTTTTGAAGGTGCGTTTGTGGAATTAGTGATCTTCTAAGTGCTACTGTTTTCTCAATGAAATAAGAAGCAGGCCATCTTTTGAGGCTAGGAAGTGGAAAATTTGATAAGAAAGAAGAGATTTAATACAATATTCTGTTAATCAGGATACACCATGTGATGCTAAAGTAACAAAACAAGTTTCAGTGGCTTAATACATAATGTATTTCTCAGTCATGTTAAATGTCCAGCATATGTTAGCAAGGAGATCCTTCTTACTGTAGTCATTCAAAGACCAAGGTCTACAGAGAATCCATCTTAACACATTACTGCAAACACACTGACACAGTGAGAAGAATGTGTTCACTGTGCACTGACTTTTAAATCTTCTGCCTGTGCTAATTGTTATGTGGGTTACAAAATAAGTAGAGTTATGTAATATATTATGCATATCTTACACACAAATTAAGCCATGTGTTCTTTGTTGGAAGTCATTTAAGAATAGGTATTACATTATATAGCAATCATACAATAGATACATTCAACGCATTTTAGCAAACCTATGACAAGTCATTTTAAGACCTTTTCCTGATTCTTAATAATGTTTGTGAGTTATAGATAATGTATGTCACTTTCAATGGAAATTTTGGATTAAGTTGTCTCTCTAAACATTCATTTTAGAATCTATTTCTGATGTAAGATGCAAGTGAAAACTAAGACTTTCCGGCTGGGCATGGTGGCTCAGCACTTTTGGAGGCGGAGGCAGGTGGATCACCTGAGGTCAGGAGTTCAAGAATAGCCTGGCCAACATGGTGAAACCCCATCTCTACTAAAAATACAAAAAAATTAGCCACATGTGGTGGCGTGCACTTGTAGTCCTAGCTACTTGGGAGACTGAGGCAAGAGAATCACTTGAACCCGAGTGGCAGAGGTTGGCAGTGAGCCGAGATGGCACCACTGCACTCCAGCCTGGGCGACAGAGTGAGACTGTGTCAAAAAACAAACAAACAAACAAGCAAACAAACAAACAAACAAAACTAAGACTTTCCACCTCAAGCCACTTATAATTTAAATCACAATCTTATTTGATAAGAAATATTTAGCTTAGCAAATCTTCGAAAGAACCTTAGTGAGAAGTGGTTAATTTGAAAGATAGAATTCATCCTCACTAATAGTCCATTTGTTCATTTCTACATCCAAATTCTTACCACTGGGCAAGCTGCTCTTTGGGCTCCTTATAGATTTTAAATTTCATTAGAGTAGCAAAAATTAAGTTGTATTTCTAGTAAAGAGTACATAACTCCACAGCATACGGTCACTTACTACAGCAATTCAAGTCAGACTTAAAAGCCTATTGTAAGAAATGGAGTATTTCTACTAAAGTAAGTTTGGAGAACCGTGTTATTAAATCAGAAAGAAGCCAAACAATAACAACTGGAATATCTTCAGGAATTGACTTCCAAATAGAGAAAGAGCTAGGTATACATAGCTTGTAAGCCAATGAGGAAGGAGAATAAGAAAACCACCTAACATCATCTGAAGTGTATGATATGTAAATATCACAGGAGAGAAGTTAAAATGTATTATTCATGAATACTGAACACACACATATTATGAAAACATTTCTTGCAAAAAAAGAATCACTGAGCACAGAAATTAATCTCTTCTGGAAAACATTGGAAACCCAGTTGCCTGAACCAATTAAAATTGAATTGACCACAGTAACATTTTACATCAGCTAACAAACAGGGCTCAGGTAGGAAGAAGTATCCAATGGATTATTTCCCTACTCAAATATCAATGTTTTTGTGAAATGAATCTGCAGAGAATAAAACATTACAATCTCAAATATAATCTACTTATTTATTTTAAGTAAAAGATTGTTTCCTTCACCCTCTCCATATGGGAAAATATCATGTGAACATAAACAGAGAAGGGTAGTAATTACAGAAAGAAGTGTTTGTAACAAAACAGAGCAGGAGAAAATTCAGTGTCTGAATAGACTTTCAAGTAATGGGTAGAAGGAGAACATAGTTGGGTTAGATGACTGGTGAAAAATGAAATTTAGAAGCTAAATAGATGTCCCTGAATTCACTCCATTCATCCAGGAAATCTCATATTATAAAGTCAAGATAAAAAACAAATTAAAGAAATAAACATCTCCCATTTAATTTTATCAATACAAGCATCAAATCTGGCAATAGTTATTGGGAAACTAGGAACACTCGATTAGAATATCTGCATTGATCATTATAATCAATGATGGCTTCACTACCCAGCCCTATGTTACTAAAGGTAGAAAAATGCCCAAGGAAAATCTCAGAGTTCTTTAAACAGCAAGAGTCAGAAGTATTTATGGTATCATTCTTCTTGTCTAATATATGTGGTGAGCTACCCAGAAGTCGGAGTGAAAAATATTTCAGGAAATTTGATTCCCTAAGTACTCTGACCAATCTCACAGCTCACATCTATCTATGTTTGTTTAAAGCCAGCCCTGATCTTCACTTTGCTAAAAATCAGTTGAATGTTAATCTACTGAAGAAAGAAATCATGAGAGAACTTGAGCAGAAAGTTCTAAATTCCATAAACATGATGGCTAATACCTTCAGATTCTACTTTTGAAGAAACTTCTGTAAATGTTTGGGCTCCACCTTTTTCTCTGTTGCCACCATAATGCAGGTTAAATAAAAAGCAAGTAAAAGCAAAAGGGTAAATAAATTTAAATAATAAAAATACAAGTATAGGCCGGGCATGGTGGCTCACGCCTGTAATCCCAGCACTTTGGGAGGCCGAGGCGGGCAGATCACGAGGTCAAGAGATGGAGACCATCCTGGCCAACATGGTGAAAACCTGTCTCTACTAAAATTACAAAGATTAGGTGGGCATGGTGGTACCAGCTGTAGTCCCAGCTACTTGGGAGGCTGAGGCAGGAGAATGGCTTGGACCCGGGGGGCAGAGGTTGCAGTGAGCCGAGATTGTGCCACTGCACGCCAGCCTGGTGACAGACTGAGACTCAATCTCAAAAAAATGAAATAAAATAAAAATAAAAATAAAATAGGATAAAAAAGTATAGTAGGTTGCCGCTTCATGCAACCTAAAATTACAAGTGGAATGGCATCACCTTTACTACTTTGGATATATGTTATTTTTCTACATTTTGAAGGCAATCATGCATTGCAACGCACTATCCTGAGAAAAAGTATATTGATAATCTATTGGTTTCAGGCATAGTGTTTCAATGCAAAGTATAAATAGTGTATAAATCAGATCTAGGATGAAAGAGGAGATAAGTGGATGTAGTCTGTAGTCTATGGTTAGATAAGGATAAAAAGTGCTTATCCTAGTTCCTGTGAGAGAAAAGCAATGGGAAAAAAGGGCTGTCATTAGTCATCAACTGAAACTCAATCTTAAAAGTTTGGCCTTTCCAAAAATCTGATTTGCTATTTCCCATAGTGATATGAGGTTTGAAAATGAGATGATTTTGCCTGGAGAGGAAGTGGGTGTGGGTTTTGTGGCTTCCAGACAGCGGAAGCAAAAATCATTGTGTCTCAAGCCAGGGTCATGTTTTCCCAGGCTTGGGGATGTTGATGGGACTTAGGCAAAGGCAAGAAGACAACCTGGTCGCTGGCCTTTTATTTTTCCTCCCTCATGTCAGCCGCAAGCAATTTGGTATGGAGAAAGACAGAAAGAAAAGTAAACGAGACCCATCTTTTAACCTCTCAAAGCCTGGTTCAAGATGTCATAAATGCAGCTGCCAGAAATAAAGAGAAAGGAAGTGTATCAGAGTCTAAGAAAAGCAGAAGAGGAAGAGAGGCTTTGAAAAGCCACCATAGTAATCAGTAATCTGTTTGACATCTGGCAAAGAGATACATCTGCAGGGGGCAACTGGGATGAGTAATTGAACTTTGATTTTTACATTTTCACTGAATGTCTATGTTTAGCACCTAAATTTTAAACACAGAACGATTTTTAGAAATACACTCTTCTCTGAGAGGTTGTTTCATGGGATACAGGAAACATCTGGAGTTAGATCAAGTAAGTTTCATGGCTGCCCAGACAACTGGTGTGTTTGTACTGTTTTGTTATGGTCCTATAATGGGTAGTTAAAATTCATTTGAGGGTCCTCTTAAATGTATATGGCTATGCCAGCATTTCTCAGAATCCAGCCAGAAACAAGACAAAAGCTACCTCAAAACACATGTCAGACAAGGGAATAGAACCTAAATTGAGCACCTGCAATAGAGGACTAAATTATTTAAAGTTAAAGGACACCTTCCATGTATTAGAATTACTAAAGAACAAGAAATAATTTGTTTCAATATATCTTGTGATACTATGAGTAATACTTCTGTAGATTGAACTTAGTCTATTTTCTTATTCCCTAGCTTCAGATAACCTACAACAAATTGAATCAGAAGTCAAGATAATTTGCCTAAATTGCCTTAAAATGATCCTTTTAAGGTCCATATTTTAATCCTGTATGAGGCAAATTTGCTGGTTTGTAATTAGGTCCCCCAATTTTGCTTGACAGTAAACCCAGAAGTGTATGCAAGGGTAGAAATGAGGTAACAATGGAAATAACAAATATTTATTAAGTACATATTTTAATAATGGTTACATTGGCATTATAGATTAGGAGCCTTAAAATAACTCATATCCCTTTGCTTAGTTTGTCCAAAATGAATTATACACAAAGTTATTTGTCACAACATTACTAATAACAAAGAAAAACTATAGTCATCTTAAATATCCCAATAGAAATTGTTCAAATCATTTTTAGGATTGATGTGATGAAATGTTACATAGCTAATATAAATTATATCTTCAGAAACTAGGTAAAATAAACAGAATACTTATAATGTTAACAATAATTTCCCTTCAGGGGGATATAAAACTGTGTATAAAATAATTTCGATATTGTATGTGTGAATACATATGTGGAGGGGAGCTATGTTTACAAAAGCAGGAAGATTCTTCTCATAGAATGTTACCAGTATAGGGTCTTTTTAATATAGCCTGGTGGATGTAATGAGTAATGAGAGGGGCTATGGCAAAGACAGGAGACATTTATGGATGGACAAAGAAGAAGGAAAAGAATCTTTTCAGGAGAATATAACTCAGGAATAAATAGACAGATTAGTTTATGCAGCATAAAATTTGCAAAAACCTACAGATAAAAAAATGTTGTGTGTTTAAGTGCAACAAATTCCAACCAGACATTCAGATTCATACTAGTTAGCTAGGGTATTTGAATAAGAAGAAATTCATTAAGAGAACTCAAAATTTGCATTAATTAGGAAGCATTTTTTATTATTTGGTTTATTGTAAATAACAATATAGAAATAACAGGAGCAAAAATGATAATAGCTAAACTTCCAACAGGTGAGGCCAAGTCTCAGTGTAAGTGCTTTGAATGAATTAACTTATTTAAACCTTAAAGCAACCATATGATTGTACAGAAAAGTAAATGGATAACTCTCAGTTAAAAATGCATTGATCCAGTACCATGCTGTTTTGGTTACTGTAGCCTTGCAGTATAGTTTGAAGTCAGGTAGCATGATACCTCCAGCTTTGTTCTTTTGGCTTAGGATTGACTTGGCATTGTGGGCTCTTTTTTGGTTCCATATGAACTTTAAAGTAGTTTTTTCCAATTCTGTAAAGAAAGTCATTGGTAGCTTGATGGGGATGGCATTGAATCTATAAATTACCTTGGGCAGTATGGCCATTTTCACGATATTGATTCTTCCTACCCATGAGCATGGAATGTTCTTCCATTTGTTTGTATCCTCTTTTATTTCATTGAGCAGTGGTCTGTAGTTCTCCTTGAAGAGGTCCTTCACGTCCCTTGTAAGTTGGATTCCTAGGTATTTTATTCTCTTTGAAGCAATTGTGAATGGGAGTTCAGTCATGATTTGGCTCTCTGTCTGCTATTGGTGTATAAGAATGCTTGTGATTTTTGTACATTGATTTTGTATCCTGAGACTTTGCTGAAATTGCCTATCAGCTTAAGGAGATTTTGGGCTGAGGCGATGGGGTTTCTTAGATATACAATCATGTCATCTGCAAACAGGGACAATTTGACTTCCTCTTTTCCTAATTGAATACCCTTTATTTCCTTCTCCTGCCTGATTGCCCTGGCCAGAACTTCCAACACTGTGTTGAATAGGAGTGGTAGGAGAGGGCATCCCTGTCTTGGGCCAATTTTCAAAGGGAATGCTTCCAGTTTTTGCCCATTCAGTATGGTATTGGCTGTGGGTTTGTCATATATAGCTCTTATTATTTAACAGAGATATAGACCAATGGAACAGAACACAGCTGTCAGAAATAATACCACACATCTACAACCATCTGATCTTTGACAAACCTGACAAAAACAAGAAATGGGGAAACAATTCCCTATTTAATAGATGGTGCTGGGAAAACTGGCTAGCCATATGTAGAAACCTGAAACTGGATCCCTTCCTTACACCTTATACAAAAATTAATTCAAGATGGATTAAAGACTTAAATGTTAGACCTAAAACCGTAAAAACCCTAGAAGAAAACCTAGGCAATACCATTCAGGACATAGGCATGGGCAAGGACTTCATGTCTAAAACAACAAAAGCAATGGCAACAAAAGCCAAATTTGACAAATGGGATCTAATTAAACTAAAGAGCTTCTGCACAGCAAAAGAAACCACCATCAGAGTTAACAGGCAACCTACAGAATGGGAGAAGATTTTTGCAATCTACTCATCTGACAAAGAGCTAATATCCAGAAAATGATCTCCAACAAATTTAGAAGAAAAAAACAACCCCATCAAAAAGTGGGGAAAGGATATGAACAGACACTTCTCAAAAGAGATGTTTATGCAGCCAAAAGACACATGAAAAAATGTTCATCATCACTGGCCATCAGAGAAATGCAAATCAAAACCACAATGAGATACCATCTCACACCTGTTAGAATGGCGATCATTAAAAAGTCAGGAAACAACAGGTGCTGGAGAGGATGTGGAGAAATAGGAACACTTCTACACTGTTGGTGGGACTGTAAACTAGTTCAACCATTGTGGAAGTCAGTGTGGCGATTCCTCAGGGATCTAGAACTAGAAATACCATTTGACCCAGCCATCCCATTACTGGGTATATACCCAAAGGACTATAAATCATGCTGCTATAAAGACACATGTACACGTATGTTTATTGCGGCACTATTCAGAATAGCAAAGACTTGGAACCAACCCAAATGTCCAACAATGATAGACTGGATTAAGAAAATGTGGCACATATACACCATGGAATACTATGCAGCCACAAAAAGGATGAGTTCACGTCCTTTGTAGGGACATGGATGAAGCTGGAAACCATCATTCTCAGCAAACTATCACAAGGACAAAAAAACAAACACTGCATGTTCTCACTCATAGGTGGGAATTGAACAATGAGAACACATGGACACAGGAAGGGGAACATCACACACCGGGGCTTGTTGTGGGGTGGGGGGAAGGGGGAGGGATAGCATTTGGAGATATACCTAATGTTAAATGACAAGTTAATGGGTTCAGCACACCAACATGGCACATGTATACATATGTAACTCACCTGCACAATGTGCACATGTACCCTAAAACTTAAAGTATAATAAAAAAAGGAAAAAAATGTATTGATCCATAGATAGATAGATAGATGCATGTGTGCATGCATATGCATGTGGTAGCATTCAGCTAGTAGGAAAGAGAGTTGAGATCTAGTCAATCTGACTGCAGTTGCCTACTCGTTATCATCGACAGTTATACTATATGTATTAGTCCGTTCTCATGCTGCTAATGAAGACATCCCCATGATGGGGTGATTTATAAAGGAAGGAGGTTTAATTGACTCACAGTTCAGCATGGCTGGGAAGGCCCCAGAAATTTACAGTCATGGTGGAAGGTAAAGGGGAAGCAAGGCACCTTCTTCACAAGGTGACAGGAAGGAGAAGAGCAAGCAGGAGAAATGCCAGATGCTTATGAAACCATCCGATCTCTTGACACTCACTTATTATCACCAGAAGAGCATGGGGGAAACCAATCCCATGATTCAATTACTTCCACCTGGTCCCGCCCTTGACAAGTAGGGTATATAGGGATTACAATTCAAGGTGAGATTTGGGTGGGGACACAGAGCCAGACCATATCACTACACTAACCCTTCATAGTTAGAAGTATTTTTTTCTAATTAAAGATATAAATAGCATTTTTAAATCTGAATGACTAATATAAAATATGCCCCTACTTGCTAAATGAAGGAGGTTTTCTTATTGATTGAAATATCAAAATAAGATTTTAAAAATAAAATGAAATAAAAAAGGGAGAATATAAGAGACTCACCATTGACTTTGAGTCTCTTCCTTCATGTAACTCACAGGCTCCCAAAGCTCTTATCCAAGATAGGGGTGAGTTACCCATCGGGACTGGAGAGGAAAAGGAGAAAGTGAAAGGAGATATATAATAAGATAGAAGGGGATTCAGGAACTTTGCATAATATTTTATATAACTAACTATATGTTTTTGCATGCTGTAAATATCAGTGACCTGGGGCAAACTCATGTTCACTTTAGCTTTGTTGTTAAATTGGTTTGTGACATTTTGATAGCTGCCTGGCTTATTAGTGCTTCTGTTATTCTTGTTATCCAGTCACACAGAGTCTGATGCAATTGACCCTGTTGTAATTCTCAGACTTAAACCAGAGTACACAGTTTTGTTTTACTCTTATTCTTATTAGGGAGAAAAATAAGTCAAGGAAAATAAAGAACTGACATGGTATAAATAAAAGACACTATTCTTTATTTCATAAATTGTTAATGATTAAAAAATAACAAATAGAGAAGTGTCAAGTGTCATTACATCACCATAGGATTTCAATAAATTCAAGATTTTATCCTCCTCTCTGATCTTTATTAGATCCACTTCAAAATTTATTCAATTATTTTCCTCCATTCTACCTATCAAGTACCTAATCTGATAAAATAATTCAAAGAGCTTGAGGTGTGGCATGCTCGTTAATTCATTAAGTATTTACAGACAATCTGCTATGTGCCAGACACTGGAAAAATCCTAGGGCATACAGTTGTGAAACAAACAAATGTGTTTTTATTTTCATTGGATGATAACCTAAGTTTTTGGATGTGAGAAGGAAGCAGAAAAATTGAGTGTTTAAGAACTCAAGCTCTGAAATCAGCCTGCCTAGTTCAAATCCAATCTCCAACTTTTACCAACAGTATACTTTAGGTAACCTACTTAGCCTCTCTATAAATATTCTATGTATTCATTAAGTAGGAATAATATTAGCTAACTCACTGGGTTGTCTAAGAATACAATTTGAGGCCAGGCACAGTGGCTCATGCCTGTAATCCCAGCACTTTGGGAGGCCGAGGCAGGAGGATCACTTGAGGCTAGAAGTTTGAGACCAGCCTGGCCAACATGGTGAAACTCCAAGAACCTGTCTACTAAAAGCACAAAAATTAGCCAGGTGTGGTGATGCATGCCTGTAATCTCAGCTACTTGGGACGCTGAGGCATGAGAATCACTTGAACCTGGGAGGCAGAGGTTGCAGTGAGCCAAGTTTGCACCACTGCACTCCAGCCTAGGTGACACAGCACAGTGAGACTGTCTCCAAAAAATTAAAAAAACAAAAAGAAAAAAACAGGCCTGGAATGGTGGCTCACGCCTGTAATTCTAGCACTTTGGGAGGCTGAGGTGAGCAGACCACTTGAGCCCAACAGTTCTAGATTAGCCTGGGCAACATGATGAAAACCTGTGATATGATTTGGCTGTGTCCCTACCCAAATCTTGAATTGTAGCTCCCATAATTCCTACGTGTTCTGGGAGGGACCCGGTGGGAGGTAATTGATTCATGGGGGCGGATCTTTCCTGTGCTGTCCTAGTGATAATGAATATATCTCACGAGATCTGATGGTTTTATAAAGGGGAGTTCCCCTACACAAGCTCTCTCACCTGCTGCCATGTAAGACGTGACTTGGCTCCTCAATTTGCCTTCAGCCATGATTGTGAGGCCCCCCAAGCCATGTAGAACTGTGAGTAAATTAAACTTCTTTTCTTTATAAATTACCAAGTCTCAGGTAGGTCTTTATTAGAAGTGTAAGAACGAACTAATACACCCTGTCTCTACTAAAAAATAAAAGATTTAGCTAGGTGTGGTGGTGCACGTCTGTAGTCCTAGCTACTCAGGAGGCTAAGGAGGGAGGATCACTTAAGCCTGGGAGGTAGAGGCTACAGTGAGCCTTGATGGCACCACTGCACTCCAGCCTGAGTGACAGAATGAGACCTTATCTCAAAAAAAAAAGTTAGATTAAGTTTGCACATGTAAAATACTTAGAATCATGCTTTAATATTGTGCAAATAGTAAATGATCCGTAAATGTTAGTTTTATAACTTATTACAGTGAACATTTTTACCAGGGCCTCCAACTTAGTCATTAGAGGAGATAATTTGGAGTAAAGACCCTTTGCTAGTCCTCTGCAAAGCTGTCTTTATAAAAAAACAAAACAAAACAAAAAAACCCTGGATCCTGTGATTGGAGGCAAGAAGTCCTGTTGATGTGTGGATCTGAATAGAGATTTTCAGAAAAAGATTGTTATCTTGTGATGCCTGCTAGTAATACTCATCTGGACATTGCAGAATTGTGGAGAGAAATACAAATTATGGATCACAGACAGAGAGTTTAGCCAAGGCTCTAAAGAACAGCTTACCATTATCAACTGCTTAGTTTGAAATAGTTACTCTTAAAAGCACTTTATGGCAATTAAATTGTTTCATACTCACAATATGGCCCTGGTAGTTTTAGTATTTTAAACATTTTGTGGAAGTTGTCAGAGTCAAAATAAATTCACTTGTGTTAACAGCAATACAAAACAAAAACCCAAAAAACAGAGCCAGAGAAGGCCATGAAGGATTATCATGCATGAATGCCTAGTAACAAAAACAATCACAAAAGACTACAAAAACCACAACTTTGCACAAAGGCCATCACTACCTTACACCAAAAAACCGCTCAGCAACTGCTAGTCCAACCTTGGACTGATGCCACCTTTTTTTTTGTTCCTTGCCACCAAGGATAATTATCTCAAAACAATTAGGTAATACTCTATTTTTCCTGAAAAAACCTTTGTTTTCCTTTACCTCCCTGAATACACACATAGTTTACTATGACACCAGTGTTCCCATTGTAACACCTATTCCCAAATAAACAACATTTTCTTTGAGAAATTCTCGCTCTTCATTATTTAGATCAATGATTTCATAAATTAGAGAATGCAGGCATAAAGAAGTAAAAGGAATTACTTAAGTTCTCACAGATAGAGGCAGAACCAGGCTTCTAACTTAGAGAGATGGAACCAGGCTTTAACACCTAGATTCTGCTGCTTCTCTTTGCTTGCCAATCCAATTAAAATCAATAAAAATCCAGAAAAATGGATGTACCATCATGCTCTCATAGAGATGTTAGATGCTGAAAAATATGAATAACTTTCCTTATGTAGAAAACATAAAACTGCTATTCTGAAAAGAAAGCTAAGACATTATAATACATTTATGCAATATCCAGAAGAAAAATTTGAGAACAGGAGAAAGACATTTCACATTCTGAAGAGATAAATTCCAAATTGTTAACAGATAATAGGTAATCACGAATGAAAAGGTATGAGAATAAGTGCTCACTAAATGAAATACTGATATTGCGTTGCTACAGTGTGGATCACTTTGGTTGTTTCATTGATAGAAAACTGGATTTTAGAACTCTCTTGGATTTTTAGGCTAATCATTTATCTAAAGTACAGACATAGTCTGGATTGATAATTAAAAAACAGAGACATTGGAACTTTAATATAAGCAAGAACTATATAATGACCATATTTATCCAAATCCTGGTTAGTGTCTGGGAGTTAATGAGCCAAAGTTTCTAAGAGTATGCAAGCTAGGCTAGATGACCCTTTGATAAGAGTATTACAGACCTAGAGCTGGACAGACTGTTTAGCCAACTAACCTGTAGATTGCCTTATAAACCAGAAAGTCAGGGAAATAATTAATTTCCTCATTCATCAAACCTCTATTGAGTATCTATGTATTCAGTTCTATATTTTCCTTAGTAGAAAAATAAGACGTGGCCCTTTTTAGAAGATCATGCCATCATTATAAATACAATATCTAGTGACACTAAAATTTTTCTCCCTGATTTGTGCATACCCTTAAACATCTAACAAAAACAAATAAATTATTGTGTTAACTTTTGTTTTTAGCAGAGTTAGGTGGGAGGAGATAAGTTTCACAGAAATTAAATGAGTCTAGTTCAAAATAGAAAAAAAAAACTATGAATCCTTAAAGATATGAACTCATTGCCAGCGGAAAAAGAGAAGAAAATGTATTAAGAATGTGACATCCACAATTCTGCTGCCAAACACGTGTGTGCATGAAGGAGGGCACAGACACTCTCACCTGGGCCTGAGGACTGAGGCTGCTATCTAAAACAGGGATCCATCTGCCTGTGAACAATGAGGTCATCCCACTGTGTTTCTCTGACACTTCATTGACTGTGTAATGGCATTTGATATCGCTAAAACCTGGTTGTTGTGGAAGCACTGGTGCATTACAGCAGAGAGATGCATTGTGTATGATGAGTCATGCCCCACAAATTTGTGCTCAGTCTCTGTACGGTAAGAAAAAAAATAACAAGATCAAGTAACAGAGAACTGGGGAGGGAGAAAGTTCTCATTGTAGGCACAAGCACACCTCCACTTTGTGTAAGGTAAAGAGGGCTTACACACACTCAATTTTCCACAGAGTTCTAGTAACTTTCAATAGTACAAATCCTGGATCCGATGTTAGTCGAATAATAATTCCAATGGAGGAAAAAATACTTTTCATCTGTGAGTCGCTTTTCAGAAGGGATAATGTCTAAACCTTTTTAGCCTCTTCCTGGTTACCCTGAGGTTTGGATGTTTGCCAAGAAGGAAGTAGAAGAATAAACATGACCAAGGCAAAGAGTTCGATGAGAAACCCTCAGAATTTTTGGAGAGAGAAGAGGAAAAACAATCTGAAACATGAGTATATCCAGAAAATCAGTTCATTTATGTAACCCAAGATGATTGGCAGATATTTTCTGGCTTTCATGAGTCAATCCTCAAACAAGAAAATGGACACACCTCAAGGGAAAAAAAAAATCCTTGAAAGAAAATGTATATGTGACCTTCTTTACCATCCCATTATTTTTAAAGGGAAAAACCATTACCTGAGACCACTGTCATGGTTTGACAAAGCAAATCTGCTTAACACTCTTCAAATTCTGTTTTCTATAGAGTGAGATACCAGCATCTTTCCAGGACATCTGCGAATCCTCTAAGATCTGGCCCCAGCCTCTTTTCCGTACTTCTTTCCTTCCAAAATTTCCTTCCATCTCCCCTACACTTCAGCCATATCCCTCTACGCAGGGTGCTCAAAGGAGCCTTTTCACATTTTCTCCTTTGGCACATGCTCACCTCTGAGTGGCATGCCTTCCACACCTCACCCACTTGGCAAAATCTTCTCTTCTCTCAAAGCACAACTCGAATAGTCCCTCTTTATGGAAAGACATCCATGGGCAGCACCTACTCCATTTCACTTTATCACGCACTCCACTTTTTTCACCATTTAATAAAAGCAAAGCTTTTTTTGCATTTACTTTGGACCAGTCAAAATTACAAGACCCTTTAAATATATTAACTCACTTAATCCTAGCAACAACCCTATGGAGGAGGTACTAACACTATCTCCATTTTACAGGTAAGGAGACTGAGGCACAGAGAGTATAAATAATTTTCCAAAAATTGCATCACATGTACAAAATAGAGCTGGAATTTGAACTCAGTATATGCTGACTAACTAGTTCTTTGGTTTATATCCCAGTCGCATATTCCATCATACTTGATTTCAAATATTTGTTGACTATTGTCTGTAGTTAAGTGTGAGTGTCTTGAGGGCAGGGTCTGAGCTATATTATGTGTATGTTGAACATCTTTTGCAGAGACTGCAGATAGCAGGTACTGGATAATAAATAATCAGTAAACCAGCAAAGCAAGCAAGACTAGAAGGAGTATTATATAGGTTTTGAAGTAAATAATTAAAGATGACAAATCACCCTAGAAATAACATTTTCTGATTTGAAAACTGTTCCAATTTTGGGTTTGTGCATGCATTTTTCCCAAGTAAGGCAGAGGGCATGGTAAATGACATAACAGAATTAAGGAGGGAGCAAAGAGAAATGGAAAATAGTGATGATCTAAGAAGAGTAAGGAGAGACTCCCAGATTCAGAGAAAGACTGAATTCAGAACACACTGCTAGCCTGGAGAAGACAGAGAGTATCCCAGCGCTGGCTACAAGCTCATCTCTGTCTGATGTTAGGCTCTGATAACCACAGGTTTCAGGCAAAGGGAAGTACTGGGAGGGTTTTGTTTGAATGAGCTGATTTGCAGGGTAGTCCATAGTCGTTTGGATTGAAGGAGAAGACCAATGATTCTCTCCCTTGGAGGAGGCAAGGAAACCTTGATGACTGCATCAGGCCTCTGCCTGGCCATGAGGACTAGATCCAAGCCATAAGGAGAGGAGGCTCCAATAGTCCTTTTACAGAGGACACTTTAAGATACTTAATACAAATATATGCTGCTTCAGGGCAGGGGTGATAACCACTGAAATGGACAGAAGACTATTCTCCCCATTTAGTTGAAAATTAGAGTTTTACACCTGCCATTTAAGACCTGCAGGACATTGGCAATGTGTGCATTGGAGGCACTGGCAATGTCCTCGTGTTTCCCTGAAGAAGAACCTTTCAGCAGCAATTGTACCCTCTGTAGGAAGGGATATTTCAAGAGTGTCTCTGTTTCTTCATCACCCCCTTTCTTGCAAGTCTTCCTTATTAAAAGGCTGTTATCTGCTGGATAGGAATGGTGAGAGCCTGGCATCACTTGGTTTGTGTTTACCACTATGTACAATTTCTATACCACAAACGCAATGGGCCACACCTTCCTGTGTATTCTTTGTTTTTCTGTGTGTGTGTGTGTGTGTGTGTGTCTTGAACTACACATTCTTAGTGAAAAATGTGGTCATTTTGAAGTCATTTTCCATGTGTTAAGCAGACTGACCATGGCTTCCTGCTGGTCTGCTCTCTCTGTTCAAACTTCTCCACTTAAAGTTCAATGCATAATAACATCAGTCTTTCATTGGGGGATCCAGTATTTTAAATAACAGAATGATGGATGGGACCACCGCTTCAGCCTTGCGTGAAAACTGCATGTTTCAATCAAAGTATTAACAAGGTCATGATGTGTTTCCTGTTTGGCCCCTCATGGGTATTCTCCCTGTAGAATAGAACCTGGAAGGAGGGAGGGTGGTCCCGTGGCATATGGGAAGCCACAAGGAACATCAGCCGAGAGCACGTCTGTAACAGTGTGCTGGGCCTTCACGTCCACACTGCAGTGAGTGTTCACAAGGGAGCTGCAGCAAGGAAGGGAACTAAGTACAGAAACTCTGGGAGGTGAGCCTGATGACAGATACATTCACAAGCTCATGAACTGGACTCTCAAACACAAGTGAGAAGACTTTGCTGGGAACTATGTGAGCAAGCAAGGGCCAAAGTCAGCAATATATGGGTTGAGTACTGAAATTAATATCTCATAAATAGCCAAAGACTGGTCAGGCCTGGAGAAATGCAGAGCATGTGAAAGTCAGAAGCGAGCTGAGAACAGAGTTCATGGCTAGTACTCTAAGCTGTTCTATTCCTTCAGTGTGATTAACTTGCTATGCGAAAAGGGGGCCCTGTGTAAAGTGACCTTGAGGTCTCTTGGAAAGAGTGTGGATTTTGGAGACAGAGCTCTGACTTTAAATAGCATGTCTCCTATTAAAAGTGATGTGATCAGACGTAAATCCCTTAAATTCTCTGAGCTTCTCTTTCCTAGAGAGTATTTGAGCTGCGTCATCACTCTCTGCCTTCAATGACCATGCTAGTAAACATGATAAAGGTAAACACTTTTTGATAAGAAATTATAATAAATAGAAAATCTACTAAACTTGAATCTTTATTTTGATTCTCTTAGAAATCATTTCAATATCACATAATACTACTAGCTCAGATCACAGACTTCAGGGAAAACATTAACAAAAAATCCTGAATGAAGGAAAAATGATTTGGGGAGAATTACCACTGGGCTACTTTTAAGTTATGCAACTGGGGTGAAGGTAGACAAACTCTCTGAAACTCAGTTCTCTCATCTGTAACATCAGACAAATAATGCATATATTAAAATCTTGAATTTCATGACCTAGCCTCATCTCAGCAAAAAATTAGCAATAACTTTGTGTAGCTCAAGCCTTAATTTCTGCTTCTGAATGAAGGGGATAGAAATATCCAAAGGCAACATCTAGTTATAGCATTTGATAGGATCAAGAATAAAGATTTTTCTTTTCTGCAAGTGATTTAATCTGGTTTACCCAGTGGGAAAGCTCTAAAGGCTATCATTTTGTTTTCCTTAGTTGAAGCTATTAACTGTAATTGCTTTTGTTAATAATACTTTACTTATTATAATCAAAGTTCAATTTTTGCACTTATACCCTGGGGCCAGTTTGCAGAGGCACAATTTATAAATGGATGAAAAACAATTAATAACAACTAGAAAAACCATTAATGATCCTATCAACAAAGTGCTACGTAATCTCCAATTGCAAAATCTTGCACAACATATAAAATAGAACACACAACCTCAGCTAGTGCTGTGGGCTTTCCCAGTAATGACCAGAGTATTTCAATAGCAGAAAAATAATGACTCTGAGGGCACGCTCCTCCTGGGCTTAACAGGGGATGTTTCTATTAATCTACTGAAGGTCAGATGCAGCCTATTATAGTTCCTGTGGGGTGTGAGCCTTCAAAGAGCTAAACTACAATAATTTAAAAAGAAAAATATTCCATCATCTCTCCTCCAAAGCAATCCCCTGCTATAACCACCAAGACATTATATGATCAGGCTACTACCTCCCTCTCACACCAGCCCAGCCCCTTGCCCCTTAAATGCCCCCTTAACTCTAAACTCCAGCTTTATTCCTGAAAAAAGCTGAATGTTTTTTGCCAGAGCTTTTTATTGACTTTCCCCTTTCCTGGGAATAACTTCCATGGATGCCTTCTTCTTGTATTTAAATCTCAGCCCTAAGATAGGTCTCAGGTCTTCCACTAACCCCACTTCGAATGTTGCTGTCAAAAGCCCCAGTCTTTTTTTTTTGTTGTTGTTGTTGTTTGTTGTTGCTGTTGTTTGTTTGATTTTTAATTATACTTTAAGGTTTAGGGTTTGTTTATCATATCACTATTTGAAATTAATGGATTCAGTGTCTGGTTTATCTTGCTCACTACTGTATTCCCAGTACCTTGAACAGGGTCAGAATCATAGTAGGCTCTCAATAAATATGTGTTGAATGAGTGGTCTAGTTGATGAATTAATGAATTCCCACTGGCTGCTGGACAAAGCAAATAATTAGTTACTCATGCCATTTTTCTCTCGTGAACAGCAGTTACCAATGACTCCTTCCTCTCTCCTCCTCTCATTCCTTCCATCCCTTCTTCTCCCTCTCCCCATAATTTAATTGCTAAAAGCACAGGCTCAAATGTCCAGCATCCTGTGTTTGAATTTAGACTTCATTTACATGTAGGTCCATGAAGGCAATCATCGTCATTTTTTGTTCACAATATATTCCTGGGACTAGCAGAGACTAGCATCTGGTCAATAATTCTTCATTAGCAAATGAGAAAAAAAAATTGCATGAATGAATAAGTGCTTTCTACTTTTCTTCTTTCTAGCTGAGTGATGTCAGATAAGTTACTTAACCTCTTTAACTACATTTTTCATCAGGAGCAATTAAAAAATACTATTTGCCACATGGTTTTATTGCAAGGATCAAATGAGGCCAGATAGGCCCAGGGAGAGTAAGCTTTCAATAAATAGTTAAGGATTTATTATCAAAATGTTCTCCATTCATACTTATAAGTACAAGCTTTGGTCCAATCATTCTGCTTGGATGTTTTTTAACCCTGCGGTAAACTATGGCCTTGCTTCCAAGGCATCATGCTTCACTGCCACAAAACTGAAGCTAGAACTCTGCAACCTCAGCCCATGAAAACAAGGCTTGGAATGTCACTCTCCCTGGGCTCTCCAATTCACTTCCCAAGACCCTAGGTATCCCCCACTCAACACGGCCACCTTTTTGATAATGGAGATTCTTGCTTTGAATTTCTGAATTGGCATTCTCATCACATAAGATTTCTTCTTTGATGCTATGTCAGTTGGAACGAGTTTTATTGAATATCTGACTGGAAAGAAGTCATTAATTTATCTACTTGATTTTCTCATAAACCCAGATGAGGAAAAAGTATCCAAAAATAAGACCAAGTATGACTTCATGTTACAATATCAACATGGGTCACTGGTGCTGAGCTGTTTGTGACTGTACACCCCATCCCATCATAGACCCGCTTACTTATACTTCAAGCCTTAGCTTAGGCATTAATCCCTTTGTGAAATTTTTAAGGTCTCACATATTATAAGCCAAGTAGAACCCTATTCTACATATCCAGAACTTCTTATACATTATTTCATTCAACAAACTTTTTTTTCAGAACCTACATGTACTGGGGTGCTCTGGTGTTTGTTTGTTTGTTTGTTTTGAGACAGAGTCTTACTCTGTCACCAGGATAGAATGCAGTGGTGGGTTCTCAGCTTACTGCAATCTCAACCTCCTGGGTTCAAGCAATTGCCTGCCACAGCCTCCTGAGTAGCTGGGATTACAGGTGCGCACCACCACATCCAGCTAATTTTTTTGTATTTTAGTAGAGATGGGGTTTCACCATGTTGGCCAGGATGGTCTTGATCTTCTGACCTTGTGATCTGCCTGCCTTGGCCTCCCAAAGTGCTGGGATTACAGGCATGAGCCACTGTGCCTGGCCTCTGGGGTGGTCTTTTAGACATCAGTTACATGGTAATGAAGCACAACAACAGGGATGACAAAACAGGCAAAAATTTTTATCTTCAGAAATCTACATTATGATAGGAGAAAAAGACAATAAAGTAGAAAGATAAATAAGATAAAAAATGTTTTGCATAGTTTCTGAGCAGAAAGGTAAAACAAGGTACAGAGATAGATGTCCCAGGGAGATATAATTTTATTTAGAGTGTCCTGGAAGGTCTCAGTGATTAAGGTGGCATTACAGTAAAGCAGAAGGCAGAGAAGGGTGGGCGCTGCATATCCCTGTCTTATCACCAACTACATCACAGTAATGTCACAAAAGGAATAATGCCTAAACTAAGGCTTGAAGTGTAAGTAAGTGGGTCTATGATGGGATGGCGTGTACAGTCACAAGCAGCCCAGCACCAGTGACCCATGGTGATATTGTAACATGAAGTCATACTTGGTCCTATTTTTGGATACTTGTTCCACATCTGGGTTTATGACAAAAGCAAGTAGATAAATTAATGACTTCTTTCCAGTCAGATACTCAATAAAATATTGAAAGAAGAAGAAGAAAGGCCTTCCTTGTTCTTTTTCCACAATCATTTAAGTTCAACTTAAGTTCTCCAAAGGAGAGGGTCGTATCTACTCATAATGTTATCCCTGGAGCTTAGCTTAGGGTAGAGAATGTACTATGTGTTCAACACATATTTGCGAACTCCTCTGCTGTTCTGCTGGTCACAGCCGTATTACACTTCAGGGGCCAGGCCCTGTCTCATATTTGTGTACTGTGGAAGTTGCATACACCAGAGTAAAGTCACATTTTTTCAGTCCCAGCCAAAATAGGGCAAGGAAAGCTGGAAGGAGAGGAGGTCCTTATTTACATGTAGGAGATATGAACTGTTTCCAAGGACTTTCTAAAAACCCTTCATGCATCTCCTGCTTTGATAAATTTTATCATTAGACATTCTTAGGACAGCACTGATTCAGATCAGAAGTTTTCAGAACACTTGCCCAGTAAGGGCATCTCCACCAATAAACAGGTCACAACTCTGGCTTTGAACCTCTGATGAACTCTGTTTCTAAGCCACTTATGTAAATTGCTATTTTAAAATTAAACTCCCATTTACCCTTTTCTCGCTGAATACACTAGTGGTTTGCAATCCCATGCATTCCAGATTATAATCCTTATTTCTTTTCCAGAATAAACCCAACATATTTAGAGATAATTTTCTCTAGTGTCTTTTTTTTCAAGGCTGACAGTAATTTCCAGCTATGCCCACTGCCAGCGTTTCTCATCTCTTGCCGAACACATCTGGATTCCTCATCACTGAGTTCCACTCACTTTCTTGAGAGAACTATCCAGAACAGCATTAAGGATTTGAATAGCCAGGTTGCCAATCTATAATGGGGTACAAAAAATGTCTGAAAATGTAACTTGATAGAGAAAATCTCCAATACATTTTCACTTGTATGGTGAGGCAGATGAATTTTATAAGCTGTAAAGACGTGAGGGTTATATCTTCAACGGTCATACTTCCTAATGCTTGATCATCATCATACCACATATTAGTCCATTTGGGCTTTTATAACAAAAGATCATAAACTGGGTGGCTTAAGCAATAGGCTTTTATTTCTCACAGTCTGGAAGGTGGAAAGTCCAAGATCATGGCTCTGGCAGGTCTCTGTATCTGGTGAAGGCTTTCTTTCTCTCTTGGAGACTACTAGCTTCTCCCTGTGTCCTGAAATGGCTGAAGGGAGAGACAGAGAGACTCTATTTTCTCTTCTTCTTTTTATAAGAACACTAATCTCATTATGAGAGCCCAACTCTCATGACTTTATTTAAACATAATTATCTTCCAAAGGCCCTATCTCCAAATACCATTACCTTGGGGGCTAGGGCTTGAACATATAGATTCTGAGCAGGTGCAAACATTCAATTCCTAATAAACTTCCTTGTGCACAGAAGTGTAAATGAGAATAATTATAAGATGCATCACTTCTAAACTTTCCTGAATGTAAAATGAGCAAAAATTAAATAAGTAAAACTCTTAGCATGGCTCAACTGGGCAATATTTATTACCCAATTCTGAGGCTTTGAACTCAAGGCTTTATTTATTATTTACTTTAGACAGTAAAAGAAGTCTCACACAGGTGGACTCACACAGAAAATAATGTTCATCAGTCATTATTGTCATAATAATGCTGCTTTACCAACTACTATCATATATTAAAGGCATTCACAATAAGCAGTGATTTCTCATTCACACATCAGTGGTCAGTTGGAGTTCAGTTAATCTAAACTGGTCTTCACTGCACTTGACTCTGACTGTGGGTCATAACAGTGGTTATCCTAGGTATGTTCACAGGAAAAAGCAGGAGCACATGAGGGTAAGGGCATTTCAAGTTCTGCCAACACGTCTGCCATTATCCAATCCTTTGTGAAATTGTGAATTGTCCAAATCAGTTGATTCCAAAGAAAGGGGCAGGGAGGTAAACTCTACTCATTGAAAAACCATTGCAAGGGTATGCATATGTAATAATACTCCAGGAAAATGAAGAATTGGGATTTATAATCCAACCTACCACACATTCCATTGCATTTGAAAGCATTATTCGAAGAGCTGCAATGCTTATGTTCAATAGTTAAGGACTATTAAAACCTAAATATAATTCATAACAGTGAATTTTATAAATCCTAGGTGTCTGTAATTTGCTTATAAGAAACAAAGGTATAGCCTTATTTTTATTTTTTTTTTTAGCATGGCTTAATATATTTGAACCTTTGTTTTTGAACTTTTATGTTTATTATGGAAGCAATATGTTTCTGTGGGAAGAATGTTAGTGGGATTTCAAATACCCAGATTCTAGTCCTAGATTTACCACTAATTAACTCTGAGACAATCAGCCAATTATCTCAACTTATCTTGGCCATGTTCTCCTCTTCCGGAAGGGTTTGGGCTGGTTAGTTGCATTTCCTTCCATCACTACAACTCCATGAGCTTGTGTTTACTGACATGGAAGTGGGCCAGTAGGCCTTACTTCATCTCCTTCTTTTTATTCCAAGAAGAAAATTATTGTTGCACCATATTAAGAGTTCCCAGTACCAAAAGTACATGTGTGAACAAAAGCCAGAATCTTATCTAAAGTCATGGACAGCATTTAAATGTTTTTCGGATGAACCAGAGTTAAGCGGGCCCTCCATTTCCTGGCCACACATTGTCAATGTGGAAGATCTCTGGCCATGAGTTAAAGGTCACCCACGATACCAAATTGCAAATTGTGTTGAGAATGGAGAGCATTTGCAAAGCTGGAATGAATACACAAAACATGTTTATTTACATCACTCAGGTTTGTATGGAAACCCAAAGTACAGTTTGCAAATATGATGGTATTCATCTTCCTGAAATTGGCACAAATTACAAATGTTTGTTTGAGAAGTTAATAATTTCACATATGCTTTTGAGAGTGACATATCAGCAAACAATTTTTATAGAGCATTGCACATACTTCTAACACACCACAGCTGAGGTCTGATTCAAGCTAAAACCCCAAGTGACTATAAACCAAACAATTATTTTTTTTAGCCCTAATGTGTTTGCTTCCTAATGACCCACAGCCTTAAACTCACACTGAGCGGGACAGCATAAACTTTCTTTTTTTATGCTCCAGGCCCCAACAGGGCAAGGCACATTCTGGAAGACTACTTGTGGGTGACCAAAGTGCAATTTAAAACATCAGCAGCCTTTGATCAGGGCAGCTTGCTTACTTTTAATTGTTTCCAGAGTGCTTGTTTGGAAATTTGTTAGATTACACATCACATGCAATGGGAATTGATGGCTGAATTCCCTGCCTTATTCCTTGGCTCAGAAAGGAGTTATGCTTACTTCAGTTACATTTAGGAGACTGAGCTTTTGGCCCAGCAACATAAAGGTGATTTCAGTTGCTGTCTCTTTTCACCCATACCCAAAATAACAAGAAATGAACTGAGAGATCCTTTAGGAAACTGTGAGGTAATTGGTTGCTGGCTATTTTTTTTTTCTGGCTGCACTAACTTTAATCAAAGATTCTTTTTTTTACTTCTTCATGGGTATTAGTGGATACGAGATTTTATAAAGTTTTTTCCTTAAAAAAATAGCAGATAGAGCACAATTAGTATCAAAGAAAACTTCCTTAAAACCAGATATGTCAAATTCTTTCAATGCTTAGAGGTGCAAATCAATATCACTGGACACTAAGTTAATGAGTGAGAGAATCCTTTCCTTAGCAACCCCAAGCTCAGCACTTTTCCTATCTAACCCTCATAACCTCCTTGGTTGATCTGACAGAAGTCAACAATGACTTTTGTGCAGATAACGTTTAAAGTTGCATCCACACTTCTGACTACCAACTGGATATAAATCATTGACTAGATGGTGGTGACACATGCATCCCAATTTTCATGTGGCCAATAATAAGTTGATTGTCCTGACTCACTCCCATCCCATACCCAATCCCATTTCTTTCTCATTTTTAATTTTGTAAATGGTCCCACCATTCTACTATTCCAATCACAGCTGATAACTTATGAATTCTTTCAACTGCTTCTTGTCTCCTGTATCCTACATTCAGATACCAGGTTCTTTTTATTCTGTACCCCCACCCCTATGGTTTTCCCAAATTCACCCTACCTTTCTCCTCACAATATACCAAACACAGATTTCTAACAGCTCACAATGCACCAAAAACAGATTCCAAACATGACCCTGAGTCTTCTAAATTGCCTATTACTAATCCATCCTATATTTTAATATCAGGATTATTTTCCTTAAACCCATCTGATTATGTCAGTTTCAAATTAAAGTTAATTAATATTGTCTATACCACAAATGTTAAATTCCTAAACTCCTAAGACTGTCATTCTCCAGTTTTACACTGTATCCTCAACTGTGCTCTCTGCCAGTGTGGTTAATCCTGGGTTCCAGTGATAAATTATTTGCACAGCATATGACATGCTCCTCAATTCTTGATGCTTAGCACCTGCTCCTTACTTTGCCTCCTTCAAATCCATCTTCCAAGACTCAATTGAGACGTGACATCTTTTCTGAATCCTTAAACCCAGACTAAAAGTATGCTCCTCTTCTATGCTTTTGAGGAATCTAGTAAAAGCATGTATTATTAAGGTAACAAACCATCCCTTTTTGCAGGATGCTTTCTCTGTTTTATGATCCTGAGTCCTGTAACCAGGAAATCATGTAGGCCGAAGCAAACCAGGGAGGTCAGCAGTCACCCTTGACACAATATACGGTTACTGCATGTCTGTTTCATCCACCAGACTGCGAGATGCTTAAAGTCTCTTAGAAGTTTAATTTATCTTTGTAGCCCTAAAATTTATTTCAATGTTTGCAAAATAGTGAACTAGTCAATTTAATATTGTAATAACGTTTTGCTCTTTTCTGTTGAATCCTCAAAATCTTTGGAGGATGTCAACATTAACTCAAATATTTTTTATCCATGAAGAGAATACATCCAAGAGAAACTTAGTAATCTGCCTAAACAACCAGACTACACACAGATGTTTTTCTGATTACTAAACTATGCTTATTTCATCATGAAAACTGAGTAAATCATTGGCTAGAATATTCTGTCATGTGTTAGATTGAGTATTTTTCTACACACAAATTGATTTAGGGAGGAAAATGATTAAAATCAGATAAGCAGTTAATTACCAGCCCTTCCACTCAATTAAATTTTGGAATAGCTATTTGTTTGAATTAGACATCTTCAAACAAGATTGACTGCCTAGATATAACTAGTACAACCAAAACAACAGAAAATTAAAATAAATATTATTTTCTCAGGAACTAAATGAGATAATTTAGAAAATGAGACTATTGAGATTTTCTAGTTAACATATTTATAAATCACAACCACACACCTATTGTTTAATCCAGTGGTTCCCAATGGGGATAATTTTGCAATAGGTGTCAGTTGACAATGTCTGGAGACAGGTTTAGCTGTCACAAGTGGAGGGGTAGAGATCAGGGATGCTGCTGAATATCCTACAATGCACAGAACAGCACATCCACCATAAAAAGTCATCCAGCCCAAGGTGTCAGTAGTATGAAGGTTAAGAAACTCTAATTTAAACTGACAAGAAGGTAAAGGAAATGTTATCACATACATATTTTAATTAACTCTATTCCAAGAAGAGAAATGTTAACAGAAAATTCCACAAATGCATTTTTAAAAGATATGTAGATTTTATGCACATAAATGTATGTATGTCCATATATTATACATATGGATAAACCAAAGCATATAGTATGTGGGTTTTTTTTTTTTTTTTTTCTGAGACGGAGTCTTGCTCTGTAGCCCAGGCTGAAGTGCTCTGGTGCAATCTCGGCTCATTGCAACTTCTGCCTCCTGGATTTAAGTGATTCTCCTACCTCAGCCTCTCAAGTAGCTTGAATTACAGGCGCCCGCCACCAAGCCCAGCTAATTTTTGTATTTTTGGTAGAGACAGGGTCTCTCCATGTTGGCCAGGCTGGCCTTGAACTCCTGACCTCAAGTAATCTGCCGGCATCGGCCTTCCAAAGTGTTGGGATTACAGGTATGAGCCACCGTGCCCAGGAAGTATGTATTTTTTAATGGTGTAAGTAAAGGTGATATTTATACAGTTCTGCTGTATCAGCAGACAAAACTTTTTATTTCTTTAAAAAAATGTCTTTTTTCTTGTTCTTATAATGAAAAAAACAGGCTTACTACAGACATCATTACTCAAAAAGAAAACACTTTTTAAATTCTATAATCCAACCATTGAAAAAGAATGAAAGCATTTTAGCTTATTTGCTTTACTCTGTAATTTGCAGAATTAAAAAAATTATACTTACAAAAACAGTTTTGAATCATGCTTTCTTTACTTAACATTATATCATGAAATAGCCTTCTAAAAATGTCATTTTACTATTGAACAAATTCCATCACATGAATACACCATAATTTATTTAATAAATCTTCTAAAGTTGGATATTTGAAATTTTTTCTCTATGTTTTGCTATAATAAATAACACCATGATGAACATTCCTGTACATAAATCTTTAGTCCCTTCTCTGATTATTTACTTGGGATAGATTCCATGAACTAAAATGTTGGGGTCAAAATGAAGCCATTTAAGGTTTAGGATTTCAGTGATATAATCCATAAAACAGAAATAATAAACTATGGCCTCTCCCTAGTCCACAGTATAAAAGGGTCACGGAACAGTGATTTATTAACATAAACCAGAGACTAGGCATCCAACTGTGAAGTTATCTCTACATGTGCAAATATAGGTGGGGGGCAGAGAATACACAAAGGCCCTGTTACAGAAATAGACCTGTTCATGTTTATTTTTTATTTGGTTCACAATCGGTCAGAAAACCCTCTTTTCAGGTAGCATGTGACAGAATGTGCCAAAGAGAGCTATGTGAGTGATTCCCACTTCCCACAAAGGTATAGCAAAAGAAAAATTCAATTTCAGCTTATATTTACTGCAACATACATATATACCATTCAGTATTCATTTAGTGAAAATGTACTGTATCCTCCTCGACACCGTGCTATCTTTGCCTCTTTGTCATACGTTTTGTTTCTAGCCCTTATAAAAGTTCTAAAGTATTATCTCCATTGCATAGATAAGGATGCTGAGCATCTGAGAGTATTAGGTAAATTGACTATGTAAACAGATTACTAAGTAAAGAATCTTATTTAAACACTCATTTGTATGATCCCTAACCAATTGTTCCTAAACTCAACACTGCCCTTCATGTTTATATTTCTAATCCCACATATAAGAGCCTACTGAATGGAATTATATAGATAAAAGAATTAATACCTTCTTTCACTCTAATATGCTTCCAAGTGTGACTACTAATTCATCATCGTAGTCCATCAAGCTACATTAGATCTCCTTTATAGGCCTGGCAATGCAGATATCACCCAATCTCATTTATAGTGACTCAGAGACCTAAGTAAATGCACGTGAATTCTCACTTTGAAAACTTCACGCTGGAGAGGGATTTGAAGTATGGCATTCATTTCAGGCTACAGCCTTGGAGACGTGGAGCTGTCTTTCATTTTCCTCATGTGTAAGGAAACCATTGTCAATAACATGGGATTAGTTGTCCCGAGAATAAGAAACCACTACCATTCTGCGAGAGCATTGTTAGGTACAGATTTTGTACAAGCTGCCAAATGCAGAGAAACTATGTGGGTCTGAGCTCTGTTTTCTGTTTTTTTGTTTGTTTGTTTGTTTTGTTTTTTAATTGATTGAACTTCAGAATTTTCTTTCTTCTGAATTTGTCTTTCAGATTCTTTCTCTTGGCCAAATACATAAGAAGTGGGTTTTTTCTTCTTGTTCCTTCACTGTTTCTCTTCTCCACCATGATAGAGCTATATTTCCCAGCTCCCTCTCTCCCACCTACCCACCTATTTATCACCTGGGGTTGAGGGGTGGGTTGCCTGTCTGTTTTTGACTGAGTTATTCAGGCACACCCCGTGAATGACACTCACATACAATTTGTGAATACAGTTTTTATACGCATCTCCTGTCTTAATATGCACCTTCTCTCCTTTAGTAACCAATTTTCACAATCTCCTTTATGCCTAGGTTTCACTTCATATATTTAGATTCTTTCCTAAGTCATTCCCTTCCATCTTCCTCCTTCCCATGGTTATCTATGTTTCCAAATTATTTACTGAATATCATAATTTGGTGTATTATAGATGAAATATGAATGCTTTATAAGTGCTATATTTCAAAGTCATTGAATAGATCCAATATCCATTAGCATGCAGTAAGTGAATATAAATGTATCTGTGTAAGCATTCACCTACACCCTTATAATAGATATTCACATTGTAAATGTTAAATTCAATTGTATATTTTGTTAATGCTTACCATATGTGAGGAAATGTGCTCGGCATTGACCATGCAAACATCCACAAATGAAGAATGACATTCAGTGAGATGAAGTGATGTGCCCACAGTCATGACAGCGAGGGCTTTGTAGATGTGGTCTCACATCTCATTCAGGCTTTCAGAAACATCCACTGCAATCACTTTCATACCTGTAGTACATTCGTTATCTCTGTGTCTCTGCCACTTAATCTTCACAGTGAAATCCTTGAAAGTGCAACTCAAACATCACCTCTCTTTGAAGCTTTCTTCTACCATTATCCCTGCACATCGAGACCAAGTAGCCACATCTTTCTCTCTTTAACATAGTATGTCATGCTAGCAGAGTAGTCACTGCATTACATTCGGCAGCGTTTGGTCTCTGTCACGCTTTTTGATCAGTCTTTACCTTGCTCATCTTGTACCCAACTTCTCTGGCAGAGTGATGCCCAACAGATATTTGCCTGGATGAATTACCAGTTAAACAGTCCTCCGAATTTGAAACCTACCAAAGAAAGACATTACAGTTAGAGTCTCTGCCTTTGGGATTTAGCATAAGACCTGTGTGACCAAAAAAACATCATACTCCAGGTACTGAGTTCACTCTTTGAGTTGTATACCATACTTCTCTATTCAGTCAAAACAGTTAAATTGACTATTCTCGTTGGTGTTTCTTTCTGATGGCTTATAAACACTGTTTGAAAACCCATTTCTTTTACTTTCTAGTAAAAGTAAAAAGAAAAAAAAATTTTTAAGAAGTAAAAGCAAGCTGATGAGTTTCATAAATAAGGCCATGAAGTCAAACATTCTAGGGTAGAAGCTGATGGCACAATCCCAGACAAAATAAATGGCCTGCTTCAGTTTCTTCACCTATGAAACAGGGTTCATATTGCCCACATGCAAAGTTTTTGAATGTCTCACATATGAGAATAAGTTTTAAAACAAGCAACACCCCCATTGTGTAGAGCAGAATAATGGCCCCTCCAAGATGTCTACATGCCAATCTCTAGAACCTGTGAATTTGTTGCCTCCACAAAAGGGACTTTACTGATATGAGTATGGTTAAGAACCTTCCAATAGGATGAAGATCCTCGATTATCTGGGTGGCTCTCATCTAATTACAGAAGTTCTTAAAAGAGGACACCCTTTTTGGCTATGGTAAAAAAAAGATGTAGTAACAGCAGAATGGCCAGAGAAACGTCACATTGCAGGCTTTAATGATGGAGGAAATGTGACCTCTAGAAGCTGGAAAAGGCAAAGATGCTGATTCTCCCCTAGATCCTCCAGAAAAAAAGTACAGTCCTGCTGATGTCTTGATTTCAGCCTGGTGAGATGCCTATTGGATTCTGACTGTAAGATAAAGTATTTGTGTTGTTTTAAGCTACTGATTTGTGGTTAATAAATGTTTATTCTGGTCTTATGTAAATGCTGCTTAATCATATGGACAAAACAATGAGGTCAAGCACTTAAAGCTCACAAAAGGTTCATTAACTATATTTTTATATAGTTTGACTCTTCAAATGAACAATTGTTTGAGTTCTTGGAAGGAAGACTTGCTCACTAACCATTTCAAGTTCTTTCTCTTATGGTGTGCATTAGCGATTGATTGCAAAATTAGTAAATTCTAAAGAACTGTGTTATGCAATAGCTTACATAATGTGTATTAAACTATAATTATTTGCATTATTCATTCCCTTACCATTCCACAAATATTGGTTGGGAATTTCCCAAAGAAAGAAAATATTCAAAATGGAAAAATGTACTTAATAAACTCCTTCTGCCCAGATGAGACACTCAAGCCAGCAAAAGAAAATAACCAAAATATAACACCCAAGAGCCTTAAGTTCTGAACTCTACCTTAACTGACTATAGCAACTCCAGGTCTCAGCACAGTCCCTGGCATACAGTACATCCACACAAAGAAACTGGGAACTTTGTTGAATCGACTGCTGTATTTGTAATAATTTAATAACTTACAGAAGGGATGATCAGCAAAAGCTTCATAGAAGAGATACCATTTAAAATTATTGTCAAAGACCAAGAAAGAGTATGCTTAAAAATTGTTTATAATTGAATTTGAAAAACAGTATTGTGTACGAAAACTGCAATAATAAAATATAGGGCCAAAGAGTGGGTTGCAGAGAAATAATAAGAATTCTGATTTCTAAAACTGGGTTTCAGCACTAGAAATCTCAATGAAATTTGTAAGTAGCAACAATAAATCATTCTTTATTCACATAAATTTGAATGGATTAAACAAAGTTAAGCAGGTCTTTTCAGTGTAGGATTTTTTAGGCTTCACTAGGCTAATGAGCCTTAAGCTTTTTAAGTAAAGGATAACATGTCTATCTCAGTTACCTATTGCTCAATAACGACCTATTTCAAAACAATGGCTTTAAATAACACTTTACTACTTCTCATAACTCTGTGTGCTGGCTGCTGTTCTGGGCTTAACTCATGCACCTGCTTTTGGCTGGTGGATGGGCTGGAGGCTGAGCTCACCTAGATGCCTGGGTTTCTTTCCGCAAGTAGGGTTTTTTGTTTGTTTTTGTTTTCTTTTCCACATGTAGGGTTTCTTTGTTTGTTTTTGTTTTCTTCTTGTTGTTGCTGTTCTTGTGTTTTCCTTTTGTTTGTTTGATTTATTAGATTTCTTCACATGATGGCAGAAGTATTCCAAAACAAATGAGAGTAGAAGGCCCACGGTTTCTTGAGATCCAGGCCCTGATGTCACATGGCGTCACTTCTGCCACACTGTATTGGTCAAAATAAGTCACAAGGTCAGCCCCAATTGGAGTGGCAACTTTAATTGTAGACAAGCAAGTATACAAGGATGAGAGGAACTTGCAGCCACATTTTGTAATCTGTTAATTTAGTTAGATTAGTTAGTTCCAAAACTAATGTAATCATTAAACTTTTCTCTTTTATATATACCACCTTGTAATGTGCAATTTATTAATGCTGATGTAAGGCTTTGAATTATACATTAAGTAGTTTTATAACGAGGGACTACTGGAGTCTTTAATTAAGCATTCGACTTTAAAAGGGACACATTTTATAACATATAGCTTTCTATTTTGCAAAAGGCACATATGAGAGTATTTACGTGAGGAATAGAGCAAAGTAATTTAATAACAGATTATCGGTGTAGCTCAGATGAGTGGAAAAGAGATCTTTATTCAGGTTAAGTGATAATGAGATGAGAAAGGAGAAAGTAAAGGTATATTATATTCCACAGATAGAATCTGTATAATTTGATCGGCCACTTATGCTACAGTTGGGCACAGAGCAGGGCAGGGCTTAGTGAAAAGACAAAAAAATCAAGGTCCTCCCCACAGATTTGAACTTTTGGTAATTAGCCCAACAGTGAAATCATAAAGAAAAATAAAGGACTTAAGAAAAGAAATATCAGATAAACAATAGTAAATTTATTATGTGTATTTTAGGTTTGGAATGTTAGTTAAGCAACCATGCAGACATATTTAGTAGGGTTTTTTAGTTGCAGGACTGAGATTCTGGAAATGTATCAGTTTTGAGGAATTATATATAACAAATTGATTTATTATTGATTCAACAAATATCTCTACATATATTCCCTACATGATACAATGTAAAATGTAACAAATATAGATCTTGCCATCTCAGAGCTTATAAATAACTACCTAAGCAATTAAAATGCCTGTCATAAATACTAAGACTTGGCTGAGCGTGGTAGCTCATGCCTGTAGTCCCAGCACTTTGAGAGGCCAAGGCAGGTGGATCACCTGAGGTCAGGAGTTCGAGGACAGTCTGACCAACATGGAGAAACCCTGTCTCTACTAAAAAGCAGACGCACAAAAATTAGCCAAGCATGGTGGCACATGCCTGTAATCCCAGCTACTCGGGAGGCTGAGGCTGGTGAATCGCTTGAACCCGTGAGGCGGAGCTTGCGGTGAGCCAAGATCACACCAGCCTGGGCAACAAGAGCAAAACTCTGTCTCAAAAAAAAAAAAAAAAAAGAACTTAATATACAAAATGCTATTGGTAGAAGCCCCCTTCAAACTATGCATTTGAGAGTGTTGGTGGGGGGAGGGAGGCATGAGATATATAAGACAGAAAGTGTTCTTTGTAGGAACTAACCTGTAAAAGCAAATGTATGGAAAAATTAGGCCCCTCTTTTTGCCTGCCCTTTCTCAATAGACTTACTATTTCTAAAAGTAAGGCAAATTTCACTCTTTGAATCACAATCCTGCAACGAATGGTTCCTTATTTTGCCTAAAACAACATCTTCACGTGTCCTAAAAGATTACACATGATTTTTTCCCCGTGGTACTCTGACCTCATCTCTTACCACTTTCCCTTTGTTTTCTGTCCCTTCCAGCCACAGTGGCCTTTTTGCTGTTCCTCAGACTCTCCAGGCACACTAGCCTTAGATTATCCATAGCAACCGTCCCCACTGCCTGGAATATCCTTCTTCACCTGTCTGTTTGGCTACCTCTCTCACTTTCATTAGGTTTTTGCTCAAATATTACATTTTTAAGGCAGTTCATGTGACCATTCTATTAAACTTTACAACTGGAACCCCCACTGGCTCTCCCTATCCTGCCCAGTGTGCTCTATTTTTTTCCCTATGGCACTTATCCTTTCTAAAATATATTTTTCTTCGTTGTGCATGCACATTGTTCTTTAACTTTTTGTCTCTTTTCGCTAGAATATAAGATCCATGAGGACAGATATTTTTGGGGTTTGCACATTGATACATCCTAAGCAACAAGAATATGCCTGGCTCATAAAGAATATTCAATTTTCAATTAATATGTGTTGACCAAATACATTTTATAGTGCTTTTTGGCATGGGAAAAAGCCACATTGCATCCGGACATCAGAATCCTCAGTGAAGCACTGTACTTACAGAATTCAAGACCAGTTCTTCAATTTGACATTTAAGATTCTAATGCCAGGCACAGTGGCTCATGCTTGTAATCCCAACACTTAGGTGGGAGGATCACTTGAGTCTAAGAGTTTGAGACCAGCCTGGACAACATAGTGAGACCTCATCTCTACAGAAAGAATCAAAAAACTTATCCAGGTGTGGTGATTCATGCATGTGATCATAGCTACTCAGAAGGCTGAGGTGGGAGGATTATTCGCAGGAGATTGAGTATGCAGTGAGCCATGATCATGCCACTGCACTCCAGCCTAGATGAAAAAGCAAGTCCCTGTAGAAAAAAAAAAGACCTTCTACCACTTGGCACGATTTGGAGAAATTTCTGTATCTATACCTTGGTTTCCTCATCTAGAACAAGTAGCTACTTACTGGCCTGCAAGTGTTATGGGTCGTGTTCAGTAATAAAATATAAAGCACTAAAAAATCATGGAACCAACCCAAATGCCCATCAATGATAGGGTGGATAAAGAAAATGTGGTGTATATACACCATGGAATACTATGTAGCCATAAAAAGGAATTAGATCATGTCATTTGCAGGGACATGGATGAAGCTGGAAACCATCATTCTCAGCAGACTAACACAGGAACAGAAAACCAAACACCACATGTTCTCACGCATAAGTGGGAGTTAAACAATGAGAACACATGGTCACAGGGAGGGCAACAACATACACCAGAGCCTGTTGGGGGTTGGGGGTGAGGGGAAGGAACTTAGAAAAATAAATAAATAAAAAGTTGGTTTAAGACTTTTACACTGCCAGTATTCCAGATTTGGTGAAATTAATACTTTTTTAAAGGGTCCACATAAAATAATTTTCTAATGTATAAATACATAATATATATGATATATATATATCATATATATCATATATAATATATCATATATAATATATATGGCACGAATATATACCTTTTGATATATTATATATATGGCACGAATCAAAAGGCCTTGAACACAGTGAGTGCTTAAGACATGATTGGTTTTATTATTTCCATGGAATTTATTACCATTCATTATTATTATTGTTGTTAGTGTAGTGGGAGTAGTCCTGTTACGTTAGATTTCACTGTGTCTCCTCACATAGCTGATCTAACTCCCTGATAAACCAGAGTAACTGCTTCTTTCTCAAAGCAGTCTATTTTCTGACCTCTAAGCTTCATTCATCCTGTTCTTACAATAGTCAATAGAGAGTATCAAACTCTCTCCTTTTATCATCTACTTGGGTACAAAATTTCTCCATAATTAAATTTTCCTGACATGCCTCATGATATTTCTGCTGAATACCCACTCACCCCCTAAATCTAGAAGTGACTTCTCCTTCTCCTGTGTTCCCATGCATGTTGTCTATGTCTAACTTGCTGGGGTACATGCCTTTTCTCCCCTAGAAGACTTTAAACCTCTTGAAGGTAGATTCGAGTCACTTAAACTCTGCATCCAGTGGATGCTTGGTGAACACACACCTTTACCCACCCAATTATAACAATCACTGACTCTACTAGTCAAAGGCATAGTTAATATGAAGATCATGTCCTCTAAATCTACTCAAATCAAAATCTGATAGGAAAAATAACCTCAGAAGGTATATAAAATAATGCATTATTAGTTCAGTGGAATTAAGAATAGAATAAAGAGAGTTAGGGTTAAAGGCACAAAGCCTTGGTGTTATGAGTAAAGAGTGCATTATTATTAAATAATTCACATTTAGATAATTTAATGGGAAACCAAAAAGATTTGCATATGGTTAGCTTAAACACAACTTACATGCTGTAACAAAAAGAGAATTAACTGTTTTTATCAAAACACCTCACTTCACAGGCAATTTACTCAATGCAATTTGCATAATTTCTAGAAATATGCAAAATGAATTTAATATGCATTATTCATCATGATCTCAAAAAGAGTTTTTGGCAATTTGCTACGCTGATATTCTTTCTCATTTGTAATCCTCATCTGCAAAAAAAATAATATTCAGCAGCCATAAGATTCTAAGATTTGGTGATAGCAAATTTTCAAGGAATATGGATTTTAGAGTCATCAAATATTTCCCTAAAGGAGATGCACATAATGCACCTCATCCTTTAAATCCATCAGATTAATTAAAATAAAATCATTGAGGTGACTTTGATAGAAATAAAACAGGCTCAGGAGAGGAAAAAGAGAAATAAAGATATCAAGAACTCAAGCAGCATGAGATATGGAAAGTGAAGACTGGAAGCCAGAGGCTTGGGTGCCCCTTCTGTCTCTATTGATAACCTTCAGCTTAGCAAACAGAAGATGTTGAGACAGTTTTATTCATAAAAATGTTATGTTCAGTTCAATGACACTTAATTCAGTAAATATATGGAACCACTTATATGAAATGAATTAGATACCTTTTTAAATATATCTACTTAACAGAAGACCTTTCAAAGATGTTTTAGTTGGATGATTTTTTTCTTTTACCACCTCACCCCTTAATTGGATTATTTTTTGCTTTTGAGTTCTGTGAATTCCTTGTATATTCTGGATTCTAAGCCATTGTCAAATAAATCATTTGCAAATTTTTTTGCAATCTGTAGGTTGTCTCTTCACTCTATTGAATTTTTGCTTTGCTGTGCAGAAGCTTTTAGTTTGCTTTAATCCAATGTGTCTATTTTTGCTTTTGTTGCTTGTGCTTTTGACATCTTATCCATAAAACCTTTCCCAAACCAATGTCCTGAAACATTTCTCCAGTGTGTTCTCCAATGTTTCTCCTGAAACATTTCTCCAATGTGTCTCACATTAGGTATTTAATCCATTTTGACTTGACTGTTTTATATGGTGAGAGATACATGTCTAGTTTCCTTCTTCTGTTTATGTATATACAGTTTTCCCCAGCATCATTAATTAAAAAGTCTGTTCTTTCCCCAATGTATGTTTTTGGTACCTCTGTCAAAAATTAGTTGCCTGTAAATATTTGGATATATTTCTGTGTTCTCTATTCTATTCCACTAGTTTATGTGACTGTTTTTATGCCAACACTATGCTGTTTTGGTTACTATAGCTTTCTAGTATATTTGATGCCAGGTAGTGTGATGACTCCAGGTTTTCTCCTTTTGCTCATCATTGCTTTGGCTATTCTGGGGTCTTTTGTGGTTCCATACAAATTTTAAGATTTTTTTTCTATTTCTGAAAAGCATGTCTTTGGTATTTTGATAGGGGATACATTGAATCTACAGATTGCTTTGAGTACTATGGTCATTTTAACAATATTAGTTCTTGAAATAAATGAACATAATGTGTCTTTCATTTTTTGTGTACTCTAATGTTTTTCATCAGTTTTTTTTTTTTTTTTTTTTTGAGACGGAGTTTCACTCTTTTTGCTCAGGCTGGAGTGCACTGGCACGATCTCGGCTCACTGCAACCTTCAACTCCCGGGTTCAAGAGATTCTCCTGTCTCAGCCTCTGGAGTAGCTGGGATTATAGGCACACACCACCATGCCCAAGTAATTTTGTATTTTAAGTAGAGATGGGGTTTCAACATGTTGGGCAGGCTGGTCTCAAACACCTGGCCTCAGGTCATCTGCTTGCCTCAGCCTCACAAAATGCTGGGATTACAGGGGTGAGCCGCCAATGCCCAGCTGTGATCAGATTTTTATAATTTTCATTTAGAGATATTTTACCTTATTAGTTAAATTTATTCCCAGGTATTTTGTATTTTTGTGGCTATTGTAAATGAGATTACTTTCTTGATTTCTTTTCCAACAAGTTCATCAATGGTATATAGAAATGCTAGAGATTTTCATATGTTTATTTCTATCTTGTTACTTCACTGCTTTCATTTATCAGTTCTAAATATTTTTAGTGGAGTCTTTCGATTTGACTACATATAAAATTATGTCATCTGCAAGCAGGGGCAATTTGACTTTCTCTTTTCCAATATGAATGCCTTAAATTTCTTTCTCTTGTCTAATTGCTCTGGCTAGCACGTCCAGTAGTAAGTTGAATGAGTGTGGAAAAGTGATCATCTTTTTCTTGTTCCATTTCTTAGACAAAAAAATATTTCTGCCTTTTCCTGCTCAGTATGATGTTAGTTATGGATTTGCCTTTATTGTGTTTAGGCACATTTCCTTCTATACCTATTTTGTTGTGAGTTTTTATCA
The DNA here is from genome assembly GCF_029289425.2 of Pan paniscus. Classification (NCBI taxonomy): domain Eukaryota; kingdom Metazoa; phylum Chordata; class Mammalia; order Primates; family Hominidae; genus Pan; species Pan paniscus. The sequence goes on from NC_073252.2 coordinate 20,013,657, forward strand.
TTAAAACATGTTGAATTTTATCAAATGCGTTTTTTTTTGCATCTATACAAATGAATACATGTTTTTTTTTTTCCTTCGTTCTGTCGATGTGATTTACCACTTTCATTGATTTAGGTATGTTGAACCATCCTTATATCTATGGAATGAATCTCACTTGATAATGAAGTATAGTCTTTTTGATGTGCTATGGGATCAGGTTTGCTAGCATTTTGTTGAGGATTTTTGCGTCTATATTCAGCAAGGATATTGGCCTAAAGTTTTCTTTTTTCATTGTGTTCTTGTCTGTTTTTAGCATCAGTGTAATGCTAGTTTAGTAGAATGAGTGTGGAAGAATTCACTCCTATTTAATTTTTTTAATAGTTTGAGAAGAATTGGTGTTAGTTATTCTTTAAATGCGTGGTAGAATTCAGCAGTGAAGCTATTCAGTCCTGGGCTTTTCTTGGCTGGGCCACATTTTATTATTGTTTCAATCTCATTACTCATCACCGGTCTGTTCAGGTTTTCTATTGATTCCAGGTTTAATCTTGGAAGCTTGTGTGTGTCCAGGAATTTATCCATTTCCTCTAGGTTCTCTCCATTTTCCATTTTGTTAATGTATATCTGTTGTTCACAATAGTCTCTAATTATCCTTTGTATTTTTGTGGTGGTATCAGTTGTAATGTGTCTTTTTTTGGTTTTTTTAATTTTATTTATTTTGGGCTTCTTCCTACTTTCTTGAGTTAGTATAGCTAGTGATTTCTCAGTTTTGTTTATCTTTTCACAAAGCAACTTTTATTTTTCTTAATCTTTTATATTTTTGTTTATTTTAAAACTTTATGTTTTCATCTTGATTAATTTTTTCCCTCTACTAATTGTGTTTGGTTTGTTCTTGTTTTTCTAGTTCTGTGAGGTACACTGATTACTTGTTTATTTGAAAACTTTCTCCTTTTTTGATGTGGGCATGTGTTTACATAAAGTCCCCTCTTCGTATTATTTTTCCTGTGGCCCATAAGTTTTGATATGTTGTGTTTCTATTTATATTTCAAAAATGTTTTAAATTTTCTTCTTAATTTCCTCATTCCAATTCCGGATTTCCATGTGTTTGCACAGTTCCAATATGTTTGTACAGTTAATTTCCATGTGTTTGTACAGTTCCAGTGTTCCTCTTGTTATTGATTTCTAGGTTTATTCCATTGTAGTTAGAAAAGATACTTTATATTTTGATTTTTAAAAATTTGTTGAGACTTGTTTTGTGGCATAACATGTGGTCTATCTTGGAGAATGTTTCATGTGCTAATGAGAAGAATGTGTATTCTAAAGCTGTTGGATGAGATGTTCTATAAATGTCTGTTAGGTCCATTTAGTCTACAGTGCAGTTTCTTTGTTGATCTTCTGTCCAGATGATCTGTCCAATGTTGAGAGTGGGCTGCTAAAGTCTTCAACTATTATTGTATTGGAATCTGTCTCCTACTTTAGACGTAATATTTCCTTTATATATTGGGTTGCTCCAGTGTTAAGTGCATATATCTTAGCTATTGTATCTTTTTGCTGTATTGATCCGTTTATAGTTACATAATTATATTCTTTGTGTATTTTTATAGTTTTTTACTTAAAGTCTATTTCATTTTATATAAATATAAATATAGCTACTCCTGCCTGTATTTGGTTTCCATTTGCATAGAATATCTTTTTTCCTTTTTTCACTTTCAGTCTATGTGTGACTTTACAGGTGAAGTGAGTTTCTTAAAGGCAGTATATAGCTAGGCCTTTGGTTTTTGTTTGTTTTAATCCATGTATCCAGCCTATAGCTTTTATTTGAGTAAATTATTTTCATTACATTCAAGGTTATTAATAGGTGAGGATTTACTTATGTCATTTTGTTATTGTTTTCTGTTTGTTTTGCAAATCCTTTTTTTTCCTTTCTTTTTTATTGTTTATCTTTTGTGGTTTAGTGGTTTTCTGAAGCAATAAGTCTTGATCCCTTTCTCATGTTATTTCTGTATGTTTCCTACCAGTGAGTATTATGCTTTCATGTGTTTTCATGAGGGCAGTTATTGTCTTTTCACTTTCAGATGTGGCAATTTCTTAAGCACTTCTTGTAAGGTTAGTCTACTGCTGATGAATTTTCTATTTTTGCTTGTCTGGAAAATACTTTTTCTTCCTTCAGTAATGAAGGATAGCTTTGCTGGGTATAGTAATCTTGATTAGCAGGTGTTTTTATTTCAGCACTTTAAATTTATCATCCATTTCTCTCCTGGCTGGTAAGGTCTCTGCTGAGAAAGCTGCTATTAGTGTAATGGGGATTCCATTATTTGTAACTTGCCTCTTTTTTCATGTTGTTTTTAGGATTCTCTTTGTCTTCAAATTTTGACAGTTTCACTTTAATGTTCTTTAAAGAGGATCATTTTAGGTGAATCTATTTGAAAACTTTTTTTAATTTTTTTTTTTTTTTTTTGAGATAGAGTCTCACTCTGTCACCCAGGCTGGAGGGCAGTGGTGCCATCTTGGCTCATTGCAAGCTCCGCCTCCCAAGTTCATGCCATTCTCCTGCCTCATCCTCCTGAGTAGCTGGGACTAAAGGCACCTGCCACTACGCCCAGCTAATTTTTTGTGTTTTTAGTGGAGATGGGGTTTCACTGTGTTAGCCAGGATGGTCTCAATCTCCTGACCTCATGATCCACCTGCCTCAGCCTCCCAAAGTGCTGTGATTACAGGTGTGAGCCATCAAGCCAGGCCTATTTGGAAACTTTTGAGCTTCCTGCATATGTATGTTCATATGTTTCCTAAGAAATAGGGAGTTTTCAGCTATCATTTTATTAAATATATTTTATGTGATTTTTTTCCTGTCTCTTCTCTGGAATTTTCATAATGTGAATTTTTATTTACTTAATAGTCTTCCATAATTCCTGTAGGTTTTCTTCGTTCTTTTGGTTTTTCTTTTATTTTTTGGTCTGATTGAGTTATTATTTAAAACTTTGCCTTTACATTCAGAAATCCTATCTTCTGCTTGATGTAGTTAATTCATTCAATTTTTCAGCTCCAAGATTTCTGGGATTTGTTTTGTTTTTGTTTTTGTTTTTGTTTGTTGAGACTGAGTCTCACTCTGTTGCCCAGGCTGGAGTGCAGTGGCATCATCTCAGCTCACTGCAGCCTCAACCTCCTGGGCTCAGTTGATCCTCCCACCTCAGCCTCCCAAGTAGCTGGGATTATAGGCGCACTCCACTAAGAGCAGCTAACTTTTTGTAGAGGCAGGATTACACCATGTTGCCCAGACTGGTCTTGAACTCCTGGGCTCAACTGAGCCTCCTGCATCAGCCTGCCAAAGTGCTAAGATTACAGTGACGCGTTTCCTTGTTGTTTCATGTGGCTTATGTTCCTACATTAATGTCTGCACATTTGATGAAACAATCATCTCTTGTTATTTTATAGAGTAGCTTTCACGTGGAAAGATTTTTTTGCAGAAGTGTTCTATGGTGTTCATTGAGTAGGGTGCTTTGGCTTAGGTTCTGAGTAGGCATAATAGCGTAGTCTGGGCCAGGCATGGTGGCTCATGCCTATAATCCCAGCACTATGGGAGGCCGAGGCGGGTGGATTGCAAGGTCAGGAGATCGAGACCATCCTGGCTAACATGGTGAAACCCCGTCTCTACTAAAAAATACAAAAAACTGGCCGGGCGTGGTGGCAGGTGCCTGTAGTCCCAGCTACTTGGGAGGCTGAGGCAGGACAATGCTGTGAACCCGGGAGGCGGAGCTTGCAGTGAGCCGAGATTGCACCACTGCACTCCAGCCTGGGCGACAGAGCGAGACTCTGTCTCAAAAAAAAAAAAAATTATGTATATATATATATATATATATGTGTGTGTGTGTAGTGTAATCTGTATGTAATTACCATCAGCACTGTCTGTGAGTCCCTTAGTGGCATACACTGTAGGTGTTTGTGGAAGTAGTGGCATACCTTTCTGATGGGTGGATGCTACCGGGGGCGGGGGGGTCAGGTTTTAGTCCCTGAAGGGCTTCACCTAGCACAGTGGCTCTGCCAGTAGTGATGATAGTGCTTTAGGTTACAGCAGGCTGGTCTTAAGTATTCACTGGGCAAAGGGAGTGTACACGACAAACCGCACCTTTGCAACTAAAGGGGACAAGGTCGCCAAAGGAGGCAGGTGCAGGCAGGTGGCTCTTGGTCCAGGAGGGTACATGTGATGCACATCAGCTCTGCTGCTGGAGGAGTTGGGATCACCAGTGTCACTGGGTGCTAGGCAGCCATTTCTAGGACCCTAGAGTATACATGTTGCTCCCCACATTCCTGAAAGCAGCTTTCCCACTGCACTGGACCACCTGTTTAGGGTACTATGTGGGCTCAAGTGCTGATGTGGACTTGAATGCTGGTGTCACAGCTGTACCACTGGTCTGTCTGAAATCACGACACTGTAGCTTTCTGGGTGCGCACAGTGAGATGACAGTAGGGTCACAGGGATGTGGAAATGCAGGGGCTGTTTTACTCCAGGGCAGGATGTACTCTAGCAGTGGCTCTGTTCCCAAAATGGTTCCATGTAGTAGAAGTTTGGGTCTGGAGAATTTAGGGGGACTCAGTTTTTGTTTCTTCTCTGGAGCAATGCAGTGGCATGAACACCAGGTAGTTCACTGTTCTTGCTCAGGGCCTGTGAGAGCTGTGGGGCTCTCCTGTAGCCAAGATTGCAGGCATCCTTCATAGTAATGAGAGCTGTTGGGATCTTCCCTTACATTTTCCCTTCAATTGTGAGTCCCTCTTGTCTCTGAGCTGATACTGGCTAGGTGTTTTGCTTTCCTCTCTATGCTACCATGCTTTAAGTCATTTTCTTGCTACATTCCAATTTTCTTCCTTGGTCATACTGTACTTAAAGTGTAGTTATTTATTTGCTGTTTTAGTCCTTCTTGGTGGAAGAGACAAGTGTTGGGGACCTCCAGTCGGCTACATTTATGATGTCACCTCCAACAAAAATTGTAATAATTGTTCTATTTGAGTAGTGGAAACATTGTAGTGGTCCCTTATGTATAGGAGATACATTCCAAGACCACCATGGATGCTGAAACCACAAGCAGTACCAAACCCAATTTCCGTCAATTGGAACACATTTCTGTTCATATCTTCCACACACAAATTTAAGGCATTTTCCATCTTAACTAAGCACTTATTACAAACTGCAGCCATAATTTTTAAAGATGGATGTTTGGCAACAAAATTAACAAAAAGTTCTCTTTTCAACTTCACAATTTCACGGATAGAAGATTGGTTCTTACCAGAGATTTTATTACTAAGTCAAGAACTTTCACCTTTTTATTTGAAGTAAGCACTTTATGGCTTCTCTTTCTCACATTCAAATTTCTAATATCACCTTTGTGGCCATATTAAGTGAAATAAAAGTTGCTTAAACACAAGCACTGTGATCCCATGACAGCTACCAAGTGCCTGATGGATAGGTGATATATAGAGGCATGGGTATGCTGGGAAAAAAGTTAAGTCATGTTGCTGGTGAACAGAGCTGGATACTGCAAGATTTCTTCATATTATTCAGAATGGCACACAATTTAAAACTTATGAATTGCTTATTTCTGGAATTTTCCATTTAATATTTTTACACTGTTGTTGACCACGGGTAACTAAAACCACAGAAAATGAAACCATGAATAAGGGAACACTACTGTACTAGTATTTTCTCCTTTTATTTTTCTGTGTTTCATATTTTTTTCCTAAATAAGGATGTGTTACTTTCTCAGCAGAAATTTTATACAATGAAATTTTTACATGAAGACTGATAAACAATTATTAAATATAAGCTTGGTTTATTATTAGAAGTATCTTGAAATTCTCAAGAGAAAACTTACATTTTAATTTAATATATTAGTTATTTTACTCTACTTAATTTTTTTCAATTTTAGGTTGAGGTGTTATTTGACTATTGAACCAAATAAATTGTGATGATGTATTAGAATTTCTAGAAGGCCAAGGCAACACAGAAAATATATTTGAAAAATGACCAGCAAAACAAGGGGCTCCTTAGGTGCCAAATGTTTTCACTTGACCTCCTTCCCCTTAGTAATTTCTGGAGGTCTCGTCTAGCTGCATCACTTTTAACTTCATCAGATCTTGTGATTAAATATTTCTCAGTTGTTGCTTGGAAAAATACAAAAGGACAACTATAATACCAATAGGACAGTTTTATTCATAACAAATATTTTTTAAGTGGAAAACATTACTTCAGTGTTCAACTTTTTAAAAAAACCAATTTGAAACTTTCCTATGTAAAAGTTAGTTAAATCTAACCAAAGTGTCCTGTTTTCAGTACTACTTGAGTTGTTTTCTGACTTAGTGACTCAAGGTGGGTCACTCAACCTCTTCTAAGTTTCATTTTCACATCTCTTTAGGGAGCTAGAAAGATGTATTGTAAAGGACCATGATATGACATAAATGAAATAAAGTAATGTGTCTGAGACAATAACAATAATAGCTTACTTTTTATTAGATTGTATAAGATAATTATGAACTAATCACAATATTTTTGCTATATTTACTTAAAAAAATTTTTTTTGTTTCCTAAGTGGAGCTGCTGAGATTATGTGGAGCTCCCCTTTTAGGACTTCTTTCCTTCCTATCCCTTTGTGTGACTGTCTCTTCCTTTTTTTCTCCCCTTTGTTTGTTACTCTTTATCTTTCTCCATCCTCTACTTTGATCTCTTTATAAAAATACACACAAACACACAAACACAAACACAAACACTCATCAGTATTGTCTACTCTCTCTGACTCAAATATGCTCTATCTTCCCATATTCTATGTCCCCCTGTTGCCCCACCCTACAGACACACATATTCACAGTTGAATAGAGAGACAAGGGTAAAAATGATAGCTGCAGCTTAGTCTTGGTCTGTCCCTCAGCTGGCAGAAATAATGTTTTGATTCCAAGCTCATAACAATGTGTATAAACAAACCTATATGAGTTTCAAGTGAGGAAGGAAATTTAGACCCTCTGCCTTCTAACATTCAACAGTTAAGATGGTCTATTTATTATGAATCGGGAGCATTTGCATCATGTGTACATTTTTTGAGAATACAAATTCTCAAACTCCACCCCGGACCTACTGAGAGGTGAAGCCAGCTGGGCTTCTGGGTTGGGTGGGGACTTGGAGAACTTTTCTGTCTAGCTAGAGGATTGTAAACACACCAATCAGCACTCTGTGTCTAGCTAAAGGACTGTAAATGCACCAACCAGCATTCTGTAAAAACGCACCAATCAGCACTCTGTGTCTAGCTAAAAGATTGTAAATGCACCAATCAGCACTCTGTAAAAATGCACCAATCAGTGCTCTGTGTCTAGCTAAAGGACTGTAAACACACCAATCGGCACTCTGTAAAAACGCACCAATCAGTGCCCTGTGTCTAGCTAAAGGATTGTAAATAGACCAGTCAGCATTCTGTAAAATGAACCTATCAGTACTCTGTAAAGTGGACCAATCAGCGGGATATGGGTGGGGCCAAATAAGGGAATAAAAGCTGGCCACCCCCCAGCCAGCAGAGGCAACCTGCTTGGGTTCCCTTCCACCCTGTGAAAGCTTTGTTCTTTCGCTCTTCACAATAAATCTTGCTGCTGCTCACTCTTTGGGTCCGCACTAACTTTATGAGCTGTAACACTCACCACGAGGGTATGCAGCTTCATTCCTGAAGTCAGCAAGACCATGAACCCACGGGGATGAACAAATAACTTTGGATACATCACCTTTAAAGAGCTGTAATGCTCACTGCAAAGGTCTTCAGCTTCACTCCTGAAGTCAGCCAGACCATGATCCCACGGAACGGAAGAAACTCCGGACGCATCTGAACATCTGAAGGAACAAAATCCGCACACACCATCTTTAAGAGCTGTAACACCCACCGCGAGGGTCCACGGCTTCATTCTTGAAGTCAGCAAGACCAAGAACCCACAAGAAGGAATAAATTCCGGACACACTGCTAAATCAGAAACTGCAGGTTGGCTGCAACAATCTGTACTTCAGTCCTCCGTGTGAACGTGAACATGCTAATCTGGAGAAGTTCTGGGCTTGAGAAAAGCACCATTTTCTCCATGCCCTTTCCTTAAGGTTGCCAAGGCAGATCATTTCTTAATGGCTTATCTTGTCTTGTTGAAAAACAGATTGCCAAAATGGTGACCATAATCTGTGATTTATTAATTATGGAATGCAGCCCTTCTTAGTTGCAAGTTTCTGTGGAAAATTGATGAAGAGTATACTATGTTTGTTTCACCAAAATATGTAGGATATTTAGGAGAAATTCAAGTAGAGGTCTGTACTTACCCAGACTTCTGGGAAGGAAAAATAACATAAAACAAACAAATAGTGTATAAGTCTTTAAGTGAATTACTTGATTATTTATTTTGGCATTGTAAACCAGGAAAACAATCAAAATAGCAAAAAACTCTTAATCCTCATTTACGTATTAAGTGGATTCCAACCTGTGCAATCATCTTTAAAATCTCCAGTAATGCCTGGGCGTGGTTGCTCATGCCTGTAATCCCAGTACTTTGGGAGGCTGAGGCGGGTGGATCACTTGAGGTCAGGAGTTAAGACCAGCCTGGCTAACATGGTGAACCCCATCTCTACTAAAAATACAAAAATTAGCCAGGTGTGGTGGGGTATGCCTGTAGTCCCAGCTACTCGGGAGGCTGAGGCAGGAAAATTGCTTGAACCTGGGAGGCAAATGCTGCAGTGAGCCAAGATTGTGCCACTGTACCCCAGCCTGGGTGACAGAGTGAGATTAGTCTCAAAAAAAAAAAAAAAAAGAAAAAGAAAAAGAAAACTCCAGTAATATAATGAGATTTATTTTGTAAAAGAGTCTGTTTCTTTTTAGTTGAGCTATAGTTAGTAATACTCTTCCCAGTAAGAATAGATGGTTCGAATTTTTCATATCTGCTTGATTCATCAAAGAAATGTAGAAAGTAAGTCCCAAGAAAGCAAAGAAAAATTTTTTTCTTGTCCACTAATGTATCCTAAGCACCTGAAACTATGTTTGGCATATTTTAGGTGTTTAATAACTATTAATTAAATGAACAGTTGAGTAAAAACAATATTTATAGAAGCTGTTCTTATCTCTTGTTTCTTTACTATACAGAGAGCTGGTTTCATGGGTATTTCATCAGTACAGTTGCACAAGGCCTGATGCTTAGAACGGCCCCCCTTTTGCTTTAATGCTGTAATATTACTAATTTAATGTTCTTAATAATTTTATCTTTGAAAGTATGTTTGTAAATGAAGTACTATGGGACAATAGAGAGTGTGCATGAGCAGAGGATATACATGAATATAACTGTCCACCACTACTTGCCAGTTCACTTGAACCTATATAGTGCTTGCCATGCACCCTCACAACCATGAGCACAGAATTCCCATGGACCCATGATGTCGGGCACTCAAGTCTCAAAGCAAATATGAGGTAAGAGTGTTACTTTTATACTGAGTAAATGGGGCACTGACAGCCCAAAGAGGCCATGTTGTCTCTTCAAACCAGAACTCTCTTCTAGCAGAAAGAAAGCAATGGCATTCCAAGAAACACAAAGTACCAAGAAATTATCATATTCTTTCTTATGTCATTCCTTCCTCACACTAGCCAACCACTTATGATGAAAATTATGACATAAAGAGAAACGAAAACACAGGGCACCCATAGTTCCTTTTTTTGAAAGTCTTTATCAGTGTGCTGAAGGTAGAGAGTGTTGGTAGAATGTGTATTTGTCAAAAAGTAAAATAAAAAGAGTTGCGTTAGTTTCGTGTAGCATTTCTACTGTTCTGATAAAAATGACATATATATGCATGTATGACCTACAAAATATATATTATGCAATATCAGTGATTCCACATGTGAAGTAAATGTTATTATATTTCAGTTAACACTGGCACTATATACTATAATTGACAAAAAATCTATGCTAATATTTTAAAATGTATTTTTTCTTTATTTAGAATGACAATAAGTCGCAAATAAAATACTATACATGTTGAGAGGGATATTGTGGAAAAAAGAAAAACATTCTATATTCTAATACTTTTAGCTAAACTTTTTCTGCTATTTAAACAAAGGATGTTGTGTTATTACTTACCCAATTATATAACTGACCCTAACTAGCCATAAGTACTACCGAAAGACTCATACAATCAATACAACCCTCCAGATATGCTGGTCCTCTCTCTAGTGCTTTATCTTCGCATCTGTCATTCCTGCTTTCTCAAGGCCAACACTCAATTTTGAAATCAGACTAACTTGATTTATATGCTGACTTCTATTTTTAAGTGTGTGACTTAGCCTCTACATTTTCTTAGTTTTTACCTCCACATTTGTGAATGGGGCTTGCTAATACCTACTTTTTAGAGTACTGATGAGAATACAATATTTTCTAGGAAGTTAAAATAATATAATATGTGTAAAACTCCTGCTATAAATGGCTTCAGGGCCAGGCAGGTAGTAGAATGGTTTGGCACTTTAGCATCAGCCAGTAGGTAATGTTGAGAATAAATAGAAAAGAAAAACGAAAGAAAGAACTAAAGAAAGAGTGAACGGACAAATGAACAAAAGAAAAAGGAAGGAGTAAAGGAAGGAAGGAAAAAAGGAAGAAAGGAAGGAATGAAGGAAGGAAGGAAACAGGGAAAAAATACTATAGTGGTAAGCCATGAGCAATGGAATACAAGCTTAAAAAAATACTTAAAGCATTGTGTTTGACCAAATATTTCTATCACAATGGCTACAATGTAAAAGACTGACAAGACCACAAGACCAAGGGTGGGCAACAGTGTGGACTGAACAGAACTCTTATACACCACTGTTGAAAATTGTATAACTACACTGCAAAACAGTTTCTGGAAAAAAATTAAGAAATATGTTCATACAAAAGAAATGACAACATACGTCCACACAAGACTTGTGCACAATATTCATGTTAGCTTTATTATAGAAGACAATACCTACAGGCAACTCAAATGTGGTAGTGGAAAAATTTCCTCCATGAAAATGGGAATTAACGGCTGATATAGGCACAACCTGAATAAATCTTAAAAAACATTATACTGACTGATTAAAACTAGACATAAATTATGGCATGCTACATGATTCCATTTACGTAAAATTATAGAACTATCACTATAGAACTACATATGAAATACTTCATCTAGAAGTATATAGAATCATACAAAGCAGGGACAAAAAGGAATTTCAGTGGTTTCCAGGGGCCAGGGTTGGAGGGCAGGAGTAACCCCCTGGAGAATGTGGGAATGTCCTGTCTCTTAGTCACTCTGTCAATTCTAAACAAATTTTAACTTTCAATTGCTGAAGTTTATTTTATGCACATTATATCTTAAGTTGATTCTAAAGTAAATAATTGGGTGAGAAAATAAAGGCCAGAGAGAGAACTCATGGACTTAGCCACACAGCAGACCAGCAGAGGGGCTGGAACAAATTCCCAACCGTCCTGCATCCTCAGAATAAACAACAAAAACATTTTGTGGTGTTGTTGGTGGTCAAACAAACTATATTTTCAGAGGGTTCATCTCACAGGCTGGCAGTGTGCAGTCTATGGTGTAGATAGTAAATGAATGCTTGGATCCCTTTTCCTACTCATCACAATTCCACTTCTACTACAACATCTTTATGTGAAAAATGGTTTATTTACAAGCCCCACTAGAACATTCACATCTTTGGTCAAAACTTCTTCGCCTTTTTCAGGTGGTTGGCCTACTTCTCTGGGATCCTGAAGTACTGGCCTCGTGCTGTTATTTGAGCTTTTATCACTGATACTGGAATTAGAAATGTAGAGTCTGAAGTTTGGCTGTACTACTTATTATTGTGTGACCTTGAATGAGTCATTGACTCTTTGGATTTCATTTTTTTCTCTATCAAATGAAGAAAATAGGCTGGGCACGGTGGCTCATGTCTGTAATTCCAGTACTTTGGGAGGCCGAGGCAGGCAGATGAGGCCAGGAGATCAAGACCACCCTGGCTAACATGGTGAAACCCTGTATCTACTAAAAATACAAAAAATTAGCTGGGCATGGTGGCACACACCTGTAGTCCCAGCTACCCAGGAGGCAGAGGCAGGAGAATCACTCGAACCCGGGAGGCAGAGGTTGCAGTGAGACAAGATCGCGCCACTGCACTCCAGCATGGGCGACAGAGTGAGATTCCGTCTCAAAAAAAGAAAAGAAAAGAAAAGAATAACAATAATGATGATGCCACATTAGTTCTTGAGAGGTGACATTAGATATGAAAAGTGCTAGGAACAGTTCCTGGCACTTGGTAAACAGAAATCAGTACGTGTTACTTTTTTCATTTTCATCATAAGCATTGTTATTTTGGGCTGCATCTCCTCATGCCTATCTTTCCCATTATTCTAAAAGTCGCTCCTGGGACGTGAGGATGCCTTGCCCTTTCCATCCCCAGCACCTGAGCTGAAGTGGTCTGTAAGTGCATAATGAATAAGTGGGTGGGTGAGTCAGAAGCTGGGCATCTATTCACAGTTCGTTGTTACTTGATAGTGACTAATGTGAACCTAGTCACGCTGACCTTCACAAGTACTGAGGAAATATCTTTCTTCCTTTCTTTGGAAGCAGTGAAGCTTAAACTTCATTTGTTAGGCTCTCCGCCAAGAAGAAGGCACAAAAGAGTACTTTATCCAATTTATGAAGGCATAGTAAAAATAAAGGCTCCACAGAGATCCTGAGGGCACGAGGCTCCTGCCGCTGAGGCGGTGGATAACCAACCTGGTAGATGCTCCACGACTCTACTCAATGCGTCACACCAAAGCACAGCATTAATGCAGAGAGAAACAGAGTGTGTGGATTCTGCATTCGCCCTTTTCAAAGAACAGAATGAATCAGGAAAAAGCTATAGTTCATGCAGTGCCATTTTCAAAACATAGCAAATCCAGGTTAGGTTAGGAGAATAATGGATCCTAAGGGAAGTAGCAGTAAGTGATGTGTACCTGGAGGGGGAATAGTCTAAAGGAAGGTTGCTGCATTTCTCATGGTACATCCAAAGGATGTTCAAGATTTCAGTATTGCTTTGCTTGGAGGTTTATGCCTTTTCATTAATTTGTTCAATGACTTTATATTTTTTAAATATTAAAAAAAACTATACCCATTGTAAAATGTGGAAAATATGTTATCAGAAATATAGATTACCCCAATTTAAAAATAAACACTTTAAATTTTGCTTTATATTCCTAAAGTTTCTGGTAAATTGATACTTATGTGGCAAGAAAAACATTAATCAAGGAATTCTCAGACTTCACATTTTCCTTTCCTGTTAGAAAGAATTCTGTCTGGGAGCACAGATTTCTCTTCCATTTCTTGTGTTCAGCCTTCCAGAGAAAGTCCTTCTATCTCTAGATGAGCCCATTGGGCCTTAGGTTTTACTAATTAGGAAAAGTAGTAGGGCTAACAGAAGAAGCTTTGGTTTGGAGAAGGATAGATGTTGAAGAGAATATTCTGGAAGATGGATGTGAGAGAAAGCTGAGGAATGTGCAGAAAGAAAATGAAAGTGAAAGGGAGCTTTCAAAAAAGCATTGTTAGGTGGAATGACATATCTGTATGGTATTTGAGAAAAATATGGAAAGTATTGTCCATAAGAGTCATTGTAAATTATTTTTTGGTTGCCAGATTATGTTTTATTGACAAATAGTTTGGATTCATAACCCTTGCTGCGACAGAACTGGATCTCAGAGGTAACAACTTTTTAATGATGTAAAAGAAGATATCAATGTGTATATAGAAAAAAACAGCATAAGTACAGGCACCGGTATAAATATAGATGGTATTGAGCTAGATATATATTCACTTACGTATCAACATCAATACAAGGAGATCTTGGATAGAATTAGAGGAGGAAATAAAAAGAAAAGGAAACTTGACACCACATCATATTATTTTAAAAGACCTTTTCTCAGAGAATATAAAATAAACATGATTTTATATTAATAAACCTTTCAGCTATGATTTTTTTCATAAAATGATCAGACAGCCACACAAACCAGTTCAATTGAACAGAACTTCATTGTATTAACACACATAAGAAAATAAAAGAGGAGGCTGGGAGCGGTGGCTCACGCCTGTAATCCCAGCACTTTGGGAGTCTGAGGCGGGCAGATCAAGAGGTCAAGAGATCCAGACCATCCTGGCCAACATGGTGAAACCCCGTCTCTACTAAAAATACAAAAATAAGCTGGGTGTGGTGGTGCACACCTGTAGTCCCAGCTATTCAGGAGGCTGAGACACGAGAATTGCTTGAACCTGGGAGGCCGAGGTTGCAGTGAGCCGAGATCACGCCACTGAACTCCAGCCTGGCGACAGAGCAAGACTCCGAAAAAAAAAAGAAAAAAGAAAAGAAAAGAGCAAAAACTCAACAATATATTTTTAAAGGAAGTCCAGTCCTCTTTCATGGAGATTGAAAGTGGAGAGTCGTTGAGATTCTCAGCAGCTCTGGAATGTTAGCACACAGGCTCTGTGATATGGCACAAAAATACCCAGATATGAGCTAATTATAAACCCACTGTCTTTTTTCTTTTCTTTCTTCCAATCAGCTGTGAAATCCTTCCATGTTTCTAGCTTGCATTTCTAAGAGAGGAAGAAACTGAATAATCTATAGATCTCATTGTTTTAGTTGTTAACTATTACTTCAATTTGAGAACAGAGTTTGTCACACAAATTCATGACATGCATAGCTGGCTAGCATGAGGATAAGTCATTGCTCTGGGCTGAGAGAACAAGGTTACAAGATATTTACATATCGTACCTTTATTGCAACTGAAATTAGACAAAAGAAAGAGAAAGTTTTATTGGCTCATATAACTTGAGAGTTCATGGATAGTCAAGGTGCAGGTATGGCTAAATATATGTGGTCAAATTATATTATTAGGAATATGTTTATCTTCATTTCCCAGTTCTGACTTTATTTGCTTTGCCATTATTCCCAATTAGGTTTTTCCCATGTAATAACAAAAATATCCATCATTCCTAAGAGTTTTTTGTTGGAGTCTTTAGGTTTTTCTATACATAACATTATGCCTGCAACAGAGATAATTTGACTTCCTTTTTTCCAATGCATATGCCCTTTATTTTCTTCTTTTGTCTAATTGTTCTAAAACTTCCAATTCTATGTTGAATAAGAGTGTTGAAAGCAAGCTTCCTTGCATTATTCCGGGTCTTAGAGGAAAAACATTCAACTTTTCTCCTTTCAGTATGATGTTAGCAGTGGGTTTATCATATATGCCCTGTATCGTGTTGAGGCACATTCATTCTATACAGTAAGTGCTTAACATCACTGAAAGGTTCTTGAAACTGCAACTTCAAGTGAAATGACATACAGCAGGTCCTCAAATTATGTAATTTTATTCAACATTGTTATAACATTCCTAAGAAAACTATTGGTTTCCCTATATGTCATTTCACCTAAAGTCACAGTTTCTAAGAACCAGTAAATGATGTTAAGTGAGAACTTGCTATATCTAATGTGATAGTTTTTATCAAGAAGTGATGTTAAATTTTATCAAATGCTTTTTCTGCATCTATTGAGACAATCATATGTTTTTTGTCCTTCATTATGTCGTTGTGAGGTATCATGTTTATTGATTTGCATATGTTGAACCAACCTTTCATCCCTGAAATTAATTACACTTGATTATGTTGTATAATCTTGTAAATGTATTATTGGATTCCATTTACTAGTTAAAGATTTTTGCATCTGTGTTCATCAGAGACATTTGCCTGTAGTTTTGTTGTTGTTGTGTCCTTGTCTTGTTTTGGTATCAGGGTGATGCTGGCCTCATACTGTGAGTTTGGAAGAATTCTCTCCTATTCAGTTTTTTGGAATAGTTTGAGAAGAATTTGTATTAGTTTTTCTTTAAAAGTTTGGTAGAATTCAGAAATGAAGCCATTTGGTCCTAGGTTTTTCTTGGTTGGGAGATTTGTTCTTACTGACTCAACCTCGTGGCTCATTGGTCTCTTCTGGTGTTCTAACTATTCTTGGTTCAATCTTGGAAGGATATATGTATCCATGAATTTATCTATTTCTTCTAGATTTTCCATTTTGTTGATATATACTTGTTGATAATAGTCTTTAATAATATTTTATATTTCTATAGTATTAGTTGTAATGTGTTCTCTTTCATTTCTGATTTCACTTATTTGGGTCTTCTTTCTTTTTTTATTATAATTTAAGTTCTGGGGTACATGTGCAGAAAGTGCAGGTTTGTTACATAGTTATACACTTGTCATGGTGGTTTGCTGTACGCATCAACCCATCATTTACATTAGGTATTTCTCCTAATGCTATCCCTCTCCTAGCTCCCGAACTCCTGACAGGCCCTGGTGTGTGATATTCCCCTCCCTGTGCCAGAACACTTGGCTTCAGCCCCATTTCCAGGGGAGTGAATGGTTCTGTCTCAGTGGTGTTCCAGGTGCCACTGGGGTATGAAAAATAAACTCATGCAGCTAGCTTGGTGTCTGCCCAAACATCCACCCAGTTCTGTGCTGGAAACCCAGGGCCCTGGTGGTGTAGGCACCAGAGGGAATCTCCTGGTCTGTGGGTTGCAAAGACCGTGGGAAAAGCACAGTATCTGGGCCAGAGTGCACGGTACCATCCCTAATGACTTCCTTTGATTAGGAGAGGGAGTTCCCCGACCCCTTGTGCTTCCTGAGTGAGGCGATGCCACACTCTGCTTCGGCTCGCCCCCCTTGGGCTGCACCCACTTTCCAACCAGTCCCAATGAGATGAACTGGGTACCTCAGTTGGAAATGCAGAAATCACTTGCCGTCTGTGTTGATCTCCCTGGGAGCTGCAGACCAGAGCTGTTCCTATTCGGCCATCTTGCCTCTTCACTGGGTCATCTTTATTGTGCTCAGAGAAGTAGAGAGTAGAGTACTTGTCACCAGAGGATGGGAAACGGATGGAGCAGGGGGAATAGGGAAAGAACGACTCATGGATACAAAATTATACCTAGATAGGAGGAATAAATTTTCATTTTCTATAGTATTATAGGGTGACTACAGTTAACAATAATTTAGTATATAGTTTCAAACAGTTAGAAGAGATTATTTTGCAACTTCCCAACACAAAGAAATAATAAATGTTTGAGGCGATGGATATGTTAATTTCTCTGAATTGATATTTACATATTGAATACCTATATCACTCTCTACTTCATAAATATATACAAGTGTTATACGTCAGTTAAAAAATTAAAAAGCCAAAAAAAAGGGCCACCGTGTTAAGCAATCCATGTACCAGGAGAAAGATCAACCTCCATGGAAAGAGATTGTGTCTTTTCCTTTAACTACAACAGAATTCCTGTGCTTGCTTCTGACTCACCCAGCTTGATAAGTAATAGGCCTACTTCTGAGTCTGTCAATGTAGTTTGGAGGAAAAAGTAATCGTACTGGCCAAACTGGGGATCTAGGAATGTGTCAGCCTCACCTAAGCCATATGGGGTCAAAGTCAGAGAAGTAAAGTTAATGAATATTGGACAGGGATAATCAACAGAAAGGAAACAGAGATATATACCAGTTGAGTCAGTGAAATTTGATCAATGACTATTGGGAAAGCTGTGGTCAGTAATTAGGAAGAATTATAAAGAATGGTGCCATGTTTCAGAGATTTTCTCAGAGGTACATTACCACTTTTAGGCCCACAGAGGCCAAAAATGAAGCAATTCTGGAATCCAGGGAGAGATCTATATAGAAAGGGATGCTTGAGAAGAGGAGACAGTCAACCAATTTTAATAGAGGGGCACAGTCAACCAATGATGACATGACAGGGCAGTAAATGTTGAAATAAATTCTCTAAACTCACTCTTCCTATTTCCTTTGAGTGCCTCCCATCCCAACTGCAAGCCACAGAGCAAGAAAGCTGATTGTTGATTACTTTTACTTATTTTGTATATAAAATAAGACAAGATCATCTCTGTAGATAAACACTTTTAAGAATTTCATGTGCAAACCTTCAAATTCCTCTGTTTCTACAAAGCACAGAACCATAAGCACATATACGTATATATTCACATATTTATGTGTTTTATTAAAAATATACATATATACAGAATCACATACATGAATACATAATTATTTGTATGTGTATGTCTCACAAAACAGTCAACTCTGTAAGTTGCTATTAATATAATAAATTGTAGATATCTTTCCAAGTTAGTGTATTTATATTTCTAATTATTTTATTGGATACACAAAATTCTTTATAAGTTTTTATAATTTTTAAGCCATTATCCTCTTGAGAGACTTTTAGGTTGTTTCTGAGTTTGGCTATTACATACATAGCTATTATATATTCCCATTTACATATCATTATGAATGTTGGGGTACCTGAGTCATGCTTATACAGATTTTTATGGTACTATCCTTCGTAATTATTCTCCAATATTAAATTTTGTACATTTAAACATGAAATATAGTATTCTTTCAATTTTGCAAAATCTGCATCTTTCCCATGTGTGTTAGTTTCTTGTGCTGCCCTAACAAATTACAGCAAACCTGTTTCCTTAAACAAAAGAAATGCATGCCCTCACTATTCTGGAGGCCACAAGTCTGCAATCAAAATGTCAATGGGACAGGTACTTTCTAGAAGTTCTGAGAGAGAAGGTGTTTCATGCCTCCCTTCTAGCTTCTGGTGGCTGTGGGCAATCCTGGGCATATCTTGAATTATAGCTTCATCATTCCAACCTCTGCCTCTGCCTTCACATGAATTTCTTCCTTTGTGTCTATGTCTTTTCCTTTTCTGTCTTTTATTAGGATATCTGCCATGTCATTAGGCTTAGTGTAGGCCCTAAATCCAGGATGATCTCATCTCAAGATCCTTAAATTAATTATATCTGCAGAAATTCTAGTTCTAAATAAGGTCACATTCACAGTACCAGGGGTTAAAATTTGAACATATTTTTTTGGAAACAGTTCAATCCCCTACAAAAGCTAATATTTTATTTCACCAGTATATGACAATCCTCTTTTTATTATTTCTTTATTTTGTCTTCCTTTCATAGTTATGGAGTGTTAGTGCATTAGCCTATTCTCATACTACTATAAGAACTGCCCAAGACTGGGTAATTTATAAAGAAAAGGAGTTTAATTGACTCATAGTTCTGCATGGCTTGGGAGGCCTCAGGAAACTTACAATCATGGAAGAAGGTGAAGCAAAGACATCCTTCACAAGGCAGTCAGAGTGAGAAGTGCACAGTGATGGAGGAAGAGCCCCTTGGAAAACCATCAGACCTCATGAGAACTCACTATCATGAGAACAGCTTTGGGGAACCACATCCATGATCCAGTCACCTCCCAGGAGGTCCCTTCCTGCAAACCTGGGGATTACAATTTGAATAACTCAAGAGGAGATTTGGGTGGGGACACAGGACTAGACCATATCATTACACCCCTGGCCCCTCCCAAATCTCATGTCTTTTCACATTTCAAAACCAATCATGCTTTCCCAAGAGTCTCCCAATGCCTTAACTCATTTCAGCATCAACTAAAAAGTCCACAGTCAAAATCTCATCTTAGACAAGGCAAGTACCTTCCACCTATGAGCCTGTAAAATCAAATGCAAGTTAGTTACTTCTTAGATCTAATAAGGATACAGTCACTGGGTAAATGCTCCCATTCAAATTGGGAGAAATTGGCCAAAACAATGGAGCTACAGAACCCATGGAAGTCCAAAATCCAATAGGGCAGTCATTAAACATTAAAGTTCCAAAATGATCTGCTTTGAGTCCGTGTCTCACATCCAGGTTATGCTGATGCAAGAGGTGGGCTCCTATGGTCTTGGGCAGATTTATCCCTGTGACTTTGAAGAGTGCAGTCCCCCTCCTGACTGCTTTCACAGGCTGGCATGGAGTGTCTGTAGCTTTTCCAGGTGCAGAGTGCAAGCTGTCAGTGGATCTACCATTCTGGGGCCTAGCGGATGATGGGACTCTTCTCACAGCTCCACTAGGCAGTGCCCCAGGGAAGACTCTGTGTGGGGGCTCCAACCCCATATTTCCCTTCTGCACTGCATGAGCAGAGGTTCTCCATGAGGGCTTTGCCCCTGCAGCAAACTTCTGCCTGGACATCCAGGCATTCTTATACATCCTCTGAAATCTAGACCAAGATTCTCAAAACTCAATTCTTGATTTCTGTGCACCTGCACTCCCAACACCATGTATAAGCTACCAAAGCTTGGGGCTCACACCCTCTGAAGCAATGGCCTGAACTATATGTGGTCCCCTTTTAGCCATGGCTGAGACAGACAGCCCCAAGTCCCAAGACTGCACGAAGCCTCAAGGCCCTGGGCCTGGCCCATGAAGCCATTTTTTCCTCCTAGGCCTCTAGGCCTGTGATGAGAGGGGCTGCCATGAGGCCCTCTGACATGTCCTAGAGACATTTTCCCCATTGTCTTGGTGATTAACATTTGACTCCTCGTTACTTATGCAAACTTTTGCAGCTGGCTTGAATTTCTCCCCAGAAAATGGTTTTCTCATTTCTACCACGTAGTCAGGGTACAAATTTCCAAGTTTTTATGCTCTGTTTCTCTTTTAAACATAGGTTCCAATTCCAAACCATCTCTTTGTGAATGCATAAAAGTGAATGCTTTTGAGAGCACCCAAGTCACATCTTGAATGCTTTGCTGCTTAGAAATTTCTTCATCCAGACACCCCAAATTATCTCTCTCAAGTTTAAAGTTCCACAGATCTCAGGGCAGGGGTGAAATGCTACCAGTCTCTTTGCTAAAGCATAGCAAGAATCACCTTTATTCCAATTCCCAAAAAGTTACTCATCTCCATCTGAGACCACCTCTGCCTGGGCTTTGTTGTCCATATCATTTTCTGTATTTTGGTCAAAGCCATTCAACAATTCTCTAGGGAGTTCCAAACTTTCCCACATCTTCCTGTCTTATTATGAGCCCTCCAAACTGTTCCAACCTCTGCCTGTTACCCAGTTCCAAAGTTGCTTTCACATTTTCTGTTATCTTTATATCAGTGCCTCACTACCTCGGTACCAATTTACTATATCAGCCCATTATCACACTGCTGTAAAGAACTGCCTGAGCCTAGGCAGTTTAAAGAAAAGTAGTTTAATTGACTCACAGTTCTGCCTGGCTGAGGAGGCTTCAGAAAACCTACAATTATGGCAGAAGGGGAAGCAAACAGGCAGCAGGAGAGAGAAGTACCAAGCAATGGAGAAAAAATGCCTTATAAAACCATCAGTTTTTGTGAGAACTCACTCACTATCATGAGAATAGCATGGGGGAATCATGCCCATGATCCAATCACCTCCCACAAGTTTCCTCCCCCAACATATAGGGATTAAAAGTTGGATTACAATTGAAGATGAGATTTTGGTGGGGACACAGAGCCAGACCATATCAGTTAGTTTCTTTTCATGTTTGTTAGGTTATTCTTATGCTAATTGTCTGGGTTTTTTCATTTGTATTTCTTTATTAGTTGCAGATTTAAAATATATTATCAGTAATAGATCGATGTTGTGTGATACATTGGAAGTATATTTTATCATTTAAATTTTTTTTGGGGGGGGGTATAAACTTATATTAAACTTATATTATTTCCTGCCATGCAAAATACCTACTTTTTGCTTTGTCAAAACAGTTAATCAGTTTTTTTTTTTTTTGAGATGGAGTCTCACACTGTTGCCCAGGCTGCAATGCAGTAGCATGATCTCTGCTCACTGCAACCTCCACCTCCTGGATTCAAGCAATTTTCCTGCCTTAGCCTCCCGAGTAGCTGGGATTACAGGCACCCACCACCATGCCTGGCTGATTTTTTGTATTTTTAGTAGAGACAGGGTTTCACTATGTTGGCCAGGCTGGTCTTGAACTCCTAAATTCATGATCCACCCACCTCGGCCTCCCAAAGTGCTGAGATTACAGGCGTGAGCCACTGTTCCTGGCCAACTATTAATCATTTTTGTGAAAAATTTTGGAATCTACCTCATGCTTAAAAAAGATAAAACTTATAAAAATACTTTCCTATAGCTCATGCTAAATTTTTACCCTTTTGAGTAAACTTTGAGAGCCTTAATTTAGTTAAAATTAATTTTTTGTACATGCTGTGTGGAAGACAGCTGTCATTTTCCTCAATAGGTATAGCAGTTTCTCCCAGAATAACTTATTAAATATCCTATTATTTATCCACTTTAATAAAATGTTTTTATCTTTCAAAATATTCATATACTTTGCTATGTTTTTGGATTATTAAATTTACTTTCTAAAATTTATGTTTCTAAACTTTTCTGTACTTATCTATTACTGTTTTCTTGATAATGTTTTATAAATTATGGTTATTGTTATTGTATAAGTTTGGCTTCATTTGTCATAATTTTACATATTTACGTGAGCACTCTCTTACATTTATTCTTCCAGCTGAAATGTGAAATTTCTTGCAAAATTATCAAAAAATAGAGTTACAATTTAAAATGAATTATAATTTATTTATTATTTAAGATGGAGAGACATCATCCCATCTAGATAATTGTGCAGTTATTAAAAACTTATCTAAAATACTTTATTAACATTTTATAGATTTTTCAATATTGTCTTATATAGGTGTACATTAAATATGTATCTTCATATTTTATAATTTTATCTTTGATTTTTACTTTGTTTTGTATTTTTTAGATTTGATTTGTTTTTCCTACATATATTCTAATTAGCCATTGCCAACATAAATGAAACAACATGAATTCATGTATTTATTTTTTCTAACATGTCATCTGATTGACTATCATTAATTTTTGGTTGAAATTAAAAAGTAAAATGATAGCTATGATGGAGATGATAATGACTAATATGGCTAATAGTCATTATCAATTAAAATTTTTCAAGTGTCTGATACTTTGCTAATCACCTTACTGGTGTTGTTAGATTACATCGTCATAACATTCATGAGAGAGTGGTCAATATCTTTCTCCACAGATGAGGAAATGGAAGCTTAGAAGAGTTAAATAATTGCCCACAGTCTTTCAGGTAACAAATGTCTATTCCAAAATAAAGTCTGTTACTGACTTCTGAGATCTATCATCAACCATAAGGATATGTAATATTTCCTCTTTTTTAGCTAGGTAGTGTAGAGTAATGCTAAACAGTAGTGATATAGTGATGAGACCCAGCATTTCTTTTTGATTTTGAGTTTACTAGACTGTCTCAATACATTTACTATGGTATTTGTTGATGTCTAAAACCCTTTCTAAATTTTTTAGACAAATTTTATTTTACTTATATTTATTTAAACTTTTATAATTAGTAACAAATGTTGAATATTATTAATGTTTTTCTATTTATATCATAATATGCTAAATCACTAGAGTCTATTACATGGTTTCCTAAAGTTACTACCTTGCACTTTGAGATAAGCTCTACTTCTATGTTATATTTATAGTTCCCTAATTCCTATTTTCTTATTTCATAGTTTTAAATTTATATAAGTATTACTTCTTCAAAGTTTAACTTTTTAGTGGCATCTTTAACATATTTTGGAATGAAGCTATGTAACCTTAGGAAGATATCTATCTTTGTCTATGCTATGAAATGATTTTATAACATATATATTGTCTATTACCAGAAGATCTGATAACATTTACCTGCAAATTCACATGAGATAATAAATTTTTAGGTTTAGGCCTTGAAACCATTTATATATCTTCTATGACAATCTATGCTCTATAATATCTTTGAATTTATTTTGAAAGTTTATATTATCCGAAAATATTGCTCCCCTTATTAAATTATTTCTATTTACTTTTATAAATGTTTACATAAAATTGTTTATAATATCTTAGTGGGATTTCATGTCTCTTTATTTTTACTGTTGCAAATATTTCTCTCTTTTTGCAAAATTATAATTATCTACTTGATTTGACCAGCTTTTAATTTTATTAACGTTTCTTTCATAATAATGTTTGCTGTTATTTACAGAAATATTTAGATATCCCTGTTACTTTTTCCTTTCTTACATTTAAATTGTTTTTAGTTCAATGTCAACTTATTATCTATTAGTCTTTCTTATTTATTAATAAAATAATTCAAAGCTTTCATTTCTTTTCTGACTATGGTTTTAGATGCATGCCATATGCTTATTTTATGATGTGAACTAATTTTTCCTAAACTTTAAGCAATTTGGAGCAATTTGGAATTACAATTTTATTTTATACTTATTTTATTCATTTAAATTAATTTTTATTGTAGACCATTTACATGTGGTTTATTATTTTACAGGACTCTGCTTTTTGAATTGTAGCAAAGAAAAAAGTGACTTCTAAATTTTCAACACTTGGGAATTTTTTGAAATGGTTATTTTATAGCCAGTTACATGTTGTTATTTATTTACTTATCATTTTGGGGTACCTGATTGTTTCTGGGTCACTGAGAAAATATGCATTTTTATAGGGTACAAATTCTCATGAATAGAAATTAAGTCACCCTTGTCAATTTTATAATGTAACCTTGTATATCTTTATGGTTTTACAATCTGTCTGATCTGTCAAATTCTAATTTTTATTGCTTGTATTATTCATGGATTATCCTCTTTTCTTTATATTTTTCCAATGAAAAATATGCTTCTCTTAAATTTTGTGTTATTTAATATTACCATTGCTTCTTATATTTTATTTCTGTGCTTTCATCTTGCTAATATATCATCTTTTAGATTTTTTTTACTTGCAAGATTTATGTGACAATTCATTCAGATGGGTCTGTTGTAAACAGTGCATAGGTAGATTTTTTAAACTAATTTAAGTATATTCACCAATTTATCGATATAAAATCCTCAATTCTTTAACTTTTACCTTATAATTTAAGCCTAAGCAAGTCATGAAGCATAAGGAGTCTTTGCAGATAATATTAAAACAGTTCTTATAACTCTCAATCTTTTCTTTATTGTTTTTATATTTTGATTATCTTTGGCAAGCTTGCATCAAATAAATAAAGACCCATGAAGTAATAAAAGGTAGTATATATAGATACCTACAATCTTTTGCTTGTGTCTTTACAATCTGTGTCCACAGAACTATTTATTTTCTAATAGAAAAAAACAGTAAAATATTTATATTATCCTTAATGAACCACTTAAATACATAGCCAGCTTCAAAAATGAACTAGAGTTATAAATGTTAAAAAAGAAATGCCTCCCGATTTTCTGAGTCTTTCCCTTCAGCTTTGTTTCTTGCTATGCTGAAATGTCCTTCCGCAAAATTGTCATTTTCCCTAACTTTGTCAAAATCAGATTGCAAGAGAAAAACAAAGTGATGTGAATGAGAAGAAGAAATTGCCAATATAGCAGGAAAATAAATCCAATCAGGGATCAGGGTAATCCTTGGTAACACCAATAGCAACTCTGTAATCATACTGATGTAGAAATTAAGTCTCTCTGAGGTTAGACAGATTGCCTGAAGTCACATTGTTTCAGGAAGATCATTAAAACCATAACCAAGAATTTCTTTCTAAAAGAGACAACTTGGCATAGAAAAAAAGATTATAGGTTTTTAATCAGTCAGGCTGGGAATATATCCTGACTTTACCCATGGTAGTACAAAGACAGACAAACTTGGCATCAAACCCTGTGTCTTCATTTATTAATGCTGAAAATTTATAACGTTCCTTAACTTCTAAGCTGGAATTTTCTCTGAAAATGAGTAGGATATGATCTATTATGGAGCACAAACATTGCTCTAGGGAATAGATTAGACTGCACATAGAAAGCGCCTAGCACTGTGCCAAGCACCTAATTACTCCCCAACAAGTATTAGCTTCCTTCCCCACTCCTTGATTAAACCAGTGCACAGTGGCTCTTTAGGAGTCAGATTATTTATAGGAATAATGCCTCCATGCCACTATTTGAATGCAAGACAATGCTGGTTGAGATAGATCTGGAACCCAGCTAAACAGACAATATAATCTCGCAAAGCAGGTGGGCCAGGATGGAAGGGACATGGGAAAGTTAGGGGATTCTATTCTCCTTCTTAACCAATGTCTAGGAAACGCTCTTCTTTTTCTCCTCAGGCATAAAGCTTGAACATGACTTTTCATTTTTTTGTAATTTCAAGAAAAACCTAGTGGGTCCCAGTGGGAACTATCAAAAGGAATTAAATTGTTATGTTTTCCAGAGTTAGAAAATAAATGGAGAGGAGGTGTATATAAAGATCTTTTTTTTGATATTTTTGTTTTTTCCATGTGATTAGTATATATTATGTAATTCTGCTACAGCATCATTGTCAAACATTCACTTAATGTCTCATTAGCAAGGCCTGGGAATGTATTTGGCTCCTTCTGGCATTGCCTGAGCCTAACCTTCAGGTTAGGCACCCATTGATTTTAGCTTCCATTGCTCTGTGAAACACATCTGGGTCCTTAATTAACAATTCTCTAAGTTGGAGACAAATTTGCTATTGCTTGAACATGTCTGATTGAAAGCACAGACATAATGCTTACAAAATGTTGGGGGGAAAAAGTAATTGAAAGTAAGATTATAAATTACTCTTGGCTTTAGGCTTCCCTGAAGCTATGGAAAACAAAAAGCAATTATTTATATTTGGAAATGGAATTAGTCTTTTTTTTCCTGTTATCTAATCAATGCTTACATATTCTCTCAGCTTGGTTCTCTAGTTGGTTAG
The DNA here is from genome assembly GCF_029289425.2 of Pan paniscus. Classification (NCBI taxonomy): domain Eukaryota; kingdom Metazoa; phylum Chordata; class Mammalia; order Primates; family Hominidae; genus Pan; species Pan paniscus. The sequence goes on from NC_073252.2 coordinate 20,040,301, forward strand.
GGAGCTTGAACGGAGACCCCACTTTTCTCATGCAATCTTTCCCACTTTTCTTCATTTCTTTCTCGTTGGAAATTTTTCCAAAAATGACACTTGTTTAGCACACAAAAGCCTTCAATATGTCAGGCAAAACAGTTCAATACCTGTAATTAGTGACCTTGTTTTATTTAAGTCTCCATCACAAAAGAAATTTGATTGAATTAACCCTCTTTTTTGGTAAATGCAGAATATGAAGCATCTGCATCAGGCGTTTTTAAGTACATCCTGAAAATTCAGAGAGGTCTACGCTTAATCACATGTAAGCACACATGCAGTTGGTTTTCTGTATTTTGCAATAATGTTTGAGGTTTTACCTCTGTGATATGAATGTACCTTTGTCTTGTGTATATTGTTTGGTTTTCAGTAATTCACTTGGACACTAGCAGCATAGATACAATACTGCAGATTCAAAACACTTCAAAGTATTTCATTTCATATGTAAGATTAGGTTGCATACATTTTCTGCCATGATTAGGGTAGTTTCCACAAATCGGCATCTCTCTATTTTAACTCTACACAGCAGGCAAACTCTCTAAACCCAAAGGGGAAAAAAAAGCTCTTTCTTCCACTCTTTACATATTCTTCTCCATTATCATCTCTGGCCATCTACAACCCAGAAGCTGAGATTTAGTCAAAGTTGGCATCCCAGGAACTGTGTGACACAAGTCACTTAACATTCCTTGGTTTCAGAATCTTCATTGTTAAAATGAAGAGGCTAAACCAGCCATAACACGGGGTTTCCTTGCTGATCCTCCAGCACGGGGGTCCTCAACTCCCTGGGCTGTGGACCAGTACCAGTCCATGGAATATTAAAGGAACCGGGCCGCACAGAGGTGAGTGACAGGCCAGCAAGCATTACTGCCTGAGCTGAGCTCCACCTCCTGTCAGATCAGCTGCAGCATTAGATTCTCACAAGAGCTCAAACACTGTTGCGACCTGTGCACACAGGGGACCTAGGTTGCACGCTCCTTATGAGAATCTAATGCCTGAAGATCTGAGGTGGAACAGTTTTATCCTGTATCCATTCCTCCACCCCCAAAAGTGTCTTCCATGAAACCAGTCCCTGGTGCCAAAAACGTTGAGGACCGCTGCTCCAGCACACTCCTCTAATCATGCTAATCACGCTGCTTTTGAAAAAAAAGTGCCTTTCTGTTCTCCTCACTGGACTGAGGATTGAGGGACAACAGGTAGACCTTTCCAGTGATTATTTTATTCTATATACATCCAGCTCACCTCTGCCTCTAGTGGCCTCAACATCATCCTCCTGCCCCAGTGCCCTTCATCGGTTGCAGCATTTGAAACCTCAGGAAACACACAATAAATGTTTGTGAAATGAATGGTTTCAGATAACTCTTCCTCATGCAGAGATTCAATTATTGGGGTGTTTCTAGGAGGCCAATGTCCCCCCTTCAGACACCCAGAAGGAGAGACTAGTGCAACACCGAGGACAAGTTTGGCAGGAGGACTTCATTTCCTTTTATTGTTTTGTTTTATTTTGTTTCCTGAATATTACAAATATCTTCACCTCTCTCTCTACTGTTTCCCCAGTTTTGGCCAAATGCCAAAAAATGCTATGTATCCTGGCCTGTAAAATGCTAATACAAAGTCATTTTTCCCAAGGGAAAGTTAGGAGGAGATAGTATTCTTTCACTTCCATATGATAAGGCACTGAGGACAGCCTTTATGATTAACAACAGACCAGTTTCTTTACCCACCCCGGTCTCTTTACCCAAAGATCAGTTTCCAACTCCTCAAGTTGTTATTTTTAGTCCAGCACGAGTTTCACCAGTTCAGAAATTGCAGGAAGGGGGCAATATAAAAAGCCCAGTAGTGCCAAACATCTCAGATTTCTTCCTTCAAAAAAAAGAACATCAGGAGTCGGATGCTTGCCTCAATTGTTTTCTTGTTCAAGACTACAGTATCCACAGATGCTGTCAAAACTCTCTTGTAATTAAGAGGCTATCTCTGCAAAGACCAGAAGGACCCACTGGTCCTGCTCTTCCTTTATATGAGTAAAACCACTCTGCACACAGCCTCCTTAGTATTGGGAAGGGAGTTAAAAAAGGAAAAACATGAAAACTGCCAGGGTTTGAAGGACTCAAAAATTTACTCCTTTATTTTTTCTTATGTAAACTACAGAATCAATTGAGAAATAGGTTTAGAAGTTAGATATTAAATTGTTAGGTCTGCGGAGAAATGGGATTGCATTCTTTGAGTGGACTCTCAAACTGAAGTTCTGTGCCATGGTAGGAAGAGCTGGACCATAAAAGTTCTTCTTCACTTGGACCTGACACTACACCTGAAGCATAGATGAGGGGAGAAAGTGTGCTCCCTGCAAGTAGGCACTTCCTACCAAGAAAGAGTGATTATTGGTATTTCTTAGACCCCTGGAAGGAAACAGAATCTACTCCAAAAAGCTCACACATAAGGATTTTAATGATAGAACTGTTTGTAGAGGTGAGATTAGTGTTTGGGAAACAAAAGATGGGAGGTGACAGGAAGACTAGCAAAAGTGGGAAGCTGTTACCACCATAAGGGCTTAAGGGACAAGAAGAAAATTATGTGTCTGGCACACAGTAAAGACCAGGGCCTTAGAAGAAGAGCCACCCGTGGAAGATACAGCTGTAGATAAAACACAGCTACTTCCAGAGAAATGGGATCAAGGTGGGTGGGAAGGAGGTGAGAAACAGTCAAAGAAAATAAATACTGAGACACACTGTCTCTTGTGCTCCAATCTCCTGTTGTGGGTGTCATTGGTCAAAGCCAACAAGAAGCCAGAGCATCATGCCATCCACAGGGCTCATTTGCCTGCCTTGCCTTCACCCACATCGGCACACCGCAGGGTAGAGGAGGGTGAAGAATGGATCTAGCAAGAGCAAATAATGGCTTATTAGAACATCGACCAATAAGAAAGTGTACATCCACTGGAAGAAATGGATAAAGAAGAAAAAAATGGGAGGGAGTGCAGGAATTTTAATGGACTTTTGTTTTTCCCACTTGGAAAGATAAGGATCAAGGTGACTTTACGGATATTTCCAATGCTTCAGTTTTCTCCAGACAACCCAACTTGCCCAGCCAATCATGACATCCCCCAGGATCTTTCACTGATCCAGGCAGTTCTGCAGACCTTCTTTCTGCAACCCTAGTCCCAGTATTTGAACAGCTCACTTTTATTTCATTCCTTTGCCTTACACAATTTGAAGCAGGCTTAATTGCTAAGTGCCACCAAGAGTCTCTTTCCTTTTGGCTCATGCAGGTTGTTTCTCCATACTTGCTTTTCTCTAGCAGATCTCAAAATTCACTGCTTCTGTCATTATGCGGTATAATGTAGTGGTGAGGAAATGGAAAATGATGTCAGATGCACATGCTTCCTATAATGTAACTATTGGGTTTGCAGTCATCTAACCCTTCTGAGGCAGGTATCTACTACTCAGGAATAACCCCTCTGTGTTAAGGTTGTTGTATGAAGTCAATGAGATAATTACAAGATAATATATCAATTTTTTGGGATGGGTACAGGCATACAGTAAAGCCCTTGTGATTGTTCATATTGAGTGTGAACTTGATTGGATTGAAGGATGGAAAGTATTGTTCCTGGGTTTGTCTGTTAGGGTGTTGCCAAAAGAGATTAACATTTGAGTCAGTGCACTGGGAAAGGCAGACCCACCCTCAGTCTGAATGGGCACCTTCTAATCAGCTGCCAGCACAGCTGGAATAATGCAGGCAGAAGAAGATGGAAGAGTAGACTTCTGGTCTCTCTCTTTCTCCCATGCTGGATGCTTCCTGCCCTGAAACTTTGGACCCCAAGTTCTTCAGCTTTTGGACTCTTAGACTTACATCAGTGGTTTGCCAGGGGCTCTAGGGCCTTTGGCCAGAGACTGAAGGCTGCAATTTCAGTTTCCCTACTTTTGAGGTTTTGGGACTCAGACTGATCCACCACTCACTGCCTTGCTCCTCAACTTGCAGATGGCCTATCAAGGGACTTTACCTTGTGATCATGTGAGTCAATTCTCCTTAATAAACTCCCTTTCATATATATGTATATCTTTTCATATATACCTTCTGTCCCTGTACAGATCCCTGACTAATACAGCTCTCAATCTTTATTGTCCCTCACCAACCTTTTCCTGTGGTGTGCCCTTTTCCTGCAGCCAAACCTTCTTCTCTCTATGTCCAGTTATTGTTTGAGAAGTGGACACAGGATCGGGGGTTCGTTATATTAACTTTACATCAGTCTCAATGCTGTGTTACTTTCTTTATATAGAGAGATGGAAGTACTAACAGTACTATGCTAGTATTTTGTATCCTTACATTGAAAACCAGCTTAAAGTTCCACCCAAATTTACTTATCTTGCTTCTCTATTAATCTTTGACAAATTGCAAACCCCAGAGTTTCTATGGGTGTAAAACAGGCCAGCCAGGCCATTACCCAGGCCTGTTAAAATATGGCCTTACAAGCAGATTCCCGTGTGCATTCACCCCAGCCAGAAATTCTTTTGATATAACTTATCATGCATTATTTATGTTACTCTCAACTTCTAATGCAAAATTATGGAATATAATGGAAACATCCTATACATCGCAGTATTCCCCTATCATTCTATGTCTACCACAAAAAAACTTGCAAAATTACTTCTGTGGAATAACCCTATATACACTATTATAGCTCAGCCATAATTCCTGGGAACATTTTAATTCTTGGCTTTTCCTTCATCCAGCAGATTTTACTTCCTCTTTCACTGTCTAAAGTATCAATTGTCCTTTTGATCACAGCATACTTATAAGAACAATTCTCCCTCGAAGCAGGAAAGGTAAGGTAGACTACAAGCTTCCATTAACGTAGTCAAGGCAATTTTGTGGGGAGGGATAGGTGAACTGAGAAACTTCAAAGAATTTTGCCCATGTGCCTCTTAGATCTGTAAATTTTCTTCAGACTTTATGTTGGTTTGGTTTTCTTTCATTCCGACCATGATAGCCTTGTGACATAAAGAAAGAATATGGAAAAACTGATTGGAAGTATATCCAACCAGTAATCTTAATATTTTGATTCAGCAATCACAAGACCATACAACCAAGTTTAAGACTTATCTCAATCTCTAAATTTAGAGATTGAGGATAGGATTTAAGCAGGAAGTGATCTAAGTGACATTACATTTTATACAATTTATTTTTCTCCTATGCAGTATTTTATCAGGTGACCATCAGTCAAAGAGGGAGTCAAAAGGACCCATGAGGAGAGACTCATTAGTTCTGCATCAAGGCAGAAATAATCTTTATACAGTCATGTAATCTGTTCCTTCTACACAGAGCATGTGAATTATTGATGACTCTATTCAACATTTTATTTCTTTGTGGCACCCAACTAGGTCTTCCTAGTTACTTGCTTTTGTTGGCATTAAAATAAAATGCATTTCTCCTACTGAGGACATGTAAAAGCAAATGGGAAATTAATATGTTTTCTAAAGTATATAAGCAAGGCATCATATGTCAAAAGAGTAAGCATTGGTAAGCCTAGCTGAAAAGATCCTTTACAATAAAACTTCATATAGCATGGAAAATACAGCTCTCATTTTTCTTTCTTCATGCCCTTCAGGGATTTACTTTTCCTCTTCACCATTTTCTTTTTGAAAATACAACTTTATTGTTTTCTGTTTGCTTCTTTATGACTTCTCAACTCTTGACCTTGAGGGTAAATTGTAATGTCAGAAAAATCAGCCTTTATGCTTCCCACCTCTCACAGGTTCATATCTGGTTCTTGGGTAGCTTTTCTTCTATATATACAAACTCTCAGGTTTTCTTGTATCTTATGCCTGCTCATATCTGCTTGGAGAATATGTAAAAAATGAGGAGGTATTCATTTTTTGTCATAATAACAACTTATATCACGATTTCTCATGGGCTAATACCAACCTTATGAGATATAGTAGCAGAATGTTATTATTGTGATTTTAAATGAAAGAAATTGAGCAGAGATCTTTATTTTTCTCTTTTCTTTCTTTCTTCTTTTCCTTTTGTTATATTTGTCTAGTTTTTAATGCAGTCCTGGCATGAAGATGTTAACCTACCAACTAGAGACTTGATGAAGACCAGACAGCATAGTGTTGATTGCTGGTGGAATAATTGGAAAAGAGTTCTACATTCTGGGCTTAAGAATCCTTCTAAATGCCATTTTATCTATTAAAAAAAAAATCTGTCCCCAACCTAATTCACTGAAATGCAATGGTTAGAATCACATTTTTAACAGGCTAGATTTTAGTCAGAATGACATATTTAGACTTTTTTGGTGTTTGAAGTGACCTGTGAATCATCTCTTTCAACATGTATTTACTGTGCACATATTACAGGCCAGGCTGTGTGTTAATAACCAGGAATAATGAAGGCAATTCAATAATGACCCTTTTCAAAAGATGTTACAGTGATGATGGTAATTAAAGACTGACCAGCTCTTGAACTGGATTGTTGAAACAAGGAGAACCTCACTTATGGAAGTTGGGAATATGGTGTTTCTGAGGAGAAGGAGGACATGTCAGGCAAAGAGAAGGCTTATGCAAAGTATGTAAAACAGAAAATAGCATGAGAGTTACAAGCAACTAACTGACTCAAGTAATTCAGTATAGCAAGAGCAAAACTCCATAATAGAAATGACAGGGGAAGTGACCCACATGCACAATGTGCTTGGTCTGCCAACAGTGATGTGACCAGATTTATGAGATTCATGGTTAATGGACTGAATTAGGTGGTGAAAGAGTGAGAAAAAGAGCATAAGGCTAAAGATAATAAAACAAAATAAGACGCTGATGAGCTGAAACAGGGGCCAGCCAATTTTTATGTCATACTTTCATGGCAGGAAGGTATTGCTTCTTTTCATTTGTCAACTCAAACCCACCTCCATTGTCCCACTACCAGTCTTTCTTGAAGAAATATTTTATGCAGAGTTGGACAGATCACCCTCTGGGATTCCACAGAATATGTCAATAGTCAGTATTCAATAGCTTATCCTCCATAACAATTCTAAAGCCTTAGTGGCTGTGTTAATTCTTGGGTGGTACATATACACCATGAAATACTATGCAGCCATAAAAAGGAATGAGATCATGTCCTTTGCAGGGAGATGGATGAAGCTGGAAGCCATCATTCTCAGCAAACTAACACAGGAACAGAAAACCAAATACCACATGTTCTCACTCATAAGTGGGAGTTGAACATTGACAACACATGGACACAGAGAGGGAAACAACACACACCAGTGCCTGTTGGGCAGTTGGGGGGTCAGGGGACAAAACTTAGAGGACAGGTCGATAGGTGCAGCAAACCACCATGATACACGTATACCTAGTAACAAACCTGCACGTTCTGCATATGTATCCCCCCGACCCCTTATTTATTTATTTATTTTTAGAAAAAAATAATAAAAAAAGAAGTACCTGAGGCTGTGTAATTCATAAAGAAAAGAGGTTTAATTGGCTTACAGTTCTGCAGGGTATACAGGAAGCATCGTGCTGGCGTCTGCTTCTGGTGAGGTCTTACACAGCTTCCAATTGTGTTAGAAGGCAAAGAGGGAGTTGGTGTATTACACAGCAAAAGTAGGAGCAAGAGAGAAAGAAGGGAGGTATCACAAACTTTTAAACAAACTGTTATCCCATGAGAACTGAGTGAGCACTCACTCATCACCAAGAGATAGTACTAAGCTATTCAGAAAGGATGTGTCCCCATGATCCAATAACCTACCACCAGATCCCACCTCCAACACTGAGGATTACATTTCAACCTGAGATTTGGAGGGGACAAACATCCAAACCATATCAGTGGCTTTCAACAACAACTAGTTGTTCTCATATAACAAGTTGACTTATTATTCCTGAATCTCAGATTCAAGCAGGCAATTAGTTTGGAGTTTGCCTCGTATTTCTTTATTCTTGGATCCAGGATTAAGGTACAGCCCTGATCTGGAAAAGGAACATTCTCATGAAAGAGGGAAGAGTGAGAGAAGTCAAGCTTCTGCTCAGATGTAGCACATGTCATTTTGCATTGGCTGTGACAATTGGCAAACCTAACGATGAGGAGGTGATGTATAATCATCTATTGTGAAGGTGAGAGTACCACATTTTATTTTATTTTATTACATTTTTGAGATGGAGATTTGCTCTTGTTGCCCAGACTGGACTGCAATGGCACTGTCTCGGCTCACCGCAACCTCTGCCTCCTTGGTTCAAGCAATTCTCCTGCCTCAGCCTTCCAAGTAGCTGGGATTACAGCCATGTGCCACCATGCCTGGCTAATTTTTGTATTTTTAATAGAGACTAGGTTTCATCATGTTGAGCAGGCTGGTCTCGAATTCCCGACCTCAGATGATCCACCCGCTTCAGCCTCCCAAAGTGCTGGGATTACAGGCGTGAGCCACCGTGCCTGGTCACCACATTTATTTTAATAGCTACCATTTGCTGAACCTTTATATACTGGGTGTCACTCTGGAGTATGATTTGCTTACTTTGTACTTAATAATCACCAGAAATTTTGAGAAAGTGACTATTTAATGCTGTTCTACAAATAGAAAAACTAAGAGCCCAGAAAAGCTCAAGACCATGGAGCTGTAATTAGAAATTTTACTGATTCATTGGCTCACTCATTAATTCACCTGTTATGTGTTATACACTCTTGTAGAAATACTACAGTGAAAAAAAACAGACAGGGTCCTTGTTCTCATAAAGACTTTACATTAATGGAAGAAAGGAGCCCATAAACTAATAAACATAGAAAAAATATTAGTTTGTTATAACTACTCTGGAGACAGTTAGAATAAGGTAATATTCTAGGCATCGGCCGTAAGAAATAAAGTTCAGGGATCACAGTGACTCCACATCATTTTCAATATGATGCTGCCATATTTACCTTGTGATCTATCTTACATTACTTTTCAGAACTTTTGTTTTTATTATAATTAACATTTTCTATTTTCACATTTTGCCTCCCCAACTGAATTGTCATCAAAACACAGAAAGATGCTATTTAATTAGATATTTGTAATGAGATGTTTTGTTTATTACATTCCATTGATTAATATAATATGTGGTATAATTAATAAGGTAATTTCCTAGATAATCCTTAAACAAATACATCATCCAATACATAATTAAAATATTCAGGAAAAGCAACACACTTTTAACTTGTTTTTGTTAGCTGACAGCAGTTAATGTATTAGTGATGATGGAGCAAAATATTCTCTTATGGCTTAGTACGTGCCTTTCCATGTCTAGTGTTCTGATCTTGCTTCTTTGATGAGAGAACATCTTTGAAGATGAGCAGATATAGTTGTGTTCTTAATTAATTTTATAATTTACAAATTTGTAAAAACAGAAGGATATGAAAAGGCCTATTTATCATTTATGCATTAAGAGTGTATTACAAATGTAAAGGCGGAATATCTCCTCCTTTTTCAATTTTCTAGTTATCTCTTGGAAAAGGGAAAAGACTATGCTAACTGCAGTGTGATGTAGTAGAAAAAGATTTAGTTTTTGAATTAGAAGACTTAGTTATGACCATGAATTTCATTTCTGATTTTGCCTATCTACATGACAGAGGGTGAATTACTTAATCTCTCTGAGTCTTTGTGTCTCTGTCTATAAAATAGCACTAATAATGACCAGATAGTCATAGCTTACAGGGCTACTGAGTTAAGAGGATTTAAAATAGAGTCATGTGTTTAAAGGCTCATTAGATAATTTTAGTAATAGCAGCAGCAGGAGTAACAGCAGCAGTAACAACAGTAGTAACAGCAGTCATCCAACTTAATATAATAACGGTGTAACTACTGTAAGGCTCCAAGCAATGTGCCTGTCTGCAGAATGACAGAAAATACACAGTGCTATCTTCACCACGGTACAGTGATCCCTTTCAGAGTAGATGAGTATGGATGCTGGATATGATCCTTCTGGGGACCACATGTTACATAGCAATCACATGGAAGAAGACTCCTTTTTAAAAAACAAACATGACTACCCTCTTGCTCACAAGCTAAGTAAAACTTGTCCCCCAGAGAATGTTCCCACTGCCTGGGTTAAGAATCACGGTCGGAGTTAATATACTGCTACTGATGGAGAAGGTCGTATCTTTAACTGAAAGGCACTATTCTAGATGTTGCTTAAAGGGTTTGTGTTGTAGAAGGAAGTAATGAGCTTTATGTGGGATGTATGATCGCCACAGCACTTTCGTTTATTTATTTGTTCATTGGTTATCTAAAATTCAAATTTATGTGGGTATCCTCTACTTTTCTTTACTAAATCTGGCTACTCTAGAAGCAAGGGAAGAGAGATAAATATTGTGATACCAGACTTATAGTAGTCTTCACTTCTTTTAGGTCCTTGTAATGTAGCTAAAACCTATTACCAAGCACACCTGAAAGGAACTTTATCCATCATTACAGAGAATCATGTATGTGACAAGTTCCTGCCTCCCATTGCAATGCTACGCAATCCCCTCTTGTGTTAATCCTACTACTCTCACCATATCACACCTTACCCAATTGTGAGGAGCAGGGACATTTACAAAATAACAGGAGGAGAAGACTTCCAAATGGATTTGTCGTCCATTTAGAAATGTATATTCAGCTATTCTCTCAGAACATACTCAGCAAATTGCGTTACTACTACCTTATTTTGATCCTAATTTTATTCCTACTGCCTGCTTTGCAACTGCAAATACATGTTAAATGAATGAGTGGGTGAATAAATGATGGATTCAACAAGATGCCTCAAGCATATCAACTAAGGAAATGGAGTAAAGAGAACATTTTAAAGCAAAGGTAACACAGATTATAACTAGGTAGCTCTGTTCAGGAGCAATGCCACTCACCTGTTAATTAAGTCACTGAAGATTCCTGTGGCCAAAAAAAAGTACACTTTTCTTTGGAGAGTTTACTCATTTGAAATAGATTCCACATCTACAAATGAATTTAATAATTAATATAATATGTTACATGAAACATAATCTTAGTCTTGAATTTCAAACCATTTGGGTAACACTAACACAAGGATTTATTTATAAAAATATCCCTTTCTCCTAAAAGTCAAACCTATTTCCCCATGTTTCACCACATTGTGAAAGAAGAGAAATCATTTAGCACTTGTCAAGAGCTTGCTATGCCCCACACACCAGATTAAACCATCCTGGTACAACAGTGGTTAAAAAGTCTACATTAATCGTGCATACATGAATCCTCCATAGCTGTGACCACTCTCACCCATAAAAAAGTTAATAACCCAAGTGTCCAGGTTGTTACCTAGCTCATCCTTTTCCATTCTTAGCTTTTAGAATTTCCTCCCACTATGAAAATCCGGTATACCTGGGAGCAATATATGGCCCAGACGTTACATTATAAAAAATCCGCTACTGCTTGATTGGTCTAGATGCCACACTAACAAACTTTATTCTCTACTCTTGTTTCTACAACTAAACTTTTTATAAATGTACGAAGCTTTGTCATTACCATTATTTCTTCCTAAACTACCTCTATTCTTAAATTTATTGTTCCATAAATCTAAAGGTTGTAGTCTTGTCCTGATTCATGAATTGTCTCTATGAATGATTGCCATCATTACTAGCAGAATTTATCAACAAATTGTCCTGTGATTCACAACATGATATATTATAATATATTAGGCAGACGTATTGTCATCAAATACCAAATTTATCTTGAAAAATGATAGCAGTACAACATAATGGTAATTATCTAGCTCCATAGATAAAAAATAAAGAATGCTTAGTAAAGTACTTGTAAAACCTGCCTCTACATAAAATAGAAGAACATGTGCAAATCATACCTGAAAGAATTTGGAGTTCAAATTCTTAAAACAACTACATTTAAGTGATGCTTTTGTAAAAAAATTAAAAAAAAAACTTAAAAAATACTTTAAAACAAAGAGATCACAGATTGTCACTAGGTAGTTTTGTTCAGTAGCAATACAACTCATCAAAGTAACTGGCATATACTTTATACATATCCAGAAGCATAGAATATATAAGAACTATACTTTTCATATATATTTGAGTTGAAAAACTGATACAGCTCTGTGCACAATTGTGAAGCAGGCAGTGATATATTGTACTCACTATGAGAATGTCAATGGCTTTCATTGACATTCTATCATCACCCTACTGAAAATAAGTTTACACTTTCTAGCAGTGCTGCTTGAGTATTATTAAAGGTGGGAGTCAGGTCATTTGAAGAAACAACAAACAATGTTTTCCAATTCAAATGTAAAAAAAGAAAAGTTTCCCATTCAAATGTATGACTTACTCTAAGAATCCATTTGTTAGCAGCCAACTCACATTTTTTCAGACATTTTAGAATTTGATTATTCCAAACCATAACCCATGAGCATGGACTGTGTTTTTTTATTATTATTATTCTCTTTAGCTGTTGTTACAAAGCACTACACAGAGTAGGCATTTAATTATTTATTGAACTGAGAACACTGAGGCTATTTTATAAGTTTAATCACAGGTTGTGAAAGAACTAGTGAATCTCAATCATGTCTTATTATATTACTTTGCTAGAGCTGCTATAAAAAAGTACCACAAACTGCATGGCTTAAACCACAGAAATTTACTGCTCACAGTTCTGGATGTTAGAAGTCTAATATCAAGGTATCAGCAGGGTTAGTTCTTTCTGAGGGGTATGAATACAAGTTTTATTTCAAGCCTCTCTCCTTTAGTTTTGGATATCCATCATCTCCCTATGTCTCTTCATGTCATCTCCACATGCATGTGTGTCTCTGTGACCACATTTCCCCGTTTGTATGTGGACATCAGCCACGCTGGATTAGGCTCCACTCTAATGACCTCATCTTAACTTAATTACCTCTGTGAGGACCCTATCTCCAAACAAAGCCACATTGTGAGCTACTGGGGGTTAGGATTTCAACATAGGAATTTGGTAGCAGGGACACAATTCAACTCATATCAGTCTGATCTGTGACTCCCCTAAAAGTCATGTCCTTCTTATATGCAAAATATATTCACTTGTAAGGTCAAACATCTTAACACATTCCAGCATCATCTCTAAGTCTAAAGTCTCCTCCAAACATTATCTAACTCAGTTATGGGTAAGACACAAGGTAGGGTTCATCCTGGGGCAAAATTTCTCTTCATCTCTGAGCCTGTGACACCAGACAAGTTATTGTGCTTTCAAAATACAATGGTAGGACAGGCATAGGAGAGACATTCACATTCCAAAAGGATGAAATCATATAGTAAAAAGAGGTTGCAGTTCCCAAGCAAATCTGAAAATTTTCAGGGCAAATTCCATTAGATATTAAGGCTTAAAAAAACACCCTTTTTGGCTTGATGCTCTGCCTCTAGGCCCAGCCTGAACAACAGGTGGCAGCCTGAACAACAGCTCGGAAGGTGGGACTCTTTGTAGAACCTAAGAGATGGTTCTGTTCTTCCGTAGCCAGGAGGAGATGCTCTGTCCCTTGGGACTATGCCCTCTGGGTTTATGGTGACAGTAAGAGTCCTCCTTGTCTCTGTATCTGTGGCACTGTTCACAAAGTCCTATGTTCTTCATTCCATCCTATTTCTACCCTTTTCAATCCAGGTTGACAGTAATTTTGCTCATATACACTTCTCAAAATCCTTGTTCCTGACATGGATGTCAAGAAAGAATTCATGGAAGTCAAAGCCATCAGAGAGAGAGTCCTTAACAGATCTCTCATAGATAAATGCATCTCCATTTCTGCCTTCTGCTGAGATAGTTTATTGGATCCATGAATCACATGTCTAGTCTGTCTAGTGAACAGCTGTTCATCCACACACTTGGTCCTGTTTCCAGAACACACTATCTCAGTAGGCTGAGAGTCTTCCCAGTCATCAAGTTATGTTCTTTGCTTAACAGTTTCTTCTTTGGTTCACCTCCTTCCTCTTGATTTTACTGTAATCAGCAAGGAGAACCAGGCTGTGCCTTCAACCCTGCTTAGATATTGCCTCAGTTAAATATTCAAGTTCATCATTATTTAAAAGTTCTGCTTTCCACAAAACACTAGAAAACAACTGGGCCAAGTTCTCTGCCAGTGTTCTTTTTAATGAAGACTTTCAAATTTGTATTTACTGTATTTCAGTGTTATATTTTTCTTTGAGGCTCTCTGAGGTCAATGGACTCCTCTCCTATAATACTCTAAAGGAAACAAGTCATAAAAGACTTCCAGATGGCTTCAGGTTCTGAGAAGAGGAAGGCAATTTTCAAATATCCATATGGATCTCTGTGGAGGTGAAAGGGAGAATGTCCTATTGCCTGGTCTGCCAGCCAGACTGTCTAAAGGCACGAGGAAATCAACAAGGATGATGTTCAGCTCAGCTCAGTTCAGCTGTCTTTAAATCAGGGTGGCCCAGAGATATAATCACTGATTTTCCCAGAATAGCCCCTACTTTGACCATAGAGTAGACAGTCAAAACAATTAGAATGAGTTTTTTTTTTTCATAATCCACAGTGGATGTGCATTTCTTTGGAGAGCTGTGTGAGCAGAGATGTGCATTTCTGTTGAGAGCAGCTGTGAATGACCTGGCTTTCTTGGAATTCTCCAGTTCTCTTGTGGAGCAGGTCTCCTAGTGAGATACCTATATGGTGTGGTTTGGCTGTGTCCACACCCAAATCTCATCTTGAATTTTAGTTCCTGTAATCCCCATGTGTTGAGGAAGGGACCCAGTGAGAGGTAATCGAATCATGGGGGCAGTTACCCTCATGCTGTTCTCATGATAGTGATTGAGTTCTTACAAGATATGATAGTTTTATAAGGGGCTTTTCACTCTCTTCACTCGGCACTTCCGTCTCCTGCCCCCATGTGAAGAAGGATGTCTGCTTCCCCTTCCACCATGATTGTAAGTTTCCTGAGGCCACCCCAGCCATGCAGACCTGTGAGTGAATGAAACCGCTTTCCTTTATAAATTACCCAGTCCTTTATAAATTACCCAGCATGAGAATGGACTAATATACCATAACAAACAGACTTCTCAGTGTATCCTTTTAATTTTTCCTCAGTGGAGAACTGTATTAGTCAGTTGAGGCTGCCATAACAAAATACTGCCTGATTGGGTGGCTTGGACAACAGAAATTTATTTTTTCACAGTTCTGGATCCTGGAAGTTCAAACTCAGGTTTTCAGCATTGTCAAATTTAAAGGATTTTACCTTGAGCGGCAGAAGCCACCATCTCACTGCGTGTTCACATGATCTCTTCTTTGTGCTTTTATGGAGAGAGCCAGCAAGCTCTTAGGTATATTTTTTCATGAGGGTAGTAGTCCCATCATGAAGACCCACCCTCATGAGCTCACCTAACCCTGGTTACTTTCCAAAAGCCTCATCTCCAAATATCACACTGGAGGTAAAGACTTCAACATATAAATTTGGGGGAAACAAAATTCAGCCAACGGCAAGTGCCAGTGTCCCTTGATTATTTGAAATCACTGTTTTATTAGCAGTGACGTTCTTGAGGATACCTGAGAACTGACTAACACACCTGGTCTTTATCCCTGCCATCAAATGATTAGATGACATCTGTATCTGCATTAATCAGACACGAAATGGTTAAGCATTATTTTCTCTAGCAGTTGGTTTAAATATGAATTTGGTGTATTAAAAGAGTTTGCAGGTGGTCTTCAGCACAAATAATATACATTTTTGTGTATCAATCACTTGGTTTTCTAGCATATTAGGAAAACAGAGCACTGGAATAAATACTAAGCTAGGAGACAGAGAAGTTGAGGGTATAGGTGGTGATGCCTATAAGCTAAGTGTGTCTCTCTTGCCTGCCATCAGAGTGTAATACTGCAACATATTTTCTAAGCCCTAAGCCTTCCAATGCATTCTACGGGCCAAGGGAGAAAAATCTGTTTGGAAAATAAGTTATAACATATGGTAATGCTTATGCTAATTGCATTAATCTTGAAATAAACATACTATATGTTACACTTGGCTATAAATATATAAACTATGAATTATTATCAATATGGAAAATAGAATTAAAATATATGAGACTCACTACTTTTTTCATAACTGTTATCACTGCATAGTTTCTCTTCCAAATATTTTTCCTTGGTTTTTTTTATATTTTTACTCTGTATTTGGGTATGAGAAAGCAGAAATTTATATCTAAAAGGAATTAATTGATCTGGAGTTCTATATAGTTTCTTTTTTGCTCTTCCTCATATTTTCTATAAATGAACTAAAAGTTATTAGCGTATAAAATATTTTCTTCTTGAATAGGCTCTATGTGGTGGGAATCTGTCTTGAAGTTATTACTTTGTAAAATAGTAGACGAAACTGCAAGTATTTTACCCCTCTGCTCTCATTCAGTGCATGTTTCCTAACAAGACAATATATGGCAAGTATTTTAAGAGCTAATGGTAATGTGAGATGTGTAAAGACCTTGGCTTCAGCATTTATCGTATATGTACAATGTAAAGAGTCTATAGGAGACAACATCAATCCCAAATGCCTTGGTCCGGAATGGAATAAGGAAATAACTTTATCCAATCCACTACATGGTCAGAATAAGGTGTAAGGTATAAATCCTCCTTGGAGAGGTTATATAGTGCCTTATCAATTAACATAGCTTTTACAAAGGCCTTATACCTGCTGGTTCTTCTGCCTTGAGTGCTCTGTCCTAATGTCTGGCTTCTTTTGGTCATTCGGACTCAGCTCAAATGCCACTCCTTGAGAGAGCTCTTGTCTATGCATTTCTAGAAGCCAGTGATATTTGCTGTAGCATTCTTAAGTAACCACAAATAAAAAAAGGAGAAGGAAATAGAAAAAAACTCTAAAACATTTAACAAGGGGTTTATTTAAAAAATTATGACACAGCCATATGATAGTATATTATGCAATTAATTATAAATGTGATATTCTAGGAAAATATTTCATAAACTGCATAAACAAACATGACAAAAGATAATAAACAGAATATACATGTACAGTAGAATATGCATATCCAGTAGACTCTCGAGAAAAACACAATGTAATGTTATATCTATCTATATAGATATAGACATATTTATAAGCAAAAAGAAAGCATTGAAAGGACACATCAAAACAGCCATTGTTTTTACAGTTCTCCATATTTTCTGAATCATCAATATGTATATGTAATACATTCTTGATTGGCAAAACAATAAAGGACATGAGAAAAATATCAGTATTAGGGCTTTCTGGCTGCTAAAGTATCATGTACTTCAGCTCTGACAATACTTTTTTTTTTTTAAATCATTGCTTTTCAGTTAGCCGTTCTGTTGTCACAGAGATGCCCTTCAGTTGCTGTGGCAACAAATGAATAATAATCCACACTTGTGTAACACTTCACAGCTCACACATTCCTTTCTCATGCAGCACCTCATTTATGATCAACAAAAAGTCAGGAAAGGTTCTGAGGGAAGCAGATCTAGTATCCTCCTCAGTTAACAGATGAGATATTAGAAACCCAAGAGGTTGACAAAGTTACCTACGGTTACACTGTTAATAACTTAAAGAGTCAGTGGAAAAATCTAAGCTCTCCAGAATTCATAATGCATTTTGAAATAGGTTTCATTTATTTGTCTATGTATCTGTCTATTTATTTATATATTCATATAATTCAAATAAAATCTTTTATACAGCCAAGGACATAACAAAGTAAATTTGGTCAGGTTTCATCAGAGGTGAAGGACAAGGTCCTATGGCCACTGTCCCATCCTCGAGTGCTCATAATTATTACTCCTCTCACAGAGGCACAGAAAGTGGTAGCTTCAACAGTTTCACACTCCAACAGTGCTCTTCTAAACTGATTCTAAATGCGTGTCTGTGTATCTGTGCGTGTGTGTATGTGTGTCTTTATGCTCTCAATGCCTGAGAAATGTGAAGCCCCACTGAGAGCTAGAACAATTGTCTCACATATATATGATCCACAGAAATAAGACCACTGGACATGTAGAACAATCCAGAGTATTACTGTCCAATATAGAAACCACTATCCACATGCCTCTGTTTAACTCTAAGTTAATTTAAAATAAACACAATTAAAAACTCACTTTCTCTGTTAAACTAGGCATATATTGAGTACTCAATAGCAACAATATATTAGTGGATATCATACTGAATATTTCACATGAAGAATATTTTATCACTGCAGAAAGTTCTAGTGAGCAATGCTAAATTGTAGTTACTAAAACTAAGGTGTTAGGTTTAGACACAAATGGTTTAATGCCAGATCTTTCCTGACTCCCTGAATTCTTCAGACTCTTCATCTGTAAAGAAAGCGTTGGTGATATTATTCACAGGGTTGTTGTAAAGATTAACTGATATACATGGAATGAATGTAATAAGTTAAATCTGATGAAAGTGCAAATAGGATTTAATTTTATCATTTTCCCATCATGCCACCCATCTATACTATGTTGGGTTTCCCTCCCCTATCCCAAAGTCATAAATGGGGCTGATATCTTGGCTCTCATAATTTGGTTACAGAAAAACCAGAGATAAGTGAAAATGTTATTATTCAATTTTTTGAATTTAGAATTTTGTCCTAGGTTTTTATCTGTACTTCAATTTCACATATAATTAATTATTCTCCTTGTTCTGCAACTGAAGTGTAATCTTTCCTACTAATGAAATACACACTGGCTGTTGTGTGGTCTTTCACTGTTAGGGTCAGTGGAGGGGATTATTTTAGAAGAAAATGAGCACAAATCTCACATCCTGTTGTTACAATCATTTTTTCTTGGCCATTATGTTTTCATTAGAGAGGGCCTCCGAGTCCAGGCTCTGTGATAAGTTTTCACAGTCACTGCACAATTCCTTTCCTTCAGATTCTGCTTTCTGGCCATTGCAGTATGATCCTGGTAACTGCCTGCCTTCAAAGTTACGTATGCGAGAAACAAAATATTCATCTTTGGTCACACGTGTTCCCAAACTCCAGAAGACATAAGTCAAGTTCTTCCAAGAACTTTCTTGTCATATTTGCCCTTGCCTGTTGGCAGAAAGAGTGCCCTAGTTTTCATAGCTCTGCGCATATTCAGCTAGTACCCACTAAATCTTCAGGAATGCATTTCTCAGAACCCTCTTCTCCTGCCTGGAGGTAAGTTAGAATGACATTTTCTCTTCCCCCAAGACTGGATGTGCAAGGGAAACACCAAATCTTTCTCTCCTAAGTCAAAAACGTCCTCACTCTTTGATTCTCTATCTAAAATTGCAGATTTCTAAATGTGTCTTTAAAGATTGGCAGTGAGTAATGGGCTGATAATGTCTGTACCAGTTTTGCTATCTTGGAAAGCCTAGATGTGGCTCTCTATTACCTTTTGTCTGCAGCTAACAGGCCTTAGCAAAAATTCAGAGACAACTGAAAACATTCCTTTCCAGACCTGGTAAGAGGCTTTTTAAACAACGAAATGTAACATAGTTTATAGTGTGACTATATAATGTGTTTATGTACTATAAACACAGTAGCTATTATTACCTCCAAAACTGTCAGAAAATGTTTTATTAGTAGCCTCACTGGTAAATAAATCTCTGGTCTAAGATGTATATATGAAATTACTGTGATATGACATCTATATAGATAGATATAATTCCAAAAATTTGTGGTAGAATGTTCAAAAGAGACAACTACCATTTTTCTAGGTTTTTTCTTGAGCACTTAGAACTGAATAAACTTTAAAAAATGTGGGGGTCTGGAATATAGCAGTAAATATCATCGACCTTCCAATGATCTGACTAAAAAGCTTGCTGAAATTGTTCAGTGAAGAGAGCCCCAGGTTCCCGGCTAAGTGACCTCACACAAATCTCTTATCTCCCCTAAACCTCTGAGAAAATGACTGACTTAGATAAGATCTGCTTTCTGACAAACTCATTCAAAATATCAAGTGTAACACATGAGTAATTTGCTCAAATATAAGGAGCTCTTGGCAAACAAGGAAAAAATGGTTGTAGAAAAATAACTTGTTTCATTTATTTGAAGTCTAATATTTCAGCCAGCATCTATGTAAAGGCAACCAATTTTGCTCAACTATGATAGATGGTCATTTAATAATTCCACATCAAATAAGACTATTTTCTTTGTCATGTAAATGGAAAGCTCCCATTAACATTCATGGAATTATTAACAACAGACATCTCTAGGTGAGAAATATTGCCAAGTACCTCTTGCAGAGGATAGTTGTATCTTTGATCTTGCTAATCTATGGAGCTATTTCTGCAGAATTTCAATTTTTGAGCAGCTACATTACTAATGCATTTTTACTTTTCTAAGATATGTGATCCAAAGTAACCATTATTTCCAGACTTCTTAAAATAAGCAATAGCATTCAAGGAAAATACAGATCATAAGCAGCCTAAACACTGAATGACTTATTTGGGTGGCAGGAGAAGCATCCCCAGAGAAAACCGTTATTAATAATTGTAATTAATTTTGGTGTGGCAATATCCACAAAGACATGCAACACTGAGCTAAGTAATTTCTTTCCAGATAATTCTTTCTGACAAATAATTCATTTGGTTTTCTAAGATATGTTAATGAGTTAAATAAAGTGCCCTAGATAGATTTCTCAACTGGTATAGAAAATTAAAAATGGCTGCCCCTAACTAATCCCTGTGTTTATATTCACAAACTTTTAATCACTTCTCGGTTCCCCTATAATATTTAGTTCTTAGTTAGTAAGGGTTTTGGTTGTCTTTTTTTTACATGTCTTAACTGATCTAAAGAACTGTGTGGAAACACTAGCTCCTAATTTGCTGCAATGTCCATTTAATAACAATCTGCTTCAGTTCTATCCCTCTGTTTGCATTTGAAAACAACACGTTGAGTGATGTATTGGAAATATGCCTAAAGTGTTGACAAGCACCAAGAAGCAGCATCCAGTGTTCCTTCTGCAGAGGAGAGGGCATTTTCTGCTGCATTATGAAGGATGAATTTCATGGAGGGAGCACTATGTTAGGAATCAGTAAATTTATGTTTCAGTTTAACATGCTCCACCAACTTAACACCCAGCTTTGGGTAAATTTAATGTGATCTCAAAATGCAGAGTCTGGCTTCCATAAAACGCAACTACTTGCATTTTCCCTGCCTCAACTACTTGCAAAACTTCTATCAGGATAGAAGGTGTTTATAGATGTAAATCATAATGCAAATATTTCAAAAATATTGTTATTTTTATAATACACAACATAGATAAGCATCATACTTTTACAATTAAGTATTTATATTATAGTTGTAGTATTAAGTTAGCAGCTTGTCCTATTATTTCACAGTGCTGGGCAGAATAAGCAATGATTAGTGATTTATAAGCAATGATTTCATAATGAATGAACTCTGTCAATTTTGGTGATTTGGTAACTTTATCAGTTGACCCAAGTATATATTTATTTGTGCTGCAGAGATTTCAAGATGCTTGCTAAGTAATTCCCTATTGGTTTTCTTTGATATTACACATTAGCTTTGCTTTGATTCAAGAAAATCATTATCTGAGTGTTAGAATTTGAGAAATCCAAACAATATACCAAGTTCATAACATCATCCTTCCATCTTGATGTGTGTTAATTTTTCTTATGTAGATTATCTTTTCTCTCTTTGTGAGCCTGGTTGTAATTCCTTCTCCTTTGATATTATTTTCAGTAACTTACTAAATTGTTTAAGCAAACTCAGGAAACTAAAGGCCACCACGATCTTGAAATTTAGTTTGTGTAATGAATGAAGGATCTAGGAAGGGATTTATTCTTCATTGTCACCTATGCAATAGGTGTAAATGCCTAGTCAGGCATTTCATTTTTGAAAATTACTGACATCCTCTATGCCAAAGCACCCTTCACAGTACCTCGCAGATAGCTGTCACTCAGTTTAGATGGAGCTCTTTCCTTTTGAGGTACTTGATCTTTAGTATGTTCATTTATGCTTATTAAATTTTGAAATAGCTCTCTCTTTTGAATTATTTTCCTAGCACTCTAGTTTCTTAAGGATTGCAAAATCAAATTCTCTTCAACACCATCCACTTCCCTGAAAATCTGTGTCTAT
The DNA here is from genome assembly GCF_029289425.2 of Pan paniscus. Taxonomy (NCBI): domain Eukaryota; kingdom Metazoa; phylum Chordata; class Mammalia; order Primates; family Hominidae; genus Pan; species Pan paniscus. The sequence continues at coordinate 20,062,357 of NC_073252.2, forward strand.
TTCAACATAAAAGTCAAGGATATGACTATTTATATCTGATATTCAGTCTGAATGTGTATTCTCTAGAAATCTTTAAATTTTTTTCTCTTGATGAATCCTAAATCATCTCTGAAATTTCAACTTTCTTTTGTGTTCTACTGTCATGTTCTTATTTCATTTGTGAATATAAACACTATTTCTCCGCAAACTAAACACTTTTAATGTTTTATGTAAAAGTTTATTCACTCTTTAAGAGAATTATAATTGACAATCAATGTGTACTTAAATTTTTCTATGCTCTCATTGTATTGGTTGGATAAATTGACCTTGTAGAGATATATCTGGAAGGATAATTATCAATAAATCCTCCACTTCACTAGTCAAAATAATTTTCTGCTTGGGCACTGATGTTTCTAATGGTGTTCATTTTTTTTCCAAGACTGAGTGATTATAGTCATTTGGACATGGATTTCACAGTTTGTTACAATGGGACAGTTTATAAATAAGTAAATAAGATATCATATGCATCACAAGTGTCAGATGAAGTCAAGCAGTGGAATTGCAATTAATATAAAGAGATTCAGTAATGGAGAAATGCCAAACAATATCAGAAAGAAGCCAAATGAAATAAATTCATTTCCACTATACAAATGAACACAGCTCCAGTCTAGAATTTTACTCTATTCTGTATTTGTACCCAATCTAGATTTTCTAACCATAAAAGAGCCATAATTAAATGCAAATTTGTGATTGGTGTCAGTGTGCCAGGAGAGCTACTTTCTTACCTTTACCTTTGCTGAAGTCAAAGATCTGCTTAATCTTTATGACCAATTATATGCTATTCTAGTACCATGTCTTGAATTGTTTCTAGGTCAAGTAACCAAACATTTTTTTCTGCACACCTTCATGATTCCCCAGAGACCATTCTGGCACATTAATAGTGATTCTTGATGCCCACTTCTATCCATTTCTTTCAGAAGCTGTATATCAACTGATTTTAATACTGCACTATACCAGCATAAAACATGCACAAAATTACCCAGCTTGTATCAGGAAAACTTCCATTTATAATAAGAACTTTGCAATCTGATGTATTTATTTGTGACAAATACTTGGTAGTGATGGATACAAATTATATTTATATATTTGATTTTTTAAAGTAATATTTGGGGATCAGGGCAACCAGAATCAGAACCGAAATACAAAGCATTGTGTGGAACCCAAGAACATATTTGATGAATCTATATCCATAAGCATGAAGCAAGTGGAGGCTAAACTCTCCCCAAGTGAGAAGAAGGCCTTGAAAGGTTTGTTGCTGGAAACCAGAGGCTGGAGTAGCATTCTTGAGCGGCTGTTTAAGCAACCAGTAATTCGCCAAAATGACGAACACAAAGGGAAAGAGGAGAGGCACGCGATATATGTTCTCTAGGCCTTTTAGAAAACATGGAGTTGTTCCTTTGGCCACGTGTATGTGAATCTATAAGAAAGGTGATATTGTAGACATCAAGGGAATGGGTACTGTTCAAAAAGGAATGCCCCACAAGTGTTACCATGGCAAAACTGGAAGAGTCTACAGTGTTACCCAGCATGCTGTTGGCATTGTTGTGAACAAACAAGTTAAGGGCAAGATTCTTGCCAAGAGAATTAATGTGTGTATTGAGCACATTAAGCACTCTGAGAGCCGAGATAGCATCCTGAAACATGTGAAGGAAAATGATCAGAAAAAGAAAGAAGCCAAAGAGAAAGGTACCTGGGTTCAACTAAAGCGCCAGCCTGCTCCACCCAGAGAGGCACACTTTGTGAGAACCAATGGGAAGGAGCCTGAGCTGCTGGAACCTATTCCCTATGAATTCATGGCATAATAGGTGTTAAAAATAAATAAATAAAGGACCTCTGGGCTGTAAAAAAAAAAAAAAAGAAAGAAAGAAAGAAACTATTTCAGGCCGGGCACAGTGGCTCATGCCTATAATCCCAGCACTTTGGGAGGTCGAGGCAGGCAGATCACTAGGTCAGGAGATCGATACCATCCTAGCTAACATGGTGTAACCCAGCCAAGCGCAGTGACATGTATCTGTAATCCCAGCTACTTGGGAGGCTGAGGCAGGAGAATCACTTGAACCTGGAGGCGGAGGTTGCAGTGAGCCAAGATCGTGCCACTGGACTCCAGCCCAGGTGACAGAGCGAGACTCCGTCTCAAAAAAACAAAACAAACAAACAAACAAAAAAACAAAAAACACAAAAACAAACAAACAAAAAAACACTTCCATCCCTTGATTGTTGACTATAGGTACAAAGCTGAAGCTGTACATAGCAAGAAAAATTTAGACACATCTACCCACTATGTTGATGTCCCCATACCAATTTTGAGCAGGACCTGTGACTCAACATTACAGATCTTGCAAAACCAAGAGATAATTGTTGTAACCATTGTCCAAGATGGGGCCCCAATCTGCCTCCTGGTGTTCATGTCCTTGTTTACTCTCCTCATATATTGATTAGGACTGCCTTCTATCACCAGTGAGGTGCTGTGGAAACGAGAGTGACATCATACAAAATACATGACATCCATCTTACTCTCTTTTGCATCACTCACACTAGGGAAGCCAGTTGCCATGTTAGAGGATACTCAAGAAGCCCTATGGAGAGGTCAATTTGCTGATAAAAGGAAGCCTTCTACCAATAGCCACATGAATGAGCTATCCTTGAAAAGAATCCTACAGTTCTAGTCAAGCCTTCAGATGAATATAAATATGGCTGATACTTTGATTACAAGTTCATAGGAAACCATAAACAAGAGCCACCTAGCTAAGCTTCTCCAGAATTTATGACCCACAGACACTGTGCGATAATGAATGTTTACTATTTTAAATCTCTATTTGAATAAAGTATTAGTTCGTTTTCACACTGCTGATAAAGAAAGACATACTAAAGACTGGGCAATTTACAAAAGAAAGAGGTTTATTGGACTTACAGTTCCACATGGCAGGGGAGGCCTCACAATCATGGTGGAAGGTAAAAGGGACTTCTCATGTGGTGGTGACAAGAGAGAGAATAAGAGCCAAGAGAAACAGGTTTCCTATTATCAAACCATCAGTCCTTGTGAGACTTACTCACTACCATGAGAACAGTATGGGGGAAACTGCCCCCATGATTCAATTATCTCCCACTGGGTCCCTCCCACAACACATGGGAATTATGGGAGCTACAATTAAAGATGAGATTTGGGTGGGGACACAGAGCCAAACCATATCAAATAATTTTGTTAAAATTATCATTAGGAAACAGACACCACAATTAATTATTAGGTTAAGAATACAGTTTAGTGAAACTTTTTTTTTTTAGAATGTGCTGACAAGGGTTTTGAGATAAGTATGTTTAGGTTACTCAAAAAAATAAGTAAGGGAAAAACATCCATATAAAGAAAACTTCAAAAGCAAATGAAAAAGAACAGCCAGACAAGGAAAAGAACGAGTTAGACACCTTAAAATGTTAAAGACAGTCACTGATTTAATCTTTTAATTCAACATAAATGATAGAACACACCTGTATTTAATAAATTAGAAAATCCATTCACATAATAACAGATATCAGTTGTCCATATAATATGTTTTGTGTGACTTGCTTTGAACCAATAGAAATAGCAAAGGGAATGGAAGGTACAAGATTATGGTTACCTGATTACATTGTGTTAAATTGTAGCACCTGTCTGGCTGAAGTCTCTCTCACCCTCTTTCTCTCTCCCCCCACCCCACTGGCTTCAAGAAGGCAGAACCCACACTAGGAAATGAAATGTCCCAAGAAAATGCAGGTGGCCTCCAGGAGATGAGGATGGCATTTGACTAAAAGCCAAGATAAAACTGAAATCTTCAATCCTACAGCTGTAAGAAACTAAATTGTGCTAACTACCTGAAAAAATGTAGAAGCAGATCTTTCCCTAGTTATTCCTCTGATAGGACTGCAAAATCCTGACCTGCAAAACCTGTGAGATAATAAATGTGTGTTGCTTTATGACCGGTACACATGTCACACTCAGCATTGATATTTAACTCCAGAGACACTGGGATTAGTGAGGGTCCTCCCTGAGACCCAGTTGTCTTTATTCTCAGCATTTAATGGAGTAATCTTTCGTGTCTTTCAGACCTTGGGCCCATTTGTACACTTCATTCCTGGTTTTCAGAGATTTCTACAACCAAGACCTCAATTCTTTTTCAGAGAATATTGCTGCTTATATGCTATCCATCTTCAGGGATTTACTTTCCACTAGTGACCCTGTTCAACTTGATTCAATAAGGGCAAGAATATTTTCTTCAGGCTGCATTCAAACTCACCTTTTTTTTCTCTGCAGCTGTAAGAACTCCCAGCTCCTTGGAGACTTTTAAGAACAAACTGAAAATGCTCTTATTTGTCTAGGCTTAGCTGTCGGCTAATATGCTAAGAGTGTATTTTATATTGTATTTTCATCATAGCCCTTTGAAATGCTTTGCATAAAAGACCCTTTATAACTGTCTCTGCCCTTCCTCTCTTGCCTATAGAAGTGAGTTCTGCACTAGGGAGAAGGACTATTTATTTCACCTCCTCCTGTTCTCACCCCCCTCCCCATTTACTACTTCTCCATTTTTGGTGAAAGGCACTTGATTGAAGGAAACTTGCCAGCAGCACTCTCTTTTAACTCCTTCATGCCTGCCTCCTGTCAGCTCTCTGGGCATTTAGAAAGAGCTAGCCAAGATGAATACCCTTCTTGGTTATAAAGGTGCCATATGAATGTACAGTCTTTGGGCACATAATTCTACCATTCACCTATGACAAATATAAAAATCCAGCATCATATTTAAAAAGAGGTGCTGCTTTCCTTGGGACAAACAAATAGAGTCTAGAACATTATTGAAATTGCTCATTCAATTATTGTGATGCTCATATAGAAAGTATTACATGATGCAGAAATAAAAGAGATGAAAAACAACTTATTAGGTGTCTAAGTGGTTTTAGACTTTGTATATTTGACACATCATTTGATCATTAAAGTAAGCTAAAATTGATATTTTTGTTTTTACAGATGAGAAAACAAAGCCTGAGTTTGGTCAAATGTCTCCAAATAATTGTAATTAGCAAATCCAAGATCTGTATAACTTCCTTTCCATTCCAAACTCTTGGTTCCAACACTAATTGTTTTATCTTTGGTCAAATAAATTATCTGTGCTTGAATTTTTAAATTATTTGCCTCATCTATTGCTGTATAACAAATTGCCACAAGCTTAAGAGCTTAAAACAACCCAAGTTTCTTAAAAGAACTCAGGTTAGAACTCTGGGTATGGCTTAGCTGAGTCCTCTACTTCAAGTCTCCCAGGTTGGAATCAAAGTGGCCTGATCTGCATTCTCATCTGAGAAATGACCAGGGAATGAACTGCATCTACCCTTGTTCAGGGAGTTAGCAGAATTTAGTTTCTTGCAGCTGTTGGACCAAAGATCTGTTTTATCCTGACTTCTAGCTAGAGAACACCCTCATATCTTAGAAGCCACCTGTAGTTTTTTTACACACGAGTCTTTCCAGTGTGGGTTAAACCTCTTTGAGGGCAGCAAGAGAGAGAGAGGCACTGGGACTCTAGGAAGAAAGATGCTACAATCTAATACAATATAATCACATATCCCTAATCTTGTACATCCCATTCCCTTTGCTACTTCAATTGGTTCAAAGCAAGTCACACCTAACTACACCCAAGAAGAGGGGATCACATGAACTCCATGAGGCAGGGATCATGGGACTACCTTAAGAGTCTGTTGACCACAAAAGTAAGAAGGGTTATCAGTAATTCATTATGTTGTTGTAACATTATTGTGATATTATCAAACCCAAAGTAAGTGCTCAAGGAATATGATGTACCTATTAAAGTTCAGGCATTTTTTTCTTACAAAAAGTATATAAAAATAGAAGCACTATAAGAAATAAACAAAGGTTCACCTCTTCATCACAATAAAGAAACAAAATATCTTGCCTTCACAATTACTTCCTCTTAAGCAACTGACTTACTTCTTCACTACCAACCAACAATTCATTATGTTGTTGTAACATTATTGTGATATTATCAAACTCAAAATAAGTGCTCAAGGAATATGATGTACCTATTAAAGCTCAGGCATTTTTTTTCTTACAAAAAGTATATAAAAATAGAAGGACTATAAGAAATAAACAAAGGTTCACCTCTTCATCACAATAAAGAAACAAAAAAATCTTGCCTTCACAATTACTTCCTCCTAAAGCAACTGACCTACGTCACTACCAACCTTGAAAGAATAACCACTATTCATTGACATCACCTGTTCATATTTCACTCAAGAAGTTTCAATCTGATTTCTTCCCACTGACAAAGATGCCAATAAAATAGTAAAAGTCAAATTCAACAGGCTTTATTCTGCTCTCCCCTATCATATCGGATAACATTGAAAATATCTCTTAACACTGTTCACCAATCACTGTATGTTTCATTGCAGTATTTTCTTTTTATTTTCTCCTTCTTATGACTCTTGGACTTCCATTATTTGTCTGTTTTTTGTCCTTTCATATTAGCATTTATGTTTCATATGAACAAAAAGTTTTTTATATACATATTGCTGTGTTTACAGAGTTAGAACAAAGCCTGGCTATTGCAATCATCTGATACTTGATTGTGGAATGCATTAATAAATGAATGAAAGAAAAATACTTGCCCCCCAATACTATTGGTAAACCCAGTGGGGAGGTAAGGATGCCATCTACTATCATGATTCATTGTGGCCATTCATTCATTCACATATAATGTGACCTCCTTATCACAACAAGGTGGAATTTAAGAATAGTTTAAATTCTTATGTTCTTTAGTAATTTTTAGTATTTTGAACAGGTTATATCTTCATTCATATCGGAATGAGTTTCAAAAGTATAAAAGCATTTATAGTAGAGGGTCTTCCTCTCGTGAAGCTGCCACTGATACCAATTTCTTTGTTACCACGTATATTCTTTCAGAGATAATTCACATACATATATGTTTCTAGCTCTCCCACATAAAGGCAGCTGCTATGCATACTGTACTGGACCTATGGGTTTCACACTCAATATATTATGGAGATATTTTTATCCATACATTGTGAATTCCCTTATTCATTTTTAATAGCTGCATAACATTCTCTTGTAAATATATATCATAACTTAATCAGCCATCCTAAATAAATCTAATTTATTTTTATTGTTCCATAAATCAATTTACTTACTAAAAACAAAGGTGCTACAGGAATAAATTCTTATTTTTTAAATTAGTATAAACTTTGTGTTTTGAAATCCCTTTCTGTCAATCAAATGATGTGGATAGGAGTCATTCATTTCCAATGAATCCATCCAGCTAAAATGTTTGCTGAAGGGAGGAAAAAGAGGGAGAGAGAGAGCATCTTGTTTAATGTTTGAATATTTCAGCTAGAAAAAAGATAGTACTACAATAAAAAATTTATTGTTTCTAAGTTACTATCTCAAAACATTTATAATATGGTGGGGTTTTTTTTGTAATTCAACTATTAGTATGAACCATGTATGACATCACTTATTTTAAAACTTTCATACAATAAAGACCTGGGAGCTAAATTACTGGCAGATCTACATACGTCATGAAAATTAGTTTTGCATATTAAATTAGATTAACTTACTTCAAATTAACCCTCCTTGGTAGTGTAGAAAAGGCATTTTTGTGATCAATAAATATAAATTTCCTTCTTCACATTTCTCAAACTTCTTTGCAGTTATTTTGGGGCCATGTGACTAATTCTAGCCAAAGAGCCACAGAAATGTGAATCGAATCAGTAAGTGTTACTTTAAGTCTGAGGCATTTAAGATTTGGTGTACCACTTCTATGCCATCTGTTCCCATCTTAAAGCCACTACAGGGTCCTCATGTTCCATGTCACAAAGCTATAAAAGTATGGGGCTTCCATCAGCCTTAGTCTCTGAGTGATTACATTGAGCAGATTCCCCTGTTCAACCAAACTTCCACCCAAAAAAAGACTCTTTTTTGATATGCAACATAAGCAAAAAATACACTTTTTTCTTATTGTGAACACATTAATACTCATTGGCTTATTTGTTCCTATAGCATAGCTTACCTTATCCTGACTAATATAAATATTCATGGGAAAATCTAATTTTGGAATATATTTCTTCTTTTGTTCTGTAGCTTGAAAAGCCCTGAAAAATTCAATTTGAATACTGCAATTTTCAAAATACAGATATATCTATTGCCAGCAAGAAATATTCACGAGCATGGCAGGATTTTTTTTTTACATTGATGCTTAAATTGAAGTGAAATCACTGAAAATGTAAATGTAAAGGAGTCCTTTATTGCTTGAATGTGGAATTGAAAATAAACACAGTATGGAAGAGTTGAATGTACACATCTGAACCACACACAAATAGTATAGAGTCTAAAAAGTATATGGTAGTTATACTATTTGTGTGTGTGGTTCAAATGTGTACATTCAATGAAACAACAGGTGCTGGAGAGGATGTGGAGAAATAGGAACACTTTTACACTGTTGGTGGGACTGTAAACTAGTTCTACCATTGTGGAAGTCAGTGTGGCGATTCCTCAGGGATCTAGAACTAGAAATACCATTTGACCCAGCCATCCCATTACTGGGTATATACCCAAAGGAGTATAAATCATGCTGCTATAAAGACACGTGCACACGTATGTTTATTGCGGCACTATTCACGATAGCAAAGACTTGGAACCAACCCAAATGTCCAACAATGATAGACTGGATGAAGAAAATGTGGCACATATACACCATGGAATACTATGCAGACATAAAAAATGATGAGTTCATGTCCTTTGTACGGACATGGATGAAGCTGGAAACCATCATTCTCGGCAAACTATCACAAGGACAAAAAACCAAACACTGCATGTTCTCATTCATAGGTGGGAATTGAACAATGAGAACACTTGGACACAGGAAGGGGAACATCACACACCGGGGCCTGTTGTGGGGTGGGGGGAGGGGGGAGGGATAGCATTAGGAGACATACCTAATGTAAATGACGATTTAATGGGTGCAGCACACCAACATGGCACATGTATACATATGTAACAAACCTGCACGTTGTGCACATGTACCCTAGAACTTAAAGTATAATTTAAAAAAAAAAGAAAATAAAAGAAAAAAAACTATATGGTAGTAGAAAAGAATGGGATAAGTCTAACTTTTGTATTCTCTGTTGACTCAGCTCATGGATACCATGAGCCTAAAAAGGCTTTATATTCAATGACTTCTGTTAGGTTGCTGCTGTATTATCAGTAAAAAATAATAACCAGATCATTCGTTAGGGCAGAATTTCAGAATCATGAACGTATACAATGTTTTCAATGCCCCAAGAGGTGGAGATATTTCATATTTCTTTTAAGATTCCAGAAAATTTCAAATGCAAAGATAAGGAACAATTTTGGGGTGGCATGATGGTTAATATTAGGTGTTAAGTTGACTGGAATGAGGAATACCTAGATAGCTGGTATAGTATTGTTCCTGTGTGTGTCTGGAAGGGTGTTGCCAGGGGAGATTAACGTTTTTGTCAGTGTACTGGGAGAGGAAGACCCACCCTCAATGTGGATGGGCACCATCCATTTGGCTGCCAGCATGGCTAGAACAAAGCAGGAGAAGACGGTGGGATAAGCTGGCTTACTGAGACCTCTCTTTCATTTTTCTCCCTTGCTAAATGCCTCCTTCTGTTCCTCCTGCCCTTGGACATCAGACTACAGGTTCTTCAGCCACTTGACTCTTGGCCTTACACCAGTAGTTTGCTGGTGGCTCTTGGGCCTTCTGCCACAGACCAAAGTCTGTGCTGTTGGCTTCCCTACTTTGAAGGCTTTTGGAATCAGACTGAGCCACTGTTTTCAGGACATTTTTAAATCCTGCAAATAAATGGATGGATTCCAAGAAATACCCCACCCATCCAAGTTCATACTGCATTAAAAAAATAAAATGCTAACTACGTGCAATTCTTCTAATACAAAGCTCTATGTATTTATACCTAACATATCCTTGTCCTGAAGGATCATCCTCTCTTCCTATATTAAACTTGCCAAACAGAATTTGACTTTTTTCTTCCCCAGCTTGCAGGCAGCCTATCAGGGGACTTTGCCTTGTGATCCTGTGAGCCATTTCTCCCTAGTAAACTCCCTTTCATATATACATATATCCTATTAGTTCTTTCCCTCTGGAGAAACCTAATACAGGATTATTGTATTAAATGGGGCTGACTGCCAACTGGAAATAATATCAGGGAGAATGCGCATACATGGACACATAAAATCTTATTATCTGAATTTCAGCTATATCACTAATTATTTGTAATACCCTAAAAAACTTTAGAAAACTTTTAAGAGAAAAAGATGAAAATGAATTCCTGCAGGTTTGGAATCAGGCATTAACCAGTTTGTGCCAATGTTCTAGGTGTTGGGGATGCAGGACCAAATACAACACTTCAGGTCTTTCAGGGAGCTTATATGTAAATTTGAGCTGCTTATATAGGAATGTGACTCTCAAGGTTGCAAATCTTCCACTTGAATATATATCTTCTCCTAGAAGAAGAGAGCTAATAGCCTCACTCTGGGACTAAGAGTAGAAGCAGTGAACAAAAAACTTGTCATCGATGGAAAATAATTTCTCATGCACAGCATGGTTGATTTTATTAATCTGCTTTGGACAACCTCACCTTCTTTTTTTCTTCATTTATTTATTCAGTAAATGTTTATTGAGCAAATGCATTGTGCTAAGCACTACAGCAGGAGCTGGAAATGTATGCATTTTTTCTTAATCTAATATGAACAAAAATCTGCTCATGGACAATATAATGTAATCAGATAATTGTTAATAGAACTTATCATAAGATGCTATTGAAATGCCAAAAAAGAAATATTTAAATGTCTGAATATTGAGGAGATGGGGTAGGTAGTGGTAGTAAGAGAAGACATCACAAAGGTTATAATAAACTATTTTGGAAGAAAATGTTAAATTCTATTTGCACATTTAATATCTAGAGAGACGATGATCTTTCAGGACAGGGGTATATTAGGTGTAAATAAATAGAGCTACATGCAGAAGAATTGCATGTAGTTAGCTTTTTTTTTTTAATGGAGTATGAACTTGGATGGTGGATTATTTCCTGAAACCCAGCCATTCATTTGCCAGGTTTTAAAAATGTCCTGAAAACAGCTAACCTAAAAATATTAGCAAAAGAAAAAGGAGGTGTCTTTCGTTTTTCATTCTTATTTAAAATTCAAATTGAAAGTTGATTTTCTAGGTTATATTTAGACATTTTAAGGTAATGGAGAGAGAGAGGGCTTATCATCTCAGCACATTGGCATGCAACTTGGGTTTGTACTTTTTAAAGTAATTACAGGGAAATGTGTGTATTTATAGTTGACTTTGACTTTCTTACAATTATTTAATAAGGCAGGCTCGCTATATTACTCTCATGATCTAAGAACCTGTAATCTCTCTGGAGTCTAATTATCTCCTGATAACCTTGCCCCTTGACGACATTTGTATTACTATTATAAAACATGTTTATTTTGGGAAAGGACATATATTTTGTGGTGTAATAGCATTAAACTGTCAGACCTGAGTGTTAACAGCAATTTGCCCTAAGAGCTTTCAGAAAAGATTAGCTCAGGCATTATATGTGGCTTATCAGACAATCTAAGGGGCTCAAAAGACATTTTTATTACAACTATTTTTTTCTTGGAAAAGAAAGTCTTGCAGCTCTAGAACTTGGCTTTAATATCTTCAAACAGGGCTATTTACACTTTTACCTGTTAAAACTTTTACTGAAGGTTGCAGGCAATTAGGAGGAAACGCAAAAGAAATGTAACTGGCATAAAAAAGCAATTGAGGTCATGTCAAGAATAATGATGCTGAAATTTAAGCATATGGTTCTAGAATCAGAAACCTTTTGTTTCAAGTCCAAGTTCTGTCCTTATTACCAGTGTTAGTTTATAAAAATTATTATTTAATTTATCTTAGCCTTCATTTTCTCATATGTAAAATGGGGATTACAATGAGGGGATTGGTAAAAATATTCAACTTACATTATTATATGAGGAATTAAAGTAAGTATTAGTTAAAATATTTTAAGGGTGATAAAAACCCATTAAGAAACATATATATATATATTTTGTTTGTTTGTTTTGTTTTGTTTTGTTTTGTTTTGTTTGAGACGGAGTCTCGCTCTGTCGCCAGACTGGAGTGCAGTGGCGCAATCTCGGCTCACTGCGATCTCCGTCTCCCAGGTTCAAGTGACTCTCCTGCCTCAGTCTCCTGAGTAGCTAGAATTACAGGCACATGCCACCACACCCAGCTAATTTTTATATTTTTGGTAGACATGGGGTTTCACCATGTTGGTCAGGATGGTCTTGATCTGACCTCATGATCCGCCTGCCTCAGCCTTCCAAAGTGCTGGTATTACAGGCGTGAGCCACCAGGCCCAGCCAACTACTGCTAATCATCATTATCCATTCATTACCAACAAATAGGTATTGTTCTTCAGCTTTGTGCTACTCACAGCTATAAAGTAGTTATGAAAGGGTAACCCAAAGTTGTTTCCTGCCATCACAAAGCTAAAATACATATGTTTGATTATTATTCTAAAACATTTCATCTTTGAATATTCAATAGAAATTGCCCTCCCTGTCTGTCATCTGGGTTGAAATAGGAAAAACAACCACTGAGCCCCGAGTCTGGGGATGCCCATCACAGTAGGTTACAGCCAGAGTCCCTCAGACTGAGCCTGCTTTAAATGTGAAGAAGGAAGGTCAATGTACTGGGCACTGTACAAGTGATTTCATAATATGTCCTATGGGCCAGGCACAGTGTTCCAGCACTTTGGGAGGCCAAGGCAAGAGGATCACTTGAGCCCAGGAGTTCAAGACCAGCCTGGGCAACATGAGGAGACCCCATGTCTCCAAAAATAAAAAGCTAGCCTGGTGTGGTGGTGCGTGCCTGTAGTCCCAGCTACTTGGGAGGCTGAGGCAGGAGAATCCCTGGAGCTCAGGAAGCTGAGGCTGCAGTGAGCCTTGATCAGGCCATTGCGATTCAGCCTGAATAGAGTCACACACTGTCTCAAAAGTATATTATTACTATGTTTGGAACATCTTTGAAGCAGATATTCATTAAATTTTACTCTAGCACCTATTTGTGCCAGCCGCTCTGAAGATAAAGCAGTCAATATGAAACAACATTGTAGTTGAAGGAGATAAAAATAAATAGTAACAAAAATAATAAGTAAAATATATATTTAGCAAGCAAGATAGTGGTGAGTCCAGTAGAGAAAAATAAAGTGAGAAAGATGGATAGAGGTTGCAAGGGCAGGTACTGTCTTTGAAAGTGATCAAGAAAAGCCTCAATAAGCAGAGATGCTAATGATGCAGAGGCTTCAATAAACAGAGGAGAAGGGATGTCTTAATTGAAGCAACTGATGCTAAGAAAGATTTTTTCATTTATTATATAATTGTGTATTTACTTTTGCCCTTTCTGTAATTCAAAATTGATTTTAGGTGGCTTTAAAAAAGTCACAGAAGATAAAAAGGGACCAAGAAATTCCAAGCAAAGGGCAACAATGTAGAGAAGTAAAATAAACAAAGATTCAGATTCATATACAAAATTTGCTTTCCAAATAAGAGAAGTAAACTCAAAATTTTATTTTTGAGCATTCTACTAGCCTTTGCAAAGAGAAACTAGCCAATGGCAATATTGAAATAAATCCCTTACACAAAAATGCCACTGATAATTCAGGAGGGCCCGAGTTATTGCTGGTATTGACACCAGAGAGGAAAATGTAAACAAGGCACTCGCCAATATCACTACAGTAGATACATCAGCAATGTCCTCACTTCATTTATTATAGCGTTCCTACAATGTAAACAAAAAGCCAAAGGCCAAAGTCCAATTCCATTAATAGTGTTCCCCCAAAGCAAAATCAACACAATCCAGTTACTTACTTCTCTGAGGACCTGGATGAAACTCAGCATAGATTTTAGGTTATCTCAAGAATTGTTAAAGAAATTTTATTCAAAAAATATCATTTTAGTCAACTAAGAGAAACTTTACGTTGTCCCAATTATGCTACTATTCTAAGAATGCAATGATATGACTTTATAAAATCTAGGAACTTAACAAAGAAGTTTTCTAAAGAATTGACTGCTGCATTAAGACAGTGAGGTGAATCAGCTTACAAAAGACTACTGTACATCTAGGGCATGGAAGAGTCAGGTTTCAAGTCTTAGTAAATCTGACTTTTACATTCACTTCCCAATTGAAAATACGTCTCCATATGTATTTAAATTATGTTTAAATGATTATTAATTTTATTATATAAGTGGTAGATACACAGGAATAAAACAACATTCAATATAATACAGTAAAGATAAGTGAAATAATAATGTGTAAATAATAAATTAATAAAAATAGAAATATATAAATTTTAAAAAATAATAATTCTACATCAAATTTGCATGTTACCAGTCATTAAGAGTTTTTGTTCCTTTTTTTTTTTCTGAAGGTAAGTGAAATAATTGTAAACTCATTTAAAATACTTCAGGTATGAGACTGGCCAATAGAAGTATGAATGAAAAAAGTTGTGAGGGAGCTAATGCTAAAAAAGATAACTTACCCTAAAGCTATTTTAATCAATTGGTACGGAAAGGACAAATACATCAGTAGAAAAGAAGACAATCTAAGGGCAGATTGAAATATATACGTGAATGTCACAAAGACCAATTACTGACATTTCAATTCAATGAGGAAATAATGATGTATTTAATAAATAGTGCTAGAATGCTGCATTATCTGTCTAGGATGAAAAAAAAAGGAAAAGTCCCTATTTCACACCATACGCAATACCTACAAATGAGTTAGCAACTTTTTAAGTGATATAAAGAAGTTTCAGAAATCCTGCTGATTCTACTGGAAAGTTTCATTGTCCTGCTATATCTGACCGAATAAGGTGAGAAACTAGAAAGAGATCATGTCCTTTCAACAATGTCCCTGATATGGTTTGGCTCTGTGCCCCCCACCCAAATCTCATCTTGAATTGTAATAATCCCCACGTGTCAAAGCAGGACAAGTTGGAGATAATCAAATCATGGGAGCAGTTTCCCCCATACTGTTCTCATGATAAGTGAGTGAGTTCTTACAAGGTCTAATGGTTTTACAAGGGACTTCCCCCTTCTCTTGCTCTCAATTCTCTCACCTGCCATCATGTAAGACATACCTATTTTGCCTTCCACCATAATTGTAAATTTTCTGAGGCCTCCCTAGCCATGTGAAACTGTGAGTCAATTAAACCTCTTTTCTTTATAAATTACTTAGTCTCAGGAATTTCTTCATAGCAGCGTGAAAATGGACTAATACAGGAAATCAGTACTGCAGAGAGTGGGGCGCTGCTGTAAAGATAGCCAAAAATATGAAAGTGACTTTGGAAATGGGTAACAAGCAGAGCTTGTAACAGTTTGGAGGGCTCAGAAGAAGACGGGCAAATGTAGGAAAGTTTGCAACTTCCTAGAGACTTAGAGGGCTCAGAAGACAGGAAGATATGGAAAAGTTTGGAACTTCCTAGAGACCTGTTGAATGGTTTTGACTGAAATGCTGATAGTGATATGGACAATGAATTCCATGCTGAGGTTTTCTCAGATGGCAGTAAGGAACTTGTTGGGGCCTGGAATAAAGGTCACTCTTGCTATGCAAAGAGACTGGCACCGTTTTGTCCCTGCCCTAGAGATTTGTGGAATTTTGAATCTGAGAGAGATGATTTAGGGTATCTGGAGGAAGAAATTTCTAAGTGGCAAAGTGTTCAAGAGGAAGCAGAGCATAAAAATTTGGAAAATTTGCATCCTGACAATGAGATAGAAAATAAAAACTCATTTTCTGGGGAGAAATTCAAGCCAGCTGCAGAAATTTGCATAAGTAATGAGGAGCCAAATGTTAATCACCGAGACAATGGGGAAAATGTCTCCAGGGCATGTCAGAGACCTTCATGGAAGCCCCATTCATCACAGATCTGGAGGCCTAGAAGGGAAAAATGGTTTTGTCTGCCAGGCCCAGGGCCCCCCTACTCTGTGCAGCCTTGGGACATGGTACCCTGCATCTCAGCCATGGGTAAAAGGGGTCAAGGTACAGTTCAGTCTGTTGCTTCAGAGGGTGCAAGTCCCAAGCCTTGGCAGTTTCCATGTGGTGTTGGGCCTACAGGTATATAGAAGACAAGAATTGAGGTTTGGGAATCTCTGCCTAGAATTTAGAGGCTGTAAGGAAACATCCTTTAGGCAGAAGTCTACTGCAGGGGTAGAGTCCTCATGAAGAACCTCTGCTAGTGCAGTGTGGAAGGGAAATGTGGGGTCAGAGCCCCCATACAGAGTCCCCTCTGGGGCACTGCCTAGTGGAGCTGTGAGAAGAGGACCACCATCCTCCAGACCCCAAAATGGTAAATCCACTGACAGCTTGCACCATGTGCCGAAAAGCCACAGACACTCAACACCAGCCCATGAAAGCAGCTGCGAGGGAGGCTGTGCCCTGAAAAGCCACAGGGGTATAGCTGCCCAAAGCTGTGGGAGCCCACCTTTTGCATCAGTGTGACCTGGCTGTGAGACAGGGAGTCAAAGGAGATCATTTCGGACCTTTAAGATTGTGTACTTTAAGATTTTAGAGCTTTAAGATTTTTGACCCACTGGATTTTGGACTTGTGTGTCTCTGGTTGTGGGTTTTCTTCAGTGCATAGTTATTTTTTCTATTACATCTCATTAAGTGGAGGTTTCTCTCACAGGAATCGCATTTTTTCCCGGTTTCTGGAGACATTCTTAAGAAGTGCTTATACATTTGTCTGTGAGAAGTCTCTACAGGAATTTCTATTTTTAGGCCAGTTTTAGATTAGTTTTCAGGCTTGAGGTTTTCACACTGCATGAATGATTTGGAGTTCCACATACATGAGGTTTTGCTGGATGCTGTGATTTCTCCTGGGAATGAGGGGTATGGCTTACTACCAGGCCAGAACCCAAGGCTGGTAAGTGGAGATTTTTGGATTCTAATGAGAAAGGAAATCACATTCTCCTAGATTTTAGGTGTATGTAAAGATTTCATGTGAAACTCCCTACATACCTGAGGCTGGGTCCTCAACACTCTGGCTTGCTTCAAATGAAAATTTAGTAAGGAATATCCAAAGTTGACAGTTAACCAGTACACAGTACTTGTTATAATATTCCTATACCTTTAGCCATCCCAGTCATCTCAGCCCTTCACTGGGAAATAGATTCTCAGACTCTTCTAGAAAATATACTGACTTTCCAAGACTTAGCTTCCATAGTAAGACTGGCACCCAGTTTGGTGCTATACCAGTTGTTAAATATTAGCAATCTTACTTCTGATCCTAATCAACCACAACTCTCCATGAATATTATGATTTATATTCTTCTTCCATTTTGACTATCATTTCTTTTTGTTTCTAGCCTCTAATCTCCTTTCTGTCTTCAAAATTCCATGACTGTCTTTAGATCCTTTATAATAGACATACTGTGTTCACTTGAGATGTGGCATCCATACTCAGCATTGCAAATCAAGCTTAAAAACTCTAGTCGAAATACACGTTTTCTTTTATTTGTGGCCAGATATAAATAACATCACACTTTGATAAAGCAATCTGAATATTTTAAAATCTCATTTTCCAAAAACAAGAAAATTATGTTAGTTTAGCAACTTATAGTATCACATCTTAAATGGTTGGTGGTGATTTTGAAGTTTTATCAAAACCAAATTCAAATAATATTTGTGGAAAGCCTACTCAATTCACTTTATCACTCATAATAAAAATGCATGACCTTCTTGCTATGTATTCTCATTCTACTTTAATAATTATAGGAAAGACTAATCATATAGTTATTTCTATGCTTTATTTATATATTTTCTAAAAGTACCTTAATTATATCATGATGTAGGCAATAATGATGTGTAGTTTACTATCACTAAGTCCCCTGGATTCTCTTACTGTTAAAGCTTAGTTTACTATTTTGGAGATTCCTGAGTTCTCTCACTTTCTGTAGGTAAGGTGAAAAAAAAATGGAGGCAACTTTTGATTTCCTGTGACTTTCCTTATAACTCCTGACCCTCCATTATGTTGTTGAAATAATATAAAATCTTAACTTTTCACTTTGGATACATTTGCGGGAAAAGCTTTTGCTTAGATAGGACTGGAATTTAGATATAGGCTGAGGGCAATGAGAAGCCACTGAAGGGTTTCAAGTGGAGAAGTGATTTGATTTATAGTTTTAAATATTACTCTGTTAGTAGAATAAATTAAATATTACAGAGGGAAAATATTCAGCAAAGGAAACTACTTTGGCTGTAGGAATCTTATCATGAGATGATGGCAACTCCTCTAAAATGGGGTAATGGGAATGGATTCTAAGGATTTAAGAGTACAGTTGACAGTACCTAGTGATTAGATATTGGTAGCTAAGGACAGGCAGGGGTCAAGGACAGTTTCTGGACTGGCCCCCAAGATAGACAGCAACACCAGTTGCTAAGTGGGTTGAGACCAGAAGAGATGACACCGGTCATTACGATTGGTCGTATTGCTGGGAGCAGGTTTTGCAGAAGGAATGATGCACAAGTTATTAGCACTTGTGCTAACACCTTATCACAAGTTAACATTTATTTTGATCAGAAATAAATATTTTTAAAGTTATTTTCTTGTAATTGTATGTGTGTTTTAATTTTAATATATGATTACAAGACTTTGTAAGTCCTGTAATCCTATATTTTGGCAATAACAATTGCTTTAACCCTCATCTACATAATGGAAACAAATTACAAAGTTGAATGACTTAAAAAATAATTTGGAAACATACACCTTTCAAAACTGCGTAATAATAAGAATAATCTCAAACCAGAGTTAGCTGCCCTCACATGAGTCTGATACTACTGGATACCTTTTGGAAAGTTATAGTCACAATTAAGAAAAATCAGGTTTTTTTGAACACTAATACCCTGGTACTACTCTAGATATTTCATATGCATTTCATCACTAATCCTCAGAAAAACATAAGTTAGAAAAGGTTATGCCAATTTTACAAATAAGAAAACTGAGATTCCAAGAGTTTAAATAACTGACTCAAGGCCATATGACTTGTATTTAGCTACACTAGGATTTGAACTGAGGTTATGAGGACTTCAAAACCAAAACATGTCCTCTTTCAATTACATACAACTGCCTATAAATTAGGTATCAAACCTACTTATCTCTGAGCACATTTCACTTTTATGAGAAATTCTGTCCTATCCACTCCTTTTTCTGGGAGGAATAGTCTCATTTCCTCACTACCTACTTGATAGTCAATTGAGAACAGGAAATCAATCCTTTTGACTTTGGACCTAGTAACCACATATTATTCCCATGATCCACTAATTTAAATAGGGTGTGTATTAGGTTTTCAAAATTTCCACATAAATCATTCTATCCTGGCACATACCTCCTGCCTTCACTGATTGGACAGGCTCTTTCTTGCAAGATTCTTATTACAACTTTTTCCCTGCGGTCCATGGTTTCCGATGCATTTGACATATTTTCTTTAATGTGATCAGAACTTCTTGGAATCTACACTGGCTTATTATGACTGACACTATTTCTTTCACGGACTGCTTTTCTTCTGCACAATTGCAACTTGCCATCTATTTTAGGGCTTTTAACCAAAAGCCAGGGTTACTCACGTTTAGATCATTCAGATTAGTGTAAACTATCACAATGAGGAATAACATGCTCACATACTCTCTCCAGCAGACAACACTAGCTCTATCTAAATTCAGCAGTCCTGATCACTTATATGTTTAGCTGTTTCAGAAAAAAAACAGACTGAAAACTTATCTCTATTTTGGGGCACTATAGGTATCTTTTTCCATCAGTTTACATGTACTGAGAACCTAAGGTGTGTTGGGTACTATGATATATACTAGGCATACAAAAGCATGCTTCCTGTCCTCAAAAGATGGAATTCTAGTCAAGAAAATGAATAAATGTATACAGAATTCTAATGAGTGTTAAATGTCAAAAATAGTTGTCCCAACATCATTTTTCTCAAGATTTCCTTGCACCTCTTTGTCCACTAACCAGTTTATTTTGCTGGCTTCTCTTTGCTTGCCATTCCTGTAACTCTGGCATGACTCAGAGCTCTGTACTCAGCCAGATTCTCCCCACACCCTTTACACGGTTTTTGACAGCTTATTCTCACTCTAGTCTCTTAATGAATGAATTCCAAATGAAGTTCCCTTGGCACTTCCAACTTCATGTTCCATAGACCTCTCACACGGAACAAAAGCAAAATGGATCTCATCATCCTTCTTCAAAACCTGCTACCAGCAATACGACCAATCCTGGTGGCCAGCATCATCTCTTCAGATCTCCTCCTTCTCAGTAATTGGTGTTACTGTCCATCAGGGAAGTCAATCCAGAAACCATCCTTTATCCCTTCCTGTCCTTAGCTACCAATATCCAATCACTAGTTACTGTACATTTTACTTCTAAATCCTTAAAGTCCATTTCCACTGTCCCATTTTAAAGGAGTCACCATCATCTCATGATACGATCCTTACAACAACCAAAGTAGTCTTTCTTCATGAGTATTTTCCTTCTTTAATCTATATTCTACTAACAGAGTCATATTTAAAACTGTAAATCCAATAACTTCTCCACTTAAAACCCTTCAGTGGGGCTGGGTGCAGTCCCCTATAATCCCAGCACTTTGGGAGGCTGGGGCAGGTGGATCATGAGGTCAGGAGTTCGAGACCAGCCTGACCAACATGGTGAAACCCCAGCTCAACTAAAAATACAAAAATTAGCCAGGCATGGTGGTGTGCACCTATAATCCCAGCTACTCAGGAGGCTGAGGCAGGAGAATCGCTTGAGCCCTGGAGGCGGATGTTGCAGTGAGCCGAAATCGCACCACTGCACTCCAGCCTGGGTGACAGAGTGAGACTCCATCTCAAAAAAAAAAAAAAAAAAAAAACAACCTTCAGTGGCTTCTTCTTGCTCACAGCCTATACCCAAACTCTCCTGAACATAGGATTGACAGAGCTTTGTATATGGCCTCAGATTACCACTCCAGAGTTTGTTCACCATTCTCAAGTTTCTTCTCTGCCCTACAAAAACACAAGACTCTTTTTAGTTCTCTCTGTATATTTTTCCCCCAACCTATAATTCATGCTCCTGATAATTCTGGGACACTCTCCCCACTCTTCCCATTTATTAACCCCTTTCTGCTGGGGCAGATTTCAGATTTCAGGTTAGGTACCTCTGATACCCTTTAAGAAGCCTTCTGTGAACTCCCAAACTTTAAATTACCCTCCCAAGTATTCTTCCCATTGCACTCCATTCTTATATCTAAAGATAGCACTAAAATTAGCGAATTGTAATTGCCACTTCTCTATATTCCCCAGCAGACTCTCGCTGATTGAGATAGTAATCACGTTTTTGTTCGTGCTTTTCTTCCAGAATATTGCTATGAGCATTGCAAGCATTCTGATAGTAGATGAGAAAACTAATGGACTGATGGATAGATGGATGGATGGATGGATGGATGGATGGATGGATGGATGGACGGATGGATGATGAATCTTCTATCTGAGCAGTAAAGTTGATAAAAGTGAGCAGGAATCAGAGGAATGAAGAATGAAGTTCTCCTCAGGAAATAAAAGGGGAACCAAGGCTTGCCAGCAAGAAAATAAGAGGAGACCTGACAGTGAATGAATGATACATTTGATTAAGAATAAAAATTTCAGTGTTACTGGGGGATTTTCTTCACTCATTTAAGTGAAATAAATAACTAGGAGTTAGAATGTGACCAGACAATAGATGGTCTTAAATATACCAATAAGATTAGGCCTTGTGTTCAAAATATATTTAGCATAGACAGTATTTTGAGGCATCATAATTATTTAATAGTAATAACAAAGTTTATGGAGCATTTACTGTATGCCAGGCCCTCTTCTAACTACTTTAGATGTTAATCCAGTTTAACCTCCCCAGCATCCAAGTGGCAACATACCACAGGCCAGCCAGTGATGTCTGTCTGCCCTTTTACATAGGCAATAAGAAGTTGCATTTTTCTGTCAAAAATTTAAAAACAATTGTAAAACTATTGTTATCCCCATGTAACCAATATTGGTAACTCTTTAAAATGTCAATGATAAAATAGTAGTTCCTGAAACAAATAATTTGTTGGCTTAAATCCTATAATTGCTGATACTGTGAGTTTTGAGTGGCTTTTATTCTGTCATTGTGTATGGTCAGTTGAAGTTTTTATTAGTTTAAAATTTCAAACAATGAAATAGTGAGAAATGCATAATGGGCTATTGTGCCTGATACAGAAAATAGTTTACTGCATTTTAATAATATCCTTAGAATTAAAATGCCTTATTCTATTTAATTGTTACTTAATTCTTCATTTTTGTGACCGACTAATACATAGGTATATATACTCTCCCTTTTATCAAAAAATCAATGTAATTTAAAAATATTAATTTATTACTCTATTATAATTATGTTTAATTTGCTGGCATAATTATATATATACAAAATTCAATAAAATAAAATGATCACTGTGTTTTTTTTCTGGGTATTATTACTATTCACCTTATTTTATGGTTATTAATGAAACTACTTTTGTAATATTTAATAATATTGTTACAAAATGCTTCACTCTGGGTGCCAGATAATGACAGTAGTGTGATTGCTATTGTTTGGCAGTGTCCCCACCCAAATCTCACCCTGAATTGTAGTAATCCCCGTGTGTCAAGGGTGGGACCAGGTGGAGTTAATAGAATCATGGGGGTGGTTTCCTCCATACTGTTCTCTTGGTAGTGAATAAGTCTCAGCAGATTTCATGGTTTTATAAATGGGAGATCCCCTGCACAAGTTTTCTTGCCTGCCACCATGGAAGATGTGACTTTGCTCCTCATTTGCCTTCTGCCATGATTGTGAGGCCTCCCCAGGCATGTGGAACTGTGAGTCAATTAGATATTTTCCTTTATAAATTAGAACAGATTAATACAGTCACTGACAATACTTATAAAATAGGTACAGATATTATCTCTAATTTTATAGGTAAGAAAACCTGATTGTAATCTGGCAAGTAGTGGCAGATTTGTATGCAAAGTAGATGATTGTGGTTGAGGGCATAAGGCAGACAGGAAGCAGGGAGAGAGTTAGAAGACAGTTTTGAAAGCCTGCGCTGGTGGCCATATGTAGAAGGGATGTTTGCTTTGAAGGGACTCTGCAGCTTCTGCATGAAGAAATGACCTGCAGGTTGTTCTATGTACCAGTTCTTGCTGATGTTTACATACAGGTGTGAAAAGGTCTCGAGTTTGCTGTTCCCTGTAGAATATGGTTGATGAAAGATCTAATCTCTGGGGAAAAATGCTTGCAGTGATTATGAGGCCAAAGTTATAAAACTGAAATATTGTAATTTCATAGTCACAACACTGGTTTTCTAACTGCAAACTCATTCCTTATTTGATATAAATTTAATGAGACAACTTTCAGAGCATAATATGATATGCAGGAAAATATTAGTAGTCACTGTGCTGACCTATGCTGTACCATTAAGGGAAAAGGCTCCATTTTAAGTCAACGATAACATATTTTGCCACCTTCTGCAGGATAGTTACTGGCGAAACATGAAATGACCAGTTAAGGTGTTTTCCATTCTAACATAGTATCACCCTGCATCATGAGGCCTTTGTAACCTCCATTCATCACTATTATCATCCAAACAGCAGGTTTTTGTAGGGTGATTCAACAGCACCCCAGCACCTCTCCCTGAAGCTGGATAGGGGTAAGGTGAGCAAAAGATGGGGCTTAACTGTTTAAGAGTGGATCACTCAGCCAATGTGAAAACTCTGCCTTATCTCTGATTCCATCGTGTTTGTTTCCCTTATCCCTAAAGCAACACATTATGCAGCTTTTTCCTTGCATTCTCCATTGTTATAAATGTAAGGGGCAAAGCCAGATGAGTTATTTTATATCTCACTCACAAAGTATGTGTTTCTCTTGAATCTTTAAATAAATAAAGGATTGGCTGACAGGTTCAGGGAGGAAATTAATCTTCCATTGACAGAAAAGATATCGTCCAGACTACAGAAGCCCAAGAATGGCTGAACATTTACCCAAAACCATTGCTCGTTGGCATGCCTTAGGCCTTTCAGTCCATTCAACATTAGAATTTCCTGCTGAAAATAGAGAACCAAATACAAATCAGGGCCTATTGCGAAGCTGAATCTTGTGTAAGGTAGGACCTCACCAAGTTCCTGAGACCATCAAATTATTTATTTTTAATTTTTATAAACCACTTTATTCAGGTAAAACCGACATACAAAAAGCTTTGTGTATTTAATGTATACAACTTGATAAGTATAGAGATAAATATTTGCCCATGCAACTATCACTGCAATTTATACCATAAATATATCCAACATCCGTGCCTTTAAAATGAAGAAGAAATTCTTTAATGAGGTCTGTAAAGCCTTCTTGATTCAATCCCTCTTGCTTTTCCGACCTCATCTTGGACCACTCTTCCCTGTCTCTCCTCTCCAGCCATGCTGGGTTTCTCTAGGAGTCTTTAAAAAGCCATGCTCTCTGCCTCCTCTAGTCTTGCGAATCCTTCTCATCACCTAGCTAAATCTAACCAACATGTCCACTTAAACATCAGTTTCTCAGGGAAGCCGATTTTGTCAAGATTAGATTCTTTAGTCAAGGTGAGGTTCCCTCTTGTTTTACATTCCTATAGGTCCTTCTATTTCTCCCTCATAGTAGTTTACATACTTGTAACTGTTTACATAATTACTTATGACCATTTTTAATACCTGTCTTCAGAGTAGTCTATAAGCTCCATGAGTACACAGATCATGTTTGCTTTATTGAGCTCTTTCTACTAATATCCAGTGCAGTGCCTGGCACATATAGATGTTTAACATTTATTGAGTAAATGATTTAGGTTTATTCTTTATAAATATAGAAAATACCTTAAAAATATATACAGCTGACTTATCATCTAAAATACAAATAGAATCTTAATCCTCAGCCCTTACTATCTTTTAATTGCCCTCATTCCAAAAGCCTAAAAGCTAACTCCTTAGTCTGGCATAGAAAACCTTAACTGCCTTTCCAATGTCACCCCTCCCTACTTTCTTAGATGGAATTACTTATATTTCTCCAAAGTTCTCATGCAATCTGATGTTTCCTTCTCTTCACTCTTCTTAAAATGTCCATCACATTCTTTATCAATTTGTGAAATTCCCAATTCCAGAATCAACTCAAAATAATCATTAATCTTCCTCAGGATTCTCACATGAGCAAAACTGAATGCTGTCACTTCCATAGTTCCAGAACAAAATACTTACATATTCCTGTATTTTAGCATAAGACTACTAATTTAAAAATCCTTTTCATCCTTTCAGTATTCCACAAAGACAGAGACATGGTCTGTTTCTACATTCCTGGAACATGTACAAAATCAATAGAAGTCATCCGAATCACTGGATGAGTGAATGAAACGTATTATCCCTGCACCTACCTAAACTCTTGTCCAAAAAAAAAAAAAAAAAACAGTGTATGGTGTTAGAATATTAACTAAGTAATTTTCTTTTCTATATAAGATACTTTTAAAATCTACTGCTAGGAAAAAGTCATGTCTGCTAAAGAGTTGGTGGATTTGCTTGAATTTTTTTTTAAATAAGGGAAACTATGTAAATTATTCTGATTCCCAAGGTGCCCTGGGATATTCAATTCTAATGACATGGATCATTTTCTTTTAAAATATATTCTTCTCCTTCCATAGTTCTGATTGCTTTCTCTGTACTTTAGTTTTATCAACCTCTCATATATATACTTTTTGTTATGGCAATTTCTAATTATCTTGAAAAGGAGAAGAATAACAAATAAAAGACTAGTATCACTAAAGATCTTTCACATTCTGTTATTGTATGATGTTAAGGAAATTAAAAGTTTTATTCACAAATAAGCTAAAAATGACATTTACAAAGAAAAAATATATTTCCTTAAGACAAAGTTCTCTTAGACATACATATTATTTAGATGATGTGTTCATAGTCTATCTACTTCTAAACAAATTGAAAATTTATACTACCCTCCCTAACTTTATACTCACTGATTTATACAAATGCTCATCTTCTGTTTTTCCCTTTACCAATCTCCCCTTTTCACCTAAAGTCTTCACTAAGTAAATACTGCAAAAGGCTTTCAGGTCACAAAAAAAGTAAAGAAAATATATATGACATACATACAGGCTATGTTTTGTATTTTTGTAGTTGTATGATCTTGGACAAGTTATTTTATCTATTTTAGCCTCAGTGTCCTCATATTTATAATATGAATATGTTAGTTATCCATTCTACTTCACAGGACTCAAGATAATCAGATGGGCCCTTCATAGAAGTATTATCTGTGAGTGTAAGCTTAAATGAATAATATGTTAAGGCTTAATTGCAATACTGTAACATTTTCAATTACTATCAATGGGTATAACTATTTCCACCAACAAGGTGAACATTGCCTCAGACATTCAGTTTGTTTAGCTGCCCCCAGTCATTGTAAAAGTAACATTCTGGTAAACTCTAGTCATAAGTATGGTGATTCATTACTTTTATTAACCTCCTTTCATTATGCTTATGATATTATTTCTGGGAGCCTACTGGTTTCTTCTTTGTCACTACTACCTAGGCTTTCTAGGTAGATTCATGTATTTATCCATTTATTTACTCATTCACAAGCTCCATGAGGTCAGGAATCTTAATTTTTTTCATGACTATAAGAGTATCTTTTAGGCCAGGCACGGTGGCTCACACCTGTAATCCCTGCACTTTGGGAGGCCGAGGAGGGTGGATCAGCTGAGGTCAGGAGTTCCAGACCAGCCTGGCCAACATAACGAAACCCCATCTCCACTAAAAATACAAAAATTAGCCTGGCATGGTTGCACATGCCTGTAGTCCCAGCTACTCGGGAGGCTGAGGCAGGAGAATCACTTGAACCCGGGAGGCAGAGGTTGCAGTGAGCCGAGGTGGTGCCACTGCACTCCAGCCTGGGTGACAGAGAGAGTCCTTCCCCACCTCCCTCCCAAAAAAGAGTATCTTTTCAAATGATTCTCCTGTCTCAGCTTCCTAAGTTGCTGGAACTACAGACCCGCTCCACCACGTCTGGCTAATTTTCGTATTTTAGTAGAGACAGGGCTTCGCCATGTTGGCCAGGATGGTCTCGAACTCCTGTCCTCAGGTTATCCACCTGCCTTGGCCTCCCAAGGTGCTGGGATTACAGGTGTGAACCACCACACCCGGCCAAGAGTATCTTTTATACAGTAGGCACCCAATAAATGTTGGTTGAATAAACTGGAAAAATTAAATATTTATTGAACACCTACAATAAGCACTAAAAGTATTATCATGAAAAAGACCATAAATAGGGTTGCTTTTCCAAAAATTTTACTCTTGGTTGAATTGGTGGAGGAAAATAGTTAACAAGCAAACAAATGAACAAAGGTTCTTATTTCAGATTATGAAAGCAGCGATGTCATAAATTGTCTGAAGATGGCAAAGTCAAATTAAATTCCATAGTCAAAAAAGGCTGCCAGCTGGCGTTTGAGCTGAAACCTTTTTGCCAAGAAGGAAGGCGCTATATTCCTTGTCCAGGAAGATGCTGTGGCTCTGCTCTCATAAGTGGATTAATGCTGTTATCATGAGAGTGGGTTAGTTGCCACTAGAATGAGTTTCTGATAAAAGGGGTGAGTTTGCCTCCATCTTGCTCTCTTGGATGCTCTCCTGCCCTTTGGCCCTTCCACCCTGAGATGACGCAGCACAAAGACCCTCATCAGATGCCATCATCTTGATGTTGAACTTTGTGCCATCCAGTGAGAGTGCTAGAAATACATTTATTTCCTTATTAATTACCCAGTGTGATATTCTAGTATAGCAACATAAAGCACAGTAAGACAGGAGATAAAGGAGCACAGCCATCTTGGTAGAGGGAACAACAGGTGCAATCTT
The DNA here is from genome assembly GCF_029289425.2 of Pan paniscus. Taxonomy (NCBI): domain Eukaryota; kingdom Metazoa; phylum Chordata; class Mammalia; order Primates; family Hominidae; genus Pan; species Pan paniscus. Next base: position 20,090,436 of record NC_073252.2, read on the forward strand.
GACTGCTGGCTGACTTCCTGGTTAAGATTCTAAGTGCCATTTTATGTCTAGGCTCTCCTCCACGGGTAACACAACTTCACAGATATATGGCCTCATAGTAATTCCCATGCTGGCACAGCTGAGGAATCTTTCCATCTGTGAATACTAACCTTGTGAGCTACTTCCTCTGGGCACAGCTCAACTATGTCGCAGATGACTATACTTGCGTACGCACGTGCAATTCTATGCACTTTAAAGAATGACCAACAAAACTCTCTCTATTCACCTCTCGTGTAACCTGATTCTTGTTATATGAGCCTTGCAGGATTTTGAAGCATCCTCAGTCTCTGTCCACTGTATTCCAGTAGCAATCCTCCTCCCACACTGCCCACCCCCCTGCACATACACGTACACATTTCTGTCAATCGAAAATGTCTCCAGATATCACTGTATATCCCCAGAGGGGCAAATTTGCCCCCTGTTGAGAATGACTGTTCCTGAGGATAAAATACTAGTGTCATCTCCTGCCTTACAAAAGCTTTCTGAGTGATCTGGATGTATAATATTTGCTTATCCAATTTTGCAGTGGTCACTTCTAACCTTTCCAGTCATCAGCAATGCTGTGTACTTTTGACTACTCAGTATCTGAATTCCTCCCTTCTCCATGTCCAGGAGCTAATCCTTGCAAATCATATCCTATTTCTGGGAGTCTGCTATCTCATACATAAAACGAAAGGCAAAACTAGATTATATCCAAGAAGCCACACATCTCAAATGTACAATGATTCCTGAAGACAGAATCCTACAGTCTTTAGTGTCATTGATATTCTCACAATTTGCACAATGTTATTTATTGGAATCTAAGGGACTTAGGTCACTGGAATGTGCATGGATTAGAGTTTGTGCTTTGTCCTTCTTTAATTATTGGATTCATTCATTTTTTTCCAATATTGTTTAGAGTAGACTATACTGTTTTTGTTTTATTTTTCTTTTAGCAGTTGTTTCAATCATTTTGCATTGCAAGTTCAAAAATCTAGTAGTACAAGATTTAAGACATAATTTATGGTTTTTTTTCCTACAACATAATATTTTAAAAAGTACCTTTTCAAGTGGGGGTAAATATTAAATAGGTTTCTTTCTTCTTTCATTAAGTAATCCAGTTATGCAATACATACTATTGTTGAGTGCTTAGATCCACGAAATGGATGGCATGGGAGTACAGAAACGTACTGGTCCTGCTCTTAAGAAGCTAACAATTTAATTGTGAAATAGGCATTGGCAATACAAATTGATAAGTGCTACAGAACAGGAACATGCAGAGTGGTAAGGAACAGAAAGAAGAAATATCTACCTAAACCTGGAGGGACAGATTTAATGAAAACATACTGTCAATTTTAGCACACATGTATATACCTACACACACACACACACACACACACACACACACAATGTACACATACTATGTGTGTCTGTTTCTATACACATGTACATATACATGTATCACATCCATATAAATATCTATATATTATATATAATACCTATTTGCATATATATTTTTGTATATAGAGAGATATCTATTCATATTATTCATAAATGCATATAATTATTCATAAATATACATATTTATTTGGATCCAAAGATCCTAACCATTTTATAAACAGACTCCAAAGCCAGATGTGAACAATGGTCAAGTTAAAATTTGGGATAGAAATGTGAATATGCACCTAACATCTTTACATATAATATTTGGTGTTCTTATTTAAACACTTTTGCTGGACCATAGGTTCTCCACAGCATTCAGGCAAAAGTAAAGAAAGAAAGAATGGCAACAACAAAAAGCTTAGAAGTAACCTTATTTGTACTGTGATACACATCAGGGAATTTGGAAGCATGGAGCTCAATAAAGTAGTTTTTCATTTTGCCAGGAGCAGCAGGAGGGAGACCAAAATCAGAACAAAGAGATCTGGGTGTCAGTAAATCTGTGAAACTCTTTAATGTGGAATTATATTTCCTGACAACATATGCATTCAATAAAGCAAAGATATTTGATTGCAATTTGCACAGCATCTATTTGAAAGTTAATAATTAGCCATCAGGAAAAATGATGCTTTTCAAAATTATAATAAAATGTGTCATACTAAAACCTTTAAGGAGTGAGTAAGTGGTTTCATTTTGTTTCGGGGTCACAATTGGCTTCAATGTATAGCCTCGCCAAGCATTACAGCAGAGAAGCTTTTGTGCAAAGTGAGCGGAGCACCGGGTCAGCACCACTCAATCACTGTTCAATAGACTTCCTTCAGATAATACAATGGGCCTCAAAATAATCCAAGAAAAACAGTGTGAGGCCATTTCAGCTGAAGGATTATCCCATTGAGAGCTTAAATTTCACTTCTTTCTACAATCATTTTCACATTTTAATTTACAGTTCATTTATAGATTCCCCCAAATAATGATTTAGCTATTGGGTAATGTTGCTCAAGACCTTTTCACTTCATATAATATCCCCTTTGTATTTTAAAAGGTCCATCTCCTCTCAAGCTAGTAGTGTTCAACTTTGTAGAATACAACTCAATTGAACTAAAGACTTGGTAAGTCCCAGTACATCAGTTAGTCATTAATAGTGTCATTCAGTCCAAGGGTCAGTGAACAGTATTTGTGCAGAACCATAGTATGTTGTACCCAAACACATTTTCTAATGGGATATAAATAGAAATGGAAGTTTACCAAAATATGTAGCATTGGTGAGGGTGAAATCAAAGTCACACTGACAAACACTGACATGGAAATCATGGGTATTATTATTATTGATTTCTGTACCCCCAGTCCATCCTAAGTAACTGATCAGGTCAATTATGGTCATCCAGCTTCCCTTAGAGGGAGTGGTTGGGGATGGACACATGGTCAATCTGACCAATAACCAGAGAAGTCTGTGGAGGCTTCTTTGAATGGCTTTCTTGTTTGTATAAAAGTGGCGCTGGGCCTTGCTGTGTCCGGATGGAACATTTGGAACTCTCACAGCCACCTTGCTATTTGCCTGAGTATGATGACAACACCAAGAAAGACAGGTGGATGAGATGGAAAGAAGATAGGTTCTTAATGATTATTTTGTGCTTACTCAGTCAACACTGAAGTCTTCCCTACCCTTGGAGTATCTAATACTTTCTTCTTGTTATTTAAGCCAGTTTGATAATTGTGTTTTACTTGCAATTTGGAACACCATAATCAAAGTGGTGTAATATGGTATTCTTTTCTTGTAACACAAATTGTTCATGTATGAAGAATCTTAAAATATTTGTATATTTTGGCACACATAAATAGTATCCAATGAATATTATCTGACTAAATAACCAAAAATGCATATCAAATTTTAAACATGGAAATTTGACTTTGTCTTTTATGATGGTTAAAAATTCAAAGCCACATAAATGACAAAAAACTGGAGAATTACTTAAATTAACAGTGATTCAATAAAGAAAACTATTAGACATTCATTAAATATTATGTTTTCTAAGAATAGTCAGTGATATAGGAGAATGTTTATGCTAAAATACCAGGTGATTACAAAATAGAAATCATACAAAATGATATACTAATGCTAGATCTATCAGCTGGCTTCTATAGCATTCTGGCCACTTTCCAGCCACAAGGCAGATTGTCTTAAGTACATCATCTCACATAATTTTCCATGCAGACAAAAGAGGTAGGTTCTTTTATTATTCCAGTGTTACAGACGAGCAGGCAGGTTTTGGAGAGTACATAACTTGTCAACGATCATATAGCTACGAGGTGTGAGCTGGGCTTTGAACACTGAGATTTACCTTTCTTTAATATATTTAGGATGAATAGGGTCTGGATCCTGTCCACATTTGGGTTAGCCTGTTGTGTGGCCAGCTTTCCTTGGTCACTGGGTTCCTCCCAGGACTCTGAGAGATTCCCAACATCTCCTTTCTCTTCACTGTGGATTACCATCTATGCCCTTCACCAATGTCTGATGATATAGCAAGGCCTCGCTTCTTGCCTCATTCCAATCATTTAATTTCCCACAGTTCTGAATATAGAATGTTTAATGAAATGTTCTAAAAAAATTACATCACTGAGATTGAAATGTATAAATTACAGCTAAACATTTCTGTTTCTCAGAGTCCCTTACCGTTACTGCCATAGGGAATTCCCCACTGGCTGCCTCTTTCCCTCCAACTGGGCGTCCTGCCACATTGCTTGAGCTTTTCCTCTCTCCACCTCCTGTCTCCCCAGCTGTCAACTTCCAGCCATATCTGAGTCTCTGTTAGCTGTCTATGCTAAACGTCCCAGACTAGGTTCTTGTATATTTTTGCATATTCCGAACTTCTTAAGATACTGTTGAATTTTTTAGAAGAGGGCAGTGTCTTCTTGTACAAACACTTAGAATACCAGAACTACAAATTATTTTATACACATTTCAGGTAGCGCTTTCTACTTTCTAGATTTCCAAAGTTAAGACTTACCTTTGAAATAAAAAGTAATTTATTTATAAAAAATAAAATAAATTATTTTTTATGAAATACTTTTGTTTATTTTAATAACGCTTTTGCTAAAGGAGTAAGATTATTATTCCATATGTGCACTTACCAGCTGCACAACTTAGGAGAATTCCTTTTACCTGTTTTGTTCTCAGTCTTCTCCTCTATAACAAGAAGGGTTGTCTCTGTCTTTTCCATACCTTTTCCCCTTGTTCATCAACCTTTCTGTTTTCTGCTCAGGAAATCCTATAATGAAGCCTCAGCCTGCCAAAGTGACCATATTTCCTAACTGTCACACCCAAATCTCCAATGAAAAATCCCTTATTAATAGGATTACCATATAATTTATCATCCAAATTGAGACAATTTTGAGAGTGTAAAGCAATGTTATTAATAATTATACCTCATAAACCAGAACAGTCTAGGCGACTGGAGACCTATGGTCAACCTTTATCAGGAGAAGTTCATGCTTTGGGGCTTCCCAGTTTAAGAAAAATAAAGGGGTTTTAGATGTTGAACATTTAAATTTTATCCAGAGGCCGCTATGCTTTGTGAGAGTTGTGCATTTGGCACAATATGCTGTGTTAGATGTATTGTATAGATCACCTCTGTTTCTAATAAGAAGCTTCCATAGTAGGACTATGATATGGTTCGGCTGTGTCCCCACCAAATCTCTGGAATTATAGATCCCATTAACCCCACATGTCACGGAAGGGAACCGGTGGGAGGTGATTGAATCATGGAAGTGGGTTCTTCCCGTGATGTTCTCATGAAAGTGAATAAGTCTCAATGAGATCTGATGGTTTTATAAACGGCAGTTCCTTTGCACACACTCTCTTGCCTGCCACCACTTAAAACGTGCCTTTGCTTCTCCTTCACCTTCCACCATGATTGTGAGGCCTCCCCACTCATGTGGAACTGTGAGTCGATTAAAACTCTTTTTCTTTATAAATTAACCTGTCTCAGGTATTTCTTCATAGCACTATGAAATGGACTAATACAGGCTATCGCCGTTTGAACAATGGCTTCATTCACAAAGAGAAATGTAAGGACACAAGAATGTTTCACTATCTGCCCCATCAAATCCTATTGCCAGCCATTGACCCCGTCCAGAAGCAACCAATGCCTGTCCTTTAAATTCACACTTACTCTCACCTTAAATACTTTATCTACTGTGGTAAAATCTTCAGTGTCTTTGATGTAAAGCTTTCTGTCCTAATTTATATTTAATGTTTCAGAAGCTTGCTTCTGAAAGCATATTAAATATATGAGTGAATCAAATGCAAGTAGCACATACAAATTCTATTTTCTCTTTATGTAGCAATTCTTTTTGCCTATATTTGATTCCTTGTAAAGGATGAGAAGTAAAGGAGAATTTGCTTCATTGTTTTTGGTAATTCCCAATTTACAAGAGGAGTTTGTTGTTCTTGAAAAATTCATTAAGTAAAGGTGTCCATTACCCATAACTGCAGCAGCAATAAGTGGCTGCTATTCACCAACGGAAAAAAAACTTTGGTCCAAATGGAAGAACCTGAGGGACTCACAGTAGTTCACTTGTTTTCTTTAGCTTTTCCATTTTGTATTTCAATTAATTTTCCCTCTGACAAAAATCTAACAAGGAAATAGAATGGTAAGGCCATTTTGTTTAAAGAAATGTATCTAGGGAGAAAACAGTACAGATGTAAAAGTGAGCAGACTGTATATTTAATTAATATTATAAAAATATAACGTGCTTCAACTGGAGCATGGAAATCTTATCCCTAGGCAGAAAAAACAATCTGGTATTAGGAATCCCAGAATAAAAGCACTATACACACTCACATATACATAGATACAGTCATTGCTATAAGCTAAGTGCAATTTTAGCTTAAAGAGGGACAGTGTTTTTGCCTCAACCATGCACACACATATCAATTATTTAATATACATTTATTAAGTGCCTACCATGTGCCATACACAGTGAGAAGTTCCATTATGTTATATATTTATATATAATATAAATCAAATTTTACTGCCTAAAAATTTAAATTTTAGTGGAAATCACAGATACATAGCCGTTGATTTCAATCCATTTCTGGTTAAATAATTGGTTATGTATAGATAATTCTTACACAAAGAATGGTTTAACTTTTCTTCATTAAACTGCATTCCTAAGAAAAACCTGGCAAGTTTTATTGCAAGCATACAAAAATATTTTGAAAATGCATTCCTTATTTCTTTAAAATACATTTTATCTGCAATACATACATGTTTATTACCCCCTGGGAACTTTTATTAGGCTTTAGAAGATGTGCAAAACATATTTAGGAACAAATGGACCAGAAATATTAAACCATTAAAGAATTCACCTAAATTAAATAATTATACAGCAACAATATAATCTAAATTTAGTATATGTCAAAAAATTTAAGTAGTTTATACGAAATTATGAACAAAAGTGTTACAGTTCTACCAGTCTGTGAAATTGAATGATGCAAAATATTAGAAGTGTTAGCAGTTTTAGTAGCATTCATTAAATCTTCAGTGTTTATGATGCATATTGCTATAGCCTTTTAGGTATTTAATGCAGGTATTTTACATTCTGAAAAAAATTCAGTGTCATTTTGCACCATCTCAAAATGTAATAAGCATTTTCAATAATGAATGAAAAAAAATTCACAGTTCTGTATATTCTAAAAAATACTTTACTTATTTTATGAGTTTTAGAAAGATATGTATAACAAATATTAAGTAAGGAATTAAGAAATTATTGCTGTGTTTTTAAAGTTTGTGAAAATTAAGAATCTGCCATCTTTTGTCAGGGATTGAATGGATTTTTTCCTTCCAATATCAGTAGTGACTACAATCTACCTCGTAACTATTGTTGAATTGAACCAAGGAAGTAATTGCTATGTCTATATTAAGGATACATGAATTGCATTGCCTCTTACAGCACAGAAAGTCCTCTCTATTCCCTTCTTCTGATCGCAATTATTCTTCTCCTTATAACAATTATTTTGTTTTTATTTGATAGGTATTTTGAATTGTATATCTGACTAGGATTCCCTGAACGCACTAGCTGCAAGAAAGCACCTAACCTTAAGGCCTACTATGAGGAATTGGAGTAGGGTTTGGGTGCAGGGAGCATTAATTGATTGCCTGAGGGATTTAATTTGTTCTATAAATGTGTTTTGTTTGGTTTGTTTTTGTAAATTATGTTTGAACAATCAGAAATTTTACAAATACACACACACAGGTTTAGAAATAGGTAAAGAAGCACACGTGCATAGAATTCTAGCAACAACATGAGGAATTTTAAAGGAATTAAATGACCAAAGTCTCCACCACTCACATGACCTCATACTGGCCTCCCTCACTAATGTATAACATGTGCCTGTTTCCCGTTAATTATTTGGTTTTGTATCGTTTGGTTTTTGTAACATATTTCCCTTATTTATGGCTTCATTTCATGTTATTTTTCTTGCTTATTTTCTTTTTCCCTTTCACCATTATCTAACTTATAATATTGGTTTTGTATTTTAGTAGTTTTTATTCCTAACGTAGTTAAGGTATAAATAAAAGAAACAAAGGTTGATTAAATTTGAGTTAATGCATTAGTTCTATTAGATATAAGTATTTATATCTCATCCTTTTATATTGTATTTTCGCTTATCATTTTGTAGCTACTTTAAATCTCTTATGAAATGAGTTAGGGACTGTTATAAAGCCAATCTTAACTTTTTGAAAATCAAATTTTTACCAATGATTTCTTCAAACGTTCTCACAATATCCACCAGATGAGCCTATTTGGCTGAAACATGGTCAGAGAAAAGTAGACAAATGTATGAGTGTCAATTTCCAGATAGCACAAAGAATCATCTGGTTGTGACAGGACTCCAGAAATCTCATTCCTCTATTTTGAAGTGCTCTGACATCTGCAGTGAGTGCTGCTGGATTTCTCCTTGAGCACCTGATTCTGTGTTTCACAATGTTTTTTCAATGTTACTATTTTTTGAGCCCTTTCTATGTTTTGGGGAATAGACTAGATACTTAAAATATGTTATTTCATTTAGCCTGTTCTACAGCCCTGGGAATTTGGTATTATTGTATTCCTTAAAAAATGAGTCCACTGAGATTAGAGAGGCTAAATAACTTGCCCAAGGCCACGTGAGTGAGAAGTGGCTCAGCTAATACTGATCCTGGGTCGAGTTACTCCAAGGAGTTACTCCCAATGTGTTTGTTACCCTTGGGACAGGAGAGTTATCAACCAAAGGAGCTGGCAAGAACAGATGGCACCTCTAAGACTCTTACCTGCAATTAGAAACTGCCAAGGCAGCTGCTCTTATCATAACATTGTAGTAGAAAAGAGGTGGTAGGAGAAGAGTAGGCAAAAAACAAAAGGAATTCTTATGTTCTCCTAGAAAAGAAAAGAAGAATACAGTTATTTGACACTCCTGAGTTAATATGCACTTTTTAAAAATAGCAACGGCCTCTTGAACAAAATCTAAACTTAACAATCCATCATAACTTGGTGTGAATTCCACACACTCTCTACCGTTCCTTCTTACTATATTTGAGCTATAGTAGCAAATTTTCTGCTCCTAAAAACATGCCCTGCCCCAGGACCTTGTTATTCCCTGTGTTGTTAGACTTGCCCCTGGCTGATTTCATGATTGGCATCTCCTCCTTCAGGACTCAAATACCGAGGAAATTAAGGCAGCTTGCCTTATCCATTTTATCTAAACTACCTTACTCTCTCAATTATTTTCTGTTCTATCACTCAATTTTTTTCTCATAATATTTAACATTTTGAAGTAATTTTAAAATTAATTTATTTTTAGGGATTTTTGGTAACTGATGCTTTTTTTTTTGTTTACATCTATTTCCTACTATTCTAGTAATTGTTTCATGAATCATGATTTTAGATAATTATTGGCCACCTTTTAATTTTTTTATTTTATTTATTTATTTATTTATTTTAGAAGGAGTATTGCTCTGTGGCCAGGCTGGAGTGCAGTAGCACCAACTTGGCTCACTGCAAGCTCCGCCTCCCCGGTTCAAGTGATTCTCCTGCCTCAGCCTCCTGAGTAGCTGGGACTACAGGTGCGTGCCACTACGCCAGGCTAATTTTTTTTTTTCTTTGTACTTTTAGTAGAGACGGGGTTTCACCATGTTGGCCAGGATGGTCTTGATCTCTTGACCTCGTGATCCACCAGCGTCGGCCTCCCAAAGTGCTGGGATTACAGGCATGAGCCACTGTGCCCAGCCTTTTTTTTTTCTTTTTCTTTTTTGACTGTCTTGGTGGGACCTTCCTTTAAGGCACCTTAGCCAAAAGGTTGAAATATCATCCAGCTCGCTTAGATTACCTCTTCCTGGATTTGAGTGTCAATCAAAGTATTTAAGGACTAAAATGTTTGGAGTCCATTTATCCCAATTGTTCCACACTGAAGACATTCCCCGTTAGTTTGTTATATAGATACTTAGAGCAGCCATAGTTTCTGTACAAATTTAAGTCTTTAGTTATTTTTTGTTTGTTTTACGTTAAGTTAACCCATATTCTCTCAATACATTATTTTACTTTCTAAGTTAAACAAAATCAGAAAGCATGGTTATCCTTTTCTGGATCTGCAAACCAAAATATAAGCCCCATGAGGTCAGAAAATCTGTTTGGTACATTAAACATCTGCAATAGTGTGTGATAGCTAGTGTGCATCTAATAATTGTTTTTAAATATAAAATGAATGAATACAATCTGCCGAGTGTCCTGAAAGGGGTCTTTAAAGCAGAGATAATTGGATTCAAGAGAGATGTCTGTTTCTAGCTTTAGCTCCTCTTCAGTGAGTTTGTTCCCACATCGTATGAACTTGTTTTCCCCCAATAGTAAAGGCTTCTCACTCTTCTGTGGTCTGTTGTCACTTTTTGTGGAAGATGATAAGCTCTGATTTACTGACTTGATCAGACTCAATTTACTAAACCATGTGACCTTTGGGCAAGTTTCTTAAGCACTCTCTAAATCTTAGTTTCCTTCTCTGCAAAGCGGATAACAATACGTGCTGTTTCATGGGTAATACCATGAACTCACCAGGCGCTGTTTGGTCTTTTGTTTCTAAGCACTCAGAGAGGTTCCTTTCTCAGGTTTTGCGAGTGAGTCAGGGCTATGTGACTAAGTGAAAATGATGCATGCTACTTTGAGGCCTGACCCCTAAAAGCTTAGACTCAATCCATTTCACATTCACTTTTCCCCGGTCTATTGGCCACTGCCATCCAGTGGAGAATACTAAGGACCCAATGGTCCAGGATAGTCAGTCTGGATGGCCTCCAAATGACTGCATTTTACCTTCATGTGAGTAAGCAGTAAACTGTAGTTTATTTAAGCCACTAATATTTGGAATGTTGTAGTTGTTTTTATTGTTGTTACATCAGGTAACATAACTTGATTAAGTAGATCTATAATTACAATAATTCAAGTAAGGATTACTTAGGATAGAACCAGTACAAAGCATCACTCACAAAAGAAGTTCAAAAAAATATTATTCACATGTTTCTCCATTGGTTTTTACCCCTGTCCAACATATCTTCACCAGTCCACTTTTACTCCCTTCTTACCTCTTAAATAAAAATGTCTTTCTATTGGATTATAAATACTATGTAATTTTTTATTCTAATCTATGGAACTTGGTCCATTACTTTCACTGATTTCTTCGAAATTTCTTTTGAAACTTTCTTTCTCCAATGGTTCATCTCTACCTATGAATACATTCCCATTTGATGCATCCATGAGGAACAATGCTTCACCTCTTCTATGGCCTTAATCTATAGTCATTTCCCTTGTATGTTACAGAAAAAAAAAATTCTACTAAAAAAGTAATTTGGATCCTTTGGATCTTCTTTTTCACTACTCTTTTACTCATAAAACATTTCATTCAATTTTTCATCTCCTTCATTCTACATAAATATTTTCTCAGAGATCGCTCATGTTGAAATGGTCAAATTAAATTTGCATTTTTTGACTGCTCTTTAGCACTAGAATTGTAGCTAAAATTACAATAACTGGCAGCGCCAGTCTTTCTTCCCATAACAGTTCATGTCCCAGCATCTTATTCCCATGATCTCTTGGGAAGTTAGCCACATTCAGGGTTTCTACCTCTCTCAGTGGATGCCTTTCTGTGTCTGGTCTTACTCTGTCTATTGAGATCTGCCTGGACCTTTCTAATGGTCTGTTAGACATAACTAACTGTTAAAATTTATTTTAACACCTAAACCTTTTCTTCCTTTTAAACTATTCTAAACATGTCTAAAAACAACCTCCTTATTCCCATATGGGCTCTCTCTTCCTTTTAAACATGCTAACTGTCATAATTTTTTCAAACCACCTGCATTTGGAAATATAAGGCACCAGTTAGTTATCATTCTTCCCCATGTTTAACTCTCAATTAGTTGAACAATTTTCTCTACAAATTGTCTTGAATATCACTTTTCCTTTTCCTCTTGGCTCGTTGAATGATACCTCCAACCACTCAGTTGCTCAAGTCAGAGAGGCCCATCTTTAATTTGGCAATTGGACTTGTTTAATTTAACACTCCCTTAACCTCCAAATTCCAGCAACCCACCCATTTCTACAACTTCTAAGTATAAAATATTATTCAAATTATTTTTCATTCATTCATCCCCATGGCCAGTATTTTGGATTAGCCTCCCAGGATCTGTCATTTCTATCACCAAGAAATTCTGTCATAGCCATTCTTCTGTCTCACTCAAATCCCCAAAATCTACTATTTACAGTTCAACCACAGTGATATTTCTAATGTCAAATCTAACTTTTACTGTGCTTCAAAGGTTCTCCATTGTATTAAGGTAAAGGGCAGAGTCTTTAAGTAAGCTTGTGTAGTTTCCATTTGTGAAGCCCAATTGAGTACTTATCCTCATCTTTAGTTTTCAATCACACTGTACATTCAATTAACAGTAATTATTTATTAGTAGTATACTCAACATATTATATTTTCTTCTGTCTGAAGATCTACATGCATGACATTTACTGTTGTCAAAAAATTCTCTACCTCTGGCCATTTATCTGGATAACTGCAAGTCATCCCTATTTTCACTTAGAGAAAGGGTGACCACATAATTTATTGTTCAAGATGAGATTATTTTGAGAGTAGCAAGAGTATTAGTAATAATTACACCAAGAGAACAGACATACACAGTAACTATTCTGGGATAACTAGGATATATGGTCATTCAAATTAGGTACACTTATCAGAAAAATGTTCTCATCATCAACCCCGTGTTATTTATTTTTCATTACTCTTACATAGAATTCTATTTCTCCTATAAAATAATGTATTACATTTTATCAGCAGGCAGTTGATCCCCTTACAGTAGCCACAATTAGAGCTGACTAGTCCCCATTCCACAACCATTCCAGGTTAGACTGGAATCAGACTTTTAGAGTGAGAAAGCTGATCTGCCAGCAGCAACAGCAGTAGCAAAACTTTCTGCCTTCCTACCCTCCACCAAATAGCATAGGAAGAGGCAGGCTCAGCAGCTTATAATTCGCTTCCCACTTAAAGATCACTCAGTGTATTAGTCCGTTCTCACACTGCTATAAAGAAATACTTGCAACTGGGTAATTTATAAAGAAAAGAGGGTTAATTGGCTCATGGTTCTGCAGGCTGTACAGAAAGTATAGTGGCTTCTGCTTCTTGGGAGGCCTCAGGAAGCTTCCAGTCATGGCAGAAGGCAAGGTGGGAGCAAGGCATCTTACATGGTGGGAGCAGGAGCAAGAGAGAGCAAGCGGGGAAGTACTGCGTATTTTTAAACAACAGTATCTCATGAGAACTCACCCAGGATCAAAAGTACAGTATCAGGGAGATGGTGTAAACCAGTCACGAGAAATCTGCCCTCATGATCCAATCACCTCCCACCAGACCCCACCTCCAAAATTAGGGACTAAAATTCAACATAAGATTTGGTGGAGATACAGATCCAGACCATATCATTCTGCTCCTGGCCCCTCCCAAATCACATGTCCTTTTCACATTGCAAAACAAAAACATGCCTTCTCAACAATCCTCAAAGTTTAAAATCACTCCAACATTAACTCAAAAGTCCAAAGTCTCATTGGAGACAAGCCTAGTCCCTTCTGCTTATGAGACTATAAAATAAAAAAACAAGTTAGTTACTTCCAATCTACAATGGGGGTATAGACATTGGGTAAATATTTCCATTCCAGAAGGGAGAAATTGGCCAAAAGAAAGGGACACCAGGCCCCATGCAAGTTCCAAAACCACCAGGGCAGTCATTAAATCTTAAAGCTCCAAAATAATCTTCTTTAACTCCATGTCAGACATCCAGGACACACTGATACAAGGGATGGTCTCCCGAGGTCTTGAGCATCTCTGCCCCTATAGCTTTCCAGGGTTTAGCCAGCACGGCTGCTCTCCAAGGCTGACAGTGAGTGCCTGCAGACTTTTCAGGTACAGGGTGCAAGCTGTTTGTGGATCTATTATTCTGCGGTTTACAGGATGGCGGCCCTCTTCTCACAGCTCCACTAGCAGTGTTCCAGTGAGGACTCTGTAGGGGCTCCAACCCCAAATTTCCCCTCTGCACTGCCCTAGTAGAGTTTCTCCATGAGAGCTCCAACCCTGCAGCAAGGTTCTCTCTGGATATCCAGGCTTTTCCATACATCCTTGAAATTTAAGCAGAGGCTCCCAAACCTCAATTCTTGGACTCTGTGCACCCACAGGCTTAACATCACATGGAATCTGCCAAGGCTTATGGATTGCACCCTCTGAAGCAGCAGCCTGAACTGTACCTGGGCTCCTTTGAGCCATGGCTGGAGCTAGAGCTACTGGGATCTGGGGAAGGGTGTCCCAAGGTTTCACAAGGAAATGGGGCATGGGATCTGGCCTATAAAGCCATTCTCTCATCCTAGGCTTCTGGGTCTGTTATGGGAGGGGCTGCCAAGAATTTCTCTGAAGTGCCTTTGAGGCCTTTTCTGCAGTGTCTTGGGTATTAGCACTTGGCTCTTTTTTACATATGCAAATTTCTGCACCCTGCTTGAAGTCCTCCCATGAAAATGGACTTTTCTTTGCTACATCATGGCCAGGCTGCAAATTTTTCAAATGTTTACTCTCTGCTTCCCCTATAAATCTAAGTTCCAACTTTAGGTCATTTATTTGCTAACTCATATGAGCATAGGTTGTTGGAAGCAGCCAGGGCACCCCTGAATGCTTTGCTGCTTAGAAGTTTCTTGCACCAGATATCCTAAATCATCACTCTGAAGTTCAAAGTTCCATGGATCCTTAGGGCACGGGCACAATGCAGTCAAGCTCTTTGCTAAGCGTAACAAAAGTGACATTTCCTCCAGTTCCCAATAAGCTCCTAATTTCCACCTGAGACCTCATCAGCCTTGCCTTCACTGGCCATATCACTACCATCATTTTGGTCATAACCATTCAACCCGTCTTTAGGAAACTCCAAACTTTCCCTCATCTTCATATGTTCTTCTGAGTCCTCTACAGTTTTTCAACCTTTGCCCATAACCTGGTTCCAAAGTTGCATCCACATTTTCATGTATCCTTACAGCAATGTACCACTTCTGAAACCAATGTTCTGTATTAGTCCATTCTTGCTTTGCTATAAAGAAATACCTGAGACTGGGTAATTTATAAAGAAAAGTGGTTTAATTGGTTCATGATTCTGTAGGCTGTGCAGGAAACATAGTGGTTTCTACCTCTGGGGAAGCCTCAGTAAAGTTGTAATCATGGTGGAAGGCAAAGAGAGAGGAAAGCATCTCACATGGTGGGAGCAGGATCAAAAGAAAGTGGGGAAGCGCTACACACTTTTAAACAACCAGATCTCATGAGAACTCCCTCACAATTGCAAGAATGGTACAAAAGGGATAGTGCTAAACCATTTATTTGAAATCCACCCCCCATGATCCAATCACCTCTCACCAGGCCCCATCTCCAGCAATGGGGATTACAATTCAATGTGATATTTGGTGGGGAGGAAGACCCAAACCACATCAATTAGCAATAGCAGGCAATTTCAGAAGATACCTTCTACATCACCAGAAAAGATTGAGCTGGGGCCCCAGCAGTGCAAGAACAAAGAAAACAAGACAAGTAAACTTACATTGGAACTAAAGTCCACAAAAGTCCACCCAAACCTATACACTAAAGTTAAACAGGATGACTGCAAGCTAAAGTAGAAGCTCCTTGTGTAATACCCACCCTTTGAGTATGGGTTGGTTTTAGTTATTTGCTTCCAGAGAATAGAAATTTCTTCCATGATTCAGCTGCATAATATTGTGACTTGTCTTTCTTGCTAGTAGACTTTCATGCTCTCACTCTCTCTCTCTCCCTCTCTCTCTGTCTCTCTCACTGGCAGAAGAAATCTTAAAAGTTTGAGAAGAAAATATGGTAAATAACTAAGAGAAATCTCTGGTCAATACTCAACAAGTCCTTCAGTCCAACAATATTCCATACATGAAATCCTGCCAAAAACCAGGTAAGTAACCATAGAAGCATATAATTCCCCTGTTGAACTTTCACAACCCAGCTTGTGACCTTCATTGCAGGTTAAAGAGAGATCATCAATCAGAGGACCCAATTAAGCTGTGACCAGAGTCCTGGCCCATTGCAACTGTGAACTAAGTGCATGTTGTTTAGGCTGCTAAACTTGTGGTTATTTGTTTCACAATAATAAGTAACTTATAAAAATGCTCTATACTCGTGATCCTCATTATCAATGAAACATCTCATTATTCATGTAAGGACATTGAATTCCTTAAAAATTGAGGTAAACTATCTTGAAAACAAAGCCCAAGGAGTTGATGCATTTTCATATACCCTCCTTCACCTGCTAGAGATCAAGTTAAAGAAGTCACAATCACTATTACTATTGTAGAAAAGGTACTCCTTTTCCTTTATTCAGGCTCTTACTTGTGCTTAGAATAAATGTTTATGGCTTCTATGGTTAACTAGCTGAAACATAAAGGCTTTGGTTATTGTATGTTCCCTTCGAAGGCCATTTGTAGTATTGATTTAACCCACAAGCACTTTGGACGTTGTTTTTGCCTCAATCATTCAAGCAGGTGGTTCTGTACAATGTAGAACACAGCTTAAAGGGAAAAACATAGAAAGACATCAACTCTACAAGCAGCTCCTGTAGTAGCTCTGGAAACATTGTGAAGTAACTCTATGCACAATATTATTGATACCTATTTGGAATTTTCCTATAATGGGACAAATTTGATATACAATCTATTTACATTATAGAATCTTTCCTAATGCACCTGTGTCTCACTGACAGGTTTTTCTTTCCCTATCTGCTGAATTTGTATGTTTTATCTAATGGAAGTTGATATTAAGCAATGATGGAAGAATTTGCATACAAGGCAATAAAACCTCCTATATGGTATTATTGTTGTTAGGGAAATTAATAGTAGCTTCCACAGCAAACAAAACTACTCATTGTCTGAACACAACAAAAGTCTATTTCTTGCTATGTCAAATCTTACGCAGATGTTCCTCGATGGTTGGAGAACTGCCTATGGTTTTTCAGAGATCCACACTACACATCTTGTAGTTCTGCTATTCTCTAGGGCTGCAGAGATGTAAACTTGATCCTTTGCTTTCAGCTGCTAGTCAGGAGAAAGGCAGAAGATCATGTGAGAAAGAATTTTCTGGGCCAGTTCCAGAAATGGTTTACACAGTCCACTAGACAAAAGCGAGTCCAACAGCCACATCTAACTGCAAAGGAGGCTGGGAAATGTAGTCTAATTTTGTGCCCAGGAAGAAAATGAGAACTGGTAAATATAGACTGTCTGGGGGTAGATTAAAAGAATGCAAATATTAGTACAAATAGATTAAAGACTGCAGAAATATGGCACACGATTTATGCAACTTAATTCCAACATAGATCAGTATTTATAATAGAAAACTTATTTTAAAGAATTTTATACTATATAAATAATAAAAAAGAATTTTATACTATATAAATAATAACATTAATGTAATAATGCAACAGTGTGTTCTGTGGTTTTATTGTAATTTCACCTTTTGATAATAATCATCTTACTTATTTCCTGATTAGCTCTGTCAAGTTATTTTCCTTTTCCCCATTTTCTGTTCGTTTCTCCTTGGTAGGTTATATTCCCTTCTCATCTTCTTAAGGGAAGCTTGCATTTTGTACTATACCATATTGCATGAAATAATTCATTCTGCATAAAACATGTTTGGATACACTTTCTAGACTGGGTTAGGTTTTCCAAGGATTTTTATTGGAACTAAACACATTCTACAATCCTGTACCATACTAGAAATAGAAGTTGCATATGCTGCCTCTTGGGAAGTAGAGCAGTTAAGTGGTATCCTGGAGTTCAATAGCTGCAAGAATGAAGTAAATGACCAAGAGATGAAGAAAAATGGGGGGAAAAATCTAGCCCTTGCTACCAACTTCAACAAGTAGTATTTAGTGGCTGCTCATGTTGTCTCAGTGGACAGAGAGCATCTGTCCACTGAGCATCTGAAGGCATGAATCTTTTACTACCCCAGTAAAGGTCACATATTGTTATGCTCTAGCCTAAGCTGAAAGATCTCATGGTCATGACCTTGACAAATTTCCTAGGCTATTGGTGTCAGGATGCACCCTTGATCTGCAATGTTTTATATTGTTCTCTGGGTTTGTTTCCTGAGAAGCAGGTCATGCTGGACCTGCAGTTCAGAGTGACTTAAGTAACCCTGACATTGTAATTGGCATTGTCTGCTCAAAAAGCTGTTATTAAAAATAAGTGTTTGAGGAAAAATTGTTGTTCTTATTCTGTTCCATTATCGCATATGGAACGTGAAAGTTTATTTCCGTATTTGTCTTCTCTTAGCTAGTTTATATGCCTCTGAAATATTAGATATTTTGTAAAATAAACTTAAATGCTAAGTTACATAGAAGTATCATTGTATAGAATTGGTTATACCTAAAAGACCAGAAATCACTTGAATTAAAACAGTGAAAGCTACAGAGAACACACCATAAAACTTTGTTCTGCTTCTCCTTTCTCTGCTTCTATCCCACTGATAGTTCTCAGTGGCATTTTATAGACCCAAAGAAAGAGAAAACAGGTATTTTCTAGTTTCTTTTGTTCTTTTTATAAAAAATACTTCAAGTATAAAATGCACAATATATTACTTATACATACATATATTTTTATAAAATGAACACATATCTTATTAACATACTAGCCACTTCTTTTAAAGTCAATATTTATACTTAGAGTGAAAGTTAATTTAAAAATAAAATCTCTTTTTCCCAACTTTTATTTTAAGTTCAGGGGTACATGTGCTGCGTGTGCAGGTTTCTAACAAAGGTAAAAAATGTGTGTGCCATGGTGGTTTGCTGCACAGATAATCCCATCACCTAGGTATTAAGCCCAGCATCCATTAGCTATTCTCCCAGATGCTCTCCCTCCTCCCACCCACACCCTCAGACAGGCCACAGTGTGTGTTGTTCCCCCAACCCACGCGTCCATGTGTTCTCTTTATTCAGCTCCCAAAGTCTTATCCTAACTATACTTTGACAGTGTGTGAATGGGTATGTGTGTATATTTTACCATATACACATGAACCTTTAAATATCATCAGTCTCTGGGTCTGAACTGTGACTGTTTGCTATCAAGGAAGTGGGCATTATCTGAAGGAATTTGTGTTCTGAGTTTCGGAGAGAGAATAGCAAGAGTTAGATTAGCAACAGATTTATCAGAAAATACTTCTCATCTGAATCTATTTGGTTTCTGATATACCATATTTGGGATAAATAACAAATTTATCCCAAATTAGTTATTTATCCCAAATACTGTATGCTTCAAGTTTTTGTATTATTATTATACTTTAAGTTCTGGGATACATGAGCAGAATGTGCAGGTTCATTACATAGGTATACACGTGCCATCGTGGTTTGCTGCACCCATCAACCCGTCGTCTACATTAGGTATTTCTTCTAATGCTATCCCTCCCCTACCCCGGCCACCCACCGACAGGCCCCGGTGTGTGATGTTCCCCTCCCTGTGTCCATGTGTTCTCAATTGTCCAGCTCCCACTTATGAGTGAGAACTTTTGCTGTTTGGTTTTCTGTTCCTGTGTTAGTTTCCTAAGAATGATGGTTTCCAGCTTCATCCATGTCCCTGCAAATTACATGAACTCATCCTTTTTTATGACTGCATAGTATTCCATGGTGTATATGTGCCACTTTTTCTTTATCCAGTCTATCATTGATGGGCATTTGGGTTGGTTCCAATTCTTTGCTATTGTGAATAGTGCTGCAATAAACATACGTGTGCATGTGTCTTTATAATAGAATGATTTATAATCCTTTGGGTAAATACCCAGTACTGGGATTGTCATCTTCCAGTGTTAAGTGACAGAATCCATATTAATTGACACCAAACAATATTTTCCCACATAATACAACATCCATAACTAGCTATTTAACACACTTGGTTTGGCAGTTTGATAATGCCAGAAATTATGAAACTATTTTCAGTAAATTTTTGGCTTTCTCTTATGGTTGAAACATGACTACACTATTTCCAAGTTCCATATCTTTATACGATAACACCAAAACCACAATGATAAAATAGGAAATGGTCGTATTTGATTAGATAGAAAAACCTTTCCCAGAAACTTCCTCACAGATTTCAATTAGATCTTGATATAATTTGGATATTTGTCCTTGACCAAATCTCACGTTGAATTTTAATCCCCAATGTTGGAGGTGGGGCCTGGTGAGAGGTGTTTGGGTCATGTGGGTGGATCCCTCATGGCTTGGTGTTGTCTTCACAATAGTGAGTTAGCTTTTATGAGATATATTTGTTTAAAAGTGCATTGTACCTCCCTACCCTCTCTCTTGCTCTCACTATGGCCATGTGATGTGTCTGTTCCTGCTTTGCCTTCCACCATTAATAAAAGCTTCCTGAGGTCTCCCCAGAAGCTGAGCTGATGCTGGCACCATGCTTGTACAACCTGCAGAACCATGAACTAATTAAAATGAGTTTCTTTATAAATTACCCAGTCTCAGTTATTTCCTTTTTTTTTTTTTTTTTAAGACAGAGTCTTACTCTGTCCTCCAGGCTGGAGTGCAGTGGTGTGATCTTGGCTCACTGTAACCTCTGCTTCCTGGATACAAGCAATTCTCCTGCCTCAGCCTCCCGAGTAGCTGGGATTTCAGGCATGGGCAACCAAGCCCAGCTAATTTTTGTATTTTTAGTAGAGACAGGGTTTCACCATGTTGGCCAGGCTGATCTCGTAATCTTGACCTCAGGTGATCCACTCACCTGCCTCGGCCTCCCAAAGTGCTGGGATTACAGGCATGAGCCACTGCGACCCACCCAGGTATTTCTTTATAGCAATGAAAGAACAGCCTAACACAAAAAGGTCTTATTGACTAAGATTGGTTTGTGTTCCCACAATCTTGCCAAAAAGGAAATTGACTTTTTGGCATTTGCAGACTCTGTCACAAGAAGTAGACTATGCCAACCAGGAGAGGGGAAAGAAAATGACTATTGAGTGGGCATCCAGCAGTATATATCACCGCATGTGTGATATACATTGTTTTATGTAAATATGCTCTATTAGTCAGGGTTAACTAGATTATTATCTAGTAACTAATAATCCTGAAGGCTCATGCTTGATGTTCATTTTATTTGGGTTGTTGGTGGGGATCCCGATGAGTATAAACCTCATTCGGGAATTCAGGCTGAAGCTTCACTGGTTGCCATAACAGGAGGAAAAAGAGATGAATTGTGCTTCAATTCCTAAAGACTTTAATCTACAAGTGATATCGTCATTACTGCTCACATTTTATTGTTCAATGCAAGTCACATGGCCACTCCTTGCTTCACGTAAAGTTAGGACATATCATTTTTATCTGATTGACCTATGTCCATCTGAAACTTCTTTCACTATGGAAGAAGGGGGAGAATGGATATTAGAAGAAAATAAATAATACCTGTCACAACTGTTTAACAGGCTTGTTGTAGTAGACAGATTAACGGCCCCCAAAGATGTATACATCCTAGATCTGGGAACATGAAAATATGTTACTTTCCATGGGGAAAGGAACTTTGCAGATATGATTAAATTAAGGATCATGAGATGAGAGTTATCCTAAATTATACAGCTGGTCCTGATGCAATCACAAGGGCCTTTATAAGAGAGAGTCAGAAGGCCAAAGTTAATGTAGGAACTGTGGTGGCAGAAGCAAGATTTTAAGCATCCCAGTGGGTATGAAGTGTTTGTTATCTCATTGTGGTTTTGATTTGCCTTTCCATGATGACCCAATGATGTCAAGCATCATTTATGTACTTATTGACTATTTGTATATCTTCCTGGGACAAATCCCTGTTTATTTATATCACTCGCCCATTTTGAAAATGGGGTTTCTTTTATTATTGAATTGTAAGACTTTTTTTTTTTACATATTCTAGATACAAGTTCCTTATGTGGCTTACAAATTTCTTCCCATTCTTTGTGTTATCTTTTCACTTTCATGATAGTTTCCCCTAAATCGTAAAGGTTTTTAATTATGATGAAGTCTAATTTACCTATTTTTATCTTCTTCATGCTTTAGTGTCATATCTAAGAACATTTTGCCAAATCTAAGACACTGAAATGTAGTCCATGGTCTCTTCTAAGAGTTTTATAGGTTCAGCTCTTGCATTTTGGTATTGAATGTATTTCTATTTAATTTTGCATATGGTGAGACATAATGTCCAACTTCATTATTCTGCAATATGGTTATCCAGTTGTCCAAGAGTCATTTGTTTAAAAGAATATCATTTCGCATTGAATGTTCTTCATGCCCCTTTCAAAAATCTGTCGACTCTGAATACATGGGTTTATTTCTGGACTTTCCATTATTTTTTTATTTTTTTAATTATACTTTAAGTTCTAGGGTACATGTGCACAATGTGCAGGTTTGTTACGTATGTATACATGTGCCATGTTGGTGTGCTGCACCCATTAACTCGTCATTTACAGTGGGTATATCTCCTAATGCTATCCCTCCCCCCTCCCCCTGCCCCAGGACAGGCCCTGGTGTGTGATGTTTCCCTCCCTGTGTCCAAGTGCTCTTATTGTTCAATTCCCTTGTATGAGTGAGAACATGCGGTATTTGGTTTTCTGTCCTTGTGATAGTTTGCTGAGAATGATGGTTTCCAGCTTCATCCATGTCCCTACAAAGGACATGAACTCATCATTTTTTATGGCTGCATAGTATTCCATGATGTATATGTGCCACATTTTCTTAATGTAGTCTATCATTGGTGGACATTTAGGTTGGTTCC
Organism: Pan paniscus; assembly: GCF_029289425.2. Lineage (NCBI taxonomy): Eukaryota > Metazoa > Chordata > Mammalia > Primates > Hominidae > Pan > Pan paniscus. The sequence continues at coordinate 20,113,233 of NC_073252.2, forward strand.
AAGTCTTTGCTATTGTGAATAGTGCCGCAATGAACACACGTGTGCATGTGTCTTTATAATAGCATGATTTGTAATCCTTTGGGTATATGCCCAGTAATGGGATTGCTGGGTCAAATGGTATTTCTAGCTTTAGATCTCTGAGGAATTGCCACACTGTCTTCCACAATGGTTGAACTAGTTTACACTCCCACCAACAGTGTAAAAGTGTTCCTATTTCTCCACATCCTCTCCAGCACCTGTTGTTTCCTGACTTTTTAATGATCACCATTCTAACTGGCGTGACATGGTATCTCACTGTGGTTTTGATTTACATTTCTCTGATAGCCAGTGATGATGAGCATTTTTTCATGTGTCTGTTGGCTGCATAAATGTCTTCTTTTGAGAAGTGTCTGCTCATATCCTTTGCCCACTTTTTGATGGTGTTGTTTGATTTTTTTCCTGAAAATTTGTTTGAGTTCATTGTAGATTCTGGATATTAGCCCTTTGTCAGATGGGTAGATTGTAAAAATTTTCTCCCATTCTGTAAGTTGCTTGTTCATTCTGATGGTAGTTTCTTTTGCTGTGCAGAAGCTCTTTAGTTTAATTAGATCCCATTTGTCAATTTTGGCTTTTGTTGCCATTGCTTTTGGTGTTTTCGTCACGAAGTCCTTGCCCATGCCTATGTGCTGAATGGTATTGCCTAGGTATTATTCTAGGATTTTTATGGTTTCAGGTCTAACATTTAAGTCTTTAACCCATCTTGAATTAATTTTTGTATAAGGTGTAAGGAAGGGATCCAGTTTCAGCTTTCTACATATGGCTAGCCATATTTATTAATAGGGAGTCCTTTCTCCAATTCTTGTTTTTGTCAGGTTTGTCAAAGATCAGATGGTTGTAGACGTGTGTTTGTTATTTCTAAGGCCTGTGTTCTGTTCCATTGATCTATATCTCTGTTTTGGTACCAGTACCATGCTGTTTTGGTTATTGTAGCCTTCTAGTATAGTTTGAAGTCAGGTAGCATGATGCCTCCAGCTTTGTTCTTTTTGCTTAGGATTGTCTTGGCAATGCTGGCTCTTTTTTGGTTCCATATGAACTTTAAAGTAGTTTGTTTTTCCAATTCTGTGAAGAAAGTCATTGGTAGCTTGATGGGGATGGCATTGAAACTATAAATTACCTTAGGCAGTATGGCCATTTTCACGATATTGACTCTTCCTATCCATGAGCATGGAGGGTTCTTCCATTTGTTTGTGTCTTCTTTTGTTTTGTTGAGCAGTGGTTTGTAGTTGTCCTTGAAGAAGTCCTTCACATCCCTTGTAAGTTTTATTCCTATTTTATTCTCTTTGTAGCAATTGCAAATGAGAGCTCACTCATAATTTGGCTGTCTGTTATTGGTGTATAGGAATGCTTGTGATTTTTGCACATTGATTTTGTATCCTGAGAATTTGCTGAAGTTGCTTATCAGCTTAAGGAGATTTTGGGCTGAGATGATGTCTAAATATACAATCATGTCGTCTGCAAACAGAGTCAGTTTGATTTCCTCTTTTCCTAATTGAATACCCTTTATTTATTTCTCTTGCCTGATTGCCCTGGCCAGAACATCCAATACTATGTTGAATAGGAGTGGTGAGACAGGGCATCCTTGTCTTGTGCCAGTTTTGAAAGGGAATGCTTCCAGTTTTTGCCCATTCAGTATGATATTCACTGTGGGTTTGTCATAAGTAGTTCTTATTATTTTGAGGTAGGTTCCATCAATGCCTAGTTTATTGAGAGTTTTTAGCATGAAGGGCTGTTGAATTATATCAAAGGCCTTTTCTGCATCTATTGAGATAGTCATGTGGTTTTTGTCATTGGTTCTGTTTATGTGATGGATTATGTTTATTGATTTGCCTATGTTGAACCAGCCTTGCATCCCAGGGATGAAGCCCACTTGATCCTGGTGGATAGCTTTTTGATGTGCTACTGGATTTGGTTTGCCAGTATTTTATTGAGGATTTTTGCATCAATGTTCATCAGGGATATTGGTCTAAAATTCTCATTTTTTGTTGTGGCTCTGCCAGGCTTTGGTATCAGGATGATGCTGGCCTCATAAAATGAGTTAGGGAGGATTCCCTCTTCTTCTATTGATTGGAATAGTTTCAGAAGGAATGCTACCAGCTTCTCCTTGTACCTCTGGTAGAACTCAGCTATGAGTCTGTCTGGTTGGTAGGCTATTAATTAATAGCCTATATTAATTAATAGCCTATATTAATTATAGGCTATTAATTATCTCAAGTTCAGAGCTTGTTATTGGTTTATTCAGAGACTCCACTTCTTCCTGGTTTAGTCTTGGGAGGGTGTATGTGTCCAGAAATTCATTCATTTCTTCTAGATTTTCTAGTTTATTTGCGTAGAGGTGTTTATAGTATTCTCTGATGGTAGTTTGTATTTCTGTGGGAACAGTGGTGATATCTTTATCATTTTTTATTGCGTCTATTTGATTCTTCTCTCTTTTCTTTTTGTTAGTCTTGCTAGCGGTCTATCAATTTTGTTGATCTTTTCAAAAAACCAGCTCCTGGATTCATTGATTTTTTGAAGGGTTTTTTGTGTCTCTATCTCTTTCAGTTCTTCTCTGATCTTAGTTATTTCTTGACTTCTGCTAGCTTTTGAATGTGTTTGCTCTTGCTTCTGTAGTTCTTTTAATTGTGCTGTTATGGTGTCAATTTTAGATCTTTCCTGCTTTCTCTTGTGGGGATTTAGTGCTATAAATTTCCCTCTACACACGGCTTTAAATGTGTCCCAGAGATTCTGGTACCTTGTGTCTTTGTTCTCATTGGTTTCAAAGAACATCTTTATTTCTGCCTACATTTCGTTACCTCCCCAGTAGTCATTCAGGAGCAGATTGTTCAGTTTCCATGCAGTTGTGTGGTTTTGAGTGAGTTTCTTAATCCTGAGTTCTAATTTGATTGCACTGTGGTCTGAGAGACAGTTTGTTGCTATTTCTGTTCTTTTACATTTGCTGAGGAGTGCTTTACTTCCAACTATGTGGTCAATTTTGGAATAAGTGTGATGTGGTGCTGAGAAGAATGTATATTCTGTTGATTTGTGGTGGAGAGTTCTGTAGATGTCTATTAGATCTGCTTGGTGCAGCTGAGTTTAATTCCTGGATATCCTTGTTAACCTTCTGTCTCATTGATCTGTCTAATATTGACAGTGGGGTGTTAACGTCTCCCATTATTATTGTGTGGGAGTCTAAGTCTCTTTGTAGGTCTCTTGCTTTATGAATCTGGGTGCTTCCATATTGGGTGCATATATATTTAGGATAGTTAGCTCTTCTTGTTGAATTGATCCCTTTACCATTATGTAACGACTTTCTTTGTCTCTTTTGATCTTTGTTGCTTTAAAATCTGTTTTATCACAGACTGAGATTGCAATCCCTGTCTTTTTTGCTTTCCCTTTGCTTGGTAGATCTTCCTCCATCCCTTTATTTTGAGCCTATGTGTGCCTGTTTACATGAGATGGGTCTCCTGAATACAGCACACTGATGTGTCTTGACTCTTCATCCAATTTGCCAGTCTGTATCTTCTAATTGGGGCATTTAGCCAATTTACATTTAAGGTGAATATTGTTATGTGTGAATTCGATCCTGTCATTATGATGTTAGCTGGTTATTTTGCCTGTTAATTGATGCAGTTTCTTCATAGTATCAATGGTCTTTACAATTTGGCATGTTTTTGCAGTGGCTGGTACCATTTGTTCCTTTCCATGTTTAGTGCTTCCTTCGGGAGCTCTTGTAAGGCAGGCCTGGTGTTGACATAATCTCTCAGCATTTGCTTGTCTGTAAAGGATTTTATTTCTCCTTCACTTATGAAGCTTAGTTTGGCTGGATATGAAACTCTGGGTTGAAAATACTTTTCTTTGAGAATGTTGAATGTTGGCCCTCATTCTCTTCTGGCTTGTAGAGTTTTTGCCTAGAGACCTGCTGCTAGTTTGATGGGCTTCACTTTGTGGGTAATCTAACCTTTTTCTCTGGCTGCCCTTAACATTTTTTCCTTCATTTCAACCTTGGTGAATCTGACGATTATTTGTCTTGGGGTTGCTGTTCTCGAGGAATATCTTTCTGGTGTTCTGTGTTTTTCCTGAATATGAATGTTGGCCTGCCTTGCTAGGTTGGGGAAGTTCTCCTGGATAATATCCTGAAGAGTGTTTTCCAACTTGATTTCATTCTCCCCATCACCTTCAGGTACACCAATCAGATGTAGATTTGGTTTTTTCACATAGTCCCATATTTCTTGGAGGATTTGTTCATTTCTTTTTACTCTTTTTTCTTTAAACTTCTCTTCTTGTTTTATTTCATTAATTTGATCTTCAGTCACTGATACCCTGTCTTCCACTTGATCAAATTGGCTACTAAAGCTTGTGAATGCATCACGTAGTTCTTGTGCCATGGTTTTCAGCTCCATCAAGTCATTTAAGGTCTTCTCCAAACTGTTTATTCTAGTTAGCCATTCATCTAATCTTTTTTCAAGATTTTTAGCTTCCTTGTGATGGGTTCGAACATCCTTCTTTAGCTCGCGGAAGTTCATTATTACGAACCTTCTGAAGCCTACTTCTGTCGACTTGTCAGTCATTCTCCAACCAGTTTTGTTCTCTTGCTGGTGAGCAGCTCCGATCCTATGGAGAAGAGGCACTCTTATTTTTAGAATTTTCTGCTTTTCTGCTCTAGTTTCTCCCCATCTTTGTTGTTTTATCTCCCGTTGGTCTTTGATGTTGGTGACCTACAGATGGGGTTTTGGTGTGGATGTCTTTTTTGTTGATGTTGATGCTATTCCTTTCTGTTTGTTAGTTTTCCTTCTAACAGTCAGGTCCCTCAGCTGCAGGTCTGTTGGCGTTTGCTATAGTCCACTCCAGACCTGTTTGCCTAGGTATCACCAGCAGAGGCTGCAGAACAGCAAATATTGCAGAACAGCAAATTTGGCTGCCTGATCCTTCCTCTGGAAGCTTTGTCCCAGAGGGTCACCTGCCTGTGTGAGGTGTCAGTCAGCCCCCACTGGGAAGTGTCTCCCAGTTAGGCTATACAGGGGTCAGGGACCCACTTGAGGAGGCAGTCTGTCTGTTCTCAGAGCTCAAACACTGTGCTGGAGGAACCACTGCTCTCTTCAGAGCTGTCAGATAGGGACATTTAAGTCTGCAGAAGTTTCTACTGTCTTTTGTTCAGCTATGCTCTGCCCCCAGAGGAGGAGTCTATAGAGGCAGGAAGCCTTGCAGCACTGCAGTGGGCTCCGACCAGATCAAGCTTCCCAGCCACTTTGTCTGCCTACTCAATCCTCAGCAATAGTGAATACCCCTCCACCTGCCAGGCTGCTGCCTCACAGGTCTATCTTAGACTGTTGTGCTAGCAGGGAGTGAGAATCCTTGGGTGTGGGACCTGCCAAGCCATGCATGGGATATAATCTCCTGGTGCACTGTTTGCTAAGACCTTTGGAAAAGTGCAGTATTTAAGCGGGAGTGTCCCATTCTTCAAGGTACAGTCTGTCACAGCTTCCCTTGGCTAGGAAAGGGAAATCCCCTGACCCCTTGCCCCTCCCAGGTGAGGCAATGTCCCAACCTGCTTCGGCTCACCCTCCATGGGCTGCACCCACTATCCAACCAGTCCCAGTGAGATGAACCAGGTACCTCAGTTGGAAATGCAGAAATCACCCAGTTTCTGCATTGATCATGCTGGGAGCTGCAGACTGGAGCTGTTTCTATTCTGCCATCTTGGAACAGGACTCTTCTCCATTATTTTTTTATCCACCTATATGTTTATCCTTATACCCTACCACAATGTCTTGGTTACTGTTGCTTTGTAGTAAATTTTGAAGTTAAGAAGTGTCAGTGCTCCTACTTTTTTCTTCCTCAAGATTGTTTTGGCTATTCAGGGTTTTTGTAATTTCATTTAAATTTTAGATTAAGCTTGTCAATTTCTACAGAAAATTTCTGGGATTCCTACAGTAAATTTGTGGAATCTCTAGATCAGTTTGAGGGATATTGTAATCTTAATAATGTTATTTTTTTCAGTCTATGTATAAGAAACAATTTTCCATTGATTTAGATCTCTTTAAATTTCCTTAAACACTGTTTTGTAGTTTTCAGAGTATAAGTTTTGCACTTCCTTTGTTAAATTTATTTTTGATTTTTTTATGCTATTTTAAAGGAAGTTGATTTGGTAATTTTGTTTTTGCATTGTTCATCCCAAGTGTATAAATATACAATGTATTTTTCTGTATTGATCTTATATCCTCCCACCTTCCTGAATTTGTTATTACTTCTAAGAGTTTTTTAGTGGATTCTTTGTCCATGTACAAGATCACACCACCTACAAACAGAAATAGTTTTACTTATTTTTATTGTTTTGGCTCTTCTTAATTTCTTTTACTTTCAGACCACCTTGCTTAGAACCTAGAGTGCACTGCTCAATAGAAGTGCTGATAGTAAAAATTATTGCCTTGTTCCTGATCTTAGGGAGAAAGGATTCAGTCTTTCACCATTAAGTATGATGTCAGCTTTACATTTTTGTAGCTACCGTTCATCAAGTGAAAAGTTGCAATCTATTCCTAGTTTATTGACTGTTTTTATCATAAGTTTTTTTGATTTTTCTTCATCTATTAAAATGACCATGTGTTGATTAAATTATTTGACATGATATATTACACCAATTGGCTGCATATATAATTGCTGCATGTAAATTTTAGGGTTGATATTTCTTTTCTTTTGCTGAAATATAAAAAGTATTATGTCACTTTCTTCTGATATCCGTGGTTTCAGATGAAAAATCTTGTGTCATTATCCCTTCTTTCCCTCACGCTAAATAAAAATAAAAAAGAAAACAGATAATGCACTAATTCCTACCCATCCTGCAATAACCAAATCAATTGTTTCTTCTTTTTGCATCTTTGTATATTCTTTAAGGACCTTATTTTTAGTTCCAAATGATTTTTTAATATGTAGTATTTTTGCTTATCCCTGCTAGTCTCTGAATTTCATGAAGACATTAACTCTATATAATGCAATTTTATACCTCAACATCTAGGACAGTGTATTATAAGTAGTAGATATTGGTTACTTACCAAATTAAGTAAAATTATTCTACAGTCTCTTCTCTCTGAGTGAAACATTAATTTGTTTTTAAGAGGCTTAATTTCATTTTTAGGCTCAACATCTGTCCATATAAACACATTTCTTAAATTTCATTGGAATAAGTAATCAGTTTTGAAATACAAATGTTCTCTCTTCACACTCCTTTAAGGAGCATGAAGTAAATAGCACAACTATATTTCTTTGCTATAAAATGAAGAATGCTGTTCTTGAAATTAGTAGCACCGTGAATTGCAATTTACATTCAGAAATTATGAACAAATCTATTTTATTTTTTTAAAAGACAGTGTTTTCCCCAGAAAAACACAGATCCATGCTTTACTCTGTTTCATTCAAATATATGGCTGTAAATCAGGCATCAAGTGGAATGCGTGAAATCTTGGCGTGTAGAAGCACTTTTGCATAACCAAAAATTGAGATCAATGAAGCTAATCTGAAATCCCATTGACAAATCTGTTGTGCATTTAATAACTTTTTTCACCTAGAGAAGCAAAAATAAATCATAGGATTTATTATATGCTACAGAATGATACACACCTAAGTGTTGAATAAAACCTCCAGAGAGCCATCAGTTTATTTAAAGAGAACTTGGAAATGCAAGAGAGATCCCTCTGTCAAAGGAAGTTCTTAATATATGGTTCCTGCCAGTGTGCTGGGTTTGTTAACAAGTTTCTGTACCAATACACAAGGCTACAAGCTTTTCTTAGGACACTGCCTACAATGTTTGTTCAAGAACGTCTATTTTGAAGCAGCATACCACACTTTTTAAGCCTTCTTTTCTATACACACACACACACACACACATGCACAAACATAGACACACACAATCCTCTTTGTTTTAAAATTATGTTAACAATAAAAGTTTGTATTACATTCACAGTATGAGCCTCTTGATTCCAAAATTTTAAGAAATCTGGAACATTAATTATGCAGCATTTCAATACAGGGCATGTAATTCTGGGTGTGTGACAAATTCATTCACTTCATTGACCATCAGAGAGGGTTTTGAATGAATTTGTGTCAATATTTCTTTCTTTGGGAATTAAAGTTTGTGATTATGAATGTCAACTCCTAATATTTTCTTAAAGTCACTCAAAACCACTTTATTGAGTACACATCCTACATTATTAACTAGAGCAGTAGATCCTAGACCTGGAAACACATTGGAATTCTATGAGGAACTTTTTGAAAATGAACTCACTTAGAAACCACTGAATCAAAAACTCAGGGTGAAGGAAAGAATAAAATCAGGATTCTACCAGCCCTGCAAGTTTGGGAACCAGTGCACCAAGCACTCTGTCAAATCTATTAGAGGCTATGAAGTTGTATGAGTTAAAATTCTTCAAGTTAAAGGAAAACCTAATTCAAACTGAATTTCAAGTGAATGGAAACAATGGTTTAAAGCTGGCTCTTAAACTTGGAAGACATAATAAATGGTTATTTTTTAGCCATTGAATTTTGAGGTGGCTTCTAAGGAGCATCATTTGTGGCAAGAGATAATTGGTGCAACTATAGTCAGAATTGCTGCATGAAGCTGAGCCCTGCACAATCATAAATGAAGGCTGAACCTGTGGCTGGGGCAACCTGTGGCTGGCGCAATGTCATGGGCCAATTGGCTTAAGTCCATTTACTTGAAGTAAATACTGTGTTGATGAGGATAGTAATACTAGAACCAGCTGGGGACTTTCTCTGGAGCTGGGATGCTGCACAATGGGAGAGGGCAGGATGGGTTTAGGAAAGACTTTGGGTGATTCAAAAGGAGTGAAAAGCATGAAACTATCAATCCAGTTGCAAGGCTATACTAACATATATGGAATAAAATCTTACAATAATAGCATAAGAAACTAGATTGTGGTGAAATTGCACAATGTAGACTATAAATATAGTAGAAATTCAAAGATAAAGGAATAAATGAGAACTAGAGACATCAACACAGGTTTCACTGGGAAGGTAGAGTTATAATTATACTTTGAAAGATGGGCTAGGTGTGATAAAGTAGGAAGAGAAATTCTTAGTGATCTCTTTAGGACAAAGGCCAAAAGCTCTTTAACACTATGAATGGAAGATTGTTTCTGTATTTGAAGTCAGTGCATGCAGAAAGATTATTTAGGGTTACTACAATTTTTTAAATTAATATTCAATGTATTAAAGCTATAAATTCAAAGGCTTAGTTTTTATAAAGCATTTAGATTTAATTTACAAACATGTGATTCTATTTATAAATTCAGTAAATTAAGTGTGACTTTTAAGAGAGATATTACAGCTTAGTTAATTAAATTTTGTTAAATATTTTAAACAGCATTTATGCACTTAATATATTTGATTTTCTTTTATATGCAATTCAACTGTCTGAATACCAAAAGAAACTGCCCCAAGAACTTAACTGATTCCTATAAACCTAATAAATTAGAGATATAAATACAGTAAATCTTAAATGATCTTACATATTCTAATATTATTTGCAAAACCTTGAAGAATTATTTTAACTTAAAATTATAAGCTTAAGACAATTATTCAAGTACATATTTTAAACTAGAATCATAAGATTTGTCTGGTAGATCAGTGCAATTATTTGAATATGTTCCCCAAATTCATGTGTTGAAAACTAAATTGCAACTGCAACAAAGTAGAGAGGTGGGGTCTTTAAGTGGTGATTAGTTCATGAGGGCAGAACGCTCATGAATGGGTTAATGCCATTATTGAGGGCGTGGTTAAGTTATCTTGGAAATCAGCTCCTGAAAAATGATGAGTTAGGCCCTCTCTTTCCTTCTCATTCATGTGGTGCCTTCTGCCATGTATGACTCAACAAGGACCTCACCAAATGTAGCCCCTTGATTTTGGACTTCCCAGCCTCTGGAATCATGAATCAAATAAATTTTTTTTCATGATAAATTACCCAGTCTGTGTTATTCTGTTTTACCAGCACAACACAGACTAAGACAATCAACAATCATTAACTAGAGGTAGTATTTCTGCCTCCCTGGGGGTTGGGGGAGCTTTTGATGTGTGAGCAGGTACTTTGGTTGTCACAATGCCCAGGGACTACTGTAGGCATTTAGAGGGTGGTGATTAAGAATGTTAACAGTCCTGCAATATATGAGAGCCAAAAGCATGCCCCTTGAGTATATTAGATAATGTTGTAGTTTTGATTCTTCCAGAAGCTGACCCTGACATGATTCAAAAGTAAGTAATCTATGTGGGAATAAAGGAAACACTGATTGGTAAATGAGAAGCAAGACAGGAAAGGAAAAAGATCAATAAAGTGTGCTTTACCAAGCAAGTTACCACTGAGGGCAATAAGGACATAATGCAACTGAGGAAGCTTTAAGAGTAAATGTAAATTTATATCAATGTCTGAGTTATCTTGCCATAGTTGTGAGAAAACTAGGGTAGTGATGCACCAATTTCCATCAGTAATTGACTGAGGGCTGCTTCAGTGGGTAAGTCTCCTGCACTTCAGCCAAAGCAAAGAGGATCCTTGCAGCCAGAGAAATTCTCTAAGGCCAGAAAAAAAATAAATGTTTTCTACTTTCAGGGGGTGTTGCAAGCACACGGAACAGACATCAAATAACTTTAATTTGGGGATTTAATCAATTGACTCCTTAATTCCCCTTGAGTACAGGTATGAAAATCCAAAGGAGGCTGGTAATTTCAGCTTTGAGGCTTCAGAGAATCCAATCAGCAAGAATTTGATCCTCCTTTGCTTTCTGGAGGTAAACTATGATTGCTTTGAACTACCGAATCCTAGAAAATTGGACAAAATGAGAATAGAAAGGCAATGTTGGTTTCAGTCTTCAAGAAGTCACTTCAACTCATTGGTAGCTGTCTTGTTGTGTTTGCTGGTGGATGGTGAGAGATTTCACACTCCTCATTCTCAAACAGTGCTTTGAAAAGACTCTAAGATTTGAGTCCCATGGGAAAGTCTATCAAAGGAAAAATGGAACTGAGTTGAAATTAAAAATGTTAAGCAATGTTTCCTAATGACTGTGCCCATGAAAGTATTTCATGGGGGTACATGAATAGTCTGAAATTATGTGTCAACTTTTGTGCATGTGTATATCTTCCTGGAGAGAGAATCCACAGCCTTCATTAGTTTTTCTAATGAGATATTGTCCTTCATAGGAAAAGAATAAGCATTTATTTAATATGAGAAAACCAGTAGTAGAGGAGGAGAGAGGAGGAAGGTAGAGAAAATAACCAAGATTCATAAATATCAAGTATTAATTGAATCATAAAGCCTCATAAGAACACTGGTTTGATGACGAAGAGCTAAGACTTTGAAAGATTAGATTTTCATATTCAAGGACACAATGGGCAAGTGGTGCTGCTGACAGTCCAACTCCAATGCTCTTCTAACTCTAAAGCTTGTGCCATCTCTATCATGCATGCTGTTGTATCCAGAGGGTTCTGGAGTGAGGCCTTTGAATGTGTAATTACTTTTAATAGTCAGGAGAGAGAAGGAGCCCAATTTTACCTAAATTAAAATGATCCAGGTGAAACTTGAAATGCAGACTGTTTTAATATGGCTATCCCCTCTACAATCCACAAATGTCAGCCTCATGGCTTCAGTGACTACCGAGACTGTACCTGGAATGATGGATACTGACATTAAGTTTCTTCATTGCCATGGAGAAAGAAGAAATGAAAGTTATAACCCATCCCTGGGCAATTAAACTAAACTCACTAGAATTACCCTGAAATTATCAACATATGGTAGTTTTTAAAATTTAAATTGAAGTTCATCTCAGTAGGGTAAGAAGTTTTAAAGTTCCAAATTGTTATATAGTAAGCTTAGAAATCTTACCTCCTCACAATCTTATTTTTTCCTTCACGATTCCCCTAATATTTTACCAGAGGGATATTAGAGACCTCCTCATCACTAAATCTAATAACTCATGTTTCAAATATTTTAACTATTATTTTCTATACAGAAATATTACATTTTTATTGTAATCAATTTAGAAAACACAGATAAAGAAAATAAAAACCATACAGGCCACACAAATAATGCCAAATCCTGCCTTATAACACATAAACTGTGAGCCATTTGGTACCCAGAATACTTTATGTTGAGATGGTAGAGAAAGATACGATTTTTAAATAAATATTATAGAGACTAAAATATGCATATATCCAGGGAGTTCATAGGGTCCCCACCCCCACCATGTTGTCTCATGGAGATAATGCACAAAGAGGCAGAATAGGAGATACCAAAAATGAGATTGGTTTCCATCAAGGAAGGGCAGAGAAGAAGACGTAGAAAAAGATTGAGTCCTGGAAGGCAGAAAAGGGAGACTAGCATAGGATGAATCATGGGGCAACTTTTCCAGGGTCTTGTAACTGAGACTAAAAATTAAAGAGTCTGTTTATACTTTCTTTCATTTCTTGTACCTTCAACAAATTTGAGTCTACTCTGCACCGTGCAAGGTCCCAGGGCAACAGAGATGGGAAAGACCTGCCCTCAGGATGCTGATAGCCTAATGAGAAACCTACATGCACGTCAACAAGCAATTCCAAAGTAGTGTGATATGTCCCTTGATAAGGGTAAGCATGGGATACCAGAGGGCAGAAGCACCCAATCTAGATTGGGTCCTGGGAGAGGTTAAGCTCAGAGGAAACTTTCTAAAGGTGCTCACAGGTATCCAGGAACAGCAGGACAAATAGAAGTTAGTCAGACAAGGGGCACCAGGAAGACTTGTCAGTGGAAGAGGTTCTATTAAAAACAGCATGGTCTTACAAAAATGGCAAGTCAGTGGGCTCATATTTATACAAGATGCAGGAGCCTAAAGGAGACAGAAGCTTGGTAATATCTTCCTGCCCTCTTCACACAAACATACACATATAGTGTGAATATATATTACATATGGATGTCCAGATAGCTATTCTCAATAACATACATTTAGTTCATCATAAACATATGAAATATAATTACAACAAAAAGAAGCAAAGAGTAAAATTTAAAGCCAGGCAGATTTCAGGAGGCACACAAAAAAGAACTCTATTACTGCATTCTTGCATTACTATAAAGAAATGGCTGAGACTGGGTAATTTATAAATAAAATGGGTTTAATTGGCTTACAGTTTTGCAGGCTGTACAGAAAGCATGATGCTGGCATCCGATTCATTTATGGGGAAGCCTCAAGAAGCTTATAATCATGGTGAAAGATGAAGGGAGAGTAGGCATGTAACATTGTCAGAGCAGAAGCAAGACAGAGAAGCAGGAGGTGCCACACACTTTTAAATGACCGAATCTTGCAGGAACTCACTCACTATGGTGAGGACAGTACCAAAAGGATGGAACTAACCCAGTCCAATCACCTCCCACCAGGTCACACCTCCAATATCAGGGATGACATTTGAACATAAGGTTTGGACAGGGAAAATATCCAAACTATATCAAGCACAATTCTACTAGGATAGTTATCAACAAACAAAAAAAAAAATCAAAGAAAGGAAGAAAAGTGGGAGGGAGGAAGGGGAGAGAGGAACAGAAAGAGGGGAGAAGATGTACAACTTGAAAAAGCAAAGGGTTCTCAATCACTGGATGTATTTTAATGCAGGAAATTATTGCACTAGACAACATTTACACTATGTAATGTTAAACATATCTTCCTTCCCAGCATTCTACGATTTTATGATTTAGGGTCAAATTAATGACAATAATATTTCTGGGATGTGGGATCTTTATTTTACAATTAAAAATACTATAAAATTATTTCAAAGCCTTTTCTTGCCTCCTAATTAAACATTTAAGACTACAATAAGTACAGAAAGATATATTAAAATATGCTACATTAAGAAACTCAAGTGATTACTCATTTTATGTTAATTATTATCCTTCATTTATTATTTCTGATGCAGTGCCTTGCACAGAGTAGGTTTTCAATAAATCTATTGACTTTTGATTTCTTCACAACAGGCTTTCTTACGTAAAAAGTACCCACATCCATTTTGGTAACTATTTTAAACGGATCCCTATTTGACAAAACACGTACCCAACAAAAAAATCACCATAAACAAAGGAAGAATGAAAGTTACAAATTGGAAAAACAAAAGTTTGTCCAAATTACAAAGAAATAGGATTGATATTCAGAATACTTCAAAATCTTATATAGATTGATGTTTAAAAATAGAAAGCCTGAGCAAAGAATATAAACAGAAATGCAAAAAAAAAATCACAAGAAGAAACTCATTTTCACTAGTAATCATGGAAAAACAAACAAAAATAATGAGATGATAGATTTTTGGCCAACAGACTAGCAGGATCTTAAACATTCACATGAAAGAATTATGTATACTGCAGCTTTTTGGAGACATTTTTGACAATATGTGTTAAATTGTTTGAATACGCTTTACTCAGATGCAGTCATCATTTCACCTGTTAGATTTTCTCCTCTAGAATTAATTGCATTTGTGCGCAAAGAGGATTTTCATTATAATTATTTTAAAAGACAAGAAATAATTTGAATATCCTGCCATAGGTATAATGGTTAAATATATTATGGTACATTCATAAGACAGATGATATGCAGATATTAAAAATATAGTTCTATCATTTTTAAAAGAATATATTTACATATAATTAATATAAAAGAAGCAAAAGCATTCACATTGAAATTGAGATTTGTTTCTTCAGGGGCTGAAACAGAGATAGGAAAACCCAGGATAGGTCAAAAGAGAAATGTTTATTTGTATTATGTGATTCATTTTATCTTACATGGAAACCATGTCTTATGTGTGAAGTTAATCAATGTTTTAAATAAAAGAAAGGAAAAAAAGACTATGTTGTATCACCTCCTACAATTTTGGATGAAGGGAATAGAGATATCACTTAATTTAAACTCCTAAATTTAAGTATGTAGGACTTAGGCCCCAAAATTTGAAATTAAAAAAGGACATGTTCCTTGTGTCCTGTTGACTCAATTCTGCTGATTCAAATCCAGTGTTCTTCCCTGCCCCTCAAATGCACTGAAAGTATTCTTTAATTTTAAGCACAATATCAGTAATTTTTGTGATTTAGATGACGATGATCCTGAGGGTAGTAAGTCTTCAATAAGTATAAACAGATGGGTACATCCCCACTATAGGGAACAGAATTGGGTAGAAATTAATTATAACCACATTGCTTCCCCTAGATTAATCGTAATGAGCTAGTTGTGATGCTTCTACATGTACTGCATGATAGTAGTCAATTGAAGAGTTTATGGTCTTAATTATTTATTATTAAAGGGGTCATTTTGAGGTACAGAGTAACATTCAATTAGAAAAAAAAAATAGAGTACATGCATTTGTTTAAACCAGAATTTACAAGGCAGAATGGTTGCAGACCCAACAAACATTCACAAGATTACCTCAAGAACTGGAATTTAGTGATGATTCTACCAGTGATAATATAAGACAATGTGAATTTTTTATTTTTAATTTTTGGGGTACATAGTAGGTGTATATATTTATAGGGCACATGAGATGTTTTGATACAGACATGCAATGTGAAATAAGCACATCATGGAGAATGAGGTATCCATCTCCTCAAGTATTTATCCTTTGAATTACAAATAATCTAATTACACTCTTTGGGTTCTTTTAAAATGTACAATTAAGTCATGATTGATTGGAGACACCATGAATTTGTGAATGTGGATATTTGCTGTAAGCTTCTAAATAGTTCAATTAAGGAAAAAATCAAATCTGTCTGCAGATAATTCAATATTGCAATGTTGGGTGGGATCAACTGCTTTACCCCTACTCCGCATTTCAGCGGAGAGGTTTTCTGCTGTTCACATTTACTAAAAGAGACCTGAACCTTTGATGTTCAACGTAAGGATCAAGTAACAACCAGGGACCACTTCAGTGCAGGAGGGAAAAAACAGCATTTGGCTCTAGGTCTAAATTCTACTCCATTGTTCATTTACCAAAACCAAAATTATAATAAAAACAAGATTATGGACTTTATATAGGCCTATAAAATAACTCTGGAAAACTGCGGATCCGGAAAAAAATCAAAAACTTCAGTATCAACTGTAAAACTTTCTAAAAATGAAACAATATAATAAAGAACAGAGGTAGAATTTGGCTCTGAATTGAGTTGCCCACCTGCAAGTTATTTTTAGGCGTCCCCAAGATGGAAAGGAAAACATTAAAAAAAAACTTTCCACAAGTCCCCCTCACAAGTGCTCTGTGGTTGAATCTTCACTCTGAATCCAAACCAAGCCTCGGGGCAGGCATGCAAGGACTTTGAATAAACTAAGGTTAGAGGAAAACAAACAAAAGAAGATAAAAGGAAAGTCAAACTTGTTCATGTGTAGACAGAAAGAAAACGATTTTAGCTAATTATTTTAAAGGTTTTTTTTTTATTTTCTCCTTATTCATGCTCGAAGATAATTATTATGCTCACTGACAAACAGGCCATGAGACAGGTTACTTGAGGGAAAGCTTTCTCTCTCTTTATGGCTTCCAGAAAGTACCCAGATTGGGCAATAGAGATTTATTTTTCAAATTGGGTGGAAGAAAGAGAAGAAAAAAAAAAGAACCCCGTGATGAGAAATGTCCTTTGTCTCTTCTAATATACTTTCTTTACAAACCCTAACTGTGGTATTAACGAAATGGCAATGAGATCAAAAAGACAGTGCCCACTTATAATGATTCTTCTATTGAGAGGATGACACATCTTAAAATTGTCCAACAACAACAAAATTTAGCCCGAAAACCATTATTAGTGGACCTGATTTCTTTCCCAGGAAATTCTAAAAACTGCATTTCATATTACAATAGGCCAACAATTCAACATATACCCCCTTCCAAGACTAATTTTTGGGGTAAATGGAGTATATTCAGAAAGGTCCGGGTTAGGTTTAGGTACAATGTAGAGGCTTCAGGTTAATTAACAATGTGAGGAAACTGTGAACCTAGGAGTTTTCTCTGCAGCCCTCCCCAGTCTGGCTTCTGTCACCACCACCCCCATGGAACCATTCTTGGAAGGTCACCAACATCCCTTTGCCAAATGTTGTGGACACTTGTCAGCTCATCTCACGCAGCCTCTCAGCTGGCTGCCCCTGCCTTGATGTGGTCACACTCTGCTCCTTTTCCTCCTCCACTTCTGGCCGCTGCTTTTCTGTCTCTGTGTTGTGTCATCTGCTTCTATATCTTGCCTTCCGTCTACAGGCACACAGGAGGCTTCAGTCCTCAGCCTCTTTGCTTCCTGGTCTTCACTCTCTTCCATTTAATCACAACTCTCAGAGCTTTTAATACCACCTCAAGCCTCTGCCTCACTTAAAAATCTGCCCTGAGCTTCATCCTCTTATATCCCAGTATCTGATTTCTCTAACAAAATAATGAATAATCATTAAAAACTTAATATGGTTCAGAAAATAACTCTATTTTTTCTCTCAAAACCTGTTCCTTTCCTTCTCTTCTACTTTGTTAAATAACAATACAATAAAGACTTAAAAAGTCATTCTTAAATCCTCCTTTTTCCTGAGCCCTGACAGTCAATCCATAATAAATCATTTATGTCTGTCTCTGCAAACATACCTCAAATGCGTTCTCTTCTCTCCCATCTGCACCGCTACTCACTTGGCCTCAGGTCCTCTTCATCTTCACCTGGAGTGTAGCAATTGCTTCCTAACTGCCCCCTCAGCCCCCGCTTCTGGAAATGCCCACCTTTAATCTGGTTTGCACACAGCAGGTAGAGTAATTGTTTTAAAAGTGTAAATCGTGTCTTGCAATTGAACATGAGCAAATAAAATTTCTCCTTTGGTTAACATTCTTTAATGGTTTTCTCCTGTAGCAAATCCAAAGTTCTCAATAGGATCTCAAAGGCCCAACCTTATTTTCCCTCTCCAATTCACATACTACCTACCCATTATGCTTATAACCCTTTCTTTTCCTCAATAAAATCAAGCTCTTTACTTCCCCTGGGCCTTTGCACTTGCCAGCCCCTGGCTCCTCACTCATCTTCAGAATACTGGCTCCTTCTCATCTTCAGGACTTAACTTTCCCCATCACCGTCCACAGTTTGTGTCTCCTGTATTAGATAGTTTATTTCCTGCAGAACCCTTATCACTGAAATAAACTTGGTTTTGTTGTTGTTGTTTCTGTATTGCCTGTCTCCCTTACTGCTGATGAACAATCACTGCTGCTGTCAACCAGTGTCTAGCACTGTCACTGGTATCCTGTAGGCATTAAATATAGAAAGGTGAATGAATGATTGATTGAGTGAATAAATGAGTGTTGACAGCAGAAAGGGAAGGAGTAAAATATCACCTGCACAGTGGAACCCATAGTCCAGTGGTTGAGGTAGAAATGAACAATTAGTATAGGTGAAAGGAAAAACAAGAACAAGATGAGATGGTAACGCAGACAGGCTGTAACTTACCATTTTGGCAGGAAATGATTAAAGGTGATGTTTCTGAACCATTGTTTCCAGGGATGCTTATGGCACAAGGGTTTGCCTTCATGCCTGTGTTTACTGCACATAGTGCTGCTTCTTTTTTTTTTTTTTTTCATTTACCTCAGTAATTGTAAAAGAGCTTCAAGCCACATTTCCTAAGACACTTCTACAAACATTCTTAAGTCTGGCATCATACAGTGAGGTTACAGAAATGAGAACTGTGGCAAGCCCTGGAACATCACTGTGGAAGAGCAGTAACATTTATGGAAATGAATTGATAACATTCATTAAGGCTATTTTATTTTTTGAGCACAAAAATAGTTTTGATGAGATAGGATGAGTGAGAGGCTTAGAAGGAATGACTCTGTGGCAAGAAACAAGCATTCAGCAAATACCAGGAACTTTCTCTCAAATGCACTGCTACCATCACTGCCTAGCAAATCCCTACTGATCCTTCAAGAACCAGTTCAAATGTCTTCTGCTCTATGAAGCCTTTGCATTTGAGCAATCGCTTCTTCTACTGGGCCCCTATGGACTTCTATCATGCCACTCACTACAATGGATGGTGATATGTAGTTGACACATTGTATTAGTTAGCTCAGGCTTCCAGAACAATATACCATAAACTAAGTGCCTTAAACAACAGATTATTTTTTCATAATTCTGGATCCTGGGAAGTTCAAGATCAAGTGTCGGCCAATTTTCTTTTTGATGAGAACTCTCTTCCTGTCTTATAGGTGGCTGTCATGCCACTGTGTCCTCGCATGGTGGAGAGAAAGAGATCTGAAGTCTGCTCCTCTTCTTCTAAGGATACCAGTTCTATTGAAGTAGAACAGCCCGCTTATGACCTGTTAACCTTATTCCCTCCTCACAGAACCTATCTCCATATATAGTCACATTGGGGATTAGGCCTTCAACATACCAATTTGTGAAAGGACACATTTAGTAATAACACATGTCTATTTAATAGGATCAAGTCCTGGCCATGTTTTAATCCTAGCACTTGCCACTGTACCTAGAACAGATTAAGTTCTCAAAAGACAAATTTTCAATGAATGAATGAATGAGTGAATGTATGAATGAAGAAATCCTAGATAAAGTTGATACTATTTTGGAATATAATTTGATTTTTATTTTGTTGTACAGTTATGCCATTAGATTATTTTTGATTTATCAGAATCAGCAGCTTGCAGTGGAGAATACAAGTAATGTAAAGTTCCAAGATTTAACAAAATGAGGCTGGCTGTGTGACACCCAACTAATTTATTCCGTTATTTTAGTCATTAGATTAAAGACAAGCTACTATATTTCAATACTCTAAGTAGCTTGAATTTCATGTATTGTAAAATTAAATGCATTTCTTAGGATGGAAGAATTAGAAAGAACATTTTAAACATTAGAAAATCAACTGCTTCTCTTATATCTCATTTTACACTCAGCCTTGACCATGATATTTGATTTAGAGCCAATAAATATTGAAAACTCTATTTCAGATAAATAGAGTTCATGAGCTCTAACTTTCTTACTTGATGTTCTCAATAACTATTATCTTATTGCCTTAAGTTGCTCTCTTGAACACTCTGATAATTAAAAGAAATGAAAAATAATGCCCAATTTTGTGGTATTGCCCATGAATTAACCCATTGTATTCATAAACTCAAACCTCAGTAAATTTCCATTTGCTAAATATAAGAAGAAAGCATCAAAAGTATACACAAATGCTATTGCAAGAAAGAAAGAAAAAAAAAGAGTCAACCCGTAGGCTTACCCAAGGAAAAAGGAAAATATTTATATTTCTTTCAACT
This sequence comes from Pan paniscus, assembly GCF_029289425.2. Taxonomy (NCBI): domain Eukaryota; kingdom Metazoa; phylum Chordata; class Mammalia; order Primates; family Hominidae; genus Pan; species Pan paniscus. The sequence continues at coordinate 20,133,519 of NC_073252.2, forward strand.
ATCTATATAGTATCATGGAAAATACCTTTTCTAAATTAGAAATTACATAAACCTGTTCACCTTCCATCTTAGGAAAAAGTATTTACATGAAATCAGATATGGATAAAAATATTAAATATACATTTAAAATAGATATATCAATTTTCTCTCATTCTGACCATTGTAATTTCATACCCATGCTTTTTGTAACACCGCCACCCCATAGGCATTCTTCATCCCCAACACTCTGCTCTACTTTTTTTATTTTTTCCTCCAGCACTTACTGCCTTCTCACTAGGTAGCTGACTATGGGAATACAGTATGCTATGTAGTTGACTTCTTTATTATATTTATTTTTTAGTTTATGATTTGCTTACTGTAAAAATCCATGCTGTACTAGGACATGGGTTTTTGTTTTGTTTACTGATGATTTCAAGCTCCTAGAACACTGCCTGGCACAGAGCAGGCACTGAATAAATATTCACTGAATTTTTAAAGTATTTAAAGTGGTTATTATTTTTAAATGATGAGTATCTCCTTAGTCATTCTTGATTTCATCATGCACAAATTAAATCCACTGTAATTTTGTCAACATTTATAAATAGATGCCTATTTAATGTTTACAAATTCCCTAGTTTCAAATGTTAACATTTTTTGTTTAAGTATGATCTAAGGGAGAAATAAGGTAATTAAACAAGCAAACCAGAAAGTAACTGACAACTTACTTTCAAAAATATTCTGATGATCTAAGCTATATACATTTCAATTAGTGATTTCTCCCCTATTACTTTATTTACCTTTGTGTGTTCTACTTTTATATCTATTCATTTACTAGCGTATTTTCAATTAATTATTACTCTATTGGCTTCATTCATTTAGCTCACATCAACCTATACATTTCTTAGTTGCAGGATTTTCTACAGAATACAAGCAAAGCATCATTTGATCAGGCAGTATCAAAGCCCAGCAAAAGCAAATTTGAATAGTCTGTATTTTCCATGTCATTTTCTTCCTATCCATTGCCTTTCAGCAATTCTAAGGTCAGCTCTGTCCTGTGCTCCATCTTCACACATCTTCATTCTGTCACTCAGCTGTCTTCTCAATTCTTAGCACTCTCTGAAGACAATTCACACTGCTAAGTTGTGATACTTACAGGAGGTTCTTCATTGCTCAAAGAATTTCCAAAACCTTGAATGTGTATCTGTTTATGGTAACATGATTCTTCAGAGGATTGATGCTTCAGTCAGAGAATGAGACTTCTCTTGGATTTCATGGATGAAATGAAAATGGCATTTGGGCAGAAGTCCTGAGTGTAAGACCTGGCTTTAATACTTACCAGATACATGGCTTGGGTTAGATGCTTTTTAATAGCAATAGCCATGTCTACTCTCACAAGTAGTTATAAGATGCAATGCTCCTGAGAAAAGCTGTGCAAACTGTAAGCTGCCATACCAGGGTGTTCCAAATTCTCTTCTAAAATACATTAGGAGTTCCTTAATATGTTAATAAATGTTCTATAAAATATGGCCAAATAAACTAGAATGGGCATCTGAGCCTTTAATTTGCTAATGTATATAATGAATCTCTAAAAGGAAAATGTAGTGTGCTTTACTTTCTCAATTGTATTTTCTTAAATATAAAAGCCTTTCTCAAGCTTTATCAGTTCTTCTGCCCTGCAGAATAAAATATCCATTAAGTGCTGGGCCATAGAAGTGTTGATTATTTTGATACTATATAAGTAACTAATTAAATATTCAAACTGTTTAAAAGGCTGATCTACAGAAAACTGAAAGTTATTTGTTATGTATAGCTCTCTTTCTTTAAATACAACTTCCAATTTTGAAATTTTTGAGTATTCTTTATCAAAATATATTTATTCTATAATTCCTTTATAATAGCAATTAAAAGGATAAGATACTTATCTAACTTTAACAACAGAACTGCAAGAATGTTGCAGTGGAAATGATGAAATATTGTTGAGGGAAATTAAAGAAGATCTAAATAATCAGAGAAGAATTTCACATTTATGTGAAAGATTTATGTGGAATATCACATTTATGTGGAAGATTCAGTCTCTTACACATGGCAATTTATTTTCAACTGATCAATAGATTCAACACCAACCCTATCAAAATTCCAGGAGGCCTTTTCACAGAAAGTGAGAATTGGTCCTAAAATTTATATGGGACTGTTGATGTTTAATTTTATGTGTCAACATGACTGGGCTAAGGGATGCCCAGATAGCTGGTAAAATATTATTTCTGGGTATGCCTATGAGTATGTTCCTGGAAGTGATTTATTATTTGAATCAGTAGATTGAGTAAATAGGATCTGCCCTCACCAATGTGGATAGACATTATCTAATCTGTTGGGAGTTAAATACAGCAAAATGGCAGGAACAAGTGAATCCTCTCTGTTTTCTTGAGTTGGAACATCCAAATTTTCCTGCTCTCAGAAATTACAGCTCTTGGTTCTCAAGCCTTCCAATTCTGGGACTTACAGCAGTTCGCCCCTCTTCCACTCCCATTTCTCAGTCCTTCAAATTTGGGCTGAATTACACAACCAGCTTTCCCAGTTTTCCAGCTTGCAGATGGTATATTATAGGACTTCTCAGCCTCTATTATCTTGTGAGCCAATCCTTAGAATAAATCTTCTCTTACATAGTTACATATATCTTACTGATTCTGTTTCCTTGAAGAACCTTGACTAACATGAGATTGCAAAAAACCTAAAACAGCCAAAATAATTTTGAAAAAATAGAATGGAGCTGAGAGACTCTAACTTTACAATTTCAAAAGTATTGGAAAGCTACCGTAATCATGACAGTTTGATACCAGGATAAGAGTAAATATGCAGGTCAACTGAACAGGATTAAGACTTCAGAAATAAAGCCTTATATTTATAGTTAATTTACTTTTGACAAAGGTGTCAAGGAAAAGGATAGATATTCTATTGATGGTACTATGATAATTGTTCATCCATGATAATATGAACTTAGATTTTTACCTTTCACTAAGTAAAAATTAACTTAAAGATTATTATAATCTTACAAAAAGAGTTAGTTATGACAGTAAAACTTTTGGTAAATACCATAGGATGAAATCTTCTGAAATTTGGGTTAGGCAATGAAGTGTTAGCTATGACACCAAAGCAAAGTTAATGTAAGAAAGAAAAGGTGATAAAGTAGAGTTCATCAAAATTCAATACATCTGTACTTCAAAAGACATCATTAAGAAAATGAAAAAAAAAGTAACACTAAAATATCATATTTTGTAAAACACATACCTGATAAGGGCTTGTATCATGAATATACAGAGATTGCTTATAGGTCAATAATAAGAAAATGAGCACCTAAATAAAATAGGCGAAATATTTGAATGAACATTTTAATAAAGAAGATATAGAAATGGCTAACAAGCACAAAGAAAGAAGCTCAACGTAATTATTCATTAGGGAAATGTAAATTAATGCCACAATGAAGTACCATTTTAAATCTCTCAGAATGTCTATAATAAAAAAGACAGAAAATAGTAAATAAATTATAGAAATGGGATCCCTCATATATTGTCAACTGTGGCATACACTGGTGTTGCCACTTTGGAAATGCTTTGAGAGTTAAAAATACATTCACCATATGACACAGGCTTTCCACTCTTAGGTGTAAGATTCTCCCCGGGGCCTGAAAGTTTAAAGAGATAAATAAGTCCTCCCTTCTCAGGCCAGTCCCAAGGTGCAAGGCTACTTGCGCCAGCAGCGTGCGCCAGCAAGATAGCAGAAGCAAGAAGAGAGCCAGCCAGAAGACAACTACCCTGAAGATCCAGAAAGAGGCCATTCGGATACAATGTAGCAGTTATGTCATACTAGGACACTTCCTGTTTCCAGGAGACTATAAAACCTTTGCCCCATCCTCCCTTGGGACTGATGCCATTTTAGGCCTTAGCCCACCTACACCCAGGCGCTCGCTAAAACAGCGTGTTGCTCCATACTGCCTTGTGCTGTCTGTTGGCGCACTCTCCAGGTTCAAACCGATACAAGAACCTTACATATGGTGCCAAAACCCAGGAGGGGCTCAGATCTGCGTCCTCTGTGGACCTACCCCTCCACCCCAGAGAGCAGGCCACAGCAGCCAGAAAAAGGAAGCTTCTCAGCCTCCAGTCGCCTCTCTGTGCATGCACATTGGTCATTGATCTCGCCTACTGGTAAATTTCCCCGGGAACCTGGTTAACAGGGGAAAAGCCGCACGGCCTCTCTTGGTTTCTCCAGTCCGAAAATTCAATGTTAGTCCAAAAAGGCTCTGGCATGTTCCAGGCACTCGCTGATCATCTGGTCTTAGGGGCATACCTCTAAGCCATTTGATCCCGTTCTGGAAACAAAAAAGGCAATGGCGATAATCACTCCCTTTATCGTCTCCTTCCTTCCATCCAGGACGGTCTCCTTTTTCCCTGTTCTCCCATGCCTACCCTCTGTTATGGGAAACTCCTGGTCCTCCATTCCAAAAAAACAGCCCTCTAGGCTGCCTCATAAACAACCTGCAAACCTTAGGCCTCAGGCAACATATCCACTCTAAGTGCCTTGTCGTTTCTTGCAATTCAGTCTGGCCACAATACAAATTGGATAATGGGTCCAAATGGCCCACAAAAGGAACATTCGACTTTACAGTTTTAACTGACTTAAGCAATTATTACCGACGACTGGAGAAATGGTGAGAAATTCCTTATGTCCAGGCCTTTTTGCACTCAGATCACAACCTGACCTCTGCGATTCTTGCTCACCTGTTCAAATCCTTCTCCTTCATTCTCACCGCCCTGATCGCCTTTCTCCTCCCGACCCTACCTCTTCTATCCGGTTCAATCCAGCTGACTGCTGCCCATCCCTCCCAGCCCCTACCTCTTCCTCTCAACCGTCTTCTTTAACCCCCCAAGCCTCCATGTTGTCTTCTCAGCCACCATCTTCCCAGCCACCATCTTCCCAGCTGGCATCACCTCCAAAAGTACCCACTTCTTTTCCTACGCTGTCCTCTCCTCAGGACAAGTCTAGTATTGTCGGTACTCATTCTCCTTCCTCCCCACCCTCTCCTGAAGCCTGTAAACCCATCCCACCACCTTACGCCCCTATCTATCCTCCACTGCCTATCAACTCAACCCCCTCAGCAGGAACCCTCAGCAGGAACCACTTCTGACTTCTTCCTTCTCTCCCACCCATACTCACTTGGGCGCCATATTTGGCCCATGCCCCACCCTTACTTCAGTGCCAGTGCTAGAGTGCCCCCTTCAGGAAGCAGCAGGAGCTGAAGGTATTGTTAGAGTTCATGTTCCCTTCTCCCCCACTGACCTCTCTCCAATTAACAAAAGACTGGGCTCATTTCCACAAGACCCTATCTCATATTGAGTAGTTTCAGTACCTTACCAAGTCTTATGAACTAACCTGGCATGACATCTACGTTATCCTGTCTTGCACCCTCACCCCAGAAGACCAGACAGTATCTGGACCCTAGCTCAGATGCATGCTGATACAATTCATCACTACGCTCCTTCCCAGACTACTGGTGCAGAGCCAGTCCCCAATCAGGACCCCCACATGGATTATCAAGACGGGGCCTCTGGATGCCACCATCGAGACCACATGATTATGTGTCTCCTTGCAGGACTCAAAAACGGTGCCCATAAAGTAGTAAACTATGAAAAACTTTCAAAAATCACCCAAGGTCCTGATGAAAACCCAGCCCTGCTTCTCTTTCATTTAACTGAAGCCATGAGAAAATATACCAGCCTAGATCCAGCCAGCCCAGAAGAAATCACTATCTTAAACCTTTGGTTCATCCCCCAATCCACTCCCAATATTCGGCACAAGCTTCAGAAGCTTGATGATGACCCTCAAACCCTACAACGAGACCTTCTTAATTTAGCCTTCAAAGTATTTAACAATTGTGATGAGGAAAGTAAAAGGCAAAAACAGGCAGAGTTTCAAACGCTTGCCTCCACCATCAGGGGCCCTGCAGGCCCTCGGGGCTGCAGCTCCTCACAGAAGCCTCCTAAAAATCCACCTCCACCTGGTGCCTGTTTCAAGTGTGGCAAGGAAGGCCACTGGACCAGACAATGCCCACACCCAGGTAAGCCCACCAGGCCATGACCCCTCTGCAGAGGACCCCAGTGGAAGCTGGACTGTGAACAGCCCCTGCAAGGACCGCCCTCATCCCTTCCTAAGCCAGCCACAACCTCCTACTCGGATCTCATTGGCCTTACCACTGAAGACTGACAGTGCCCTGGAACGGACACCACGGCAACTACCATTGGTTTATCTGAGCCAAGGGTAACCCTAATGGTGGCAGATAGGCCAGTATGTTTTTAAATTAATACCAGGGCAACCTACTCTGCTTTACCTAATTTTTCAGGAGCCACCCAGTCTTCCCAAGTCTCTGTTGTGGGAATTGATGGACAAGTCTCCAAATCCCGGGCCCCCCCTCCACTTTTCTGCTCCCTACACACCCTATCCTTCACTCACTCTTTCTTAGATCTGCCCTCATGCCCAACTCCACTCCTAGGCAGAGACATCCTTTCAAAACTCCACGCTACTCTCTACTTCCACGTTCCCCATAGTACCCAATGCATCAACCCAGACTGCTCTAGGGCTTCTAAGTTTCTTTTACTCCTCCAACCTCCCACCTTAAAACATGCAACCTTTCCTTATCCTCCACCCGTAGTTAACCCTGCTGTTTAGGATACTTACACACCCTCAGTCACAGAACACCACACCCCCGTCCGCATTACCCTTAAGGAGCCCACCCAGTTCCTATCACAGAAGCAGTATCCCATCACCCAAGCAACTCTCATAGGCCTAAAGCCTATCATTTCTCGCCTCCTCGCCAGTCACCTACTCCGCCCAACAAACTCCCCTTTTAACACATCAGTTCTACCGGTTAAAAAGCCAGATGGAAGTTAACACTTAGTCCAGGACCTCAGCTCATTAACCAAGCTGTACTCCCGTATGTCCAGTAGTTCCTAACCCATATACTTTACTTTCCACAGTTCCCTCCAATACCACCCATTTTTCTGTTCTAAACCTAAAGGATGTTTTTTTTTTCCCCCACAATTCCTTTACACCCAAAACCTCTTTGCCTTTAAGTGGGAAAACCCCGACACCCACCTTTCATGTCAGCTCACCTGATGTGTACTACTTCAAGGTTTCAGAGACAGCCCCCACCTTTTTGGACAGGCCCTTGCTCATGACCTCTGTACCTTATCCCTAAAACTGTCCACTCCCCTTCAGTGTGTTAATGATCTGCTCCTGTGAAGCCCCTCTCAAAGAGACTGCAATGCCCATACTATCTCTCTCTTTTAAACTTCTTGGCAGAACGGGGGTATTGTGTCTTCCCTAAGAAAGCACAAATATGCACCCCCTCAGTCACCTAACTAGGCCTAGCTCTTACCCCGCAAACCCGAGGGCTCACAGCCGACTGCCTACTTGCCAAACCGTTATACCAAGCTGCTAAAGGCCCTCTCTATGAGCCTTCAAACCTTGCACAGCCTATTATCCAACCTTTCCGTTTACTCCAGAAGGCTCTCATCTCAGCCCCCATCCTCACTCTCCCAGACCTCACCAAACCTTTCTCCCTCTATACTGATGAACGACGTGGAGTTGCACTAGGTATTCTAACCCAGTCTAAGGGACCCACCCTCTAAGTTATCATCTACCTCTCCAAACAACTTGAAACCACAGTTCGCGGATGGCCTGCCTGCCTCCAAGCACTGGCGGCAGCTGCTGTCCTCAACTTTAGAAGCCTAAAGCTATCTCCCCATGCCAACCTAACAGTTTATTCAACCCATAACATCAAAGATATGCTAGCTCACTGCAGTGTACTAAGTCTCATCTCTGCCCCATGGCTCCTCCAGCTGTATACTCTATTCATAGAAACCCCCCCAAATCACCCTGCTAACCAGCTCCCATCTAAACCCGGCCATTCTCTTACCTGAAGCTACAACCGCCCAAGACCCTACACACTTCTGTGTGAACACTGTTCAAACTTTTTTCATCCTTTTCCAAACCTAACAGACCAACCCCTTCCAGGTGCCTCCTTTATTTAGTTTGTAGATGGCAGCTCCTTCCTACATCAAGGACGCCAACATGCTGGCTATGCTATAGTGTCACCCCCCACCACACACACACTATTGAAGCCAATCCGCTCCCCCTAGGCACCACCTCCCAAAAAGCTGAACTCAGCACCCTCACTCAAGCTGTCACTCTAGCAGCCGGACAACAAATTAACATATATTCAGATTCTTGTTATGCATTCCATATAGTACACTCACACTCGTCTATCTGGAAAGAATGAGGTTTCCTAACTGCAAAGAACACTCCTGTCATAAATGGCTCTCTCATCAGCAAGCTCCTTCAAGCTGCCATACTCCCACAGAAAGTTGCCATCATTCATTGCAGGGGCCACCAAACCCCAGACAATCATATATCAGCTGGGAATGCTTTAGCAGATCAGGTAGCCAAACGAGTAGCCCTACAACCCATGCAAGGCCAGTTTCTGTCCCTGTCCTTGTTCTCTCCTCTTTACTCAGAAGGAGGTTTCCAAGCCCAAAACCTTCAAAAGCAAGGACTATGCTATGTCAAGGAAGGACGCTTCGTTCTTGCTCACTCTCAAAGCCTTCCTCACCTCCAAAGCCTCCACAACTCTTTCCCTGTTAGTTACAAACCTCTCTTTCAACTTCTCTGCCCTATTCTCATTTGTCCTCGCCTTTCCAGTCGTGTTCAAAAAATCACCCAGTCCTGCTCTATCTGCCACTCAGTGTCACCCCAGAGCTCCCTCTGGTCACTGTCTTTTCCTACCCACCAACCCCGGGGCCAGATGCTAGGGCAAAATTGGCAAGTAGACTTCACTCACATGCCACCCAATAAACGGCTCCACTATCTTCCAGTCTTTGTACTTTCTCCCGGTAGGGAGAAGCATTCCCAACAACTTCAGAAAGTGCAAATATCATCACTCAAACTCTCATCATACATATAGTTCCCCGTTTCGGACTCCCAACATCATCCAGTCTGATAACGGGCCCGCCTTCATCAGCCAAATTACCCAAGGCGTCTCTACATCTTTAAAAATAAAGTAGGTTCTCTACACACCCTACATGCCTCAATCTTCAGGCAAAGTTAAAAAAATTAACTCTGTCCTTAAAGCCCAACTCACCAAGCTGGCTCTAGAAACCCACCAGTCTTGGACAAAAAAAAATCTCCCTTTTGCCCTCATGAGACTCCGTGCAACACCAAAAGCACCCTCTTTTTATAATCCCTTTGAAATCATGTATGGCTAAACTTTTATCTTGGGGCCTCCATCCTTACCAGACTCTGAGCCACTTGGGATTTACCTCCGCTCCTTAATCCAGACACGATCTTTCATTTGTAAAGCAGCAGATGAGGCCGTGCCTCTCCCTGTTAACACCTCCTTGTCCTCTCAACATAACTGTCTTGCAGGTACAGACATGTTTATCTGCCAACCCGACCCTCACCCAAAAGCTACAACCAAAGTGGACAGGCCCCTACACTGTGATTGATACTCAGCATGCCAACTGCAGTGGGGGTCCAAGGACTTCCCCACTGGGTCCATTGCACCAGGGTCACGCTCACCCCTAAGGCTACTTCTTCCTCCAAAACATTAACAGTGGGCCACACCCTCGGAGACCCTGTATATAATAACCTAAACAAAGAAAAACGATCGTTAAAGGTAGGAGGAAGCCAAAGATGGCAAGGGAACAAATGGCCTCCGTAAGGGATCATTGAATATTACGGTCCTGCCACTTGGTCTGAGGATGGTTCATGGGGTTATCGCACTCCTATATATATGCTAAGTAGAATAATTAGACTACAGGCAGTTCTAGAGATAATCACTAACCAAACTGCCTCAGCCCTGGAAATGCTCACGCAATGACAAAACCAAATGCACGTGGCAATTTATCCAAACAGGCTAGCACTAGATTACTTATTAGCAGAAGAGGGTGGAGTCTGTGGTAAGTTTAATATCTCTAATTGCTGTCTTAACATAGATGATAATGAAAAAGCAGCTCTAGAAAGATTGCTTCAAACATCAGAAAAGTAGCCCATCTACCAGTCCAAACCTGGGAGGGATAGGATGCAACAAACCTTCTAGGAGGGTGGTTCTCTAATTTAGGAGGATTTAAAATGCTGGTAGGGCCAGTAATCTTCATCACTGGGCTCCTCCTGTTTCTCCCTTGTGTTATCCCACTGATAATAAAAGCCGTTAAAACTCTTGTTAAAACTACATTTAACCACCAGACAATCCAAACGATGCTCCTGCTACAACACGATGGATACCAACCCATCCCTCAAGAATACACCCAAAATTAAGTTTTTCTTTTTCTAAGGTGCCCACACCACCCCTATGTCACGCCTGAAGTAGTTGTTGAGAAAGTCATCCCTTTTCCCTTTTCTGTAACGAAATAGACAAGAATGTAAGATTCTCCGGGGGGCCTGAAAGCTTAAGGAGATGAATAATTCCTCCCTTCTCAGGCGCATTCCCAAGGCACAAGGCTACTTGTGCCAGCAGCACGAGCCAGCAAGATAGCAGAAGCAGGAAGAGAGCCAGCCAGAAGACACTTACCTGAAGATCGAGAAAGAGGCCATCCAGGTACAACCTAGCAGTTACTTCAGACTAGGACTCTTCCTGTTCCCAGGAGATTATAAAACCTTTGCCCCGTCCTCACTTGGGGCTGATGCCATTTTAGGCCTCAGCCTGCCTGCAACCAGACACTCATTAAAACAGCATGCTGCTCCACACTGCTGTGTTGTCTGTTGGCGTGCTTTCGGGGTTTGAACCAATACAAGAACCTTACATTAGGTAGCTGTCCCAGAGAAATAACAGCATATATACAGATAAACACATTGATTCAAGTGTTCTTAGCAGCTTTATTTAGAAAGCCAAAAATTAGAAACAGGCTAAATATTCCTAAACTGATAAATGGATTAAAGTGGTATATCTGTGCAATGGAATACTATTCAGCAATCAAAGGAAGCAAACCACTGATGTGTGTTACACCATGAGCAAACCTACAAAACACACCGAGTGAAAGCTGCCAAATGCAAGACACCAGGTATTACACAATTCACTTGATGAGAAATGTCCAGAAAAGCCAAGTCTGCAGAGACAGGCAGAAGATTAAATGGTTTCCGATGTGGTAGAGAGTGAGAGAGGTTGGGCACAGAGTGTGACCCTTAGTGGATATGAAGGATCTTACTGGAGTAATGGAAATGTTCTAAACTGATTTACTGTGATGGTTGCACAGCTCATATATTTACTAAAACTCATTGAATTGCACACCTGCAAAGGGTGAATTATATGATATATAAAATATGCCTTGCTGAAGTTATATATAAATATGTATTTATTCTACATCAAAGATGTGGTTGTAAAACGTTCCTCGATCCTGACCTGTGATTTTTCTCCTTCTCTGGTTTAAAACATTTCCATTTAGGGGAATAGCCCCAAAGCCTATAAAAACTAGCTTTTAATTCCATAAAATCGAATTGGGAGAGCTTTTCGGAAATAATTCTGCTTTGGAAAGTGATATATAACTGTGAAGTTATCCATTTTGCAATCAGTTTATACAATTTACTGACTATCCAATGTTGAGAACTCACCTACACATTTTCATTTCTTTTAGAATGAATTTTTATGATGAAGCTTTTATTTTAAAATAAATAGAACTAAATATTAAATGACATAAGAGCTTATTATCTGTCAAAGGGAAAATAAAATAGAAACAGGCTGAAAGCTTCATCCTGAAGTCTAACATGTCTTTCATGAGGTAATTTATCAAACAGCAGGGACAAAAAAAAATAGATACAATTTAAAGGGGATATTTATCTTTATAAATTTGGTAATTTTTGAAAGTTTTTCATTTAATTCTTATTGGATTATCACTAGTCACCTCAATGATTCTTTCAACAAGTCCCCTGCAGTTTGAATTTCTGACAAAATTGAAGATAAAGTGTATAATTTACTAACATTTCATACAATGAACAATTAAGCAAGGGATATGTTTGCAAAATCAAAATTTGGATATATTTTTATTATTTTCAAATAAAGAACATCTGGCACATATCCCAGACTCTACATCCATAACAGAAATTAAAGCAATTAAAGTATCATTGAGGATTACCAATAATAATATAACATAAACAATGGGCCTCACATTCTGTCTAGACCAGTTACCATAGTTGAAGAGACTAAAGTAAGTAGAGATTCCAAATTTCTTATTTTTCAGTTAATATTAGCAACATTTGCCAGGAGTTAAGCTAGGTTAGGGGTTAATCAAGAAATAAAGAATCCAGAAAAGAATGGATGATACAACCTCTCCTTTCTCTCTCTGATGTATAAAAACTGATCTACAGGGGACATAATATCTATAGGGAGCATCTTAGTGTCATTAAATCTATTACTCATGGGAAAAATTGAAACTGAAATCCATTAAAATGATTTCATAAACATATGATTGCTGTTTTGAAATGTCTGTAGACAATCTAATTTGGTAAGTAATTCACTAGACAAAAATTTGTATGAAAATTAAATAAATAAAAGCTACACAGTATCTTTGCCATTATTCTATCACTGTTGAAGAATAAACTAGTGGCCAAAATGTATGAAAAAAATGTTCAATATCACTCATCATCACAGAAATGCAAATCAAAACCACAAGGAGATACTATATCACACCAGTCAGAATGGCTTTTATTAAAAAGTCAAAAGCAACAGATGCTTGAGAGGCTGCAGAGAAAAAGTAACACTTATACGTTGTTGGTGGGAGTGTAAATTAGTTCAGCCACTGTGGAGAGCAGTTTGGAGATTTCTCAATGAACTTAAAACAGAGCTACTATTTGACCCAACAATCCCATTACTGAGTGTATACCCAAGGGAAAATAGATTATTATAACAAAAAGATGCATGCACTCATATGTTTATCACCATGCTATTCACAGTAGCAAAGACATGGAATCAAGCTAGATGCCCATTCATGGTGGATTGGATAAAGAAATATGGCACATATACACCATGGAATACTATGCAGCCACTAAAGAGGATGAAATCATGTCCTCTGTAGCAACATAGTTGCAGCTGGAGGCCATAATCCTAAGTTAACTAATGCAGGAACAGAAAACCAAATACCACATATTCTCACTTATAATTGGAAGCTAAATGTTGAGCACACATGGACATTAACATGAGAACAATAGGCACTGCAGAGCAGGGAGTGAGGGAAGATGGTATGGTTTGAAAAACAACCTACTGGGTACTATGCTCACTACCTGGGTGCAATATACCCATGTATCCAAAATGTAAGTTAAATTTTTTTAAAAGAATAAAATAGGTAAATTTATTATTCCATTATAGATTCTTAAGTATTTCAAATCAAAAACAGCAACTTTCCTAATAAAAATGTTTAGTATTAGTTAATAATTTTAAAATACACACTGCATTTTATAGTAATATTTTTCCATAGCCCATTTCCAGTATCCAATTACCTAAAAATTTTTAAAAATTTTTTTATTGGTTTCAGATCTCACAATAAAATATATGCATATAGGGATGGCTCTTATTTTGGGAGAGGGTCATAAAATATCTACTTAACAGCCATCCTTAAAAGTCACTGCAATATTATGAAAATAAACACAAAATTATTATGAAAATCTACTTTAAAAGTGTATTTGTTCTACTGCTAGCTAAGTATCAAATCAAAGTGGACTGTTTTAGCCACAGAATGAATGCATCTGCTAAATCTGTATGTTAAAATAATAAATTTAATTACTTCCTTTTCCCACTTGGGAAATCACATGTATTAAAATATGCCCCCCATTACAGGTGTCTGTTCCCCCAATATTATAAATCTCAACCATTCCAGCCGCAAATTCAGAAACAAGAGCCTCAGTAAGGTAGACCATCTTAATCTGGGCCCATTCTCTTTCAAAACTCATAATTTTCTTCTGGCTCCAAAAGAGTGGCTGCTGTGACTTGACACCTAATTTAATCTTTTGAAGACATGTTAATTTTTACCAACTCTTCCACCATTGAGATTGCTAACAACTAAATTAATGGAATTTAAAACTAAACATGCAGAAAGGCTAGGTTAATAATAATAAGTAATAATATTATAATATTAATGATAACAATAAGTAACAATAATATACTAATAATGATAATAACTGACATAATAATTAATAATATAATATTAATGATAACAATATCTAACAGTAGTAGTAAATAATATATTAATAACATTAATGATAATAATAACTAAGCTTAGTTCCTACCTTATGAAATGGGTGGAGATGTGGTGTCATTAATGACATTTACAGAAGAGGAGCTCAGAGTTAGTGAAATTTCCTAACACATAGTCAGTGGCAGTGTTCTTTGTAGAAAGAGATCAATTGGTCTCTTGTTTTCTCTGAAGCTACATTTTCTTGCTGTTGATATTCCCTACCCTTTTGCCCTGGTTTGATTTTGAAGTTAAGACAAAGCAGGTAGAGACTCCAATACGTAGAAGGAAAATGTACCCACTTCTTTCCTCCAACCAGCTCAACTCCCTAAAAAGCTTCTACTCCATCTGCCAGACTGATACTTCCTTTCAGTTGTTACTGAATTTAGTCCTGCCAATGATCTCCAGGTTTTACCTGAACCCTTTCCACTGCAGCAGCCTTTGCCAACATCTCCTCCCTGTTTGGCACAGGAAACGCCTGCTCTTGCCTGCCCTTTCCACAAGGCTTGCATTGTCTGCCACTTCCTCATTCCATTTTCCCCTCCCCATTGAAGCTCAGAATTCTTCAGGATACCCCAAAATAGTTGATTCTCAGAAAGAGTTTGAGAAATACTATTTCAAATAATCTGAGGAATCTTTTAAGTCAAATGTTGGTTTCTCCCCTCTTTTTTGCATATTTCTTTTATGTATGATGTGTAATTGTGTTTAATTGACAAAAAACTCATTTTTGAGTAATTTTAAAAGATCATATTGTATGCTGCATTTAATGTACACTCTTAATTACTTAATAGTATTCTAATTCTTGGCTAATATGATTAACAAAGTGTCATTCTCATTTTTTATGTGCTTCTTATCTCTTCCCCTAATGCCAAATCCATTAATTAATTTAACATATTTATGCCTTCAACATATTTATGTTGTCCACAGAACACCTACTTCCCACTTCTCCTATTTCCAGGTGATGGGATCCCTACTAGAGAAATACATTTGGTCTCCTGCTCATCCTTACTACTTCCCAAAGAGAAGTGAGTTATTTGGCTGGCAGTTGGACCATTGGACCACATTTCTTGATTATTATAATGCATCTGTCACATATCTTTGAGCACTAGAAATTGGCTTCTTTTTTTCTGGCATCTTTCCCCCGGGACCTGAGGAAGACAGAAATCCTGGGAAAATGTATACTTTTCTTTAGATGGACCATTTCAAGATTTTGATAGGCCAGCAAGGGGCATATTAGTGAGTCCACTTGACTAAGACCTATGCTACACCTTCCGATATATGTGGTCAAGAATAAAGATGATATTTTAACCTCTATTTGCCTGACTCTATCTACCTCTAAAGTTGGTGAGAAAACAAGGCATCATTGCCCTCAGACTCCAGTGAACCTCAATATATCATTCACTGTGCTCGGCACTGAAGACACAACTGTGACTAAGAAAAAGTCCCTGCTAGCAATTCTACCACTAAAATATTTGCCTTATTTTAATCTTTCAACAAGAATATTTCCAGCTTGCTAGCCTGTTTCTATCTTCCCATATCCTAATGCCAAAATGATTGCTTAAATTATATTAACGGCAAAATGGGGCTAGGTTTTGGCCAACTGTGGTAGCTGAGGACTTTTCCTTCCAAAACACCAAAATTACTCTCATGTCAACAATCTTATCATCAATGACTAAGGTTTACAAATGTATTTGGACCATTATAAAGGGCAATATTTGTGTGGTTCAATTCAGATGGGATCAGGAAGGAGGCAGAGAACAGAAACTTGGGTAGGAAAATATGCAGGCAACACTAAGCTATTGCTGGCAGGTAATCCACTGAGTGATGGGAAGGTCAACTAGATGTCTCCTCAGCACAACAGATATTCTATGTTTACTTTGTGAGCAAAGAAGTTTGAAGACATCAGCTTGTCTTTCATCATGTTCCCTGGAAATTGCAAGAGTAGATACTAGGCAGTCATCCTGCTGGTACTGAATTGGCTTTCAGCAGACCCCTCAGGTACAATTCCCTGTCCCAGGCCCAACAGGAACTTCTTAAAGACACATCCCAACCAGTTCTCCTCTGCTTTCCCACACAGCTCATGTGAAGTTGCTCTTGCCTCCTGGGTATAAGCAATGCAGTCTTCCTTTATCATTACTCTAATATTTTGTGAAGGAATATGCTTTACATCCTGCTTTCTTCAGAGACTTCTCTTATTGATTCTCAAGAGTCTTTCTTCTCCTAACAAAATCTTCCTCTTGGAAATGAAAAGTTATATTTTCTAAACTACTGTCTTAGTTGACTTTAAGATTATATTGTGAAAGCATTTGTGCCATAACAATTCTAATTATTCCTGAAGCAAAAGTGATGGCTCTGGCTGGCTAGGGCAAAGTCTCATAGAGAAAAGTGCCAAATAGAAAGGACAGTCATAATTTTATGAGATATATTGTCACTATAATGATGTATTCATCAAATGATGACCACGTGTCAGGCATTACACCAAGAAGGCTCACTTGGTTTATTATAGTTAAACACCATGAGATAAACTTATATACTGTGTACTATTACACTTCCCATATTACAGATTCATAAACTAAGCTAAGATTATATTCCCAAGTCAATGTAGCTTAAGTGCACATTTGACTTCTATTTAAAGTCACTTAATGACACTTATGTTCCTGAAGGATAAATGAAAACCTGTTAGTGTAAAATATATGCCTCTGCATACCCCCACCAAACTTTGTTTTTAGCATCATCTCTCCTGCCCCCATGTGTCCTTAACGAATTTTCACTCTTCCCTACCCAGATGCACACGCATTTTAACTTTTACACAACTATATAATTTTGCAAACTTTAACATCATTTTTTCATGGCTCACATATCTCTCTTCATTTCTTCTTCAACTTGAGAAATCTTAGATTTGTGTCCTAACCCAAAGAGCTCCACCTTGATAAGAAGCTCACCAATTCTCCAAGCCAGAGCTGGGCATCTCTTCTTTGTGTTCATTTGTGACCATTTGTATCTCCCAGCACTAACCACACTGCAATTCTCTATCTCTCAACGTGTCTACCATATTAGAAATTGGGTTACCTTAGGAAAAGCAAAAGTAGAAAGAAGGAAAGATACAAATATGAAGCACCAGATGTATGTCAAACACACACTGGTAGATATATTCTCATACCTTCTACCCCATATTTTCACCTGCTATTTCATCCTTTAAAGTCTTGAAATATATGTCATTGTAGATATTTAATTTTTCAAAGGTACTAACTAGTAAGGTAAATTCAGGATGTATACACATGTCTCACCCAAGCTGTATGTCCTTTCTTCCAGATTCTGTTTTCTTCCTCTTGGCACCTTCAGCCCATTGAAAAATGCTTGACATGTAATCAGTGCTCAATAAATATTTGGCAGATAGAAGAATAAATAACATTTATAAATTTAACTAGCACTTTCAAATAATCATCAAATTGTGCTTCACAATGAGTCTGAATAAATTATGTTTGTCTAAAAACCAATGTCTAATGTGAGGATTAGCAAGTTACTTAAGAAGTTGTCTTTTAAAAATATATGATACCATTTTATTCACATAAAGGTAAACTATATGAGTCCACTAAAATGAGGACTGTTGATCTCTGAAGAGTCTAGAGATGAAATTATTGAAGTCTAGGAACACATTAAATTTTGTATGATTTTTTTTTTTTTTTTGAGATGGAGTTTTGCTCTTGTTGCCAAGGCTGGAGTGTGATGGTGCAATCTCGGCTCACTGCAACTTCTGCCTCCCAGATTCAAGCAATCCTCCTGCCTCAGCCTCCTGAGTAGCTTGTATTATAGGCACACACCATCATGCCTGGCTAATTTTTGTATTTTTAGTAGAGATGGGATCTCGTCATATTGGCCAGGCTGGTTTCAAACTCCTGACCTCAGGTCATCCACCTACCTCAGCCTCCCAAAGTGCTGGGATTAAAGGCGTGAGCCACCACACCCGGCCAATTTTGTATGAATTTTATACATTCTTCCAGGGAAATAACCTACAGATGTTATAAAATAATAATTTCAAAAGTTCTTTGACCCCCAAATGATTAAGAAATACAGACCATATTATTTCTATATTCATTTCCCTCTACAATTATGTAATAATAAATGAATAAAGTACTCAGATATATATAGTGTTTATTTCTGAGCCCTAAAATTTCATGAAACTGTAATGGAAATTAAACCAGAGAAAATAAAATTAAAACACTCAGTTTTAAATCTGATGTAATCTACCAGTTCCAGCAATTTCTATCTTTATTAAGATAGCCAAATTAGACTGAATAGTTAGTTTTTATCAGTTTGTTTGTATGTTTGTTTTTGAAGGGGATGTGTAAGTGGAGGGGCTGGTGGTTTTTTGTTTTTTGGTTTTTATTTTCAGTTTCTGAGATCTTCCTGTTTGTAACAAGCTGACAAGTACGAAAAATAAATACAAACGTTTGTTTCTCTCATCACTTTCAAGTCAATTTGAAGTGCTTATATTGTACATATTAATAAGCAGCTCCTGGCTTTGG
Source organism: Pan paniscus (assembly GCF_029289425.2). Lineage (NCBI taxonomy): Eukaryota > Metazoa > Chordata > Mammalia > Primates > Hominidae > Pan > Pan paniscus. The sequence continues at coordinate 20,152,288 of NC_073252.2, forward strand.
TACTGCTTAGACCACATCTAGTAAGAATGTATACAAAAACTATGTATCTTGAAGAAAGCATACTTATAACAATGCCCTTGTCTACAAGTCCAGGTATGTCCAAACCAGTATTAGATATTTGAAAAATAAAGGAAAGGCATCTAAATTAGAAAGGAAGAAAAATTTTCTCTGTTTGTAGACAACATAATCTTATATAGCGAAAACCCTAAAGTTTCCATAAAAAATTCTTATAACTAATTAATAAACTAATTCAGTAAAGTTTCAGGATACAAAATCAACATCAAGTAACTATCTGAAAAAGAAATTATTACAAATCACATTTATAATAGCTTAAAAAATAAAATAACTGGGAATACATTTACTCAGTGAAATGAAAGATCTGTACACAGAAAACTATAAAACCTAATGAAAGAAATAGAAGACATAAATAAATGGAAAAATATCTTGTGTTCATGGATTGTAAAAATTCATATTGTTACAATGTCCATTCTACCCAAAGAAATCTACAGATTCAATACAATCCCTACTAAGATCCTAATGCCATCTTTTTCAGAAACTGAGAAAAGCAATCTTAAAATTTTTATGAAACCACAGAAGATCCCAAACAGCTAAAACAGTTTTGAGCAAAAAGAACAAAGCTTGAGTATCATACTTCCTGATGTCAAAATAGTATTAAGTTTTCATATTCTGTTCATATGGTGATTAAATTTTAAAATAATCACAAGCTTTATTTTAAATTGTTTGGGCAATATTTTTTCACTTATGAAAGTATACTGCTCCCTACATACCATCTACAATCACTAAATAAAGTTGGAACATACAAAAACTAGTAAAACATATATTAAATCCAATAAAATAAAGAAATAAATATTTAAGATAATAAAACAGTCATTTTTCCCCAGAAAAGTAAGCATGTCATTGAATTAGACTGATTTCTCTACATTAGAAGAAAATTCATTCAAAGACAAAAAAAATGAAATATTGAGCATTAAAATTTGCCTTCCAGTAGCAACTATAAGTTAATTTTAAACAATCCCAGTAAAGTACAGCACACAAATAAATAAATAAATCATAAAAGAAAAGCTGCAGTTGAGATTTATTGAAAGTGAGTTCCAATATTGCATGAATTCCAAATTAGGCTTGACTTGGAATATTCTGTTAGTTCCTAAGGGAAATCAATACTCTTTAGAAAATAAAAAAATATGTGTTTTCCTTTCCCTTTTTAACAAAAAACTGAACTCAAATATTTCTTTTAGAAGCTTAGAAGGCACACAATCCCAGAGTGACTTTAGATAGCTGTACAGAAACAAAAGCACACAAAGAGGAAGGAAAGTTGCCAGAAGTTAACTATATTCCCACTTGAAAGGGAAAGAAAATGAACCTTTCCACTTTGTCTGGATTCCTGGAGGAGCTCAATTTGATCATTTTTCTCCCTCTCTAAAAGCAGAAGCATGTATTTTGAAGTTGTTATCATTGTCTATAAAAGGAACACATTTCAATCAACAGAATAAGAAAAGAACACCACTTTACCAGTGAAATACATTTTGATGATCTTGAATGGTTTTGCCTTCCAATTCAAAAAATTTCAAGAGGAAATAACTTATATTTGCAAATTTAACAAAATTGCAAATGTATTTACATTGAAAGGGTCAGGAATTTAATAGCATTTCCAAGTGAACTCTGGGCAGGTGCATACTTAATGTTACCCAAAGTTCCTGTCACACAATGGGCTGGTTTGCCACAACCATTACCATTTGCGTGGCATCAAGTTAAAATAAGCTTTCAAAAGCCTGGAAGGAGAACAAAGACCCATGAGGATCAGCTTCCAGTCTCAGGGGTCTTCCTAGATAGAACAAGAGAAAAGGTTTTCCATCACTGTGTGGTTGGAGTCACAGGAAGATGGGTAGCAAGAGGAACTCGGTCAAGTATTACCTGTGTGTTGATGAGTTTCAAATCAGTTTTAACCACAGCTAACCAAGATGCTCAGCTTCTCTTTCCTTCCTTCTTCCCTAGTCCAATTCACTGTGTATTCATTTTGTGAGGGACTCTGTCAATTCTTAGAACCTTGCAATTGCAACTTCCTTTGCCATGTTTCCAAAAGCCGAATCTGAATCCCTATTCTCTGGGCTTTTCCCAAAATCTCAGAGCTGCTGTGCCCATGTAGATTACAGGATGAAAATGCTGCAAAATTATACCCACCAGGGCGTGAATGGTGGGAGCTGGCATACAAATATCCCACTTCTTCCACTTATCAGTTAGGATAATTCTGAGGTATGCATTTCCACTGTTTCCACAATTTCCCTGAAGGATCAATCTCTTTTTATGTATGGTAGTGACAGGCTAAAAGCACCCTTTCTTGGTTTCTTTCAATCACTTTATCATTTGCTTATATGTATTTCCTTCCTATCTCAAAAAAAAAACCTATTTGAATATGAATCCTTATCTCAGGGTCTGCTTAAGGGAAAACCTAAACAAAGAGACTTTAATTCTAAACACATTTACTGAGGATCTACTATATTACTTTTGTTAAGGCATGTCCAAGTACAAGGACTGACTACTCAAATACATTCAAGGGTGGAACAGTGTATTAGTCTGTTCTCATACTGCTAATGAAGACATACTTGGAACTGGGTAATTTACGAAGGAAAGAGGTTTTATGGACCTACAGTTCCAGATGGCTGGGGAGGCCTCACAGTCACGGCAGAAGATGAAGGAAGGAGCAAAGGGTGGTGGCAGGCAAGAGAGAGCATGTGCAGGGGATCTCCCCTTTATAAAATCATCAGATCTTGTGAGACTTATTCATTACAACGAGAACAGCACGGGACAGACCTGCCTCTATGATTCAATCACCTCCCACTAGGTCCCTTCCGTGACACATGGGAATTATGGGAGCTACAATTCAAGATGAGATTTGGGTGGCGGACACAGCCAAACCCATATCATCAGGAAATAAATTTAAAAATGAGAACAGATGTACAACATATGCCCCATTTAAGACAGGGTTTCACTATTAGGCTTCTGTCCATTTTTGCAATGCTGGAATGCCAGCCATTGCATATCAGTGTTCTGGCTTTTCAAGGAAAGCTGAAAAAATCTTGAAATTTGAATATTGTCAGTAATTCAAAAAGGATTCATTTTGCATATAATATTCTTCATGACAGCAAAACTTGTCTATGTACTGGACTTGACCCACAGAATGCTAGTTTGCAAACTGTACACTGGAGATTAAAAATGAATAATTCCTGGTTCATATATATTAAAGAAACTCGCAATTTACAAAGGGTAACAGACATGCAAGTAACTAGCTATGAAGTTGATTAAAATGATAAAAGACATATATATAATCAAATAATAATTTCAGAAGAAGAAAGAGACACTCTGATTGGGAATGATGGAGAAGGAACTTTGGAATGAGTTCAGAATAGTAGTATATACCAAGAACAGCTTATAAGTGACTAGTTTCAGAAAGTATTGTTACAGAAAGCTCAATATTAGAAAGCAAGACTCCACTCATTATCCACAAGAGTGTCATGTCACAATCCTAATCTAATTTGGGGAATTATCACATGCTATAGCTGCCCCTAGGAGGCTCACAATGCACATTGATGTGTTTAAAAACTCTGATAAGTCCCATAGGAGAGAATCATGGTTGCCTCTGTTTCCCCTGGCATTTTTTCACTGCTTTCAGAATCTTTCAATTCTATGTGGACACTATCAAGAACATTCTGAGAAATGATGTTGTAGGGATATCTCTGACTTTAAGATAAGCACTGAAAAAAGGAGGAATGTACTAATTTACCTACTCAAGTGTAACCTAAAATAATAAATATATTCAGAGAACTTTATAAACCCTCAAATCTAAAAAGTTGGTGTATTACTCATGGTTTTCCAAAAATAAATATAATAAATACATATGCACACACATACATGTGTATATATACATATATATATGTATTTATATACATATTTTAATTTTATATATAATATAGTATTAATAGGATACACATTTTTATAAAACATATTACTAATAGAATATATATACATTTATATAAAGTATATTACTAATAGGATATATATATTAATAGGATACATATACACATATAATTGTGTGTGTATATATTTTATTGGTTATAATTTAATGTGTACAATTATATTAGTTAATATTCTAATATGTATATAAAATATATGACTAATAGGATATATATATACACATATACGTGTATAGATACATGTATACATATATACATACATATATATGGATATGGATATCCTTATAAATGTATGTTTGTTTATTGATTGATTGATTGATTGATTGAGACAGAATATTGCTCTGTAGCCCAGGCTGGAGTGCAGTGGCGTGATCTCAGCTCACTGCAACCTCTGCCTCCTGGGTTCAAGCGATTCTCCTGCCTCAGCCTCCTGAGTAGCTAGGATTACAGATGTGTGCCACTACCCCGGTTAATTCTTGTATTTTTTTAGTAGAGACTGGGCTTCACCATGTTGGCCAGGCAGGTCTCAAACTCCCGACCTCAAGTGATTCACCTGCCTTGGCCTCCCAAAGTGCTAGGATTACAGGCATGAGCCACCATGCCTGGCCTATATATGTGTATGTATATGTATATGAAAATACTATGGATATATATGCATACATATATATCTGTATACATATATGTGTATAAAATATACAACAAATATATATTTATTCATATACATATTTTAATATGTATATAGAATATATAATAGGATATATATATCCTAGGATATATATACATACAGTTGTATATTTGTATATACATGGTCTGAATGCCATTATGCTTAAAACTACCCTGATTTCTCTCACCCACACAGTGTTCCTCAACCTCCTGCAATAGCATATGAGAATGGGCTCCTGTGAGAATGGCCTCCTCCAATGGCATGTGAGAATGGCCTCTTGGGAATAAAACAGCCAATATCCCAAGACTCTGAAGCCCTTAGACATGGGTGGGCAGTAGAAAAGGAAAGTCCTCTCTCCAAAGGTCCCCTCTGAAAAAAACACTTCAATGCCAGCACTGACAAGAAGAGTTGGCTAGACTTTGAGACTTAAATCAATTCCCTAGCAAATTCATGTGCCAGAAGATATATCAATGCCTGAATAAAACCAAATTACTACTTGGGCCCTAAAGCAGAAATAATCTTCAGAAATCTTCTAATAATTAGGGTTCTAAAAATCAGGAACAGGTTTACCTATTACTATGAAAACAAGCATCTTCAAGTTTACAAGATCACAGTGAGCCTGGAGGAATATATTTGAAGGCAAGGAAGCCCCCATATCATGACCATGGTGACTCCTATTATTATAGACTTCCCATTTGACTGGACAGTTAACAGTTCAAAATTTCAGATATGATATTGTCCTATGAGGAAATCAATCTCCTAAGTGAACATCTCTATTGGTCTTCTCCAGAAACAAAGCAGACAATACTTTGTTCTCACGGGCATAATTTTATATTTTTGATTTTAGATATTTTATATAATACTTACATGTACATATTATGTATACAATTAATTTATGTATATATAATTATATTAATTTTACATATATCAATGATTCTGGGTTTTAGCATGTGCTTTTCGACTATCACGTTTCTTCCAGACATTTAATGTGACGGATCAGTTAAATGCTTGCTATCAGTTTTGCACAAAGCATTGCCTCTAAGAGCTCATTTCCCTGTTAAATAGGTTATCTAAAGTTAATCTATCTAAAGTCATGTTCATTTGATATTCCAGAGGTGAGTTTATATAAGGGGAACAATTTAAGAGCTGCTTCCTGAACCTAGTCTTATCCCTTTGTGTTCTGGAAGAAAAGGATCTCTATGAAAACCTCATTTTTCCATTCTACCACTTTTGACCATTGGTGATATCTAACAACCATCAATTAGGCAATACACAATAGTGTAGGAAAAGGAAAAATGATAAAGCAAAATAGATTTTAAATAACATACACTTGTGGGATAAAGACTATATTTCCAAAATTTTTTATGAGGCTATAGGTGGACTAAGAAATTATTTATGAGGCTATAGCTGAACTAAGAAATTGTTTATGAGGCTATAGTTGGACTAAGAAAAAAAGAGAAGATGCAAATAAAATCAGAGACACATTTCCTTTTTCACTACGTGTTTCATGTATGTTCCCCTTGCCTTCAGTCAATCTCAGCATCACTGGGGTCTTTGCCTACCAGGCCATTCCAAACCTTCATTTCTAAGTTAGTATTTTAAAAGGAGTAATTTCAAATCTGGCCCCGTTTGAATATCCTTCTCATCTGCTGAAGCACTTTGTCCTTCCAATTAGCCTTTTCCGTTTCTGCACCAACATTTTTCTCCTCCAAACCCACCACTCTGCCCAACTCATCTTTCAGTGAATTATTTCTATCAGTGTGGTAAATATCTTCAAATTTTTCCACCTTAAAAATATAAACCTACTTGTTTCCTCATACATTCCTGCCCACAGAACCTTTGCACATGTCCTATGTATCAAAACTCCTCAGAAAAACAGTCTACAGTGGCTGTTTCATCCTCCCTTGTACCTGTTACCATAAGGCTTACACAACATAGTGATGGCTAACTTTATGTCTTAATTTGACTGGGCCAAGGGGTGCTCAGCTTAAACATTGCTTCTTGGTGTGTCTCTGAGGGTGTTTCCAGATGATACCAGCATTTGAATCCCTAAACCAGATTATTCTTCCCAATGTAACTTGTCATTACGTAATCCATTGAAGGCATGATTGGAACAAAAAGGAAGTGGAAAGTGAAATTTGCCTGTTTTGCTTCCAGGCTGCCTGTTTGAGCTGAGATGTTGGTCTTCTCCTTCCCTTGGACTGGAATTTACACCATCATCATCCCTGTTTCTTTGGCCTTTGGTCTCATACTTGAATTACCACCAGTTTTTCTGGGTATATATGTATGTGTGTGTGTGTGTGTGTGTGTGTGTGTGTGTGTGTGTGTGCCCTATTGGTTTTATTTTTTTGGAGAACTCTGATGCAAATGTCATATAGATTGTTAGTGGTTAGACTAAATTAGAAGACAGTTCTTCAGATTCCCATTGCCTAGCACTCCTTCCATACCGGGTTACAAGCAAATGTCATTTTATATCTGATATTAAATTTTGTATTGTATTAACTGAAATATTGTTTTCATAGTCATTGGGAGTAGGGCGCATATGGAGGGTTTGAAATAGTAATTGCATTCTGACTCTAAAGCAAAACATGTGTGTTGATACACCCAGTATAGAGCACGTTCTACCTTGTCTGTTTGTGATTTGTGGGTTCTGGGCATTTTATCACAGCTAAGAAGTGTTGGACTTGATGAGAGATCATGAGATCAAGAGAAGGGAAAAGAGGAGATGAACATTCTTCACTAAGGAGAGGCTCAGAGTAATTTCATTTTGCATAAAAGTGGAAAATATGTGCATAAAAGATATCACATTTTTCAAATATTATTTTTCATAGGTCTTTATGATTTGTAATGGGTATAACTGGATCTTTTTTTACTTTTTGTATATTATATGCAAAGTTTTCTAATGTTCATTCTTATGACAATTTGATCAGAAATATTTCCTCCAAAATAAAGTAGGAATAAATATGACATATTGAAAGTTTTTCTTCCGTCTGTGAAAAGTAATCATCTATCATCATACTCGAGATCTGATGCATAAGATCAGACGCATATTCACCTCCCATTAGAAGTAAAATGGCTCCACTGTAAACTTACATTAAAATAAAAAAAAAACACTTTCATTGAGATGTAAATATTTTATGACCAATGGCATACAGATGCAAAATCATGTAGTAAGTAATCCTGATGAATGGCATTCCAGTTCCATCCCGACTTTACAAATGATGGAATTAAGATTCAGAGAGTTTAAGGGATTTGCTCAATGCTATCCTGGTGCTTAGTGGCTTCCTGAATCCCAGTACTCCCATTTTTCCATCAAATCAGTATGAACCTAGACTCAATAAACGTTTTGTTTTAAAAAATTGAGGCAGCTTCCTGAAAGAGGTGAGTTGGGCTTTGGAGCAAACAAATTTTTGTAGACTTGTCTTCTTGTTACTGAACATGGATGATGTCAGAAGTCATTTTCAATGACTTTAAAATCATAGGATGGAGAATGTTATTATTTAATCAACAAGTATTATTTAGCTGCCTCTGTTTACCAGGCACTGTTTAAAAGGCACTGGGATTCTGACAATAAATTTATAAAAAATCTTAAATGATTTACTCCCTCACTTTGTGGAGTTTGCAATTTGGAATAAAATATAAATAACATAGTATTCAAATCCAGAACTTTTAAAAGCTCTTCCGTGGTGTATACACAGTATTACTCTTCTTGCTGATTTTTTTTTGTAAATAAAGAATCTATTTTAGCGAAAGTGATTAATGTTTATTTTGAAAATATTAGTCAATACAGAAAGATACAAAGTACAAAAAAAAACACTAAAAATCCCAGTACCTGGAAATAATTAGACAATATTTGATTTTGTAATTCCATCTGGATGTATAAACAGGAACTATTTTTATGAAAATTGGAATATATATTTTTTCTTTTTTACATTCTAAAAATTTTTTCTTGAAATATAGCATACACATAGAAAAGTGTGAAAATTCCAAAGGCACAGCTTGATGAATTTTTACAAGTTAAACACACTCAACAACATCATCTAGCTCAAAAAATAGAATCCCAGAAATCGTATGACTTCTACCACATCAATTTTTCTTGCCAATTTCAAAACTTTAGATAACTGGAATTATACAATATGTACTTCTTTGTACTCAACTTGGTCTTCAACATTATGCACATGAGATTCTTCATTGTTGTTGCACGTAGAAAGATTTTGTTCATCATCATCACTGTATTCTGTTGAATGCATGCAGCACAATTTATTTGGGTGGTTTCCAGTTCAATGTTATCACAAATATAGCTGCCAAACACATTTTCCTTTATGTCTTTCAGTAGATCTGTATTTCTGTTGGAGATCTACATATGCATCTATATTCATATCCACATCCATATCTCTAGTTAGATATGCCTATATATAAGCATATATTTTCTGGGTCATAATGTATGATTATATTCAGCTTTAGAAGATAATACCAAACAGCCTTAGAAACAGTTTGTAAAATATCCATTACTACTGGCAATGTATAAGAGTTCTTGTTACTCTATATTCTGGTGAAACTTTATTATTGCTATTCTTTTAAGTTGTAGCCATTTGGATGAGTTTGTAGTGATATCACATTGTGGTTTTAATTTTATAATGACTGATTAAATTGAACACCTTTTACTAAATTTTTTGAAAGATATACTCTTTAGTAAACCACCTATTCCAATCCTTTATTTCTTTCTGTTGGATTGATCATCTTTTTTCTTAAGATCATATTCAGTAGATGGATAAAATGAGATCTTTGTTCTACAAGGTTATGTGGAAAGAACTGCAAAAGACAAACATTGTAATCCCGATTTTAGTCTCTAGTTTCAACTCAATGAGGAAGCGATGCTAAATCTTAATTGACGTAGTTGAATTATCCCCATGTTAAGAGGATCTTAATTCTCCTCTTACTGTTCGAGTTGCTTTGATTGGCCCAGAAATCCCTGCTCTTTTTTTCTGGCTCTTTTGTTACTAGAGTGGGCAAGCACCTAGTTTGCCTAAGACACTCCCAGTTTACATCTATGGTCTTGCTTGGTGCAATTATTAATATCTCCCCCTTTTGCTATCAAGAATGTCCTGGTTTACGGATGATTGTATGATCATTCTACTAATTATGTATAGGTTTTTGTTTTGTCAGTTTATCCCAAGAATGATACCTGAGGCTGCCATTCTATCCTGAATACTAAGCATGTACTTATTCTTTTTTTTTTTTTTTTTTTTTTTTTGAGACGGAGTCTCCTTCTGTCACCCAGGCTGGAGTGCAGTGGCACGATCTCAGCTCACTGCAATCTCCGCCTCCCGAGTTCAAGTGATTCTCCTGCCTCAGCCTCCTGAGTAGCTGGGACTACAGGCACGTGCCACCTCACCCCCCTAATTTTTTGTATTTTTAGTAGAGACGGGGTTTCACTGTGTTAGCTGGGCTGGTCTTGATCTCCTGACCTCATGATCTGTCCACCCCGGCCTCCCAAAGTGCTGGAATTACAGGCGTGAGCCACCGCGCCTGGCCGCATGTACTGATTCTGATCTCAAGAGTCAGGGTTCTCTCCAGTGCATCCACCCAAAATTGTTATGGCACAGATTTCCTCGTTTTACCACTGAAATAATCACATTATAGTCATCAAGTGTCTGGAAGCACTCCAATGAAGAAGGGAGAATGACCAGCTCTAATCTGAACATTGCTCAGTTTATCTTGTAGATGGACTCAGTTAATCTAACCCAAAATATATTATCCAGTAAACCTGTAACATTATTAAACCCTTACAAATAAAACACTTTTCTCTAACCTAGTAATATAAGTCCAATGTCTGATCAATGGTATCTATGTCTGTATGTTAACCCTTTTCAGATTTAGCTTGCATCAGGATACAAATTACACCGTCCAAAATCAGTTCTAAGAAAAACCTGTGACCAATAAAATATTGTTGGAACCAGACAGAGATGGGGCAGGGAGTAGGAAGAATGTTCCTTAGAGTTGAGGACAAGAGACATTGTTGTGACCTCTCCTGACTGGGATCATCTTTAGTGTATATGGTGTACTTTATCCAGCCATCATTCATTCAACATACACTTTGGGGAAAAGAATTACCCTGTTCTATGTATTAGGCTAAGCACATGAGAATCAAAAGGATGAATAATACATGCACTTTATTTTCAGTGAGTTTACAATCCAAGAGGTCAAAAACAGATATTTTAAAATTATGGTAATACATTGTGATAAATGTTATAGTAGGTATAAGTGTCAGGTAACTTGGGGATGCAAAAAAGTGATGTGGTTTCTACTGGAATTAAACAGAAAAGCCTTTACATAATAGCTAGTTGTTGATTTGGGTCCTTAAAAATGAGTAGAAATGTAGTAGGCAGACAAAGCAAGAAATGAAACACCAAGCAGAAGATACAATATACTCAAGACAAACAAATATTCAATAGAATAACATGGTTTGGAAATATCAGTAGTCTACTATAGCCAGGATTAAGGGTGCATGTAGGAAATAATTTTTAAAAATTAGGCTGAAGAATTAAGAACCAAATCATTGACTGCCTAGTACATCATGCTAAATAAAGGCCTTCAAGCTCATACTGTAGTTATTAAGATTAGTTTAATCTGAGGAGTGCCATGAACAGATTATGTATGTCATAATACAATGCCATATTTTATTTTAAATTACATTCTTTCTCCTTACTGCTGAGACACATAATAAATTTGAGGCATCTCCCTGAAAGTCCTAGTGTAAGCATAAGAGAGAACAAAGACTGTGGTGAGTAAATAACCTTGCCCCGCCCTACACATTGGTGCAGATGTAATCAGTAACTTACTTCCATCTCAAACCTGTTCCATTTGAAAATGCTGGAGGGTGGTGAATGTGTAAATGGGCGAGATAACTTACTCACTAGAAAATCCTGCCTAAAAAAAACAATCAAAGAATTTAAAAACCCAGGGCTAGAAGTCAGAAGATGAGAATTCCAGACACAGCTCTGAAGATGGCCCTTCTCCATTTACAAAATGAGGGAGGGGTCTACATGAGTTTAGTGTTTATTGCTGCCCTAAACAATTTTACCCTTCCTAGACCTTTTGGTGGGGGAAGGATAAACAGTGGCAGCAGCTGGTAAGATCTCAGGGATTAGAAGTAAATGCCAGATACCAGACCAGGGACTGGGTCTTCAAGGTGGTCTCGTGGATGCACAAACACAAAATAGTGGAGGAAATATTACCTTTCCCACAATTCATGAAGGTCTACTTTACATTGAGGCTGATACATTTAACCGCTAACTCAGAGTATTAGATATTTTTAAATTAGAGATGTTGTAAAATTAGGGTCAGCTTTCAAACTGAAGGGAATCTGGGGACAGCACAAGCTTCTCAATGTGCAAGGTGGGAAGCTGAAAGGAGCAAAGGGATCTTCCTGTGGTCATACAGCTGGTAAGGCAAAGGCAGGATCAGAACCCAGAGCTCCACACTCACAATCCAGGACATGTGCATACTCATCTCTAGGCTTCCTCATGAACACCAAAAAGTAACTATCCAGGATCTTAAGGTTCTCTTCTCTTCAGAATGTCATCTACAACAGCAGGCATGGAAGCATATTAAAAGCAGAGGCAAGGAAGTCTGTGAAAAGCCGAGATGATTAAAGAAAACCAACCTGTGTCAAGACATGCTATGCTGAGCCGTGTGCTTTAGGTGGACCAGTACTTGAATCTTCACAACAAGTCAGTGGCTAGAAGGGGGATGGAAGGAGCATTTCTATGCCTAATTTTCTCTCTTCACCCTCAAAATAACTATAGTTGTTAACAATTATTGAGCAATCGCTACTTGTCAGGGAGTGCAGTGACATTTATAATCTCCAATCCTAAGGTACAGAAACAAGCAGGTAAAAGTTAAATAACTTGCTATACTAGTTTCCTTAGCATACTAAATTCCTAATTCCTTGACACAACTAAGTACCAAAAACTGAGTGGATTAAAGCAACAGACATTCATTGTTTCTCAATTCTGAAGGCTGAAAGCCTGAAAGCCTGAAACTCAGATGTCTGCAGGGCAGTGCTCTTCCTTGTGTTTTCCAGCTGCTGATATGTGCCAGCAATACACATATCAGCTCCCTTGGCTTGCAGATGCTTCGCTCCAGTCACATGGCTGCCTTCTTTGTGTGTGTCTTCACATCTTTTTCCTCTGTGCATATTTGTCTCTGTGTCCAAAATTCACCTTACTGATAGACACCTGTCATATTGGATTAGGGCTCACACTAATTATTTCATTTTAAATTAGTTACTTCTATAAAGACCCTAAACTCAAATGAAGTCACATTCTGCTAACTTCTTTAGTGAGAATCCTTTCGTGCAATCCTTACCACTAGCCTAAGTATATAAAGCTACTCAGTATAAGATCGATAATGTAATCCAATCTGTCTCACTTGGAAAGATGCTTTAAAACTATAACATTTGGAATGCTCATGATTATTTTAACAAGTTACACTAGAAATCTGGAAGGGAAGGGGGAGGACTGATTCTTTGGTCCACAGTTCTCACTCATTCCAGATTTCCTCGATCCCAAAGACTTTTTCTTACATTTCTCATGTTTCCTAACTAAAGGGAGATGCAAAATGCTGTTTCTCAATATCTAGGTTTTTTTAAAATTATACTTTAAGTTCTAGGGTACATGTGCACAATGTGCAGGTTTGTTACATATGTATACATGTGCCATGTTGGTGTGCTGCACCCAATAACTCGTCATTTACATTAGGTATATCTCCTAATGCTATCCCTTCCCCGCCCCCCCACCCCATGACAGGCCCCGGTGTGTGATGTTCCCCTTCCTGTGTCCAAGTGTTCTCATTATATTCAGTTCCCACCTATGAGTGAGAACATGCGGTGTTTGGTTTTCCATCCTTGTGATAGTTTGCTGAGAATGATGGTATCTGGCTTCATCCATGTCCCTACAAAAGACATGAAATCACTCTTTTTTATGGCTGCATAGTATTCTATGGTGTATATGTGCCACATTTTCTTTATTCAGTCTATCATTGATGGACATTTGGGTTGGTTCCAAGTCTTTGCTATTGTGAGTAGTGCCACAATGAACATACATGTGCATGTGTCTTTATAGAAGCATGATTTATAATCCTTTGGAGATATACCCAGTAATGGGATGGCCGGGTCAAATGGTATTTCTAGTTCTAGATCCTTGAGGAATCGCCACACTGTCTTCCACAATGGTTGAACTAGTTTACAGTCCCACCAACAGTGTAAAAGTGTTCCTATTTCTCCACATCCTCTCCAGCACCTGTTGTTTCCTGACTTTTTAATGATCACCATTCTAACTGGCGTGACATGGTATCTCATTGTGGTTTTGATTTGCATTTCTCTGATGGCCAGTGATGATGAGCATTTTTTCATGTGTCTGTTGGCTGCATAAATATCTTCTTTTGAGAAGTGTCTGTTCATATCCTTTGCCCACTTTTTGATGGTGTTGTTTGTTTTTTTCTTGTAAATTTGTTTAAGTTCTTTGTAGATTCTGGATACTAGCCCTTTGTCAGATGAGTAGATTGCAAAAACTTTCTCCCATTGTGTAGGTTGCCTGTTCACTCTGATGGTAGTTTCTTTTGCTGTGCAGAAGCTCTTTAGTTTAATTAGATCCCATTTGTCAATTTTGGCTTTGTTGCCAATGCTTTTGGTGTTTTAGACATGAAGTCCTTGCCCATGCCTATGTCCTGAATGGTATCACCTAGGTTTTCTTCTAGGGTTTTTCTGGTTTTAGGTCTAACGTTTAGTCTTTAATCCATCTTGAATTAATTTTTGTATAATGTGTAAGGAAGGGATCCAGTTTCAGCTTTCTCCATATGGCTAGCCAGTTTTCCCAGCACCATTTATTAAATAGGGAATCCTTTCCCCATTTCTTGTTTTTGTCAGGTTTGTCAAAGATCAGATGGTTGAAGATGTGTGGTATTATTTCTGAGGGCTGTGTTCTGTTCCATTTGTCTATATCTCTGTTATGGTGTCAGTACCATGCTGTTCTGGTTACTGTAGCCTTGTAGTATAGTTTGAAGTCAGGTAGTGTGATATATCCAGCTTTGTTCTTTTGGCTTAGTATTGTCTTGGAAATGCAGGCTCTGTTTTGGTGCCATATGAACTTTAAAGTAGTTTTTTCCAATTCTATGAAGAAAGTCATTGGTAGCTTGATGGGGATGGCATTGAATCTATAAATTGTCTTGGGCAGTATAGCCATTTTCACGATATTGATTCTTCGTATCCATAAGCATGGAATGTTCTTCCATTTGTTTGTGTCCTCTTTTATTTTGTTGAGCAGTGGTTTCTAATTCTTCTTGAAGAGGTCTTCACATCCCTTGTAAGTTGGATTTCCAGGTATTTCATTCTCTTTGAAGCAATTGTGAATGGGAGTTCACCCATGATTTGGCTCTCTGTTTGTCTGTTATTGATGTATAAGAATGCTTGTGATTTTTGCGCATTGATTTCGTATCCTGAGATTTTGCTGAAGTTGCTTATCAGCTTAAGGAGATTTTGGGCTGAGATCATGGGGTTTTCTAAATATACAATCATGTCATCTGCAAACAGGGACAATTTGATTTCCTCTTTTCCTAATTGCATACCCTTATTTCTTTCTCCTGCCTGATTACCCTGGCCAGAACATCCAATACTATGTTGAATGGAGTGGTGAGAGAGGGCATCCCTGTCTTGTGCCAGTTTTCAAAGGGAATGCTCCCAGGTTTTGCCCATTCACTATGATATTGGCTGTGGATTTGTCATAGATAGCTCTTATTATTTTGAGATACGTCCCATCAATACCTAATTTATTGAGAGTTTTTAGCATGAAGGGCTGTTGAATTTTGTCAAAGGCCTTTTCTGCATCTATTAAGATAACCATGTGGTTTTTGTCTTTGGTTCTGTTTATATGCTGGATTACGTTTATTGATTTTTGTATGTTGAACCAGCCTTGCATCCCAGGGATGAAGCCCACTTGATCATGGTGGGTAAGCTTCCTGATGTGCTGCTGGATTTGGTTTGCCAGTGTTTTATTGGATCATATTTGCATCAATATTCATCAGGGATATTGGTCTAAAATTCTCTTTTTTTGTTGTGTCTCTGACAGGCTTTGGTATCAGGATGATGCTGGCCTCATAAAATGAGTTAGGGAGGATTCCCTCTTTTTCTATTGATTGGAATAGTTTCAGAAGGAATGGTACCAGCTCCTCGTTGTACCTCTGGTAGCATTTGGCTGTGAATCCATCTGGTCCTGGGCTTTTTTTTGTTGGTAGGCTATTAATTATTGCCTCAATTTCAGAGCCTGTTATTGGTCTATTCAGGGATTGAACTTCTTCCTGGTTTAGTCTTGGGAGGGTGTATGTGCCCAGGAATTGATCCATTTCTTCTAGATTTTCTAGTTATTTGCATAGAGGTTTTTATAGTAGTCTCTGATGGTAGTTTGTATTTCTGTGGGATCGGTGGTGATATTCCCTTTATCATTTTTTATTGCGTCTATTTGATTCTTCTCTCTTTTTTTCTTTATTAGTCTTGCTAGCAGTCTATCAATTTTGTTGATCTTTTCCAAAATCCAACTCCTGGATTCAGTGATTTTTTGAAGGGTTTTTTGTGTCTCTATCTCCTTCAGTTCTGCTCTGATCTTAGTTATTTCTTGCCTTCTGCTAGCTTTTGAATGTGTTTGCTCTTGCTTCTCTAGTTCTTTTAATTGTGATGTTAGGGTGTCAATTTTAGATCTTTCCTGCTTTCTCTTGTGGGCATTTAGTGCCATAAATTTCCCTCTACACACTGCTTTAAATGTGTCCCGGAGATTCTGGTGCCTTGTGTCTTTGTTCTCACTGGGTTCAAAGAACATCTTTATTTCTGCATTCATTTCATTATCTACCCAGTAGTCATTCAGGAGCAGGTTGTTCAGTTTCCATGTAGTTAAGTGGTTTTGAGTGAGTTTGTTAATCCTCAGTTCTAGTTTGATTGCACTGTGGTCTGGGAGTTTGTTATAATTTCTGTTCTTTTACATTTGCTGAGGAGTGCTTTACTTCTAACTATGTGGTGAATTTTGGAATAAGTGTGATATGGTGTTGAGAAGAATGTATATTCTGTTGATTTGTGGTGGAGAGTTCTGTAGATGTCTATTAGGTCCACTTGGTGCAGAGCTGAGTTCAATTCCTGGATATCCTTGTTAACTTTCTGTCTCGATCTGTCTAATGTTGACAGTAGAGTTTTAAAGTCTCCCGTTATTATTGTGTGGGAGTCTAAATCTCTTTGTAGGTCTCTAAGGACTTGCTTTATGAATCTGGGTGCTCCTGTATTGGGTGCATATATATTTAGGATAGTTAGCCCTTCTTGTTGAATTGATGCCTTTACCGTTATGTAATGGGCTTCTTTGTCTCTTTTGATCTTTGTTGGTTTAAAGTCTGTTTTATCTGAGACTAGGATTGCAACCCCCGCCTTTTTTTGTTTTCCATTTGCTTAGTAGATCTTCCTCCATCCCTTTATTTTGAGCCTGTGTGTGTCTCTGCACATGAGATGGGTCTCCTGAATACAGCACACTGATGGGCCTTGACTCTTTATCCAATTTGCCAGTCTGTGTCTTTTAATTGGAGCATCTAGCCCATTTACATTTAAAGTTAATATTGTTATGTGTGAATTTGATCCTGTCATTATGATGTTAGCTGGTTATTTTGCTCATTAGTTGATGCAGTTTCTTCCTAGCCTCGATGGTCTTTACAATTTGGCATGTTTTTGCAGTGGCTCGTACCGGTTTTTCCTTTCCATGTTTAGTGCTTCCTTCGGTAGCAATTGTAGGGCAGGCCTGGTGGTGACAAAATCTCTCAGCATTTGCTTCTCTGTAAAGGATTTTATTTCTCCTTCACTTATGAAGCTTAGTTTGGCTGGATATGAAATTCTGGGTTGAAAATTCTTTTCTTTAAGAATGTTGAATATTGGCCCCCATTCTCTTCTGGCTTGTAGAATTTCTGCCAAGAGATCTGCTGTTAGTCTGATGGGCTTCCCTTTGTGGGTAACCTGACCTTTCTATCTGGCTGCCCTTAACATTTTTTCCTGCATTTCAACTTTGGTAAATCTGACAATTATGTGTCTTGGTTCCAAGATGGCCGAATAGGAACAGCTGCAGTCTACAGCTTCCAGCATGAGCGATGCAGAAGATAGTTGATTTCTGCATTTCCAACTGAGGTACTGGGTGCATCTCACTGGCGCTTGTTGGACAGTGGGTGTAGGACAGTGGGTGCAGCCCACTGAGCATGAGCCAAAGCAGGGCGAGGCATCACCCCACCTGGGAAGTGCAAGGGGTCAGGGAATTCCTTTTCCTAGCCAAGGGAAGCTGTGACAGATAGCACCTGGAAAATCGGGTCACTCCCACTCTAATACTGCACTTTTCCAATGGTCTTAGCAAGCAGCACACCAGGAGATTATATCCTGTGCCTGGCTTGCAGGGTCCCACGCCCACGGAGTCTCACTCATTGCTAGCACAGCAGTCTGAGATGAAACTGCAAGGTGTCAGTGAGGCTAGGGGACTGGCGCCCACCATTGCTGAGGCTTAAGTAGGCAAACAAAGCAGCCGGGAAGCTTGAATTTGGTGGAGCCCACTGCAGCTCAAGGAGGCCTGCCTGCCTCTGTAGACTCCACCTCTCGGGGCAGGACATTGCCAAACAAAAGGCAGCAGAAACCTCTGCAGACTTAAGTGTCCCTGTCTGACAGCTTTGAAGAGAGTAGTGGTTCTCCCAGCACGGAGTTTGAGATCTGAGAATGGTCAAACTGCCTCCTCAAATGGGTCCCTGACCCCTGTGTAGCCTAACTGGGAGGCACCCCCCAGTAGGGGCAGACTGACACCTCACACAGCCGGGTACCTTTCTGAGATGAAGCTTCCAGAGGAACAATCAGGCAGCAACATTTGCTGTTCAGCAATATTCGCTGTTCTGCAGTCTCCACTGCTGATACCCAGGCAAACAGGGTCTGGAGTGGACCTCCCACAAACTCCAACAGACCTGCTGCTGAGGGTCCTGACTGTTAGAAGGAAAACTAACAAACAGAAAGGACATCCACACCAAAACCCCATCTGTACGTCAAAGACCAAAGGTAGATAAAACCACAAAGATAGGGAAAAAACAGAGCAGAAAAGCTGAAAATTCTAAAATTCAGAGTGCCTCTCCCCCTCCAAAGGAACACAGCTCCTCACCAGCAACAGAACAAAGCTGGACGGAGAATGACTTTGACGAGTTGAGAGAAGAACGCTTCAGACGATCAAACTTCTCCTAGCTAAAGGAGGAAGTTTGAACCCATCACAAAGAAGCTAAACATCTTGAAAAAAGATTAGACGAATGGCTAAATAGTATAACCAGTGTAGGGAAGTCCTTAAATGACCTGATGGAGCTGAAAACCATGGCATGAGAACTACATGACAAATGCACAAGCTTCAGTAGCCGATTTGATCAACTGGAAGAAAGGGTATCAGTGATTGAAGATCAAATGAATGAAACGAAGCAAGAAGAGAAGTTTAGAGAAAAAAGAGTAAAAGGAAATGAACAAAGCCTCCAAGAAATATGGGACTATGTGAAAAGACCAAATCTACATCTGATTGGTGTACTTGAAAATGACAGGGAGAATGGAACCAAGTTGGAAAACACTCTGCAGGATATTATCCAGGAGAACTTCCCCAACCTAGCAAAGCAGGCCAACATTCAAATTCAGGAAATACAGAGAATGCCACAAAGATACTCCTCAAGAAGAGCAACTCCATATCTATGTTTTTGAATGGTGTCCTGATTTCCTTGAAAGAAATCTCTATTATAGGTTTCTTATAAATCTAATGTATTGATAAAAATATAAATAGAGGCTGGCCAAGGTCCAAGCCAGACCCAAACTAAGTGATGAGTGACACTAATGACTGTCCTCAGAGAAAAAGCATACCAGGGAGATAGTATAGTATAGTAGTTATCATAGACCTTCAGGATAGGATTGCCTGGGTTTATATCCCTACTAGTTTAGTTACAGGATATGTAAGTTTAGGCAATTAATTAACCTATGTGCCTCAGTTTTCTCATATGTATAATATCAGTAACAGTAGTACCCAATTTAGAGAACTTGAAAGGATTAAAAGGGTAACTCATTAAAAAGGATTCACTTCCTAGTGCATTATAATGGCTGAATAATTTTTAACACTTATTATTATTCTGAGGGTGAGGAGATGGAACTTGAAATGGTTATGGCTTTTCTCTCTCATTCTTTTTCTAGCTACCTCCATCCTTATAAAACACAAGTCACATGCACAGGCACACACACAGAAACACACACAGAATATTTGCTGGCCTTATTGGTGAGATTTCTCTTCCCTACCACCTTCATCACCATCTCCAACTCTATTAGTAATTTGGGCTGGAATTAGTAATTTAACTATTGTAGAAGGAAATAAACGAGTAGTATGAAAACTCATGAGACCTCCTCGGTCACATCAAGTTCTCCATTAACATTTTGACCAGAAAGTGCCATTCTAAGATGTGGGATGCATGCCTAGTTTTTTAAAAAACTGATACTTTTATTTCCTCTGTGACCGTTATTTCTTGTATAGAATACATTCTTGCTCTAGCCACAAGGATCTTCTTTGTGCCTTGACGTGTCTTTGTTATTACCATTCATTGTAGCAATTCATTATTTGCAGGGTATTGGTCTATATTTTTCCAGCTAAAAATTAAAACTCCTGTGTTTCTAAAGCCCTCTAAGCTAAAACTAGATGCATTTTAAGGAACAAATCAGCTTCATATCTGATGTATAGGCCATACAAAGGTTCACTAAACCACCCAATGTTATGACCAGAGACATTCAAACTGCAAACTGAAAAAAGAACTTGGATTTTTCATGCTGTAAATAGCTTTTTCCACCATGTCAGAACAAAATTCCATATTATAATAAGACTCTTACCTCTCTTGATGTCTACATTTTCTATTTGACAACATAATGGTGCAATTAGAATTTTGCAATCAGTTTCTTCTTTTGATAACAAAACCTAACCTGAGAAATTTTTTAACATCCACTTTGATAAAAGGAAAACTTCAGCCAAGTTAAATTTAAAGGAGTTTAATTGAGCAATGAATGATTAGGGAATCCAGCAGCCCCCAGAATCACAGCAGATTCAGAGACTCCAGCACACCATTTGGATCAAAGAAGATTTTTAGACAAAAAAGGGAAATTGATGTACAGAAATGGGAAGTGAGGTATAGAATGGCTGGATTGGTTATCGCTCAGCATATGCCTTATTTGAACACAGTTTGAACACTCAGCAGTGTATGAATGGTTGAAGTATGGCCACTGGGATTTCTCAAAACTTAGCTATTGTTACAGGCACATACTCCTACATTAGGTTTTCCATCTCATCTACTATTATGCTAGGTTACAGTTCATCCACAAGGACTCAAATATAGAAGTACAGAGTCCTTCTCAGGCCATGTTTAGTTTGCTTAAACAACTTGTTAAATAAGAAAATATTTGTGCCACTGCTAATACTACATTACCTGGATAAAATACTCTGGAAAAGTTGAGAATCATAAGTACTAATAAGAAAAAAAAATAAGAAATAAAAATGAGAAAATAGGCCACATGTTTTCAACAGGTGTCACCTAAATCCCGAGGATCATTGATTTATTCAATTGCTTTACTTTAAGCCTAGGTTCATGGCCCAAAACCATTATGAAACCCGGAATTGACATATTACTATTAATTTTACTTTGTATTTTGTTTCTATTACTTTTTTAATTCTTGAAGAATACAGCTTCTAACAAAATAGTACTGGCCCAGCACATTCTGATGATAGCACAAGACCATGGAATGGCCAAAATGGAACTTAATAGTAGACTCAGGGCAGACTAAGCCTGAAAGCCACCCCCTTCAAACCTCCCCTGTTGCTCAAATGTGACTAAACAGTTTGACACTGACTCCTAGTTCCCAATCACTCTCCCAAATTGAGACTCGGTCAACAATTGGAGCACGTTCATCCTGGCACTGAGGAACATCAAAACCCAACTAGAAGATGACTGCTCAGTGATGCTTTTGAAGAAAGATCTTGATCAAAAAGGGGAAATGGGCTGGACGCGGTGACTCATGGCTCCAATCCCGGGAATTTGGGAGGCCGAAGGGGGTGGATCACTTGAGGGCAGGAGTTTGAGACCAGCCCGGCCAACATGGTGAAACCAAGTCTCTACAAAAAAATACAAAAATTAGCTGGGTGTGGTGGTGCACACCTGTAGTCCCAGCTACTCGGGCGGCTGAGGCAGGAGAATCACTTGAACCCAGGAAGTAGAGGTTGCAGTCAGCAGAGATCGTGCCACTACACTCCAGCCTGGATGACAGTGTGAGTCTGTCTCAAAAAAAAGGGGGGAGGGAAATGTAAAAATTTTCAGGATGAAAATAAAGCCACTAATATTAAAAAAGAAAAAACCCTGACAAATAGAATAGAGCCAGAAAATGCCATGAAGAGAGGGTTCTCAGGCTTGTATAACAAAAATATCACAAACGACTCTGCAAATGCCACAACCTTGCACAAAGGCCATCACAACCTTACACAAAAAGTACTTCTGCAAAGGTATTTGCCAGCAACTGCCTGTCCAACCTCGAACTGGCATCACCCTTACTATTGATCTTTCTAGCCAAGGATATTTCTTTCAAAACAATTATATAATCCTCCTCATTTTTTTTCCTTTAAAAACATTTGTCCTTTTCCTTCCTGAATACAAACATGGTTTACTAAATCTGTTCCCTTGTTCTTTTAGAGAGTTTTTTTCTAGTTGCTATTTAGGTTGACAGATAAACATTACTTGTTTTATTTATAGCTGAGGAAATAAGACTCAGAGAATATATGTAACTTGCACCAAATCACACTGCAGGTAGGAAGTGGAGTAAGAAATGAAAGTGAAATCCATACAAAACCACAGTTCATATTCTTGGCACCATTCCACAGTGTTTCAACTGGACCATTAAATAATACATGAACACAAAATGCTCAGGCCTTAGAGAGAGTGTTACCATCATGGAAGCAGTAAGACTCATTAAAAAATTAGCGATTTGGCAGTTGGACTGCCTGGGTTCTAGTCACCAGCTAATTTTATGACTTAGGGTAACATATTTAGCCAAGTCTCATTTACATAAAATGAAGGTGATGATACCTGCCTTACAGGGTAAACATGAAGACTAAACGATAAATATGATGCATAGGGTTATGTGATGTTGTATATATATCTGTCTTTAATTTAAAACATAAATAGTAGATATAATCTCATTAGCTCTACAAATAAGAAAAACTATTTACTAAACATTTAGAGAAAATTCATATTTTAATAACACAGCTTGCTAGACTACTCTTAACTTCTTACAGAGTGAAAATGGGTATGTCACCTTTCACGCTTTTATAACTAAAAGAACTTAACGAAACTAAAGAAAAAAAAGCTTGAGAATACTCTTTGTCTTTAATATAAAACCAGATATTAAAAATAACATTTATACCTTTAGCATCCTTTTGAAAAAATTGCAATCTAAATGTGTGAATGTAGCTGACAACAAAAAGTTGGCACTGGTGTTTCCATAAGTGGGTTATCTGAAACTGCCTGGAGATAAGAGATAAAAAGTCCATGTGTTTTACTGAGATAAATACAGAAGATTTCCTAATTTACTGAACATAGATTTGAGATTATCAGGGTTCATGCTCTGCCATGAGAAAAAAAAATGGTGCATGTGTTTTCTGTAAGGTTTTAATAGATGATTAGATTATCATGCACATCATTTTCCACTCAGCAACTGGGTCCTGAACAGAATTTACTGAAAAGAGTAGTCTGTGTTTCAGTGGGAAAATATAATTTCAATGCTATGGTTTGAATAAGTACCTTTCACAATTCGGGTGTTTTCAAAGTGATTGTATTTAGAGGTGTGGTCTTTGGGAGGTGATTGGGTCATGAGGTCTCTGCCATCATGAAAGGGATTAGGTGCCCCTACAACAAAAGCTGGGCAGACAGAGTTCACCCCTTTTTATCCTTCTGCCTCCCACCACACAGGGACCCAGCCTTCCTCCCGGCAGGAGGATGCTGCATCAAGGCATCACCTTGAAAGCGAAGAGCAGCCTTCGCCACATGCTGGCCCCTTGATCTCGGACTTCCCAGCATACAAAACTGTGAGAAATAAATTTCTTTTCTTTATACATTTCTCACTCTGTGTTATTTGGTTATAGTAGTGCAAAGTAAGGCATCCATCATGTTAATAGGATGGAAAAGGTAGAGTAATTGTTACAGGCATTTTGGAATTATTTTTCTGGAGTAACCACTTGAACTACTGAGAGAAGATTGACAGAAAGGCTACACCAATGTTCCTTTTGTGTCAATGATCACAAGAGATTGATATTCCATTGAACACATTATTTTATCCAAGAAGGTTAAAACTAAACCCAAAGGACTGCTATTTTTGACTAAGGAGAAATTCTTTCAGAAGGCAATTGATTCAATGTATATGGCCCTCTGAGCATATGGCACTTCCATATAACCCCTTCCTCAGAATATTTTTACCTGAACTGGTTCTATATGATTTTGTATCTATTTTCATTGTTTGAAATGATGACTCCATTCCGGGTGAAGTATGGTATATCTATTGTGTAGAAAGACAAGGAAGAAAATAATGTCTATAGCTACTAAAGCATTACTGATATTTCCTGAGAATGCAATACTTACAAAGGTTGAGAAATTCACAGGTTATAAACTACATACACTTTTATAGACCCATTGAAGAAAAGCTCAATTAATTGTAAACCTTGTTGCAACATTTCTTTGGGGGAAATGGATAGATGATGTTCATTTTGCTAAACTCATTCTGCTTAAAACATTATTTTGGGGAAATATCTGTGTTCTTGGTTTCACAAATGTGAACTCATTAGCCAAGTTCAGACATAGACCCACACATTTACCTTTATGCAATTTCTTTTTCCCCTAATTATGAGATTTTCTCTTGCTCTAGTAATTTTGACTGTGTGGAGAAAGTATGCTGGAAAATGAACTCTGAATTGAAAGTACAGGAACCTGATTTGAAGCAGTCATACTAATTCTCCTTTCTACCTCTCGTTTACTTTATCCAGATATCAAAACTTTTAAAGTCAGCTTTTACAAAATGAATGGTACAGTCTAAATTCTATGTTCCAGATCCCAGGGATATAGAATAATGTAAGGAGAGCAAGAGAAAGGGTCAATAGTTTTGGTTTTCAGTTGGAATATGTAGAGGGAGAGAATCATTTCCAAATGGTCTCAGTCTACAGGTCAAAACTGGAAAATTTTTCAAGTCATTTCCCACTCCAAAATTCCATGAAATATATATCTATTGCATTGAAGAAGAAGTTGATCCCAGTTGATCTTTGAGTTAAGCTTTTCTTGTAAATGCTATTTCTTAAATATGTTCTAAATGCACTTTATTTATTTACTTACTTATTAGAGATAGGCTCTTGCTGTGCCGCCCAGGCTGGAATGCAGCAGCATAATCATAGCTCACTGCAGCCCGGAAGCTCTGGACTCAAGTGATCCTCCCACCTCAGCCTCTTGAGTCACTGGGATTACTGGTGTGAGCCACTGCACCGAGCCACCTCACATTTTTGTGTTCAGAATCTTACCATAGATGACTGGAGGCAGAGTAGTCCCCACAATACAGACTACATCGTCTTAGGTGGCTACTTAAACACTGGTTTGTTGTCTCCAAGAGACGAAGGTCATTTAAATTTGAATATCAATTCTCATGCCATTTCAGATTTTTAGAATCCATCAGAAAGCAAATAATTATATGCACAGACACTTATGAGACAGTCAATCTTATTCATTGTCCCCTCACAAAAATATAGCCCATAATAAACAGACAATTTTGTTTATTTCCTCAGCCTGGTTTGCACAAGTCTTATAGTCCTTTAAGCAATCTTGATCCATATAATCACTGTGTGACTGCTATTCTCAGGAACACTCCTGAAATTCTGGTTTTCATCCAGCACAAACATCCAGTAAAAGCTTAGTGGAAAGTTCATATATCAACTATGATCTGTAAAATTTTCCTGGTACAAAATACAGCAGGTATGGAGGTGTGTTCTCAGAACTCTCTTCAAGAGAGCCTACTTTGAGTAGCATAGTTGAATGACAGCTTCCATGTATGGCCACTTTGATCATTCACTTCAAGGCCTCACATCCTCCTGGCTGCTCCCAGCTAATGACTGAGTATAGCAGGCTGCTAGTGCTGCCCCATTTGTTTCTGAAGTGGAAACATTTGTAACTTTGACTCAAAGACTCCAAATTAGACTTGTGGAGCCTTTCTCAGAACTTTATTGCAATCGGAGGCTCCTCTTACCCAATCTTACTTTCTTCCTCTCTCGTTTCTCTGGTGTGAGAACAGCATGGCAGTCCAAAGGCTCTACCTTCTAACTCTTTCTCCTTCTCCCGTTGTCATTCGCAGGAGTTGTCTAAATCTCGATCACTATTTACTGTTATTATTTGGTGATAAATCTCTTTTAATAAATCTCTCGCACACTTAATATGTCTTGGCATCTACATCTCAGAGGGCCCAAGCCAACACAGAAAGTGAGCATTGAGAGCTTTTATTCTATTCAGGAGAATTTCTTCAGTTCGACAATATTACATGACTAGTTGTAAATATAAAATACTCAAAAAATACGTGGTCTGAAGTTCAAGTGTCTTTCCTCAAGGAAAGCATTAAGAGTAAAGACATTCATTTATTCCCTCATGTATTAATCCATTCATTCAATCAATAAAATGGTCATTAAAACAGACATGGCTCACACACAGCAGACGAAGTGCTGTACCAGAATAAGATGGTCTTAGTCATCATAAAGCTTACAGTCTAATGTAGCAAGTCTTAAATATTTTTTATTGTTGTTTAGGGGCCTCTTGGGGTTTGATAAACGCTATGGACATGGTCCCCAGAAAATTCATATGCACATATGCATATAAGAACATTCTGAAGCTGGGCACAGTGGCTCATGCTTATAATCCCAGCACTTTGGGAGGCTGAGGCAGGAGGATCACTTGAAGCCAGGAGTTCAATACCAGCCTGGGCAACAAAGCAAGAGCACATTTGTACAAATCGTGTTTTAAAAAACAAGCCTGGTATAGCAGTGTGCACCTGTAGTCCCAGCTACTTAGGAGGCTGATGAGAGAGGATCACTTGAGCCAAGGACGTTGATGCTGCAGCAAGCTATGATCGTGGGAGTGCACTCCAGCCTGGGTGACACAGCGAGATCCTGTCTCAAGAAAAGAACATTCTGTGTAAATACTGGAGATTTCATGAACATAATTCTAACAGCTTGAGTTCCTCCTTTGTCCTGGCTCATGTGGCAATCTGGCTGTAGTAATTGCAATCCTGCCATGTTCTTCCGTACCCAGGTTCCTACTTTCGGCACCTTTACTATAATCCAGATTCTCTCAATCGAGCATAGTCTTTTCTTCCTTCCTATAGAGACTGGAAAACAATCTCTGGAATAGAGTCTGGCTTCTCCAGAATTGTTAGTTTGCTTTCTGGGATTTCTCTTCATGACCGAAAGGCATCATTTTTCAACTGTGTAATTCCAGCAGCCTCCTAGCCCTTCTCTCCAATATCTCCTTATTCTGTTCTGTCATATTCTAAAACCAGATTCTCTTAATATTCATGAAGCACAGATTTGCAGATGACCCTTCTGTTATCAATCAGATTCTCCTGTCCTCTTGCCCGTGGAAGAAGGCACATTGAACTCAATCATTATAAACATCCTCTACATAAACTCCATGTTCCAGAGAAAGTCTAGTCTTTGCTTGTCATTGAAGACAATGCTCATTTTCCTGCCTCAGTGGTTTCTGTCAACTAAAATGCTTTCTATCCCCTTTTCTGATTATCTCTGTCGAGGTGTTAAGGCCTGAATAAAATGCCCACTCTTCCATGGTATACAAGCAAGGGAAGTAATATGAGTTGAAATAAAAGTGGTTAAGAGGGAATGGAAAGTAAAGAATTCGTGTAAGACCTATTTTAAAGGTAGAAGTAAAGGTACTTAGTTTCTGATTTTAAATATGAGGATAATATTAAATATTAATAAAAACTACCAATTTGTAGCACTTACCCTGTATCTACCTCTACAAATTGTGTTCTACATGAATTAGTTATTTTATATAAATATCCTGGACAGGAAGTTGCTATTATTATCCTAGTATATAGATGAGAAAATAGATCCTTACAGATGTTAGTAAACTATTTAAGATTTCACAGCTTCCAGAGTAAAGTTGACATTTTAATTCAGGTATGTCTAACCTATATTATGGTCTTAACCGTGAAGACATGACTTGGAGGCTTGTAGCCTGAGGGAACTGGTAAAAAATTGTGAGAGAAATAAGCAAAACAATTCTTCTTTTTAAAACATTTAACTTTGAAACATTTAAATAATATGTAGAAGGAGACATTCACCAGATAATTGCAATCAGAGAAACGGAATTTGGGAAAGGAATAATTAATACAGGTATTGATGGAGATTCCAAAAACAATTGAAACAAAAACAAAAATTGACAAATGGGACGTAATTATGGACCTTCTGCATAGAAAAAATCAACTATCAACAGAGTAAACAGGCAACCTACAGAATGGGAGAAAATATTTGCAAAATATGTATCTAACTAAGGTCTAACAGCCAGAATCTACAAGGGACATAAACAAATAAGCAAGCAAAGAAACAAAACAAATCAAAAAAATAAAAAATGGGCAGAGGATATGAACAGACATTTCTCAAATGAAGATATATACACCATCAACAAGCATATGAGAAAATGTTCAATGTCACTCATCATTAGATAAATGTAAACCAAAACCACAATGGGATACCATCTTACACCAGTCAGAATGACTATTACTAAGTAGAAAATAACATTCTGGTGAGGCCGCAGAGAAAAGAGAGAGCTTATACACTGCAGGTGGGAATGTAAATTAGTTCAGCCACTGTGGGAAGCAGTTTGGAGATATCTCAAAGAACTTGAAACAGAACTACCATTCAACCCAAAAATCTCATTACTGGGTAAATACCCAAAAGAATATAAATCATTCTACCATAAAGGCACATGCACATGTATGTTCATTGCAGCACTATTCATAATAGCAGAGACATAGAGTCAACCTAGATGCCCATCAACAGTGGACTAGATAAAGAAGATGTGGTACAGATACACTATGGACTACTAGGAAGCCATAAAAAAAGAATGAAATTGTGTACTTTGCAGCAACGTGGATGGAAATGGAGGCCATTATCCCAAGCAAATTGGTGCAGGAACAGAAAACCAAATACTGCATGTTCTCACTTATAAGTGGGAGCTAATCATGGAGTACACATGAAACACAAAACAGGGCACACACAATAGACACCAAGGCCTGCTTGAGAGTGGAGGGTAGGAAAAAGTTGAGGTTAGAAAAACTACCAACAGGTACTATGCTCATCTCCTGAATGATGAAATAATCTGTACACCAAACCCCCAGGACACACAATTTACCCATGTTACAAACCTGCACATGCATCCCCTGCACCTAAAATAAAAGTTGGAAAGAAAAAAAAAAGTTATTTACTTGAAATGAAAGATAAAGTTTTAAGAGTAGGTGCAGTAACAAATGAGAGAACAATGAAGAAAAGAGAAGGAGGCCAAAGGCTAACATTCTGGAAAAACTTCCACGAATAATGATGAGGAAAAAATGGAAAAGGAAGACAGGAGAATTTCATGACAGATTCCAGGGCCAATAGTGTCATAATATGGAAGTATGTTGTAATATGGAAATGGTAATATGTTCCAATATGGAAAATAATTCGATGATCTAAGGTCAGAATATCTTGGAGGTCCCTGAACAAGAGTTGCAGCGGAGCAGTAGCAGTTAAAGCCAGATGGGAAAAGATTAAGGAGTTATATACGGTAATACCTGGCTTGACGATGGGGATATGTTCTGAGAAAGGAGTCACTAGGTGATTTTGTCATTGTATGAGCATCACAGAGTATACTTACAGAAACCTGGGTAGTATAGCCTACTACACACTTAGGATACATGGTATAGCCTGTTGCTCCTAAGCTGCAAACAGACACAGCATGTTACTGTACTGAATACTGTAGGCAATTGTAACACAATGGTCAGTACTTTTGTAGCTAAACATATCTAAAAATAGAAAAGGTACAAGAAAAATACAAGATGAAAAATGTGCACCTGCATGTGGCACTTACCATGAATGGAGCTTGCAGGACTGGATGATGTTCTGAGTGAGTGAATGTGAGCAACTGTGAGGCCTAGGACATTACTGTACACTACTGTAGATTTTATAATCACTGTACATTTAGGCTACACTACATTTACTTTAAAAATTTCTTTAATGATGCATTAACCTGCACGTATGGTAAATTTTTACCTTTATAAACTTTTTAAAACATTTTTGACTCTTTTGTAATAACAGTTAGCTTAAAACACAAATACAATGTACAGTTGTGAATGTGTTTTGTTCTTTATCTTCTTATTCTAGAAGCTCATTCTATTTTTACTTTTGATTTTTTTCTTTTTAAACTTTTTTGTTAAAAATTAAGACATAAACACATACGTTAGCCTCGGCCTATACAGGATCACAATCATCAATATCTATGAAGACAATGCTTTCTTCCAGAATTCCTCCTGAAGGACCTGCCTGAGGCTGTTTTACAATTAATTTTTATAAGTAGAAGGAATACCCTCTAAAATAATGATAAAATATATAGTATAGTAAATACATAAATCAGTAACATACTCATTTATTATTATCAGGTACTTTTATATGACTGGCAGCATAGCAGGTGTGTTCACACCAGCACCGCCACAAACAAATGAGTAATGTATTAAACCATGCCATTACAATGACTACAATGTCACAGGGCAACAGGAATTTTTTAACTTCATTATATTATCATGGGACCACCATTGTATGTGCAGTCTGTCATTGGCTGAAACGTGGTTATATGGAACGTGACTGTAGATGATTTGACTTTTGTCAGAGAAGGAAGTTTTTGCTTCATGTGGACTGTTTATTGGAAAAACGCCTCTTTGTGTGTCTTTAAGTAATATCTACTCCCTCTCTGAACTGTGTCCCCCATTCTAAGAGAACTTTCCAGGTACTGGGATGCATCCATGTCTTCACAACCATCTTTTCTGCTCGTTGAGTAAAACAGCACATTCTTCTGGGACAGGATTGATCTTTTCCAGTTGAATTACACAGGCTTGAAGTTGTCACTAGTTAGTGTCCAAATGACTATTATTCTACCAAAAAATGTTGTTCTACCACTGTAATTTGGTAATTCCAGTACTTGAAGGTCATTGTGACTATATATACACTAGACTGCAAAGTTTTTGAGGACGGGGACAATGTAATATTATCTCAATACCCATTAACCAGTATAACTGTCACAAACACAGACACACATACACACACACACACACACACACACACACACCCCTTCACCTCCAGTACCAAACAGAATACATCCACTAGGCATTAAACATCATTATTGAATGAATTTATAAATGAATAAGAAGATGAATGAATGAAGAACTTGCTAAGTGACAAAGATAAATAAATACATTTGTAGAGACATAAAGAGAAATTATATTTAATGTAGCAATGCTATCTAATTAGTACATAGGCTAAAGGGATACCTAAAATAAAACAGGTTTTCTAAAGATGAACCCTCTATGGTGAAATATGCTACTTTATATAGTATAAGTATCCAAATAAAGTTTCCATCGGTATAGTGCAGTGCAGTCTTTCCTTGGCAGTACATTTATCTATACAATCTCTAAGCTACAAACTCTAACTTTACACACTTTTTAAAAATTATCTTTCACTGGATTAAAAATGGAAACTCTCTGAATTGATATATGTTCTTGACATTATTCTCTTCTTTGGATAATAGCCTTTGTACATCTCATTTATGGTAACATCAATTTCACAAAGGATTATTGGGTTGTGTCAGCCAGAATAAGCTAGGTTAGGTTTTGGTAACAAACTCTAAATCTCAGTGGCCTAAAACAGCAAATATTTGTTTCTCACTCACGTTACATGTCCATCTAGGGCTCTGCTCCTGTGGTCTTTAATAAAGAACTCAGGCCAGTGGGCTTTATTATCAGGTACATCCCACTAATAGGAAAAGGCACACAGCAAGTCATCCAAGAGCTCTTCACCAGGAGGTGACATGTACTACCGCCACACAGGAATTTTTGACCAAAGCAAGGGTTATCTCATTAGGCATGAGATATTTCTGCTTCATTTTATATTTTAGAACATTATATTAAAATGAGCTATTTAAAAACTGTCAGTCACCCAGCTGGTGTTCTTTGCTTCCTTAATGCAAGGAATATTTTTGGCAAAAAGTAATTTTTTTCTGGCAGCAGCAGGAAAAAAAAACCCCTCCTATACCTATTCAGATAGCTAGTATAACATTTACAAAAAACAAACAAACAAACAAACAAACAGAAAATAACAAGTTGGCAAGGATATGGAGAAATTATTACCCTTAGACCTTCTTGGTGGAAATGTAAAATGGTGCAGTCACTATGATAAAACGTATAGCGGTTTCTCAAAACCTTAAACATAGCATTACTAAATGATCCAGTAGTTCCACTTTTGGCACACACTACAAAGATTTTAAACCAGGGCCTTAAACAGATATTTGTACATCAAAATTTATAGCAACGTTATTCACAATAGACAAAAAGGTAGAAATAACTCAAATGCCCATAATGGATGAGTGGATAAACAAAATGTGTTGTATACATACAATAGAAATCATTCAGTCTTAAAAAGGAAGAAAATTCGGATGCATGTTACAACCTGGATGAACTCTGAAGATATTATGTTGAGCAAAATAAGTTGGACACAAAACAACAAATATTGTGTAATTCTGCTTATATGACATGAGTAGAATAGTCAAATTCATAGAGACAGAAACTAGAATAAAAATGATTACAAAGGCCTGGAGGAAGGAAGGGAATGAGGAGTTAGGATTTAATGGGTACAGAATTTCAGTTTGGAATAGTGAAAAATTTCTGGATACAGTTAGTGCTGTTGGTTGCACAACAATATGAAAATACTTAATGCCACTGAATTATACACTTTAAAAATGGTAAATTTTATGTTCTGTATATGTTATTGCAATAAAAGTGAAAAATTGAGGACAGGAATTTCTCCTGCTTTTTCTCTGGTCATTTTCTAGGGCCATTTGTAGAAATATTTTATTTCTACATGTATCTGAATTCTGGCCTCCAATAAATGAGGCAGACTCAAGAATTTGCTCCTTGGATACCATTAATAATTCATAGCATACGAAAGACCCGAGAGAGAGATTGGTTCTGGTTCATGCTAGCTGGAATAAATGAGATCCCAACATTAAAAAGATATGAGTTTATTCCCAAAATCATGAAACAGATCATACCATTTACACCAACATACTCACGGAATGAGGGTTTTATTTCTCAACGATTCTCCCTAAAACAACCTCACTATATATGATACATGATGTGTGTGTGTGTGTGTGTGTGTGTGTGTGTGTGTGTGTGTGTCTTTTACAAACTGTCAAAGTTAGACTGCAGAATTAGCAAATCTAGGACTACAGGCCTAGTGACCAAACATCTATGCATTGTTTACTCCATGCCAGACTCAGCACCAAACACACGAGATGAAACATAAGATGCATAAACACAACCCTTGCCTTTGAAGAACATTTGCACTAATGGCAGAGATGGGTGAGTAAATAATTCATAATAAAAGATGTCTTTCGTGTTGTGGCAGGCCAATTAATTCTGCATGGAAGGGTCAGAAACAGCTACACTGATAACTTGAGGAATGTTTAAAAGGGCAAATGGGAATTGGTCAAATGAAAAATGGCAGATGAGATGAAGTGAGTTGTGTTGGCATTACTAGCAGAGGGAACAGTACTAGGAAAGACTGGAAGACCTTGAAATGCACTGCATCCCTCCGAGACAACAAGTCTTCAGCTGTGATTATAAATGGAGAACCTGGTGAAGGTGGCCTGAGATCAATCCAAAGGCAAATCAAGGCCGCAGTGTGAAGGTCCTGGAGCAATATGGAATCCTTATGATAATCTAGTTTTTGAAATATCCATGTTGTTCCTCATAAACATCAATGATCTCTGCTCTTTAGATGTATTAAAGATTTAGAAAAATATCCATAAATCTTCACGTCCTTATGATAGCTGAAATACAATACTCCCTGAGTTATTGCCAAAATATGTGAAAAATAAAAATAGGCTGTATTTATATGCCACATACATATATTTAAAATGTAAGCCATTTTCTTAAACAAAGAGATGTCTATTTTTCTTAAATATAGAGAGGCCACAAAAGTTTATGTGAAAAAAAATATGTATGTAAACAATGAATTCAACACTTAAATTTCATTCTGTGAAGTCCAAAGGGAATGGCCTGGCAAGATCAAACTCAGATGACCCCAACTTACAAAAATAAGCCCTATGCTATATGGACCTAAAAATCTCCACCATCAGGAATTTACACGGTGGAAACTAAATCTCAAACTAAACCTCAACCCCAAATCATCCTCTCCTGAAGTTACCAAATTCCTGTCTCCTGACCACATTTACCACTGAGTTACTGTTGAGTCCAGTGCTGTTTCAGTTGCTAAGGTTACATTGCCTGGCTCTTAAAATATTAACTATAATCCATAAAAAAAAAAAACAACATCGTGATCAAAATAGCTGGCTGGCTCAACTGCTTTATATACAGTCTATTCTGCTAAGGAAACCTAAACTAGGTGTGATAAATTTATTAGAATAGTGGAAAAATTAAAAGAAATACTGGGTGATGCTGATCAGCAAAGGAGACATTCTGTAAACATTTTGTAACAGCAATCCACAAATTAATGGTTCTACTATGTCTTCCAAATACTCCCAGCAACAAAATTTCCCTTTGAAATTAAATGTTAACAATAACAGCAATATTTTTAAATAAAAAGAAAATTTTAACATAAATTTGCTGCATTAAATGTCTTGTTTTATTAAAAAGCAGACATAAAATTTTATACGTGTGATATTTATTTAGATATTTAGGTTCTTTGAAATATTTTTTCTTTAATAACCAAAAAGTGCCTGTGATTGAGAAATCAGATGTTAAGCACATTTCAAAGGGTGAAACTTACTGCCACTTATAAGGGCAGTACAAAGAAAAGTTTGCTTATAAGTAGCTTCTATAAAAATGTGTACCTGAATATTTCTCTTAAGGACTTGCAAATTATTACAAAGGAATCTTTCAACCATAATGTCTTATCTGACAATAAGTATTTCAAAAGTTTTTATCTAAGTGACATTGGAATGGAATTGCTATAACTTAGTTTTCTGTTTACAACGGGTGCTGTATGAGTGAGCTGTGGCTGCCGTAGCAAGACATCATAGATTGGATGGCTTAAACAACAGAAATTTATTTTTTCACAGTTCTGGAGGCCAGAAATCCCCAATAAAGGACTGACTGATTAGGTGAGGGCTTTATTTCTGCTGACAGACAACCACCTTCTTGTTGAGTTTTTATACGGTCTTTTCTCTATGGCTCATAGAGAGAGACAGAGAGAGCTCTGGTGTTTTTTCCTCTTCTTATTAGGACACGAGTCCTGTATCACTAAGGCTCCATCCTGATGATTCCACTTAGCCAGTAACTATGGGAACTAGGGCTTCAACATACAAATTTAGAGAAATGTGATTCCGTTCATAACAGGTGCTTAACTAGAATTCTGTATGCACATTGTTTTAAGAAAAAGCGACATGAAACCTAAGGATTTCCTATCTGTTGTAGAATTTCTCATATAAAGAAGAACCTGAGGCAAGTACAGAAATGTTACCTCCCTACCTTCTCATTGGAAAGCAGCTCACAGAGAATACAATAGTTCTACCCACTATGCCCGTATAGTGCAATGATATATATCCATCACTAAAATCTCCATGCTTGTCTCAACCAACTTCTCAAACTATGCTATAACTATTGGTGGATCTCACATAACTGAGCTATCTGAATGATGGAATTGTACACTAGTCGAATACAGGAGATACTATTTTACATAGCACAGCAAAGCTCTGCCATAACTCTACAAATAGGGCTGAAAAAATCAAATACGTAAAATGCAGCGTCATGTTATTGCATGGTTAATAAAATTACTGACTCTTCTCAGCTATCTGAGTGTTTCAGGTTCCTGAGAGCCAAGTCAGTCATGTCATTTCTGAATTTTGGTGATCAAAGGGTGGATGATCACAGTTTTACTCCGTTTCAACTTGATTATTAGTTACATTAAAAAAAAGGTTTTTCTATGTGTGCTGTGAGACTGATTCTCATTTAGTATGGTTTCATTAAAAATTAGGATCCCTTTTTCCCTCTTGGTTAAGCCAGTAAGATTGTAGATTGTCAGACTCTGCCTTGTTCTTTTCCTGAAATCCAAAGGTAAAATGCAGTAACAAGAGTAGGGATGCCAGTAACGTGGAGGCAAGGAAAAAGCAGCTCCAGGGACAACATCGGGAAGCACGATAGGATGTTGGCTAAAAAGCTTGCTTTTTCACGTTATGTCAGATTTCACATTCTAACTTTATCATTTCCTGGTTAAAGCATCTTGAACAAATCACTTTTTGAATCACTTAGCACCATGGCTTCTACATTTCAAGCCCCAAAGGGTAGGAATTATTATTATTAATGCTATTACCAAAGATGCTAACAAAGGAAAGGGTTTTCACTGTCCAACATGGTTCATGTTTATGAAATATTTATAAATGGTGCTCACATTCAAGAGCAAGCCTGTAGAGATATTTGGGCAAATGCCTTGTTAAAGAGAATTAATCTAAATATTATTTGTCATTTGCTCAAGTACACTAATTCTATTAGTCTCAACTATTCAAGGATATTCATTGAAGGCCTAACTCCACAGGAACTGGATTGAAGTTAAGATTGGAGGACCACAATTTCGCCAGTACTTTACTTAGAATAAGCAACTAGGTCCTCACAACAATCCCTATTTTCCAGATGAGAGTGTTGAGGCTCAGAGAAGTAAGCAAATTGTTTAACTTATTCCAGCTCTCAAGTACACACACTGAAATATAGCCAACACCTTTGTAAAGATTACAATTGAATATATTATTGTTTTGGGGTTGGCAAACTTTTTAGGTAAAAGACCAGACGTTTTAGGTTTTGCAAGCCACCTGATCTTTGTCTTAAAGACTTTCAACTCTACCTCTTGAAGGCAGCTATTTACAAAATGTAAATGAACAAATGTGACTGTGTTCCCACAAGACTTTATTTATAAATATGAAGACTAGGCCGGGTGCGGTGACTCACGCCTGTAATCCCAGCAATTTGGGAGGCCAAGGCGGGTGGATCACTTGAGGTCAGGAGCTGGAGATCAGCCTGGCCAACATGTTAAAACCCCATCTCTACCAAAAAATACAAAAATTAGCCAGGCCTGGTGGTGTTTGCCTGTAGTCCCAGCTACTTGGGAGGCTGAGGCTCGAGAATCGTTTGAACCTGGGAGGTGGAGGTTGCAGTGAGCCAAGATTGTGCCACTACACTCCATCCTGGGCAACAGAGTGAGAATCTGTCTCAAAAATAATATAAATAAATAAATAAATAAATAAGAATGGACAAGATTTAACTCATGAACTGCAGTTTGCTGACCCCTGTTCTAGTTAGAGTTATAACTTAATTTTCACAATAGTTAAGCATTCAGGACAACTGTGTTCATTGTGTCTCCCCAACAGAAAGTTTTGAATTTTAATTTCCTAACTCATAGAACTCATAGTAAAAGCCTCTTCCCATGGTCTATTAAAAAATTATGTTTTACTGTTTATCTTTAGCCTAAGACATATATTTAGACACTCAAATATATTTTAGACAGATCATCACAGAAGATAACATATATTAAATGAACAAATGAATATATAACCAAAGAAATAAATTATTGGTGTATATGGAGGCAGAACATCTTTACCAAAATCTGCCTCCTGTTTAGATAAATGTGTCAGATATTTATCAAAGGTCTCCTATATGTGAGGTATTCTGCTAAGAAGTGGAGTTGTATGAAAGAATAAGACATAATCTTTCCTTCCAAATGACTTAACTCTGGGAGACAAATAAATGACACAAGTGTAAGTATTACAGTTATGAAAGTTATGTCAACTTTTTCAGAGTACTCAGATATGGTAAATGCATTAGTCCAGAAATATTCTCAAATACAGCTTCCTACAGTACCAATCCATATGGTACTACTATTCAAGAAGTGCAAGAATCTATCCTCACACAGCAAAATCACAGTATGTCTACATTTAGCCTGGATTGAATTGATATCAGGATGGTCAAAATTAGAAACATGATTCCATATTGGATATTATTTTGCCATTTCCTTATTTTATTTTTTTAAATAAGTGATACTCTTCTCAAATTCAATATTGGTTCCTTAACCCCAACATTATTTTGGAAGTGAGTTACATAAATTCTATCCTTTGTAGCCTCTATGCTTTATTCTTTATCCTCATGCTTAACTGGTTTTCTCCAAATGCCTTTTTACTTCCCTTTCCCTTCACAGCAGCCATGCAACCATAACAGAGTTGAGCATAAGTAGGCTTTTTTTTATTGTGTAAAATGCATGAGACACCATAAAAATTGCCAATGCTAAACTGATAACAATTCAAGGAAGATAAATCAAATGCTAAAATATGTGGGAGAACGTATCAATACATAAAAACAGGGTGGGGGAAGTCTGAAATTATCACAGCATGGCTTCAAAAGGAAAGATACTAAGAAAGAGTTTGGAAAATAGTAATATTATCTAGATGAGATGAGTGAGTTTCATTTGTCACAACCCCAGGATCTGAGTCTTGCAGATTATTGTGAATGATGCTTTGAGTGTTATAATAGAACTAAAAGATGTGGAAGCATTTGATTTAATGCAAAGACATCAGTTTTGTCTGCCAAATCCCAAGAAAGACATCTACAAGCCTATCAATCAACATTAGGATCTCTGTGTTGAGCAAATGACATCCAAATCATAAAGCTGTCATCATTTAAAATGTATTTTTAAATCACCTCTCCACTACCATTTATAACGGATACATTTTTAACTCTGATAATTAATCAACTCTGACACATTTCCTTCCTTTTTGCCTTTTTCTCCTCTGAAATCCTTCTTTTATAAGAAGCCATTTTTAATTTCCCATAGGCAGAAAACCAGCCAACGTATTCAGGTCCCAAAGTTTCATCTATGATGAAGCTTTGGAAGTTTATGAATTAAGAAAGTTGAAAAGCAATCTTCACTGTAGATAGTATCTTGACATACATGTGTCATGATCAGAGTGACACTTCCCTTAGGAATAGAACCTCACTGCTCATGACTATCTAAGGAAGGCATTGCTTGAAAATTATGTACCTCAAGTTCATGGCCATATCACATTTCCCCACGTCTTCAAGCACCAGTCCATCAGATAATTTCTCTTACAGAGATTCCAGTACTGTAATTTGCCTCTGCTTTAATCAACAGTGAGATAATATAGAAGCCGCATTAAATGATTCAGAATCATTTCATCTGCAGGAAACCCATTAGTCTAACCATATTTTCCCATACTTCTCAGCACCATGTCCTGTCATCTGGAAATAATAGATACCATAAAAGCAAATTCTAAAAGCTTAAAAAAATGCTAGGGCAGAGCACATGGTGTTTATTTGGAGGTTGATATTACCACAAACTAATCAAAATGGGGAATTTTTTCCAGTATATTTGAATTCGATTTCCGTATGAAATAATGCTAAAATGTTACATTTAAACATGATATATTTACATATTTACTTTAATAGATTGGAATATGCCAGATGTGCAAGTGTAGAATCATACTAATGTGGATGTTTTCATTTCCTGTAAATCAATTCATAAAGGTAAAAAAAAAAAAAGGGAAACTGGCAGCTTCAGGGAGGGGTTCATGCATGTGAAACATTTTGAGTCAGTAGTCTAATGGTGCACCTCTGGTTATTTTTCATGTGCTGCCAGTCTTCAAGTACCCTAAATGTATTAGAAATTATAATTTAAAAACAAAATTATGAAAGTTTAATGCATGTATTTGGAAAGAGTCAAGGGCCTGGCAAGTGGAAATCTAAACATTTAGAATTTCATCATCCATGGGTGCTGAGTACCTGCTAGATAGGCTCTCCATAAATACTAATTGATAAAGGTTTTACTTTAAAAAAACAGATTCCATAGAACATTCTTCAATTCTCAGAGTGTGTCACCATAGCACTGTAAGTTATAACGAGGCTACTTTGTAGCCAGTAGAAGGAAGAGTTGGAAGAAATAAGGCCTCAAATGATAGGGTGATGGCAATAGCTGGAATGGATTCGACCTTTTTAAGTGAAGGAAAATTTCTAGTTATCAAGTTGCAGAAGGAGAAACTGGTAACATTATAATAATCAGTAGAAAATGCTAATCCTTAATGAGCGTTCCAAGTTCCTACCCCAAACTTCAAAGTTTAGTAGGTCTTTGCAAGATGGGTGAAGAGAATGGTTATCAAGTAATAACAAATGCCTGTAGTGTTTTTAAATAGATAATGTAAATCGAATAAATAGTCTTAAGTGACTTATTTGATTGCTACACTATTTATGACAATACACTCAGCAAAGATTCATGTATTATTTTAGTGAAGGCAATAAAACTGCAATGGTTAAGAACTACTTTCCATTCCATATCTGTCTTTTAAACTCACTGTAAGTATCACAGGAGCTAATGAAGGTAAAATGGTTAATGCAATGTCTGGCTTTCAGTAAGTAAAAACATTAAACAATTCTTACCCTTATGGATGTGATGGTTAAAAAGGTAAACAAAGAATATAAGTAACTCGAGAA
Source organism: Pan paniscus (assembly GCF_029289425.2). Lineage (NCBI taxonomy): Eukaryota > Metazoa > Chordata > Mammalia > Primates > Hominidae > Pan > Pan paniscus. The sequence continues at coordinate 20,192,888 of NC_073252.2, forward strand.
TGGGAAAAAGAACCCAAGCCTTTTTGATCTATTAAAAACAAGAATCAACACTTTATGACTCTTATCACATGCGTGCATTAAATATTTTTGAAATATTAATTCATGTATTATTCACCATATGCTGATAATACAGATACCTTTATTCCCATTTTATGGATGAAAGAAATTTGAGCACACAGAGGTTATGTAATTTCCCCTAAGTCACAGACCTGGTATACAGCAGACCAGGAATTTTAATTTAACAGGCAAATTCCCACTATAGCTTATCTCCTAGACAATTGACTATGCAGCCTCCTCTTTTCATTTTTATTATAGCTATTAACAATGAAACTATTGACTCGTTTCTTATAACTATAAGCAATTTCAAAATAGCATATTTTGTGATAGCCTAGCAATTATGAGACCAAATATCACTGGGATCATTTTTCTCTTTATATTCAAGCCTAAACCAGAGCAGTATAAGTTTGTGCTAATTCTGCCTTATTATCTCCTCTGAGAATAAGCTGAAAGCTTTATACTATGAACAGGAAAGATGTCTGTCTTCATGAGAACTAAGATCCCATGCCAATAAAAATGATAAAGAATAAAAGTGTTTTGTTTTGAATTCATTGTTTGACTAAAGCACTTAAACCCCAAATGTATGATCCCAGAATTATCTAGGTGTCTATTATCCTTCATAATGTGAAAGACAATTTAAATTTGATTTTAAAGTATCCAAGGAAACAAAACTGGGTGAAAAATGGGATGAAAAGGAGAGAAAAGAGAAATATCGCAAATGCCTTTCAAAAATATTCTACCCACACTACAGTTTTGGGCAACATTGTCAGAAGAGAAACATTTAACACTCCCTTTATTTAAAGTTGGATTTGTTTAACTGGCCAGGGCTTAAGAAAATGTTATGCCTTTTCTGTGGGAACATTTTCTAAGAACGAATTTAACTTGGCTTCTATGAAAGTTGTTTTTGTTGTTTGGAGTTTTTTAATGTTAGTATTTGAAATGACTTTGTTTTCTTTGGGATGGAGGGAGCAACTTTTCATACAATTTAGTGGTTTCATGAAACCACCTCCACTGGACTCTCATATATTCCATGTACTATATATAGTATATATTTCAGCTGGGTTTGTTTTCCCAAAATCCAAGAACTTTTACATAAAAGTTGCTCAATTTCAGAAAGATTTAAACCACAGGGAAGATAATTCTAGATGACACTGAACTACAGGGGTTTCCTAAGCAAACTGCATATCATTTCACCTCTCTCAGCGGTCTTCAGTTTTGCATCTTAGGGCCTCAATTTAAAAGCTACCATATTCTGCTTCAATGTATGTCTGATTTAGAAGCCCAGACAATTTTGCTTCAATCAATGCAACACCCTGAAGCTCCTTCCTCCATCTCCACATTTCCTCACATTCAGCCCTGTCTCTCCTGACACATACACTCAATACAGGTAAATCTAAGAGTCCAAACATGGTTTTGGACTGTACTTGGTTTCTCTTTCAACCACAAGAACATTATGCAACCTCAGAACAGCTCTAAGCCAGATTCCTGTTCAGGTGACACAAGACAGCCTGATTACTGTCTTTATTTACTACCTGGCACTTGGGGAGTTCCAAGGAGGGTTTGATGAGAAACTTTTTGTATTTTTTAAAATTAAAGTTAGGAATTAGGAGTCATGCATTTTTTTTCCTTTTGATTATCATAGACAACCTGGAATAAGTTGTACAATAGATATGGCATAAAACCAGAATTTGTCTTTCAACCCAACTCAAACATGGAAAATTGGACTAGAGTGTTTTATACCATGTTCGAACAGTGATTTAGGAGAGTTTAATGATGAAACGCCTTACCAGAGTGTGAGAAAAGTGAAGAAAAATCAAAAAAGGAACAATAAGACACAGAGTGGTGCTTACTCTAGACCCAAAAAAGAAAGGGGAGTTTATTTACCATCAGGCAGCAGCTATAGCTTCAGGAAAAAGATTGAGGTCACAGCAGGAGGACAATCACTGCCAACCCTCTCTTTCTGTTTGTTATCTGCTCCAGTCTCTCCTATTGCCAAAGCCAGCTGGAAGCCAGAGGGCAAGGGAATCCTCTCCTACAATCCAGGCAGGTCAGCCTCCCAGGGCACAGGGCCAAGTAAACTGGTGAATGGATCTGGACAGGCAAACGGAATTTCCAGCAAAAACATACTACGGATTATGTTTAAAAAATGGTAGATTAATCAATTGATAGATTGAACAGAAGCAATTTATTTGGCAGGCAAACGGAATATCCAGCAAAAACATACTACAGATTATGTTTAAAAAATGGTAGATTAATTAATTGATAGATTGAACAGAAGCAATTTATTTGGACCCTATTTAATTCAAATATGTTAAAATGTTGAATACCCTTTGTATCACATCCACTGTAAGTGAAGTCTGAAAACTTTCTCCTACCAAAGCCGAACTACGTTGAAACTATATAGGCACACCTCTATGAATAAAAACATTTATTAACCAAAGTATTGCTTTCTTTCAAAATAAATCACTTTATACTTTGGGGGAAAAAAAGATTGTAATTGGATCTTTCCCATTCTGTCTTTGCTCTGGGATTTTAAAAGGCATTCTGCAACATTTTCAATTCAGGTTTAAAAACCAAGATTATGAGATTCTGGGAATTGCAAAATGATCATTTTTCCAATAAAAATGGTTTTGAGTGATCACACTAGACTGTTTCTGTAAACTGAACTGAGGTCAGAGGATAAACATTTCTGTTCAGTAACTGTTGTTATAAAAAAGCATTGCCATATTAAGAAATGTTACAGTAGGTAGCTAGCCAGGCATAAGCAGGCAGGAGAGGGCTCCCCCAACCGACACCAAGAATGTCAGGTGACCACAGGATGATGGTCAGGAAGTTGTCACACTGCCTCTCTAAAATAACAATTGTTCACAGCCAGTGCCGGAGAAAAGCTGTTTCTCAATAGATAAAAACAACTGAAACTGGTGATCAGTTCCCAATAAGATCTTAGGAATTGGGAGAGTGGGCTCAAGCATGCACATTAAGAGGCAAAATGGTGGAGTTTAACTGGAATATGACCTTCTGGGGGCATTCCACTGGAAAACGAAAGAACGCGTCCGGTAAGCATGAGTACGACTGCAGTAAATACACTGCACGTGCTCCCCTTTCAAGCCCTGACCGGCCATTGTGCATGTGGACAACGTACCATAAGGGAAGAATCAGGGGAGAAGGGATACAAGACCTCAGAAGTATGCCAACATTCAAAACCCCAAGTCAAAAGGTCAAACCACACATTTGTGCTTCAAATGGCTCAGTTGGGTCTCTTCCAAGTGTACTTTCCTTCATGTGGTTCCTGCTCTAAAGCTTTTCAACAAACTTTCACTCCTGCTCTAAAACTATCCTTGGTGTCTTCTTCTGCCTTATGCCTCACAGTTGAATCATTTCCTCTGAGGAGGCAAGAATTGAAGTTTCTACAGATTTGCTGTACGGATTTGCTGCCAGTAACTTGCATAACTTCCACCAGTAACAGAAATAGTGGAGAAATAAAAAATAAACTAATTATAAAAAAGACCCAGCTGCAACCATCTACCCTGGGTGTTAATGAAGTTAGCTATTTAGCCAAGTAATTGGATGCCTTTTCTAGCCTTTGTTGACTCACAAGCAATAAAATAAAATGTGTAAATACTTCATTTTCCTTGTGCTAGGGTTCCACTGACAGATACCATGGGATTCTGACCTTGCAGCAGCTAGACACTTTTTCAAAAGGACCAGAGCCACTCCCTGGCCATGACGGATCAAGGACTGTATGAATTCTCATTGCCAAAAAATAATATTAACACAGTAATTGGGGCAATTAGAATCTGGTCCAGGTACCCACAAAAATAAACAGTGACTTTTTCAAGTTTCATACATAACCTACTTGACATCGAATTATTAAAAATTATCTAATACAAGATGCACACCTGCCACTACCTTGCTCTACAGGCCAATGTGAGAAAGACAAAGGAAAAGAGAGAGAAACAAGCACTTACACATGAGGAGCCTGTTTGAATTAAGCTCCACAACAAGTCCTAAGACTGGTGGATAATTAAGGGAAATATCTTTGTATTTACAAATGAAAAGGTGTTCACTCTTTCTCAGGCCATATCAGACACAGAAGAGTATAAGCCCAGTTATGCAGCCTGTTTGCTCACCCAGTTTCTGCCATACTGACAACCCTTAACTCCTCAAGCCAGTAGCCCTTTATTTCCCTTGCAACTTTTGCCCATTTGCTTTGTTCTGGTGGGGTATGCATTCCCTGTCTTGTTGCATGGCTCCTATTCAAACATGCCCCCTTCCCATTCTCTAACCCTGGAGGTGTGACCATTTCCTGCATTTCTCCCTCTAGATAGATGGTAAACCCTGTGAGGACAAGAACTGTGTCTGCGTGTCCTCTTCTCAGTACCTAACACAGGGCTTCACACATAGTAGATCCTTAATAAATATTTGTTCAATGCATGAATGAAATTCTCATCTAACTTTAATTATAGAACTATACAGTAACCTGCCAGAAGGCATGTTTTCTTTGTCTCTTCTTTTCTTTTTTAATATGGGAAACTATATCAAAACTTTCCCATAGCTTTTGTACTCATAATACTCTGAGTAGGTTTCTGGAATGTCATAAACAGCAATCCCTTGCCACATCATTGTAACAAAGAGTCCTGCTGCCAACAGAGCTGCAAACCGCAATGCAGACAGAGCTGGGAATCTTGCATTCAGTTCATTCTGTGATTGTGTTTATGTAGACTTTCTCTTTACAAGAGCTCAAGAGAGAAGGTATTAACCCTCACAGTGTTTTGTGAAGATGTCTCTTCTCTCCTATTAATATATACTAAGGAGATTAAAGTGACTAACACCGAAAACTACTGACATTGTTCACTTAGTACCAAGAAAACCTCCTGGTCTGGCAGGTGTGGCTTAGAACCCAGCATCACAGGAGAAATCCCAAAACTGGGGCTTAGCCTGGGTGGCCACGTGGGTTCTTGGCTTTGCGCAGGAATGAATTCAAGTGAGCCCACATAGTAAAGTGAAGGCAAGTTTCCTAAGAAAGTAAAGTAATAAAAGGGTGGCTACTCCATAGGCAGAACAGCCTTGAGGGCTACTGGGTGGCTATTTGTGCAGTTATTTATTGATTATATGCCAAACAAGGGGTGGATTACTTGTGAGTTTTCTGGGGAAGGTGTGGGGAAATTCCTGGAACTGACCATATGGGGTAACTTGTGGACATTGCCATGGCATCTCTAAACAGTCATGGTGCTGGTGGGAGTTTTATTTAATATGCTAATATATTATAATTAGAGTATAATGAGCAGTGAGGGTGACCAGAAGTTTCTTTTATCACCCTCTTGGTTTTGATGGGTTTTAGCTGTCTTCTTTATGGCATCCTGTTTTATCAACTGAGTCTTTGTGACCTGTACCTTGTGAAACCAGTCTTGCAGGATAGAACTCCTATCAAACTAGTAGTCAAAAGTTCCAAAGACTTAGGAGAGGGTGGCCACAGTACAGGATATGTTTTTCTGTTTTGCTGACTGGCAGAACTTTTTAACTTCTCTGAGGCTCACTGGATAACGCAGAACTTGCAGAGTCATTGTAAGAATAATAAAAATAATAAAATAATAAATATAGTAAAAATAATAAAATCACACACTTATGTACACATACACACATAAATACACATACATATTTACATTTATACATATATATACACACACATGCCCATGCTCACACACATGCACACATCCACACACACACACACACACAAACACATATGCCTAGATCAGTATCTTGCACAAAGGAGGTATTAGATTATTAAAAGCTTATCACTTTTACTACTGTTACATCAAGATGTTAGAAGGATGGACAAAATATTTAGCTGCCAATTTTCAATACCCAAGAACTCTAGAATTTCAAGATATACAGAACTATAAAACAACAAGAAATGTGTTAAGTAGAACATAGAGTATAACAGCAAAAAGGCTTTCCTGGAAAAACATTAACTACACTAAGTAAAATATTTAAAAAAGGGAAAAAAATAGAAAATGAACTTGAAATAACAAACTGAGGTGTTCTTAAGGCACATTTTATCTCTGTGTAAGATAAGAAGGGAAGGTCAACTGATAAATGTCTAAAACAGTCAAACGTTTTAAATATTTTTGTAATTTCTATGCTTACAAACATACAGACATGAACTGTATTTAATGCGCATACTTTGGAACACAGCATTTATTCCCAGCAGAAGTCCCAGTGGGAGCCCTGGTTATAGGACTCAGCATTCAGATGCCCTTACCATGGTCTGGAGGGTCAGAGGGATAAACCTTCCTATGGTTGGTTTTGTACAAAGAACAAAGCAACCTCCTGGGAAAACATTTCTGCTGGTCAACAGGAAGTCTGGTCCTCCCCTTATGCTTGTGCTAATTATGCAGTGTATATAACTATCTCACAAATAAGAGCACTAGAAGATGAAATTTTCTCTGCCAAACCTCCCTTCATCAAGCTTTGTGCCAAGACACACGGCTGGATACAACACAGAAGGGGCACTTTGTTTCATTTCAACCACAAAAAATCCCTAGCTTCAACACCGAGGGAGGTAAGGTAGTAAAGCTCAGTGCTGGAGAGAGGAATAAAGCCGGGGTGCATGCTATTAAATTTCTTCCTTACTTCACTCTTTTCTACCAGAGATTATAGCCAAATGAGGAAAAGTAAATGGTGAGAAATATCAAGAGAGAGGATAGTTCACAGACATTTCTACAAATTACCAAGTACCCACAGAAATAGTGGTGGGAATTGTGTAAAGAATAGAAAGAGAGTTTTCCTTGAGGCAATTGCTGTAGCCCTTGGGACATGAGATGAAGATGCTGGTCCCGGCTGTGGGAGTGCCAACCTAATGCTGTAAGGAAGAGGATGCATGGAAGACACTGATCACTGGGAAGAGCGGAAATCAGTAGAACATCACTGAGAGAGGCAGGCAAAGCGAAGAAGTAAGTGACAAAAGCCTTGCAGCAGCTGAGTGCATGCTCTTGAAAAATGGTAAATGTAGATGGAGAGAAATCCAGGGCAATTGCCATTCTGAGAATGAACTGCCTCAAAATTTACTAGGGAGCTTTGATAAATAAAATTTCTGGCCACACTCTGAGAGATTTGGTAAATTTGAATTCACATCCTGGAAATCTGAATCTTTAAGATGTCTCCTAGGTACTACCCTGGATTTGAAAACAACGCATGTAGAGTGAGAACAGTAGATAATCCCTGGAGACCTTCATTTCTTGCTGAGGAATACTCAAGAATTGATCAGAAGGGTTGAAGTTTCTGCAGAGTAGAAATAGACAAAACAGAAAAATACATTTTTCTTACAGTTTGTATATCCATATCCTTTTAGTGACTATATCAGAGTAGCTTAGCATCTTTTTGGTGTTTATGGAAGAACTAGGAAGCATATTTCAATAGTAAAAATAAATATTTTTAAAGACACTTGCTTAATTGGCAAAGCAATCACAAGAAAAATGTGCATTAAATATCTACAGAACCAATAGTTGGTATGGATTATTTATTTGGTTTCAATATTTTCTTTCAATAATATTGAAAATTTGTAGTAAGTAAGAAAAGTTTTAGGTATTTTGAGAGTTTGGGTACAGGAGCAATGAAATAAAATTCATATTTTAAATTCAATTTTAAATTCACATTTTAAGTTCACAAATTAAATTTACTGAAAATGTACACACCAATAAATTATCAATTTGTAAATTCCTAAAGGTACGCATTACAGAGTTTCCAGCAAAACAATTTGGTTTTTAATAATTCGCTTTCTTTTGTGAACACTAGATAACTGAATAAGTGGAGGAAAAGAAATGAATAAAAACAGAAAATTAATAGATTCTCTATGGACCCCAATAGTCAACATTATACGAATAGAATATATTCCTTAAGTACACCAGGATTGCTTAAGTACACAATCTTAAGGTGTACAGTATCTATGTCCTCACAACTAGAAATCAAAAGAATGTTAGAATTGAACATATGTATTTATCTGATTATTGAATTATAAAGTTGAAAAAACTGCAGAAAACATTCTTTGGGAGAATAAAATTATTTTTTTCTTTATAGTCAACGTTTAACATTATTGAATGCAGGTAAACCTTAAAAAGTATAGCATCCACTTACGAAGAATCTTATCATTCAAATTTATAGCAGCCAGTCCTGTTTGCATCTTGGGCTAAAGATCTTCTTCTTCAAATAGGACTTTTCACCTGGAGCTGTATACCTGTTCCCACCACCGTGTTACTAAAAATTATCTGGTGAAAGCACCAGTGGCTACTCTACATCAGCATATCCTAAAATGTTTCTGATGTTTAATAATCAATATTTTTAATGAGTGAATCAATAACAAGTCAGAATTGGCATGTGACCTTAGTTGTTCCAATGCACTGTTTGTGCATTGTGGTGTCTAGAAGATTCTCTATGCAACAACATAGACCTCTTTCCTATCTGCTGCACAGCTGTTATGAGATTAGGTCTTGATTTTAGTGTAGTTCCTATTTTATTCTCCCCATTCATTGAAAATAGCTTTTCCTTTTTATGATTTTTCTCTAAAGCAATGATAACTATTCCACTTACCTGTCACTTAAAAAGGATATTTCTTACTTTTAACTAAAAAGATCATTGTCACCATGGTGATGCTATTTATATCAGGTAAAATAGAGTTCCAGCTGGGATGGACTTCACAACCAGTCTCTCCAACCACCTTCCAATTCCTGCCATTGTTGTTGTAGGAACCCACTGTCCAGTTTCCCTGGTGCAGCATACACAGAGCACGCCAAGTCTAATGCTCCCAAGGTACACTCAAGATCTTTTCTGTCTCTGACCCCAGTGTCTTCCACAGTGCTTTGCATTGGGTAAGTTTCATAGTTCCTGTAAAACTGGAAAGCTGTCACTCAGAATGGCCTCTTGCCTTGGTCAGTCCATGCACATGATACAATTGCTTCTGAAACTGCATCCAATTGGTTAGACTTCAGGAGCAACAGGGAAAGTGTAGCATTAGTTGCTGTTATTGCACAGCCAACTGGCCACACAATGTAGCATATGAGGTAGGGAAGAGAGGATGATTTCTTCCTTCCTATTCTTGATTCTTTGCTGAAACGCCCACCTCAGATCTCTTTAGTCTGAGAATCAGGGTCATTCCTATGGTTTAAAAGGCCAAGAAGTACCAGAACAAGGAGCAAGGTAGTTGTATCAGCTTTTTTCTTGTATTAATTATTTTTTGAAATGGGCATTGTAGAGTAATAGTGATAGTAGTAGTCCTTTGTAACATAAATTTGTCTGTTGCTTTTCTTATCCAATGAGATATGAAGAGTCTAGTCATCAGCTTAAATGCTTCTGGGTTCACACACTCTATGGCCTGGCCAAAGTGGAAACTTACCATACACACTGGATCCAGGTTTTGATAAGACAAATTTTATGTTAGTGTTCTCTGGTTTTATTCCTATTTCTAACAACAAAAGTTATGTTGTTATAAAACAGTTTAATAAACATATGAATATAAAAATGAGACAATGGCTAACAAAAAAGTGAGAAGATTTAGTTCTGCTAGCAAACAAATAAAACCAAAGGTACCTAGAGTCAATAAAATGATGAAGAGAAAAAAAATTGATTTTATTCAGATTTAAACCCTATTCATGAAGTCAGCACACCTGAATATGTCAAATATGTTAAATACTTGATGAGTCATGGGTTTATTAACTTACTTTGTCCCAAAAAATATCTAAGGCAGATGTTCTTATCAAAAAAGCTCAGACCCTTATAAGATAGATTTCAATTTAATACAATTTTTAAAAATATTTATTAAACATCTGCTATATACGTCTCAGAAAGGATAAGAAAGATGACTCTAAGATCCGTAAGACTAAGGAGTATATTATCAATCATATATATAACAGCCACAAGAAGATTAAACACCTAGGAATATATTTAACCAAGGAGGTGAAAGATCTCTGCAAGGAGAGCTACAAAACACTCATAAAAGAAATTATAGAGGACACAAACAAATGGAAAAAACATCCCATGCTCATGGATTGAAAAAGTTGATAGTGTTAAAATGTCCACACTGCCCAAAGCAATCTACAGAGGCAATGCAATTTCTGTCAAATTATCAGCATCATTTTTCACAGAATTAGGAAAAGCAATCCTAAATTTCATACGGAACAAAACTATAGCCCAAATATCCAAAGCAATCCTAAGCAAACGAAATAAACTTGAAAAATCACATTACCTGACTTAAAATTATTTAAGGCTACAGTAACTAAAACAGCATGGTACTGGTACAAAAATAGACACATAGATCAATGCAACTGATTAGAGAACCCAGAAATCAAGTCACATACCTACAATGAACTGATCTTTGAGAAAGTCAACAAAAATAAACAATAGAGAAAGGAAGCAATATTCAATAAATGGTACTGGAAAAATTCGCTGCCCATATTCATAAAAAAACTGGACCCCATCTCTCACCATGTACAAAAATTAACTCAAGATGTATCAAATACTTAAATATATTTAAGACCTGAAACTGTGAAAATCTTAGAAGAAAACCTAGGATAATCTATTCTGGACACTGGCATAGGCAAAGAATTTATTATAAAGACCTCAAAAGCAAATGCAACAAAAACAGAAATAGACAAATGGGACTTAATTAAACTAAAAAGCCTCTGCACTGCAAAAGAAATAGTCAACAGAGTAAAGAGACAGCCTATAGAATGGGAGAAAATATTTGCAAATTATGCCCCAAACAAAGTATTATTAATTCCAGACTCTATGAAGAACTCAAACAACTCAACAAGCAAAACAACAAACAACCCCATTAAAAAGTGGGCAAAGGACATGAACAGACATTTTCCAAAAGCAGATATACAAGTGGCCAACTAACAGAAAAACATGCTCAACATCACTAGTTATCAGAGAAATGAAAATTAAAAACACAATGAGATATCATCTTACATCAGTCAGAATGGCTTTTTGTTTTTGTTTTTGTTTTGAGAAGAAGTCTCACTCTGTCACCTAAGCTGGAGTACAGTGGCACAATCTCCACTCACTCCAACCTCTGCTTCCTGGGTTCAAGCAATTCTTCTGCCTCAGCCTCCCAAGTAGCACGGACTTACAGGTGAGCGCCACCACACCTGGCTAATTTTTGTATTTTTAGTAGAGATGGGGTTTTACCATATTGGCCAGGCTGGTCTCAAACTCCTGACTTCATGATCTGCCCGCCTCGGCCTCCCAAAGTGTTGGGATTACAGCCATGAGCCACCACACCTGGCCAGAATGGCTATTATTAGAAAGTCAAAAAACAACTGATGTTGGCTTGAAGGCAGAGAAAAGGGAGCATTTATACACTATCGCTGGGAATGTAAATTAGTACAACTCTATAAAAACAGTATAGGAATTTCTCAAAGAACTAAAAATAGGACTAACATTTGACCTAGTAATTCCATGACTGGATATCTACTCAAAGAAAAATAAATTGTTATATTAAAAGAACACCTGCACTTATATGTTTATCACAGCAGTACTATTCACAGTAGCAAAGTCAAGGAATCAACCTAAGCATCCATCAATGTTTCATTGGATTTAAAAAATGTGGTATGTATACATCATGGAATAATATGCAGCCACAAAATAAGAACAAAATCATGTCCCTTGCAAATGATTTTGGATGAAGCTGGAGGTCATTATCCTAAGTAAAATAATTCAGACAGAAAACCAAATACTGAATATTCTCACTTATAGGTGGAAGCTAAACAATGGGTAAACACGGATATAAAGATGGAAATAATAGACACTGGGGACTCCAAATGTAAAAAACCTGCATATGTACCCTCTGAATCTAAAACTTAAAATATATATTATTAAATGTTTACGCAATGGATATTGTAATTAACCTGATTTGATCATCATACAATATATACAGGCACTACAATATCACACTGTACCCCATAAATATGTAAACTTACTGTGTATCAATTATAAATAAAAACTAATCACAAAATCTTTTAAAGGCTAAGAAGTGTATCATATCTGTTTTTCACTAGTTCCTAGCACAATAACTGGCCTATAGTAAGCAATCAGTAAGTGCATATTTATATAAGGAATAAATTCATTCCCTTTCTTCCAGGGACTAAAAACATAGCTTTCGTGATTGGATTGCTTTCCTAGTCCAGGAAATATTTTCACACACCTGTTTGTTCCACACACCCCTGGAAGATAGGCAGGAAAAAATATCATTTGTTTTGCCTGTCTGATGAAGCAACTAATTATTGGAGAGTTAAAGCAATTTACCCAAAGCCAGGAAGTTAAGAAGGAACAAAATTGGGAATACTCTTTCCCCTATACCAGGACACCTGGGTGTATTAGTCCATTTTCACACTGCTATGAAGACATGCCTGAGACTGGGTAATTTGTAAAGGAAGGAGGTTTAATAGATTCACAGTTCCACATGGCTGAGGAGGCCTCAAGAAACTTACACTCATGGTGGAAGGGGAAGCATGCACATCTTACATAGTGGCAGGTGAGAGGAGTGAAGTGTGAGCACATGAAAAACTGCCACTTTTAAAACCATCAGATCTCATGATAACTCACTCACTATCACGAGAACAGCATAAGGGAAACTGCACCCATAATCCAATCACCTTCCATCAGGTTCCTCCCTTGACATATGGGGATTACAATTCAAAACGAGATTTGGATGGGGACACAGAGCCAAACCATATCACTGGAGCAACATAGTTAGGTCCTAAGCCATCTCCGTGGTTTACTTTTAAACTCACCTCATAGGGAGCATAATCATCAGAATGCTCCTCCCTTGGTCCATGTAAAGATATTTCATTCAGAAGGTAACCTTCAAATACCACCATGCTTTGCAGACAAGAACTGACATCTCCTGAGTTCTGATTATGTGACTGGCACAGTGCTACATTTTACACGTGTTAGCTTATTTAAACTCCCTAATTAGTGTCTAATATAGGTATCATTTCCCATTTGAGGCATCAGAAATGGGAAAATTAAATAACTTGCCCAAGGTCAAAGTTGGTAAGTGAGAGAGCTAGGATTTCAACAATATTAGTCTTGTTTCAAAGCTCATTGTCTTTACTTTATTACACACTGATTCCAAGAAATGAAAATTAGCTACTCTTCACAAAATATCTGGGGACTCCTGCCCTAAGAAATAACTGAGCATGATTGCAGTGAACCTCTCTAATAAGAAGTAACCCTGGTTTCCTTTGATCGGAAAGAATGCTTCAGAACTGTGTGGTGTTTACAAAGCCTTTCTCCAGGAATTGCTTTCTTTCTCTGAGATGTGAAACCACAAACTAGTTGCTTTGGGTAATTAAAGGTTCTTTGCACCATCTGAATGTGTCAACAGCAAATATCCTGGGTAAATTTCAAGTAAGTAATTGCATTCTGCCAATCTGAAATGCCTTTCTAATTTCTTTCCTTAAAATATCCACTTACTGTACCTTTTACTGTGGCTGTATATAATTTTAAAATAACCAAGACTATGCAATCAGTTGTGCCAAATAAGAGTAAGAATATGAACATTCATTTGGTCAATATGTCAAAGTCTTCTATGTCATTGGATAGGAGACAACCGTTAAGTTTTGGGAACCCACTTTTCTCCTTATATATCAGATTTCCAAGGATAATTAAAGCAACCAGAAATGAAAGTTGATTATTTCTTCTTTTTTGATTTCACCTTTACCTGTAGTAGTGTGGGTAAATCAATTTATTCATATTATAAGAACTTTCTCTTTCAAGAAAAAATGTCTATTGAAATATTACATTTATAACTACAGACAACCTAATAGACAGGATATTTTTAAAAGAGCTCCACTCTAGAAGATAAGGTGTCACCCTAAAATCCATCACACATGCTTTATTATAACAAGTCATATTATGCCCTAAAAGGGAAAAAATCTCAACAGCAAGCTATAATTTGAAGGAGGCTTTACTCACAGGAGTTAGTAGGAAGGATTTCCCTACAGTAGATCACTTTAAAATGTTTTGGCAAATCAACTGGATAAGTAAATAGTACAAGTAGAAAATATACATATTTTATAAATTAATTTCCAGAGCAAAAGCCCTCACATAATTTGCTTTTAAAACTAATCCTTCCCACTCAAGGATATGGTATATAATCAAGCAATTTATAAACTAATGGTCTAGCTAATAATTCTGTAATTGCTATGAAAGCAAATGAACCAATTGTTAATCCTACTAAAAGCATTTGAAGTGGTTTTATAAGAGAGCTCCCATGCCCATGTAATACAACCACACTAAACACACACACACACACTCACACACACATACAAACCCACACTCACACAGAGAGTTCATCTTACTTCCAAAAGTAGTTTTGTATTTATGCCTCAGAGTTTTGAGTCATATAAAGGCAGAAAAATTGGCATAGGAATATGTATCTATTCCATTTCCAGAAAGACTGAATGTTTCTTATTTCTGTATTGCATGAAAATTATCCATTTTTCAAATTGTCAAAAAAGTCATTATGCAGGGTCACTAACTACAAAAAAAATGGCTGTTTGCTTCAGGTCAACTTTACCAATGCCTCATGTTGGTCACCTAGAGCCCATAATTTTTATACATAGTAAAAGGTCCAGAGGCCACAGTTATATTCCAATGGAAAGAAAAGGGAAACTATTGGATTATGAGTTTGAAGCCATTCTTCGGGAATGGAAGGTGTCAAGTGACCGAAGAGCATCCTTGGCGTCAATTATGGAACCATTTTCAATCAAACTTAACTTTAATTCTCTGTCCCTTTCTAGAGGTTTCTAGTCCTGGAACTTGAAAACCATTATATCCAACTTCTAAAACTAAAATATCAGATGAATAGTTTAAATTAGTGAAACAGTTTAAGTGTGTGTGTATGTTAATTGGCTGGAAAGATACCAGGATTCTCAGCAGTCCTCAGACAACAGAAAAGATTAAATGCAAGAAGTAAAAGATAATTAAGGCAGGCTTGATTCTAGAATGAAAGCCTATACACTCCCATGTTGGCTCTTTGTTCTACCCATGGTGCTATATAATGAATGATTTTCTTCTCCCAATTGTCTACAAAATATAAACTCTTGGGGTACAGACCTTGTCTTCTAATATTAACTCTCTCGACAATATTTGTTTTGACCATAACCTGGCTTGAAAAAGATCCTCAATGAATGGTAATTAAATTGCTCTTGGTGCTTTGCGTAGTAAAGGAAACCATTTCTAACCTAACTTTCTCACATTACCTTTCATTGTTTCCCAACATTAACTCCATATATCTGTCCATAATGACATATTACAAAAAGCAATATGAAGCTCCCTCATCCTTTAGGAAATTAATTTTGTATTTTTGTATCCCTACAAATGAGGTAATGATGAATTTAAGAGGACTTATAAGAAACACTTGCTATGGGCTGAACCATCCTTTTGTTCCCTGGTCATTCTTTAGCTAAGCCGAGTTCATAATTTCTTGTTACTGTAAAGGTTTTGACAGCTACATAGTCACTGCAAAAATATGCTTCAGGCCCTGAAGTAATCCATCTCATTAGTGCCTGACCTTTGATCCACAAAAAAAGAGTAAGGAGTTAAATATTTTACATGCTTCTCATGGCAAAATGTTACTTCTCTGTAAAACAGCAATTCAGAAAAGAGACTGGAAGATATACAAGGTTTCATAGAGAGAAAAGAAAATCAGTCAATTATGATAATCATGATTACTAAAGGTTACTAAAATATCTAATACATTTTCTCCACATGCTTTTAGATGGCCACACAATAGGAAGGAGAATTGAACTCACATGATATCTTGACTTTTTTTAATCAATGGAGCAGAAGCAATGATAAAGATAGATTAAAATTTGTTCCTAGCAGATACATCACTTTATTACAATTGGCTACCATCTTAGAAGTAATGGGGCAGCAGTAATCTTGGGTTACTCCTTATTGTAATAGAAAGCAAAGAGGAGGCACTAGCATGTAATAAATGCCTACTTAGTCCCACACATTCTTCATGTATTATTTCATGTAATCCTCACAAAAACTCTATTTGGTAAATATTGTTATTCTTATTTTACAAGGGATAATAGTGAGCGAAATTAAACATCTTGCTCAATGTCACACAAATAATAAATAAACAAATTAGAATATATGTCCGGTTCTACACACACCAACCTCTATGTAGAACTGTTTAAACAACTCAGAAATAACTAGAAAGAGAAGAATAAAAATGTTCTAGGATTTGCAGTGGAATATTTATTACGTTAAATTCAAACACCTTTAGGAGGCTGAGGCAGGTAGGTCACGAGGTCAGGAGATCGAGACCATCCTGGCTAACACGGTGAAACCCCGTCTCTACTGAAAATACAAAAAATTAGCTGGGCGCGGTGGCGGGCCCCTGCAGTCCTAGCTACTCGGGAGGCTGAGGCAGGAGAATGGCATGAACCCGGAAAGCAGAGCTTGCAGTGAGCCAAGATCGCACCACTGCACTCCGGCCTGGGTGAAACATCAAGACTCCGTCTCAAAAAAAAAAAGAAAAAAAAAATCAAACACCTTTATTGTATATTGTATTTCGATATTAGCACACTGTTGAAAAGTAGTACATACTACATACTTCTGGAAAAGTATTAGAGCATTTTCAAATTCAAGATTTCTAACTAATAATTGTATTTTAAGCTTTTATGCCAAAAATGATATTATTCTTTCTATTCTTTAGATCTTATACAGATGATCCTAGAATATTTTATTCTATAATTTAGAGACTTTATAATATAAACATATACAGAATTTAAGGTTCAGATATCTTCAAGTTACTTCATATCCAGTGACTTTGGAACCAAGAAAGATTATTCAAGTATAGTTTCATTAGATTTGGGGATGAAGAAGGCATATAGTAAATTTATTCCCGTGAAATCCCATTGCCAAAGAAGAGAAAATATTACTCAATTAAGAGAATAGGGAGGGTGGAGAATTTACACTGACACTTTGTAGTGTAATTGGTGTCAACATTTTTCTCAAAAAGAAGGATGGCATAGACTAGGTAAGTTTCCATTACTCGCTCACCCAGTGAATCTGGCTGATGAGTTTAATCAACAGATTGCAACATCTTTTTGCCTTAGTCCATTCAGGCTACTATAATAAAATATCATAAGCTAACTAACTTATAAATAATAGTGACATTTCTCACAATTCTGGTGGTTGGGAAGTCCAAGATTAAGGCATCAGCAGAAACAATGGCTGGTGAGAGCATGTTTCCTGGCTCAAAGATGATACCTTCTCACTGCATCCTCACATGGTGGAGGGTGAAATGCAGCTCTCTGGGGCTTCTTTTATATGGGTATCAATCCCTCTCAAGAGACTCTGCCCTTATGAACTTATTACTTCCCAAATGCTCCATTTCCTAATACTGTGGGGTGAGAATTTCAACATATGAATTTTGAGGAAATATAAAACATTTATTCCATTGCACTTTCCCAGTGAAAAACTACATGGCCTTTGAAATCTTATTAAGTATTTTTACTCCTCTTAGCATTTCAAGCAAATACCACCAATCAATAATTTAAATTGGTTTCTATACCAGTTAGACCTTATGTTAACTGAATGTAGCAGAATTCTCAAATAACAGTGGTTTATTATATCATATAAATGAAATCCAGGTGTAGACAGGCTAGGGATGTTATGTTGTGTCTACAAAGTACTTAGGACTTAGGATTTATTTAGCTTTCTATTCTGTGAACCTGAGCACTAAATTCTATATTTAATTTCACTTTATGGTTCATGTTTGATTCATCTTGTCAGCATGTAAAAGTTAGGGTTTTATTAGCAGTGCAAAACAACCATAAGGACATAAAGATATTTATTATAGGGATTAGACCTTGTATAATTGTGGGAAATTGTTGAGTTGCCCATGTTGCTGCTATGTCTGATCAGTCAGCAGGGATCACAGTCAAGGATATGGGAAAGCAAAGAAACATTTGAATGCATAAGGATAAGATTGAACCCATGAGGATGCACTGGACACTACATCAGTCTCTCAAACCCACAAGCGTACAACTTTATTATGCAGGCCATCTGAGAAGACCTAGAAGACTCTGATACAGATCTGCACAAGGGCCTGAATATGTACACCAGGATTCAAAGACAATAAAGAAGATTCAGCTACTGTCCCACCAGGCACCTCATGGTGGCTGAAGTTTAAACCATCATATCAACATTCTAGCCAGTAATATGGAGAGTGTACTTTTCATCTGAATCAGTTCTTTTTTCTCTCTCTCTTACAAAATTTTCAGCATATGATACCCTATTGTTAACTATAAGCAAACTGGTACAGTATTTTTATAGAAATTTTACACCTTGCATGAAAAGTTCAATACCCAAGAAAAATAAAATCCTCATTTCTCCCTACACTCAGCCTCTGGCAACCACCAATCTACTTTCTCATTCTATGATTATTTTCTTTCTATGATTATGCCTATTTTTGATACTTCATATAGGTGGAATCATGTAGTATTTGTTCTATAGTGGCTGGTTTAATGGAAGTAGCATAATGTCTTCAAGGTTCTTCTGTGTTGTATCATATGACAGAATTTTCTTCTTTTATTGTTGATTAATATTCCATTGTGTGATATGTGTGTGTGTGTGTATATATATATGTGTGTGTGTGTATGCATATAGCACATTTTTAAATGTGCTATAAAAATGGGCAAAATCCATTTGCCCATTTGCCTTAATCTATTTTCTGTTGTTTGTAACAGAATATTGAGACTGGGTAATTTATGAAGAAAAATAATTTATTTGTTATAGTTGCAGAAGCTGAGAATTCCTGGGTTTTGGTGCTGTACCTGGTGAGAGCTTTCTTGCTGGTGGGGAGTCTGAAAAGTCTTGAGGTGGTGCAGGGCAACACTTGGTGTGAAGGCTGAGCATGCTAGCTCAGGTCTCTCTTCCCCTTTGTTTAAAGCCACCAGTTCCACTCCCATGATAACCCATATATTCATTAACCCATTGGGCCTTCATGGTCCAATCACCTCTTAAAGGGCCTATCTCTCAGTGCTGCCACTCTCCAAAGTTGGAGAGTGCAAATAGTCAAACCACAGCACCATTCATC
The DNA here is from genome assembly GCF_029289425.2 of Pan paniscus. NCBI lineage: Eukaryota > Metazoa > Chordata > Mammalia > Primates > Hominidae > Pan > Pan paniscus. Next base: position 20,212,059 of record NC_073252.2, read on the forward strand.
CATCAAAGGACATTTCGATTGTTTTTATCCTCTTGGTTGCTGTGAATAAAGCTGCAGTGGAAATGGAAGTGCAACTATCTCTTTAAAATATGATTTTAACTCTTTTGGATGAATACCCAGAAGTGAAATTGCTATATCATATTATCATATGGCAGTAGCAGTTTTAAGTTTTTGAGTAAATTCTATGTTGTTTTCTACAGCAGCTGCACCATTTTATATTCCCATTAACAGTACACAATGGATCAAATTTCTCCAGAGCCTTGCCTTGCCAACATTTGCTATTTTATATGTGTATGTGTGTGTGTGTATGTGTGTGTGTGTATGTATGTATGTATATATATAGTCATTCTAACAGACATGAGGTGATACCTTATTATGACTTTGATTTGCATTTTCCTAATGATTAGTGATATTAAGCATCTCTTCTTATACTTGGGCTTTTGTATGCCTTCTTTAGAGGAATGTCTAGTCAAGTCCTTTGCCTATTTTTGATCAAGTTATTTGTTTTTGTGCTATTGAATTATAGGAGTTCCTTATACATTTTGGAAATTAACTCCTTATCAGATGCATGCTGTATTAGCCTATTTTCATGCTTCTAATAAAGGCATCCCCAAGACTGGATAATTTATAAGGGAAAGATGTATAATTGACTCACAGTTCCACATGGCTGGGGAGGCCTCACAATTATGGCTGAAGGCAGATGAGGAGCAAAGTCACATCTTACATGGTGGCAAGCAAGAGAACTTGTGTAGGGGAACTCCCCTTTATAAAACCATCAGATCTCATGAGACTTATTCAGTATCATGAGAATGGCATGGGGAAGACACAACCCCATGATTCAATTACCTCCCAATGGATCCCCCCCATGACATGTGGGAATTATGGGAATGATGGTAGCTATAATTCAAGGTAAGATTTGGTTGGGGACACTGCCAAACCATATCATTACACCCTGGCCCCTCCCAAATCCCATGTCCTAACATTTCAAAACCAATCATGCCTTCCCAACAGTCTCCCAAAGTATTAAATCATTTTAGCATTAACTCAAAAGTCCACAGTCCAAAGTCTCATCTGAGATAAAGCAAGTCCCTTCCACCTATGAGCCTGTAAAATCAAAAGCAAGTTAGTTACTTTCCATGTACAGGTATTGGGTAAACACAGCCATTCCAAATGGGAGAAGTTGGCCAAAATAAAGGGGCTACAGGATCCAGGAAGTCTGAAATCCAGAAGGGCAGTCAAATCTTCAAGCTCCAAAATTATCTCCTTTGCCTCCACGTCTCACATTCAGGTGATGCTGATGCAAAAGGTGGGTTCCCACAATCTTGGGCAGCTCTGCCCCTGTGGCTCTGCAGGGTACAACCCCCCTCCCAGCTGCTTTCATGGGCTGGTGTTGAGTGTCTGCAGCTATTCCCAGCACATGTTGCAAGCTGTCGATGGATCTACCATTCTGGGGTTTGGAGGACTGGGGCTCTCTTCTCACAGCTCTACTATGCAGTGCCCCAGTGGGGACTCTGTGTGGGGGCTCTGACCTCACGTTTCCCTTTTGCACTGTCCTAACAGAGGGTCTCCATGAGGGCCCTACCCCTGTAGCAAACTTCTGCCTGGACATCTAGGCATTTCCATAATCAACTCTTGGTAACAATTTAGTGTATTGGTTCATTCTCACATTGCTATAAGGACATGCCTGAGACTGGGTAGTTCATAAAGAAAAGAGGCTTAATTGATTCACAGTTTTGCAGAGCTGGGGAGGCCTCAGGAAACTTACAATCATGGAAGAAGAGGAAACAGATAGTTCCTTCTTCTCATGGAGGTAGAAAAGGGAAGAGTGAGAGCCGAGCAAAGGGGGAAGCCCTTTATAAAACCATCAGATCTTGTGAGAACTTACTATCATGAGAATAGCATAGGGGAAACCACCCCTGAGATTCAATTACCTCCCACAGGGTCCCTCTCACAACACATGGGAATTACGGGAACTACAATTCAAGATGAGATTTCGGTGGGAACACATCCAAACCATATCACATGCTTTGCAAATATTTTCATCCATTCAATAGGTTTCCTTTTCACTCTGATTCTGCTTTATGTTTGTTTATTTTGTTTTCCTTTTGCTTTGTAGAGGATTTATGGATTGATGTAGTCTTGACTATGTTTGTTTTCTAGTCGTTGATATATTTAAGAAACTATTGCCAAGACCAGTTTATTGAAGGTTTTCTTCTCTATTTTATTTTAGCAGCTTTTAACTTTTGGGTCTTAAGTCTTTAATGCGTTTTGAGTTGGTTTTTGCATGTGGTGTAAGATAAAGGTCAAATTTTACTATTTTGCATATGGCTATCCAATTTTCCTAGCACCATTATTTCTTTCTTTCCAACTTGGATTCCTTTTATATCTTTTCTTGCCTAATTTATTTGACTAGTATTTTCAATACTATGTTGAATAAAAATAGTTAGAGTGGAGGCCGGGTGCAGTAGCTCATGCATGTAATCCCAGTACTCTGGGAGGCCAAGGTGGGTGGATCATCTGAAGTCAGGAGTTTCAGGCCAGCCTGGCCAATATGGTGAAACCCTGTCTCCACTATAAATACAAAAATAGCCAGGCATGGTGGTGCATCCCTGTAATCTCAGCTACTCAGGAGACTGAGACATGAGAATTGCTTTAACCTGGGAAGTGGAGATTGCCGTGAGCTGAGATTGTGCCATAGCACTCCAGCCTGGGTGACAAAGTCAGACTGTCTCCAAAAAAAAAAAAAAAAAATAGTGAGAGTAGGCATCCTTTAGTCTTTCCCAATCTTGGATAAAATGTTTTCAGTTTTTCAGTGTTCAGTAGGATGTTAGCTGTGAGCTTTTATATATGGGTTGTATTATGTTGAGATAATTTTCTTCTATTTCCAGTTCTTGACAGTTTTTTTATCATGAAGGAGTGCTTAGTTTTGTCAAATGCTTTTTCTTCATCTATTGAGATGATCATGTGATTTTCATATTTCATTCTATTAATCTAGTGTATCACAATGATTGATTTTGGTACATTAAGTCATTTTTGCATTCAAGAAATGTAAATCACATTTTGTCATGGTATACAATCCTTTCAGATGCTGTTGGATTCTTTTTGGTAGTATTTTGTTAAATATTTTTGCATTTATATTTATCAGGGATATTTGGCTATATATATTTTTTTCTTCTAGCATCTTTGTCTGGCTTTCATATCAGGGTAATACTAGCATCATAAAATAAATTTAAAATTGTTCCCCCACCTCTTTGATTTTTTTTTGGAGAAACTTAGAAGGATTGGCATTAATTCTTCTTTAACTGCTTCATAGAATTCTGCACTGAAGCCATCTGGTCCTAGGCTTTTCTTTTCTGAGAGTTTTTTGATGACTGATTCAATTTCTTTACTAGAAATAGATCTGTTTAGATTTTCTATTTCCTTGTGTTAGTCTTGGTAAGGTGTATGTTTCTAGAAAATTATCCATTTCTTCTTGGTTATTCAAGTTGCTGGCAAATAATTGTTCATAGTAATCTCTTACAAACCTTTTAATTTCTGTGGCATCAGTTATAATGTCTCTTCTTTCATTTCTGATTTCATTAATTTGAGTCTTGTCTTTACTCTTAGTTAATCTAGCTAAAGTTTTGTCAATTTTTTGATCTTTTCAAAACACCAAATTTTAGCTTTATTATTTTTTCTATTATTTTTCTATTCTGTATTTTTTAAATTACTTCCTAATCTTTACTGTTTTTTTTTCTTCTGCAAATTTTAGGATTATTGTGTCCTCTTTTTTTCTATTTTTTGCAAATGTAAAGTTTGGTTTTTATTTAAAGTCTTTCCTCCTTTTAATATAGATATTATTGTTATAAATTTTTGTCTATCTGTATGTCTTTCTTTTTCATTTTTAAGTATGATTTTGTCAGATGCAGTATTCTTGCTTGGCAATATCTTTTCTTTCAGCACTTTGAATATCACTCCATTCTCATCTGCAAGATATCTCCTGAGAAATTCGCTATCAGTCTGATTGAAGATCCTTTGTATGTGATGAGTAACTTTTGATGCTTTCAAAATTCTCTTTATCTTTAGCTTTTGACAATTTGATTGTAATGTATCTTGTTGTGGATTTCCTGAAGTTCATTTTACCTGGAGTCCATCAGGCTTCTGAGTCTCTGTCTCTTCCACTTCTTGGATTGATAATACATATTCTTGTTGGCTTGATAACATTCCATAAGTCTTGCAGGCTTTCCTTATTCTTTTTTATTTTTATTTTTTTGTTATTGATGTGGTAACTCTGACAGAATAATTTCAAATGACTTGCTTTAGAGTTCATTGATTCGTTTTTTGTCCTTGATTAGGTCTGCTGCTGGTCTCCTCTAGTGAAATTTTCAGTTCAGTTACTGTATTCTTCAGCTACAAAATTTCTGTTTGGATTTTTTCTCTCTCTTTCTAACTGTGTCTTTGATAGAGATTTCCTATCTCTTAGTTGGCATTCTCATTTACCCTGAAAAGCATCCTTATGGAGATTAATTGCAATTATTTGTCAGATAATTCATATATAATTATGACTTCAGACTAGTTTCTGAAGATTTATTTTGTTCCTTTATTTGGGCCATGTTTCCCTGTTTCTCCATGTCTTATAACTTTGTACTATGATCAGCACATTTGAAAAAACAGCCATTCCCAGTCTTACATGCTGGCTTCATACAGGAGAATGTCCTCACCAATCAGGCCAGCTGGAGATTCTGGGGGCCTCTGAATCCTTTCATGGGAAATATGCATCTTCTTTGGATGTGTGTGTGTGCAATTTCTCAATTAGAGGGGCATGTTTTTATCAGGAGCTTGTAATCTCCCACCCCCTCTGGTGTCTTTCTGCATCACTGCATGTTCTCTGGTTGTATAGCAGCATGCCACTCCACTCCGCCTTCTTTTTAGTAGCCATAGTCATCCAAATTATGGAGACTCCTTATCAGCCCACCGAGTCAGGCAAAACAGATACCAGTCCCTTTATTATCCCTCTAAATACCCAGAATACCAGATGCACAATCCACTTCTCACTTTCTCCCAAGGAGAAATCTCAAGTTGTGTCTTCTCCTGATTTCATTGAGCCATGCTGGCCACATTAAGCCACTCTTTACTCTTCTTTGCTCTCAGCAGCCTGCAGGCATCCAAACTATGCCAGTTAAGACAACATTACAATTGAGGTGAGACAGAAACCAGTCCCCTTGAAAGACCTTCTAAAAGCCCGAAGAATTGGACATATACTACCCTTCTCTTTTTTCCCCAGAGGGAGAAACCAGAAACCAGGTCATTCTCTCTTATCATTATGCTCTGCTGTCTTGAAGGAAGAGCTGATGTGGGTAGAGTGAAATTACTCTTCTCACCTATTTAAATGAAGATGTCTTCAGCTTTGTTTTCACCTGGGGTACTATAACTTCCTAACTGGATCCAGAAATTCTTACAAAAAGTATTTGGGTCTATATATCATTGTTAAATTGGTGTTTCTGTGAGGGAACAAGGGTTGAGGCTTTCTATTCCAACGTCTTGCTAACATCGTCTCTGAGCCAACACTTTTAAAGCAACCTCTCCAGAAGTTCTACCTAACACTTATTGAAAATTAAATATTTAATGACTTCATCACATGACAAGACTGCCACAAAAGCTGAGAAGTAGTCTTTATGTTTAGCAGCTATTTGCTCAACTAAAAATGCAGTTTCTGGTTTCAAGGAAGAAAGAAATAATAGATATGTTTAATAACAACTGGCCCACGCCATAGCACTTCCAAATGAAAAGGGTAGCCTGCTTCCTCAGCAGAATATATAGAAAACATTTACATATGTTACTATCACAGCACCTACACCTACCTGATGTATCTTGTTTATTGTCAGCCTCTCCTTGTAGGATGTGTTATTTACTGCTATAAACTCCAAAACCAACAATGGTACATGAAAAGTATGAATTCCCAATAAAAAATTATAGGATTATATTTATTAAATACATGAATAGCTTTTGCCATCCCATTGAGCATGCCCATGTTTAATTATACCCAAGATGCAGGTCTTTGATACTTCCCAAGATATGTCCACAAATCCCAACTATGTATCAAACTGCACTGTTGAAGAGCTTCTAGGAAAAGTTAATTTTAACCAAATTTAGAATGTCCTTCATAGGCCTGAAAACTATTCGATCCAGCTCCCATGCCTGAACTGACCATATCAGTTTAGGTTCCTCTACTATATAATCTTCTATTACCTTGTCCTCCTTTATAACATTTATTGCAACTGGAATCCATTAATTACCTTTATAACTCGACAGTTTTCTGCTAGATGTGAAGACAAAGAACTTGTCAGTTGTATTTATTGTCATGCCTCCATGTTCTATCAGAGCAGGTGCTGAATAAATATTAATTGAATTACTGAATTTACTCATTAATTAAATCTACAGCACCTGCTCTTGTTTTTTAATCTTTACCTGTAACGCATCTAGCTAGGCTTAGGGTTTCACAATAAAGAATTTTAGAGTCATGGCAAACCAAGTCATTTTATTATTGAAGAAAGAATTCTTGAGATTACTGGCAAACTGTCTAAAATTAAAATCAATGTGATAATGGCACTAGAACTGGGACGCATGCCTCCATTGTCTCAGTTCAACACTACTCATTGCACTCTACTGACCTTTATGCTGAGAGTCCTTCAGCAACCCCATCTTCAAAATCATTTTAGGAATCTTGAGCTATCAGAACCACATAATTTGTTTTTATGTAGGACTCCTAATTATGTAGAGCTTTGGAAAAAGATAAGAGAGAACTCTTACTACTGAAAGTCAGTCATCTAAGGTCACAAGAATGACACTTCCTTCTTTCAGCTGCCTTGAACTGCAATCCTGTCTTTCCTCCTTTCTTACTGGCAAGACTTCTCAATTTTTATTAACTTCACTTCATCTCTCTTTTTAAGCTCTGTTCTCCTCTCATTCTAGATACTTACAGGAGATCTTGTCCTTTCCCATGGTTTCAGTTATGTTGTGTAAGCTGCTGGTCCTAAAATATATGTCTATACAATAATGAATACTGCTAGTGACCTACTCAGACTGACTTGTATCCCTCTGTGTGCTTATCCTCTAGTTTCTGTGTGCTTTGCTGTCAACAGCTCCTACCTATGACTTGTAGAGGATTTCCCATGGCCACTAGAATTGCCTCACTCACATGGAGTGCCAGAAGTACCTTGGAATTTTATGTATTCATTTATTTACACTCCAGGGTATAAGACCTAGGTCCTTTGATTTCCTTGGGATGAACTCTCAGGTATGATTTATGCTGTAAAGATCTCTGCATATTGGGTAGAAGCTGCATAACAGAAATAACTCTAGCGCTTGGCTTATTTCTTTTCTCTGCCCTGCTTCCTTCACTTCCTTAATAAATCATTTGCATCCAAATTCTTGGCTTACATTGTGTCCCAAAGAGAATTCCACCTATGCCACAAAGTTTATACCTAGCTTCTAAACTCCAGACCTATACCTCTAATTGCCTGCTGAGCAACTTCACTTGGCTAGCTCACAGACCAACTTTACATGCTTACGACTGAACTCGTCTCCTTCCTTTCCAAACCTGCTTATACCCCTGCATTTTCTATCCTACTGATTACATTATCATCCCTATGGAGCTCAAGGTATCAACCTGGGATCGCTTTGTTGCTCTCTTCTTCTCTTTCCATCTTACCCTTGAACCCTGTTCAACCAATCACCAATTCCTGTTATGCCTCTTGCTGAAGTAACAGAGCTCTTCATAGCTGAAGCCACATGTCTTTCACTTGAATTTTTTCAACAATCACCAAATAAGGCTCCTCAGCTTGAGATACACTGCTGTCCATATATTTTCCACACTGCAAGCAGAGCAATCTTTATAAAAATATAAATCTCATTATAATCCTTATCTTCTATGTAAAGAATATGAAACAAATTCTCTCACCCTAAGTCCAGAGGAAACAGTCTGAAAAATTTACAAAATCTTCAATATCTGGGCCCTTGCTCACCTCCACAGTATCTGGGCTTCAGCTATTTGACATATTTTTAGATTGCCTGACAAATTGTGCTCTCCCACATTCAGATCCTTACCCAAAAAGCTTTCTCTTTTTGCATGTCCTATTCAACTCTAAATACTGCCTCCATCATCACTACTTTCAACACCTCCTTCTAGTATCTTTATATTTATTTACTCAGTCAACAAATGTCATTGAATCTGTATGATGTTCCACGCACTATTCCGGGTAGTGAAGTAGCTAGACCACTAAATTCATAATATTTCAATACTTGATTGGGAAGGCAGATATTAATCAATTAACTACATAAATGTGTAAAACTGCAACTGTGCTAAAAACTACTAAGGAGATATACACAGAGCTACATATTCCTTTACTATACGGATTTTTTTCTAGGCATGAAAGTCCTCTCTAAGAAACTGATAATGCTTCAGCTGAGATCTACAAAACTTACAGTAAATAAATGAAGAAGAGTAAAATAAGTATTCTCAACATAAGGAATAACCTGGAAAAGACCTTGCCACGGGAGAAAACACTGAGTGTCAGTGAGGTTAAAAATAGGCATTCAGCTTAGTTATCATGGCCATAAGGAAGCTGCCTAACCACCCAAGCCCCATCTAGGAGGTTGGCTCAAGGCACCATTGTCATGCTACTCTGTATGTCTCCCTGTGCAGAGCTCTATTAGGACATTTACACCATACAGTGTAACTGTTTATTTATATACTCAACACATGCAATTCGTTTAGGACCAACACTGTATCTCTAGAACACATTGCAAGGATGATATTTTAAAGAGGGAAGGAAGGAAGGAAGGAAGGAAGGAAGGAAGGAAGGAAGGAAGGAAGGAAGGAAGGAAGAAAGAAAGGAAGGAAGGAAGGAAGGAAGAAGGAAGGAAGAGGGATGAGAGATGAAGGAAGGGAGAGAGACAATAATTAGTTTAATGGCAAATGAAGAGTAACCTAACCTCTTGGGAGGTGTGAGGCAATTCAGGATATACATAGGAAGGATTTATTTTAAAGTGTGAGAGTTGGATGCATTTGTCCATTCATGGGAAAATATATATATATATATATATATATATATATATATTTTTTTTTTTTTTTTCTTTTTGAGACGGAGTCTCGCTCTGTCACCCAGGCTGGAGTGCAGTGGCATAATCTTGGCTCACTGAAACCTCTGCCTCCCAGGTTCAAGCGATTCTCCTGCCTCAGCCTCCTGAGTAGCTGGGATTACAGGCATGCACCACCATGCCTGGCTAATTTTTCTATTTTTAGTAGAGACGGGATTTCACCATGATAGCCAGGCTGGTCTCGAACTCCTGACCTCGTGATCCACCTGCCTTGACTTCTTAAAGTACTGGGATTACAGGCATAAGCCACCACACCCAGCCCATGGGAATTAACTTAATGATGAGAGAAAATAATGCTTTTTGGTTCTCAGATATCCTGCAACACAGCCTCTAGGAATAAAGGATGAGTAATTGAGTTTGAGTTATTGTATGGGGTGGTAGTGGATAAATCCTCCAACCTAAGGCCTTCTCAAGAGATTTGAGCTCTGGGGACTAATTGTCCAAGAAAGACAAAGTTTAGCATGAGGCATTGTTTAGGGAGAGTACAAAACAGTAACCTAGGCAAGGTTGTTATGGCTGAAAATTGAACAAAACATTTTTTGTCTCAAACAATTTTTTTTCAAAATGACAGAAAACTTGAGAGAAAGAGGCTCATTTAAATAGGCTGGGCAATATGAAATTGCCTTTATTCATCTTTTTTTGTATCTACAAAAATTGCGATTTCACATGGCCTAACTTAATACTAGGAAAAATTAAAAATAAATGAGTAATAACTTCCTGAATATTTCGGCTATCTCTAACTAATATACTTTTAAAGTATATTATGTTGTCTATGGTAAATAAGTTTCTGTATGTTCACCAAATGATGGCATATATTGATCAGGAAAGACAGAGTAAGTTTCAGAGAAGTATATTCATTTATTTAACAACTATTTCTTGTTCTTCTACCAGGTACTAGGCATTGTTGTAGGGCCAGGGCAATTAAAACAAAAACAAAAACAGCTACTAATGTGTAACAAAACATTTAACAAATGAGCACAAAAACACAAATATAAATTTTTATTTATATACTATAAATGGAATGAAAAGTATAGCACACTGTGAGAAGGAACAATAGAGAGCATCATGAGTTGGAATGTGTTCCCTCAAATCTTATATGTTGTAGTTGTAACTCCCAGTATCTAATAGTGTAATTGCATTTGGGATTGGCACTTTAAAGAGGTAGTTAGGTTAAAATGAAATCATTATGGCGGACCCTAATCTAATATGATTGATATTCCTACAAAAGGGAAAATGAGTACACAGACATGCACAGAGGGCATGATATGGTTTGGATGTTTGATATGGTTTGGATGATTGTCCCCTCCAAATCTTAAGTTGTAATGTAATTCCAAATGTTGGAGGTGGGCCCTGGGGGGAGGGTGATTGGATCATAGGGGTGGATCCTTCATGAACGGCTTAGCACCATCCCCTTGGTGATGAATGTGTCCTCACTCTGGTAGTGCATGCAAGACTTGGTTGTTTAAAAGACTGTGTGTATTAGTCCATTTTCACATTGCTGATAAAGACATACCTGAGACTGGGCAATTTACAAAAGAAAGAGGTTTAATGGGCTTACAGTTCCACATGGCTGGGGAGGACTCACAATCATTGTGGAAAGTGAAAGGCACACCTTGCATGGCGGCAGACAAGAGAAGAGAGCTTGTGCAGGGAACCTCCCCTTTTTAAAACCATCAGCTCTCATAAGACTTATTCACTATCACAAGAACAGCATTGCAAAAGGCCCACCACCATGTTTCAATCATGTCCCGCCGGATACCTCCCACAACACGTGGGAATTATGGGAGCTACAAGATGAGATTTGGGTGGGGACACAGATCAAGCCATGTCATTCAACCCTGGCCCCTCCCAAATCTCATATCTTCACATTTCCCAACCAATCATGCATTCCTAACAGTCCCCCAAGTCTCAACTCATTTCAGCATTAACTCAAAAGTCCACAGCCCGAAGTCTCATCTGAGATGAGACAAGTCCCTTCCACCTATGAGCCAGTAAATTCGAAAGCAAGTTATTTCATTCCTAGATACAATGGGGGTACAGGTGCTGGATAAATACAGCCACTCCAAATGGGAGAAATTGGCCAAAACAAAGGGGTGACAGGCACTATGCTAGTTCAAAATCCAGCTGGGCAGCAAAATCTTAAAGCTTCAAAATGATCTCCTTTGACTCCATGCCTCACATCCAGGTCATGCTGATGCAAGAGATGGGCTCCACACCCTTGGGCAGCTCCAACTCTGTGGTTTTACAGGATATAGCCCCATTCCTGGCTGCTTTCACAGGCTGGCGTTGAGTGTCTGTGGCTTTTCCAGGCATATAGTGCAAGCTGTCAGTGGATCTACCATTCTGGGATCTGGAGGATGGTGGCCCTCTTCTCACAACTCCACTAGGCAGTGTCCCAGTAGGGACACTGTGTGGGGGCTCTGACCCCAGATTTCCCTTCTGCACTGCACTAGCAAAAGTACTCCATGAGGACCCCACCCCTACAGCAAACTTCTGCCTGGGCACCCAGGCATTTCCATACATTTTCTGAAATCTAGCCAGAGGTTCCCAAACCTCAATTCTTGACTTCTGTGCACTCACAGGCTCAACACCACATGGAAGCTGCCAAGGCTTGAGGCTTGCACCCTCTGAAGCCACAGCCCTAGCTTTACATTGGCCCCTTTTGGCTATGGCTGGAGCAGTTGAGATGCAGGACACCAAGTCCCTAGGCTGCACACAGGATGAGGACACTGGGCCTGGCCAACAAAACCACCTTTTCCTCCTAGGCCTCCAGGCCTGTGATGGGAGGGGCTGCTGCAATGTCTGTGACATGCCCTGGAGACAATTTCCCCATTGTCTTGGTGATTAACATTCGGCTCCTTGTTACTTAGACAAATTTCTGCAGCTGGTTGAATTTCACCTCAAAAAATGGGATTTTCTTTTTTATTGCATTGTCAAGCTGTGAATTTTCCTAGCTTTTATGCTGTTTCCCTGTTGAAACTGAATGCCTTTAACAGCACTCAAGTCATTTCTTGAATACTTTGATTCTTAGAAATTTCTTCCCCCAGATAAACTGAATCATCTCTCTCAAATTCAAGGTTCCACAAATCTCTATGGCAGAGGCACAATGCCACAAGCCTCTTTGCTAAAGCATAACAAAAGTCACCTTTGCTCCAGTTCCCAACAAGTTCCTCATCTCTATCTGTGGCCACGTCAGCCTGGATTTCATTGTCTATATCATTATCAGCATTTTGGCCAAAGCCATTCAACAAGTCTCTAGGGAGTTCCAGACTTTCCCATGTTTTCCTATCTTCTTCTGAGCCCTCCAAACTGTTCCACCTTCTGCTTCTTACCCTGTTCCAAAGTTGCTTCTGCATTTTTCATGATCTTTTCAGCAACAACCCTCTCTACTGGTACCAATTTACTCTATTAGTCCATTTTCACATTGCTGATAGAGACATACCTGAGACTAGGCAATTTACAAAAGAAAAAGGTTTCGTGAACTTCCAGTTCCACATGGCTAGAGAGGCTCCACAATCATGGTGGAAGGGGAAAGGCACATCTCACACAGCAGCAGAGGAGAAGAGAAGAGAAGAGAAAAGAGAACCTCCAATTTTTAAAAACCATCAGCTCTCATGAGACTTATTCACTATCACAAGAACATCATGGGAAAGACCCACTCCCATGATTCAATCATCTCCCACTGGGTCCATCCTACAACATGTGGGAATTAAGGAAGCTACAAGATGAGATTTGGGTGGGGACACAGAGCCAAACCATATCACGGTGGCACCCACCTTTCTCTCTTGTTGCCACTCTTGACATGTAACATGCCAGCTCCTCCTTTGCCTTTCACCATGCTCATAAGTTTCCTTAGGCTTTACTGGAAGCCAAGCAGTTTCTGGTGCTATGTTTTCTACACAGCTTGCAGAACTGTGAGTCAATTAAACCTATTTTCTGTATAAGTTACCTAGCTTCAGTTACATCTTTATAGTCAGGCAAAAAATGGCCTAATACAGAGAACAGGTATTGAGGAGTGGCATATTGCTATAAAATTGCCCTCAGATGTGGAAGTGGCTTTGGAATTGGGTAAGAGGCAAAGGTTCTAAGAGTTTGGAGGGCTCAGAACAAGAAAAAAAGAAAGTTTGGAACTTCTCAGAGACTTGTTAAATGGTTTTGACCAAAATACCAGTAGAAATATGAGCAGTATAGGTCAGGCTGATGAGGTCTCCAATGGAAATGAGGAAGGTGTTGGGAACTGGAGTAAAGATTATTTGTAATATACCCTTCCAAAGAACTTGGCCACATTGTGTTTATGTCTTAGAGATCTGTGGAAGGTTAAACTAAAGAGTGATGACTTAGGGTATCTGGTGGAAGAAATTTCTAAACAGCAGAATGTTCAAGATGTGGCCTAGCTGCTTCTAACAGCTTACAGTTAGATACAGGAACAAATAAATGACTTAAATTTGGAACTTATATTTAAAAGGGAAATAGAACATAAAAGTTCAGAAAATTTGCAGAGTAGTCCAGTGGTAGAGACAGAAGCTAAGCAGGCTGAGGAGGAACCATTTGGTAGAAAGATTAGCATGACTAAAAGGGAGCCAAGTGCTGGTATCCAAAACATAGGGAAAAGGCCTTGAAAGTATTTCAGAAGTCTTTGAGACAGCCTCTCTCATCATAGGCCCAGAGGCCTAGGAAGAAAGAATAGTTTTGGGGGCCTGGCCCAGGGTACAACTGCTCTGAATAGCTTAGGACACTGCTCCGCATATCCTGGTGACTCTGGCTCTGCCGTTAACTCAAGGGAGACAAGGTAGATCTTGGGCCACCACCCCAGAGGGTGCAAGCCGTAAGCCTTGGTGGTTTCCACGTGGTGATAAGTCTGCAGATTGTTTGAATGCATGCTTGAAGGAGGCTTGGGGGCTTCTACCTAGATTTCAGAGGATGTATAGAAAAGCCTGGGTACTTAAGCAGAAGCCTCCCACAGGGGCAGAGCCCCAACAGAAAAACTGTACTAGGAGGAGAAATGTGGATTTGGAGCACCCACACAGAGTCCCCACCAGGACACTGCTTATTGGAGCTGTGACAAGGAGCCCACCACTCTCCAGACCCCAGAATGATAGATTCACTAGCAGCTTAGACCCTCTTCTTGGAAAAACTCCAAACAATCAACTCCAACCTATGAGAGAAACCACGTGACCTGTACCCTGAGAGGCCACAGGAGCAGAGATGCTGAAGGTCTTCGGAGCTCACTCCACACACCAGGATGCAGAACATGGTGTCAAAGCTTATGTTGGAGCTTTAAGATTTGATGCCTGCCCTACAGGGTTTCAAAATTGTATGAGACCTATTACTGCCTTCTTTTGGTCAATGTCTTGCTTTTGGAATGGAAATGTATACCCAGTTCCTATACCACCATTGTATTTTTGGAGTAAACAGCTTATTTTTGATTGCACAACCTCGTAGATGGAAGGAATTTGCCTCCAGATAAGATTTTTGACTTGGGACTGTTGAGTTAATGCTGAAACAAATTAAGACTTTGCGGATCAATTGCAAAGGCATAATTTTATTTTGAAATGTGAGAAGGGCATGAGATGTGGGGGGCCAGGCATGGAATGATATGGTTTCGATGTTTGTTCCCTCCAAATCTAATGTTAAAATGTAATTCCCACTGTTGGAGGCGGGGCGTGGTGGGAGGCGATTGGATCATGGGGGCAGATCCCTTATGAATGGCTTAGTTACATTCCCTTGGTGATGAATGAGTTCTCACTCTGGTACTTCATACAAGATCTAGTTGTTTAAGAGTATGAAACCTCCCCCATCTCTCTCTTGCTCCTGCTTTTTCTATGTGATACACCTGCTCTCTCTCTGCCTTCTGCCATAATTCTAAGATTCCTGAGGTTTCACCAGAAGCTGAGCCGATGCTGGCATCATGCTTTCCGTACAGCACATAGAACTGTATGCCAATTAAACCTCTTTATAAATTACTTAGCCTATGTTACTGCTTTCTAGTAATACAAAAACTAACACACTATGTGAGGACATGGAGGTGGCCATTTATAAGCCAAAGAAAGAGGCCTCAGAAGAAACCAACCCTACTGACACCTTGATCTGGGATTTCTAGCCTTCAGAACTGTGAGACAATTATTTTTGTTTTTATAAGCCCAACAGTCTCTGGTATTATACTTTGTTATGGCAGCTCTAGAAAGCTAATATGGGTGAAGTGGGAGGTGGCAGAATAGATTGAGCCCTCTCTATTGAGTAGAGGATTTGTAGGAAGAGTAAAGGGTTGGTAGGAATTAGGTAGAACGTGATTAAAGGAAAGAGAAACACAGGCAAAGGAAGTAATGTATACCATGAAGCCAGAGACCTGAAAAGCTCTGTTCCCTCCAGGTAGTATTTGATTCATCTGCCTAAGCCATCAGCAAGACCAAAGAGTGAGGCTTCTATATGGATGGGATTTTCATTCATAGTTTCCCATTATACATATCTTCAAGGCCAGACTTTCAAGTTAGCTGGGTCATTTATTTTTTTCATATCATTAATGTTAATACTTAAAATACCTAACATTTATTGAGTAGTTATTTATTTTAAGCACTACTGTAAGTACTTTACTGTCATCAACATGTTCAAGACTCCAAGCAATTCTATGTGGTGTTTTTTATTAATTTTTTTATAGATGTGTTAACTGAGACACAAGGAAACAGACAGGTGAATTCCTCAACAGCACAGAGCAAACATAAGAGAAGGAAAATGAATCTGATGAGTTGTTCTGACTCTAGAACCCATATTATGAACTCAATTGTAGTTATTTTGGAACCCTGCATGTAAATTTTCTTCAAAAATGTTCTAAGGTTTGTTTGTCGTTGTTGTGGCTTTTTTCTCATTTTAACAAATAGGTGTCCTGCCCTAAAATCAGATTATAATGAAAATATGGAGTCCATTTCAGCCCCTGATGACATTTTAAAATTATGAGTGAACCCTGAGCTCCAAACTTCTAGTTAAATAAACAATGTGTTCTCATGTTTTAAAATACTGTTCATCAGAGTTTTTGTTACTTGAAGCCAAAACTTTCTTGAAAAAATTTTAACATATAAGAAAAACAAAACGAAAATTCCCAGACATATTGTATTAGGAAAATGAAAGAACATATTGTCTGTACTTCCACTAAATATCCAAACTGTTAATGTTTTAATGTGTATGACATTACGCACATTTTCTACACATAAATTACCAAAAAAGGATCATTTTTTATATACATTTTATCCTAACATTATTTTATGAACATTTTTCTATTATACATCTTATATGTATGAAATATGCATGAAACAATGGCACTAAATATTCTTCTTAACAGGAATCAGCAAACTTTTAAATATAAAAGGTCAGATAATAAATATTTTAGGTTTGGAGGCCATATGGTATCTGCTGCAACCACTCAACTCTTCTATTGCAACATAAAAGTAGCCTTAGGTTATATATAACCAAATGGACAAAACCATGTTCTGTTAAAACTTTATTTACAAAATCAAGTGGGGGGCCAGATTTGACAAGTGGGCCAGTTTGCCAATCATTGTTTTAAAGCATTGCTTTGAATGGCTATTTTGAATCCCTTTACTATATGTATTATGTTTCTTAAGCCTTTCTAAAGGCAGAAAAAACTATATCTTATATAGTTGCTATAACCCATAGCACTAGAAACACAGACATGTTATAAATCAGTTTAATTAATAAATTAACAAATGCTGATAAAGTTTAGAATCAAGATTCAAGTTTTGAAATGTATAAGAAAGACACAAATTTGAAGAAAATAGGTAATCTATTCCAGTAAATAAAGAAGGAGAATTTGGGAAGCTTTTTATTCAGTGGGCTATGAGAAAGCAAATGAAATAGGAAAACCAGAAAAGATAAGGTTGAAATAGCTAATGGACAAATAGTAGAATCCAAAGAAACATTCTTAGGAGGAAGGATATATAGCATTGAAGTAGAACAAAATCTGGATTGGGCTTTGGTGCTCAGACCAAGAGGACTTGGGTCATAATAATTTGAGGTTTGATTTGAGAGGAGCCACTTCACTGGAGGGAAAGTGTTTGGTTCGTTGCAAAATTAGAGTGTTAAGTTGATGATGTCCACCCAAATCTAGACAATTTTTGCATTAATCTTTGGTTACAGATGTTCTTTCTTCTGAAAAAAACAGTTTGGTTCTCACTAGGTTAACTTAAACATGAGCATTCATCAGATGGGAATATTAAATCACAAGATAAAAATATTTTGGTGACTTGGGACTGTACTATTCCATACCATAAAGCAAAAATTCAAATCATGGAAGCATGCATATTTGCAAGCATTGAGCTGGTTGTATTATTAAATGTTTCCCACAATTCCTCAAAATCTATAAAAGAAAGCTATGAAAAAACAAAGGAATTATTTGCCATCTGGCTAAACCTAATTAAATACCCCTCTAGAAAGTTGGTACATCTTTCCCTTAAGGATATTATAGCAATTTTCCATTAGATATTGTGTTCCTCCTCAATAGTTCACAGAGGCGAAAAGATAATACTTCATTCAAACAGAGACTCCTGTTGGATTGTACAGTCCAGGCCCTGTAACCTGTGAACTAGGAAAAAAAGTGTGAGCAATCCCTACAGGTTTACCAGCGGATGCAGGGGTAGGTGCCTTGTGTGGAACTATGGTGATAAATGGGAACGATTCAATTGCTCAGAAGTTTGAAGCTTCTATTTAGTGAGGCCTACATAATAATTCAACACACTCCATGAAGCACTTGGAAATGTGATTTTTAAAACCCTGTTTATTCCTGGCAACATTTAGGGTCAAAGCACTCATCTGTGACTCAGAGAATCATTGTTGATACGGATTGGTTAACATCTTTATAAGAAGAATGTAGAGATTTATCACTTTAAGAGATCTTTCGAACAGAGACCTTGCATATTTTTGTAATGAAATGTTACTTTTCATTTTCCTAGAACCTTGGGATCATGAGTAGTTTGTACATAAATAGGTGAATATTAGTCTTAACTGCTGAGCAGAGTAGAGAAAGGTAAAATGCTAATGCTGGTAGTTTAAAGTCCATCAACAGAAGATGATGAGAAAAATATAGGTGTGTTAACCAGCTTGGATAATGATAATGTAGTATGTTTTTGACATCTGAGATATTGTTTTTATTCTAGCAATGACCGTGCTCTCCCTTAACACATTACTATTACTACTGACATTTCTCCTACTACCACCACTACTTACCATTTATGGAAAATGTACAATATGCTAGTCTTTAGTAAATTCATTCCAATAATATGTATCTAATCTTTAAAATATGCAGAACACTGTGGTAAATCCTAAGTACACACTGACATGGCATTTCCTTTTCAGTTCTAAGCCCTTTCAGAAAGTTGTTTTATGTCCACATGTTAGGCCTGAAGATGTAACCATGGGTGATTTTTCAATATTTCCACTTAACAAGTATTCTCATAGATGACAAATACTGGAATGTACAGAAAAACATTTACATGTGCTAATATATGGCAAAGAAATGCCAAGTGATTGGGAAAAAAAAATTGGAAAAGGCTTACAAAACTGCATGAGATGAACAGAAATATCATATTCCTTCTGTTACATCCTGAGCAGAAGCACAGGAATAATCTTCAATAAGGTACAACGTTTATCAACTCAGTGTGTTTTGAGGACCTACTATGTGCTAAGTACATACTATGTGGTCTTTTAATTATAATTCTTATTCTGAGAAAATTTTAGAAAATGTATCACATGATGTTATGAAATTATAGAGAGACAATAGGTATATTTTATCCATTTTTCTCAGTGGTAGTATCTTTCAAGCCTATAGTGTAATATCACAACCAGATATTGACATCAATACAGTCAAGAGATAGAAAATTCCCATGACCACATGCATCCGTCCTATTGTCTCTTATAGCCATGATAAAAGGCTATACTTTTGTATGTCCACCCCCTTCTTAACACGTGACATCCACTAATCTGTTCTTTCATTTAATGAATGTTACACAAATAGAATTGTACACTACGTAACCTTTCAGGGACTGACTTTTCTTACTGAGCTTAATTCTCTGGAGACTCACGTAAGTTATATCGGGTATCAATTGCTCGTTTCTTTGTATTAGTGAATACCAAGTCCATGGCATAGATGTGCCCCAGTTTGTTTAACCTTTCCCCTGTTGAAGAATATTTGGTTGTTTTCAGTTTATAGCTATTACAATTAAAGGAGCTATAAACGTTCATGTATGGATTTTTTGCATAAACGTAAGTTTTCCTTTTTCTGGGATAAATACCTAGGAGTACAATTGTGGAGTAGTATAATAATTGCAGATTTAGATTTTTAAGAAAGTATCAATTTGTTTTCAATGTGGCTGCACCAATTTACCTTCTCACCCCAGGGTATGAATGATTCAGTTTTATCCACATACTGTCCAGCATTTGATATTGTCACTATTTTGTTTTTTTTTATTTTACCCATTCTGATATGAATGCAGTGTTACCTCATTGGAGTTTTATTTTGCATTTCTTAAGGGCTCATAATGAAAAATATATTTTCATGTGCTTATTTACCACCTATATATCCTCTTCAGTGTCATGTCCCTTAATGACTTTTGCGTATATGCTAATTAGATTGATTTTTTTTTCCTTACTGAGGGTTTTGAGAGTTCTTACGTATTCTAGATACTAGCCCTACGTTGGATGTATGGTTTGCAAATACTTTCTCCAACTCTGTAGTATATTTTTTCATTCACTTAACAAATCTTTTGCAGTGCAAATGTTTTCAATTCTGATGAAGTACAATTTATCCTTTTTCCCTTTTATAGATGTTTTTGGTATTAAGATTTTGCCTAGCCCTAGATCCAAAAAGATTTCCCCGTATTTTTCCCTAAGAGTTTTATAATTTTACATTTTATACTTACATCTCTATTTCATTTTGACTTAATTTTTTAATACAGTATAAGACATCGATCAGGTTTTTTTTTATTTCTCTGTTTTGTTTTGTTTTTATTTTTGTTTTTGTTTTGCCTATGGAAGTTCACCTGTTCTAGCATCGGTTTTTGAAAAGGCGATTTTTCCTCTGTTAAACTGATCTCGTTCCTTTGGCACAAGTCAATTGGGTATATATGTTTGGACCTATTTCTGGGGTTCTCTATTGTATTCCATTGACCTATGAGCCTAATTCTCTGCCAATACCATACAGACCTGGTTACGGTATCTATATAAAATAGGTCTTGAAAGTGGGTAAAGCAATTTTTCCCACTTTCTTCATCTTTTTCAAACTTGTTTAGCTATTCCACTTCCTTAGCCTTTCAGTGTAAGTTGTAAGATAACCCTGTCTATATCCACAAAAAAATGCCATGATTTTGATAAGAATTGCACTAGACACGTATATCCCTTTGGGTAGACTTGGCATCTTTGCTATGTGAGTCTCACAATCCATACATAATGTTCATGTCTCTTCATTTTTCACAGATCTTTGATTTTTTAAATCAGTGTTTTATAGTTTGAAGCATACAAGACCTGCAAATGTTTGGCTATATTTAAAGCTAAGTATTTAATTTTAAAAATGTTTGCAAATGGTATTTCATTTTACATTTTTGTTTCTATGTGCTAATTTTTTATATATATAGTGTGTGTGTGTGTATATATATACACAATTGATTTTTGTGTTTATTTTGTTCTATCAACTTGCTAACCTTATTTATATGTTCTAGGAGGCTTTTTTGATAGATTTTGTAGAATTTTTTCATGTAAGATGATCATGGTATCTGCAAATAAAGGTAAATTTATATCTTTCATTCTGATCTGCATTCCTTTTATTTCTTTTCCTCACCTTATTGTGTCTACTAGAGTTTCCAGTACTATGTGAAATAAGAGGGTTGAGAGTGGATGTCCTTGCCTTCACTCTGATTCTACAGGGAAAACATTTAGTCTTTCACCGTTAAGAATCACATTAGCTGTAAGATTTTTTTTTTTAATCAAGTTGAGGAAGTTCCTCTCTATTCCTGATAAGGTTTAGCTCTGTGTCCCCACCCAAATCTCATCTTGTAGCTCCCATAATTCCCATGCATTGTGGGAGGGACACAGTGGGAGATGATTGAATCATGGGGGAGGATCTTTCCCATGCTGTTCTCGTGACAATAAATGGGTCTCACGTGATCTGATGGTTTTTAAAAAGGGAGACTCCATACAGGAGCTCTCTTTGCCTGCTGCCATCCACGTAAGAGGTGACTTGCTCCTCCTTGCTTTCCACCATGATTGTGAGGCCTCCCCAGCCACGTGGAACTGTAAGCCCAGTTACACCTCTTTCTTTTGTAAATTGCCCAGTCCTGGGTATGTCTTTATCAGCCGGGTGAAAACGGACTAATACAATTCCCTTTTCCCTAAGAGTTTTTCCTTATGTGTGTTAAAGCTTGTCAAATATTTTTTCAGCATACATTCATATGAACATGCGATTTTTATTCTTTAAACTGTTAATATGATAGGTTACATTGCTTTTTAAAATGTTGAACCAGCCATAAATCTCTGGAATAAATCCACTTGATTATGGTGTATATTTTTTACATATTAATGAATTTTGTTGACTAAAATTTTCTTAGGGAGTTTGTTTATGCATTCATGAATACCTCCAGGTATACTCGTATTTATATTTGTCAGCAGTTTTGTTTTTTATTATTTTTCCTGGTTGATCATGCATAGCACAGAGTGTTATTAGCTTCATAAAATGAAGTGCTCTCTCATCTATTTTCTGGAGAAGATTGTGTATAATTGCTGTCATTGTTCTTTAAACATTTGCTAGAATTCAAGACTGAAGTTATCTGGGCTTACTAGATTTTTAACAGTTTTCTTTCAGCTACAGATTCGATTACTTTAATAGTTAAAGGCTACTATTGTATATTTGATGAGTTGCGAGTTTGTATTTTTCAAGTAATTGTCAATTTTTCACATATAAAGTTGTTCAAAATATTCCTTATTAACTTTTTGATGTCTGCAAGGTTATAGTTATATCCCCTGCTTTATTTTTGATAGTGTTAATTTGTGTCTGCTTTTATCTTTTTCTTGCTAGAAGTTAGTTGGTTTTATTAATATTTCCACAGAACAAAGTTTTTGTTTTCTTGTCTCTATTTTTTTTCTGATCTTAATTTTATTAATCTATGCTTTTTTTTAGTATTTTTTTCTCAATTCTTTGGGTTTATTTTGCTCTCTTTTCTCTCAGTTTTTGAGGTGGATCCTAGATTATTGATTTAAACTTTTTCCATTAACGTATGCCTTTATTGCTCTAAATATATATATATACACACACACACACACACACATATATATACACACATATATATACACATATATGTGTGTGGGTCTGTGGATTATGTGTGTGTGTGTGTGTGTGTGTATAGTTGCTGGTTTTTTTTTTTTTTCTGAGACAGGGTCTAACTCTGTTGCCCAGGCTGAGTGTAGTGATGCGATCACACTCACTGCAGCCTTGACCTCCTCAGCTCAAGCAATCCTCCCACCTCAGCCTTCCAAGTACCTGGGACTGCAGCCATGCACCACCACACCTGGCTAGATTATGCTTTTTGTAGAGATGGGGGTCTCACTAGATTGCTCAGGCTGGTCTCAAACCCCTGGATGCAAGTGATTCTCCCACCTCAGCCTGCCAAAGTGCTGGAATTACAGGCATGACCCACAGAGTCTGCCTGTATGTTTTTTTCTTTTTCATTCAGATCAATATATGTTTGTATTCCCTTTAAACATCTTTGTTGATCCATGGATTATTTAGAAATGTGCTGTTTAGTGTGTAGTACTTAGGGAGTGTCCTGTTCTATTTTGTCATTGAATTTTAGTTTTACGAATCTGTAAATTGTATTTTTTCCAAATTTTGGAACTACTTAGACACTATTTTTTTTAAATATCCTTTCACCCCACCTTCTTTCTCCTCTCCTAGGATTCAGATGACTCAGATGTTAAATATTTTCATATAATTCCACATGTGTCTCAGGCTCTGTTCATTTGGGTTTTTTGTTTTGTTTTCAGTCTACTCTCTGTTGTTCAGAAAGGGGAATTTCCACTACTCCATCTTCAAAGTCACTGATTTATTCTTCTCTTGTCTCCATTTTGCTGTCTAGCCCACCCACTGATTTTGTTTTCATTTTGGCTATTTTCAAGTTCTAAAATTTTATTTGATTCTCCCTTCTATCTTCTCTTTCTTTGTTGATACTTTCTATCTTTCATTTGTTTTACATATGGTCTCTCTTCTCCTTTCCACCTTTCCAAGTTTTATTTTTTACAGAATTTTCATCTGTACTATTTATGAATTTTTTTGGGAAGGGCTTTTATCTGTATTTAAAAAGAAGAATGGAGCAAAGAATGTCTATTCTACCTTTTTGGAAGTGGAAGTCCTCTATAAATGATGATTTTCTTTCTTTCATTTACTCAAGTATTTATTATCTACCAATTTCCAGTGACACAAAATGACTAAGATAGATACGGTTTCTACCCTCAAGGTTATTAGAGTCTTGTGATGAAGATGAATATTAAAAAATTAAAAAATTAGTCAATTAAAACTGAAGTAAATTGTACCACACAGAGTAGCATATTAGCAAATATAGGGGACCTAACTTAGTTTTATCCAATATTTCATACAATGCCTTATACATGTGTTCGTTGTAAATAATGTTAAAAAATTTGGAAGCTGAGGATATTTCTGAGCGGTACATTCCTCTGCATTTTTGTTTTTGTTTTGTTTTGTTTTTGACAGTCTCTTGCTCTGTCACCCAGGCTCCCATGCTGGATACAGTGGTGCAAACACAGTCACTGAAGCCTGAAACTCCTGGGCTCAAGTAGTCCTCCTACCCCAGCCCCCTAAGTAGCTGGCACCACAGGCACACACCACCATGCCCAGCTAACTTTTTTCAGAGAGGCAGTCTCACTATTGTTGCCCAGGCTGGTCTCAAACTCCTGAAATCAAGCGATCCTCCCACCTTGGCCTCCCAAAATGCTGGGATTACAGGCATGAGAAACTGCTCCCAACACCGTTTCTATGCATTTGAGGTTTATTATGATGAATGATAACTCTACTCTCTTTCACACACAGATTCTCTCTTACTTCCACAAACAAGATAGAATTCCAGGTTAAGGGAAATTTAGTTATACTCCAGTACAGTGATTCTTAGGGTATTAGAGTGCCTAAGAATCTCTTCAGTGTCATAGCACTATTTCATTATGGAATGTTCAGCTACTTTATTTGTCTTCAGATTTGGCTGACTTCATTGTCTACTATCCTCCAAAGAACATGCTGACATTTTTAATTTGATGGACTGCTGAGAAACCACAGCAGGATATAGACCAACCCATCAAAAGTGAATTTAGGATTGCATTGATGTGTAGAACTAATTAGGTGACTATGGGGAGTGGGACACTGATTGAAATCCATATGACTTTTCAATACTCACTCTGTAAGCTAGCTTCTGAAAGGAATAGTAAATTCAGGTAACTTGTTCTTTGCCGTCACCACAGTACTGCCTAGCCCTTCTCTGCTTCAAGTCAGCAGCAGAGGCCCTGACCCCTCCCGCAAAGCGAAGCATCCAAAAACAGGCAAGAATTTTCTTTGACTGATCTTGAAGTATTTTTTAGTTTATCCTGAAAAGATGCTGAAAACCTACTTTCAGATGTTCTACCAAACATATCAACTCTGTCTTTGTACTCTCTCTAAAGCCCATCTTGAGCTTTAAATACTTTAAAAATAACACTGATCACTATATGTATATGTAGATATGAAGTATTTATATTTGTGTAATTTTCATTACACAAATATAAATATTTGTGTATGTTTGTTTAAATTTTGTATTTATAGTTTGTTTAAACTCCCTAGGGACAGATCAATCCCATGTAGTTATGGAAAAGATTGCTAAACTTAGAAGACCTGAGTTTGTATAGCTTTCATAACATGTGAGCAACTGACATATTGTCTTGTAAAGATTTTATAGGACAGTGCCAATTGCTCTTCTTCTTAAAGAAGCATTCACTAAATGTGTAAATCTAACATTTTTCTTTCTGATATCCATCATTTCTTTGAACTCTTTTATTTTTACTAAATCTGAGCTGTCTTTTGTGCACAATCAGCTTTTATCTACCTGTTAAGTCTCTCCCTTGGCTATCACACTACACTCAAATATTTGGTTTTGATTCATGCTCCTTAGGGTATGATATTCCTGAATCTCCACTCCAAATATTTATTTTAGATTTCTTTTTCAGAATGTCTGGTCCTTACCTCTGCTCTTACTGCTCTCATTCTTGACTGAACCAGCCCTGTTGTATCTCCACATCAAATCCTGCCATTTGTTCACAGTTAATTAAGATAATTTTAGGAAAGAGAAGTAACATTTTTCTTGGGTATTAATTAAGTGCCAGAAAAAAAAAAACATTGAATTGTGTATTTCATAGGCATTATCTCATTGAATTTCCACAACCTAGGTATTATTATGTTCACTTTTCAAAATGCTTAATAGAATCACAAATAAACTAAGTAACTCATATAAAGTCATATAGCTGGAGAATGATTGGATTAGGACTCAAATCTTAGATTGTTTGAACTCAAAGTGTTTTGAGCTCTTATTCTCTATAACAGTGTTTCTTATAATCAAATGATGAGTTGATCCGTTTAAATGAGGAAAATTATGGTGGGCACTGATTCATGGTTTAAATTATGATCTTCATTGTGGTACTTATTGAATACAAAAGTATAAGTTTTATACATGTAACTTTTGTGCAACTCCAACACTAAATACATCTCTGGGTATTGAAGAGACTTCTTAAACTTATTATTTGCAAAACTGATCTTTTGATATTCCCTTCTATTTCCACACTTGCTCCTTCTGCAGTTGTATCTATTTCAGTTAATGTCAACTGCATTCTTCCAATGTTGCAAGTCAAAAATAATAACGTCATCCTTTAATTTCCCTCTTTCTCTCACTCCCCACATCTAGCCCATCAGGAAATTATATATTCTTTATTTTCAACATAGATCCAGAATGCAAGCTCCTCTCACAACTCCCGCTACTCCCATCCTGGTTCAGGTCGTCGTCACTTCCCTTATAGAGCAGCCTTTCAACTTATTTCCTTGCTTCGGTTCTTGACATCGTTAAGTTCATTCTAAACACAGCAGTCAGAAAAATCCTGGTTAAACATAAATCAGATCACAATGTTTCTGTGCTACAATCTGCCCAATGGCTCATATTGGACTCAGAAGAAAAGCTAAAACCCTTCCACTGATTTACCAGGCCCTACATAGTCGGGTGCATGTTTTTACTTCCATAACATTCTCATTTTATTCTCTGCCTTATTTATATCTCTCCAACAACATAGACCTGATCACTCTTGTCAACTACACAGACATGCTCTTGCCTTAGGGCATTTGCACCTGCTATTCCCTCTGCTAGAAATGCTGATTCCCTGGTTATCTATATGGAAAGTTGCATCTTCTTGAAGATCTTCAGTGTAATTCCACCTACTCAGTGAGGCCTTTCTTAACCATAATACTAAAGCGTACTAAAAATTGCAACCCTCCTCATCCTCCTTAGTCTCCTTTACTATTTCATTTTTCTTCCTAATCATTAATCAGTATCTGACATGCTATATAGTCTACTTATTTATATTGGTATCTGCCTCTTTTATTACAATAAAAAGATGCATGAGGGCAAATATGTTTATCTATTAATTATTCTATTTCTAGTACCTAGATGACTGATTTGTACATAGAAAAGCTTAAATAATTATTCAATGAGAAAATAATTTAAAATTAATAAAATAACTATACAATTAATACAATTAAATCTGAAAATATTAGTTGAATGCAATAGATTAGTTTTATGATATATAATGTAAATTTTTTGAAACAAATTTTGCTCATATTGCATCCCATAACAGAAACATATTTGCATGTTTTTGATTTTTACTTGTTTTCAGATTAATTCCCTTGAATTTGACAACACTAAGCCATCATTATCACTTCTCTTAATTTTCTTATTAACAATGAAATTGTTCTTTACTTTGTTGGGCCAATTAGTAGAATAGTGCCCCTCAAGCTACAATATAAAAAGAGAAAACATTTTCATTATTTGCATACTTACTACCACATTTATTGTCAATGAAGCATGGATAATTGGAATATAAAAGATGGAAAATGTCCTGCAAACATCAATTCACCATGTGAATATGGCAGATAGAGCATGAATTGTTCAGTGAGCCCAAATTTTATAATATACAGAAAACTTGCTTTTACCTATGACTCTTCCCTACTTGAAATATTATAAAACTTGTGTCTTACCAAGTGAATTCTTCTGCCCTTCACCTCTTGTGAAGGAGATTGTAAAGGCAAATTCATATATGGGAAATAAAATGCATCTCAATACTCAATTATGAGATTATTATACAGGTGACCCAGAATATGCATATATTTTTTAAGATTGTCATCAAGAGAAAAATACAAAAATTCATTAATTCTTATAGAAATTGAGACCATGTCTGCAAACTCACATGATCCACAAAGCACAGTTTAAGAAATATTCCTTATAGTACAAGGAGTTTGCATGGTAAAGTATGATAAATAGCATATGGCAATATTACACTAGATTGAATTGAAAGAGAAACATTCAATTTGTGAAAAAGGATAGTCTTATTTAAGGAAATGACATTTATACTAGGGCCAATTTAGGAAGGTAGAAACTGAAAGGGAAGTTAATTCAGCTGGAGAAAATTGCATGAGCAGAGAATCAGAAACCAAAAGGACCTTGATTTCTCAAGAAATTTCAAAACCATTAATTTACTGGAAAACAGTTTAAGAAGGAGATTAATGAAGATTAGCATGAATAGATAGTCTGGATATTAGACACACTAAGAAATAATGGTAGCCTAAGGGTATACAGTGCCTTCTACACATGCAGGCACTCTCCTAAGTGCTTTACCCATAGTCCCTTGTTTCACCTGCACCATAACCCTTTGAAGTAGATGTTTTCATATTCTTCTCTCTACTAGGCTGAGAAAGGTTCAGCAACTTTTCCAAGGTCACACTAATTTGATAGATCTTAGAGTTCGATTCTGGAGCCCATGTTTAACACTCTGTTCTAGACCTCTAAATGTATAATTCAGTGCGTATGAAGAATTAGAACCCCCTCCAGGACATAATAAATTATTGACAGTTGATGTAGTAGGAAAAGTACAGAAAGTTCTCAGGAGCAAGAAGTAATATTTTGAAATAAGAATCTCCTAAAAGTTAATAAAAATACCATACAGACTCAGTTTTCTCATAAGGCCAGAGAAAGAGAGGAGTTTCTAGTGATCTTTTGTATTTTAACAAACCACATTTTAATAAAGTGTGTTTCTCATTTCCTTCTTTCTCTCACATCCCTCTCCCTCCCACAGCTTTGCAACAGTCACCTCACTGCAGCATTTCCTTTTCTTTCAAGCCCTATAACAGCTCTGACTGCTCATTTATCTTTTTTTTGGTACTAACTAAATATTTTAGTAGTTTGTGCCCCATGAATCTGATGTAAGAAATTGTCGGCCTTCAGTGATCTCATAAATGCTAAATCTGATCTGTGAAAACTTGGCAAAATCGTGTTATGATCTTTGTTTCTCATGTTCTCCACCCTCAAGTGCGAAGGGACCACTTAGCTAAAAATGTTTAAAATTTTCAAGAAACAAAAGTCAGGCAGAAGAAGTGAAGTGGTTTTATTTTTCTCCTTAGTAAATCTTTAAGTTTCTATGTATGTTCTTTCATCTGCTCTCCAGAATGGTAAATGGAAGTCCTTGACACATAAATTAAAATTCATTTTAATCTTAATAAATATGGTATGGGCATTCTTTGTTTTTCTCTACACATTCCCTTTATTAAAACATGCAGTCTGGTAACTGATTAAAATATTATTTCCAGTTGACACAAAATACAAGGACATTTCATATAACCATATAATAATAAATATCTGAATTAAGAGGCTTTTTCTCACTTTAAAATGTAAAGTAGAATCTACATTTACTTCTCTTTTTATGTTGTGGGGAAAAGGTGTGGGAAATCATAGCATGGTATCATTTATACGTTTATGATGGTAATATCGGATTCCCAGGAAAATTATGTTAAGTATTCTGTTTTACAAAAGCATACTTTTTAATGATTATCATTGGAATAGTTAAATATTTTTAATTATCAAATGAGGAATGAATGTTATTCATCAATAGCATCTGCAATAGACCTAATATTGGATCGATGTTGTGTTAGATTTTAAAGGCAGAAAAGCTAGGAATGGGAGAATTAGATGGATCATCAAATATAGGAATAACTCTATGCTTGGTGGGGAATCAATACAATAATATGTGGCCACTCCAAACTAAAAAGTGGCTATGCCATTGTACTCAATACTTTATTTAAAATATTTATTGAGTCCACTATATGCCACCCTATTTGGTGCTGCAATGAATTAAAAAGTCATTGCAAAGAGGTAGTCCCTGGCCTCATACAACTTTTTTTTTTTTTGGTTGGGGGTGGGGTGGAGATCACACAGGTAATAAACAAGCATACAAATAAATAAATTATATTCAGGTTCTCAGTCCACTATGGGAGAAAATCCGGGAAACTAAAAAATCTAGGTTGTACTCTAAGTATAGAGGAAAAAAGTATATGAAAACCTGGACAATATTAAACACTTGCTTCTGATAAACCTGGGAAGACATTTACACTCTATGCTTTTCTATCTTCATATCTAAGGTGAGAATATTCCACTGACAAGTCTTTTAAGCCCCCCTTCATGTTGTATAATTTAAAAATCCTTGTGTTGACTTCCTTGGCTGAGGAAAACAAAGGAAGACTTTCAAAAGGGCATAGATGGCCTTCGCACTCCAGTGGCATCACGACCTCTATTAAGGTGCTCAAGGTATATGTTCCATCTAAGTTGAAGAACACCCAATTATGACAATAGAATGAATTTCGAGATTTCCAGTCAAGATGACAGATTATAGTGTTCTAATTTACCTTTGCTCTTCTCCACCAGGCCCCATTAAAACAAAAACAGGCCGGGCACAGAGGCTCATGCCTGCAATCCCAGCACTTTGGGAGGCCGAGATGGGAGGATCACCTGAGGTCAGGAGTTCAAGACCAGCCTGGCCAACATGGCGAGACCCCATTTCTACTAAAAAATACAAAAATTAGCTGGGTGTAGTGGCATGTGCCTGTAATCCCAGCTACTCAGGAGGCTGAAGCAGGGAGAATTGCTTGAACCCCAGAGGTGGAGGTTGCAGCCTGGGTGACAGAGCGAGACTCCGTCTCGAAAAAAAAAAAAAACAACCAAACAAAAAACCCCCACAACAACAAAGTGATTTTTTGAAAGGTATCTATAAATTCAAAGAGAATGGAGGAGACAACACTATCCAATTTTTCTAAGCTGCAAAGTATGTGCCTTAGCCGATCAAGAAAGCTGACCTCTAAGTCAGCACTTGAAAAAGCCAATAAGCAACCTGCCTTATTGAAACATACACAGAAGACTCAAATTTCATCAGCAAGTATCTCTGTTCTGAGGATAAAATTGTGGCTAAAACCTGGAGTCCTGAGAAATTCCATTTCATAATCTGCAATACATCCCCTGTTTCAGAGCTTATTCTTCACTTTCAGCAGTCAGAAGATGACCTTACCATATTTTGGCCAAAAATTAGGGTTTATTTCCTGGAAAGGTGGAAAAAAAAGAGACCCTGGAATAAGATCCCAAACAAAATTGAGAGCAAGTGTATGAAAGGAAAAGAAGGCAATTAATTATGAGCATAGTTACTGAATGTAGAGATTCCTAGACCCGTTCCTCCACTTTTCTAGGGAATTTGATTTCTTTTTTATAGAGAGTGGAAATAAATAAGGTACCTCAATTGGGGAAACATCAAGAAAACACCAGTCAGAGCACCGTACAAAAATGAACTTCAACAAATTATACAGCTCATACATACAATGATTCTAATCAGATTTTTCTTACCTCTCCTCAAAGCTCAGCATCCCATGATAAATTTAAGGATATCGTCAAATAGAAAGAGACCAAGGAATCAGGTTAAAAAATTAAATTATAGGAAAAATAAAATATTTCCGGAGGAGAAACTTGACAAAAATATCTTCAGAAGAATAAAATAAAATATTCATGAGGTAAGTGTAATAAACTGCAAAAAGAAAATACAGAGACCAACTAAGAGTTCTTGCACTTAAAATATTATTTAAGATATTTGAATATAATACACATTTAAAAATTAGAGATCCATTCCAGGAAGTCCAATATTTGAATAATGGGAGTTTCAGAGACAGAGTGTATAGAGGAAAGAAAGGAGTGGCCAAGAAAGTAATTCAAGAAAACTTTCCTAATCTGAAGCCCCTGAGTTTCCATATTAAAATTTTCTCCAAAGAGACTACAAAAATCAAGAAAATAGACTCACCAAAGCACATCATCATGAAAATTTAGAGCACTGAGAACAAAGAAAATTCTACAAAAGTTGAGAGAAAATAAGTTTATGTGGTGTATCAAAAATCATATTGGTGTTAGATTTTCTACAGTGACAAAGGAAGAATGCCTTCAAAATTCTAAGGGAAAATTGTTTCCATTTAAAATTTTCTGAGAATGATGGTTTCCAATTTCATCCATGTCCCTACAAAGGATATGAACTCATCATTTTTTATGGCTGCATAGTATTCCATGGTGTATATGTGCCAACCATCATTCTCAGTAAACTATTGCAAGAACAAAAAACCAAACACCGCATATTCTCACTCATAGGTGGGAATTGAACAATGAGATCACATGGACACAGGAAGGGGAATATCACACTCTGGGGACTGTGGTGGTGAGGGGCGAGGGGGGAGGGATAGCATTGGGAGATATATCTAATGCTAGATGACGAGTTAGTGGGTGCAGCGCACCAGCATGGCACATGTATACATATGTAACTAACCTGCACAATGTGCACATGTACCCTAAAACTTATAGTATAATTTAAAAAAAAATTAAAAATAAAGATAAACAAAAAAAAAAATTTTCTATCTAGGAAGCCATGAAAAAAGAGAATCTCTGGATCTGCAGTTTCCTCCACTATCTACATAGAGCTATTGGCATTTGAAATGTGGCTAGTGTGAATTAAGATGTAATATCAGTAAAAAATACACACTAGATGTCAAACACCTGTTACAAAAAAGAGTGCAAAATACTTCATCAATAATTTTTACACTTATTATATGTTAAAATGTTGATAGTTTTGATATTTTGAAATAAATTATGGAAATTAATTATATATGTATCTTTTATTTGTTTGCTGTATCTATTAGAAAAAGTATGAGTAATATATGTGGCTCACATTGTATATCCATTGGACAATTCTTCTAAAAAGGATGGATAAATGAGAGCTCAAGCCAAGATCTCTGGAGCAGTCTTATAAACAAATTGCCTAAATTGGAGCAGATCAGAGGATCCAAAAAATCTTTTCCAAGTGATGAAACTAACAGAAGAAATAGAATAGATTGAGATAATATTTATACTACTTTGGAAGAATTTTCAGTTGAATTAGTAATAAGCACATAGAAAAAAAACAAGCAATTAAGAAACAAGACAAATTTAAAGAGAAAATAAAATATTATGTAGTAAAGGAAATATCAACATAGTATTACATGGCTCAGCTGTGAATATTATTTACACAGACATGATAAAAACAATGATTACTGACCTAAGCAAAGTTAGGATATAAAGAATTATATCCTAATTTGGTAGGATAAGACACAGGAAGTGTTCATGTGTGTAATGAGGGCTGCAGATTATGACACAGAGTCACTCATATTCCATGACGGCAAGAAAAAGTTGAGTACCTAAATTTAGACAACCAAAATTGACAATATAAGAATTTTATTCATAGAGATAGAGGTGGATATCAAAAAAATCAACAAAAAGAGTTACAAGTAATTTGTCCTTGGAAGTAGAAAATAAAAGAGAAGGGCAGATAGGCAACGACTATTTTTTACAACATACCATTTGGGTGTCTAAATTATGTGCAAGTTATAATTAGATTAAAATTTAAAATATGTAAAACAAAAAATAAACAAAGAATAACAAGACATTCATAGAAGAAAGTCAAAATATAAAGTAACATATTGAAAAACATTCGAGGTTTTTAATTGAAATTGAAATGGTATAACTTTGAATCCATCAAATTTGTGAAAATTAAAGAGATTACTATCCAGTGCTCATTATTATGTGGATAAATAGGCTCTTATATGTATTGCTAATGAAGGGTGACTTGCTGGAAATGGTTATGGAAAATAAACCTTGCGCTGTCTAATAAAATTACTTCTTCATCCAACAATCCCATTTTGAGGAATTGTTTTCACAAATATAAATGATAATAGAAAAGACTTATTAATAAGTATATTGCACCTATATTATCGAATATTAAGCATCTATTTAAAGAATTTATTAAATCTATATGCATCAAAGCAAGAAATAACCCTTTACAGATTTTAATTGAAAAAGCAATACTAAGCACAATGTCTTTAGTGTATTCACTTTGTTAGAAAAAGAAAAAGGTAGGAAAGAACAAAGTTCCTCCACAAACATGTATTTATATGTCGTTATGTGAATATGTAGAAAGACAGATTAATATGTTGCAAACTGTTGATTTCAGTACTATTAGCAGCCGTGTGACACAAATGTTTTTTCTGTACGTGTTACTTAGCAAAATCTTAATGATAAGCAAGAGAAATTCTCACGTTCTTGTCATACCTTAATAAGACTTCAGTTTTCAACACCTATAAACTTAGATTGAATTTATGTTTACTCATCTATCTATCTGATAGTCTGTAAATTTGGTTGAACGATCTACGAAATTCTTCATGTTCTATCACTTTGATCCACAAAATGGCAATATCATATGCTTCAACCTATTATTCACCTGTTTTTTTTTTTTTTTTTTTTTTTTTTTTTTTGTCTATTTCACCCTGGGAATATAGAAGTTCTCTGAGGGCAAAGGCTTTGCCTATTTGTTCACTCTACCCCTAGTGCTAAAATAATGCATGGCTCATAGTGAGAACTGGGTTAAAAGTTTGTTTAGATTATGTCTGAATGAATAAGGTAGCATGTCTCATTTTTCTGGTTTAAATAGAAAATATAAAATTTTCAAATATCAAATCTTTAAAATATCTAAATATATTTGTATTTCCTCTTTAAGCAAATAGTTGTTTACGATGTGAAATTGATGGTTCAACTGCAAAGTATTGTTATTCCCTAAATTTTTATATGTGATTTCCAGTTTTACTATGTCATCAAAAATGTGGACTGTGAATTTTCAGCTTTGGCAACTTTGGCCAAATTTATTATTGTTTATAAAATCTGGTATCACTTAAGAAAACATGCAGGTTTTTCTTGTAGAGTACCCAATTCATACATATCTATTATTTCAAGTTTATTTAACTAAAATGCTTGAATTTTTATTAATCATAAGCTAGTGATGATGCTTCATGCTATGGTTAATTCTTTTTAATCTCTCTTTGTAAATACTGTGCAAATGTTCATTATCTAACATTTACAGCTATTAAGTATCTAATATAAATTGTGGTATCTGTCAATAAGTAATGCCCCTTTTGGTCATTTGGTTTCAATGACCTTCATTCCAATAACATCTTTAAAAAAATTAAACAGGTTTCTACTTACTAGACTATCTTCTTAAAATTTAAATGATAAAAACTACAAGGATCTAATAGGCCTTAAAAACTCTTGTATATATTTTTGTCCAAAAATGTATCTCTACTCTTTTTCCCAGTAACATTTTACTACAACGAAAATTACAATGTATGAAAGTGGAATGAAGTGGTACTGATTTATATGCAGTCAATGGCACAACTGAACTGCATAACTATTCTTATAAATTTTATATTTTACTTTGGGTACAAAACAAAACAAACAGAGCAATCCTTGATCTTTTTTGGTATTTGTCTGATTTAGTTCCAGGTCCTCAAAGTGTCAGCTGGCTTTCTTCTGCATCATTAATCCTTTAGAGAGAGGAAAAAAAGAGTGGAAAAGAAAAGAATTTTCAAAAATAAATGTGTTTTTATATATGTAATAGACATGCATATATACATATACATATGTAATAGACATACATCTATATGAATATGTAATATATTTACATAAATATGCATATGTAATAGACATTCATATATACATATGTAATGTACATACATAAATATACATATGTAATAGATATTCATATATACATATGCACATATATATGTAAACCCCGTGTGTGCATGTATGTGTGTTTATGGAGAGAGAGAGACAGAGAGAGAGAGACAGAGACAGAGAGAGCTTGAAATGCATTCTTCCTTCACTGGAAGACAGGCCACTCTGCTTATTTCCCAGGCTCTCCAGGCAAACATGGGTCATCTGTTTTTACTTGTATTCAGTTTTTGTGATGATTGTTGGAGAGATTAGGTGGAGTAAACCACACAGATGACATTATCTCCCTTGCAATTTTCTAAAATGTAATGTGATTTTCCTGTCAACCTTTCTGTGGACTTGTCTCTAAACTAAACTACGCTAACATATATACTAAGATATTAATAGATCTTTGTTATTGCCACAAATATTATTCCAACAACAAATTATCACACTTAAACAAGGCCTAAAACAAATCAAGTACACGAATGAGTGATTATCTAGAGCACTCAGTAAGGAGGCCAGAATTTGCTATTTTTGTTTACTGTGCATTTTTTTGGTCATAGATTTCTCCATACACTGCTGAAAATTCATGCCTTCAAAACCAGAAAATCCTTTATCTTTCTCTTCACAGGTGGTAGAAGACTACATAATTTTTCTCTAAAGAAAGAAAATCACAGCACAGAAAATTAATTTCCAAGACCATTAACTAAAAAATGAAATTCTGCTGAGTTCACACCACAGGAACTAGACTATGCTGCTCTATATAGTATTAGTTCTTATAAGTCTCCCATCATAAAATAAGCTAATATGTCTCTCCATTCACTTAGTAGTACACAATGTGATATCAATCAACACTTTCATTCATTTAATGAAAGTTGATTAAGCACCTTAAATGTGCTGGGCATCACTCCAGCCACTGGAGATAAGAACGATAAACAAAACAAACTCCTGCCTTCATGTGGCTTACTCTCTAGTGAGCAATTCAAATATGAAAAGTGTGTAAGTCACTGACAAGTGGTATGGAGAAAAGATAGCAGTAAAGGGGATGGTGGTGGGGGTGGTGAGTGCAATGTCAAATGGCTCCATCTGGGAAAGCATCAAGGGGAAGGGGCCATTTAAATAGAGATCTGAAGGAGATGAGGAAAGAAACCTTGTTAACATCTAGGGAGACACTTTCCAGGCAAAATGGGGGTATGCATAAATATTTAGGAAAAACTGTATATTTACTGATACAATTAGGCATCAATTATCAAAGTGTTTGCAACTAAAAAGTCCATTTAACAAATATATTTTAATATAGATTCCTAACTAAGGACACTCCAATTCAATACATTAAAGCAAGCTTTGTTGTGATTTCCTAGGCCTGTCTCTTTCGTTGGCACATTTTGATCCTTTCCCTACTGACTATGCTTTTCTAATCACCCTCTTACAGAAACTCACTCTCAAGATTAAATATGGGATAGGTTGATTCACACTAAAAGGCGTAGTAACTGATAATCCTCCTAGATTTAGCTACCTGTCTCCGGAAACATTTGAATTTTGAAAGTGCACCAAAATTCAAACCAAATAAATCCATTTATAGCAGTGGTGTTTTAAGATTTAGCAAGAGGTAATAATGTTACTAATACAAGGAATGCAGGAGTAAAACTCTGGACTTGAAGGTAGAAGTCTTCAAGTTCACTTCTTACTAAATTGCTGAGGGTTCTTTGACAAATCACACAACCTCTCATAGCCTAATCTTTCCACTTATAAAATTAAGGCATTATGTGGAATAACTATCAGACATCTGCAGCTACTGTGCAATATATTTATCTCAATGAGATTTTATAGGAGCCTTTTAACAAAAGAAAACAACAAAGGAGGTGATATGATTTGGTTCTGTGTCCCCACCCAGATCTCAGCTTGTAGCTCCCATAATTCCCTCATTGTAGGAGAGACCCAGTGGGGGATACCTGAATCATAGGGGTGGGTCTTTCCCTTGCTGTTCTCATGATAGTGAATAAATCTCACAAGATCTGCTGGTTTTAAAAATGGGAGTTTCCCTGTGCAAACTGTCTTCTCTTGTCTGCCGCCATGTGAGACGTGCTTTTCACCTTTCACCATTAGTGCAAGTCCTCCCCAACCACATGGAACTGTGAGTCCAATAAACCTCTTTCTTTTATAAATTACCCGATCTTGGATATGTCTTTATCAGCGATGTGAAAACAGACTAATACAGGAGGACTATCTTATTCTGCTATGTCAGAGACCGAATGTCTAATCCAATGCCCTCTGGCTCTTAAGTACCCATTAAATTATAACTCTAATTTCAAATGAGACAGCCCTGTAAATAGGGTGGGGTAGACTAAAAAGTCCCATGGCTTTTATGTATTAAAAGTAAAATAGATGATGGGAAATGTCTTATGGGACCCACGTTGAATACAGTATATATTTTCTCAGTCAGCCAATTGCCTCTAAATTTGCTATTTATAATTTACTCAGTCTTAATTAGCAGGCTGCTCCCCAAGTCAACCCTGCTGCAGGCAGAACAGGAAGTAGAATATAAAAAAAACAAGTGTTTCTGGTTGCTGAAAGCAAGCCATACATATTCATGGTGAAAACAGAAAGTCATTTGCCAAACTGTGGACGGTAAATACAAATTAACCCTGCAATAAAAAGTGTAATATTTGCATTTTCAAGCCTTAGATCTCTCTGGGATTAATTAGGTGATCAATCGGAATTAGAGTTATCAGGAACAAAATCTGGGTTTAGATTATGTGTGTTACTGTTTGGAGGAGGCGAGTTGTATTATTCATTATTTTTGCTTTCATTATAATTATTTGATCCCATCCTCAAAGACTGTTGTATAAACTGATTGATGAAATCCTTCTGTGAAAATATTTTACAAACTGTTCATGGCTACATAAATACAATGGGGTTTTATTGTTTCTATGTGTGCTCAACAGAATAACAATGAAGAGATATATTGATAATCTGGAAGATTCTCAAATTGTCTCTCTCCTGTCCATCCCCACTGTAACCTCCATGGCTTAGCTACTCAACATTTCCTTTCTAGGGGAATGCAACAGCTTCTCCATTACTCTCTGGCTCCTGGCTCAAGGTTTGCTTCATTCTGGTCCATTCCCACAGTGCTGCGAGAGCAAATTTTCTGAGACCCAAATATGAAGTTAGATCATTTATAAAGTTTTGCCATGCCTTTGGATAAAATTCAACTTTCTTAGCTTGCCACAGATGATCCCTGTCCTGCCTACCTCTCCAGACTCATCTCCTGGCACTCAATCTGTCAACAATTCTTGACCAAGAATCAATTTTGTGCCAGGCACAATTCCAAGCCCTGCACATTTCATTCTCCACATTTTAGCTTTATTAAATCATGTACATCCCTTAAAAATATTGAGATCTCTAAGCCTTCTGTGCATTTTCACATTGTTGTTTCCCTGCGAAGAACACTCCCTTTTGCCTCTACATCTTGCTAAATTCTTATGGGTTAGGACTTGGATAGGAAATTCAATTCTATGGGAGGTCCTCTCTGACTTCACTTTGCCCACATTAGTGGTACTCCTCTCATGGCACTTACCAACCTGTATTATGTTTGTCAACTCTGTTTGTCTTTCTCCTTTCTTAAAATTCTTGCACCTTGAAAACAGAGACGGTGTCTGTTATTTCTGACTTGATAGTGCCCAGGAGAATCGCTGGCACACTGTAAATGGAAATAAATATGCAATCAATGGATGAATGCCAGAGGGGAAACTCTCAAAGGTCCAGGACACCAAAAGTAAGTCATCAGTGATATCCAACTTCATAAAATAAATTTTTATTAATTATGAAGATATTCTGGATAAAGGAAAACTTTTATGGTTTCTATTACTTATATCCTGTAAAATAACCTTGGCAATTTATTTCAAAATTTAATGTATCATTAGGAATCTATCCTTTTGGTTTTAATTTACTAAAAACACTATCTTTGAAATCACAAGCTTAAAAAGGAATTATTTACCTCAGGATTTATCCATTTGGAAAGACAATTGGGACGTTTTCTGAGGGCACCCAAAAAGATAAAGTGAGGGCTTAGGTTGGTCGGCATGGGGTGAAAACAAATTATAGTGAGAGGTGACAGCGTGCTGGCAGTCCTCACACCCCTCACTCGCTCTTGGCGCCTCCTCTGCCTGGGCTCCCACTTTGGCGGCACTTGAGGAGGCCTTCAGCCCACGGCTGCACTGTGGGAGTCCCTTTCTGGGCTGGCCAAGGCGGGAGCCGGCTCCCTCAGCTTGCAGGGAGGTGTGGAGAGGGGCGCGAGCGGGAACCGGGGCTGCGCGCAGCGCTTGCGAGCCAGCTGGAGTTCCGGGTGGGCGTGGGCTTGGCGGGCCCCGCACTCGGAGCAGCCGGCCGGCCCTGCCTGCCCCGGGCAATGAGGGGCTTAGCACCCGGGCCAGCGGCTGCGGAGGGTGTACTGGGTCCCCCAGCAGTGCCATCCCACCGACGCTGCGCTCGATTTCTCGCCGGGCCTTAGCTGCCTTCCCGCGGGGCAGGGCTTGGGACCTGCAGCCCGCCATGCCTGAGCCTCCCCACTCCGCCTCCGTGGGCTCCTGTGCAGCCCGAGCCTCCCCGACAAGCGCCGCCTCCTGCTCCACGGCGCCCAGTCCCATCGACCACCCAAGGGCTGAGGAGTGCGGGCGCACGGCCCGGGAGTGGCAGGCAGCTCCACCTGCAGCCCTGGTGCGGGATCCACTGGGTGAAGCCAGCTGGGCTCCTGAGTCTGGTGGGGACGTGGACAACCTTTGTGTCTAGCTCAGGGATTGTAAACGCACCAATCAGCGCCCTGTCAAAACAGACCACTCGGCTCTACCAATCAGTAGGATGTGGGTGGGGCCAGATAAGAGAATAAAAGGAGGCTGCCCCAGCCAACAGCGGCAACCCGCTCCGGTCACCTTCCACATTGTGGAAGCTTTGTTCTTTCGCTATTTGCAATAAATCTTGCTACTGCTCACTCTTTGAGACCACACTGCTTTTATGAGCTGTAACGCTCACCGCGAAGGTCTGCAGCTTCACCCCTGAAGCCAGCGAGACCACGAGCCCACCGGGAGGAACGAACAACTCCTGACACGCCACCTTAAGAGCTGTAACACTCACCGGGAAGGTCTGCAGCTCCACTCCTGAGCTAGCGAGACCACGAACCCACCAGAAGGAAGAAACTCCGAACACATGTGAACATCAGAAGGAATAAACTCCAGACGCGCCACCTTAAGAGCTGTAACACTCACCGCGAGGGTCCGCGGCTTCATTCTTGAGGTCAGTGAGACCAAGAACCCACCAATTCCGGACACAATAGGAGCAAAGTTTGGAGAGACTCCAAATGGAAAAGCAAGTTAGGACTTGAAAACACTGGTCAAACTGTAGGCAACACTCTAAACCAACTATGGGCTATAGTCAACTATGGCCCGTAGGTAAAATCCAGCCTGCTATCTAATCTAAATATGTTTTTTACAAATTTTAAATTGTTCCATTTTTAATAGTTATCTAGGTATCTATATAAAATCCATGTTTTTGCCTCTTTGTCTGCAAAGCATATAATATTTACTATCTGGCTGGTTACAGAATACATTTGCAAAGCCCTGGTGTACTAACAAAGGCCAAGAATGTGAGCGTGGAATAGGAGTGACACAGATCGGAAGAATGCAAGCAGAAGGTGGACATTTTTCTGAAGGGGCCCAATGAATTCAGACACACACTACACAGAAGCCCCTGGAATCACAATCATGTGTAAACAAGTTTCTTCACTTATATTGAAGAATATAGGAGATATCCACTCTTTATACATCTAATCAACCAACTGGTCTTAGGGAGAGTCTTATTTTAGAAGCCCACCAATAGTCCTGGAGATCCTATAAGGGAGTTGGATGGGATAATCATAATATGAAATGAAGCAGAAAGAGAAAAGATCTTTTCAGTAAAAGAAGAAAGTCAAAGCAACTTCTAGTCTTGAATACTTCTTCCTAGACATGAATAAAAGTGGATGATTTATTTTTGGCTGAGTCCCCTTCTGAAAAACACTGTGACAAAGAACGAATGTTTGGTGGCCATGTGAACTAAGAGTTCAATTCACTTTGGTCTACAAATCAAATTGTCAAAAGCTCACACTAATCTCATCCATCCTTCTCACTTATGATGTGTGCCCACTTAACTTAGGCTTTAAATTTATCTGCAATGATAACTTCTTGTCAACTTGATAAAATGTACAAAAAGACACCAGACTGAGTCAAAAATTGCTTTCACAAATGGCTTGAAAGTCATTGAGCTTTGTAAACATGAAAAACACATCTTGACTAAAGACATGTTCAGAACTCTGGAGTGACACAATAACAGTTTTAAATCCTACAGTGCATTCCTCTTTTGTTCTCAAGAAAATGGGAGTGTATATAATGGAGTATATAATTGAAGCAATTATGATGTGTTAAGTTCTAAGTGAAATATATGGAGATAATCTCTTTCTAATAGCCCTTAATTTAGGTGCCAGCACTATAATCTGCAAGTAACCCTTGTGGCTCTTAAAAAGTCATTTTTGACCTTGCATTTTTCTTCTCCTGTTTAATTGTCTCTCCTCCACGTCTTTATTTCTCAGAACAAAGCTGGGAGTGGTCCTCTAGGAGCAGCCCTCAGAGCTGCATCTAATTTAAAATATGGAATCTTTCATGCCATTACCTGAGGACTTACTACATATTAGACTGTGTATAAGCATTTCTTATAACAATTTGGCAAATTAGGGTTTCCAGCCCTCTGATGAGGAAACTGAAGCTCAGAGAGGTTAAGAAACATAACCATGTTGGATTTGTGCTGTATCAGCATGGATAAAGCCGAAAATTGTGCTCCCCATAATTTCTTTTCTTGTATGGCTCCAGGTTAACATTGGTCAAAATGGTATTTGCACGAGATATAGAAGGTGGAAGCAAAACAACAGTCGTTCGTTTCCCCTAGAAGGTGGTTGCAATTAGATACCATGATAAACAGGAGAAGCTTGCTTTTGCTCTCCTGTGCTCTAGGTATATCTCATCTTCCAGAAGGCTGACCTGCTGATCAATAACGACCCAGGCCCACCACCAGAGAGCTGGCTTCACACAGCAGAGGGAGAAACTACACAAATAAAACAGCTCTCCATAGACCTCTCCACAAATCCCTTTTCTTTGGTCCCAAATAGGTATCTTGAATTGCTTGGCTTTTTATAATTCCCTGAAAACGCT
Source organism: Pan paniscus (assembly GCF_029289425.2). Lineage (NCBI taxonomy): Eukaryota > Metazoa > Chordata > Mammalia > Primates > Hominidae > Pan > Pan paniscus. Next base: position 20,254,651 of record NC_073252.2, read on the forward strand.
GGCTTGCTGAACTATACCACTGCTTCCGGAAGAGTGGTGAGTGTTACTTTCTCTGACTTTTTGAACTCCTCTTCTAGACTTTTACTTCCCTAATGTTTCCCACATTGGCTCGAGGTCCAATTCCTATAATAATTCCTCACTCCCAAGTGCTCACTGTGGCTTTACTCGCTTGTCTCAACTCTGACTGATACACACAACCAAGACCATGAAGCAGACCCTAGGACAGTCACAGCTAAAGTCCATGCTCTTCTTTTCTATGGATTATGGTTTTTGGCTATCCTTATGTTTAAGGGGTGGTTCCAGGCCTACTTCCAGCCCTTAAAAGAGGGATAGAAAATGTAATAGTCACAGATCGCCACAACACAAGGCAGGAGGAACTAAAATTCATAAGAAAAGTGCAGGCAGAGCATTAAGGGCCTTCAAAGATAGAAGAGAAGATCTGCTAAATGGAGCCTTTGGAGATGAATGCTCCCTCAGCATTCACAGTGAAGAGAGTAGAGGTCATCAGATGGAGAAGCACAGAGAATGAAGAAATTATGTAATAAGATGGCAATATTTTTTTCTAAAAAGCCAAATCTGGATTTCTATTGGGGAGAAAGCTAGATTAGTAGGAAAAAAATTCATATGTTACAAACTGAGCAAATAATGCTTCCCTCCCCTCAAGGGCTAGTATGAAAAGTCTTAAAGAAAGGGGAAACTACTCTCATTATGAAGGCAGAGGAATTTGAAATGGGGTTTGGGTATGGATGTGAAGTGCAGAAAAATCAGGGAAAGGAGGAATGAGAAGGGGACAGAGGCAAGAAGAAAAGGAGAAGGAGGAAGAGGAAAAGGAGGAGGAGACAAGAAAGTAAAGGACAGGAAAAAGGGGGAAGAACTTGAGCAAAATAGGAAGGAAAGGAATAAAGAAGAAAAAAAAGCAAGTGGACAGAGAAGAGAAAATGATTCCCAGTGGCAGAAGGTTTTAATATGTAAATGCTCCTATATTAACCCCAAAGTTTACAAAATAATTTTTTAAACTAAGTACATCATACAAGCAAAGTCTTGGATGTGAACACACAAGAGTTTAACATCAAGGTACAGTATTGCCAAGGAAAACTGATATGTCCCACTGGAATGCAAGAGCTTGAGGGTACAGGGAAGCTTGAAACAAGATCCACAGACTTGGCTGAAATCATGGGAAAGATTTTGGAACATCACAAGTCATGGATTGGAGTTTCAGACAAGTTTAATGAGCTCTCTGGAGGGCAGGGGTACCCCATATGACATCTGTGTTATTATAATTAGTTACCATACATTGAACATTCTAAGTACATATGCCATTTAGCCATCTCCAAAACCATAAAGTGTATACTATTATTATCTTCATTTTACTAATAAGAAAACAGAGCAGTTGAATAACTTCATAAGATCACACAGCTTAAAAGGGTCAAAGATGATATTCAAACCAAGGTTTTTCTGATTCCAGAACCAGCAACTTAATCTTAATTCTCAATGACTTAGAAACAGTTGCATGCACTATAGTCTCCTTTATTCTCTCTGACTCTGCACTATGTTGAAACCAGAACACTACATAAAATGTAGAATCTTCTATCAATTTTTCCAGGGCCACTTCTTATTATTGTTTCTTCAAATGAGACAAAGCTGCAAAATCACTGTTTCTTTTCATTAGGCACTTGGTAAGGGACTGTTCAGCTATCACAATAAAGCTAACATGATCTCAACCATTCTTATTAAGACAAGTGTTTTAAATTAAAAATTAACATCTTTGACATGTTAGAATGGTATATATTAACTCGAAGTCAGGTTTCTAAATAGGAAAAATATGATATTAGCATGATCTAATGGACAAGGGGAAAGAACACCTTCTCTCATTCCTATCTTCTAACATGGAAGGAAATACTTCCTGTGCTTTTGCTTAAAATCAAAAAGCAGGGTTAAAAGGTCAAGTAAAAACAGAATGCAGTTGACAATAAGTTTAACCATACATTATAGGTATATATTTTTAACAGGTGACTTGATATGAGATTCTTATAAATCAGAAAGGAAATCCCCAATCATGGTTCCTATTACTCTGTCTTTTAACCATTGAAGACTAGTTTCTATTGAAAGTCTCTTTTGTGTTATTTTTATATAATGTTGGTGTCTGGCTTAAAGACTAAGAAATAGGCTGGTGCGCTCTAAAATAACTGTTGAAGTATGAGACACAGGATTCCCTGGATACTGGAGGTGCCTCATTTATCCTCCTTGTTAAATCACAGCCACCAAGTTGAAACTAAACAAATAGAATTGCCCATTTCTTTGGCACATATGTCATAAAATAAACAATTGATTTTATGTTTACGTGTTTGTGTTTCTGTTTTCACAATTTTAAGCACATCGCTTTTTGAGGTTTCTTTTTTTGTTTTTTGGTTTTTTTATGTGTTTGTTTTTAAGTTATTGAGTACAGATTGGAATGTTTGACTTAGATCAGGTGAGTCCCCTAAACTGGTAAATATTTACACACATTTAACCTATAAATAAGTTCAGGACAATTGTCTGAGTTTTTAATTACTTACATTTTTTAATGTGTGTATCTAAAGCTGAGCATGCATATCTTCTAATTACCAGAAAAAACTTTCGATCCCCTTAGTTTTTGTTAGGATCTAGGGCAGGCTGTAGCCAACATTTTCTGTAAAGGTTCATATAGTAAGCATTGAAGGCCCAGAGTTATCAACCTCAGCGCTACTGACATTTTGTATGAGATAATTATTTACTGGGGAGAGCTGTATTGATCACTCTATGAATCTTAGCAGTATCCAAGTCTCTTCCCATAAGAGTACAGTAGTATTCACCTCTTATAGTTGCAACAACCAGAAATCTCTCCAGATTTTGTCAAACGTTCCTTAAGACCTAGAAGCAAATTTAGCCGCGGTTGAGAGCTATTGCTTTGTAATATACAGGTCATACAATCTCGGTTGCAACTACAAAAGTGTCCATAGATGATATGTAAACAAAAGAGCATGGATGTGTACCAATAAAAGATTATTAATGAAGACCAAATAGTGAACTTTATACAATTTTCCTGTGTCATAAGTTATTCTTCTTTTGTTTTATTGTTTTTCAACCATTTCAAACTTTCAAAACAATTTTTGGCTCATAGGGTAGACAAAATGGCAGCAGACCATGGTATTCCAATTCCTAATCTAGGGGGTCAGATGATAAACAAGATGAGTCTCTGCTTCAAGACACTCCTGATCTACAATAACAAATGTTTCTTTACTTGGTAAATCCTTTCAAAAAGATATGTAAAGGTATCACCAAGGGATTTGGTTTACAGAGAAGGCTGCACTGAGAAGGGACTAAATTATCCCAGTAGATGACCAGAAGTCCACCAGGGAGTCCATGTCAGGGGTGGTAGAGAGGCACATATTTTATACACCAAACTATCAATTATATATCATTTGATATTGATACAAATGTATATATGTATGTGTATATATTTTTATTTCTTTCAAAGAATCAACATCCCAAAATTAGATAGATTAGAAAGCCTTCTTTCAACCACCTTTCTCCACATTTTTGATTGGTTGGTTGTTGTTGGTACTAGTTCTGTCTTGAATCCAGGGTTTGCATATATAACGATACGTTTTTTGGTGTGTTTTTTTTTTGTTTGTTTTTGTTTTTTTTTTTTTTTTTTTGCGGAGAGTCTCGCTCTGTTGCCAGGCTTGAGTGCAGTGGAACGATCTTGGCTCACTGCAACCTCTGCCTCCCAGGTTCAAGCCATCCTCCTGCCTCAGTTTCCCAAGTAGCTAGGACTATAGGTGCGCACCACCATGCCCAGTTAAATTTTGTATTTTTAGTAGAAATGGAGTTTCACCATGTTGGCCAGGATGGTCTCGATCTCTTGATTTCGTGATCTGCCCACCTTGGCCTCCCGAAGTGCTGGAATTACAGGAATGAGCCACCATGCATAGTCTTGAGACAAGTAGTTTTTCTGTGCTGGAGGAATGACAGCAAAAACAATCATAAATGCAGCAAGCTTATTTACAAACAAATTGATTTGAGGGAGTTGAAATCAGCAAATATTGGGATGGATTTATGTGAAGGACAAAATTCCTTGAGCTGTTCTTTCCAAATGTACCCAAAGAAGCTCTTTGTAATTTTTAAAGAATCAGCTGCATACATTGTGATGAAGTGAACTTAAGGAAATAAAGTGCATTCAGTTTGGGGAAAACGGGTTTTTTCCCCTTTATTTCCTTGAGTTTTATCTTCCCTATCAAGTTGCTGCCATCCTCAGAGCAGTGGTTTCTGTAACATGTACTGATATAGACAACCCAATATCAGAACTATATTTGCCATGTAACTTTAATCCTCAACTTTGGCCACAACTATTCACAGTGATTAATACCAACTGAGCTATACAGTTGTCAGTTGTTCTCAAGAGAAGCATCAGTGTCTCTTGTGGGCATCTGTGGCAACCACTGAAATGGATAAAATTGAGGGTTAAGCTACCCTGTACTCTAACCATTTCCTTGTAAGCATCCAGTCTAAGAGTTATTCATCTGACCTCTTCACTAAATAGTACCCTTACACTGTTACCCCAGGAAATGAAATGTACTGTAACAGATCAGGGAACGACTCATGCTGATTAGTGAAACTTTCCAAACAACTAAAAATGTGCATCTTTAAGTGTAGATAGATGATAAACAGATACATACACACATGTGTGTATGTATAGTTATAGATGTACATACATATATATGCATAAGCATATATATGTGTGTATACATATTTCTTGTATGCCATGTATTCTCCTATCATCAATTTCATCTCCTTCTCTTTTGTATTTTGGTTGTTAATTGGTGTTTCTCCTTTACTATACCATCCCACAATGTGTTTGAGGGAAGCAATTATGGCTTGCTCATATCTGGAGACACTACAACACTTTATGCAATGCTTAAGCATGCAGTAAGTATTTGTTGCATTTCAACTTACCTACTAAAAAACTTAATAGTATTACTAAAAACACAATGATTGGTAAAGGGATATTTTAGAAACAATTATGGTATATGGGTCTTGTTTTAGAGAAATTATTCACCAAATATTACAGATAAATGCTCCAAAAATAATTGTATTTATTTTTGCTATTGTCATGCATCTAGTGAAAGATTGAGACTACTAAGTAGTGAAAACAGCCTAAAATATTTTAGTTTATCTCAGAAAATCACATGTAGCAATTATCAGATAATACCCACTCTGGTTTCTCAAGCCTCTGCTCTAGGGGAGGGAGTGTTTCCTTAAATTACTTTAAGAATAATGAATAAATAAACAAATGAAATTTGAAGAGACAAGACAACTCCTCTGTGGAGTGGCACTCACAAGAAAGAAAATCTAATAAAGGTGCCTTCAAACTTCAATGTGCATCAAAATCGCCTATGGGACTTGTTGAAACACAGATTGCGAGGCTCCATACTCAAGAGTTTTCTGCTTCCATAGGTCTGGGTAGATGCCCAGAAATGTACGTTTTTACTAAGTTCCAAGGTGATGCTGAAGTTGCTGATATGGAACCCTACTTTGAAAACATAGATCTAATGTCATATTTCCTGTATCCATCCTTACTATTTCTCTCACTGATTTAGGTAACTACGTTCTTTTATACATGATAAAATTGACAGTTGGAAATCCAGTTACAACTTCTCTTATCTCATTTGGATAGTGTTTCCATGGAGGATTTCCTTCTTCATATTTACTGGGAAATTTATGATTTTCTAAATCCTGAATCTCATGAAAAATCTTTCAACAAATCTGAGAAAAGTGTTATAAATCCCCTATGAGAATTGAAGCATAACACGCACCATTGAAATGTGACTAATCTTACAGAAAACACTGACTTGAAAGCCAGGGCAGGGAACACCAACACACAGAGTCAAAGATTGAGGTCAACATTTCTGAGAAGCAGGACAGAACATTTAGAAGAGAAGGTGTCATGATAAATTGATCAGTATGACGTTTCGCTGTTCCCATGTTATCAGTTTGTGTACATGGCCCTGTCCATTGCTAATGGTGAGCCATTCCAACAAACAGAAATAAGCTTATATGTACTGTATACTTTATACCCACCCTATGAGTGTTGTTCTAAGAACAAGTTTAGAAAGCAAAATACATTTTTAATTGCCAATTTCAAAGCATGATTTTCTTAACATTGATAGGAAATTGGAATCTTAACATTATTCACATAGTGCTTATTAATGTTCAGTGGCATTTTTTCAGTGTTTGAATATTACCTAGGTTACAGTTCCTGGTAAACACTTTATCACAATTAACGCAAGGAAAGAAAACCTGATTGTTGTTGTAGAAGACTCTGACATTAAATCAGAAACTGATTTAGAATCTGTTTTAATATTGCAAAGCAATAATAATTTCAACAGCAAATGAAAATTGGGGCAAGTGGACAAAACGTTTTTATTAATAAGGAATTAAATGTGTTCTAAAGCACTATACATCCTTACAGCTAACCTGGAGAAACTCAGGAATAAGCTTTCTAAAATATGAGCAATTTCAATTCAGAAGGAAATAAATTTTTCTACATCTGAGATATTTGTCACAAAAAAGAGTATTTATATTGAATAGGGTATTTAATGTCTTGAGTGTTGTAAAATTTCATTTTAGAATGATAATTTATTAATATTAAGTAATTTATGTTGTCCTTTAGCTTTAAATTATTTTATTTGATACTTACTTTTGTGTTCATTCTCCTGCCTTTAGTTTTCCTATTATGAAATATATATATCAAGCTGAGAACATTTGTACATATTATTGAAATATAAATGTTGTCACAATATATTAATACCGGTAATAATAAACCATACACTTATTGTTACATCCATTTTATTTTGCAAAAAAAAATTTATGAAACAATGTAAATCTACTGCTGAAAAAAGATTCACTGTTTATTTTTATAGTCACTTATTATTACTGAAAATGCATAAAGTGCTTTGAAAAAAATGTAAAAGAACCTGATTTTGAGAATTTCTACAAATTCCCAGGAATTCTAATTTCTTTTTTTTTGTTGTCCTTGTTTTATTTTTGAGACAGAGTCTCTGATATGGTTTGTCTCTGTTTCTCCACCCAAATTTCATCCTGAATTGTAATTCCCACATGTGAGGGAGGGAGGTGATTGGCTTACAGGGGCAGTTTCTCCCATGCTGTTTTCATGACAGTCAGTGAGTTCTCACGAGATCGGATGGTTTTATAAGTGTTTGGCAGTTCCTCCTGCACTCTTCTCTTTCCCGACAACTTGTGAAGAAGGTGCCTCCTTTCCCTTCTGCCATCATTGTAAGCTTCCTGAAGCCTCCCCAGCCATGCAGAACTTTGAGTCAATTAAACCAAATTCCTTTATATATAAATTACTCAGTCTCAGGTATTTCTTTACAGTGGTGTGAAAACAGACTAATAACGGAACAGGCTGGAGTGCAGTGGTACCATCTCCGCTCACTGCAACCTCCCCCTCCTGGCTTTAAGCAATTATTTTGCCTCAGCCTCCCTAGTAGCTGGCACTACAGGTGTGTGCCACCACTCCTGGCTATTATTATTACTATTATTATTATTATTTTTAGGAGAGACCAGGTTTCACCATGTTGGCCCGGCTGATCTCAAACTCCTGGCCTCAAGAGATCCACTGAACTCAGTCCCCAAAAGTGCTGTGATTACAGGCATGAGCCACCGAACCTGGCCAATTCTTATTTGTTGTTTCCAAATTCAAAGATTAATATCTATCAGAAATTTGGAAATGCTATGCTTGACAGAGGCAGGCATTTTCAATTTCCAAGTTTCACGAAGTAGCAAACACAAGTATTTTATTTCTATTGATTGATTTTTTTAAGCTTTTATTTTAGGTTCAGGGGTACATGTGCAGGTTTGTTGTATAGATAAATTGTGTCTTGCAGGAATTTGACATACAGATTATTTACCAAGGTAATAAGCTCAGTATCTGATAAGTAGTTTTTCAGTCCTCACCCTCCTCTTGGCCAGATCCTGTTTATTTATGAATAAATAAACAAATGAAATCTGAAGAGAGAAGACGACTCTCTCTGCCCAAATCTGCTCCTTCTGCAAACTTCTTCATCTCAATTTGTGACAAGTCCATTCTTACCAGCATTTAGGGCGAACACTTGGAACCTTACCTTTTTCTTTCCTTTTCCTCATGCCCCACACCTAGTTTGGAAGAAAGCTGTGCTGGGTTTACCTTCCAAATACATCCAGAATCTGACCACCTCTCCACTACCCGAGGCCAAGCCACTGCATTGCACATTTGAGCCATGCAAAAGCTTCCTCGTCTGCCTTCCTACAGGTTATTCTCAACACAGCTGCCAAAGTCATCCCTTTAACATTTCTCTGGAGTACTTCTCCAGTTCAGAACAAAAGACAAAATTATTGCAGAAGCCTTATGTGCCCCTCCATGGTGTATCCTTGGTTACTCTCTGTCAACTCCTACTTTATCTCCTTTGCACACTCTGCTCCTTGAACGTACCAGGCTCACTCTCTTTTTGAGGCCACTGCTGTTTCCCCTGCCTAGAACATTTTTCCTAGATACCTTTCTTGTTCACTCAGATAATTGGTGAGAACAAGTCTCTTTAATAGCAAATCGGCTGGAAAATACTAGGAAAGCACATGGATGTATGCGGAGAGGTGGATTTTTTTTCTGGCCTATATTTTGTCCCTTTGCTACTAGTTATTTTAATTACCTCCTAGAAATAGGCCATGTTAGCCCACTCATCTTTCTTTTTCCCACAATTGAAGAAATATTTGTTACATTGCCTAGAGCCCAGAATCTCGTTGCTAGGGTAGAATTTTCCAAGGGTTCTTTGGCATATGTCCCTGAACAAAAGATGTTTTAAAAAATCTTTTATATCATATTTTTACTGTTCCTGTTCTATATTTAGAGCTGTTTAGATATACAATACAACCCACTATGTTACTCGTGCCTACAATATTCAGTACAATCACATACTGTTTAGGTTTTTGGCCTAGGAGCAATAGGCCATACTGTATAGCCTAGGTATGCAGTAGGCTATATCGTCTAGGTTTATGTAAGTAAACACTATGGTGTTTGCACAACGATGAAATCACCTAACTGCACGTTTCTCAGAACTTAGCTCTGTGCTTAAGCAACAATGCATGACTGTAACTAAATTGGATACCATGGTGTAAAAAGTAAAGGTTTCCAGTAGCATCCTAAAGACTCTTTTCCAGAAACCAGAATGTTTTTATATTTTCAGTAAGCAAGATCTGTTTTGCTTAAAAGAGTGGTTGTTAGTGCTCTGCCATAAAAAGGTCCAGTTCTCCTTATGGAAATCTGAGATGGATGTATTTTCCTGCCTTACTTGAAGTCAGAGGCAGCCATGTGTCTCATATTGGCAATAGGATGTCAGCGGAAGTGATGTTTGTCATTTCTTTTCTTTTTTTTTTTTTTTTTTTTGAGACGGAGTCTTGCTCTTTTGCCCAGGCCAGAGTGCAGTGGTGGTGCTATCTTGGCTCACTGCAAGCTCCACCTCCCGGGTTCACGCCATTCTCCTGCCTCAGCCTCCCAAGTAGCTGGGACTACAGGCGCCACCACGCCCAGCTAATTTTTTGTATTTTTAGTAGAGATGGGGTTTCACCGTGTTCGCCAGGATGGTCTCGATCTCCTGATCTCGTGATCTGCCCACCTCGGCCTCCCAAAGTGCTGGGATTACAGGCGTGAGCCACCGTGCCCGGCCTGATGTTTGTCATTTCTAAGCTAATGTTTCAAGAGTCAGTCTGTAGTTTGCCACATTTACTTTGGTCTGCTTTGGTGACTGTGCAGCATAAAGGTGAAGACTCCTGCATGCCGAGGTCCTGAGTGAAGGTGATCTAAACTGCAACTACCCAGCTGGCCTGCAATGGTCAGAGAGAATGAATATGAAATAAACTTAGGTCGTTTTAAGGCATTGAGATTAGGTGCTTTTTTGGTTTTGATTTGTTTTTCATTTTTTATATTGCAGAACAACTTAACCTATCCTGACTTATACACCTAATCTAAGGTATTTTTTATTTTCCAATTTTTGACTGTGTTTGAGTCATTTACGCAATTATTGTCATTTTTTTTTTATTTTTACAGGATTAAAACCAGTTTTTGAGTAAGAATTTCAAAAGTAGTGAGTGGACTGCCTCCTGAACAAAGCATTCAGCACATTGCTTACAGTCCTCTTGCAATCGCTTTGATGATTCTGAATACTCACTAGACACACAGATGCACAGAGCAATATTTGTGTAGAGTGATAGGAATTTCTGTGATGCTGCCAAAATGTTCATTTCTGCACATATAAATCCAACTCCCTTGCATTTATCCTAACTGAAAAATTCTTTGAGGTTTCTGTAACTGGCTTTTAACTGTCTCAGTGCCTGTTTTTTAGAGGGTTAGCATCCACTAGGAAAGCTTTCCCTGTCCCATTTCCTCAAAGCAAGGTGCTTCGAAAGACAGAACAGCTAGAAGTATTCCAGGGTATATTCATGATCCAAGCACCCACTCCTGAGAGGAGAGAGACACAGAATTTAGAGGTAATCCCACCCAATTTTGTGGACTTTTATGCAATTTGACTTAAAAAATCCACACCAATCTGGAGGCATATGGATTTATTTACTCATTTCCTTTGCAGAAGAGTACTTTAGGAATCATTTCTGCCTTTCCCCCACCTCCCGCCTTTCTCTGTCTCATCATTTGGAGGCTACAGGGGAAATAAATTTATCTTGATGGAGTGTTATGAATATGATCGTGGCCATTATTTGATTAAATACTCAAAATATATAATCCTACCCAGCGACCATGTCACATGAAGGAACCATGGTTACCATCAATTACTGTTCGTTTTCTGTAAACATGGACCTGAGCCAACTTTAGGGGGAAAATAAAAAGTTGGCAAATGATGTATTTGGCATCTTCCATCTGTCTTTTTTTTTTTTCTCTACCCCTTCAGTTTTTGCTCTGGGTTTATTATTTTTCTTGGGGCACCAAAACTATTAGATCGGGGATTGTGTTTCTCGCCTACACTTCTTTAAACGTCTCCTGCTGTGGAAAAGCTGTCCTCTGGCTCTTATTGTTATATTAGGACATCATTTTGAGCTACTGCCAGAGTGCTATGGAATCCCTATCTCTGAAATGGATTTCCAGGGAAAGTCTAGGGTAGGCTTTTCAGATGTTAAGCAAGTTCCTTAAGTTCATATAGCTGCCTGAAAGCAAACAAAGCATTGCATTTTAACAGGTTATCAATTATAAATGGATTTCAGGTATTAAAGAATGGTCAATTATAGATAAACGTTTGGGCTTAGGACTTTGACTGGACCCCGTTTCTAGCTGACCTTGTGACTGACACTGCCACATGGGCTCCACTTTGCTCACCTCGTGCTGCATTCAGGCATCTTGGAGAATTAACCTCAGTTCCAGAAGCAGGAGCTGCAGAATCTAAGCCAATCACAGTCATCCTGACTCTCATACCATCGTGAATGTCTTATGGATGGGCCAATCAACATAGAGATTTATTCAGGAACATGGAAGTGATGGCAACAGATGGGAGAAAACATTTCCTTAGGTCCTTTGAAGAATAAATTTCTTCCATTTTATGAAAAATATTTTAAGAATATTTAAGGGTCATTAAGAAATGACCCTTTTTCTCTTCTCCAGGGAAGATGAGGAAGGAAGTAGGATGAGGACATGACACTTCTACCAGGGTTCACAAGGGGGTGCCAGCTTTACAAATACTTTGGCCTCTGAAAGCTGAAAATGATGTGAGGGAATTGGTCCTTGTTGACTTCATCATGCAACTGAAACAAACCTGCCCTGGAGTCCATGTTTGCTCTGCATTTCCTTCCAATTAAATGAGACCTGTAAATCTCCTTTTTTTTTTTTTTTAACAATTTCAAGAGTTTTAAAATTTGCAACCAAAATATTCCTTCACTATTACACCCTCTAAGAACAATAGTCTCCAATAAACATATGTGTGCATGTGTCTTTATATTTATTGCAACACTATTCACAATAGCAAAGACTTGAAACCAGCCCAAATGCCCATCAATGATAGACTGGAAGAAGAAAATCTGGCACATATACACCATGGAATACTATGCGGCCATAAAAAGGATGAGTTCATGTCCTTTGTCGGGACATGAATGAAGCTGGAAAACATCATTCTCAGCAAATTAACACAGCAACAGAAAACCTAACACCATGTTCTCACTCATAAGTGGGAGTAGAACAGCGAGAACACATGGACACAGGGAGGTGAACATCATACACCGGGGCCTGTCGGAGGGGTGGGGAGCTAGGGGAGGGACAGCATTAGGAGAAATACCTAATGTAGATGATGGGTTGATGGGTGCAGCAAACCACCATGGCACGTGTATAGCTATGTAACAAACCTGCAAGTTCTGCACAGGTATCCCAGAAATTAAAGTATAATAAAAAAATAAAGAATAATAGTCTCTAACTTTCTAAAACATCCACATATGCCCAGTACCCAGGTGATTCATAATGCAGTCATGTATTGTTTAATGATGTGGATATCTTGTGAGAAAAGTGTTGTTAGAAAGATTTCCTCTTTGTGCAAACATCATAGAGTACGCTTATTACACAAACCTAGATGGTATAGTCTGCTACACACTTAAGTTATATGGTATAGTCTATTGCTTCTAGGCTACAAATCTGTACAGCTTGTTACTATACTGAATACTATAGGCAGTTGTAAAACAATGTTATATATTTCTGTATCTAAACAGATCTAAACATAGAACAGGTACAGTAAAAGTAACGTATAAAAGATTGTCTAAACTTGTACACCTTTTATGGCACTTACCATGAATGGACCTTGCAGGACTACGGTTGTTCTGGGTGAGTCAGTGAGTGAATGGTGAGTGAGTGTGAAGGCCTATGATATTACTGTACACTACTTCAGATTTTATAAACACTTAAACTTAGGCTACACTAAATTTATAAAATTAATATTATTTCTGTAATAAATTAACTTTAGCATACTGGAATAGTTTTCTTTATATGCTTTTAATTTTTTAACTTTTTGACTATTTTGTAATAACCTTTAGCTTAAAACACACATTGTACAGCTGTCCAAAAATATTTTGTTTAATTCCTCTTTTATAAGCTTTTCCTATGGTTTTTAAATTTTTTTTTGCCTTTTAAATGACTGGCAGAGCAGCATGTTTGTTTACACCAGCATTACCACAAACACATCAGCAATGTGTTGCCCTAGGCAGTTACAATGACTGTGATGTCACTAGGTGATACGAATTTTTCAACTTTTTTATAATCTTATGGGAGCACTGTCATATAGGCAGCTCATCATTGACTAATGCGTCGTGATGCAGTGCATGAATATATAATGTGTCTATAAAAATCAGATCTTTTGTCAGATAAATTTATGTTAAAAACACATTTGGGCTGGACACGGTGAATCACACTTGTAATCCCAGCTCTTTGGGAGGCTGAGGCAGGCAGATCACTTAAACTAAGGAGTTTGATACCATCCCGGGCAACATGATGAAACTCTGCTCTATAAAAATACAAAAATTTGCCAGGTGTGGTGGCGCATGCCTATAGTCCCAGCTACTTGAAGGGCTTAGGTGGGAGGATCCTCTTGAGATGGGGTGGTTGAAGCTGCAGTGAGCTGGGATTGAGCCACTGCACTCCAGTTCGGGAGAAACAGCAAGGTCCTATCTCAAAACACACACACAGACACACACACACATACACACACACACCCCTTTGAAGAGAATCACTCCATGTTGAATAAGAGTAATGCTAATAACCATGATTAGACCTGCATATTCCTCAATAAAAATATTTTTGAATACCCCTATTATTTTTGCCCACAGAGAATGTACTATATTTTGCTAGTAATGACAGACACTGCAGTTGTGTTTGGTTAATAATGCACAAATATGTTTAACAAAATGTGAATTTTTAAATTCTTCGTCTCAGACATTTGTTTATGCCTAATAACATAACACATATATCAATAGTTTTTATTTTCAAAGAATTAATCCATTAATTTGACATAAAATAACTTTTCTGGTTTTTATGAAGAGAAAAAATATGAGAGAGAAAAGAAAAACCTGAAGGCAATTATAGGTAAATGAAATTAACTATGAAATTCATTTATATAACTCCAGAATCGCTGTAACTGATATTTCCCTTCAATGTTAGTGACTGTATATCCTAGTCCCCTACGTGCATATAGTTGGCTGTTCTTTTCCTCCTCACCTTATTTATATCTTTTTTTTCTTTTTTTTTTTAAATTATACTTTAAGTTCTAGGGTACATGTGCACAACGTGCAGGTTTGTTACATATGTATACATGTGCCATGTTGGTGTGCTGCACCCATTAACTCGTCATTTACATTACGTATATCTCCTAATGCTATCCCTCCCCTCTCCCCCCACCCCACGACAGGCCCCGGTGTGCGATGTTCCCCTTCCTGTGTCCAGGTGTTCTCATTGTTCAATTTCCACCTATGAGTGAGAACATGCAGTGTTTGGTTTTTTGTCCTTGCAATAGTTTGCTGAGAATGATGGTTTCCAGCTTCATCCATGTCCCTACAAAGGACATGAACTCATCATTTTTTATGGCTGCATATAAAAACCCTAGAAGAAAACCTAGGCGATACCATTCAGGACATAGGAATGGGCAAGGACTTCATGTCTAAAACACCAAAAGCAATGGCAACAAAAGCCAAAATTGACAAATGGGATCTAATTAAACAAAAGAGCTTTTGCACAGCAAAAGAAACTACCATCAGAGTGAACAGGCAACCTACAGAATGGGAGAACATTTTTGCAATCTATCTTTATTCATTTCTATTCTTAGTAGTTTTTCGCTTTGTGGGCTTTCCCTTCCTCAGTTCCCTCTTGTATAAAATAAGATTTTTGTTTTTAAATGCTTAAATGAGCCAATAGTGTAAAGTTCTTAGAACACTGCCTGGAACACAGTGTGCACTCATTGATTGCTTTGCCTTATTTATTAATGTTCCTAATCACCAACAGTGTTATATAACATACATGTAGCAAACACTTTTCAGTTGTTTTTATAAATGCAATTTTATTGGATACACAGTGCTCTGTGAAGAGTTTCTCATAATATAGTTTATTTTTTATTTTGTGGTTGTTTAATAGTTACATTGTTTGTAGTTTTGTGAGTTTTAATTTTTTTAGATGATTATTATAAGTAACCATGTAATGTATCCTTATTCATATATCTTTAATTAAAACTCTCTTATTTCCTTGGGATCCAGTCTCAGAATTGAAATCACTGGGTGAAGGAGTATACTGGTGTGACATATGTCTTCCAAATATTTCCTGCGGTTCCCTACATGTAGCTTCCTCACTGCTGGTTGGGGCCTATTTCTGGCCAATGGGCACTGGCCAGTGGGATGTAGACCTAAGTAAGTTGTGTCACTTCCAGGATGAACATGTAATTTCCAGAGAAAAATGTTTGGATGTTTTCTCTGTCCATTCATGGGGGTCTTGTATTGAAACATGGAGGCACCAAAAAGAAGCAGTTTATATCACTAAGTTGCTACATGAAGGACAACGTACCAGAGAGTTATGTGGATATAAAGCTACCCTACATGATCAAGAAGCAAACAGTTTTGGTGTTAAGTACTGAGACTTGAGGTCTCTTTGTTATGGCACAAATAGGATGCTGCTGTGGTACAATGGCTTGCCTTTATCCACCCATGGTTTCACTTTCAGAGGTTTTAGTTACCTATGGTCAACTGGGGTGTGTAAATAGGTTAAGTACAGTACAATAAGATATTGAGAGGGAAAGATACCACATACACATAACATTTATTGCGGTACATTGTTATAATTGCTCTATTTTATTATTAGTTATTGTTGTTAATCTCTTACTACACCTAAGTGATAAATTAAACTTTATCATAAGTATGTATGTATAGGAAAAAACATAGTATATACAGGGTTTGGTACTATCTACATTTTCAGGCATCCAGTGGGGTCTTGGAACATATATCCCACGGATAAGGGGTGATATGGTTTGGCTGTGTCCCCACACAAATCTCATTTTGAATTCCCATGTGTTGTGGGAGGGACCCAGTGTGAGGTAATTGAATCATGGGGGCAGCTCTTTCCCTTGCTGTTCTTGTGATAGTGAATAAGTCTCATGAGATCTGATGGCTTTATAAAGAAGAGTTTCCCTGCACAAGCTCTCTCTCTTTGCCTGCCGCCATCCACGTAAGATGTGACTTCCTCCAACTTGCCTTCCACCATAATTGTGAGGCCTCCCGAGACATGTGGAACTGTAAATCATTAAACCTCTTTCTTTTTTAAATTGCCCAGTCTCAGGTATGTCTTTTTCAGCAGCACAAAAACAAGCTAATACAAGGGGAATTCCTATACTGACTTAGCAGTTGGATGTGAGGAGTTGAGGAAACTGAAATCAGTTTGGCAGGATACGGATTCATTTTATAGCACTGCCAAAGTAATTGACAAAATAGTGTCTTAGTCTATTCTTGCTGTTAATATAACAACTGTAGCTAGGTAATTTATAAATAATATAAATTTATTTCCTCACAGTTCTCGAGGCTGAGAAGTCCAAAATCAAGGCACCAGCAGGTTTGGTGTTTGGTGAGGGCCATGGTCTCTGCCCCCAGGATGAGGCAGGTTATTATGAAGGAAAGCTATGGTCTGAAACTGTCTCCCAAAATTTATAAGTTGAAACTTAATCAGCAATGTAATAGTATTAAAAAGTGGGGCCTTAAGTGTCATGAGGATAGAGACCTCTTGGATGGGATTAGGACCCTTATAAAAAGTTTGGGTGTCCTCACATGGCAGAAGTATAGAATGCAGCAAACCTACTCCCTCAAAACTTTTCATAAGGGCCATAATCCCATCCATGAGGTCTCCACCCTCATGACACTTAATTATGTCCTAAGGCCCCACTTTTTAATACTATTACATTGGTGATTAAATTTCAACTTATAAATTTTGAGGGATAGTTTCAGACCATTGCTTTCCACCCCTGGCCCACAGAATGTTCTTCACACCTGCAACATACATTTATTTTATTCCAGTAGCCTCAAAGTCTCAACTAATTCTAGCATAATTCAAAAGTCTGAAGTTCAGAGTCTCATTCAAATCAAATATGGATGAGATTCGGTTAAGATGTGAACCTGTGAGATCAAACAAGTTATATACTTCCAAAACACAATGGTAGGACAGGCATTGAATAGACATTCCTATGCCAAAAAGGAGCAATAGGAAAGAAGAAGGGAATAACAGGTCTCAAGTCCAAAACCCAACAAAGCAAACAATATTAAATCTTGAGGCTTCAGAATAAACTTTCGACTCCATATCCTGCCTTTTAGACACACTGAGGCAGGGCTCGGGACCCTAAAGCCCTTGGGGTCCCCACACCCACAGCTTTTCTGAACACAGCCCACACAGTAACTCACACAAGTTGAAATTGGGTTCCTGCACCTCTCTTAGGCTGGTGTTGCACACTGGTGGTTCTACAATTATGAGGTCTTGGGTATGACACTAACAAGGTTCTCAGAGGCATCCTTAGAAATCTAGGTAGAGGTACCAATGCTTCCATAGTTCTTGATGTCTTCATGGCTGCAGAGTTAGTAGCACATGGATACCACCATGATTTATGGCCTGTACCTTTCAGAGGGGCAGTTGAGCCACACCTGGGCCCATGAGCCACAGCTGGATGGTCAAGGAGCATTGCACTCCAGTGTAAGAAGCAGAGATGTGAGGTGCTACAAGGCAGCAAATGCTGAGGTCCTATGGGTGATTGGGTCTTTTTTTTTGTTTTTTTTGTTTTGTTTTGTTTGTTTTGGTTTTTTTGAGATGGAGTCTCGCTCTGTCACCCAGGCTGGAGTGCAGTGGCGTGATCTCGGCTCACTGTCACCTCTGCCTCCCGGGTTCAAGTGATTCTCCTGCCTCAGCCTCCTGAGTAGCTAGGATTTCACCAATCCCCAGAGACCCCAGAGATGGGGTTTCACCATGTTGGTCAGGCTGGTCTCGAACTCCTGACCTCGTGATTTGCCCACCTCATGATTTGCCTGCCTCAGCCACCCAAAGTGCTGGGATTAGTCCATGCCCACTTCTATGATAAAATACCTGTGGCTTGGTAATTTATAAAGAGCAGAAATTTATTCTGGAGCCTGAGAAGTCCAAGATCAAGAAGCCAGCAGGTTTTGTGTCTGCCAAGGTCCATGGTCTCTGCTTCCAAGATGGTGCCTTTAACACTGTTTCCTCACATGGCAGAAAAACAGAAGACAGCAAACCCACTCCTTCAAGCCCTTTTATAAGGGCCCTAATCCATCCATGACAGTTCCACATGACTTTAATCACCTCCTAAGGCCTCACTTCTTAATATTATCACACTGATGATTACGTTTCAGCATGTGAATTTGGTGGAACACATTGATATCATAGCACTATTACCTATGGATCTGCAGACCTACGTGAAGGATTAGAAATTAGACACCTGTTGATTGAATGTCATTGAATGCTATTTACAATTTATTATAAGAAAAATAAATTCAGCAAAGAATTGGCCAACTTTCAAACATAACTGAAGGAAAAAGATAAAGTTCATTAATTCTGTAACTTGCCTGGTTGGAGAAAGTACCTGTTTATCAACTCCGAACAGTAGGAGTAAAGGTTATTAAGTCAAAAATGTCCAGTAAAACTTTCATCTGATTAAATACTCCCAGGACAAAGAGTAGACTAGAGTGTAATGCCTTTAAATATCATCAATAAAAATTATTAATAAGGTATTTTATATTTTTGTGCAAATACTAAAATTCACATCTCAACTCAGACTGGCCACATTTCAATTAGCCATAACTGCATGTGCCTAGTGGCTACTGTGTTAGACAGTATAAACCTACCTACTTTAATGAATATAGCTCTATATTATAAACTGGTACTTTCAACAACAAGAAGGACCACCACCTTCCTGATGCCTAAGTTAGAAAGTGTGATGGTTAAATGTATATGTCAACTTGAAGGGTGTTTTTGAAAGAGATTAAGATTTAAATTGGTGAACTTCCAGTAAGCACATTGCCCTCCATAATGTGTGTGAGCATCATCCAATTAGATGAAGGCCCGATTAGAACCAATAGACCAGCCTCCTTGAGCAAAGGGTAATATATCAGCAGACTGCCTTCAGACTTAATCTACATGTTTGTTTCTCCCAGGTCTTCAGGCTGTTGTCATTTGAACTAGAACACAACCATGAGCCCTCCTGGGTCTCCAGCCTGTTGGCCAACACAGCAGATTTTGGACTTGCCAGTCTCCATTATCATGTGAGTCGATTTACATATAAAGATTTAGATATACATATAGATACACATATAGATATATTGATTTATATCCAATTGTTTCTGGTTTTCTGGAGAACCTAACACAAAGAGCAATTACTTAAATGAAAGTCACTAATTTCAACCTTTTGTTCTATTGTCCATATCTGTCATAAAGGTTGGAAGTTAAAAACTACATTTTTCAGAATGATTATAGCTAAGGTCTTAGATGCAATTGAGATTCCGCTAATGAGTTGCAGTTGCAAGATTTTTGGAAGATACAAGCGAGGAAAAATCTTTCTTCAATGAAGTGCCAACAGACATAGGATTTCTTCCATTACTAAATTCTACATTCCTTTGTCTAGTAACTGAAGCAGTTGTAATCGCAACATACTTCTAGCAGCAGCCACAAATATTTTCCTGTTCTTTGTATCACAGCTATAGTGCTATGACCCTGAAACCAGAAATCCAGTGCAGCTCTCTGACATTTATTCCTTTGTCCTTTCAGCAATTTTCTAAGTACCTAATTACCTTTGGATTGAAATACCCAGAGAGGTTTCTGTTTCCCACATTAAATTTCACTGGTAGAATAATGTGTTATATTTAATTATTTGTTAGATTTTTAAAATCAGGGTTAGTTATGGTAAATGCTAAGGTTCTGTAAGAGCTTAAAATTTAGTTAGCTAAATGAAAGTATATTTATCCTTTATATAATAGTTCAGAGATACATACATTTTTATTACTTTGCATTGTAAAAAATGAGCATTCTAATTATAAAAATATACTGATTTTTCTGTTATATTAATAGTTCTCAAATCTCAGGCATTAGGAAGATAGTGGTTCTTAATGGAGAACCTATGCCAACAAGTTTGGGAGTGAGAACAAGTTTAGGAGACTAGGTGGAAGCTGCCCATAAGAATATTGTACAGGCTCCTGTATATCTGGAAAGATATTTCAACGACCTATACATATATTAAACCAAATCATAGAAGTAAAAATAAGGAGAGATTACTTTGGAAAGGGATTTCTGTCAAACAGAATGTGACACATATTCTCTTTCTAGTCTATTTTATTAGCCAGAACTATTTCAGTTGCAAATTTTGTATATTCACCTTAAACTAACTTCAAAGAGTAAGTCGGTTCGCAAACCTAAAAATCCCAGGGGTTGATAACGCTTCAAGCAAATGTGGGTCCAGGATTTCAAATATTGTCAACAGGACTGTTTCATTATTTTCGTTTTCATTTTATTTTATTTTCAGTCAATACAAAGTCAATTTCATTATCTGAGCTACCCAAGAAGGGACAAACTTCTTTTTCAATAAAAGTCCGATAACAATTCTTAAGCTTCACTGGAAATGATTTAAATAAGATCATGTACTCATCCCTGAATCACATTTTTGACAAGGCATTCAATACTCTGAATAGGTCATATTTCCACTTTGAAGAGGAAGGTAAAATCAGCTGTAACACAACACATGTAATGACACTGGGCAATTAAGTTATTTTCCCATGAGAATTAGTTTGTTCTTACTAGAATAAGAAGGTATTGATATTAAGGAGGCAAATATTTGTAGGTGAGTCTCCAGCTAGATGGCCAGTACACTAAAAATATGTAAACCATTTAATTAAAGTTATATCTTATATATTTACATGCTAATGTTTTATATTTTAGCATCAAACTTAATAATCTTATTTGATAAAAACTTTGCTATGTCAAATGTAGAAAATAGTGCATAATGGGTGCAAAATAAATATTTGTTGAGTTAGTTAATGTGTTTCCATTGGCAACATTTATTCATTATCTATTGTCATATTTTAAAAAGAATTAAAAACATTATTGCTTAAAAACAATAGATATTTATTTGTTCATAATTGTGTGGGTCAGCAATTTGGTCAGGTCTCAGATGGTATATCTCTTCGCTATTGTCAGTTGGACTCACTCATGCATTTGGAGTCAGTTTTCAACTGGCAAGTTTTCGGCAGTTATAAAATGTTTCCGACTTGTCCCAGAACACCACGCTCAGATGCTTGGAGGTTGTCTGGAGAAATAGAGATGGCCGGACTATATATCTGTCGTCTGCCTACAAACTGATCACAGGCTTTCTTTTACAATAACTGTATTCACAAAACTTGAAGACAAGGAAAGACTCAGTGTACAAACACTTTTAGGCCTCTGTTTGGATAATGTTTG
The DNA here is from genome assembly GCF_029289425.2 of Pan paniscus. NCBI lineage: Eukaryota > Metazoa > Chordata > Mammalia > Primates > Hominidae > Pan > Pan paniscus. The sequence continues at coordinate 20,276,177 of NC_073252.2, forward strand.
CTGATACACCTTTGGCTGTGGTAAATCACCAGAAATGGAGAAATAGATTCTACCTTTTCATAAGGAAGCTTACAAATTGTATGGCTTTTTTCATGTTTAAATTTACAATAGTCCAATTTATTTACATTCCTCTTAGTTGCAAAATAATTCATCCTCCCCAAAGACTTCTCAAGAAATCTCATCAAATTTCAATATCAGGCTCAATGATCAGTATCTGGTCTAAGATAGATGTATCTCTTATGATTCATCTCGTATTGATTTAGTGACTCGTAAACTAAAAGGATAAGTTACCTGACCTGAACATGGATACTCCCATTCCAAAAGAGAAGGAGTAGAAGGTCACATTACTCTGCAAACACAAAGTTTTTCTTGATTAAAGATGAATTCTGCTTCTTGTGAGTAATTCCTGAGTCTATTTTTCTTCATGGTACTTGGTTCTGCCCTCTGAGTCATTCTTCCTTTTAGAAAAAAAGTACCTAAGAAAATGCTCCACCTGATTTCTACTTCTAGAAAGTTAAAGGCACAAAAACATTTTCCAATTTGAACGAACTCACTTTTAGTAAAAGTGGTAGTGCTTTGATTTTTACTACTTCCTTCGAAATTCTATATGTTTCCTATGAATTCACAAAGCTCTAACCGTATTTGCTAATGCTGCCCTTGTTAAAGCAAGTCACATGGTCAAATCCATTTTCAAAGGGTGGAAAAGTGGTTTCCATCTCTTAATGGAAGAAGTTACATGTTATGATGGCTTTTTCTTTTAACACTACCACAAAATTAAGGTTTAAACATTCAATAGGCAATATTCATTTTTATTTACCAAAAGTAATAAAAAAATGAGAACTCTTTTTGTGAGATAAGCTCTTGATTCTTTGTAAATTGACTTTTTCCCAAAGAAACTTGCTGTTAATTAGCATCTGGCATTAAATTCAGACTAATAAAGAAAAAAATAAATGTGGACTATGTAAAATATTTAGTAGACATGAGACTCATAAAAGAAGAAATAATATTCAAAATCTTATTTACTGTAGTCTCTAAATAGTCTCAGAATAAGATGATGAAGCCCAGAATTATAAATTGAGCATTAATACTAACCTCAAATTGTGGGGTCTAAAATAAGGATATTATATACAATTGCAAACTAATCCAGATATCCTTACAGATCTTACCTCTAACATAATAAATGACAGTTATTTATTGGGTGAATGAGAATTTTTGTCCCTAAAATCTATCTCCCAGTGTTAGTATTATATTAGATTTAATTTAGAATACTGAAATTTACTGCATGACATAGTGAGAAAGGATAGTGAAAATCTTTGTGAGCCAATAAATGCTTTCAAGTCCATTGTTCAGGGTCAGTATACTTTGTACAGTTTCTATAGAAACCATATTTCAATAACAAATATCTAAAATAAAATCACCTTGAAGCAAACTAAAAATACTCGACTTATTTCATTATAGGTTATAAGTTTTAGAACAATAATTCAGTGAAACAAGCCCTATAGAATGCCTCTTTTTTTATAAGCTGTTAGTAAATCAGAATATAAAAGCCAAATAGAAGATCTTAATAAATATCACAATTGCTGCTTTGTTCTATTTCCTCAAAGCTTTTTGTATTTTCCATATTTAGGCATGAGATGAAAGAGGAGGTGTGGTAGTTTATGGGAATGGAGGAGCAGCTGGATAGAAAGATAGATTTACCTTTGGAAACTCATATGCAAGGGAAGAAATCTACATAATCATTTCAATGCAAATTATGACATCAATATACCAAATGTTACTGAGAACTCCATTAAAGCAAAGAAAACATGAACTTAACATCTACTTTTTTATTGCTAGACTCTGTTCTAGGTTCTAGGAATAAAGTTATCACAATAGTATTATAAAAGTAAATGAGTTACCTATAAAAAATGAAAATAGGTGTATTTGTGCTTTACCTTGACAATGTTCTTTAAAAATAACCTGGTGTAAAACTGGGATTTTATTGGGGAAAGAGTGATTTTAATATTGATGATGACAGAAGTTTAAATATATTGGCTTGTTTTAAAAAATATTAGTTATTTAAAATCTTCTGTTAAAATATATGTCTATTATAATGGAAACATAAAAACTATTGTGACCATGAGGAATGGAAAGCTCTATTTCAACTTAAGGAATCTGTGAAGATAATTTTGAGGAGGAACCGTTTGTGTAAGACTTTTGGGTATGCAAAGGAAAAGAATGTGATAATTCACTAAGGGGATGGATTTCTTATGATTTTTATTTTCTTTCTCTACTATAGCTTTATGTTTTCAACCAACTTGAATTTGGGTTCATTTGTATCCACATAGCTAAACTAACAGTACAGAGAACTGAGACTATCTTTATCAATGTGATAATTATTTCTTTCATGAAATTATTCCTCAAGAAGATAAAGCTATAAACCAATTAATAGCTTCACCATTTGTTTCCGGAAATTCTTTTAAATGAATCATCTGGACAAAGAGTTCCCTCATGTTGGCTATTAGTTGTATTCAATATAGAATACTCACTTGGGCAAAGTTCTTGCTTATGAAACAAAAGAAACTCATCTAATTTTTTTCAACAATCTTATAAATTATCTTATGAAATTTTCTCAAATACAATCAGTCCCTACCTTGAAAAATCCACTTTAAACTACTTGATTCCAGATCCCAACCCCTATAAATATCCTTCTTTGAACTCCTTATTTTGTGACATAACTAAGATTCTATTAAGTTCATGATTTTTCCTGTTAGACTATGTTAATATATTGAGCTTTGCTTAACCAACAGTTTATTCTGGTGGTCTTCAAACGGAGTCAACTGCTGACAATTTTAGAGTGCTGACCAAAATCCAGTTGAGACACCTTTGCTACCGTGGTTCAAGACCCTTGACTCAGAAAGTCAACTACTCTGAAGCCCTGGAGCTTTTTACTAAGGACTCTTCATGACCATGTGATGCTCTCCCTTACAGAAGGACGTCTAATAAATATTTGCTTGATCATTGTTTTTCTGTTGTTTTGGTTGTTTTGACAGCCAACAACCTAAGTAATTTGCTTATAGAGAATCTTACCATTCCATATCCCTAATTTGAGTTTCATTTTTGACAGATATGATTCCCAGATTTTTTTTTCCATTGAGAAAAGTAAATATCACAATGAATAAATGTCCATTCAAAGGTCACCCAATTATTAATGAACACAGATAAAGTTTGTATCAAGGTCCAGCTAAAGTTATCAAGACTAGTGGTACACACTGCTGGTTAAAATTTATGTAAGAGAATTGTGCCTCCAGAAAAAATGGGATAGTTGCACTTTTCTCCTCTTGCCAAGTGTGCTAAAATCCTGAAAATTATATATAAAACAAATCTATGGAGACGCTAAAGGATGAAGAGAAGAAAACAGAAAAGTTAAGGACCTTGGGACCCAAGAAACAACATAGGAATGAGTACCATGGGTTTGTGGTTTTCATTTTAATTTTTAATTTATTTTTAGTTTTTGTCTTCATTATGTCAGAGAAGGTGCTGAAGAAGCCAGACACCTGGAACTGTCAAGGAGTGTGAACAAAAATGCCTCAGTATAAATATGCTCCCTTTATCCATAGAACCAAGAAAGGAAAAGCCTAGCAAGATAGAAGTATTTTTAAATAACTGCTGTATTCTAGCTAAATGCCACAGAATAAAACTACAGCTTCAACTCCAACTCTGCTAGCATAGGTCAAGTGGGGAACTTTCACTGTACCCACACCAGGTTGTAACAAAGTACTGCAAACCCTCCATGTGGTGCCAAAGAAGGTTGAAGAGATAGCCATGACTTTCGTCTCCACCAGGCACCTGGGAGCCCTCTTCTCCTTTTATGTTAGTAGGGGCTACATGAAGAGACTAGACTTCTACACACATGTGGTAATAACAAGACACCTCACCCACTCTCTGCTGGGAGTCAGATGAGGCCTAGTGTAGAGACAGCACTTTTTTCATTGCCCGATGTTAAAGATGTTGATATCCTTTGGCTTTGTGCCCACCTAAACCTCACCTTGAATTGTAATAACCTCCATGTGTCAAGGGCAGGGCCAGGTGGAGATAATTGAATCATGGGGGGCGGTTTCCCCTATACTGTTCTCCTGGTAGTGAATGAGTCTCATGAGATTTGTTGGTTTTATAAAGGGGTTCCCCTACACAAACTCTTGCCTACTGCCAGTAAGATGTGACTTTGCTCTTCATTCGTCTTCTGCCATGATTATGAGGCCTCACCAGCCATGTGGAACTGAGTCAATTAAACCTCTCTCCTTTACACATTATTCAATCTCAGGTATGTCTTTATTAGCAGCATGGGAACAGACTAATACAGATGTCATCCCTAACAGCAACAATATAGGCCATATCAAGATTAGGAACAAAATGCTACTGTTCCTCCCATATAAGCTGGTATAAGCAGGAGCCTCCTGGGGATCCTACACTCCCACCTAGGTCTAGTACTATTGAAGAGCCTCCAAACCTCTGATGTTAAAAGAGGCCAAGTAAGGAATTTAACTATCATACTCACCTGGCAGCAATTTGGCAACACCTTTCTTCCCCCAGGGCAGTTGTATTGGAGGAGATCTGCTAAACAACAAGATTTAAATAATATCCAGTGTCTCATAACATTACATCCAAAATGCCCACATTTCAACTGAAAATCACCCATCATACCAAAGACAGAGAAATCTCAAACTGAACGAGAGAAGATAATTATCACACCAAAAGCAAAATAACAAAAATGTTAGAATTTTCTGACAAGGATTTAAACCAGCCACTGAAAATGCTTCAAAGAGCAATTACGAACACTCTTGAAACTAATATAAAATGAAAAATTTCAGCGAAGAAAGAAGAACAAAATGGAAAATTTAGACTGAAAAATACAATAATAAAAATGAATTTCTTATGCTTAAGAGCAAAATGGAGAAATCAGAGAAAAATATTGGTGAACATAAATATAGGACACTAGATATTAAGTAATTTGAATATGAGAGATAAAATATACTGGAAACAAAGACTGTGGAACAATGACAAAAGATCTAACATTCATGTCATAAGAGTCCCATGAGGAGAGAATAAAAGGTAAGGCTGAAAAATATTGGAAGAAATAATGTCTGAAAAATTTCCAAATTTATTAAAACAAAAAACCTACAGATTTACAAAGCTGAGTAAACACAAAAACGTTTAAATACAGAAAAAAAATATGCAAGGGCATCTTGTAGTCAAACTTCTAAAGACAAAAGTATATATATATTCCAAAAGAGGCAAGAGAGAAAAAAAAAACACTTTATAGAGTAAAACTATCTTAATGACAGAGTATTTTTTTACTCAGAAACCATGGAGGTCAAAAGGAAATAACATCACATTTTTTAAATATTAAGAAAACTGTCAATACAGAATTCTATGTCCAGCAAAAATATCTTTCAGGAACAAAATGGAAATCAAGATACTCTTAGATGAAGGAAAGTTAAGAGAATTTGTCACCATCAGGCCTAACTTAAAAGAATAGCTAAAGGAAATTTTCAAAGCAGAAAGAAAATAATAAAAGAAATCTTGAAATATTAAAAAAAAAAAACAATCGAAAGAGTAAACATACAGGTAAATGAAACAGATGTTTCTTCTCCTGATAAGTCTTGTAAAAGTAGTTCAAAGGCCAAAGCATGAATTATAACATTGATGTGATTTTCAATGTATAGAGATGAAATATTTAAGACAATTTTTATAGATGTGGGAAGATAACAAAATGGAAAGGGAGATAATTTTTCCCACACTTCATGGGAACTGATATAAATTATATATCTTATTTATAAAATACTGAACGTAAATAGGCAAATGGTAAAAAAAGTATACAAAAAGATACATTCAAAAACAACATAGATAAATCAAAGTAGAAGTATAGAAATGTTTGAGAAACCCATATGAAGCTAGGAGAAAGAAAATATTGAAATAAAACTCAGAGAGGATAAAACAAAAACAAAAAAATTAAAATTGTAGACTTAAGCTATTTAAATAAATAATTAAGCCATAAATCGATACATTTAATGTTTAGAGTAGATCATGCCTACGTAGAAAAACTAAAAGAGAGAGATTGAAAAAAATGCCTATAAAATCATGAGCCATCTAAACATAGCTTATAAAATATTGACTTCAAATATAACATTAGTAGGTTGACAGCACATGAATGCAAAAAGTTATACTATATAAACATAAATGAAAAAAGAAAAAATGACTATATTCATACCAAATAATGTATACTTTAGAACAAATAACATTTCCAGAAAATAAAAGGTTTTATGTAATGATAAAAGGTAAATT